>NC_137345.1:5016666-6235833 GCF_965287045.1 Carcharhinus amblyrhynchos | reverse complement strand
CTTGAAGCTTGTGAGAAGTAAGAGAATGAATGAGGAAAGGAAATAAACACAATGTACAGAGGGAGAGTCATAGATCACTGCAATATTGATACAATAAATGGGGATATCTGATACCTCACGTGAGACTGCAGTTCCTCATAACAAAGTGATGTCTAAGCACCATCAGCTCTTGCATGTATTACCAGCAGCAGCAGAATCCAGGAAAGTACCCGGTTTCACTGCATCCTGTGATCAGCTGAACTCTACCTGTTTATTAACCTCAGGCTTTTGAGCAACAGTGAGAAAATTAGGCTTCCTGATGTGCGGGGGTTTTGGGGACAAGGTGGGGAAGTGGGGCTGGGGAAGACACTCTGTCGGAGCAGGCTTGAATGGCCTCCTTCTTCACCGTGGGGATTCTGTGATTCTTTGCCTGAATACTGCACCATACTGCTGCTGCCAGGCTTTTGAATGGGCCTACCTCGCACTGAGTTGACCTATCTCTGTGCCCTAACTACGACTGTAACACCACATTCTGCACTCTCTCCTTTCCTTCTCTATGAACGGCGTGTTTTGTCTGTATAGCCCGCAAGTAACAACACTTTTAACTGCGCACGAATACACGTGACAATAATAAATCAAATCAAATCAAATCAGAAAGTGTTTATGCAATTATCTTTTCGAGGGAGAACAGCTTAACTGGAAAGGTGGCAGATCTTCAAGCTGTTGGTGGATTTGTGAATTTATGACCCCCCACTCTTTGTCTATTCCAACACTCAGACTGTGCCTGGCACAGTAATGAAAACAAGATCCCAGTCAGTCTGTCAAGTGCATTCTAAGAATCCTGGGACTGGCTCCATCCATTTTCCTTTTTCTATTTCAGAACTGTCCATCATGAAAAATTGAAGATATTTATTGCACTCGGCAATGAAACAAGAAGAGCGCTGTGTTTTGACAGATTGAAAGTCCCGCAGTTCAAAACAGAACTTTCAGGCTGATGCCAAAACCGCACCAAATATTGAAAATACCAGAATGCAAATAGATGTGGGTCTGTGGGCAAGCACTGACAGGAGGAATTTAACAAACAGAAATTCACAGCCACGACATGAGGTGGAAGAAGGCAGGAACACGATCATAAGACATGGGAGCATGAGTAGGCCTTTGGCCTCTCAAATCTACCCTGTCATTCGATAAGATCATATCTCATAGAGTCATAGAGGTTTACAGCATGAAAACAGGCCATTCGGCCCGACTTGTCTATGCCGCCCTTAAGATCTGATCTGATCTGACCTGATTGGGGGCTTGCCTCCATTTTCCTACCTGTCCCGGAAAGCTCGACTCCCTTATCTATTTAACTTGGAATAGGATCAATGGCCCAGCCGTTACTGCTATCTTGAGAATAGAATTCCAGTGGCCCATTGAGAGGAGATGTTCCAAATCCCCTCTTCCTGTGACCTCAGGTCCAGCTCCAAAGGCCGAGGAGGATGGTACTGCCACTCAGCACGATCCCAAAGGCAGGCCGGGGTCCTGGAAGCCTCAGACCTCCAGAGGACATCACAGTGAACAGGGCGTGGCAGACTGTAGGCTGCCTCCATCTCTGCTGTGGATGTTGGTGATGCACCAAGATAGAGCGGCAGAGGTAGAAAGGTTAAGAAGCTCTGGTTTCACATGGTGGACACGCGTGTCAAGAACTTGTACATAGCGCTCACATCTGTGAATGAACTCTCACTAATTGCACCCTTGCTGTGGCTCCTTGTTCTGATGAGCTGTGTTCCTGTATTCCCAATCGGAAAACTATCCTCCTCTCGCTCCTCATAAAAATGCCAGATCCTTCCCTTCTTTTAGCTTGCGGCATTGTGAAGGCATCTTCAAAGTTCACTTGTGTTTGTTTATTTTAAGAAACTAATTTAAAAAAAAGCTCAAGTATTTATTAAGTGGAATGCATTTCCAGTGTTTCTCATTCCCAGGGCAGCTCTGCACCTGTGATACATTTGGAATGAATTCCATTTGATCCTGGGAAACTGGCTGTGTGGGAAGGAGAGAGGAGCCATTCGGGATGTTTCTGCCTTCAGTATCCCTCTCCCCTTGTTGACCGATGCTGATGTGATGCTGTACACGCCCGTGCACCACTTAAGACAACGGACAGAGATCATAAATCAGATTAATCCCCACTGAGAATACTTAAGAATGTACTTTGTGCCCCTCATTTACAAGATATTACATTACAAGGTGATAAAACTCGATCGGTGGCTTGGTCCAGTTTTAGATCAGGTTTCCCTTATCTGCCCTGGGATGAAGCTGGATTGGAAATTGGGGTGTGAGGACTGGACTCAGCACCCCATGAGTTACAGGGAGAGGCCGGGTCAGTCAGTCTTTCTCCCTCTGATTTAGTTTGGACTTGAGGCTCTAGTCAGAGAGAGCTGGTAGTGAGGGAGGGGACAAGGTGTGAGTTCAGGGCTAGGGTATGAGGAGAGGGAGATGTAGCAGGCTCAGATGATCTGATGGCCTCCATCACAGTTGCCAAGAAATCCATCTCTTTGCACTTGTACGAGGTGAGGGTGGAAGGTGGGTAAGTGGAGGGCGTTAAAAGGTTTTTGATAGTAAAAGGATTCAGGATTGCAAGATTCTCTTAAGGTTAACGTGCAGGTTCGGTCTGTAGTTAGGAAGGCAAATGCAATGTTAGCATTCATGTCGAGAGGGCTAGAATACAAGAGCAGGGATATACTTCTGAGGCTGAATAATGCTCTGGTCAGACCCTATCTGGAATTTTGTGAGCAGTTTTGGGCCCCATATCTAAGGAAGGATGTGCTGGCTTTGGAAAGGGTCCAGAGGAGGTTCACAAGAATGATCCCTGGAATGAAGAGCTTGTCGCATGAGGAACGGCAGAGATAGATAAGTTCTTGATTAATAAGGGGACCGGGGGTTATGGGGAAAAGGCAGGAGAATGGGGATGAGAAAAATATCAGCCATGATTGAATGGTGGAGCAGACTTGATGGGCCGAGTGGCCTAATTCTGCTCCTATATCTTATAGTTGTGGTCAATTCCAGCCTCGGGTCACTGTCTGTGTGGAGTTTGCACATTCTGCTTGGGTTCTGTCCGGATGCTCTGGTTTCTTCCCACACTCCAAAGATGGTCAGGTTAGGTGGATTGGCCATGCTAAATTGCCCCTCAGTGTCCCAAGATGTAGACATTTGGGGGATTAGTGGTAAGTATGTGGGGTTACAAGGATAGGGCTGGGGCGGGATTCTTGTCAGTGCAGACTCTATGGGCCAAATGGCCTTCTGCACTGCAGTGATTCCGTGGATCCATTTATTCCCACTCCTTTGCTCTTTCCCCGCAAATTCCTCCTTTTCCAGTGTACATGCCCAATCAAGTCACTCTTGAGTCAGCTGCCTCCGCCCTTTAGAGAACCGCATTCCAGTTCACAACAATTCACTGTATAAAACAGAGCTGTGATCCCAGCTGAGGGACGTCTCTGAATTCTGATCTCCTGACCCTTAATCTTTGGCTTTTATCATCTCTTTAGCGCAGCTCTAGTTAGTGTACGGGGTTTTCATTGGAAAAAAATACGAGAGCACAACGCCTGATTTCCAAATAAACTACCCGACAGGATAAACTGATAATCCGGAAACAAATCCAGGCCTCAGCCTGGCCCGGTGTGGAATGAGAGGGCGCTGTCTTGTTACAACTTGCCTCAGTGGATGTCTGCAACAGCTTGGCAGCTCAACTGCAAAAAGACAGGAAGAATAATGTAGCAACATCAACAGTATTACATCATGATCATCATTGTCACTGGGACATTCACAGCTACCACGTTACCGGGCCGGTATTCATGTTGCAGCTTTATCGCACCTTAGTGAGGCCGCATTTGGACCATAGTGTCCAACTCTGGTCACCACACTACCAGAAGGATGTGGAGGCTTTGGAGAGGGAACAGAAAAGATTTACCAGGATGTTGCCTGGTATGGAGGGCGTTAGCTATGAGGAGAGGTTGGAGAAACTAGGTTTGTTCTCACTGGAATGACAGAGGTTGAGGGGCGACCTGATGGAAGTCCACAAGATTATGAGGGGCACGGACAGAGTGGATAGTCAGAAACTCTTCCCAGGGAAGAGTCAATTATTAGGGGGCATAGGTTTAAGGTGCGAGGGGCAAGGTTTAAAGGAGATGTATGAGGCAAGTTTTTTACCCAGAGGGTGGTGGGTGCCTGGAACTCGCTGCCGGTGGAGGTGGGGGAAGCGGATACGATAGTGATTTTTAAGGTTGTCTCGACAAATATATGAATAGGATGGGAATGGAGGGGTATGGTCCCCGGAAGGGTAGGGGTTTTAGTTAAGTCAGGCAGCATGGTTGGTGCAGGCTTGGAGGGCCGAAGGGCCTGTCCCTGTGCTGTAATTTTCTTTGATTTTTATATTCAATGAATGAGGAGTGTTCTGTAGTATTAGTTGTTTGGTTATTTTGTGGGATTTAGCACATCCCCAAACGGTGATGCAAGGGAGCACATCCCTGGGTGAGGCAGTGATGCAGAGGTACTGTCACCGAACTCTTAATCTTTTTAAATAAGTTTTTAAAGTTTATTAGTCACAAGTAGGCTTACATTAACACTGCAATGAATGTACTGTGGAAATCCCCTTGTTGCCACATTCCAGTCCCTTTTCGGGTACGCTGAGGGAGAATTTAGCCTGGCCAATGCACATAACCAGCACGTCTTTGGACTGTAGGAGGAAGCTGGAGCACCTGGAGGAAACCCACACAGACACAGGGAGAATGTGCAAAGTCCACACAGACAGTGATTCAAGCCAGGAATAAACCCAGGTCCCTGGAGCTGTGAGACAGCAGTGCTAACCACTGTGCCACTGTGCCGCCCTAAACAGACACTGCCGCTGCGCTGTCATGGAACTTGGCAGCTCACCATCGGGGAGTTGAACCCTGGTCTCCCGCGTGACAGGTAGTGATACTAACCTCTACACTAACAGGGAAGTTGCTAATCCAGAAACCAGGGGCGGGATTTTATGGTATCACTCGAGCGAGCGGTCAATGGACATTTCCATTGTCCGCCCCTCACCTGCTCCGATTCTGTGGTGGGCAGGGAGGTAGAATTCTGGCACAGGACATATCCCAGGGACCTGGGTTCCAATCCCAACAAGGTAGATGGTGAAATTTGAGTTCAGTAAAAATATGGAATTAAAAGTCTAATGATGACCATTGCCGATTGTTGTAAAAACCCATCTGGTTCACTATTGTCCTTTAGGGAAGGAAATCTGCTGTCCTTACCCAGTCTGGCCTACATGTGACTCCAGGCCCACAGCAATGTGATTGATTCTCAACTTCCCTCTGGAATGGAGGGCAATTCGGGATGGGCAATAAATGCTGGCCCAGCCAGCGATGCCCATGTCCTGTACAATGAATAAAGTAAAAAACACGTGATAAGATGTCGTGGGTGGGTGGTTGGGAGTGTGGGATAGAGACTGTTCATGGCACCCATAGTGTAATACACTAGTTCAGTTGTACCAGTTACTTTTTGGGTGGATCAAACAACTCAGCGATCGTTCCTCAACTAGACTAACTAACATATAAGTTTCACTGAATGAACCCAGTTTTCGTGTTGTGATTAGTTCCGCTATATATCAACTAGCTAATCTTTAAAGGCATGATGGGACATGGAAGAGTTGGAGGGTTGGATGAAGGGGGGGTGTGTAGAGGCCCATGTGGCACAGAAATATTGGCATTTATCTGTTGAGGCTGTTACTTCGCTGTAAATGCTTTGTAGCATTTGTACCAGGGTTAGACGGGGTAGATTCAGAAAGAATGTTCCTGATGGAGCAGGAGTCCAGAACTAGGGGTCATAGTTTGAGGATAAGGGGTAAACCTTTTAGGACTGAGGTAAGCAGAAATTTCTTCACCCAGAGAGTGATGAATATTTGGAATTCACTACTATAGAAAGTCATTGAGGCCAAAATGTTGTGTGATTTCGAGAAGAAATTAGATATACTCTTGGGGCTAAAGGGATGAAGGGGACATGGGTGGGGGGGGAGAAGGTAGGCTCAGGATATTGATGATCAAAATGAATGGCAGGGGAGGCTCAAAGGGCTGAATGGCCTCCTCCTGCTTCTATTTTCTAATGTTTTGTTCCACTGCCGTGCTTTTATTTAAAGAATTGCAGCTGTTTAATTTTGCGTAGGTTCTTATTTTCTCTTGTAGCTGTTGTTGACTAACACTGATGTGTGAAACCTGTTAACCGCCCCGGTCTTGTGAGTCAGGCACTGTCTAAATTGGACCTTATGTCAAAAGTTCAAAGCAGGCGCTGTGAGCGTGTGGTTCGAGGCAGGAAGTGTGGAGCACACTGAGGTGTATGGCCAGGCATTACTGCTTTAATACATTGACAACTGTAGCACTTGAATTCCAAGACAATGAGTAATAACTCCCTTTGCTTGTCAGTGGTGGCGACCACTCGCATGTGGAACTGGGGCTGTAGGAACAGGCACAAGCACTGAGCTGGCTGTGTGTTCATGCATGAGTAAGAGGACCAGATAAATGTCAACAAAGTTTTCCAGGAGCTGTTTTGATAAAGACTTAAAGTGAGGCATTTCAGACACCTGGTGGATCAGGTTAACTCTTTACTTGCTGAATAGTCTAGCTTTTGCCCAATGGCAGAGTATGTTGCATGCCAAGCTGTGTTGTGGCACAGTTGTGGGGTGTGAGCACATGTTTATGAAATTCTCCTAACCAGTCTTGAGCATTTGGATGAAGGACAAACTGAAGCAAGGAAACGCTGTACCAAAAAAGCAAGTCCTGGTATGTCTTTCAAAGCTAATTCCCCTCTGTTTTGTTCAGGCCCCGGTTTTTCGATTGGGCATCTGATTTTGTAAAAATTTGATTTGATTTATTATAGTCACATGTGTTAGCATATAGTGAAAAGTATTGTTTCTTGTGTGCTATACAGACAAAGCACACCATTCGTAGAGGAGGAAATGTGAGGGTGCAGAATGTAGTGTTACAGTCATAGCTAGGGTGCAGAGAAAGATCAATGTAATGCAAGGTAGGTCCATTCAAAAGTCTGACAGCAGCAGGGAAGAAGCTGTCCTTGATTTGGTTGATACGTGATCTCAGACCTTTGTATCTTTTTCCCGACGGAAGAAGACGGAAGAGAGAATGTCCAGGGTGCATGGGGTTCTTAATTATGTTGGCTGCTTTGCCGAAGCAGAGGGAAGTGTAGTGAGAGTCAGTGGATAGGGGGGGTGGTTTGCGTGATGGATTGGGCTACATTCATGACCTTTTGTAGTTTCTTGCGAGTCTTGAACAGAGCAGGAGCCATACCAAGCTGTGATACCACCAGACAGAATGCTTTCTATGTGCATCTGTAAAAGTTGGTGACAGTCGTAGCTGACATGCCAGATTTCCTGTCTTTTGAGAAAGTAGAGGCATTGGTGAGCTTTCTTAACTATAGTGTCGGCATGGGGGGAACCAGGAAAGGTTGTTGGTGATCTGGACATCTAAAAACTTGAAGCTCTTGACCCCTTCTACTTTGTCCCTGTTGATGTAGACAGGGGCATGTTCTCCATTACACTCCCTGAAGTCGATGACAATCTCCTTCGTTTTGCTGACACTGAGGGAGAGATTATTGTTGCCACACCAGTTCAACAGATTCTCTATCTCATTCCTGTTCTCTGTCTCGTCGATATTTGAGATCCGACCCAGTACGGTGGTGTCGTCAGCAAGACTTGAAAAGATGTGTAGGTTAGGGGGAGTAGCGGGGTAAATATGTGGGGTTATGGTGACAGGACCTGCTGTGGGATACTTTGTAGGAGAGTTGGTGCAGGCTTGATGGGCTGAATGGCCTCCTTCTGCACTGAAGGCATTCTATGAACTGACATAGCGATGTAGTGTCAATCTGGGGTAATGTTGGATAAACTCAACAGGTATGGCAGCATCTGTGGAGAGAAAAATCATTAACGTTGAGGTCTAAATGACCCACTGTAAAGATCTGGGCACCTAAAAACTTGAAGCTCTCGATCCTTTCTACTTTGTCTCTGGATAACAGGGGCATGTTTTTCACTACACTTCCTGATGATCTCCTTCATTTTGTTGACACTGAGGGAGGGACTATTGACACCGCACCAATTTACCAAAATCTCTATCTCATTGTTAGCAGAAACTCAGATCAAGACAAGAACCATGACAGCAGCCAGGACAGGCTACTTTGGTTTATTGGCACCCTGTCCATTCCACTCAGTCCACACCCTCAGTCATCAGTGCACTAAACCCCATCATCTACAATCAACCAACTCTGCACTGCAGCAACTCCCTAAGGTTATTTTAACAGCTTGTCTCCCTCCCCTCTGAATCTATACCAAGGATTGCAAGGGCAATGATTGCGTTGGTACACCACAACACGCAATCCAAGTCACACATCATCCTAACTTGGACATTTATTGCTTCATCATCACTGGGTGTTCAGCATCCTGGAATTCTCCCTCTTACACTGTCATCGGGGAATTATCTAACACAGGCTTCTGGGAGAAAGCCCACCCATCATTTTCTCAGCGATGGGTGGTCAGTGGGATCCTGCCAAGATCTTGTTTGTCTCTCCCTTGGGGGCCATGAATTGTATTCAATTTGAATTTGGTTTTTTTTTTCCTGGATGGAATAAAAATTGGAAAGAAAATGATTTTAAAAAGAAAAAGATGTCACGCAGAGAGATAGAAAATGTAATTGACAGCTTGAAGTAGGCTGATACAGGTCCTAAACAGCTGACAACTCAAGATCGACTTAATTATAAGTCTCTGGCATGTGAAAACAAGCAGTTAGCTTTGTAACTTAAGCAGGAGGTACACCCAACATTCTTTCACTCACATGTGAATGGACAAAAACCAAAAAGCCTGGAGACTAAATAAAATGTTAAAGAGGCAAAATGATGGTGGTACATACCTGTACAGACGGGATACGGACACAGGAAGGTGTGGTGGGCAGGGAAGGATTTCAGACCTTGATAAAACGTCTGATTGTTTTTACACTAAAAGTGATGGTTTCCAGTTAGACTGAACCACAGATTTTGCCAAATGCAATATTTAATCGAGGAAAAACAAAGCAAAGTCCAGGTTCCCAACAGACCAACCAGGTCATCACTCCCTTAAAAGTTTCCTCAGTGGTTGCTCTTCCCCAACCAACCTCCTGGCCCCAGTTTACAGAGATGTTCTATCCCATGAGGGGCATGGACAGAGTGGATAGTCAGAAGCTTTTTCTCTGCGTCGAAGAGTCAATTACAAGGGGGCTATAAGCTTAAGGTGAGAGGGGCAATGTTTAAAGGAGATGTGCGAGGCAAGTTTTTACACAGAGGGTGGCGGGTGTCTGGGGAGGTAGCAGAAGTGGTCACGATAGTGACTATTAAGGGGCGTCTGGACAAATACATAAATAGGATGGGAATAGAGGGATATGGTCCCCAGCAGGGTAAGGGGTTTTAGTTGAGTCAGGCAGCATGGTCGGTGCAGGCTTGGAGGACCAGAGGACCTGTTCCTGTGCTGTAATATTCTTTATTCTTTATCCTTTATTCCAGATCCAGTTGTGCTCCATCCAACTCACCATTCATTCCTGTGGAATCCTCTAAGTCAGGCCTCCATGAGAAGGGAGTCCATAATCGGAGCCTGTAATCCTCAGGATGTAAAGGGTTAAAGTCTGATCTAATTGAGGTTTTTAGATGATGAGTGCCAATAAGGGTAGTCGGCAATAAAGGCCATTCAGGAGCGAAGTTAAGAAACATTCCTTCATGCAAAAGTCATTTACTGTTGTCACAAATAGGCTTACATTAACACTGCAATGAAGTTACTATGAAAATCCCCTAGTTGCCACACTCTGGTGCTTGTTCGGGTACACTGAGGGAGAATTTAGCATGGCCAAAGCACCTAACCAGCACATCTATCAGACTGTGAGAGGAAACCGGAGCACCCAGAGGAAACCCACACAGACACAGGGAGAATGTGCAAACTTCACACAGACAGTGACCCAAGTCGGGATTCGTATCCGTTTCCCTGGCACTGTGAGGCTGTAGTGCTAACCACTCTGCCACCGTATGGACCAGTATGGGATGCTTCTGAGAGCTGTGATGTGGAGCTGATGGTGTTGGGATTGGAGTGGGCACAGAAAGAAGTTTCACAACCACCAGGTTAAAGTCCAATCGGTTTATTTGGAATCATGACCTTTGGGAGCGCTGCTCCTTCGACTCACCTGATGAAAAGAGCAGCACTCTGAAACCTCGTGATTCCAAATAAACCCATTGGACTTTAACCTGGTAGTTGTGAGACTTTTGAGGAATGTGGCAAAGCTTTTTAGAAATAAGGCTTTTTCATGCCTCTCGGGCATTTCCCAGTGAACTTCACTCTTCCCAGGCAGGGAATGACTCTTGATTCAGACTGGCTGTTTGGTGTAGGTTGGCGGATGAGGTGATGAGGTTCAAAGGCAGGGGTTCCACCTGACTGTCTTTCCTCCATCAGATCTGGATGGGCTTGCTGTGAAAGTCTGACATTCACTTGTGTTTTAATCTGCAAAGTTCTTTGTTGTTGAAGGAATTGAGTTGCACGCACAGGATTAAGCCTGAGCCGTGCGAAGGACTGGGTGGGACAGTGATTCAGACACTCAGCTTTCATCTCTGGGACATGGGTTCATATCCAGCTTTGTCTGCTGGCTGTCAAAAGGAATCCTTATATAGTATCTTTCACAACCTCGGGACATCCCAAAGTGCTTTTACAGCAAACTAAGTACTTTTGAAGTGTAGTCTCTGTTTTATTCATGCATAGCGAAGCCCCACACACTGCAATGAGATAATAATCAGAGAATTTGCTTTTTTCTTAAGGGATGTTGGTTAAGGGTAACTGTTGGACAGGATGTCAGACAGCACTCACTCCTCTCTGCTTCCATTTTTTGATTTGATTTATTACTGTCACATGTACTAACATACAGTGAAAAATATTGTTTTTTGCATGCTATACAGACAAAGCATACCATACATAGAGAAGGAAAAGAGAGAGTGCAGGATGTAGTGTTACAGTCATAGCTGGAGTGTCGAGAAAGATCAAGTGCATTTACGAAGTCTCTCAGGATTTTTTGGGCTTCCATTCAGTATCTGACTTGGAATCCGACAGTGCAATGCTCCCTTGTTACTGCCCTGGGAGTACGTGTCCATCTGAGTTCTGTGGAGTTAGGTGATGATCACACAGTGGGGTGGCACGGTGGCACAGTGGTTAGCGTTGCTGCCTCACAGTGCCAGGGTGCCAGGTCCTCATCTTTTTACCAATGGAAGAGAGAACGTCCACGGCGTGTGGGGTCCTTAATTATGCTAGTTGCTTTGCCGAGGCAGCGGGAAGTGTAGACGGGGTCAATAGCTGGGAGCCTGGTTTGAGTGACAGGCGGTCTTGGATAGTGCAGGAGCCAGACCAACAATTATCTAGCCTCGCACTCCAGCGCAGTGCTGAAGGAGTGCCGCACTATTGGAAATCTATTTTCTGATGAGGCATTGCTCCCCAAGGTGATGTGAAAGATCTCACAGCACCATGATAGAGCAATAGCACCATGCAATCTCTACAGCACAGAAAGAGACCATAGGACTCATCAAGTCTACACTAACTATCTGACAGGGCATCTTATCCAGCCATCCCTACCCCTGTAACCGCATGTATTTGCCCCACTAATGCCCTTAACCTGCAATCTCTGGAGACTAAGGGCCAAGTTAGCATGGCCAATCCACCTAACCTGCACACCTTTGGACTATGGGAGGAGACCGGAGCAGCCTGAGGAAACCCACACAGACATGGGGAGAATGTGCAGACTCCACACAAGGAAGAAATTCCTGGCTTCCTTGTCAAAATTTACCCCCAAACACCTAAAACAAAAGTTGGGATTTTCTGGCCCCATTGCAGCAGATGCATAGAGGCAGCCAAAGGCCTAATGGCGTCAGTGGCACCAGTAAAACCTCTCGGCAGGCCAGACCAGAGGATCCCACTGAAAGGGGTTATTTTAATGTATTGTTTGTGCGAGCATTCTGTGCATTCCCACTTTTCCTGCATTAAAACAGTGACTGAACTTCTGAATTATTCAGATGGCTGTAATATCCTTTGCGAAGCCCTGAGGTGCCAGGGACAAACACACAGAAATAGGCCATTCAAGCCCCTCAAGCCATTCAATCTGATTGTGGTTGATCTTTTTGTGTTTTGAATCCCACATTCCCATCTTCCCCAATAACCTTTGATTCCCTTGCCTGGCAAAAATGAACCTACCCCCTCCTTAAAAATATTCAATGGCCCCCTCAGATAAAGGCAAAATATTGCAGATGCTGGAATCTGAAACAAAAACAAAAAATGCTGGAAAATCTCAGCAGGTCTGACAGCATCTATGGGGAGAGGATAGAGTCTTCCAGACTCGAAACATCAGCTCTATTTCCTCTCCACAGATGGTGTCAGACCTGCTGAGATTTTCCAGCATTTTAAGTTCAATGGTCCCTCTTCCATTGCCTTCAGATGTAGGGAGATCCTCCTCATTTCTGTCCTATAAATTCCTCCTCATTTCTGTTCTATAAAAGAAACTACACTTTCCGCTGTCTTGGCAAAGCAGCCAGCATAATCAAGGACCCCAAGCACCCCGGACATTATTTTCTCCATCTTCTTCCATTAGGAAAAAAGATATAAAAGTCTCAGGCCACGTACCAACCAACTCAAGAACTGCTTCTTCAGGGCAGCATGGTGGCACAGTGGTTAGCACTGCTGCCTCACAGCGCCAGGGACCCGGTTTCAATTCCCGGCTTGGGTCATAGTCTGTGCGGAGTTTGCACACTCTCCCTGTGTCCGTGTGGGTTTCCTCCAGATGCTCCGGTTTCTTCCCACAGTCCAAAGATGTGCACGTTAAGTGGATTGGCCATGCTAAATTGCCCCTGAGTGTCAGAGGGGCTAGATGGGTAAGTACATGGGATGAGGCCTGTGTGGGATTGTGGTCAGTGCAGACTAGATGGGCCGAATGGCCTCCTTCTGCACTGTAGTATTCCATAATTCTTCCTTGCTGCCCTCAGACTTTTGAATGGACTTACCTCGCATTAAAGTGAACCTTCTCTACACCCTTGCTATGACTGTATTACTACATTCTGCACTCTCTCCTTTCCTTCTCTATGAACAGTATGCTTTGTCTGTATAGCATGCAAGAAACAATATTTTTCACTGTATGTTAATGCATGTGACAATAACAAATCAAATCAAATCAAAACCCCTAATTTTAAAACTGTTTCAGGTTCTGGATTCATCCACAAGAGGGAACACCGGGCGGGATTTTCTGGCCCCCTTCCTGCCGGTGAAATTTTCCAGTCCCGCTGTGGCGACCACGCACCACCCACCCTTCCCCCCATTCCCCTCCCTCTCCCATGGCAATGACACTGCACAAAACCCCATAAGCAGCAGCAGGACTGGAAAATCCCGCCATCAGCCAACGGTGGGAAATCCCGGACATCCTGACCACATCCAGCTTTTCAAGACCGCTCAAGGAGAGAGGAAAATGTTCCCGATTTTTCTCTAATTGGACTCAAGCTGACCTGGGATTCCTTGACGCTGAAAGAATTTTGTTCCAAAAACCATCACCTTTAATGATAATATAAAGAAAGAACTAATTAAAAAAGGGAGCAGCTAAATCTGACTCATTGGATTTCAGAATGTGACCTATTTTGATTTAAAGTGAGAATAAATAGTGTTTAAATGAGTCTTTTTGATCAGAATATTTAATTCCCAATGTTTATTGCTGTTGGCGACTTGAAGGTGACCCCTGTCCAGGTCAGCACAGTGACCCTGAGGGAATGGGTCACCTAGATTACATGTTCACATGTTTAAAACTGGCAGCCGAAATGACAGATCATTAATTGAACAATTTTGGATCTGCATTAATCAACGGCCTGTTCATTTATACTCAGTTTCAGACACTCCTTGGAAGAACACTGCCGGCTGGAGATGTGAATTGCACCAAGTTACAATGCAACATGACAGGTCAGGCTGCCTCAGTGGAGAGTGGGGTTGCCAACACTGCAGCTTTATCCTGGAGTCGGCAAGATATGAAGATTCATCTCTGGAGTGTTGCTGTGAGCTGCCTGAAAGAATAATCAATTGATCATAACCGTATGGAAGGCACAGTGGCACAGTGGTGAGCACTGCTGCCTCACAGCGCCAGGGACCCAGGTTTGATTCCTGGCTTGGGTCACCCTTTGTGAGGAGTTTGCACTTTCTCCCCATGTCTGCGTGGGTTTCCTCTGGGTGCTCCAGTTTCCTCCCACAGTCCAAAGATGTGCGGGTTAGATGGATTGGCCTTGCTAAATTGCCCCTTAATGTCAGGGGGACTAGCTAGGGGATTTTCCACAGTAGCTTCATTGCAGTGTTAATTTAAGTCTACTTGCGTCACTAATAAAAAACTTTAAACTAAGATGATGTTATGGAGATAGGGCATGGGTGTGATTGTGGTCAGTGCAGGCTGGATGGGCTGAATGGCCTCCTTCTGCACTGGAGAAGTCTATGATCTACAATTCTCTGACACCAAGAAAGTAGTGCATTATATTTTCATTTACTTTGAACCTTTCTGCGTTATGAATTTATTGATGACTGGGTAAAAAGGTTGCTCAGCTGACATTCACATTTCATCTAACTGGGTAATTAAAAGCCTTAGTACCTTTCCATTCGGATGGGGAGCTGGAAAACTATGGCGATGCTCATGTTCCATAACCAAGGGCAGGAATGTGGGGGCAGGCTGGTTGTCATGTGATGAAACAGTCCAACCAGAGTTGCCAATTCCAGTTGAGAGAGCAGGCAAGCTAATGTTGCGTTTTATAACTTTACTGCTTTGTTTGCTTCTTCTGATCATAACCTGTGCAACACCTCCCCCAGGAAAGTTTCCAGCACAGAAAGAGGCCATTATGTCCCAGTGTTCATGCTCCAAATCCTCAAAACCTATCAACATAATCTTCTCATCCTCCCTCTTCATCTTCCCTTCATATATATATATGCGATGCTTCCATATCTCGAATAAATCTCTGCTGTTTCTATATCTCAGATATACCTGTGCTTTTTCTCAACCATTCTCTGAGGGAGCGAGCCCCACATTTTCCCACCCCCCCATGGGAGTGAGTCCCACATTTTCCCCATTCCCTGTGGGAATGAGTTCCACATTCTCCTCATTCCCTGTGGGAGTGAGTTCCACATTCTCACCCCTCTTTCTGGGGGCTGGGCCCACATTCTCCTCACTCCCCTTGTGAGTGAGTTCCACATTCTCCCCATTCCCTGTGGGAACGAATTCCACATTCTCCCCCACTCTCTGTGGGAGTGAGTCCCATATTCTCCCTGTCCCCTGTGGGAGTGAGTCCCATATTCTCCCTGTCCCCTGTGGGAGTGAGTCCCATATTCTCCCTGTCGCCTGTGGGAGTGAGTCCCACATTCTCCCTGTTCCCTGTGAGAGTGAGTTCCACTTTCTCCCCACTATCTGGGTAGTTTTTTTAGCTGTGTTATTTTGGTTTTTAAATAGCACTGCTGGAAAACCGTGTATTTGAGTATTTATTATTTACTTGGACACAGAAGTTAAATCTCAGCAAATTCTGTCCTTGCATCTTAAACTTGAACTCATCCAAAACTCATCCTCCTGTGCCTGTAACTCACAGCGATCACTCTTCACCTCCATGCCAGGTGACCTACACTGGGTCCCCGTCTGGCAATGGCTGGATTTTTGAAATCCTCATCCTTGTTTTACAAAGAAACATAGAAGATAGGAGTAGGAGAAGGCCATTCGGCCCTTCGAGCCTACTCCACCATTCATCACGGTCTTGGCTGATCATCCAACTCAATAGCCTAATCCTGCTTTCTCCCCATAACCTTTGATCCCATTCGCCCTGAGTGCTATATCCAGCTGCCTCTTGAATACATTCAATGTTTTGGCATCAATTACAATTGGTAATGAATTCCACAGGCTCACCACTCCTTGGGTGAAGAAATATCCTCATCTCTGTCCTAAATGGTCTACCCTGAATCCTCAGAATGTGACCCCCTGGTTCTGGACTCCCCCACCATCAGGAATATCCTCCCTGCATCTACCCTGTCTAGTCCTGTTAGAGTTTTGTAAGTCTCTATTAGATCCCCCCCTCATTTGTCTGAACTCCAGCGAAAATAATCTGAGCCTAGTCAATCTCTCCCCATGCATCAGTCCCACCATCCCCGGAATCAGCCTGGCAAAACTTTGCTGCACTCCCTCGGGAGCAAGGGATGTTTTCACATCCCTCCATAGGCCTATGGTTTATCCATTTGATATCCTCTTCCCCAGGCCTACAGCAAAATCCCTGTGCTCCTGCAGTTCTGATCCCTTGCATGTCATCGGTTTTAATCACTTCTCCAAAGACTCTGATTTCTTCAGCTGCCTAGGTGCTGAGTTCTGGGACGCCCCCTGCCAAGCTCTTCCAGCTCTCCACCTCTACGTCTCCTCTAATAGCATCCTAAAGGCATAATGCACAGATAGAGGCCATTTGGCCCATCATTACAATGGTAGCTCTTTTATTTAACCATCCAGTTAGTCTCTTCCCTCCTGCTCCTTCACCATCACTCTGCAATTCCTATGCTTCCACCCTTATCCAACTGTGTTTTGGAAGTGACTGTTGAACTTGATCCTATTGTGCTTTCAGGTTGCCCATTCCAGTATAGATTGGAATTAAACCCTGGAAAGATAATTAAACAAGGCTGAAGTTCTTGCGAACACTGCACAAGGGGTTGGAGAGCCAGTGGAGGTCAGCAAGGTCAGCGATGATGGGTGGCCTAGTAGAGGATAAATTGAGACAGGGTGGGGCAGGAGGAAATTAACTATTTCTTAAATTCCTTCATGGGACATGGGCATCATAGGCCACTAAGGTCAATATTTGCTGCTTATCCCTAATTTCCCTTGAACTGAGTGGTTTGTTGTGTTTTTCAGAGGGCAGTTAAGAATCAATCACATCGCTATGGATCTGGAGTCATATGTTGGCCAGACCAAGTATAGACAGTAGATTTCATAGAATCCCCACAGTGCTGAAGGAGGCCATTCAGCCCATTGGACCTGCACCAACAACAATCCCATCCAGGTCCTATGCACGCAACCCCAATTATTTACCCTGCCAATCCCCATGACACAAAAGGGCAAATTTAGCCAATCAACCTAACCTGCATAGCTGCTTGGGACACTAAGGGGCAATTTAGCATGGCCAATCCACCTAACCTGCACATCTTTGGAGTGTGGGAGGAAACCGGAGCACCCAGAGCAAGCCCATGCAGACACGGGGAGAAAATGCAAACTCCACACAGACAGTGACCCAAGGCTGTATTTGAACCCGGGTCCCTGGTGCTGTGAGACAGCAGCGCTAACCATTGTGCTGCCATGCCGCCCATCTCCTTCGCTAAAGATATTAGTGAACTAGGTGGGTTTTTTACATAAGAACATAAGAACATAAGAAATAGGAGCAGGAGTAGGCCATCTGGCCCTTCGAGCCTGCCCCGCCATTCAATAAGATCATGGCTGATCTGTCGCTGCTCAGTTCCACTTTCCGGCCCTCTCCCCATAACCCTTAATCCCCTCTCTTATCAAAAACCCATCAACCCGCTTCTTAAAAATATTTAGCGAGGCAGCCTCCACCACTTCAACGGGCAGAGAATTCCAGAGATTCACCACCCTTTGAGTGAAGAAGTTCCTCCTCAACTCTGTTCTAAAACGCCCCCCCTTTATCTTGAGGCTGTGCCCCCTAGTCCTAGTGTCTTTTTTGAGCGGGAAGAGTCTCTCCACCTCTATCCTATCCATCCCATTCATCATCTTATGCAAACCATCAACGATGCTTTTGAGGTCACCATTATTGAAACTAGCTTTCAATTTCATAAGAACATAGGAACTAAGAGCAGGAGTTGGCCATTTGGCCCCTCAAGCCTGCTCCACCATTCAATAAGATCCATGGCTGATCTTTTCATGGACTCAGCTCCACTTACCCGCCCGCTCACCATAACCCTTAATTCCTTTACTGTTCAAAAATCTATCTATCCTTGCCTTAAAAACATTCAATGAGGTAGCCTCAACTGCTTCACTGGGCAGGGAATTCCACGCATTCACAACCCTTTGTGTGAAGAAGTTCCTCCTCAACTCAGTCCTAAATCTGCTCCACCTCATTTTGAGGCCATGGCCCCTCGTTCTAGTTTCACCCGCAAGTGGAAACAACTTCCCTGCTTCCAACTTATCTGCTTCCTTCATAATCTTACACATTTCTAAAAGATTAGTTCAGATTTTCTGCATTGAATTTAAATTCCACCAGACTGCCATGACTCCAGCAGGTTATGAACCCAGTGACCCTGTCCTTACACCACTCTCGCCCCTCTGTGAGGGGAGCAGCCAGTTGTCCCCGCTGCGTAGTAAGGGGTTAACTGGATGGGAGTCTATTGCTGATTGTATCAAGAACAAGGCTCTAAGAACTGCCTCATTATTCCCATTGCAATGACGCCAGGCATAAGTAACACAATGGCATGTCAGAGAGATATTTCATTGCAATTATGGAGCTCATGTTTGGCATAGAGGCAACAATTGGTTTATTAAATGCTTATTTTTTGGGTCTAAAAGTGATTTCTCCTTAAAATGTGGAAACGTGCTGAAGTCGGAAGGGGTTTTCGTGTAGCGGTGGGGCGATGGGGGGGTGTTGCAGGGAGGGGAGGTGGCACAAAAGGGTTAAGTGCCGCAGAACCCCCCCTCCCACATAAGGTAGCCATTTCCTCCCACAATCTGCCCTTCAATCATCGCAAGGGCAGATCACATGCTGCTTAGTCCCAGAGCGGTAAGTGGCTGTAACAAATCGAAGGCAATAAACATTCCTTTCCAGCTCCTGAGCCGCTGAAATGGTGAGCAGGAATGAACGGAATGCGGCTCACAGGCAGAATGAGAGCAGGGAAGTGGGATATTGAGAGAGAGCAGACAGAATTCCAGGGATTTCTGCAGGCCTGTCGGACAAAATTGATGGAGTTTACTTTGCACTAACTCAGACACGGGGCAGAAGATCAGTATCTGAGTTTCCTACAGCAAAGAGTGGATAATAACACAAAATTTTTTTTTAATTGCTTGCTCTGTGGCTTGAGCAGATAATCTGACAAATTGCTAAAATTACCCACCAAGAATGCATAATATAAAAATATCGCACAGTTTCTATATATATATATGTATGACACACTTTGACAGCCTCAGCTATTCCGAAGAATGGGATGGTCAACTTCGAGGAATGTTCAGATTTGGTATTTGTTTTGGGAAACTCAATTTCGTTGAATGGATTTATGAACTTTCTCAGGTCAAATCACATCATCTGTCTCTCAGAGATATCTTCAGGTGTTGTTCAACTGTTTGCAAGTGATTTCTGCAGGCCAGTTCATCAGCAGTTCAACAAGATCCCGCATACAGCCCTGGTCAGCTAGTACGTAAATGATATGTCTTAAACCGCAAGGTATTTGCACACTGAGGGGACTCCAAATGGTTTAGTAACACTTGTCCGCTGACAGGAGCTTAGGTTACGCATGGTTAGGGGGAAGGGGCAGGTTCATGAAGTCCATAGGCAGCACAGAGGTTAGCACTGCTGCCTCACAGCTCCAAGGACCTGGGTTTGATTCCCGGTTTGGGTCACCATCTGTGTGGAATTTGCACATTCTCCCCATGTCTGCGTGGGTTTCTTCTGCATGCGCCGGTTTCCTCCTACAGCCCAAAGATGTATGGGTTAGATGCCAAATTGCCCCTTAATGTCCCGGGATGTGTAGGTTAGAGGGATTAGCAGGTCAATAATGAGGGGTTACAGGGTAGGGCCTGGGTGGGATTGTTGTTGGTGCAGACTTGATGGGCCAAATGGCGTCCTTCTGCACTGTAGGCTTTCTATGTGCAGTAGCCTAGGGCATTTCATCCTCTGTTTATCTGTTCCCTTCTGCTCCATGTGGCCTTGTCCCTCCCTATCTTAGCAGCCTCTTCCTAACTGCTCACCATACCTCTGAGATAACTGTCCCACCAATTCTGCCCGCATACAGGTCCCCAATTTTAACCACTCCACCACGGATGGCAGTGGAATTCTCTCGCTGCTCCCCTCTCTTCCTTTAGGATACCCCTCAATGTCTTGGCCCAGGCTTTTGGTCACCTACCTCATATGGTCAATGTCAGATGTTATTTTCATTCCTTTCTGTGGGACATGGGCGTTGCTGACTGACCAGCATTTATTGCCCATCCCTAGTTGCCTGAGGATGGTTCAGAGTCAACCACATTGCTGTGGCTCTGGAGTCACATGTAGGACAGAGCAAGTAAGGAAGGCAGATTTCCTTCCCAAAAGGACATTAGTGAACTAGACGGGTTTTTCCAATAATCAACAATGATTTCATAGTCATCAGTAGATTCTTAATTCCAGATTTTTTAACTGAATTCAAATTCCACCATCTGTTGTGGCGGGATTCGAACCTGGGTTTCCAGAACATTTGTTGAGTTTCTGGATTGGAATTCAAGTGATAATGCCACCAAGCCATTGCCTCCCCTTTGATAATACTTCTGTGAAGTATCTTATGTTAAAGATGCTATTTCAACTCAAGCCATTATAGAATCATAATATCTACAGTGCAAAATGAGGTCATTTGGCTCATTGAGTCTGCACCAAAAACAATCCCACCCAGGTCCTACCCCGCTATATTTGCCCTCCTAATCCCCCTAACAATAAGGGGCAATTTGACATGGCCAATCAACCTGGCTGTACATCTTTGGAGTGTGGGAGGAAATCAGAGGAAACCCACATAAACACAGAGAGAAGGTGCAAACTCCACACAGTCACCCGAGGCCAGGATTGAACTCGGGTCCCTGGTGCTGTGAGGAAGCAGTGCTAACCACTGTGCCACTGTGCTCTTGTTGCTGTGGGTGTTGGTGGAACTGTGTAGTGGAGTAGTGCAGGGCAGGTGCCAAGGAACCAGCACGACTTATGCTTATCTCACCCAACACTCAGCCCTGAGTGTGCGACGGTGAGTGGGCGACGCTGAGAAACTCGATTCCTGCGCTTGTGAGCACAACAGCCCAAAAACATTGTCTACAATTCCTTACCTTTCCTCTCCTTGAGGAGCTGTTCCACAGCTGTCATTCTTGATGTTGGATTCTAAATAAGGAGTGCCTGAAGGCTACGCGGTGATTGGGGAGGGAGATCCGGCTGACTCTTCCTCTCCCCAGCCCAAAGCTGAGGCCAAAAGAGACATTTCCGCTCCATTTGTCTCCTCCCCTCCTCCCCTCCCTTCCACCCCACACCCCTCCCCCCACCCCTTCCTTCCCCCCCCCACCACCCCTACCCCTACCTTCCCCTCCCTCCCCCCCTCCACCCCTACCCCTCCCGTCCACCCATCCCCTCCACCGCTCCACTCCCCACTACCCCTACCTCCCCTCCCCTCCACCCCTACCTCTCCCCTCCCGTCCACCCATCCCCTCCACCGCTCCACTCCCCACTACCCCTACCTCCCCTCCCCTCCACCCCTACCTCTCCCCTCCCGTCCACCCATCCCCTCCACCTCTCCATTCCTCACTACCCCTACCTCCCCTCCCCTCCACCCCTACCTCTCCCCTCCCGTCCACCCATCCCCTCCACCTCTCCATTCCTCACTACCCCTACCTCCCCTCCCCTCCACCCCTGCCCCTCCCCTCCTGTCCACCCAACCCCTCCACCCATCTTCCCCTCCTCTCCCCTCCACCCTCCCATCTACAGCCAGGCTTTCAGCTGCTATCTTATTTCAATGTAAGCTATTTTCGCTGAACTGTGCCAACTATCTAATAATATTTGTTTTGACTTACAAATGACAAAACTTAAAGTGAATTCTTGGCCTCAGTTCTGACAGTTAATAGCGCCATTATAATACTGCGTGCTTTAGATACTTTAAACCTTGAAGTTGCTCTGTGCAGAAAATTGCCTGAATTCTCTTGCTGTTGTTTTTATCTAAAGTCCCAATGGACACACACTGGATTATTTTTTATTCATTCACGGGATGTGGGCACCACTAGCGAGGTCAGCATTTACTGCCCATCGCTTGAGAAGGTGGTGGTGAGCTGCCTTCTTGAACAGCTGCAGTCCCTGGTGAGTAGGAACACCCACAATGCTGTTAGAGGGCAGGAGTTTCAGGGTTTTGACCCAACGACTGTGAAGGAACGGCGATATAGTTCTAGGTTAGAATGGTGAGTGGCTTGGAGGAGATCTTGCAGGTGATGGTGGTCCAATGTATCTGCTGCCTTTGATGTGGGTATGCCGGCGTTGGACTGGCGTAAACACAGTAAAAAGTCTGACAATACCAGGTTTTAGTCCAACCTATTTATTTGATAATATACTCACAAGCTTTCGGGGTTAGCCCCTTCGTCAGGTGAATGGAGAGTTCTGGCCTCAGACAGAGCATATAAAGCACAGACAGTTTAGAGATTACTGATTAGAATGCGAATCCTTACACCTAACCTGCTGTTCAAGACCTGAAGTGGCTGATAATGTGAGTGGAAGGAGCACTGATCACAGTTTAAAGAGATGTGTATTGTCTCCAGACAGTACAGTAAGTGAGGTTTTGCAAACCCAGGCAAGTCACGGGGGTTACAGATAGTGCAACATGAACCCAAGATCCCTGTTGAGACCGTCCTCATGTGTGCGGAACTTGGCTATCAGTCTCTGCTCAGCGACTCTGCGCTGTCGTGTGTCGTGAAGGCCGCCTTGGAGAATGCTTACCCGAAGGTCAGAAGCTGAATGCCTGTGACCACTGAAGTGTTCGCCAACAGGAAGGGAACAGTCTTGCCTGGTGACTGTCGAGCGATGTTCATTCATCCGTTGTCGTAGCGTCTGCATGGTCTCCCCAATGTACCATGCTTCGGGACATCCTTTCTTGCAACGTATCAGGTAGACAATGTTGGCCGAGTTGGTAAATACTCTTGCAACTCGGCCAACATTGTCTACCTGATACGTTGCAAGAAAGGATGTCCCGAAGCATGGTACATTGGGGAGACCATGCAGACGCTACGACAACGGATGAATGAACATCGCTCGACAGTCACCAGGCAAGACTGTTCCCTTCCTGTTGGCGAACACTTCAGTGGTCACGGGCATTCAGCCTCTGACCTTCGGGTAAGCATTCTCCAAGGCGGCCTTCACGACACACGACAGCGCAGAGTCGCTGAACAGAGACTGATAGCCAAGTTCCGCACACATGAGGACGGTCTCAACAGGGATCTTGGGTTCATGTTGCACTATCTGTAACCCCCGTGACTTGCCTGGGTTTGCAAAACCTCACTTACTGTACTGTCTGGAGACAATACACATCTCTTTAAACTGTGATCAGTGCTCCTTCCACTCACATTATCAGCCACTTCAGGTCTTGAACAGCAGGTTAGGTGTAAGGATTCGCATTCTAATCAGTAATCTCTAAACTGTCTGTGCTTTATATGCTCTGTCTGAGGCCAGAACTCTCCATTCACCTGACAAAGGGGCTAACCCTGAAAGCTTGTGAGTATATTATCAAATAAATAGGTCGGACTAAAACCTGATGTTGTCAGACTTTTTACTGTGTCTGCTGCCTTTGCCCTTCTAGATAGTAGTGGTCATGGGTTTGGAAGGTCTAAGGAACATTGGAAATTTCTTGCAGTGCGTCTTGTAAATGGTACGCACTGCTGGCGTACATATAATTTCCTAAATTTCCACCCCCTTTATTGTGGAGCTCCACTAGAGGTAGACAAAAACGTCGACGAGCGATGAAAGACTTGAACAAGGCACTCACTGAGTGTGGAAATGGGCTTGTAGTGCCGAAGGGGCTGTTTCCTGTCCTGTGCTGTTCTTTGTTGCTGCCATTCTGGGTCGGTGGAGGAGGGAGTGACTATTTGTGGATGGGGTGCCAATCAAGCCGGCTGCTTTGTCCTGGATGGTGTCGAGCTTCTTGAGTGTTGTTGGAGCTGCACCCGTCCACACAAGTGGGGAATATTCCATCACACTCCTGACTTGTGCCTTGTAGATGGTGGACAGGCTTTGGGGTGACAGGAAGTGAGTTACTCACCACAGGATTCCTAGCCTCTGACCTGTCTTTGCAATAGTAAAAGGATACAGCTACAATTTAACCCATGGTATTACCAAGGAAATTGCTTGTCATGATGATATAATATTCCTGTATATATTGCATGATAATGTGTTGAAGTGCTAAGGCATTCCTGATTCAATGTTTAAAAAAATAGATGAATTTTGTATGTATTGTGTCACTCAGTGTCACCCTCCAGGGGTCACCCTCTAGGGACCAACCTCCCATCCACGGATTCTGTCTACACTTCCTGCTGCCTCGGCTAAGCAGCCAACGTAATTAAGGACCCCACACACTCCGGACATTCTCCCTTCCACTTCCTTCTGTCGGGGAAAAGATATAAAGTCAGAGGCCACGCACCGACCGATTCAAGAACAGCTTCTCCCCTGCTGCTGTCAGACTTTTGAATGGACTTACCTTGCATTAAGTTGATCTTTCTCCACACCCTAGCTTTGACTGTAACGCTACATTCTACGCTCTCCAGTTTCCTTCTCTATGAACGGTTTGCTTTGTCTGTATAGTGCGCAAGAAACAATACTTTTCACAGTATGTTAATACATGTGACAATAATAAATCAAATCAAATCCATAAGTTAGACATTGACCGTTGGAACCGAGGTCAAGGATTCACTTCAGGGGTTAAAGTCCCAGGACAGCGGGGCTGCAGGTGTGTATCAGGTTTCAGACAGGGCATCAGAGCTGACACCATGGAGACAATGAGAGATAATCTGACATTCCAATAACCGTTCACACTGCAGTGACTATCCTATATGTTTGAACTCAGCAGGGGGTCAGTGCCAGGTCAAGCTGGTGGACTTTGTTCGAGAGTAGGAGTACATAGTTCTGACTAAAAGCTGACGCTGCAGTCCGGGCTTTTTTTTAGACGCAGATACCAAAAAAATGAGTCTGGTTTTCAGAGACAGAGCTATGGAGACAGTCCGAAAGCAATGATGAGAGAATGATTCCGGATAGTAGGAGAGAATGCTAAGTCATCATCCTCTTTTGATTTAGTTTTAAATGAGTCGTCAAAGTAGGACACTGTGTACGTTCAATCGTGTTTTAAGGACATTTAATTTTTCTTTATTAGATGTCTCTTGTGGCTTAGAGTTGTGACTCTCACCTCAGAGACAGATGTGCCCAGTTCCAGAGACTTCACAGTGGTGTAGTGGTAACATCACTGGAGTAGTAAGCTGAAAGCCCAGGGTCCTGCCCTGAGGATGTGGGTTCAAATCCCACGGTGGTAGCTGGTGGAATTTAAATTCAATGAACGAGATCTGAAATATAAAACTGGTTTCAGTCACGGTGACCATGAAACTATCATCAATTGTCATTAAAAAAAAAATCTGTTCACTAACATCCTTTAGGGATGGAAATCTGCCATCCTTACCTGGCCTGGCTTACATGTGAGCCACAGTGATGTGGTTGACTCTCAACTGCCCTCTGAAACAGCCCAGCAAACCACTCAATTCAATGACAATTAATTAAAGGAGGGAAGCACAAATGCTAGCCTCATTGACAAAGGTCGTGTCCCATTAAAAAATAAAGGAAAAGCACAAGTGGCTGACACTCCAGTTTTGTTACTTTTTTTATTCATTCATGGAACATGGGCATCGCCGACTGGCCAGCATTTATTGCCCATCCCTAAATGCCCGAGAGCAGTTTTCTAGAATCAACCACATTGCTGTGGCTCCGGAATCACATTTAGGCCAGACCAGGTAAGGATGGCAGATTTCCTTCCCTAAAGGGCATTAGTGAACCAGATGAGATTTTTCTGACAATCGAAAATGGTTTCATAGTGTCCAAAGATATGTAGGTTAGGGGGATCAGCCATGCTAAATTGCCCCTTAGTTTTCAAAGACGTGCATGCTAGGTGGATTGGCCATGCTAAGTTGCCCCTTAGTGTCCAACAATGTGTATGTTAGGTAGATTGGCCATGCTAAATTGCCCCTCAGTGTCCAAAGATGTGCAGGTTAGGTGGATTGGCCATGCTAAATTGCCTCTTAGTATCCAAAGATGTGCAGGTTAGGGGAAATTGGCCATGCTAAATTGCCCCTCAGTGTCCAAAGATTCTTAATTCCAGATTTTTTTTATTGAATCCAAATTCCACCATCTGCCATGTGCAGGATTCGAATCTAGGTCCCCAGAATATCAGAGAAGTTATTATTTGGATTAATAGTCCAACGATAATACCATTAGGCCATTGCCTCCCTATGAGGGGGAGTTGCACTCTAGGAGGAGTTATTTTAGGAGATGTTACACTCTATCTTCTCACTTAGGTGGGTGTAAAAGGTTCCATGACATGGTTTTAAAATGGGCGGGGGAATTCTCATTGGCAGAAAGGTCAAGAACCAGTGGACACAGAAATAAGGGGATTGCCAAAAATAGCATCAGGAGGAAAATTATCTTTATGCAGAGAGTGAGTAGGATCTAGAACGTATGGCATGGTGGAACTAGATTCACTTGTTGCTTCGAGGCAGAGGGTGAGGGGCTGGAACTAGTTGAGTTGCTCTTAGAATAGCACAAGGGAGACGATGGTGTGGTGCTATTATAGCTAGGCCATTAATCCAGAAACTCTGCTAAGGCTCTGGGGACCCGGGTTCGAATCCCACCATGGCAGATGGTGTAATTTAAATTCAATTTAAAAATATCTAGGATTAAGAATCTACTGATATCCATAAAACCATTGTTGATTGTCAGAAAAACCCATCTGCTTTTTATGGTTCTATGAAAACACATCCATTTTCATAGAACCATAGAATCCCTATGGTGCAGAATGAAGCCATTTGGTCTATCAAGTCTGCACCGACCACAATCCCACCCAGGCCCTATCCCCATAATCCCATGCATTTACCCTAGCTAATCCCCCTGACACCAAGGGGCAATTTAGTATTGGGCAATCTGTGGGAGGAAACTAGAGCACCCAGAGGAAACCCATGCAGACATGGGGAGAATGTGCATATGCCACACAGACAGTGACCCAAGCCGGAATTGAGCCTTGGTACTGTGAGGCAGCAGTGCTAACCACTGTGCCACCATGCTGCCATGGTTATTTCAAACATAGTAAAGAAGAATGTACATGTGGACCACTGTCTGGATGACTAATAGATTCTACTGACTGTACAAAGTTAAAAATAAACATCAGAAATGTGAAATTGAAACTGGAAATTGTAAAAATTTGCAGTGGGTGGAAGAGAGGCCTGGACCCTTTGTGCTGTAATGTTTTTGGAATTCTAAGATTGGCTAATGTTTCTGTCAAAATCTTTCACCACTTCCACAGAAAGTGCCGTAGGAAATGTTTTGTGAGAAAAGATTCTGTTACTTTAATGACTGAGAATGAGAAGAAAAATTTGACCAAGATCAGTGAGCAGCAAGGCGAATTGACCATGCTAAATTGTCCCATAGTGTCCAAAGATGTGTAGGTTAGGGGGATCAGCCATGTTAAATTGCCCCTTGGTGTCCAAAGATGTGTAGGTTAGATAGATTGGCCATGCTAAATTGACCCTTGGTGTCCAAAGATGTGTAGGTTAGGGGGATCGGCCATGTTAAATTGCCCCTTAGTCTAAAGATGTGTAGGGTAGGTGGATTGGCTATGGTAAGTTGCCCTTCAGTGTTCAAAGATGTGTAGGGTAGGTGGATTGGCTATGCTAAGTTGCCCTTCAGTGTTCAAAGATGTGTAGGGTAGGTGGATTGGCCATGCTAAATTGCGCCTTAGTGTCCAAAGGTGTGCAGGTTAGGTGGATTGGCCATTGTAACTTGTCTCTTAATGTCCAAAGATGTGCAGGTTAAGTGGATTGGCCATGCTAAATTGCCCTTTAGTGTCCAAAGATGTGTAGGTTAGGTGGATTGGCTATGGTAAATTGCCCCTTAGTGGCCAAAGATGTGCAGGTTAGGCAGATTGACCATGCTGAAATGTCCCTTAGTGCCCAAAGATGTGCAGGTTACAGGGATTAGCGGAGTAAATACGTGGGGCTAGGGGGAGAGGGCTTGGGTGGGATATTATGTCAAAGAGTCGGTGCAGACTTGGTGGATCGAATGGCCTCCTTTCTCACTGTAGGGATTCTATGATCCATTCAACCCTGTAATTCTGTAGAGCAAAGTAACAGGATAAGCAGAAATAAAAGATTCTAAATGTTTTATTTGATTTAGATATCCTCGCCGGGTCCAATGACGCAAAATTGAAACTGTAAATTGTAAAAATTTGCAGTGGGTCAGAGAGAAGGTCTGGGCCCTTTGTGCTGTAATGTCTCTGAGGTTCTAGGACTGGTTAATGTTTCTGTCGAAACCTTCCATCTTTTGTCTCGTCCTTATTCTGCCGCTAAGTACTTGGAGCATCTCTCGCCCCTTAGGAGCGACTGAGTAGACTGGGACTATACTCATGAGAATTCAGAAGAACGAGGGAAGATCTTATGGAAACATATAAGATTATTAAGGGAATAAATAAGGGAGGAGCAGGGAAGTTGTTTCCACTGGCAGGTGAAACTATAACTAGGAGGCATGGCTGGGGGATTTAGGACTGAGGAACTACTTCACACGAAAGGGTTGTGAATGTGTGGAATTCCCTGCCCAGTGAAGCAGTTGAGGCTGCCTCATTGAATGTTTTTAAGGCAAGGATAGATAGATTTTTGAACAGTAAAGGAATTAAGAGTTTTGGTGAGCGGGCAGATAAATGGAGCTGAGTCCACGTAAAGATCAGCCATCATCTTACTGAATGGCGGAGCAGGCGCGAGGGGCTGGATGGCCCATTCCTGCTCCTAGTCCTTATGTAATGCCGCCTTTTCCAATGGCGTCTGGGGTTGGTGAAGGGGATTGGGTGGAAGGAGTTTGTGGGGAGTGGGGGGGAGCTTGCGTAGCTGAGAAGCGGGCTGGATTGGCTGTTTCCTTTCCTTTCAGTCGGAATATCTGGGTTGTCCTCATCCTTTATTGGCACAGGCAGTGTCGGAAAACCCAACCCGCAGGGAAACCGGAACCTCCGTCCCCTCCGGGACAGCTGAGTGCTGTGTCACCCTAGCTTGCCTCCACTCTGCCCTTTCTCAGCCTAACGAGCGTGGACTCAATATCAAAGCGGTCTCACATAACAGGGAAAACATTCATAGGGCTGGTGGAATTTCACAGCTCAAAGGCTCAGACCAAGAAGGAAGTCTGTGGTTACGGCATATTAAAGCAAAAAAACTCCTTCTCTTTGGCTATTGATAAGACGGGTTTAGGATTCTCTTTAATGTCAACACCTGCAGCGGCTTGTTGCATCTACAACAAGGCTCGGTATTGTTTGAATATAAAATCAATTCTCTCTGAAAATGCTATTAGAATTTCCTCCAGACAGCTGGGTGTGTGTAATCCTTTCTTTGTCTGAGCGTGTTGGTAGGGGAGGGGAAAGAAAAGGAATTAGGTCAAACACAATCGTGGGCCTCGATTCAGATTTCTCCCCGAGCCTGTCTCGACTCATTGAATCAGCATTTTTTCAGTTCTTTCTTTGCTGAATCTGGGCAGGTTCCTGCACTAACTGAATCCACCCACCGCCGCTGCCAATTAGCTACACTAAACAATAGTTAATGAGGAAATTATACCCAGCGGCAGCCGCTTGTTTCAGCGTTCGTGAGCATAACAAGGCCTTGGATTTTTCTGATCAGAGCATTCTCGAGTGTAGTCCCACCTTCCACAACATTCACAATTACGCCCAGCCTCACTAGTGGCACAGTGTTTAGCACTGCTGCCTCACAGTGCCAGACACCTGGGTTCGATTCCCGGCTTGGGTCGCTGTCTGTGTGGACTCTGCCCGTTCTCCCTGTGTCTGCATGGGTACCCTTCAGGTGCTCCGGTTTCTACCCACAGTCTACAAGATGTACTGGTTAGACGCATTGACCTGGAGTGTGGCGACCAGAGGAATGTCACAGTAACTTCATTGCAGTGTTAATGTGAGCCCTTACTTGTGACAAATAAATAAACTTTTACACATTCAATTATATTAAGATGCACACTGTTGCCTCACAGCACCAGGGACCCTGGTTCGATACCAGCCTTGTCCTCCTCACTGTCTGTCTGGACTCTGCGCATTCTCCCCATGACTGTGTGGGTTTCCTCCAGGTGCTCTGGTTTCCTCCCACAGATGCATTGACCCAGAGTGTGGCGACTGGAGGAATCTCACAGTAACTTCATTGCAGTATTAATGTAAGCCTTACTAGTGGCAAATAAATAAACTTTACTTTTACACGCTCAATTATATTAAGGCACACACTGCTGCCTCACAGCACCAGGGACCTGGGCTCGATTATGGTCTCACTGTGTGTGTGGAGCCTGCACATTCTCCCCGTGTCTGTGTGAGTTTCCTCTGGGTGCTTCCTCCCACGCTCTAAGATGTGCAGGTTAAGTGGATTGACATTGGTAAATTGCCCCTTAGTGTCCCAAGATGTTTAGCTTAGGAGGAATGAGCAGGGTAAATATCTGGGTTTACAGGGATAGGGCAGAAGTGGGGCTTGGGTAAGATGCTCTGTTAGAGAGTTGGTGCAGACTCAATGGGCCGAATGGCCTCTTCTTCGCTGTAGGGATTCTATGATTCTACAATACCCCTCACTGGAACATCCTCAGGTATGTTATATCTACTTTTATACTGTGGCTCCACTGTAACACTCTCGGGTATATTTTAATCTCACTCCAACATGCTCAGATACTCTGACACATACTCAGATTTTACCATCTCTTGCTGTTACAGTGCCTGATCTGATGCTACCCGAGCTTTATGCTCTCAGACGTGTGTTCCAGAATTCTACTGCCTTGTCCGCCATAGAGTTGGAGCGGGAGAGGGGCGGACAACAGGAATGACCATTGACCTTGGGTGGGAGTTCCTGGTTGTAAAATCCTGCCAGTGATGTGTGTTGTGGCTGCACCACATTTTACAGAAGGCCAATTGGCTTCGGATTCGACTCGTTTTCCACAGGCTTCTGCAAGCCACTGGGTGGGAAATGTCAGTGGGAGGCCAAAAAACGGGAATCGCGACCGATACCTGGCTGCCTGTAACCTTTCCAGGTCATTAGTTATGACGTGATCAGCCTTGTGCTGGTGATGTCCGGTGCGGGGGGTGAGTGGTTTGGGGGCCGGCAATCAGGAGGCCGGTGATTGAGGCAAATTTTTCAGACTGTGGGAGGAAACCCATGAAGACATGGGGAGAACATACAAATCCTACACAGACAGTGACCCAAGCCTGGAAGCGAACCTGGGTCCCCGGTGCTGTGAGGCAGCAGTGCTAACCACTGTGTCACCATGCCGCCCATTAGACCTTTCCTCTGAAGTGCATGCAAGGGATCTTGCAGATCTTTGTGAAGACGAGTTGGTCCAGGAGCCCTGATCAATACTTACCCCTGAAATAGCAACAAAACCATACCTGGTGCTTTATCACCTCAAGTGGATAGAACCAAACTGTCAAATGTGGAAGCTGTAATCAACCAAGAGGTTCTAGAAAACTAATAATTCACCCAATGAATGATCATCTTTGGTTCTGTTAATTCTATTGCTGTGCACAAATTGAACAATCAGTTCTTTACTTTCCTGTTTATTGGGAGCTTGCTGTGCTCCAGTTGACTGAATAGATTATAACAGGAAAGGCAATGCCCGGTGGGATTATCGCTTGACTGTTAATCCAGAAACTCAGCTAATGTTCTGGGGACTTGGGTTCGAATCCCGTGACGGCAGATGGTGGAATTTGAATTCAATAAAAAATATCTGGAATTGAGAATCTACTGATGACCATGAATCCATTGTTGGGAAAACCTATCTGGTTCACTAATGTCCTTTAGGGAAGGAAATCTGCCGTTCTTACCTGGTCTGGTCTACATGTGACTCCAGAGCCACAGCAATGTGGTTGACTCTCAACTGCACTTGGGCAACTAAGGGTGTGCAATAAATGCTGGCTGGCCAACAACACCCATATTCTACGAACGAGTAAGAAAATAGATACTTGTTCATTCTTTGGTGCTCTGTCCAGAGACAGATCCTTGGTTCATTGGGCTTCACCCTGAGCTATTTCCTTGGCAGCTTTTTTCAGTGATGGTCTGCCATTGCCTTCCTCTCCCAGGGACAGCTCAAGGAGGCGGGTCCCAAAGTTTACCTCAACAATCGGGCAACTGTTGGCATTATCTTGAACCTCACTCCAGTCAGCCAACCTAACCCCTACAACAGGTAACATGTACTTGTCAACATTTGCGGTCGGCAAAGGGCTTTGGGATTCCTAAAATGAGGAAAAACGATGGACAAAACTTTCCGGATGTTCCAGTCCTGCTGCGGGGGATGGAGATGTGGCTGAGTTCCAAATCCTCGCCGTGGCAAATGGATGTGAACGGCTGGAAGATTGAACCCCATGTATTGCTCTATTAAATAATGTTTTTTTTCAGCAGTTGTCCAGATTACCTCCGGGGTGTTTACAAACAGCTAATGCATTTTATCAAAAGTGCAATTCTCCAAGTAGTCTTGAAGTAATTCCGATATGTAGTCGGTGCACAGACTGCCCATCATAGTGTCATGAAATGTATGATAGAATCGCTACATTGTAGAAGGAGGCCACTCAGCCCATCGAGTCTGCACCAACCACAACCCTACCCAGCCCCTATCCCCACAACCCCATGCATTTACCCTAGCTAGTATCCCTGACACGAAGGGGCAATTTAGCATGGCCAATCCACCTAACCCACACATCTTTGGACTGTGGGAGAAAACCGGAGCACCCGGAGGAAACCCACGCAGACCCAGGGTGAACGTGCAGACTCCACACAGACGGTGACCCAAGCCAGGAATCGAACCCGTGTCCCTGGCGCCGTGAGGCAGCACCGCTCACCACTGTGCCACTGACCACCATGCTGTGGAATTTCTGAATTGTCAGTATCCATAGGCAAATTCCCCTTTCATGATGTGTATATTTAAATGTTCATCCAAAGGTGTGGGGTTACTTACATTGGTCATGCTCAGTTACCCCTTAGTGTCCCGGGATGTGTACATTAAAGGGATGAGCGGGCTAAATATGTGGGGTCACGGCGTATCGGGCCTGGATAGGATTATTGTCAGTGCAGACTTGATGGGCCAAATGGCCTGATTCTGCACTGTAGGGATTCTATGATTCCGCCTGATATTTAAATGCAAGTCTTTCCTTTTGACATTTATGCCCTGAACAAATCTATTCCTAATACCAGTCAGCTGACGACTGATGTCATTTTGGAGTTTTAAATATAGTCTAGCTTCAAAATTGAATTTCTATAATTCGTGTCCATGTACACTGCCTCATTGATATTCGGATGGTTCTCATCAGAAGATAAAGCTGGAGGATAAATGGGTCCACACAACACTCCTCCTGTAACATAACATTCTCTACATCAACTCACTGTGTATACCACCATCTGATCCACGTCACTGTCACAAGCCCCTGATTATAAACTGGGACAAAAATATTTATAAATTAAAGAGTTCTGTACAATTTCAAAGTGGGTGGAGGAACAGAGAGGCCTGGGAGAACTTGTGTACAACTGGTGACGGAGAAGTTTGAGAAAGTGGTTAAGCAGGCATATTCTCTTTATAAATACAGTGAGGAAGTTATAACGAAACAAAAACAGAAAGCGCTGGAAAATCTCAGCAGGTCTGACAGCATCTGTGGAAAGGGAATAGAGCCAACGTTTCGAGTCTGGATGACTCTTTGTCAGACTTGTTTCAGATTGTTTTTTGCATCCCCCCACTGTCAACATCCTTGGGATTACCATTGACCAAAAACTCAACTGGACTCACCACAGAAACACTTTGGCTACAAAAGCAGGTCAGAGGCTAGAAGTATTGTGGCAAGTAACTCACCTTCTGACTTCCCAAAGTCTATCCACCACCTACAAGACACAAGTCAGGAGTGTGATGGAATACTCCCCACTTGCCTGGATGGGTGCAGCTCCAACAATACTCAGAAAGCTTGACACCATCCAGGACAAAGCAGCCCCACTTGATTGGCACCGCATCCACAAACATTCAATCCCTCCACCACCGACGCTCAGTAGCAGCAGTGTGTACTATCTGCACTGCAGCAATCCACCAAAGATCCTTAGACAGCACCTTCCAAACCCGTGACCACTTCCATCTAGAGGGACAAGGGCAGCAGATACATGGGAACACCACCACCTGCAAGTTCCCCTCCAAGCCACTCACCAATCTGATTTGGAAATATATCACCATTCCTTCTCAGTCACTAGGTCAAAATCCTGGAATTCCTTCCCTAACAGCATAATGAGTCAACCCATTGAACATGGAGTGCAGCAGTTCAAGAAGGCAGCTCACCACCACCTTCTCAAGGGTGACTAGGGATGGGCAATAAATGCTGGCCTAGCCCATGTCCACAAATGAATAAAGAAAAGAATAAAAGATTCCAGCATCAACAGTATTTTGCCTTTATCTAGGTTATAACGATCATTTCTCAAACTCAGCTTGAGAATTGTATCCCTTTCTGGGTTCTGTACTTAGGGAGGCTGTGAAAGCTACAGAGAGGACACAGAAAAGATTTACCACTCTAGCCTGTGTGATGCACTTCAGTCATGTAGATGGATAGGAGAAGCTGGAGTTGTTCTTTCTAGAGAAGGAAAGATAGGAAGGAAATCTGATAGAGGTGTTCAAAATCATAGAACCATAGAATTCCTACAGGCCATTCAGCCCATCGAGTCTGCACTGACCACAATCCCACCCAGATTGTCTCTATAATCCCATTTATTTACCCTAGCTGGTCCCCCTGACACCAAGGGGCAATTTAGCATGGCCAATCCATCTAATGTGCACATCTTGGGACTGTGGGAGGAAACTGGAGCACCCGGGGGAGACCCACGCAAACACGGGGAGAACGTCCAAACTCCACACACACAGTGACCCAACCCAGGATCGGAACAGGTCCCTGTTGTTGTGAGACAGCAGTGCTAACCTCTGTGCCACCGTGAAGCCAAAGGTTGCAATAGTTTTTAAAAATTATTCCATCTAAAAAAACCAAATTTAAATTGAATCCAATTTGCGGCCCATACGAGGTGAGACGTTACACCCCATCTTGGACATGATCTGACGCTTGATTTAGCCAAAAGAGCGAGATGGCTTTGAAAAACTGCATCCCAGCTGAACCTCATCGGCTTCCCTGGTCATTGGCTCGACCCTATCCTGGGTGAACCACCTGCTTGGACCTGGTTTCACCCCTGCCAGGTAAGTTACAGGTTGACTCGGTCTATGTTGCAATCACTCCGTGATTCTATTGCTACTGAAGTGAATCTAACAGTGTCTGTTCTATCCTTGCGTGTTCAAGCTTTTAATAATTCTCCGTGACAATTTGTTGGACAGGAGGGCAGCGTTAGGAAGTCAGAATGAAATTAAAGTTAAAGAATTAGATAAATAGTAGGGTTTTAGCTACACTGAGGAGCTGTGAGTTGTGGATTAGCCCAGTAGCAGGATTGAACCAGATACTTTGTTAAGCAAAGTGGAGACTAGCAGACCAGGGACCTAGATCGTAGCCATGCCTAGTTGTAAAGTAGGACGCTCTCAGAGAATCAAGCTGTTGTGTAAAAAGAACACGGAAGAAATCTGTCTCCGTGAGACACTATGGCCGGAACTCCTGCTCGCCACGGAATCAGCGCGGGCGAGTGTCCGACAACAGAATTCTCCGCTGTCATCGAGTGGGAATTTACGCTCTCGCCCGAACGAGGATGTAAAATCCCACTCCACAAACTCTATTCTAAACCAGAAGAAGGTTTTCCAATTAAAGTTATAAGTCTTGTGTGCTAACTAGTTGTAGGACTTTGTTCATCGTGTTAAAACCTATGCAAAGTTATTTTGGGGAATCAAAACTGGGTCCCTGGCGCTATGAGACAGCAATGTAACCACTATGCCACCGTGCTGCCCTCATTATCACAATTCTTTTTGTTTTTGGGAGCTTGCTGTGCACAAATGGCCGCTTAGTGTTTCTTCTGTTACATCAGTGACTGGCCTCATTGGTTCTAAGTGCCTCCAGAGGTTGTGAGAAACGTTATTTAAAGGCAAGATTTTTCTTTCTTTGAATTAAAAGTTCCTTCAGCTTATTGAAAACAAAATCATCCAGAGTTCCCGCCAAACGCCTTTGACGTATCTCTGCCCTGAATGCCATCAGTCTCCCTGGCTGGCACCTCAGACTCCGTCCCGCAGTTTGGAACCTGGGTTTTTAAAGTTTTTCTATTCATTTGTGGGACACGGGCATTGTTCGCTGGGCCAGCATTTATTGCCCATCACTAGTTTCCCTTGGAGGGCAACTGAGAGTCAACCACATTGCTGTGGCTCTGGAGTCACATGTGGGTCAGACCAGGTAAAGACGGGCAGATTTCCTTCTCTAAATGACATTAATGAACATTTGATGCAGAGTCTTGGAGCTAAACATTCTCCTCAACATCTGCTCTATCACTAATGTGTTTTCTTGACATTTTGGAGCATTGTCTATCCCTGGCCCTCCTCTGCTGGCTAGGATTTTCACTTTAGGTACTTAGTTTCTGTAATGCGATTGTCGCAGGAGCTGAGTTCCAATAAACACGGGACCCACTTGCCAAGAACTGTTATTGTTGGATAAGGAAACCTACTCACTCCAGTTAAAAATAGCCAACTGGTCTATCTTCGCCCCACAGCACATTTATCACTTCTTCAGCATTCCCAATCAAAACAAAAACATACTTTTACACAGATAAACCTTTTAAAATGTTGTTTCGGGACTGGTAGTTGCATCGAATGCACTTCTCGCGCCAAATATTAACAATCAGATAACGAGGCCCTTCAAGAGTCTCAGTCAGGGGTCATACGCAAAGCAAGTGAATGGGAAAGGAATTCAGTCCATTGGAATTCTACCAATGGGACTGAACGGGGTTGGATTTGCTTCATTAGAATTCTATTAATGAGAGTGAATACAAAACGGTTTGATCATTGATAGAATCCCAATAGGGTAAGCACAAGCCATTCACTTGGGTTGGTGGAACGTCATTGAAAGGGAATTTGAAGGGGCTTGCCTCATACCGTCGATGCCGTATACTTTCAAAGTGTAGTCATGGTTGCAGAGAATGTTGCCTCCTCAGGACAGCTGCCTTTGCTTAGATTTCTCTGCTGCCAGTGTCCTTCTGACCAATTCTTGGTCCAAATCACCAACCTTCTTGTTTTCTTTTGTTCATTCAGATTAGATCTGCTGAGATTTTCCAGCATTTTCGCTTTTGGTTTTTGCCTCAATTGTTTTTGCTCGATGTTTGTTTTGGATTTCTACTATTCCACATGAAATAGAATTAATCTACAGTCACATTTTGCCCATTGCTCGTGCAAGGGTGACATAGACCTTCCTGTGGGACCACAAGACACAGGAAGAACGAATGCAAAGGCAAGATGTCCCATACTGCACCCCCGGTAGTTTACATCTAGGCACTTTGGCCACCATGGCTCATGGTGAGGGGTGGAAACTGTAGGTGAACATCTCCTGCTTCCAGCAGCCCCGTCCCTAAGTGGCTGCCTTTGGCTAACCAAGAGGCCCATCTTCACAGCTCACTGCTGTGACGCAACAGATGGGGAGTATTAAAGTTAAAGTTAACATATTAGTCACAAGTAAGGCTTATATTAACACTGCAATGAAGTTACTGTGAAATTCCCCTAGTCACCACACTCTGGCACCTGTTTGGGTCAATGTACCAAGCCAGCACATCTTTCAGATTACGGGAGGAAACCCATGGGGAGAATGTGCAAACTCCACACTGACAGTCACCCAAGCTGGGAATCAAACCCAGATCCCTGGCACTGTGAGGGCAGTAGTGCTAACCACTGTGCCGCCCCATCAAATTCCTGGTTATTGGATTGGATTGGATTCAAAATGTATTTTTACCCCTTCATCTCTAATACATTAACATTCTTTTTCACCTCTCTGCCCAAAGGCAACCCACATCACCGCTGTTGTGAAGTTGGGTCGAGTGATTGTAGATTGGGGAGGCAGGAAGTTAGAATTTGGTGTTATTAAATTTGTAAAATGCTGGTTGGTGGGGGTGGGGGTGGGGGGTGTGCATAGCGTGGTCCTGTTAAAAAGGTGGTGCTTTTCCTGGGCTTAGAAATTTAAAATGCAGTATACAGAGATCCCAGACTGAAACATTTATATCGAAAAGCCAAGCAGCAGTTTTACCAAGGCAACAGGCTTTTGAATTTAGCCAATCAATTTGAACCAGGCACGTAGATACCAAAAAACCTATTACATTTAAATCTGATGGTTTTGGGGTGGATTCGGGGACCTGTCCTACCATGGGGAATATTGATATGCCATCATAAATATAAAAGAAGAGGGCATTGGGACCAAGGGGTACAGCAGCTTCTATCTGCCAGAGATGACAACTCTCAACTCTCTCTGTCGAGAGCGAGAATCGCTGCTCCCATAGCTGTATCTATGTCTTAGAGAAAGCACCATCTCAATAGCAAAAGTACCAAGGAGGAAAGTAGTTCCAGGCAGAAGAATCAACAAAGAAAGCCCAAAATATCCCGGAAGACACAAAACCTGGTTGTAATTTAGAGAGTGATTTAATTTTATTTTTGTTAGTGAGTGGGAATTATATTTATTGGAACAGTATTCCATTAGAATCTTGTTTTATTTGGGAATAGTTAATAGTGAGAAGGATTAGTTAACAGTTTAGTTAATTTGCTCATTGTTAGTTAGATAAATAAGTTGTTACATGTTGATTTTAGAGAGAGTGAGAGGGATTTATTTTGTATTTAACCACTAGAAGTTGTTTAAGAGCACATCACACCACATCGCACACACTTTTTACAGATTAAAGGGTGAGGTAATCCTCTTTGGGTGTTAGTTCTCAAAGGGGGAATCAACCTTTGCTTCATAACACCACAATATCTACCATGGATAGGGCAAGGAGACAGGTCCCCGAATCCACCCCAGCCAGAATGGGAATTGAACCCCTCGATGTTGGCATTCATCTAATCCACACCAGCCAACTGAATATTAAAGTTAGGCCATAGAAGCAGCTCCATGGATCAGTTCTGTTTGTTTAGGCAGGTAAGTACACGGCAATTTATTTATGCGATTCTGATTTATGTTCCAGCCAAGGTATTTATGTTGAGATGAGTATTGTGGGCCACCACTATTATGAACTGACTTTAGCAAGCTTGACTGAAGAAAATATTCTCTTGTGTCCACTGCCATGATGAGAAAGAAGTTGAATAATTGCCTGATGAGGGGAACATGGTCCATCGATAGGGAAAGTTTCAGTCCATTAGGAGCAAGGAGTTTCTGTAGAGATCAGTGGAAACCACTCATGAAACCCTTGAATTTCTGCAGATATTTACAGCAATTAGGAATTGGTGCAGATCATTCAACCCGTCAAGATCCAGAGGAGGGGATAGTAAAGCTTGAAGGGAGATTCAGGAAAATTTATAGCCCAGTGGTTAGCACTGCTGCCTCACAGCACCAGGGACTCAGGTTCAATTCCTGGCTTGGGTCACTGTCTGTGTGGAGTCTGCACATTCTCACTGTGTCTGCATGGGCTTCCTCAGGGTGCTCCAGTTTCCTCCCACACTCCAAAGAAGTGTAGACTAGGTGGATTAGTCATGGTAAATGTGTGGGGTTATGGGGATAGGGTAGGAATGAGGTCCTAGGTGTGATGCCCTTTGAGAGTCAGTACTATACTCAAGGTAATACACCATGTCTGTGCAACTAGTCTTCATAAAGTAATCCTTTTAGCACAGGTATCATTCTGGTAAATCTATACTGCAGCCCCAATAAATCTTCTCATTCTGAAGAATCCAACTATTACAGAGGTATGTCTTTATGGGAGCAGGAAGCCCACCCAGCCCCAATCCTTTAAGATTGAATCCAGACATTGAACATGAGCAGATCACAGCCAAGTTTAATCCCCATTGCATTAACTTCCCAGCAAAGGGTGGGATAGTCAAAACGGACAACCATAATGAACGGGAATTATGGCAACTTCCATCCCCGCTAAACTGAAGCAGATTGTAGCAGCCCTCAACCACTGCTCCAAACTTGGGTCAGACACCTCAACACTTCCTACTCTTCCCGAGATGCAGTACCAGAGGTCTCTTAATAATACTCAGGCTTTGACATTGTTAGCGACTATGGAAGCCTCCGTTTGCTGCCCAATTACTTGTCATTTGCAGCTGAGAATAGGGAGAGGGAAGTGTCTACCTTCTCATTGTCCACCAAAGCTGCTCCAAGCAATGAAAGCAAACAATAGAATGCTTCAAACCATACGATGAAACAAGGATAAATGGATGCAGTGTAAAGTCACAGTAAAAGCAGGATAAACTGGGGTCCTTTTCTCAAGGAGGGATAATTCAATAAAATATAAAGGATCCTGATTGGATACATGTGGAGAACACAGTTCCACTTATGAGGGAATTTAAAACCGGGGAGGTCACAGTCTCTAATAAATCCAATAGGGAAATTAGGAGAAACCTCTTTACAGGGGAGACAATGGCCTAGTGGTATTATCGCTAAACTATTAATCCAGAAACTCAGCTAATGTTCTGGGGACCTGGGTTCAAATATCACCATTGTAGATGGTGTAATTTGAATTCAATTATATATTTAAAAAAAAAATCAGGAATTTAGTATCTGATGACCATGAAACAATCATCAATCGTCAGGAAAAACACATCTGATTCACTAATGTCCTTTGGGGAAGGAAATCTCCCGTCCTTACCCAGTCTGGCCTCCATGTGACTCCAGAACCACAGCAATGTGGATGATTCAACTCTCCAAGGACAATTAAGAATGGGCAATAAATGCTGGCCAGCCAGTGACACACACAAAATAAAAAGTGGGTGCTTAAAATGTGGAACTCGCTACTATAGGGAGTGGTTAAGATGAACAACATTTAGGGTAGAAAAAAATGGATAAACCAATGGTGGAGAAAGGAATAGAAGGATTATGGTGGCACAGTGGCAAGCACTCCTGCCTCACAGGGATCCTGGTTCAATTCCCAACTTGGGTCACTGTCTCTGTGGAGTTTGCATGTTTCCCCTGAGTCTGCATGGCATTCCTCTGGGTGCTTTGGTTTCCTCCACTGTCTGAAAGATGTGCTGGTTAAGTGCATTGGCTATGCTAAATGAACAGGTGCCAGAGTGTCGCAACTAGGGGATTTTCACAGCAACTTCATTGCAGTGTTAATGTAAGCCTACTTGTGACACTAATAAATAAACTTTACTTGTGATTGGAGGAGATGGAGGAGGCTCACATGGAGCATGCACACAGCTGATTGGCCAACAGGTCTGTGTCTAAGCTGCAGTCACTTCTTTCTTAAGCAGGAAGTTGTAGATTCTGCTCATCAACTATTCACAGCGGTCAGAGGTCAGCAATTCCTTAGCATTGTTGGGTTAGGGAAGGAAAGAGAGAATGAGAGAAACAAAAGCAGCATCATTCCATATTTCATTCGGGGATTTTCACAGCAACTTCATTGCAGTGTTAATGTAAGCCTACTTGTGACACTTGTAGGGGTGGCACATTGGCACAGTGGTTAGCATTGTTGCCTCACAGTGCCAGGGACCTGGGTTCCATTCCTGGCTTGGACCATTTTTTGTGTGGAGTCTGCACATTCTCCCCATGTCTGTGTGGGTTTCCTCCGGGTGCTCCAGTTTCCTCCCCCAGTCCAAAAGACATGCTGGTTAGGTGCATTGGCCATGCTAAATTCCCCCTCAGTGTACCCAAACACCACCAGAATGAGGTGACTAGGGGATTTTCACAGTAACAATTTGCAGTGTTAATGTAAGCCTACTTATGACTAATAAATAAACTTTAACTTGACACTAATAAACTTTTTCATTCATTGATCTATCTCAGAAAGTAGAACTAATCATTCCCAAAGTAGCAAACACTTGCTGAGAAGGAGATTTCACCATAAAAGAATGTGACCACAATAGAATTTCACCCACACCTGAAATATCTTGCCTTCCATAATAACGAGATAAAACTGTTAGCTTTAAGGCATATTTCTTTTATTCAGAGACAAATGCTTTTTAACCAACTAGAAAAGAAATTCAACACAAAAAAATAAATTAGCAATTTACAACAAAACAAATCACAGATTTTTTCGGTCCATTGTAATGTTTGATACAAATTACTCAGTAACTCAAGGAACACATGTACAAAGCATGTAATCCACAGCAGATAGGTAACAAGGTCACAGACTGCACTAACCCCTGGGTTTCAGCTGCTGGAACTGGGGCATTAAGTAGTTTGGTGATGAGATTGTGCTCAGTGGGGAAATATTGTAATCAAATTCTCCCCCTACCGCAATCCCACAATCTTTGCACCCTCTCATTAGAAAGACCCCAGTTCTTAGAGATCCTCAAGCCCCTCTAACAGCCACTCTAAGATTGAATCCAGACATCGAGCATTGGTAGATCACAGCCAAATTTAATTGACCCTTGCCACACGCCCATATTTTCCAACGAGTATGATGGGGGTGAGAAAGTCAAACGGACTATCATAGCTATCAAGAACCTGGTACCTTCTTCCCCCTTCCAAACCCAAGGCCACTGCAGGAACCTTCAACTCACTAGGTTTAGGTCAGCTGGCTCAATAGCAGACCAGTCAGGCCCTGGAAACCGTCTCCATGTACGGGTCACTCAAGGTTAAGGGGTTGTCTAGTTGAGGTCTTTACAAGGCGATTCTGGGGATCAATAGGCAAGGTCGAAAGAAACTATTTCCCCTGGGGGGATAAGTGGGGCATTGCCCGAGAGTTAGAACTTGGCTTTTTCCAGATTGATGCGAGGAAGCCCATCTTCATAGAAATGGTTGTAATTTGCAACACCAGCTTGACAAGAATTTCATGCTGGGGGCAGCAGAGGGAGTCAATTGAATTTTTAGAAACTGGGTTTGATAAGATTTTTGCACAGCAAGGGTAATGAAGATTTTGGAACTGAGAGGAATAAATGGAGTTAAAATACAGATCAACCATAATTTTATTGAATGGGTGCTCTGGCTCAAGGGAGAAGTTGTTTTATTCATTTTCCCATGCTCCGAATAAGAGTTCAGCTTGTTAACATTCCTATTTCCTTCTCTTCTGCTCAAGTCTACTTGGACCATAGTATCCGCCTCCCCATCCCCAACAAACAGGGACAACAAGTGGATGACCCACTCAGTGATTCAGTACATCAGACAATTGGAATGGCCATGAGTTGCCAATGTGATGGAGAACATTACTGTCTGCAGACATAAGCAGCAAATTAAACCAATATTTCCCCAGTGCACGATATATAAACATGGATCGATGGTTATTGGTTGATATAAACTGAGGTCTCGATATTCCCTTTCTTCAACTTCGTCTATGGAAATAGATTACAGCTCACATAATTATAACAAAAATCCAATTGTCCCAACTTTGTCATGGGAACATTTTCAAACTCGTGTCTGCTTTTCCCCCCTCCCCACTAATGTTACCCCACATCACCCCGCCCGCCCACCCATAACCACTGCACAAACACCCTCAGGACAGTCTATTTTATAGATTTCACGTCGTCATGGAGGACTTTAACCAATAACACAGAGTTCAGGGCACACCTGAGTGGGATTCAAGTACTCATTCAAGAGAAAAAAGAACAAAGAGAACATTTCATGAATTATTATGAAATACATTCAGTCAGAAAGGCACACGATATCATAATGAATGGGGCAGCACATAAAAATATACCTGGCAAAGGAATGCTGCAAGAGGCACTGCATCCCCCTCAGCATTCAAATATGGAATGATATATTTGGATAGTGAAGAAATTACCATTTAGTATTGCTTGCAATTCAATGCAAAACCTTGCCCAGCACTTAGAACGGGCAAAAAATAAATGTCATGGTGTCAACTACTCAGCAGCCCAAAAAACAGGCACGCAGGCATACACGCGTGTGCATATATACACACACACACACACACACATATACACACCAACTGCGTTCCATTGCAATTAAGGACTGCATTCATAGAATTATGGCCAAAATCATTAGTTGAGCAGTAGAAAAAAATCTTATAATATTAAACTTCTTCAGCTTTCACTTATTTACATCTGACCAGAGGTCTGAAACATAGGGAAAATAAATTAACAGACAATATATATATATGTTTGTCACATAAATAGTAAAAATCAGTTCTCAGTCTGGTATAACTGTCCAATTTTCCGGTAGACTTTTTATTTTTGGCAGGGTCTGTTAGGTGGGTGCACAAGGTGCCCACTACCTGACCGATGACAGTGCAATGCTCATACAGTCTGTAGCACCGCACAAACACACTTGCTGTAGATTTACTATCTGACAATGGCACAGGAAAATAGAACGGTGGCATCGTGTTGCCACAAGCGTTGCGATGATTCCTCATCCCCTCTCCCCATTCATTATCTTTTTTCTCAAAGAGGAGGGGGGGGGTGGAAATAGTAATATGGTTTCACTTCCTCCTCCACACAGCATTATTTTCTGATCATACCCCTGTTTTTTTTTCTGTTTTCAATCTCGAGGACTTTCTTTACACAATCACTCTTCTGCAGTTCATTTCAGTGTTCATAGTGCAAGCCTGGATCACCGCATTGCTATCTTACAATGCAGGAGCCCAATTTTAAACAATCCCCATGTCTCCTGGAGGGCGAGAGACTGCACTAGGTTAATGAAGAAACAAACGTTCCTTTGCAATAGGCCTTGGCTCCATTCTACAGATCGCCAATCATTATTTCACATTCCGTACCCTTGCTTTCCTCAGAGTTCTTTTGTTCCTCTTTTTAAAAAGGAGGCATTCTGTAATCTCTGATGCATCTTTCTCTGGAACAGCTTCTCTTTCACGGCATATTTGCTCTGACGTCAATCATTCATTCACCATGAATCACGCAGGTACAAACACAAGAGCCACACGGTTCGTCCCGCTCAGATCAGCTTATTGCAAATGGCCACAGCCTTTTTGTAGACTTCGGTCACGTTATCGAGGTCCATGAGGGAGAAGTTGCTCTCGCCCAGCTCGCTGAAGCACTTCATCTTCCGCAGGCGGGGCCGGCAGTCGGACTCGGGCCCCTCCAGGTGGAGCAGGTCATCCGCCGACACGCAGCTCCGCATCTGGCTGCGCTCCTGCCGGCCCTCGGGGAGGTCGAGCCGGTCGAAGGACTCGGAGGAGAGGATGCTGTCCTCGCTCACCGCGCTCGACGGGTAGCTCCGGTTGGACGAAAGCCTGATGTCGGAGAAGGCCAGCTCGTTGAAGGAGCCCAAGCTTTTCAGGGTGGGGCTCCCCATGGTGGAGTCCGTGCTGCTGGAGGAGAACTTGCCGTTGTATTTAAGGATGCCTTTGCGCTGGCACGCTGTGTCTTTGGAGGCATCGCCGCTGGCATGGCTAGTGTCAAAAGTTACTGCGTCAAAGACGGAAGAGTTCTCGCAGTCCAGCAAGTCTGCTGACTCGCTGGGTTCTGGAGATGAATAATAGCCAGATTCTCTCTTTGCAGGTTTCTTTAGTATGCCTTTCTTTGGTGCTGGAACAGTGGCATTAGGCTGTTGGCTATTGGTTTCTGTTGCTGACGTGCTGGAGTCTTTATGGGTGAAGACAGCCTCCTCTGGAGGCATGGTGTGATTGACGTTGCCCGCACTGTGCGAGCGGTGTTCATAGTTGTTCCTCTTCTTCAGTATCCCTTTTGGTCTCTTCAGCAGCGACTTGCCCGGGCTTTCAGAAGCTCCCCCCTCCTGCAGCGAGTGCGAAATGTCGTTCTCCTTCTTGGATTTCTTGAGTGACCGCTGTCGCTCCAGGGGGGAGCTGTGCTGCTTGAAGAAGCAGCGCACCTTCGAGCCACTTTCAAAGACAATGCGGGACGACCGCTGCACCCAGTCCAAAGTGATCGTCACTGGCGGCTCGTAATCTTTCAGCGACTCCACCTCGCAGGCGGGGGTCTTGTAGCCCCAGTTCACCCACCAGTGATTGGCAACATCTTCAATGGTGGCTCGCCGGTCGGGATTCACCATCAATAGCCAACGGATCAGCCCGCACGCATCTGAGACGGGGGGGGGTGCAAAGAAAACAAACTTAAAGCACTTCTGTTTCCAATAATTACACACATCAACAAAAAAAAATTTATGTAGCACCCATATCCAAATGCAAAAATCAGACATAATTTCAAACTGACTATGATTGCAAAGGGATATTTGGACAGGTGGCACAGTGGTCAGCACTGCTGCCTCATTGCACCAGGTTCGATTCCAGCCTTGGGTGAGTGTCTGTGTGAAGTTCGCACATTCTCCCCATGTCTGTGTGGGTTGCCTCTGGGTACTCCAGTTTCTTTCCACAATCCACAAGACGTGCAGGTTAGCTGCATTGCCCCTCAGTGTCTCAAGACTTGTAGATTAGGGGTATTAGCCATTGTAAATACGTGGGATTATGCGAGTAGGGTTTGGGTGAGATGTTCTTTCAGAGTGTCAGTGCAGACTCGAAGGGTCAAATAGCCTCCTTCTGCACCTGTAGAGATTCTATGATTCTCAGTAGAAAAAAATTGGCCCAAGGTAGGTTTTGAAAAACATCTTAAAAAGGAGACAGAGAGGAAGAGAAGCGGAAAGGTTTAGGGAAGAAATCCCAGAGCTTAGAACCCCAGGCAGCTGAAGGAATGGGAGTTAATGGCAGAGCGATTCAAGTTGGCGGTGTGAGGGGCAGAAGAGGCCAGAATTGAAGGAGCACAGAGATCTCGGAGGGTTATGAGTTGAAGGAGATTGCAAAAGATAGATTACAAAAGTACGGGTAGCACAATGGTTAGCACTGCTGCCTCACAGTGCCAAGGACCTGGGTTCGATTCCCAGCTTGGGTCACTGTCTGTGTGGAGTCTGAATTTTCTCCCCATGTCTGCGTGGATTTCTTCTGGGTGCTCCGGTTTTCCTCCCACAATCTGAAAGACGTGTAGATTAGGTGCATTGACCCAAACAGGCACTGGAGTGTGGCGACTAGGGGCAACTTCATTGCAGCGTTAGTATAAGCTTTACCTATGACACTACTAAATAAATTTTACTTTAAGATAGAGGATTCATAGAAAGATTTGAATCCAAAGGTGAAAGTTTGGCATTCAAGAGATCAGTGGACTGTGAGCTCAGGGGTGATGGGGGAGAATTGTTGGTGTTTGATCCCAGCGCTGATAGCTGCCCTAGGAACTGTTACCAATCTCAGCTGGGCAGTAAGTTTGTCTGCTTTTCATCTCACCCTAACAGAAACAGAAACTAAGCAATACAATCAGACTCTGCAATGATATAGCTGATCTATCTGTCTGCTTAAAATTTCCAATGTTACAACAGCGAACAAAGGTACATCATAATAAAACACTCTGGGATGTCCCAGGATTGCACAAGGCCCAATAAGAATTGGGGGATTTTCTTTACCTGAAGGTTTGGTAGGCTCACGGTAGTCTCCGTTGGTGATTTGTTTAACCAGGTTTCTGTAGTCGTGCCCGTCGAAAGGCATGGTGCCGTGGACCAAGGTGTAAAGCAGAACGCCCAAGGACCAACTGTCAACCTGCCGGGGGGGGGAACAAAACTCGTGTTACCCGGGAAACCAAACCAAGGAGATTCTGGAGGTCATCAACAGTGGTGAATGTAGGATAACCTATTATTGAAAACAATACACGTAATCAGCTCCATTCATTGTACACTCCTGTGGTCCTAGCCTAAAGCCTCACTAAACACCTTGTGTCAACCTGATGCAGAATAAATATATTATGGTAGTTGTCTGCACAAATCTTGGAGTGACTGGCTGAGCCTTGTGTTTGGACACTTCAGTATTTGTTCAGTTGCGTGTTTTGAAGACTATTACTTGCATACGGTTGGGTTAAGGGGACGGTCGCTACACTTGCTTAAAGCCAACAAAGTGGAAAATGTCAACACACGTCTCAGGAAAGCAAAGGCCTCACGGGTTTTGTTTGTTTGCAAACATTCCGTGATCAGATGTTATATACTGATGGCTACTCAGCAAAATTTGCCCTCTTGTACGCTATAGGTCTATCCCCGACCAAAGTCACAGGACCACACAATTGCAGAGAATTTACAGCACAGAAAAAAGCCATTTGGGCCAATGAGCCTCCAAAACATGTTAAACTGGAGCAGGAGTTCATTCAGCCCTTTGAACCTGCTCCGCCATTCATCAGCATCATGGCTAATCATCCAAATCAATAGCCTGATCTCACCCCCTCCTCCCCCCCCCACTCCGATATAGAACCACAGAAGCCCTACAGTGTAGAAGGAGGCCATTCTGCCCATCTAGTCTGCACCAACAACAATCCCATCCAGGCCCTCATAAACTCTCTATAGTAACCCTGCTAATCCCCCTAACACTAGGGTCAATTCAGCATGGTCAATCAATCTAACCGGCACATCTTTGGACTTATCCTTTGATCCCCTTTTGCCTCAAGTGTTATGTCTAACTGCTTCTTGAAAAGATACAGGCCAGAATTGCCTGGCCATTCACACCCTGCCATCAGTGAGGATGGAGAATGTGGTGCTCAGCCAAATCTCTGTTCACTGCAGTGGGACTGGAGGCTCCCGCTGGTGTGAAAGGCCGGAGAATCCTGCCCACAATGTTTTGCCCTCAATTACTCTGTGTGCCAAATGCCACAGGCTAACCACTCTATGGGTGAAGAAATTTCTCATCTCAATCCTAAACCCTGTTTCCTCAGACCATGGCCCCTGCTTCTGGACACTCCCATCATTGGGAATATCCTCCCTGCATCTATCCTGTCTATTCCAGTTAGCATTCTATAGGATTCCATGAGTTACCCCCCTATTCTTCTGAACTCCAGCGAATACAATCCTAACTAACTCAATCTCTCCTCATACATCAGCCTGCTATCCCAGGAATCAGTCTTCTAAACTTTCATTGCACCTTTCTCTAGAGCAACATCCTTCCTCTGATAAGACGACCGAAACTGCTCACAATATTCCAAAACTACATTGCAAGAGCCTCTTTCTATCTCACTTCACTCTGTCAGCATAGCCTTCTAGTCCTTTCTACCTCAAGCACTTGCCTAGTTTCTCTCCACCCATCTGCCTTAGCCGCCTCTTGAGATAGCGAGTTCCACATTCTCACCCCTTTCTCTCTCTGGTTAAAAGAATTAGTGTCAGAGGTTCACAGCATGGAAAAAGACCCTTCAGCCCAACTTGTCAATGCCACCCTTTTTTTTTAAAGCCCCTAAGATAGTCCCAATTGCCCACATTTGGCCCAAATCCCTCTATACCCATCTTATCCACGTAAACGTCTAAATGTCTTTTTAAAAGCATTTAGACAGCACTTGGAATATCGTGTTCAATTCTGGTCGCCACACCACCAGAAGGATGCAGAGGCTTTGGAGAGGGTACAGAAAAGATTTACTAGGATGTTGCCTGATATGGGGGGCGTTAGCTATGGAGGAGAGGATGGAGAAACTTGGTTTGTTCTCAATTGAACAACGGAGGTTGAGGGCGACCTGATAGAAGCCTACAAGATTATGAGGGGCACGGACAGAGTGGATAGTCAGAAACTTTTTCCCAGGGTGGAAGAGTCAACTACCAGGGGGCACAGGTTTAAGGTGCAAGGAGGTAGTGGAAGAGGATATGGTAGTGACTTTTAAGGGGCTTTTTGACAAGTACATGAATAAGATGGGAATGTAGGGATATGGCCCCCAAAAGGGTAGGGGGTTTTAGTTCAATTGGGCAGCATGGTCAGTGCAGACTTGGAGGGCCGAAGGGCCTGCTCCTGTGCTGTAATTTTCTTTGTTCTAAAATATAAAATTGTACACGCCTCTGGCAGTTCGTTCCAGATACTCTCCACCCTCTGTGTAAAAAAAATTGCCCCTCTGGACAATTTTTGCCCCTGAATTCCCTGTTGAATGTACTGGTGACCATCATATATTTACGAGCCCCAGCTTTGGGCTTAATACCATGTTGCAATCAAACTCGGGTCTTCTCTAGTTTAGGAAGATCATTGGCCAGTGTGCAGGGCTGAAGGGAGGAGCATGGTTTCCTCGAGATGTGTCACAACTCCTTTGAACAATTAACCTTTGCTTGTACCAGATGCCAGAGTCAAATCGGGAAAACTATTTTGGGAGCAAGTCTCTACCAATTGGAGGAGCAAGGGGATAGGGATAGGCAAGGGGATTAAGGGTTATGGGGAGAGGGCGGGAATGTGGAACTGAGCCACGACAGATCAGCCATGATCTTACTGAATGGCGGGGCAGGCTCGAAGGGCTAGATGGCCTACTCCTGCTCCTATTTCTTATGTTCTTATGTTCTTAGGAGCAATTAAGAAATAGAGCACTCACCTCAGGTCCCCTGTAGGGGCGGCCATTCACAATTTCCGGAGACGCGTACAAAGGGCTGCCACAGAAGGTCTGTAAAAACCGGTCTTGGTGGTACAAATTGGAGAGACCAAAATCCGCAATCTGGGGAGAAAGGATTTAAACAGACGACTTTAGGAGTGGGGAAGGCTCATTGTCGTTGCTTGATCTTGTCCTGTTGTAAATGTATCACATGCAAGGTAAGTGCAGATTGTACCCACCTGTTCTCTGCTCTCCAAGGGAATATAACTTGTGAATTCAAACCAAGCCACAAAAATCTTTGTCAGTGGAGTAAAGGAAAACAGTTTCCAGTGCTAATCAGAATTATCGATTGGAGAAAGAACCAAAGCCAATACAAGGCAACACTTAGTGCTACAGAATGCAGTGCCTAACATTCAAAACAGCAAACTTGCCGTGCAACATGTGACACGTCCACACGGTTGCTAAAAGGCTCTAAAACAAGCAAACAGTGCAATTTACAGCATATTTACTCAGCAGAATTATACGTGCTTGAATCAGATCAAGCTGAAGGGAACTGACAGATGGTATGCACATAATTACACTTTTTATCAGGGTAAGCAGAAGTAGGAGGCTAGATCTGGGTCTGGACTGAGCTTCCTAAACCTTCCATCTGGCCCAGTTTCTAACACGCCAGTCTGACACCCAGCCAAAAATTCTCTTTATTTATTTTCCCCAAGTACACAAAACCCAGCTCCAGCCTACTTAACCAGACAGTGAGGTGGAAGGCAGCGACGGGGAGCTGGTCACCTCCTCCTCTGCCTATTTCCTATTATGGCAGCACCAGCCAACCATATCTGCCCTCAGTGCCAATCTAGATAATGATAGCTGGCAGGGTCTATTCCCAATGGAGGGCATAGACGCCTCATCTGATCCTGCCCTAGCTCACTGAAGTGAACCTATTAACGAAGCCATCTGGTTCAGTAATGTGCCTTAGGGAAGTAAATCTGCCATCCTCATCTCGTCTGACCTACTTGTGACTACAGAGCCACAGCAACGTGGTTGACTCTTAACAGCCCTCAGGCAAGTAGGGATGGGCAATAAATGCTGGCCAGCCAGCGATGCCCATGTCCCATGAATGAGTAAAATAAAAGTACGGGTTACAAGATGACAGTAGGGAGAGGGAATCCTGCATTTAGATTTAAAAAAAATGCCAAAATGCTAAGCAGCAAAAAAAAATTACAGGCGGACGCTCCCAGTGTTAATACCAAGAGTTAGAGTTATTGGCTTCCAGTCATGACAACTGCCCATTGAGATGGGTGTACAAGATCCCTCAATCCATACTGGGAGAAGAGCATGGGAGTTCTCCGTGTTCTGGGCCAAACTTTACCCTCCATCAACGTAGATTAAAAAGAACAGATTCCTTGGTCATTTTCACGTTGCTGTTTGTGGGATCTTACTGTGTGCAAGTTGGTTACAATTTTTATTTCCCTGGGGCTGGGGGAGTTGCAATAGTTTAAAAGTATTTTATTGGTTAAAAACCCCTTTGGGGTGACCCGGAGGGTCTTTCTTCCCTGGTTGCCTTTTTCCCCCCCCTCACCTATCTTGGGGACAATGGTTCCCATGCCCCAGCCGAGACCCTGAACTGCAGCTCAGAAACACACTGGCAACCGTTCTCATCCAGAAGGCCTTAAATGTCCAAACAACTCAGTTAGTGCCCATCATAACAGGCACTGCAGTGTGGAAATGCCACACACACAGAAGGTGGGATCTTAAAACAGGAGCCATTCAGCCCTTTGTGGCTGTCCCATTCTCCAATCAGTCAAGGCTGATCAGTGCCTCGAATGCATCCGTTCCTCTCTCATCCGCGCTCAATACTTTCAGTTTCTGCATATTAAAAATTAACCAGTAATTCGAGTGTCAGGGTCAGCTTCGAGCAAAGGTCATGGGCTTCCAGATTAGTGCAACAAATGCAAACACACTTGGAACACAAATAGGAGACATTGCAAAACTTGGAGGGACCAATGCAAACAGCACGCCCCAGTTAACGGGGAATGTCTGCTCGATGGGTGTGTTACAGCTGCCATTCAGCAGACAGTCCGACCTTTTGAGTTGAAGCTCTTTCCCAATTTGCTTCAGCCTCTCTGGTAAACAGGAGGTAGTCAATCGTCTGCTCCCACTCACTGTCTAATGTCTCCCGCCAGGAGGTGGATGGGGTAAACTATTGTCAGGTAATAGGGTCAGTCTCTCCTGTCTTGCTTTTTACTGAGGGGCCCAAATGTGTGAACAAGCACCCAAACACCTTCAGGAGAAAACTAAACGGAAAGAAAACCTGAGAATCACATGTGCCGTGTGGCACTGTCTTAGAATGAATAACAAGGCTTAACGTTAAGAACACAAGAAACAGGAGATGGAGGAGACATTCTGACCCCTCGTGCCTATCTCATCATTCACTTCGAGCTCAACTGCACCTTCTCACACTCTACCCACGCCTCCTAATTCCCAAAAATTCATCCGGTTTTGAATAACGCCGTAATTAACCTCTTCAAGGTAAAGAATTTGAAAGAGTCCCAACCCAAATTTGACCAAACAGCACTTTTCGTAACCTGGTTAAATGACTAATTGTATAGTTCAGAATCTGTAAATTCCACTATGTTATTATGGAAATTCTCTACAAAACATTTGTGGATTGGAATTTAGTCAATTCGGTTTGATTGATGCTCCTTAATATCCTATTCCTGTTGTTGACTTTCTGTTCTTACACTTTCAACCAGCAGTCCCAAGGAATGTAACTGGATGGATAGTTGCAGAGTTCTTGCCCTGCATCAGAAAGTGATACAACCCAGAAGGAAGCCATTCAGCCCATCAAGCCTGCAAACAACTCTTTTCAAGGGAGCCAGTCCTTCCTGATCCCCCAATCTTTCCCCAGTTATTTTCCATCCAACTATTTATCCAAGTTCCTTTTGAAAGCTACTATTGAATCTACCCCATCAGGGAGTTAATTCCAAATCCAAACCCTAACCACTCATTGCTTAAAATGAACACCAAGTTAAAGTCCAACAGGTTTATTTGGAATTACGAACTTTCGGAGCACTGCCCCTTCCTCAGGTGAGTGTTTGTGAACTAACCTCCACTACCCTGATGAAGGAGCAGCGTTCTAAAAGCTCGCGATTCCAAATAAACCCGTTGGGCTTTAACCTGGTGTTGAGAGACTTCTTACCGTGCCTGTCCCAGTCCAATGCTGGCATCTCCACACCATGGCTTAAAAAAAAATATTCCTGAGTATGTCTCCTCCTTTGTAAATCGCCTGAAGTCTTGCATTTAGTATGAAGCAAGGCATTGAACCAAACAGTTCACTGGAAGTATCAACTTCTAGGCAATACCATACAGTTCCTGATCTATGTTGATGCAAAGTCTTTGGCCAATAAAAATATCATGAGGATGATTCCTGCTCCTCTTTCTCATGTAAACCACACTTGGAGAACCTTGCTGTATACAGGTCTGGTCTCCACAATTATAAAGGAGATAAAGCAACACAAAATAAGCTTTAAAGAAGAAATGATATGGATGCTGCTGAAACCAGGAAGTTATAACTATCAGGAAAGACAAACAGGTTGCTGCTCTGAGCGAAAAAAGGTTCAGAGGTTGCCAAAGGGAGACCTTTAAGTTGTGAAGACATTTGATAGACTCAAAGTGCAGATGACATTTTTAGTTGTGACCAAGGTGAAAACTAGGGGTCATAAATACAAGATAATAAAACCAATCAGGAATTCAGAAGAGCCTTCTCGCAGTTAGAAAATGAAACTTCCTTCATAGCGAGAGGATTTGAGTACAGGGATAGGGATGTTTTGCTGCAGTTTGTATAGGGCGTTGATGAGACCACACCTGGAGTATTACGTGCAGTTTTGGTGTCCTTATCTAAGGAAGGATATCCTTGTTATAGACAGTACAGTGAATGTTTACCAGGCTGATTCTTGGGATGACAGTCCTGTCATATAAGGAGAGACTAAGTTGGTTAGGATTATATTCATTTGGAGTTTAGAAGAGTGAGAGGGTATCTAATAGAAACTTATAAAATTCTAACAGGATTAGAAAGGGTAGATTGAGAAAGAATGTTCCCAATATTGGGGGGAGTCTAGAACTAGTGGTCATAATTTGAGGATAAACCTTTTAGAACTGAGGTGAGGAGAGATTTCTTCACCCAGAAGGTGGTGAATGTAGGGAATTCACTGTCACAATATATAGTTGAGGTCAAAATGTTGACTGATTTCAAGAGCAAATTAGATATCGCTCTTGGGGCTAAAGGGATCAATGGTGGTTGGCAGGCGGGGGGGGGGGGGGAGTGGGAAATCAGGATATTGAATTTGATAATCAGCCATGATAATAATGAATGACAGAGCAGGCTCAAAAGGGCCGAATGGCCTACTCCTGCTTCTATTGTCCATGTTTTTGATCACACGGAGTAGTTGAGGCAAAGAGCAGAGATGCCTTTAAGGGAAAATGAGATAGGTACATGAGGGAGAAAAAAAAGACATGCAGGTCAGTGAGGTAAGGTGTAGGTTTGTGTGGAGCATAAGTGCTAGCATTTACCAGTTGGGCTGAATGGCTGTTAATTCTACGCAGGGAGGATAACACCCAATTTAAACTAACCATTGTGAAGCTAAACTGGAGAACTAGATCACTGAATTCAAATAGCCCCCAACAACAGGTAACTCTTGATACAGGCAGCCACGACTGTAGTTTAAAATAACTACACTGGGCACAGGTCATGGATGGGCGGTCTATCCTGGTCGTGATCACTTCTTAGATTGATATAGAAGTTGGGGAAGAGGGAGGAAGCGAGACTGTCATTGCAACTGAAAAACCTTCAGGAAAAGCAACAAAACGGATTGGGGCTGAGCGACTCTCAGGGATACGTTAGGGCTGGGAGTGTTTGCAACAGTTGCTAGGTGACAAAGTGCCTTCGTTGCACTGACCTTTTACAGATCCCATCACAAAACAATTTATGCTTCACAAGTGAACAGAGGGGCTGCACTTACTATTTTAATCAATTTAGTCTGTGGCAGCCAAGAGGGTTGGATTTATCCAACCACGCAGGATTGCACTAACATACAGGCAGAAACAAAACGTGCCGTGGAACAGCTTTGCACACAAGGACACCTTGTTTCAGCTCCACCTCAGAGAAAATAAAAAAAAATCTCACACAGCCTCAAGAATTTACCCTTCGGAACGTTTCAGAGAAGACCAATCACTGAACGAGAGAGATAATACCCTCTATTCCAGATACAGTTTTCCCCATGTATCCAATCAAGAGCACCTTACATTTATACACCTTCAATGAAGGAAAATCTTTCAACTGCTGCTAAGGAGCGTTGCCCAACAGATGATGACACGGAACCCATGGAAGGGCGGCACGGTGGCGCAATGGTTAGCACTGCTGCCTCTCAGCGCCAGGGTCCCGGGTTCAGCTCCCAAGCTTGGGTGACGGTCTTTGTGGAGTTTGTACGTTGTCCCCGTGCTGTGTGGGTTTCCTTCAGGTGCTCCAGTTTCCTCCCACACTCCAAAGATGTGCGGGTTAGGTGGATTGGCCAATGCTAAGTTGCCCCTTAGTGTCAGGGGGACTAGCTAAAGGTAAGTGCATGGTGTTATGAGGATAGGGCCTGGGCAGGTGCAGACTTGATGGGCTGAATGGCCTCCTTCCGCACTGTTGCGGCTGTATGACGAAGAGCCTGAAAACCAAAAGCTTGCTCGAAGACATGGGTTTTGAGCAGCAACTTAAAGGGGGAGGGAGTGGGGAGAGTGGATTAGAGAGAGTGAGTTCCAGAGCTCAGCGTATGGCAAGCTGAAGGCGTAGTCAGTGGTGGGCAGTTGCTATTTTAGACACTTTCGGCCAGAATTGGAAGAGCAGAGAGATCACAAAGGGCTGCTGGGAGGTATCTGAAAACAAATCAATCACATGAATGAAGGATGCCTCACCCTCACACCTTCATCTTAGAAACTGCTCCCTCAACAAAGCTTCAGTAACCTGGTGGAGCTGCAGTTCTTACCTTCACATTCCCAGTGGCATCCAGCAGGATATTCTCCAGTTTCAAGTCTCGGTGCACAATTCCATTCTGGAAAAACAGGAAACCATAACCATAAATTTTCAGCTTAGCTCCAGAAAGTGTGTTGGGAGACACATTTCTCCATTAATCCTGGCTTTACTACATACTTGAAGCGATTTCGCCAGCAGAAGCTTGGGAGTTTTGAGCTCCCCCTCCCTCTGCGCAATGCACGCTGTTAACTTGAGAAGGGCTCCAAGCTCCCACAGAGACAAAAATAACTCCATTATCCGATTGTTTGCACTTCTTTAATTGGTCTGTGCACTCTCCATGGTGCTCAGCGCGCTGACGTCTGGCAGCTAGCTTAACTGGAAAAGGCAAGCATGAAATTCCGGAGATTGCCCCAAAGTTCAGAATGGGCCTGCTGGCGGGTTCGGGGGTGGGGGGTGGGGTGCGGGGGAGAAAGACTGACCCCCCAGTGTTTACCAGAGGAAGCTAGGTCAGGTGCAGGTGCAGTCCCAGAAGTATTGAGGAATGTAAATCTCCCAGCATCTTACAGGGGTCGATGCCAACAGCCTGAGTTTAAACCACCACAATTTTTCTTTCCCACTTCTCTAGAAGGCTCTAGCTAGTTTGTGTTGAGCTATATCTCTGCACAGTTATTGTCCCACTCCAATAGTGTCCAAGTAACCACAGGTCCCACATTGCCAGGATAGAGAGCAAATTTGAACAGCGTAACACCAGAGCTCAGACCCATTCCCCGTGGCTGGTGGGTGCTCGATTCTCCAGAATTGCTCTGGAGATTCTGGGAATAAAGCTCCTGAATAAATCAGGGGAAAAAAAAAAAAATCAGAGGGAAAATTTGCTTCCAATTTATTTAAACATTTGTTCATTAAAAATGCGTCGTCCCTTGGGGTGTGGGCATCACTGACATTTATTACTGTTCCCAAGTTGTCCTGAGGAGGAGATAAGAGCCTTTCTGAATGACTAGAACCTGGGTGGTGAAGGTGATGCCACACTGTTGATATAGTTTGGGAATTTAAGTTAAAGTTTATTTATTAGTCACAATTAAGGCTTACATTAACAATGCAATGAAGTTACTGTGAAATTTCCCCAGTTGCCACAGTCCAGTGCCTGTTCTGGTCAATGCACCTAACCAGCACGTCTTTCAGACTGTGGGAGGAAACTGGAGCACTCGGAGGAAACCCACGCAGACACGGGGCGAATGTGCAAACTCCACACAGACAGTGACCCAAGCCAGGAATCGAACCCGGGTCCCTGGCGCTGTGAAACAGCAGTGCAACCCACTGTGCAACTTGATACAGAGAGATAGGATCAGTCGGAGATCAGGCTGCCAGAGACTGCACTGCCATTCAATACAATCATGGCTTCACATTTATTTTCCCACGTACTCCTCATACCTCTCATTTCCCTAGACACTTCAGCTTTAAATATATTCAACGATGCAGCATCCAGGACCCTCTCGAATTGAGAATTCCAAAGGTTCACAACCCAAAAAAAGTCTCCTCGTCTCAGTCCTAAATGACCCTTGAGTCTGCACCCCTGGGTTCCAGATCCCCAGCCAAGCCCCATCAGAATCTCCCATGTTTAATGAGATCACCTCTCTTTTCTTTGAAATTCCAGGGACTATAGACCCCGATTTTCTCAGTCTCTCATCATACGACAATCCTCTCAAATCACGGGCCAATCTATTGAGACTGTATACAGCTGCCTCCAACACACATATATCCTTCTTTATGATTAAGTGATGGAAAGGGTGTTTCCACTAGTAGGAAAAACTAGAACCAGAAGGCACGACCAAGAGATGATACTTTAAAACAGAGACGAGGAGGAATTTCTTCAGCCAGAGTGGTGAATCTGTGAAACTCTCTGCTGCAGAAGGCTGTGGAGGCCAGGTCAGAGTATCTTTAAGGCAGAGATAGATAGGTTCTTAATTAGTAAGGGGGTCAGGGGTTATGGGGAAAAGGCAGGAGAGTGGGGATGAGAAAAAAAATGATTAAATGGCGAAGCAGACTCGATGGCCTAATTCTGCTCCCATGTCTTATGAAAGGATATTTGATGGGTAGGGCAGTTGGAGCCATAGGTCACATATTGAATCCTCCAGAAGATGGGTTCCATTGGGATTGCAGTCCAGGAGGGTTCAACATATGTTTTGAAGACCTCATCCAAAACTGACCAATATCATAAGGGCTCCTCAGAAGACACTTGACTGGATTACAAAGGGAATGGGGAACCCAGTTGAATGAGTGTAACTACGGATCCCCTTCAGCTTAGATCAATAACGGTTGGGAATTGTTGGAACGGAAATGTGATGCCGCAATGATGAGTGGTGAGGTTATCGATTCCATTGGCCAAATCTTACTGTAAATAAGATGAGGTGCCATTTTTTGATTTTTTTTAATGAGGCCCTAATGTTCATCTCATGTTTGAGAGTCCAGGCCCCATGATGTTTCTAAGTTCCTCTTGAATGAAAGCATATTTAAACAAGGGCCCTGAAAGTTTAATTTCCCCCTCGAGTCTTATCTAAAGGGAACTGGAAAGTAAGTCAAGTCTTTTATGTGGAGGTGATGTGGGAGGCATAGCAGTATGACCTTTCACCTCTGGCGTGCTTCACCCTCCTCTTCCCACCCCGTAAGCAACCCCCCCCTCCAACCACTGTCTTCCTCCACCTGCAGTCAATGCAGGGCTTGTAAATTAGGCTCAATTGGAAACAGGCTTCGTCTGATCTCTGTACATGACTTGTACTTTCCTAACTCTAAAGTGGCATTGTGCCAAGACACAAAGCACGCAGGCTAGCTCTCTCCAGCCTGTGCTCTCCCTCTTACTCCCCCTCCAGCTGGCTGCTTCACTGAGGCCGACATACCTGGGGACCAATCATCAATCGCGGTAGAAGGATCAAAACAAGTCTTCCCTTCTGATGCAACCCAAACCCCCTTCCCCACAGCCCATGTCTGCGCCCCCCCCCTTCCCCACAGCCCACCCCCAGCACTCCCCCCCCCCCTTTCCCCGCAGCCCACCTCTGCTCCCCCCTTCCCCACAGCCCACCTCCACGCCTCCCCCCCCTTCCCCACAGCCCACCTCCACGCCTCCCCCCCCTTCCCCACAGCCCACCTCCACGCCTCCCCCCCTTCCCCACAGCCCGCTCCCGCTCCTCCTCTTCCCCATAGCCCACTCCTGGGCCCCCCCTTCCCCACAGCTCGCCCCCAGCACTCCCCCCACCTTCCCCACAGCCCACCTCCGCTCCCCCCACCTTCCCCCAGAGAGCATCTAAAAAGATGTTGTGAAATAATGGAATTATTAATAGGGAATAATTGTCTATTTTGAGCTGGTCAAATCGAGTTGCTGACATCTGTTTCAGCTTTTATTTTGTGTGTTTTTAAAAGACCCAGGTGGTTGAACACGATTTCTACGTGTAGATAAACATTCTGAAAACAACCCCCCCACGAGGAGTTTGTCACAGACCAACGCTGGATTATCGAGGTGGAAAGAAACACATTATAAGAAACAGGACATTCAAATCGCGTGTCTTCCACCTTTTTCCAAAAAAAAAATCCCAGACATGTTTAACATTTTGGACCATGTTCCGTGAGTCGGGACAGAGCACTGGGATTAGCCAAACAGGATTTCACCAGGTTTATCTTTCTCACCCCACAGTAGGGGCAGAGGTGCCTACGCTGTGGCACTACGTCAGCTATTTGTAAAAAGATGAATTCAGTTCTCCCAGCTCCTGTGAGAAATGTTGCAACAGGAAGAGGCCATTCAGCCCCTCGCGGGTGCTCAGGAATTTCAGTTGGATTCTAGTTACCTCGCATCTCAGCTCCAATCATCCACCTTTGCTCCATATTCCTCTTCAGCCTTACTCAAAAAAAAATCTATTAATCAGAGTCTTGAAAACTCTGAATGAACCTAGCGTCCAAAACCACGTTAGCAGGAGCAATACAAGGATGTTGCCTGGGATGGAGCATTTGAGCTAACGGGAGAGATTGGATAGCTTAGATAGCCTTCTCTGCTCTAGAGAAAACAGAGTGGGGGGGACATGATTGAGGTGTATAAGATTACAGGAGGTATAGACAGGGTGAGTAGGGAGCAACTTTTCCCCTTGGTTGAGGGGTCAATCACGAGGGGGCACAGTTTTAGGGTAAGGGGCAGGGGATTCGAGAAAAAACTTTTTCACTTGAAGAGTGTTGGGAATCCGGAATGCACTGCCTGGGAAGGTAATGGAGGACGAGAATCCTACAACCTTTAAAATTATATTTGGATGAGCACTCGAAACATCAAAACACTCAAAGATATGGAACAAGTGCAGGAACACACCTTTAGGTGGTAGTTATTGTCAGTGCAGATGGGCCTTTCCTCTACTGTATGACTATGATTTTCACCCTAATGAAATGATGTCCTTTTGTTGGTGTATTTTCACTGTTTCAGCCCTATCCAATCCTTTTGTAATTTTAAACAGCTCCATAAGATCGTCCTACAATCTCCTACACTCCAGGAAATACAAGTCATATTTATTCATCCTGTCCAACCACCATGGATTGTGAGGGGGCGAGGGGACAAGGTGACGGGGGCGGCGAGTTGACAAAGGGGCATCCTGTCCCTGATCATCCAGTTACCTTTACAGAAAAACATAGGTTGGGAGGAGCCCCCCCCTCCCCCCCCCTCCTCCCCCCAAGCTATTTCACTCATCCAACTGTCAAACGTCTTGTCAATATTACGCGAGGCTGATGGTTATGAAGGAAGCTGGGAGATTGGACCACACCCGACAAGAGTGCGTGGAGGGAAGGGGAGGAAAGTGAAACTGTAAATGTTTTTTTAATTATGGTAAAATGCTTCCTAATCTCTGATTTTCCCAGCTCAGGTTTCAATTGAGACACAGAAGGAGGGAAAAAAAACACACATTGCTCTCCCACGCATTCCTCCTCAATCTCAGCGTCAATGAGGCTGAATGCATTCCTGCTAGTCTCGTAACTCTCTAAAACACGGGGGTTAGGTTACAAAAGAAGAAGAGAAAAAGATAAACAAACATTTAAACAAAAAGAGAGAAAACACTGTGGGACAGCTGCTCAGTTTAATTTCCAAAAATCACTTTGGTAACACCTTGACCTTTGTGTTAAGGGCTCTGTCTCAGGGGAGCTCGCGTTCCAGAAATGTCAAGCACTCCTTCCCCATCCTCATTGCCTCCGAAGCCACATTCTCCAAGCCTAGACACAGTGAAGGTCACGATCATTCGCAACAAAGAAAGTCAGCCAGGAACAAGTGTCACAGTCGGGAAATTCATATTGGCCTGTGCGCCACACCTGTTAACACACCCAGTGTTCTCATTCTATTTTAGACAGAATATGTAAGCCTGTGACTTTATCCGTGAAGCATCTGGTTACACCTTAGATAATTGTTCAAAGCACTGTGGTTCCCACTGACCTTCATTAAAATACAATGCATGCCAGTTTTGAGGCTTTTACTTTCTATTGCTATCTCCCATAGCTCCTGGTTTGCACAGGTGGTCCATAAGTGCTGGCAACCCTCCAATTTCTAATTGTCACAGTGACACAGTGGTTAGCACTGCTGCCTCGCAGCACCAGGGAGCCTGGTTCGATTCTGGCCTCAGGTCACTGTCTGTGTGGAGTTTGCACATTCTTCCCATGTCTGTGTGGGTTTCCCCAATACTCTGTTTTTTTCCCCCATAGTGCAAAGATGTGCAGGATACGTGGATTGGCCATGCTAAATTGCCCATTAGTGTCCCAAGATGTGCAGGTTTGGGGGATTAGTGGGGTAAATATATGGGGGTTATGGGGGTAGGGCCCAGGTGGGATTGCTGTCAGAGAGTTGGCGCAGGTTTAATGGGTCAAATGGCCTCCTTCAGCACTGTAGGGATTCTCTGAACCCAAGCGGCAATTTTCAAGTCTAAATAGTGAGCATGGCAAGCTATTTGACCACTTCAGGCTTCACACCCAGGCTTAAACTTGACTCACCCCAATTGCCAGCCTGAGCCTACTGCCCAACACCTGGCTCACTTACCACCCTCACCCACCCACCTCCCCAGCCGAAGGTATCGGGGGATAATCCTAGCACTCTAAAGAGACAGAGAGAGGCGCGCACACAGAGAGAGAGAAAACAGAACGAATCATGTGAGAGAGAGAATGAAAGAAAAAGAAAGAAATAGACAGAATGAAAGAGAAAGAAAGTGAGTGAGTGTACGTGTGTGGATTTATGTATTCAGCTGAGTGAGCTGCAAAGTGTTAACTAATTTCAAATCGTGCAGACAAAGTGCATTGAAAATCGATTTGTGTCGGAACCCCCTCTGCCACCCACCAAGAAAGACAAGCTATTTAGCAGATGCTGTCTGATATCATACCTTGTGACAGTAATGGATGGCAGATACAATCTGCCTGAAGAAATGTCGGGCTTCTTGCTCAGTCAAACTCTGCTTCTCATTGATGAAGTCGTACAGGTCACCCTTGCTTGCGTATTCCATAATGATCACAATCTTATCCTTGTTTTCAAAAACTATATGAAAAAAAAAAGAAATAAATATGTATAAAAATGTAGTCCTCAAGTTTACAGAATATTCCTTTGACGTTTAGGAGGTGCTCGCTATCCCATAACTACAAGCTCGTGTCACTCAGAAAACAGGTTTTTTTTGATGGAGGTCGGAGTTCAGGGTTCACCAGACGGTAATGACACTGGCAATTTTGAGTCCTGGCTTCAAATAACCCAAGGTTATTGGAAGAACCTTTTAAGTAACTGGGAAAATTTGCCCAGCACAGCAGCTGCAGTCAGTGGCAGCCTAAGCAAATGATGACTGACCCAATGAGTTGGTCCTCTGATCCACTTTCCCAGTGGGCACAGCTTTCCTCAGTCACAAATATAAAATCTCCCCCAAATACAAAAGGCAGCAATTGGCATTTGGCAGGGAATTGAAAGACATCTTTCTTATGAAATCCAAACTTTTACCATTGACACATTCATAGAATCCTACAGTGCAGAAAGAGGCCATTTGGCCCATCAAGTCTGCAACCACTGCAGACCCATCCACGCCCTATCCACATTACCCCATGCAGTTACCCTAGCCAGTCCCCCTGATGCTAAGAAGAAATTTATCATGGCCAATCCACCTAACCCACATATCTTGGGACTGTGGGAGGAAACCAGAGCACCCGGAGGAAACCCACACAGACATGAGGAGAATGTGCAAACTCCACACAGAGTGACCCAAGCCAGGAATCGCACCTTACGCACGTGAATAAGCTGGATGGTTATGGAAGGGCAAGTGATTGAATAGCCACCCTCTCTGCCCAGTTGTCCCACACACAGCACAATGGTGTAGGGAGCACCCCACACCAGAAAAATTGTAGGTCTGACCCATTGTAAGTCAACCAAGTCCAGCTGAGGACAGCAGCGAGGGTGGGTTAAAAACTAAAATCAGATTGGGTTACCACTCCCGATCAGAACCTGGCAATCTCTAATGGAAAGTTCCTCTCAGTAGGCTTCAGGTATGGATAAGATCAGACTTGGGCGTGATATCTCATGGCCAAATAGCCCAGCAAAACCCAGTCGCGGACAAACCAATGGCTTCCACTGCCAAATTTATTTATTTGAAGTTTATCAGTCACAAGTCAGCTTACATTAACAACGCAATGAAGTTTCTATGAAATTCCCCTCGTAGCCACACTCCACCACCTGTTCAAGTCAATGCACCTAACCAGCATGTCTTTCAGACTGTGGTCAATATCACAGCTTGAGATTCAGAAGTAAAATTGACTACCATGCAATGGGCTGCACGTTGGTCACGTAATTTAAACTAAAAACTTTGATAACCCAGATATAATATGTGACAGAATGAGTCACAGTCTTCACAACAACAGAGCACAAAAAAATAGGCCAAGGAACACCTCTCTCTTTATATAGAGGAATCTCTATCATTCATAACCACCCATTCACTGAGAATCTATCTTTTTAGCTCAACAACAAACCACACCCCAACAATAAATAAACCCTCCCAAGTTCCATGATCCAACACCCACAGCGACCCACCTGCCCAATATCTGATTCTATGGGCTTTTACAAGGCGAGAGGTACAGAAACAATTGCAGACTTAGTTCCTGGGAAACTGAGGGCTTCAAGTGGCATATTAAACAACGACCAGTTCAGGGGAGGTTCCAGTTAAATGGGCACAGCAACCAGTGGCGTTAACTCATGGAAGCTTCGCTTTCTCTGCTTCCATCACGGGAGAAGCGATGAAAGTTCTCCGGCAGCTGTCAAATTAAACAGTCTACATCCGTCAATAAACAGCATTCCTTTGGCCTTGAAGGAATAGATTGTGTGCAATTCCTCGAGATGGACAGGCTACAGGAGGAGGGGAAGGAAGAAGAGGAGGCAGCAGCATAAATGAGTCCCAAGCACTCACTCAGCCAGCTTTTAAAAACAGATCACTGGCTGGGCCAGTATTTATTACCCATCTCTAATTGCCCTTGAACAAAGTGGCATTTCACAGGATATTTAAGAGTCAACCACAGTGCTATAGATCTAGACTCACATATAGGCCAGACCAGGTAAAGATGGCAGATTTCCTTCTCTCGGATGAAGTTATGGAGTTCACCCTACATACTAATGCTTAATGATGAGGAAGAGCCGTAATCTGAGTGAGCCTCAGGCAATCAGGAAGGGCAAAAGTACTAAGCAAGAAGCTAATAACAGTTATCATTCTTCTTTATCTCTAGTAGAAGCTGGTAGCAAGGAAGATGTTACAGAAAGAATGACGGCAATGCAATAGCTCATTAGCTGGCAATGCTAATACACATTGGTCCCCTTCTGTCCACACACATTAATCCCAGAGAGATTGACTGGATTGTTTAGATGAGGGACTGGGTGATTCAGAACACACAAGATAGAGGGATGGGGGTATTTGGGTAGAAGTTTGACCCGGCCATCGAGTGTTTGGGCATTCATCTCAAAAGATCTTGCAATGAAAAGACAATCCTTGCAACCACCTGAAGACATGGCAAAGATTCTCTGAATGTGTGTGGCAGATGACAGCGATGGTGGGAGAGTCCAATACCATTCTTTGTGGCACCAGAGAGACAGGGTACAACACCACCCCCCGCCCCCCGGAACAAGTGGCAGCTTCAAGAACCTCTGCCCGCTGGAGAGACCACCATGGTCACACAATGCCATGGGTACATAGAGGAATGGTGTTCCTTAGGGTGGGGGGGTGCTGCTGACTGGCCAGTTGGTTTGTTGATCTTCTACAACAAAGAAGCTGGGAAGGAGGGGGAATCCTGGTGGGGAAAATCAGAATGCAGCATTCCCTTCACTTTAGGAAAATTCCCCAGAGTGAAAAAAAGCACTGGAAAGTTTTCAAATTAAAATAGGAGCTTCATTTACAGCATCAAAAATCTCATTAAGACCAACTCAAGAATGGAAAAATCTAATGTAAAAACATTTAATCTTTCAGTTTCCAGTTTCACCTCTCGCCAACCCTTGGCTGACTATTAGCTTTCTAATGATATAGGTTATATCATAGAATCCCGACAGTGCCAAAGGAGGCCATTTGGCCCATTGAGTCTGCACTGATAACAATCCCATCCAGACCCTTTCCTCATAACCCCGCATATTTACTCTGCTAATCCCTCTAACCTACACAATTTAGCAAGGCCAATGCATCTAACCCACACATCTTTGGACTGTGGGAAGAAACCCACGCAGACATGGAAAGAATGTGCAAACTCCACACAGACACTGACCCAAGCCGGGAATCGAACCCAGGTCCCTGGAGCTGAGAGACGGCAGTGCTAATCACTTCTACCATAAGGTCTGCTGATGTGGGTACAATGAACCTATTATTCACTTGGCTATGCCTTAAAAAAGTCATTTTACAACAACCTTTACCTCCAGTGAAAACATGGGGCATATATTTTGTCCCTGCTATTAGGATTCAAATCCACCACACCATCAGAATTATACGAACCTTGTTCAAAGCTTAGGACACAGTTACACCACAATGTTGGTTAAACACAAGTCGGCAGATATCACTTGACAGTGGAAAATATCTGTCACCATCCACTTGGTTTCTCCAGTTTAAAATCCCTCCTATTTGCTCTTCCATTTCTGAAGAGAGTGGGGTCCTGGGTACTTACTCAGGTAGATGCAGACAATCCAACAACACTACCTGGAAGAGGAGCAGGGAAGTTCTCCCTCGTGTCCCAGTCAACATGCCAACATCCAGAAAGAAAATGATGAGCTGATGGTCCCTGCATTGGTGTTTGTGGGAGCTTGCTGTGTACAAATTGGCCAGCCTGTTTGACCTACATTCCAGCAGTGGCTATACTCCAAAAGTGCTTCACTGGTTATGAAGAGTTTGTGGAATCCAGAAGTTGTGAAAGGCGCTACAGAAATGCAAGTTGTTCAACTGTCTAGACTTGTGTTTTGATGACGTGGACGAGGCCCATCAGTTCTAGAGGAACCGGAATCCAATAATTTAAGGAGTGACACAGCTCTGGTACATCAGCCAGGTCGAGTGGACCAAAACAAAACAAAACACAAAAGAGTGTTGGGTTTGGGCCGAGCAAGTGTGTTTATCGAGCAGCGGAGCACAGAACGATGGCATTATATAAGCGTATGGAAATTTCTCTCATTTCCAAACACTGAAGTCATGGCAATAATAGGGACTCGATGTGATTGCAGGCCATAATGAACAATGGAATGTTCACTCGCCAGAAAGAATGTGTAAATTCACAAAACAGACCAACCTTGGGAAGGGTCAGCAATTTCCTCTTGGCTGGGGCATTGTTAAAACACCAAACAAACATGAGATTTGTGGAATTTCCCGTTGCAGAGAGAGAGAGAGAAAGAGAGAGAGGGAGGTGGGATAAGAAAGGTTCAAGTTTCGATCTCATGCCGTTATCTCTTTGCAGCAACAGAAAGCACTCAGCACTCACAAGGAAATACAATCAGAAGGCACCGACTTATTGTAAATAGTCACGATAGTCTGGTTCCAGAAATGGGCTATAAAACCATCCATCAATGTCATTTACTTCTCATCACATCCAAAGTGCAAAATCTTACAAAGTGCAAACCTGGCAGTACATATTGGAGTTTTATTTATTTATGTAGTTATTGCATTTAACCAATTTGAGCAGTGACATTCTGCAGTAGAGTGCCCACACCATGCAGGTACAAGTGTCTCCCAATGTGCCCACTTTCTATTTATTTATCTGTGTCACAAGTAGGCTTAAATTAACACTGCAATGAAGTTACTGAGAAGTTCCCCTAGTTGTCTCGCTCCGGCGCCTGTTCAGGTACACCAAGTGAGAATTTAGCATAGCCAAAGCACCTAACTGGCACGTCATTTGGACTATGGGAGGAAACTGGAGCACCCGGGGGAAACCCATGCACTCACAGGGAGGTCTCTGCACAGACAGTGACCCAAGCGGGAACTGAACCCCGAGTCCCTGGCGCTGTAAGGCAGCAGTGCTAACCGCTGTGCCACCCAATAGAATTCATTTTTCTTGCAATGAGCCTAGGAGGCCAGTGGCAGTAGGCTATGCAACTGTGGCAGAGCAGCATCCCAAGCCACTGCAATTCTCCAGGGACACCTTGCACTGTGCTCGTAGAGTGTGTCAAATGATGGCAAACAAGAAGGGAAAATTCTAGCCAATTTCCCCGGTATCTAAGCCCATTAGCATTGAAGGGCATTTTGGGCCCTGGTCAGGGATTTCTCTGGGTCACAAGGGGACAATGGGAGAGTGAGGTTAATAAGGGTGACACTGTATCTACAAGGCCTTACTGCCCAAACCGCAGCGGTTCATGGGAGGTAGATGCACGTACTGAAAGCCCCCACGTACTGAAATGCCACCACTGACACATCCAGCAGCTCCCACAATATTGGCTATTTGCTAAAAAAGTTCAAGAGGCACTTCATAAATCAAGCAACACTGTGGGCTTTACAACACACTTAAAAGCACTACAAAAAAACATACAACATTTTTATTTAGAGATCAAGGATGGGAAGGCTGCCAGAGGAGTTATTGGGACTATTGGATACAGCTGTGCACTCAACACAAAACAGACCCAGCTCCTCCCACCCCACCCACCCCCAGCAGGCCATGGCTCGTGCACAGACAATAGAATCTAAAATTACAGGTGAACTTCATGTGGTCAAACAGCCCCTCCCCTGACAACAGCCTCACAATCGTAATTATTTTTTTGGGGAGGGTTTCACCAAATTGTTTGATTTCCTCCTCTATTGCCGTGTGGCACCCATTGTTCAGACATTTTGTGGCCTCTGTAAACCTCAAAAATAGTTGGCAGGTAGCATGCTCCCTCTCTGAAGGCCCCAACTCCACTCTTGGGGGTAAACTGGGGATGGGGACCCTTTGGCATCTCATGCCGGGGGGGGGGGGGTCATTCTAACGCCCGGGATACTAGGTGGTGAGGAGGGGGGGGTGGGGAACAAGGAGATGTGGGATGGTGGGATTGGATTAATCCCTGACACACTCCACCTTTCCCAATGTTGCCCAACATGTGCAAAGAAGAATCGGGTGGACAGAGATTGGATAAGAAAATCTTCTTTTGGGGCTTAAATTCATGAGTGTCAACTTTTGGGGTCCACGTGCATTTCTCCAGCACCTTTCCCAGTGCCACCCAACTGCTGGTTAACGTTCACCATCTAGGTTCATATGTAGAGAAGAGTTGTGTGGATAGGGATTCGGTAAGAAAATCTTCTGTTGGGGCTTAAATTCAGGAGTGTCTTGGAATCCACGCCTTCCCCAGCAAAGGGTTAATACACTGGCGAGGTTAGGGTAAACAAATACTGCTGAGGGGGTGTCTAAATCTGCTGCTTAGAGCCCTTAGTGCAATTTGAAAGGAAAAACATGCATTTCCTTAACATCTTTCACACGGGATGTCCCAACGCACATTACAGCCAACTAATTACTTCTGAAATCACTGTTTTATTGTAGAAGACCCAGCAGCCAATTATGTGCTCAGCAAGATCCCACAAACAGCACTGTGATAACGACCAGATAACCTGATGTTAATTGTGGAATATTTATAGACCAGAGTCTTCGAAGAGCGGCTCTGGGCATCTCTTGCATTGATCAGATGGAAGTCTCAGTTTAAGATCTCACCCAAAAGAGAGACATTCAATGGGGATGGTACCTGCTTCAGCTGTGGGTAAAGACGCCTCACATTTGTCTTTCCCCATTACGGTTAGCGCACTGTCGCTCGGAAGAGAGAGTGCGGTTCCTCCCAACTATTTTTGAACTTTCCAGAAGCCACAAAATGTCTGAACAGTGGGTATCACATGGCCCAACTTAACTTGCAGCGCTGGAAAATAGGGATAAATAAGGACAGATCGTGTCTTTCCTTTCATTTGGGAGTCAGCCTGGGCAGTGACGACATGGAAGGAACAGTCAGAGTGCATGTTTGCAATTCAAATCCTTCATCAGCTTCATTATGCTGAGAAGCCAGGCCTACCTTCGTAGATGTTGATGATATGTGGGTGACTGAGCGATGACATGATCTCAATCTCTCGGCGGATATGGACCAGATCCTGTTCATCTTTAATCTTGTCTTTGCGGATTGACTTGATAGCAACCTGCGAAAATAGGAATGGTCACCTTTTAATTCACACTGAGTTACCCAGAGATGCATTGATCCATCAGACCTTTCCATGGTCTTAACCCCTCCCTATCCTTCTAACCTCCTCCAGTCCTACAACCCTCCAACATAAAAACATAGAAGATAAGAGGAGGCCATTTGGCCCTTCGAGCCTGCTCTGCTATTCATTATCATGGCTGATTGTCCAACTCAATAGCCTAATCCTGCTTTCTCCCATAACCTTTGATCCCATTCGCCCCAAGTGCTATATCCACCTGCCTCGTGACTATATGCAAAGTTTTGGCATCAACTACTTCCTGTGGTAATGAATTCCACAGGCTCACCACTCTCTGGGTGAAGAAATGTCTCCTCACCTCCATCTTAAATGGCCTACCTTGAATTCTCAGACTGTGACGCTCGTTCTGGTCTCCCCCACCACTGGAAACTTTCCTGCATCTACCTTGTCTGGTCCTGTTAGAATTTTATAAGTCTCTATAAGATTTCCCCTCATTCATCTGAACTCTAGCGAAAACAATCCTAACCTAGTCAGTCAATCTCTCCTCATACATCAGTCCCGCTATCCCCAGAATCAGCCATCAACATCTCTTGCAGGTGCCTTTAATTCTGGCCTTTTGCACATCAGCTCATTCACTTTGTCCCCATGATTGGCTGCAAGGGCCCATAATTCTACAATTCCCTCCCTGAGCCTTTCCACCGTTCTCTCTCCTCTTTAATGATGCTACTTAAAACCCACTCCTTCATTCAAGCTTTAAGTCACTCGCCCAGCTATTTCCTCATGTGATGAAGTGCCTTCGCACTTTGCATTGAAAAGGTGCTATATAAATGCAGTTGTTGCCATTCAGATGAGGAACTGGAGGTGTGAGACTAGTGGGAAGAGTTGAACACAAGGACGAGAGCTTTTAAAATGGAGATATTATTACACTGGGAGCCAGCATCAAAATGACAAGGTGTCGCCAATATGGAAAAGATAAATCAGAGGGTGACTGAAAATTGCATTTATCAAGAGTGCGAGAGCGTCTCCTCCAGAGGTTAACAGCTTTCTAAAGTGCTGAAAACCTCTGTTTGGTAAATAGATCCGACAGGTTTACAGCTGCTCCCTTAATCTGCAGTCATCATCACTCTGTCAGTATAGCAAGGACAATTAGTTCAGGTGGGGAATAATTGTGTGTATATTCTGGGTGCACCTTACACAACCAATTAATTTATAAGGTCATTCTGCATCTCAACTGCTGCAAAAAGCATGATTAAGTGCTTTTTTTTGTGGCAAGATGCCCAAAGTGTTCCAGCTTTACCCAGCACCAAAACCAGTCAGGAATCAATTAAAGGAACATACAGCACTGGGGTTACAAATGCTGCCTTTCTGATCAGGTGTTAAGGTTCTGTCTGCCTGCTCGGGGGGGGATGTGGAGGTGGGGGAGGAAATGAGATCCCCGGCCATTAATTTCAATGGAGAGAAGAGGAATCCTCCCCAATGCCCTCATCAATATGCATCCCTCGACTTAACTCCCCAAAATGTACAACAACACCTGGACACTGTCATGTTGCTGTTTGTGGGAGCTTGCTGTGCACACGTTGGCCACTGCTTTTCCTGCATTACAACAGTAGGCAGGATTTTCCCATCCCACCTGCCACGGGAATCGTTGACCCCACAGCCAGAAAATCCTGCCCAGTGACTGCACTTTCTACAGATGTGCAGGTTAGGTGGGTTGGCCAGGCTAAATTGTCCCTTAACGTCCCAAGACATGTAGGTTGGGGAGGGGAGGTTAGAGAGTAAAGTACATGGGATTATAGGAATAGAACCTGGGTTGGCAAATGGCCTCACTCTGCACCGTAGGGATTCTACATCTTTTCAAAGCAGAGTATGATTTAATTGGTTGGAAAGCACTCTGGGATGCCCTATCTCTTGCATGCTGGGAGCTTTTCGGTGGCAATTAATGTGAGTGACAAAGCAGCATTCTCAGAACACAGGTATTTATCAAATCATAGTATCTACAGTGCAGAAGGAGACCATTCAGCCCATCGAGCCTGCATCGACAACAATCCCACCCAGACCCTATCCCTGTAACTCCTAATCCCCAGAAACTAATGGGCAATTTAGCATGGCCAATCAACCTAACTGGCACATCTTTTGGGTTGTGGGAGGAAACCCACGCAAACACGGGAAGAAAGTGCAAACTCCACACAGCCACCTAAGAAGGAATCGAACCTGGGTCCCTGGCACTGTGAGGCAGCAGTGTTAACCACCGCGCCAGGCACAAAATGCCAGGACCATGAACGTGGAGGGTTTCCTGCCCTTTGTTCTCCCAGTTTAAAAAGTTTTTAAACCGAGCTCTCCGCATTCAGCCTGAACTGACAAGCCATCAGGGCCCTCGCTGCAAAAGAGAAAGCATCTCCGCATCTGTCGGGGGTCACGGGGCTATTATGCAAACCTTTTCACTGGAGGTTATTGGGGCAGAAACTCGGGGCTGGAAATTCTTGCAGAACCGAGACAAGTCTCCTGGGAAAAGACCCAAGTATTCAACGATCCCGAACAAACACGCATTTAAGAAAAAAAAACTAATTCAATGCTATTGATCCCGGTCACCCTGACAACGGAGGGAGAAAGGCGTTTGGAATGCCGGTCAAAGGACAAGGCGAATGTGTGACGCCCTCTTACACGGAGCCAGTCAGCTTGAGATGTTTGAGTTTGAAAAGTTCCAGTGTAAACAGACACAGGTCCGGCAGTTATCGTCTGCGTGCAGCCAACTGAGTGACATGTGACTCTCTACACTGAGGCTGCTTGTGTGACAACAGCAACAGCAACTTACCTTTACGTAGCACCTTTAAATGTAGTGAAATGTCCCTGCCTGCAGAGAGGGAGTTATCAAATAAAATTTCACATCTTGCAACATAACCTAAGATATGTAGGTTAGGGGGATTAATAGGGTAATTACAGGTACAGGGTCTGGGTAAAATACTTCTTCAGAGAGTCAGTGCAGACTCGATAGGCCAAATGGCCTCCTTTTGTACTGTAGGGTATCTATGAACACGAGGCAATATTCGAGCAGGTGATCAAAAGCTTGGTCAAAGAGGTCGTAAATAAAAAACAGAGGGAGGTTTATTTTTAAATTAAACAGTGTCACAAGTAGCTTTACATTAACGCTGCAATGAAGTTATTGTGAAAATCCCCTCGTCGCCACACACTGACGCCGCTTCAGGTACGCTGAGGGAGAACTTGGCATGGCCGATGCACCTAACCAGGTTAGGTGTATTGGCCATGCTAAGATTGTGGGAGGAAACCCACGCAGACACGGGGAGAATGTGCAGACTCCACACAGACAGTGGTCCAAGCCAGGAATCGAACCCGGGTCCCTGGCACTGTGAGGCAGCAGTGCTAACTACCGTGCCGCCCTATTGCAGTGTTTAAGGCTCAATTAGCAAAAAAAAAATGTGTGGCTGCTTCAGTAATTATAAAATCAGGAATGAGCTCAGAATTGGACGAACACAGATCTCGTTGCAGGAGATTATGTTGCCGGATCAGGAGCCAATGTAGGTCAGTGAACACGGGGAACGATGAGCGAAAGGCAACTTAATGCAGCCGAATGGAGAAAGTGACCCGTCAGCTTGAAGTGTGGAATCCAGTTTTACCCCAAGACTAAATGACGGATTGGGTGCTGGCTGCTCCAGGGGAAGTGTGAATGAGAATGGCTGGAGAAGGAGGAGGAGTCTCCATAACCCTTCCTCAAAAAAGATCTATCAATCCCAGTTTTGGAACGTAAACTCTTCCCCAGCTTTTATGGGGGAACTTCTTCAAGAAGAAGTGCTTCCTGACATCACCTCAGAACATCCTGGTTCTATTTTTAAGGTTACGGCCCTAATTACCGTAGCAAAGCTGATCTTAATTTGGAATCAAGTGATGCAGCATTCTCATTGTCAGAGAATCATAGAATCCCTACAGTGCAGGAGGCGGCCATTTGGCCCATCAACTATGTACCGATCACATTCCCACCCAGGCCCTATCCCCGTAACCCCATGCATTTACCCTGCTAATCCCCCTGATGCTGAGGGGCAATTTAGCATGGCCAATCAATAGAAACCCCTCAGGGCAGAAAGCGGCCATTTGGCCCATCGAGTCTGCACCGGCCATGATCCCACTCAGGCTGTACCCCCACATCCCTACATATTTACCCACTAATCCCTCTAACCTACGCATCTCAGGACCACTAAGGGGCAATTTTCACACGGCCAATCAACTTAACTCACACGTCTTTGGAGTGTGGGAGGAAACCGGAGCACCCGGAGGAAACCCACGTGGACGTGACGAGAAAGAGCAAACTCCGCACAGACAGTGACCCAAGCCAGGAATCAAACCCGGGTGGTCTGGCGCTGTGAGGCAGCAATGCTAACCGCTGTGCCACCCTCAGGCTCAAGGATTGTGGATCTTTGAAAGCTTCAACCGCAGAAGGTTCTGGATGCTCAGTTTGCTGAGTATATTCGAAACCAATGCCAACAGGCTTGTGGATTTTAAGAGAATTAAAGGTTATGTGGATTGTGCGGTGAGGGTAGATTATCTGAATGATTTGGCTCTCCCAGCCTGCTCTGCCAAAGGCCTACTCTGGCTTCTATTTATGTCCAACCTGAGCAACGAACCCATGAAAAAAAAACCACAAAACCCTTCAATTTTCTTTCAAATCCCCCATTCTCCTGTGTGTACGTGCAAGACTTCATCACTTCTGGCTTTTCAAGCAAAATTAATGCCCCGCAGTCCCTTTCCCATTTGGGCGCTGAGCAATGGGTGACATCAAACAGTCCCACAAAAAAAAACCGACCCAGGCAAAGCCAAATATTCACTTTTTGTCTTCAAAGTGGAATTAATTTTTTTTATTGAAAAAAAAGACGCTTAGCAGTTCTCTGTGGGAGATAGTATGCGTCATTGGTAACCGTCCTGCAGAGAGTATTCTGGATCAGGTCGTGTGCTGTGTCAGATCTGGAGGAGGAGAACATCACTGGGGTAAGGAGAAAGGCCGGATCAGAGGAATTCTGTCTGAACAGCTGCTGACCCACATATAGTTACTCATTCAAGCAGATTTCAAGGAATCGGCCTGAATAGGGGATGAATTTGTGCACTGATGTGTGACGTGTTACTTATTAAAGAATGCTTAAGAGAAGGACGATCTGTACAAGAAAGATGAAGCAGCAGTGCACTGATGTGGCTCTTATGAACTGGAATACAAACCATTCAGCCCCAACATTCAACTAGATCATGGCTGCTCCTCTACCTAAGCTCTCCTTTCACAGAGTTTTAAAACACAGAAAGAAGCCCTTCAGCCCATCATGTTTGCACCAGCCATCAAGCACCCATCCATTCTAATCCCATTTCCCAGCACTCGGTCTGTAGCCTTTTCATATGCTAGCCCATCTTGTCATTAGCATCTAATAATATAACAAGTTTAAAGTAATTATATATAAACAATAGCATTTGTGTTAATGAAACAGAGGTATGGGGGGGGGGGGGGGAGCAGGGGGATGGGTGGAGAAAAGCTGAACTCTTTCAAAATCACCAGCCCAGAACGATGGCACAAATGACCTTTGCTTGTGCTGTCAGAACGTCAGCGAAGATGTATAGAATCTATCAGATCTTTTGCTTTCCATCCACAGACATCCTTTCCTGGCTGGCTGTTCACCCCATCCCGCTTGTGTCCACGATCAGTTTCCTGATGCAGCCTCTCTGTTCTCTTCCCAAGTCCCCACCACACGCTTCACCTCATCATAAAGTGCACCAAGATGTCTTCACCCATGACAAAGAGGCTTGTTGTTATAATGTCGCTGCACATATTTGATGAGAATGTATAAGTAGGACAGACCTGAGCGGAACGCTGAGTCAGTCCTGAGCATCTCCGCTTCCAACAGAATTCCAATTGGAAGCTGCAAAGATTATTTTCATTCTGTTTTCTCTGGGTACTTTTTTTTGCGGGAAACAGTGGTTGAAAGCAGGAAGATTATAAAGTGCCTTTCACAACTTTCTTTACAGGAATGAGGTACTAATTGAAATGTAATCCTTGTAATGTAGGAAACGCGACAGTGATTTTTGTACAGCAAGCTCCCACAAGAAGCAATGAGATAATGAATGACCTGATGGATTGTCTTGGTTGAGAGATTAATCTCAGGCAAGCCACTGGGGAAAATCTTTGCACGCTCTGCAAAACGATGCCCAGGGTTCACTTCAGTCTGCCTGTGGGTGCAGGTGGTACCTTGGTTTCACCCGACAGCCTATCATAAAATCCCTACAGTGCAGGAGGAGGCCGCCTGGCCCATTAAGTCTGCACTGACCACAATCCCACCCAGGCCCTATCCTATCCCCATATATTTATCTTGCTAATCCCCCTGACACTAGGTCAATTTAGCAAGGCAATCAACCAAACCTGCACATCTTTGGACAGTGGGAGGAAACCCACGCAGACATGGGGAGAACATGCAGACTCCACACAGACAGTTAGGTCCATTGCCCTTGCTAAATTGACCCAAGACAGGAATCGAACCCAGGTCCCGGTGTTGTGAGGCAGCAGTGCTAACCACTGTGCCACCCTATTGTGCAGCAGAATAGAGAGGCAGCTTTTGTGCTCCAGTCACCAAAGCCAGATTTGAACCTACAGCCTTCTAACTCAGGAGGTGAGAGTTCCTACTGAGCCACGGCTGACATGCTCAGAACAGCAGGAGCACTCCCACGCCTGGAGGAGAAAGGTGCAGCAAGCTGCCAGCTTGTTTTTCTCTGCACTGAACAGCACAATGAAATGTCAGGGAGATTGGTGGGGAAGGGGACAAGCGGGTGGAAAAAGAGAGAGGAAAGTGGGATGAATTTAGAAAATATTGGGTTGATATATTACGACAAGATAATCTTTTAGTGGGGCTGCAGAGAACTGCAAAAAAAATTAGACCCCATCGAGCGAATGTTCCTCTAAAAAAAAGGATTACAAGAGACAGATAAAAAACCTGAACTGCGTTACAAATATTAAGGTCAATTGGATGGATAGATGGTTTATCAAGCAAAACGATGGCAATAGGGGGGGTTCAATTCCCATTCTGTCTGAGGTTACCCGCATCCTGTCTCTCGTCTGAGGTGTGATTGCCCCAGGATAAAATCACCACCAGTCAGCTCTCCCCTTCGAGGAGAGCAGGGTCACCTGGGACTATGGTGGCTTTACTTCTACTGAACCCACGTAAGCTTTTGTATTGGAATTATAATGCGTCTGATACACAGTGTTCTGTCTGAACGCCCAGTGAGGCGACCCCACTCCTTTGAAACTTCATTAAAAAGCAGAAAGGGCGATGAACAAAAATTTGGAACAATGGCAATGTCGTTAAAGTTTTCTCGGCAGACTGATTTCTTTTAAAATAGGGTGTTACGCAAGAAGACAAGTTGATTTGCTGGTTTCAGCATTTCAAAACCAAACTTCTTTCTAAATTAGTCAATACTTTGCAGGTGAAAACAAAACTACGGAACTTTTTATTTACTTCCCCTCGAGTCTATGTCCACAGAATTAAACCGTGCCTCTCTGCACAAATATGCAGCACAAGGAACTGAGCTTCACAAATTGGCCCAATAAAACTAGGTGAGATTCCAACCTACATGTCTGAGGGTGACTTCCCACAATCTTAGTCACAGGACTTAGTTTATGTAAATACTTAAAACACCTATGGAGGAAGGAACTGCCACATCTATGCCCCAGTTGCTGCCCTGTTGGCTGGTGACCATATAAGGGCTTGTTTCCCAGGACACTGACCGGTGTCACTCCCACAGGACTTGCACAAGGATATCAATTGATGTGTAATGTTCATACCATACCACTACAGTCACAAAATACTGTCATACAAGAAGGAGTCATGGTGTGGAGATGCTGGCGTTGGACTGGGGTAAACAAGGTAAGAAGTCTCACAACACTAGGCTAAAGTCCAACAGGTTTATTTAGTAGCAAAAGCCACTAACTTTCAGAACGCTTGCTGACCCTTCGTCAGGTGAGTCACCTGATGAGGGGCAAGTGCTCCAAAAGCTAGTAGCTTTTGCTAGCAAATAAACCTGTTGGACTTTAACCTGGTGTTGTGAGACTTCTTACTGTACAAGGAGGTGACCATTCATCCCCTCAAATCTCTTCCGTCATTCAATGAGAGGACAGCTGACTTGTATCTCAACTCCAGCCACACGCCTTGGTGCCATACCTCAAGTCACAATTGAGGGTTTAAGTACTCCTAGCTAGGGGGATACCCATCAGTACACCAGTGCAACATTTTCAATTTCACCTCGTTCATACATCGGTGTTCAAAAGATTAAATAGAATCTTCCCCCTTTAATTTTGTACCAAGTTAACTCCCTGTATCTATACAATCCTCTTAGATCTGAAGATTAGATAATTGTATCGACAGTCATCTTTACAAACATTCAATCACGCTCTTTCATCGACTCACTGCTTCAGTTGTGCAGGGAAAGATCAGGTCCAATTTTCATTGGCACTATTGCTGCAATTTGAACTAGCAGATGCTGTTCCCTACATGCTGCTTGCAATTTAGAGCGATCCAGCTCTTGTTGAATCAGAGCTCCAGGGACCTGCTTTAGAATCTGGGCAAGTTCCAAATGGCCCACAGACACCCAGTGTAAACACAAAGCCCTTCCATGCTTGCTTTCAATGCTGGTCAGGACTGTGTGAGACCTTAAATCTTCACTGGGGGTTGCTTCTGGGACCACGGCAGAACAGGGCTGCATAAGAGTTATCTGAACTCCTGGGACTGGGTTCTGAGGCCAACTTAGTTCATGAAGGGTGAATGTCCAACCTCTTTTCCTAGCCTACCAAGGTCTCCATGGTGGGGACTGGAAGGAATACGGCTGGAAGAGATTGTCTATAAATCAGTCTTCCATTCACTGGGCCTGGTGCTTCTCTTTAGCTTTCACTGCAGAAATTCTCAGTTGAAATCACTGGAGCTAGTGCTTATCAGATGGTTCAGTCACACTCTCATTGCCCCTTGATCTTTAATCTCCTCCTAACTCTGCCAGAGCTTTGCCAACTGATAAAGCAGCACAAACCTCACATCAACCAACTGCCCCATAGTTTATCTAATTTGATCAGTCATTCAAGCTTTTATAGAGGTATACTGCCATTATATAACAGCGTCTCAACGAGGAGCAATAATATTATTGATGGGTTAGGAGATCGTAATTGGCTAGTCTCCTGCAGTCAACGGTTAAAAGGAAGAAAGACAGACTTGTATTTAGCACACGGCATCTGAAAATATTTTACAGCAAAATTAAGCATGGTTTGAATTGTTGTTGTGCAGGAAACACAGCAAACTCCCAAAAATTGACCAGGTGGCCTTATTTAAGGATGTTGATGGAGACATAAATATTGACTAGGACACAGGGGAAAGCTCCCCTTCTCTTTGCCAAAGTGCCATACGATCTTGCACTTCCACCAGAGGGAACAGAGACTTGGTCCAATGGTTCACCCCAAAACGTGGCACTGTCGACAGTGCAGCACTCTCCCAGTACACAGGAGCGTCCGCCGAGACTTTCGCATTCAGAAGTGGGATTTGAAACCATGACCTTCCGAGTCAGAGGTGGAGGCGTTGCTCATTGACTGACCCACGGTTGGCATACATTCAGTCAGCGGACTTACTTCACAACCCTTCCTAAACTGGAAGGCACCATCAGACGTGTAGATAATTGCACTGCCACCATCATACTGAAGCATTTCAGACAAGAAAACCCCCAAGTTCAAGCTCCTTCGAGGGAGAAGATAACATACTCTTGGCTAGAAAGGGAGGGGAAATCATGCAAACTGTCAGTCAGGGCCCCCACTCCTGAATGATTCACAGTAACTGCTGTAACATTGTAGGTGAGGGTATCAGGCAAGAATAGGATCCTCCCTGGCTGCGACACCCCCAACCCCCTCAGGGCCAAATAGCCAGTTGAAGCCTTCACATGAAGAACAAGCACCTGAATCATTTCAGAACAGATTGCCCCAGGTGCACTTGGGAGTTGTCCCTTGGCCAATGCAAATTCCCATGGGGAATAAAGAGTAATAAACTGGGGAGACAGCTGCAATTCCCATTCCCCAAGCATCCAATTCACTGCACGTTCTCTTTACTCTTGAGTTTGATCAGTAACTTATTAACTCCAGTGGCCCGGGAAAGCAGTTTTATTGCGTGTCATTTACTTTCTGATATTACACTGCAGTTTTGCATTGTGCCTGCACAGCTCTTATGAGGCAATTCCCATCAGGTTTATTTGCATACAATATCAAAGGGTAACATCTCCCGCTTGACACCAACACACAGTAAAAATAGAAGCCAGGAGAATGAACACAGAGATATTGTTCTCCCGACAGCCTACATAAGTCTTTTCGTGCATTATGCACATAAATCAGGTGCTGGTGGGTGCTTCATATTGGAACTGGAGGAGGTCATTCAGCCCCTCAAATCATGTTCTGCCATTTAATTACATCATGACTGATCTATATGTGAACTCCATTTACCCCTCTTCGTTCCAGATGCCTCAATGCCTTTACCCAACTCCAAGGATGGCAGTACTAATGTATAAGGAGAGACTGACTAGGTTAGGATTGTTTACGCTGGAGTTCAGACAAATGAAGTTGGGGGTGGTGGGGGGAGCGGTTCCGGTGGGAAATCTCAGAGACTTATAAAATTCTAACAGAACTAGACAAGGTGGATACAGGGAGGATATTCCAGATAGTGGGGGAAATCCAGAACCAGGGGTCACAATCTGAGGATTCAGGTTAGATCATTTAGGATGGAGCTGAGGAGACATTTCTTCATCCAAAGAGTGGTGAGTCTGTGGAATTCATTACCACAGGAAGTAGTTGATGCCAAAACACTGAATATATTCAAGAGGCAGCTGGATACAGCACTTGGGGTGAATGGGATCAAAGGTTGTGGGGAGAAAGCAGGATTAGGCTATTGAGTTGGATGATCAGTCATGATCGTAATGAATGGCAGGACAGGCTCAATGGGCCGAATGGCCTCCTCCTGCTCTTATCTTCTAGGTTTCTAACAAAAGTCTATCTAACTCAGTTTTGAAATTTCTAGCTGACTCCAATCTCAGCAACTTTTCAAGAGGGGAATGTGCGTCAGATTTTCACTTCCTTTTGTGTCATGTCCTTCCTGGCAACACCCCTGAATGGCCCACTTCACATATTAAGGTTACAAAGTGCTTTGTGTGAGAAGGTCTCGCTCAGAACTCCAATAGCCGGTTACAGCACGGTTCTGCTGCAGTATGATGCACTGTAAGATGCCACGCTGCGATAGTGATTGTAAAACTGGGCATCGTAAGTGTCCCTCAGAATAGCGAGCTCAGATTAGGACCAGTGAAAAGATGTGAACCGAAACTTTCTGATAACACTTTCTGCAGAGCTATACAGCTATTGCACCATCATATGCTTCCCACCGGGAATTCTGTATGTCCATCAGTAAATTTACTTACATTTGAGGAAAATGATGGATGGCAAGTGTAACTCTTATTCACTTGCAGGAGATGAGCATCGCTGGCTGGGCCAGTATTTGTTGCCCATTCCCTATTTGCCCTTGGGAAAGTGGTGGAGAATCGCTGCAGTCCAACTGGTGTAGGCTCACCCACAATGTTGTTAGGAAAGAAATTCCAGGATTCTGACCTCAACAATAGTGAAGAAATGGGGTTCCAGGTCAGGATGGCATGCGGCTTGGAGAGGAACTTGCAGGTGATGGTGTTCCATGCATCTGCTACCCCTCTAGATAGTAGAGGTTGTGGGTTTGGGAGATGCCATGGGAGGAACGGGGGACTTTGGAACGATGGTTCTGAAAACTCAGGGTTCCTCTCAGCTCGTGTCTGGGTCTGGTGTAGATTCATTAATAGAGAGTGATTGCTGCAATTAATCAGCAATTCCACTTTCATTGTCATCTGACTACTAGGAAAGTAGAACACCAACTACGTGGACCTTGACATTTTACTTACCTGCAATCCTAATTCTTCCAGCACTGCATACAACAGTCATGAGGTCATCATGAGATGGGTGTAGATGCCTCACGTAAAACCCACAAACCTTCCTCCAACTTACTTTCCCTTTACAATCTATGTTTAGAAATCCCGAAACTAGGCCTCAATCATTACCTCTAGTTTTTTTTCTATAAATAGAATCCCAGCCAATTAGTGAAGTCAAAACTAAAATAGAAAGCTGTCCTTTACTGAGTGAATTTATTGACTTTGTTGAGTCTCCTTCCACACATGCCCAATGTCCCACCTATCCCCTATTTATTGGCTTTACACACCCTATTTTGAGCACATCGGTAAAATAATTAACAAATTAGCTATTTAAACGAATTTACAATTCCTCTTTAAGGGGCCATCATGAAACTTACATTAATAAATGCAAATATTATTTCCAAGCCTGATGAAATACTCCAGCTCCTGTGCTAGCACTCAGGCTGGGAAGGTGCCCTATTTTCACCCTACAAATGAGAGCAAAGTAATCAGAGGTTTGAAGGGGGAGGTGGAGGAGTGGTGCTACCCCCTACTTATACTCTTTCAAAAATAATATTCAATAAATTAAATACAATGACAGGCAGTACAGTGCTGTGGGGCATTGTAACTAAAATAAAATGTTAAAAATAAACTTAATTAAAAACAAAACGTTTTGTCATTGGTGAGATGATGATGCACCCCAGACCCCATGGAGACCACCATTCACAAAAGATCCCCTATTTATTTGTATTCTAGCTGCTTAATTAAACACTAACCTGTATTGGTGTATCTTACCAGTATAATTAACATACCATTAACATCTTATCTTTTTAATCTTTTCAGTTGTGACGTAGCCCTCTGCAATGGAGCCGAGTGTCGAACCCCAAATTCGCCATAAGGAAATAAAATACATGGTTTGCGGAGGCTATTAATCTGAAACTCAGCCAAAATCAAAATCATTTCTAATAGAAATCTGGGAACAAGGGAAATGTAAAGGAGCACTGAACAAAGATCGCTCCATTGTTCCCCCAGTCCCCTAACTAACTATCTCCATGTCACTTTACAACATTATGAATGCACCTTAATTGTCCTCCTCTGCAATGGCACTTTCTCAAAAGCGAAAGCAGGTTTCACAAACAGGACGAGTGCAGATTTAATCAGCACGTTTCATCCAGTGCCTACTCCTCGAGAAACTCCTTACATTTTTAATGAACAGCCTGGCTTTCACACAGCTGCACCTGTTTGAATAATCTCACCCAGGGCTCTTGTCCAGAAAAGCACCCTCTCAATGCGAGCACTGTTGCAAGAGCCAGTGCATTCATGCAGGCCAACTGACACAGTGCTGAGGGGGCCAGCGCGTCACTCCAGCAAGTACAATGAGGTACTGAGTAATGCCCAGCCTTTGCATTCAATCGGAGCCCCAGCGAGCACGGCCACCATCTGACGTTATAACATTACATACATAGCATTTTTAAAACCACAATGAATGGAGGGCAAGGATGTATTTAAAATGCAAGCTCGTAGTGGAAATAAAAAAAAATTGTTACCTAGCTTACAATATTTTCTCTGAAGCACTGTGTTGGGGGAGGGGTAGAATTCTACAACAATACCCATCTCAACTTGAACACATATTTTCTGTTCCTTATTGTGGCTGGGTCAGAATCCTGGAACACCCTACCCAGCAGCAGTGTGAGAACACCTTCAGCATATGAGCTGCAGCAGTGTAAATATACTTTGTAACTGTAAGTGCAGTGAGAGTGCACACACTGTATTTAAATAATTTGAACTGCATCACACATTACTTACTGTCAAACCTGAGCTGTTATTTAACATTTTCACAAATTTTAGGAACAGCGTATTCCAAAACAAAAAGAAACCCGCAGTAATTCACAACACCATCTTTGCCAGGGATAAGTTTTAAAGTTTATTTCTTATTGTCACAAGTAAGGTAAAGTTTATTTATCAGTCACAAGCAAGGCTTTCATTGCAATGAAGTCACTGTGAAATTCCCCTAGCCACCGCACTCCAGTGCCTGTTCGGGTCAATGCACCTAATCAGCCCATCTTTCAGAATGTGGGTGGAAACTGGAGCACCCGGAGGAAACCCCACACAGGCATGGGGAGAATGTACAAACTCCACACAGACAAGTGGCCCAAGCCAGGAATTAAATCCAGGTCTCTGGCACTGTGAGGTAGCAGTGCCAACCACTGTGCCACCATGCCACCCTATTTACATTAACACTGCAATGAAGTTAGTATGAAAATCCCCTAGTCACCACACTCTATGCCTGTCTGGGTACACTGGGGGAGAATTTACCACGGCCAATCCACCTAACCAGCATATCATTCAGACCAAGGATTAGCAATAAATACCTCTCACCAGCAATTTTCTGAGAATTAATCATTTTTAAAAATACATCTTGGAACAAATTTTATTTTTTTGTATCTGTGGCATGGTTCCCTCGCACTGTCTGTCTCTCCAGACACAAAGAACAGCCTTTCAGCTTATTGCACTGGACTTGCAATCTATCTCACTTTGTGCTTAGGCAACAGGCCGTAACTGGCAACGACTGACTGCCTCGTCTGTACCCGATTCTGTGTGAAATGTTAACATAAAACAATGACTTTATAATGACACTGGGCGTTCAATTGGATGCCTGCTCTGTCTAACCAGGAAACAAGCTGAACCTCTGTGAGCATAAATCCTGGTTGAAATTAGGTTTATTTTTAAACTGCCTCATTTAACAGTGTGAATTCTGGGATTCAGGAGGTTTGCCCAGAAGTTATCATTGAGCAAACAAGCCAGAATCACAAATTAATTCTGCACTGCTTACGTTTAGTACTTTCATTGCTATATCACTGCTAAAAAACACAATAGCTGGACTCCAATCATCATCCTCCACATCAGACTCCAATTTCATTCTTCTGAAAGCATTTTACCAAAGGACAAGGGGGCCAAGGTCAGCTCTTTTTGAGAAGATCCAATCCCATCTGGCGTACAAGGTAATTTATTTTTTCCAAGGACACACCCCAGGTACTGGGCCTAACAAATTCAAATTTGGGGGCGGCACAGTAGCACAGTGGTTAGCATTACTGCTTCACAGCTCCAGGGAGCTGGGTTCGATTCCCTGTCTGTGTGGAGTCTGCACATTCTCCTCGTGTCTGCATGGGTTTCCTCCGGGTACTCCAGTTTCCTCCCACAGTCCAAAGATGTGCGGGTGAGGTTGACTAGCCATGGTAGAAAATTGCCCCTTAGTGTCCCGAGATGTGTAGGTTGGAGGGATATAGGGGTAGGGCCTGGGTGGGATTGTGTTCAGTGCAGATCGATGGGCTGAAGGGCCTCTTTCTGCACTGTAGGGTTCTATAATTCTATGATAAAATCCACAGACAGCATCATGTGTTTCTAAACTCATTCCAGCCACGCTTGATACAGAATCAGTGCAGAAGGACACCATCTGCCCCCTCAACATTGATTGTCTCCCCTTTTATACATAGAGGGAAGTATCATTGAATCCCTACAATGCAGAAGGAGGCCGTTTGGCCCATCAAATCTGCACTGACCATAATCCCACCCAGGCCCTCTCCCCATCTCCCCGTGCATTCACCCTAGCCAATCCCACTGACATTATGGGGCAATTTAGCATGGCCAATCCACCTAATCCGCACATCTTTGGACTGCAGGAGGAAACCGGAGCACCTGGAAGAAACCCATGCCGATATGGGGAGAATGTGCAGTGACCCAAGCTGGGATTTGAACTCAGGTCCCTGACGCTTTGAGGCAGTGCTGCTGCATCTGTGAACCACTTTTGCAAAAGGTTCTGTTCCAAAGATTGGTAAAAATCTTGACGTTGCTTTGAATAACCTGAGCTCATCCCCTGTTCAGAGTGTTATTTAACACATTAACTGTCACGCTAAGTTAAATTACTTGAAGGCAGATGGCATTAATTGGAATTCAGCAGCCCTCTGTATTTCTGGGCTGTTTCTACCCTAAGTCTGTTGATAGAGGAAAGCATGGGAGTGAGGGACAGTTGACTTTGGACATGTGGCAAGGTCCCCATGCCCATCCTAACCTCTCCCCCACTCATTTCCAGCATGCCTTTCTTTATCCCAGTGTCACAGCAGTGCAATGCTCTCATTAGTAAGCACATCCTGGAAACACACTCATGATTTTCCGTTCATTAAAACTTATGGCTGAAACAGCCCAGGAGAATGGACGGGTGATTTTCTGATGGGCAACTGCTACAGGAGGTGGTTGGGGGGAAATGGGAGGTTGCAGGATAGGGGATCTCTCTCATGACACCAATATAGTTAAGGGAATAAATCGGTCATAAATCAATACTTTTTAATGTCCCACTCATGTACCTTTCTAACATGTCCCCTTGAATTAGTTTAATTTAATAAACTTAATTAATTCTCCGAGATGCTACCATCAGTGTCAGACTTGTGGTCACCATTAGTCCACCCTGATGTGAATATCGATTTAATGTCATTATGGGGAATGTGGAGAGAGATGAGAATTCTCCAAGGCTGTGGATTATTTGCGATCTGGCTGGCAGAAATGGCAAACTGATGGCATCACACTGATAACTTCCAAAAGAGAATTGGAAAAAAAAACACTTGGAAAAATTTACAGAGCGAGGACAAAGGAATGGGATTATTTGGCTGGCTCGGGCACGATGGGCAGAATGGCCTCCTTCCAGACTGGATCATTCATTGATTCTAGGACAACCAAGTATGCCCCATCCCAGCTTGGATAGAGCCAGCAGCAACCTTGGGGGTGGAGCTTGTACTACCAGCATCTAATACAAGAGCCTCATTACGCCCAACAACCCCCCCAACAACCCCCAGATAACTCCTCCACCCCCAGGGTAACCCACAAAGTGTGCATTTGCCTAATTTCCTAAGACCACAAGCCTACTTATGCCCAGGTCTTGGTGTAGCTGGTGGGTTTATGAAGGGTTGGTGGTTAGGTTGCACAAGACATGCATGGCGGGAGCCAGCAACACAAGCACTCCTCAAACACAATGCAGGATACAGCTTGAGGGCATCTCCTCCAGTCCCTGTGGTTGCTGATGTCAGGGATTTCCACTGCTGCATTCACAATCTCTGTTGATACATTTAGAGGGGTTGAAAATCATCACCTATTGATGCAGAAACATAAGACACTGCCTGTCATATTCTTTACACCCACTGTTACTAAAATTCCAGTGATGGCTCTGAAATGACCCTGGACTGACCCACACTGTAGCAAGTATGGTGCCAGGCTGAATTCCAGGCACTCACATCCTCCCCAGTCCTGACCACTTCAGATGCAGCAGAATTCCAGGCATGTATTCAATTTTGGTCCAGCAACTTTCTCCCGTGGAGACTTCCTGACAGTTTTGCTAGCCCTGGCCAGTTTTTAAATCAAAGGGACATTTCATAGAATCCCTGTAGTGCAGAAGGCCATTCAGCCCATCAAGTTGACACTGACTGCAATCCCACTCAAGCTCTATTCCCTTAACTCCATGTATTTACCCTGTTAATCCTCTGACAATCTAACACAGCCAATCAACCTAACCCGCACATCTCTAGAGTGTGGGAGGAAACTGGAGCACCTGGAGAAAACCCACACAGACACGGGGAGGACGTGCAAACTCCACACAGACAGTGACCCAAGCCGGGAATCAAACCCAGGTCCCTGGCGCCGTGAGGCAGTTTTGCTAACCGCTATGCCACTCATGGCCACAGGCTGTGGAGAAAGATTTGAAAGGCCTTCAACAAATCTGCCTGTAACACCAGAGGCAAACCTGCTTCTGATGAAAGGGAACAGAGAAATTAGAGGTGGCCATTCAGCCTTAAAAGCTAATTCTGCTGTTCAGTCTGATCTCAGCAGGTTACTCATCTCCTATCAATGCTCAGCGTTGCTCTTTAACCCTCAATATGCTTCCATTGCAAAAATCTAGCAATCTCTGTCCTGAAAGCTGCTAAACTGGCCTTCAGCGCCCACTGTCCTCTTTTCATGCGTGAGATGTATAGGATGAGACACTTCTGCATTTCATGGGGAACCCCACGGGAGGGTGGGGAGAGACCCAAACGAGACGACTGCAACAGCACACATGGGGAACTTTCCCAGAATTTTCAGAACACTGAATAACAGAGAGTACATCAAGTCCGGAACAAGGCATGACCAGTTTTTCAGCTGTGCCAACACAGAAGCAGAAAATACTAGGTGATCACCCTCCCCCCGTTCCAGCGTTTTCCCTCTCCAAGAAAACAAAAGGAAAATAAATTCAAATATGAACTCTTTTTGGTTTCTAAGCTGCTGAGCATTTTCTGTTTATACCTCAGATGTCCAGCATCCACAGTGCTTGAGGAAAGAGACCCCCTCCCTCCCGCCCAGCCCCTAAAGTTTGCACAAATTAGACCAGAAATAGCGAGATAAAACTGCAACAATTTTCAGTTGCTGTGTAAAAACGGTATCTGACCCATTGTAGCCGCCAATAAGCTATTGCTTCCAAAGTGGTCAGGGCTGAGGAGAATGTGAGTGGGAGCCAGCCAAGACACTGGGGGCGTGGGGGTTGCAGGAATTACACGGGATTGATATCTTACTTATTTTGGAAATCGCCCACAGTGATCTTGCCCATCAATAACCCTCGCCTGGGGCATCAGTTTTGTGATCCTAACACTGGGGAGGGGTATATAAAAAAAAACACCATGAGGTCATAAACAAAAGCGTGTTCAGACAGACTGACAACACATACCCACACCGACAGCAAACCCATCATCAAACTAGGACGCTACAGTGAAAGATAAAACGCAGGAAGATTGGAAATCGTGAATCTGATTCTCACATCGACAATATACTGAAACGCCTCTGACAGCTTTAAATAAAATGCGGAGATGCCGGCGTTGGACTGGGGTAAACACAGCAACAACAGCAGCTCCAGCTTTAAACAAACCCCAAAGAGACTTTGGAGCGGGTGGAGGGAGCCTTAAGATTCAGAATAATATTTGCCCTAAATGTGTCAGAGAGTGAGTTGCCTTGTGCTGATGAGGCAGCTTCCCAGTAGCTGGAGAGAGTGTGAAGTGCAGCAAGTTATTTTCAATCCCAGGAAATTAACAAGAGTAAATTTCACCAAACTTTCTGACTGGTTCTCCAAGGACATTCTCACCCCGCCAAAGCCAACCCTTTTCCAGCAGAGATCCATTTCTGATCAACTTTAAATTATATGCAAACTTATTTTCTATATATTTAATTATACCAAAAGAAATGACAGCATTGCTCACCACTCGGCCGGATCTATCCACCGCCTTCTTCACTTTCCCATAAGTGCCTTTGCCCAAGGTTTCGCGGAACTCGTAGCGGTGCCTCAGGTTGTGCTTGTGGTGGTGTCTCTTCACCGCCTGCCGCTTCAGCTCGGGGGTCTGCGAGGAGGAACGGGAGGCCAGCGCCGAGGGCTGCTCCCTGGCGAACGGCGAGGAGGAGGCGGCCAGTGCCGGGCCCCGGCTCAGACAGGGAGAGACTGGATCCATGAGGCAGAGAGAGGGGCGAGGAGATCTGAATGAGGGATGCAGAGTATGGGGAAACTGAAAGAGGAGAGGGAGGAAAAAAATCCAGCAGATCAGAGTCTGGTGATAAAATAACACATATCTAGAATATTATTATCACTTCATCGTCCAGACAGATTCGGTGTATCCCTCTCTAATACAGTGTATCCTTCTCTGATACAATGTATCCCTCTTTGATACAGTTTATCTCTGACACAATATATCCCTCTCTGATACAGTGTAACCCCTCTCTCTGATACAATGTATCCTCTCTCTAACACTGTTGAAACAATCTAGATCCCAGTCGCGTGTGGAACCTTCAGCAGTGTCTAACCAGCCTAACCCCACCCCTTCTACGTCTCAGCCAATAGCCCCTCCTGCATGTAGCGTCATTAATCTCCAACCAATCAGTAAAGCCCTTTGCCAAACTTTTAATTCTTTTTTTTAACAAACTGAGGAAAGTTATTGGCATTACAGAGGAAGATCCAATCACCCGACCCTCCCCCCCGTCCCCCTTCCCTGGGTACTGTGTGTTGTCTCTCCATCTGTCCAAGGAAGGCTATTGGACTGCTAGGGGCTTCATGGAGCTTGTCAGTAGGAGGGACTGGGAGAAAGAGCAGGAGGAAATTATTGGGCTCTATTTTCACTCTCCTGTACCTTAGTCCAAAAATACTCAGACAAATTGGAACCCCCCCCCAGCCCCAATAACCTTGTATCCCACCCCACCCCCTCAATTCTGAGATCAAATATAGAACAGAATAAGCAATGGATCAGAGAGGAAGGGAATGAGAAATATTAATCTAATGAAGGGCATTATTGAAAAATCCAGTATTTTTGTGAATAAAAACAGAAACTGCATCCCACCGTGCCCCCCCCCCCCCCCAGCCCCTAGTAAACAGGAGAGAGGGATAAACTGAGCTACTGGTTGAGGTTGGTAACTTTCATTAGAGTTGGCACCAGCTGGCAAGATGCTTTTACCAGGTTTGGTGTGATAGGATTACATCAACCCTTCCTGCACAATCTGAAGGTGGAAAAACACGTCATCCACCTGCCCACTGGGAAATTTCCCCAGCTGCATCAAAACAGTGGAACAAGAAATAATTTGCTAAACTCCCTGGAAAATTTCCCAACTCACACATCAGTTTCTGTTTCTGTTCTCTGTACAAAGTGTCCTGAGGAAATCATTGAGTGGCCAAGACATTGGGTCAGGACAGGTAGGTGCTTCTGCGGTGATGGCTCCTCCAGCTGGATGGCCTGCTTAGACATTAAAAAGCCTGGGATTCTCCACTCTGTTGCTGATATAGTGGGCACCTGGTTCTATTATTAAGCATGAGAAATGGGCACCTACACCTGTTTTGGTGAAATCTCGGTGGACAATGCTTTTTAACCCATCACGGTAACTCCCATAGAACCTTAGGACATTACAGAAGGAGGCCATTTGGTCCATTTTTTTCCAATGCAAGCCCAAGAACCCAGGTGACCTTTCTAATCCCACGGTGGCACAGTGGTTAGCATTGCTGCCTCATAGTACCAGGGAACCTGCATTCAATTCCAGTCTCGACTGCCTGCCTGTGTGGAGTTTGCACATTCTCCCCATGTCTGTGTGGGTTTCCTCCGGGTACTCCAGTTTCGTCCCACAGTGTGCGGGTTAGGTTGATTGGCCACACTAAATTGCCCCTTAGTGTCAGGGAATTTGGCAAGGTAAATATGTGGGGCTATTGGGATAGGGCCTGAGTGGAGTGTTGTTGGTGCAGGCTTGATAGGCTGAATGGCCTCCTTCTGCACTGTAGAGATTCTATGATTCCTGCAACTTGCAGCACTTAAGGTACAGATCCAGGTACTTTTTAAGAGTTTAGGGTCTCTGCCTCCACCACCAACTCAGGCAGTGAATTCCAGACACCCACCACCCTCTGTGTAAAACCTTCTTCCTCATGCCCCCTCTACACCAACTGCCATTTATCTTGAATCTATGTTCCCCTGTTTGAGAATTCTCCCCCAAGAGAAACAATTTTATTCTGTCCACTCTATCTCTCCTCCCATCCCATAATTTTATCCACCTCCATCAAGTCACCCGTCAGCCTTCTTTGTTCCAAGGAAAATAACCCCAACCTGTCCAATTTCTCTTCATAGCTACACTTTTCTAGCCTTGGCAACATTCTGGTAAACCTCCTCTGCACCCTCTCTCCAGAGTAATTACATCCTTCTTGTAATTTGGTGACCAGAACTGCACACAATACTCCAGTTGTGGCCTCACCAGTGTTTTACATAATTCCAACATTATATCCTTACTTTTATATCTCGGCCAATGAAGGAGAACATTCCATAGGCCTTCTTCAGAATCTTGTCTACTTGAACTGCTGCCTTTAGGAACCTGTGTACACTTCATCTACCCTTCTTAGTATGTTCCTATTTATTGTGTATTCTCTAAAACTGTTTGACATCCCTGAATGCAATGCTTCTCTATGTTAAAATCCGCCTGCCACCTTACTGCCCACTCCACCAACACCTCCTTGTTCTCCAGTAGATGCTGACCCAGGCTAGGCCACAGTTCTATGGTTGCCCTGAGATGTATCAAACTGGTCATTTTCCTTCTCTTGGTATCACTGTATGTGTTTAGTGATAAAGACTTCTCCAGTTGGTTGTTGCTATTGCCCTTTGGTTACTGCAAATCTCAATGTGCCCACTAGAGGGTGCAGGGAATCCCAGACACCACAAACATTTTCAGTTGTCTGGGCCCATTGGGAATGGAAGTGTTCCAACAGAGAAACAATAGCTGCACAAGGTCCAAAAATAACGACGCTTTCTCGGCAAAGATTAACCATGAAAGATAACTAGTTATGAAGCAGAATAATTACTTAGCAAATTGCAAACTTTTTGCCCATATTTATTAGAATCATAGACTCCCTGCAGTGCAGAATGAGGCCATTCAGCCCATCAAGTCTGCACCAAAGACAATCCCACCCAAGCCCTATCCCCATAACCCCACATATTTACCCTGCTAATCCCCCTGACACCAATGGATAATTTAACATGGCTAATCCACCTAATCCGCACATGTGTGGGAGGAAACCGGAGCACCTGGAGGAAACCCACGCAGACATGGGGAGAATGTGCAAACTCCATACAGAGAGCGACCCAAGCCGGGAATCAAACCTGGACGCCTGGCACTGTGAAGCAGCAGTGCTAACCACTGTGCCAAGGTGCCATTGTGGGGTACAAATAGATAAGGTGCCTAAAATGATTCTCGCTGGAACTCTGCCACCCTGCCCACCATGGAATTGGAGCGGGCAAGGGGGCGGATAACGGAAATGTCCGTTGGCCTCAGATGGGAATTTCTGGTCTGACTCGAACGAGGTATAAAATCCCGCCTACCGTGCAAAATACCACAGGGATGGGGGCAACAAGGGATTGTTTGTTGACAGTCTCTCTCTCCAGCTTAGAGAGTGACCGCAAATACTGAATGAAATCAGGAGGCAGTCTTTCAACCAAAGGGTTATGGAAATGTATAACTTTCTCCCCAAAATGCTGGGTGGTTGTGGGGAGGGAACACCACCCTTTAGATTTTCTGCCTTAAGGTGGGCAGGTTTGTGTTAGCGAGGGGTATCGAGGGCAAATAGAGTTGAGGTATTCATCAGGCATGATCTCGCTGAGCGGTGGAACAGACTCGAAGGGCTCAATGGCCTCCTGCTGTTGCAATGAATGCAACTTTGTACATAATTTCAAAAGCCGAAAATCACTATCCAGTTATGTATTTAACTGTGGTTCAGTTAGAACATAAGAACATAAGAAATAGGAGCAGGAGTAGGCCATCTAGCCCTTCGAGCCTGCCCCGCCATTCAATAAGATCATGGCTGATCTGTTGTGGCTCAGTTCCACTTTCCCGCCCTCTCCCCATAACCCTTAATCCCCTCTCTTATCAAGAACCCATCAACCCGCTTCTTAAAAATATTTAGCGAGGCAGCCTCCACCACTTCAACGGGCAGAGAATTCCAGAGATTCACCACCCTTTGAGTGAAGAAGTTCCTCCTCAACTCCGTTCTAAACCGCCTCCCCTTTATCTTGAGGCTGTGCCCCCTAGTCCTACTGTCTTTTTTGAGCGGGAAGAGTCTTAGAGGCACGGGCATGGAAATGGATCAGACAGATGGTCCAGGAAGACAGTAAGGTAAAAGTAAAGTGCTGCAGATGCTGGACTCTGAAACAAAAACAGAAAATGCTGGAAAATCTCGGCAGGTCTGACAGCATCTGTGGAGAGGGAACAAAGCCAACGTTTCAAGTCTGGGTGACCCTTCGTCAGTGCTGTAAATTTTAAAAAAGGCTTTTCTCCCCTTTTATTGCCTTCAGCTCTGACAAAGGGTCATCCAGTCTCAAAATATTGGCTCTATTCTTTCTCCACAGATGCTGTCAGACCTGCTGAGGATTTCCAGCATTTTCCTTGCAGGAAGACGGCGAGATGGATCTCAGATTATTTGCTCAGTTAAGTGACCTCCACAGGGCTACTTGGGGAGTGCTGCTGCCGCAATGGACACATTTAGCAGTTTCTGTTCCACTAATGAATTCAGTGAGGATCCAAGTGGCACGGTGGCACATTGTTTAGCACTGCTGCCTCACAGCGGTTCGATTCCCGGCTTGGGTCATTGTCTGTGTGGAGTCTGCACATTCTCCCTGTGTCTGCATGGGTTTCCTCCAGGCGCTCCGGTTTCCTCCCACAGTCTGAAAGACGTACTGGTTAGATGCATCCTAAATTTTCCCTCAGTGTACCCGAACAGGTGCTGCACTGTGGTGACTAGGGGATTATCACAGTAACTTCATTGCAGTGTTAATGTAAGCCTACTTGTGACACTAATTAATTAAAGTGGATTTTGGGAAGGTTTTATTTTCCCTGAAATTGGTTTACAGTCCAAGTGTAAGTGGAGTGACCACATCAGGCGACGATGGGAAGGGTTTGTGTGACTTCCAGTATTATAGCGACACCAGGAATTCAGTATTGTTTTCCTTTCCTGAGTCTGTTTGATTGACACGGTGCCTGCAGTTAATCACCAGTGACATAATCACCTAAAAACAAAAGAACTCGTAATCAAAAGCAGCCAATTCCCCGGTGAAATTCCTTGAACAGGAAGACATGTCTTTAGCGCTCATGTACAATATGTTCTCCTCATATGGGGTAATTCCCATTGCATTCTCCAGCCATGACTTCTCTTCCTCACCACCTTGTCCATAAATATTAGCGCTCCTGCCTGTCATTATCAGGATGATATGACGACCTTTCCAGAGACCTGAGCACAAAATGTACTTCTGTGCACTTCTGAAAGAGCTGTCAGAGGCACCATCTTTTCAGATGCCACGTAAGACCGAGGCTCCACAGAATCATAGAATCCCTACGGTGCAGAAGGAGGCCATTTGGCCCATCAAGCCTGCAACAATCCCACCCATTCCCTATGCCCTTAATCCCACATATTTACCCTGCTAATCCCCCAGACACTAAGGGGTAATTTAACATTGCCAATCTGCCTAATCATTTTTTTACTTATTAATTCATGGGGCTTGGCCGGTATTTATTGCCCAACGCTAGATGCCTCAAGGCAGTTAAGAATCAATTACATTGCTGTGGCTCTGGAGTCACATGTAGGCCAGACCAGGTAAGGACAGCAGATTTCCTTCCCTAAAGGACATTAGTGAATCAGATGGGTTTTTCTGACAATTGACAATGGTTTCATGGTCATCAGTAGATTCTTAATTCCAGAAATATTTTCTTGAATTCAAATTCAAGAAAAACATCCCATCGTGGGATTCAAACCTGGATCCCCAGAACATTAGTTTCCAGGTGACTAGTCTAGCCATAATACTACAAGGCCATCTCCTCCCCACATCTTTGGACTGTGGGAGCACCCGGAGGAAACCCACACAGGCACAGAGAGAATGTGTAGAGTCTGCACAGACAGTGACCTAAAGCCGGAATCGAACCCGGTTCCTGGTGCTGCGAGGCAGCAGTGCTAACTTCTATGCCACCCCATTGGCACCACTTTGGAGAAGAGCTGGGGAGTCCTCCCTGGCTCCCATGACAATTTTTATTCCTCGGCAAACATTAGCAAAGCAGATTATCTAACCATCCTCACATTGCTGTTTGTGGGAGCTTGCTGTGTGCAAACTGGTTCCCATATTTTGTTCATTCAACAACCATACTGAACTGGCTTGGTGGTGTGCGTGGTGAGTCACGGTGGCACGGTGGTAGCACTGCTGCTTATAGCGCCAGGGACCTGGGTTTGATTCCCAGCTTGAGTCACTATCAGTTCGGAGTTTGCACATGCTCCCCGTGTCTGCGTGGGTTTTCTCCAGATGCTCTGGCTTCCTCACACAGTCCGAAAGATGTGCTGATTAGGTGCATTGGCCATGCTAAAATTCTCCCTCCTTGTACCCGAACGGGTGTCGGAGTGTGGTGACCAGGGGACTTTCACAGTAACTTCATTGCAGTGTTAATGTAAGTCTACTTTTGACTAATAAATAAACTTTAACTTTAATTTCTTTCTTGTCTTCTTTCTCCTCTTCCTTTGTTTTTCTTTCATGATGGTGGCACAGTGGTTGCTGCCTCACAGCGCCAGGGACCTGGGTTTGATTCCTGGGCTTGGGTCACTGTCTGCATGGTATTTGCACATTCTCCCCGTGTCTGTGTGGGTTTCCTCCGGGTGCTCCGGTTTCCTCCCACGGCCTGAAAGGTGTGCTGGTTGGATGCATTGACCCCGATCAGGCGCTGGAGTGTGGTAACTAGGGGGAATTTCACAGTAACAAAAGTTTTAAAGCTTATTATTGTCTGTGGGATTCTCCCCCAGACCTGATTTGTGACGTCCTAAGCAATAAAACCACAGACTCCTTTCTTTTCTCCCTTAAGCGTTTAGTGCGTTATGCCATTGTTTGTTGTGAGATGTTGCTGTTTAGAATGGCTGATTCTGTTATTGAATACACCACTTGCCAAATCTAGGTTATTCTCTCAGGTGTTTCTATGATGTACACAATCTCTACATAAATGCAAGTCTCTCTTTCCATTTAACAACCAGAAATTTCCTTCTCCTCACAAGAAGAGAGGTGTTCATCTATTTTAAAGCTGTTTTATTTGCTTTTGTTATATACTATCCTGCGGTGAATTCCCCCCTGTGGTAATATTCTTCCAGGAGCTGGTGATAGATCTTTCTAAGACAAACACTGATGTCAGGGTAACAGGCGGTCTCCCTTCTGCTTCCTAGGCTTGCACAACCTCGATGATGTAATCCTTTGGGGTCAAAGGTTACCCGGTACCTGACATCAATTGTCCTCCGGGGTCGTAGGTCAGCGTTACTCTGAACTCTCCTGCCCTGTGCACTGTCTGCAAGCTCTCTGCGGAAGTAAGGGGTGGATTCTCCCAGCCATGTGGAGACAGGGTTGATGGCAGAGGGAGTCAGGAAAATAGTGGGGAGCCATGTAATGACAGCTACCCCCATGCATTCTTGACTCCGGGCGGCATTCCCAGGGACAGAATGGAAACCGTACCTGCTTCATGGAGGAATGCAGTCAATTAAAGCACCCTTTAGACGACCATTCTGTACCTGAACTGGTATTTTGCCAATTTTGATGAAAAATTTCATTCCATTCTTGAAATCACCAAGCCAATTATCAGAGTTATCTGGGCAAGCCTAAATCTATCTCCTTGCTTGCTCCCAAAAAACAGATTCAAATTGAATCCAATTCCTGTCTCCCATAGGAGAGACAAACAAGATCCAAGCTGACAAGATAAGGCATTGGGCCCTTTCCTGGGCTTGCTCTTAGTCAAAAGGCTGAGAAGGGGGTGGAAGGCGTCACACCATCCTGACTTGGAAATATATCACCATTCCTTCACTGTCGCTGGGTCAAAATCCTAGAACTTCCTCCCTAACACCACCATTGAGTGTATTTACACCACATGTACTGCAGTGGTTCAAGAAGGCCACCAATTTCTTGAGGGCATTTATGGATGGGCAATAAGTACTGGCGACGCCCACATCCTGTGAAAAAATAAAGAAAATTCCCCTTCCTTTCCGGCCATTCAATCGAGGCTGCCATCTGCAGGCTGGCCGGGTGGGAGGCTATCAGGAAAAGAAACCCCAATCATGGTCTCACTGGGAAGAAAGTCTGCAGCCATTTCCATTTCCCCTCCAAACTGATGGCCTTACTTGGCTGAGGTTCCTCCGTGTTGAAGCGCCCATGCTAGTTGTCTGCCTCAGTGCCTTTCCCAGAGGGGCTGTTGGTTTGGGGTCACTGTGTTTGGAGCCCCCAGCAATGGGAGGCTGCCATCTCTCCTTAATACGACAGTGAGTGTAAAGGAGACCAAGTAGGAGACCAACTCCTGGAAAGATACACCTGTGGACATGATGCAGACCTGCTTGGGCTCTATAAAATAATGAGGAGCGTTGATAAGTCAACATCTTTTTCCAAAGGCAGGGGAGTCTAAAACTAGAGGGCATAGGTTTAAGGTGAGAGGGAAGAGATAGAAAATAATCCGGGGGGGGTCATTTTTTCACACAGAGGGTGGTGAATGTCTGGAACAGGCTGCCAGAGGTAGTAGTAGAGGTGGGTACAATTTTGTCTTTTAAAAAGGATTTACATGGGTAAGATGGGTACAGAGGAATATGGGCCAAATGTGAGTAATTAGAACTGGCTTAGTGGTAAAAACTGGGCGACGTGGACAAGTTGGGTCAAAGGGTCTGTTTCCATGCTGTAAACCTCTATGACTCTATGAGAATCCCCATACTCAATGCCCACTGGAAAATTCAGCCCAGAGTCTCATCTCCGTGGATTTATGCAGAAATGACAACGTGGAATCAACTAGTGAATGCTGGTATTTGTCATTGAAGTTGTGGCCACCCCTGTTCCCAAATTCATTTATGACCATTTCCCTTCAGCCTGATCTATTCCTAAATGTTAACGTGGTCTCTGCCTCACTCACCGGCACATCACTCTGCAGCCTCAGCGCCTATAGTTAGTGAAATGTACCCATTGTACAGCCTGCCGTGACAGTAATTGGAAAAGTTGTTTCCACAACACCAGGCATTCCTTCCATTCCCCACATGAGCCGGTTAAGGACAAGGCTGTCAGGACCTGTTGATATTGGCAGCTCGATGTTTCGGTTGTACATAGGTAAGCATTCCTCAACAACCACAACACAAACCCACCTGTCCCACAGCAGTGCATTAATCTGCAAACATATCATTCTCCTTCCACCTTCATCCCTAATGTGTTGAAAGGAAGACTTGTCACCTTCTCCCCTTCCACAGTGTGTTCTTACCCGGTACAAAATCTCACCAACTTTCCCCAAGTCTTCTCTTGCTTCTTTTACAGACAGACATTCTGAAATACAAACTTGGCAATGCCTAATCATCCTGATCTTCTGAGCAACTTCTTCCTGTGAGCCACCAATGAACATTCAGCTTTACTCCAAGTCTTGGCATTTTCACCTGAAAGACTAAAAGCTGTGACTTCAGGACAAAATTTAGGCTGACAGTTCAGTACAGACCCTCCAACCGTGCAGCACTCCCTCAGTACTGACCCTCCAACCATGCAGCCCTCCCTCAGTACTGACCCTCCAACCGTGCAGCACTCCCTCAGTACTGACCCTCCAACCATGCAGCAATACCTCAGTACTGACCCTCCAACCGTGCAGCACTCCCTCAGTACTGACCCTCCAACCATGCAGCAATACCTCAGTACTGACCCTCCAACCATGTGGCACTCCCTCAGTACTGACCCTCCAACCATGCAGCACTCCCTCAGTACTGACCCTCCAACCGTGCAGCACTCCCTCAGTACTGACCCTCCAACCATGCAGCAATACCTCAGTACTGACCCTCCAACCATGCAGCACTCCCTCAGTACTGACCCTCCAACCGTGCAGCACTCCCTCAGTACTGACCCTCCAACCGTGCAGCACTCCCTCAGTGCTGACCCTCCAACCATGCAGCACTCCCTCAGTACTGACCCACCAACTGTGCAGCACTCCCTCAGTACTGACCCTCCAACCATGCAGCAATACCTCAGTACTGACCCTCCAACCATGCAGCAATACCTCAGTACTGACCCTCCAACCATGTGGCACTCCCTCAGTACTGACCCTCCAACCGTGCAGCACTCCCTCAGTGCTGACCCTCCAACCATGCAGCACTCCCTCAGTACTGACCCTCCAACCATGTGGCACTCCCTCAGTACTGACCCTCCAACCGTGCAGCACTCCCTCAGTACTGACCCTCCAACCATGCAGCAATACCTCAGTACTGACCCTCCAACTGTGTGGCACTCCCTCAGCACTGACCCTCCAACCGTGCAGCACTCCCCCAGTACTGACCCTCCAACCATGTGGCACTCTCTCAGTAGTGACCCTCCAACAGTTCAGCGTCCCTCAGTACTGCCCCTCCAACAATGTGGCACTCCCTCAGTACTGCCCCTCCAACAACGTGGCACTCCCTCAGTACTGCCCCTCCAACAGTGTGGCACTCCCTCAGTATTGCCTCTCCAACAGTGTGGCACTCCCTCAGTACTGACCCTCTGACAGTGCGGCACTCCCTCAGTACTGACCCTCTGACAGTGCGGCACTCCCTCAGTACTGACCCTCTGACAGTGCGGCACTCCCTCAGTACTGACCCTCTGACAGTGCAGCACTCCCTCAGTACTGACCCTCTGCCAGTGCGGCACTCCCTCAGTACTGACCCTCTGACAGTGCGGCACTCCCTCAGTACTGACCCTCTGACAGTGCGGCACTCCCTCAGTACTGAGCCTCTGACAGTGCGGCACTCCCTCAGTACTGATCCTCTGACAGTGCAGCACTCCCTCAGTACTGACCCTCTGACAGTGTGGCACTCCCTCAGTACTCTACTGGAAACTTCAGCCGAGATTTTATGTTTAAGCCTCTAGGTTCAGACAAAGCCATGACATTCACACTTCAAAAGCAAGTCATTGTTTTTTCCAAAATTATTTGGAAACTGACACATAAAAACAGGAGCGAGGTGTTGCAATTGGACAGGAGCAGCCAGGCTACTGCAGTTTGTCACCGAGCTCTTCTCACACTCTCCTTGTCTGCATTTCCAGTGTGGACATTGTGCTTTCCATTCCTTGTGGCCAAGTCATTTGCTGTTAGGAGGAGCACACTGTTCAACAAATGAAAAATAAAGCCAGTGTTATCAGGAGACTGATTCCGCTGCTACTAGATCATCCAGGAACACTTACACAGGAAACCAGTTTAACTCAACTGCATTTCCTTCCAATACGTGTGCCAGTTCCCACTGGGATATGGAATGCACAGAGATCTTGTGGAAGATTATTGATGTGGAGTGTGGGGTGCAGATAGGGTTGTGAAACAATGTGATTGTAGAGGCATTAGGCCCCGTTCTGCCCTGATCTGTTATCTGTGTACAGAATGCCGATCAGAAATGCAAAAGGTGATTGATATATTTTAATTCTTAGAACCAGGAGGCACTCATGACAACTGGTCACGTTCTTCCATTCCCCACCTCCTCATTTTGTAAAGCCCTCCATCGTCACAGATTGCTGATCACAGAATCCCTACACTCCCTCATAAGGAGGCCATTCGGCCCATCAAGTCAGCCCAGACTCTCTGACAGAATATCTTACACAGGCCTACCTCCACCCTATCCTCGTAACTTCATGCATTTACCCGCTTATCCCCCTAGCCTACACAACCTGGGGCACTATTTAGCTAATCCACCTTAGTTGCTAATCCACCTAACCCGCACATCTTTGGATTGCGGGAGGAAACCGGAGCACCCGGAGGAAACCCATGCAGACACGGGGAGAACGTGCAAACTCCACACAGACAGTGACCTGATGCCGGAATTGAACTTGGATCCCTGGCACTGTGAGGCAGCAGTGCTAACCACTGTGTCACCATGCACCTTTGCAAAGGCGGTTTAAGTATCTTCATTGGACCAGGAAAAAGTGTTTCCCAGATTTGATCATCGGCCCTGCATTGTGTGGTAACCGTAAGCTGGATTTGACTGATAGAATTATTTCATTTGAATGTTGTTCGGGAAAGGGAAGTCTTAGAGATTGCAGATATAACTTGGAGCAAATGCTTAATTTCTATATGAATTCCATGGTTATTAGTTATTCATGTTTTTAAATGTCTTAGAGTATTACAGTCCTTTTCATTTGTAAAGTTGATAAATACTCTCTAATAACTGTTTATATGATGACTAGACTGGATCCTAACTGGGGTTTTCCTTGACTCCTCACAATATTCCAAAAAACTTATACCATTTTGAACCAGTGTTTCAAGTCGGGACACCTTGGCAAATAACATCTGTGTGTTTCGAGACAGTGATCTATTAGTGGACACATGATTGCAAGAGAGAGGGAGAGAGAGAGACAGAGACAGGAGTGACCAAACCTCTACAACACCGCTGGACTCTGCAGTTCAGAACAAGTTGACTGTAAATTTATACCAGATTAAATTGATATTCTTGCCTTGTTTGAACTCCACCACAAAACAAAGCTTGCACCCCACAGCGCTGGAGTAAATGTGGTAGAGAGGAATGGAGGAATTAAACCTTTTAACATTGACAGGGATGTTATCTGATTCCATAACCATCAGGAGAGGATGGAGAAGATAGCAGGTACTGAGAAGTGACCTGACAGAATTCTTTAAAATCATGTAAGTTTCTGAGAGAGTAGCCACAGAGGGTGTTTCTACTTAAAGTACATTTATTTGTGTTACCAGTAGGCTTACATTAACACTACAATGAAGTTACTGTGAAATCCCCTAGTCACCGCAATCCAGCACCTGTTCAGGTACACTGAGGGAGAATTTAGAATGGCCAATGCACATAACCAGCACGTCTTTTGGACTGTGTGAGGAAACAAGAGCATCCGGAGGAAACTCATGCAGACACACGGAAAATGTGCAGACTGGGCACAAAACCCAGGTCCCTGGCACTGTGAGTCAGCAGTGCTAACCACTGTGCCACCGTGTCGCCCACTTGTGGCTGAGAACAAAATTAAAGGTCACAAATGTAACACAGTCATTAAGAATCAAATTGGGAACTTGCGAGAAACCTCTTTGCCAGAGAGTGGTGGGAATGTGGAACTCGCAACCACAGGGAGCAGCGAGGCAAGTAGAATAGATGCATTGAAGGGCTAGCTGGATAAGGAGAAAGATATGCTTGTAGGGTGAGATGAAGAAGGGATGCAAGGAGTCTCAGTGAAGCATAAGTACTGAGACACACTGGGTGGGGTCAAGTGGTCTCTTTCTGCCCTGTATATCTTATGTAATTAGAAACTTAGAAACTTTGCTTCAAGCCTGCTTCACCATTCAATATGATCATGGCACAGTGGTTAGCACTGCTGCCTCACAGTGCCAGGGATCTGGGTTCAATTCCGGCCTTGGGTCATTGTCTGCGTGGAGTCTGCACATTCTCCCCATGTCCGCGTGGGTTTCCTCCGGGTGCCGCAGTTTCCACCCACAGTCTAAAGATGTGCAGGTTGGGTGGATTGGCCATGCTAAATTGTCCATTCATGTCAGGGGGATTAGCAGGGTAAATACATGGAGTTACAAGGATAGGGTCTGGGTGGGATTGTGATCAGTGCAGACTTAATGAGCCAAATGGCTTCCTTCTGCACGGACGGGATTCTATTCTACGCTTGATTCTCTATCTCGACGCCATACCCCAGCATGCTCCCCACACCTCTTGTTACCTTGAGGGTGGATTTCTCCAGCTGTGCTGGTCTAAAAGCCTGAAATCCCACTTGACCATCAATGGGATTTCACATTGTCTGTAACCCACCTGCTACAATTCCAGTGGCGGGCGTAATGGGAGAATTCTGGCCTTAGAGTCTAGAAATCTTAAATATAGGGTTGGACAATGGTTCAAGGATAGAATAGACATAGCTTAGTTTTAGGGCAGCACAGTGGTACAGTGGTTAGCACTGTTGCCTCACAGAGCCAGGGACGCGGGTTCAATTCCTGGTTTGAGTCACTGTCTGTGTGGAGTTTCCACATTCTCCCCATGTCTGCGTGGGTTTCCTCCCATGTGCAGGTTAGGTGGATTGGCCACACTAAATTGTCCCTTAGTGTCAAGGGAATTAACTGGGGTAAATGCATAGTGTTATGTGGATGGGGCCTGGGTGGGATTTTGGTCAGTGCAGATAAGATGGGCTGAATGGCCTCCTTCGGCACTGTCGGAATCTATGCTCCACATTCAGTGACCTGGTCTCCGCAACCTTCAGTGGGAGAGAATTCCTACAAGTTCACCAGCCTCTGAGTGAATAGGTTTCTCCTCGCCTCAGTCCTAAGCGGCTGACACAGAATGGGGAAACATTCAGGGACTGTGGTTCCTTTTTTCTTATTCTCTATCCCCACCCTCTCTTCAAAGTTTAATGCATTGTTTAAAAAGAAAGCACAGCAAGATTAAAAATGGACAGGAAGAATATGCAGGAAGCTCATTATAGTCCAGCAAGAGCAATATTCAGCCTTGCTGGACTATTGCAGACTGCAGCTCTGCCAGTTGCTGCGCTTTACAACCCAGTGCAAGCACTTTGAACATTGTAATGCATTCCAGTGGCTTTTTTTCTCAAATTAATCAAAATACTTGGAGTGAGGTGAATTTTCTGTTTGTTGGTTTTAAGGATTATTGTGACTAAAAGTGGGTCTGTCTGTCATGACTCATGTTCTATATCAGTCTTACAGAGTGCAGCCAGGATTATTCAGTAACTTTCCAGCATCCCTGAGCTCTCCTACTGCCACCTAGTGTTTTATCATCCCATCATGAGGCAACCTTGAGTTCTCAGCTGAAACAGTTGCAAACGCTCAAAGCTCTCTCAGAACTTTTTGTCTCATTGTTACATTTTAACTGGTATGAGCTCCATATAACAGGAAGCCTCCGTAAAGGATGGCATGGTGGTTAGCACTCTTGCCTCATGGCGCCAGGGACCTGGATTTGATTCCGGCCTCAGGTCACTGTCTGTGTGCATGTTCTCCCCATGTATGCATGTGTTTCCTCCTGGTGCTCTGGTTTCCTCCCACAGTCCAACGATGTGCATGCGGGTTAGGTTGATTGGCTATGCTAAATCGCCCCTTAGCATCAGGGGGGTTAGCAGGGTAATTATGTGGGGTTAGCAGGATAAATATGTGGGGATAGGGCCTGGGTGGGATTGTGGTCAGAGCAGAATCAATAGGCTGAATGGCCTTCTTCTAGACTGTAGGGATTCTATTCTATGATAAAGTCAATCTCATTTCAAAGTTTAGCAGTTTTCCTCCAAATCAGAATATTGGGAGTTTAATTCTGACTTTAGACATTGGAGTGTATAACCTTATCATGAGGTATTGTTACTCTGCTAAACTGAACCCCTCCTTGTTGTCTTGGGTGGGCATGGAACATCCCATCTTGAAGAAGAGCAGGGAAATTCTCCTGGGTATCCCTCAACCAACAGTGAAAATATTTTCACCTTCTGACTTACCTTATTGTGTGTAGGACCTTCCAGAATTCAAGTAGTATTTTTAAAATTCATTTTTATGGGAAGTGGGTGTCACTGGCTAGGCCAGCATTTATTGCCCATCCCTATTTGCCCTTCAGGAGGTGGTGGTGAGATGCCTTCTTGAATTGCTGCAGTCCCTGAAGTATAGGTAGATGTGAGACTTCTTACTGTATTGGTAGATCTACAGTGCTGTTGGGGAGGCAGTTGCAGGATTTTGGCCCAGTGACAGTAAAGAAACAGTGACATATTTCCAAGTCAGGATGGTGAGTGTCTTGGAGGGGAACCTCCAAGTGGTGGTGTTCCCAGGTATCTGCTACCCTTGTCTTTTTTATAGTCGTGGTCATGAGTTTGGAAGGTGCTGCCTAAGGAGCCCTGATCAGTTCGCTCAAGGCATCTTATGGGTGTAACACATGGCTGCCACTGTTTGTCGGTAGTGGAGGATCGAATGTTTGTGGAAGGGGTAACAATCAAGCAAGCTGCTTTGTCCTGGATGGTGTCGAGCTTTTTGAGTGTTGTTGGAGCTGTACCCACTCAAGCAAGTGAAGAGAATTCCATCACACTCCTGACTTGTGCCATGTAGATGGTGGCCAGGATTTGGAGAGTCACTTGGCCAGTTACCCGCCACAGGATTCCTAACCTTTGACCTGTCTTGTAGCCACTGTGTTTATGTGTCTGGGTCCAGTTGAGTTTCTAGTCAATAGTAACCCCAGGATGTTGCTAGTTCAGCAATGGGAATACCATTAAATAAGGAGAGATTGTTAGATTCTCTCTTGCTAGCTTTTTGAAAAAATCTATCCAATTGGCCCCACTGCTCCCCACACTTTCACCTCATCCCTGCAAGTGATTCATAGAATCATAGAACCTCTACAGTGCAGAAGGAGGCCATTCAGCCCATCAAGCCTGCACTGACAACAATCCCATCCAGACCCTATGCCCGCAACTCCATGTATTTACCCTGCTAATCCCCCTGACACTAAGGGGCAATTGATCATAAGGGCCAATCAACCTAGCCCGCACATCTTTGGACTGTGGGAGGAAACCAGAGCACCCGGAGGAAATCCATGCAGACAACATGCAAACTCTGCACAGATAGTGACTCGAGGCTGGAATTGAACCCAGGACCCTGGCACTGTGCAGCAGCAGTGCTAACCACTGTGCCACTGTGCCGCCCTTTTTAAATATTCATCCAGTTCCTCTTTGAAGGTTATTATTGAACCTGCTTCCTGACTGTGTGTTCCAGATCACAACTTGTCTCAAAGTAAAAAAATGTCCTTTTCATTTCTGCAGATTGACATCCACAAAGAGAGACAGTGAGCTAAATGTATGAGTTAGATGCCTGTTCCTCATCCAGAATTCAGAAGAGGACTGTTCTCTCAGTACAGAAAAAAATTACAGAGTGATTTGATAGAGGTGTTTAAAGTTGTAAAGGGATGGAACAGAAACTGAGGGGGTGATTCTCCCAGCCCACTGCACTGCTCGAGTAATGCAACTGGTGGGATACATTAGCAACAGCCGTTTTGCAGACTTCCTGCTGGGTATCACTGACTCAGTGCATCTCCGAAGATAAGTCTTTTGACGTCATCAGCTCCACACCAATTATCATATGGAAATATCATTCAAATTGATATTTCCATATGATTAGCTAAGGTTCCCTGGGCTGCTCGCACTTCTCGCACTGCTCACACCCCCCTTCTCACCTCTCCCCCGCCACACCTCCCCTCCTCCACCCCGCCCCCCCCACCTCCACTTTCTTCCAAACCACCCCTCCCCCCGCCACCTCCCTACTGCTGGGAGCAGATTCTTCCAGCAGCTTTTTCAACTGCTCCCCACTTATGGAAAATAGTTAAGCTGCTTTATTTTGTTAGAGTTATCGTTAAACTGTGTAATTAAATAAAGTTTGGTTTTACTATCAAAGTTCTCTAATCTGTCGGCGGAATCGCTCTCACGTGAAGCATCCTTTCCTCACATTTGTGCCAAAATAGAAATTTTGTTGGGATCTTGCCTGGTTTCCTGATGTAATTTGGGATTCTGGTTCAAGGCCCAAATAACGTTGCTATGGTTCTGAAGTTGCGTGTAGGCCAGACCAGGTAAGGACGGAATAGATTCATCAAATATTTGGTTAGTTGAACTGAGCGTGTGTTTATCCAGGAAGATGTTTGCTACTGGAGTGCCGATGTGCTCAAATTCTTTCAGCAATATTTCAGGATCCTTCTTCTCTTTCCCTATTTGAGAGACAAATGAATTCTATTTCGCAACTGCCTTGGGACCTGCTAAACCTAGGAGTGTGTACAACTGCCTGATAGGCTGGTGGCATGGTGGTTAGCAGTGCTGCCTCACAGAACCAGGAACCCAGGCTCAATTCCCAGCTTAGGTCAATGTCTGTGTCGAGTCTGCACATTCCCCCCATGGGTTTCCTTCCACAGTCCAAAGACGTGCTGGTTCAGTGAACTGACCATGCTAGAATTCTCATTTAGTGTACCTGAACAGGCACTGGAGTGTGGCAACTACGGGATTTTTGCAGTAGCTTCATTGCAGTGTTAATGTCAGCCTATTTGTGAATAATAGATAAAACTTGAGAAAAAAACTTTAACTTAAGATTTGCCACTTATTTTCTCATTGTCCAGTTGTCTGCGACATCTCTGTCAATCACAAGTTGGTCAATGTAGTAATTTCCCTGTGACAACTCCTGACACCATGTAGATAAACTGTGTTCCAATAACTGGTGACCAGGGATTAATAACAGCATGGCCCAGACCAGCAGGGATAGTTGGGCTGAGACTGGGTGTAAAGTTTTTAAAAGTTTATTTATTAGTGTCACAAGTAGGCTTACATTAACACTGCAGTGAAGCTACTGTGAAAATCCCCTAGTCACCACACTCTATTTGGGTACACTGAGGGAGAATTCAGCATGGCCAATGCACCTAACCAGCATGTCTTTCAGATTGTGGGAAGAAACTGGAGCACCCAAAGGAAACCCACACGGACACAGGGAGAACATGCAGATTCCGCACAGACAGTGACCCAAGCCAGGAATCAAACCTATGTCCCTGGTGCTGTGAGGCAGCAGTGCTAACCCACGGTGCCACCGTGTCACTCTACGTCTGGATATTTAAATAACCACTCTAGGGATAGAAGTGATTTTTATTCTTTCTAGCTTTTTCAGAGCAACTGGCAGGATAAAACTGGCAGAACCATCAGATGTTAGTGATTTAAATCACCTTGTCGAATAGTTCCCCATCCAATTGTCCTGTGGAATTTAGCCTCTCTAGACTATTGCCTTATGTGGGAATTTCCTTGAGAGATTCCCCAGTAAATCACTGGGGTAATCGCCAAATCTGATGCTGCTGAATCAGGAAGTTACAGGTCTGTGTGTTTATTAAGAATGACTGAGCAGCTCCTGCATGCCATGTCTCTGCCAGCGTTCCGGGGAGAACTCCCGTACTCCCAATACATTTTGTACCTGCAACATACCCAACATGAATGTGGCCACTGAAGGAGACACAGGTATAAGAATAAGGGCTGGGCGCAAGAATTAGGGTGGCACAGTGACACAGTGGCACTGCTGCCTCACAGGTCCAGGGACCTGGATTCGATTCCCGGCTTGGGTCACTGTCTGTGTGGAGTTTGCACATTCTCCCCGTGTCTCCGTGGGTTTCCTCCGGATGCTCTGGTTTCCTCTGACAGTCCAAAGATGTGCGGGTTAGGTGCATTGGCCATGCTAAATTGCCCCTTAATGTCCCGGGATGCACGGGTTAGAGAGATTTGTGGGGTAAATATGTGGGGTTACAGGAATAGGCCCTGGTTGGGATTGTTGTTGGTGCAGACTCAATGGGCCGAGTGGCCTCCTTCTGCACTGTAGGGATTGAATCAAATTCATTCAATTCCATGAATAGACATGAAGGATTTGGGACAGAGAGCCCGAGGAACTGGTTTCACATAGAAGGATGTGTGGGATTTATTTGTGGAGTTAACAGTTGAAGCAGAGAGCATGTCAAGATTCAAAAACACTAAAAACATCTTGAGGAAAAAGAGAACAAAGAACAAGAGGTCATAATCTCAGGATAAGGTGTCACAATTTAGGACTGAGATAAGGAGAAATTTCTTTATCCAGAATATTGTGAATTTTGGAATTCCTTTTCCCAGTGAATTATATATGCTCCTCCTCGAGACTGAGATTCATGGATTTTTTCCATATTAAGGGATTTACGGGGATAGGATATAAAATTGGAGTATAATTGTTATGGTTGAGGACTCTGGGTCTGTACTTGTTGGAGTTTAGAAGGGTGAAGGGAGGTCTTATTGAAACTTATAGGATACTGTGAGGCCAGGATAGAGTGGATGTGGAGAGGATGTTTCCACTAGTAGGAAAAACTAGAACCAGAGGGCACAACCTCAGACTAAAAGGATGATCCTTTAAAACAGAGATGAGGAGGAACTTCTTCAACCAGGGAGTGGTAAATCTGTGAGATTCTTTGCCGCAGATGGCTGTGGGGGCCAGGTCATTGAGTGTCTTTAAGACAGAGATAGATAGATTCTTAACTAATGAGGGGATTGGGATTATGGGGAAAAGGCAGGAGAATGAGGATGAGAAAAATATCATCCATGACTGAATGGCAGAGCAGACTCGATGGGCCGAGTGGCCTAATTCTGCTTCTATGTCTTATGGTCTATATGTCAAAAATTAACTATGGTGTTACTGAATGACAAAGCAGGCTTGAGAGGCCAAATGGGCTACTCTTGCTCCTAGTTCTTGTGCTGTTGTGACTTGTGTCAGTGGGATATGCGCTTGGAGTTAGTGATTGAAGAGGAAACTATGTCAACATTGTACAATAAGTTGTTAAAAAGCTGGTTGAGGGAAATGTAGGAAAGGCAGGGTGGCACAGTGGTACAGTGGTTAGCACTGCTGCCTCACAATGCCAGGGACCCGGGTTCAATTCCAGCCTCAAGAACTGTCTGTGTGAAGTTTATACCTTCTCCCTGTGTCTTCATGGGTTTTCTCTGGGTGCTGCGAGTTCCTCCCCCATTCCAAAGATATGTGGGTTAGGTGGTTTGGCCAAGCTCCTTAGTGCCCAAAGATGTGTAGGTTAGAGGGATTAGCAGGGTAAATATATAGGCCTCAGTAAGGGGCTCTATTAGAGAGTTGATGCAAACCGGATGGGCGGAATGGCCTTCTTATGTACTTTAGGGATTTGATATCAGGGTGGGTATGTGGGATTAAGGTTCAGGAAGATCAAAGTAACACAGACTGGGACAGATTGTATTATAATTTCTGAGAAATTCTGTCTTTCTCTATAAATTCTGAGTGGACTGCTGTGTGTTTGTACATATTCTGTTTTCATAGAATTATAGAATGCAGAAGGAGGCCATTTGGCCCATCAAGTCTGCACTGACCACAATCCCAGCCAGGCCCTATCCTCATAACCCCATGTATTTACCCTAGCTAGTTCTCCTGACACTAAGGGGCAATTCAGCATGGCCAATCCACTAACGTGCACAGCTTTGGACTACGGGAGGAAATCGGAGCTCCCGCAGGAAACCCATGCAGACAAGGGGAGAACGTACAAACTCCAAATGGTGACTCAAGCCAGGAATCGAACATAGGTTGCTGGCGCTGCAAGACAGCAGTGCCGCCCCAAGTGAGAAAAAGTTGTACTTGAGGTAGGAATATAATTAATGACAATTGAAGGGTGATAATTTAAAATTTATTTTCATTTAAAGGTAAAAGCATGTATTTATCTCTCCATGTATATTTATTGGCCAGGAGTAATCCATCATGTGACTTGTTCACTGAGATAGCAATGTACACCCACACAAGGCAAAGACAAAGAAACAATCACAATCATTGAAGCACAGAAAAGGCTGTGAATAGTAAACTAGTCTCCAATTGTCTGTACATTTACATTTTGGCCGTAAATCAAAATATCTTAATGGTGAACTGTAGTCATCTGAGTTGCTACACAATTCCTAAAGTTTGCTGAGTGAGATAAGTGCACACTTAATGAAGTCCTTCATTTATTCATTGTTCTTATGTTTTATGAGTTAAAATGGCTGGCAGCTATTTTGTGTAGCTGGGATTACATATATATATAAAAAAGAGAACTTGCATTTACAATGTACCTTTCATGTCTTCAAGACTTCCTGAGGCGATTTCCAATCAATGAGGTACTTTCTGAATTGACGTCACTGTTGCAGTGCAGGAAACTCAGCAAGCAAATTATGCATAGCAAGCTCCCAAAAGCAGCAATGTGATAAGCGATGATGTTTTATCAATGTTGGTTGAAGTGTAAGCATTGACCACAATGCCAAAGTGATCTCCCCAACCCCCTTCACCGCCTCCTCCGCGCCCGCCCCACGCCCAACCACACTTTTCAAAATACTCCGACGGAATATTTCGGATCCACCCAAGGAGCTAAGCAATACCTTGGTTTATCTTCTCATTCCAAACACAGCACCTCTGACAGTGCAGCATACCCTCAGCATTGCACTGGAGTATCGGCCTAGATTATCTCTGAACTCGGGCAGGCATCCATGACCTGCTTGTTGATGCCAAGATGGGAGACAGCAGCCACCCCCATCCCCCGGCCCACAACTGGCAGATAAACAAGGCACAAGGCACATCAGATAGTCCTTGCCAACATTGTCTTATTTTAAAACTATTTCTTTTTCCGTGAGGGAGCTGAATTCCTCAGTGTCTCCCCATTGATTATTTTGCTGGGGGGGCCCTGTGTGGTTAACTCCCAGACATCTCTCCCCAGTTACCACACAGTGAGTAATGTTGGAACCTGTCCACTTATCGATTTTGGAGTGAGGTAAGGACTGAACCGTTGCCAGCTCCTGAGGAGTGTCCCAGAATTAAAGATTAATCTCCAGTACACTGCGGAGAACAGGAAAGAAAATCCTTAATATTCTTATTTTCTTTGAACTCTATTGTTTAAAGAAACATCAAACAGAGAGAAGAAAGATGATTGATTAACAGCAGAGGATCATTCAATTAGGTAATGAAGAATCTGTTTATTTTCATAGGATCCCTACAGTGCAGAAGGAGGCCATTTGGCCCATCAAGTCTGTGCTGACTACAGTCCCACCCAGGCCCTATCCCCGTAACCCCACATATTTACCCTACTAATCCCACTGATGCTAACAGGCAATTTAGCATGGCCAATCCACCTAACCTGCTCATCTTTAGACTGTGGGAGGAAACTGGAGCACCCAGAGGAAACCCACACAGACATGGGGAGAATGTGCAAACTCCATATAGGCAGTGACCCAAGCTGAGAATCGAACCCAGGTCTTTGGCGCTGTGAGGCAGCAGTGCTAACCACTGTGCCACCATACCACTCCATTGGGTTGAGGCTGGTGAGGGCAGGTAGTTAGAGATCACTGCTAGCTAATGTTGGGAATGTGGGTGGGGTGGGGCAGTTAGATGCTGGAGATGATGTGATGAAACATGCAGGAATATGTCTGACCAGAGTTGGCAACTCCAATGGCACTGGTCCCTGAGTGCCTGTTAATGCTTATTGTTTATGTCCCTGTGTGAGATTTCAGAGGATGTTCAATGCCTGAAACAGTCGCTGAGGAGACAAAAAAGGGAAACTGTGAATGGCGTCAAAGAAGGAGTAGCCCCTTCCCTAATCACAGTGAGTATTCCCTCTTCTCAGCCCAGGCTCTTATCTTATTTAAAGTTTATTTATTAGTGTTACAAGTAGGCTTACATTAACACTGCAATGAAGTTACTGTGCAAATCCCTATAAAGGCGAAGAGTCTCCTATAAAGGCGAATGGGATGCTGGCCTTTACAGCGAGGGGGATAGAATATAAAAGTAAGGAGGTCTTGCTGCAACTGTACAGGGTACTGGTGAGGCCGCAGCTGGAGTACTGTGTGCAGTTTTGGTCGCCGCACTTGCGGAAGGATATATTGGCCTTGGAGGGAGTGCAGAGGAGGTTCACATGGGCTGATACCGGAGATAAGGGGGTTGGACTATGAAGAGAGACTAAATAGACTGGGTCTGTACTCATTGGAGCTTAGAAGGATGAGGGGGGATCTTATAGAGACGTATAAGATAATGAAAGGGATGGATAGGGTAGAGGTAGAGAGATTCTTCCAGCTTAGAAAGGATAGTAGGACTAGAGGGCACAGCCTCAAGATAAGGGGGGGGCAGTTTAGAACGGAGTTGAGGAGGAACTTCTTCACTCAAAGGGTGTTGAATCTGTGGAATTCTCTGCCCGTTGAAGTGGCGGAGGCTACCTCGTTAAATATATTTAAGTCACGGGTAGATAGGTTTTTGATAGACAAGGGAATTAAGGGTTATGGGGAGAAAGCAGGAAAGTGGAACTAATCCACTTCAGATCAGCCATGATCTTATTGAATGGCGGGGCAGGCTCGAAGGGCTAGATGGCCTACTCCTGCTCCTATTTCTTATGTTCTTATCCCCTGGTTGCCACACTCCGGGTACACCGAGGGAGAATTTAACATGGTCAATGCACCTAACACGCATGTCTTCTAGACATATTCCAGTGACCCACGCCAGGAATTAAACCAGGTCCTTGGCACTCTACACCTAATTATAGTTTAGAGTCATAAAGTTGTAGAGGTTTACAGCATGGAAACAGGCCCTTTGGCCCAAATTGTCCATCATGTCCCATTTTTTAAACCCCTAGGGTAGTCCTAATTACCCGTATTTGGCCCATTTCCCTCTATACCCATCTTACCCATGTAACTGTCTAAACGCTTTTTAAAAGACAAAATTGTACCCGCCTCTGGCAGCTCGTTCCAGACACTCACCACCCTCTATGTGAAAAAATTGGCCCTCTGGACTCTTTTGTATCTCACCCCTCTCACTTAAGACCTATGCCTTCTAGTTTTAGAGTCCCCTACCTTTGGGAAAAGATTTTGACTATCTAGCTGATCTCTACCCCTCATTATTTTATAGACCTCTATAAGATCACCCCTTAGCCCCCTACACTCTAGGGGAAAATGTCCCAGTCTATCCAGCCTCTGTCTCTGAGTGTGTTTGATGGACACTTCTTAAATAAACACACTTAGAGACAGAGCAGCCATGAATTGTAAAGTGTGTATTAAGGGATTCCGAATGTGACCCATTTGAATATCTTGATGTTGTTCCAATATACAAAACTATCTGCAATGGATTCAGCACACTCTGTGTGTGTGTGCGTGTGTGTGTGTGTGTTGGTGCCAGCAATGCTAACTGGATACAGACTTCTTCCTTATAAATCCTGAAGGTGATTCACCCGTTGTTTGGCTTCTGATGACGGTTTTAATCAATATATCTTTGAACTTGAGATTTAAGGTCAACCATTCTTTCCATCAATACACATTTCAATGGTCGTTCCAGTAGTACAAGGAGCGATTGTAGGTTTCAGTGTTTTTAATTCCTCCTACACATTATCACTTTCGCGGGCAATATTCTTTTGCTGTTGTCATTCTCTAATCGTCCTATTATCCACAAGCCACCTTGTCAGTTTCAAGAAAAGATCGCGTTATTGTCCTCATTTTCACAATCTGCTTTATTCCTCTGTCACTTTGTCTAACACAATTTCACCCCAGTGCCCTCTCCTTTTCTATCAGTTTCAGGTTTGGATTTGTGGCAGGCATTGATGATACAAGTGCCAGTAAAGGTGGGAATGACCAGGCTTTGTATGAGGCTGAGTAAAATTTCAGGAAGATTCAAGTCATTGGGGGGGCCATTCCCCTTAAAAAAATCTAAGTGCCCAAAGGTTGAGAGGACGGGAGAAGCACAGAGAGCCAAAATTCATCCCACCGGTTTTTGGGTGTTGTTAGTGGGATGAATTTTGGCACTCTGTGATTCGCTGAGTCCACCAGGGGATTCACACCACTAAGGTGGGGCAGGGCCTAATCCCTGCCCGATAGGCTGGCATCAGTGTGCTGAGCGGTCCATTGCACGTGTGTCAATCTGTGATTGGACAGATTGGTGCATGTGCACTGCCCCCCACCTCCATCTCTGGCCTCCATGACTAACCCCCCCAACCCCCAGATCGCCGGCCTCCGTGATTCTCCCATCCCCGATCTTCAGCATCCATGACTCCACCTATGGCCAACCCCAAACCCCTCCTAATGGCCAACCCCCGAATCCCCCACAGCCAGCCCTGGTCACTTGCCTTGCTCCCTCTCCCACTGATCCCTAATGCAGAGTGTGCGGCATGTCCCCCTCTACCATTACTGATCGTCCCCACCCCAAGTAGGTTCCACCCTCTCAAGTCCCACTCTCTTGGCACTGCCCAGTTCTCAGTGAGAAGTGTCAGGGTGTCTGGTGGCAGTGTCAGTGTGCCTGGTGGGCTCTGCCATGGTGCCAGGCTGACAATGCCAGGCTGGACCCCCTGCCCCTGACCTCCCTGGGGGCCTCAATCCCCACCAGTGGGGTGATCACGCCTGATCCCTGTTGATGGGGACCATACGTGATCCCTGTTTTTGGGAACATCTCCCAGTGGGGTGGGGAACATTAGGAAGCCTGGACAATACTATCATAGGCTTGCTAATGACATGGAAATAATGATATCCTTGTATTCAGCATCACACTGGAAACTAGCATTGAAAATAATGGCCTGGATAAGTCATGATTGGCTGGACACTCGTCCCAAATCCCTCTGCAGCCCCCTGCTGACATTTCCTGGCCTGCTGCATTACTGTGCTAATAGGTGACTTCACTCTCTGCCTCATGTCTGGGTTATTCATAGAATCATAGAATCCCTACAGTGCAGAAGGAGGCCATTCAGACCATCGAGTCTGCACTGACCACAATCCCACCCAGGCCCCATCCCTGTAGCCCCACGTGTTTACCCTAGGTAGTCTTCCTGACACTAAGGGTCAATTTAGCACAGCCAATCCACCTAACCCACACATCTTTGGACTGTGGGAGGAAACCCACGCAGACACAGGGAGAATGTGCAAACTCCACACAGACAGTGACCCAAGCCAGGAATCGAACCCGGGTCCCTGGCACTGTGAGGCAGCAGTGTTAACCATTGTGCCACTGTACCGCCCCAAATTGTATTGTAGACCGGTTAATAGAAACTATTAATTGCTGTAGTTAGTTATTCATCAGGCAGACCGGAATTTTACTATTGTTGAAATTAACACATGTCAGCCAATCAGTGCTCTCTTCTCATATAGTATAAGTTGTTGTTCCTTTTACATTTTAGTATTATTGTGATTTGTCCTCATGAGTGCAAAACCAAAAATTTCAACAGCATGTGTATTTTTCAGCATCTTTGATATTACTGTATCATGTGACCACCAGGACGCCAGTAGCCAAACTAAATGAATCCTCATCTTTTTTCAGTTAGTAATTCCCACTTTCCTATGAAACCCAATAAAACTGTTTCATCGCGAGTGAACACCATATAAAAGTGACCACAGAAGCTCCTGGAATGGCACAACTGACTCACTAACAGATTTCGGAAAACACCAGTCACAAATTATGTGGGTGAATCTCAGTGCCCTCTGGGAAGGTTGAGTAAACTAATTGCTTGGTCAGGGCCACTAGGATTGGGCAATATATCCCTGACACCCACAGAGCAATGAAAAGATAAAACAATTTCCAACATATTTCAAACATCCCTCTGTTTGATTCAATCACTATTCCCATGGGCAATGCTTACATTGATTTAATGAGTAGTGCTCACTGTTGTCATGAACCGTTAAGGGATTGCAGCATGGCATCACTTTTAGGGAGACGTGTCAGTTTCACATCGGGCTGGAGCAAAACACGCACACACTCACACACACTCATACTCACTCAGACACACTCACATACTCACACACACACACTCATGTTCACTCATATACACACACTGACACACCTCACATACTCACACACTCACTCATACACACACTCTCATATACACATACACTTACACACACACATATAAACACACACATACACACACTCACACATACACACACACACATACACACATATACACACACACACATACACACATATACACACATACATACACACACTCTCATATACACATACACTTACACACACACATATACACACACATATACACACACACATACACACACTCACATATACACACGTATACACACACTCACACATACACACGTATACACACACTCACACATTCACACACATATACACACACACACACACACACAATGAGTTAAATGGAAGGATCCACCCAGTATGCACCACAGATGATATAGAACATTCTAGAAGCTGTGAGTACCAGGTGATGTAATGCAGAGTGCAGCATGACCAGTGTATATAGTTTGAAAAGAATTGCACCTTCTGCAATGAAAATATTGAAATGTTTGTAATGTTCTCATTACTGAACTGAAGCACCACAGAGTGCATTTGAACAAAGAACAAAGAACAAAAACAGCCCGGGAAACAGGCCCTTCGGCCCAACGAGCCCGCGCCGCCATTTTAACATTACCAGTCCCCCCTCCACCCATGACCCTTAACTATGCTTATGGCATTCCACATTGAGGGAAACTAATTTAGAGACAATTTATTACCTCCAATCAGCCTAATAGCACATCTTTGGGGTGTGGGAGGAAACCGGAGCGCCCGGAGAAAACCCATGCAAGCACGGGGAGAATGCACAAACTCCCACAGACACCGGCCCAAATCCATGTGTCTGCACAGCAATCAGTGATAGTCACTGAGCTGTCGTGTTGCCCAGCATCTGGTCCAGTTTAAGCGCACACTAACGACATGAAGCACTAGGCTATTCTTGAACATCCAAGAGCATCCCTAGTACAACCCATCGCGTGTATGCCCCTTGTTGGACAACAAGGCGGACCGACTTAAAACCTGTGAATTAAAAGAGAAAAACATTAGTATCATTCCACATCCTTATACATTACCAGGGACGTCCCAATGCTAATGAACCTTATTTAAAACAATTTCCTATATCCTCCCATCTCCAACCCACTCATGCGCCTGTCTAAGTAATTCTTAAACAACTCCAGCGTGCCTGCCTCCACCACCTTGCTTGGCAGAGCATTCCATACCCCCACTACCCTCTGTGTGAAAAACCTCCCTCTAATATCCAGATCTTGTGAATATCATTGCACTTTACTGTTAGAACAATTGAAGTGGAAATGGTCGAGAGATTCAAGTTTCTCTGTGTCCAGATCATCAGCAACTTGTCCTTGTTCCTCCACACCGATACGTTAGTTAAGAAAGCCAAACAATGCTTTTACTTTCTCAGGAGGCTGAGGAAGTTCAGTATGTCCACAATGATTCTCATCAACTTTTACAGATGCACCATAGAAAGCATTCTTTCTGGATATATCACAGCTTGGTATGGCTCCTGCTCTGCCCAAGACCGCAAGAAACTAAAGTTTAAAGTTTATTTATTAGTCACAAGTAAAGCTTACATTAACACTGCAATGAAGTTACTGTGAAAGTCCCCTAATTGCTACAGTCTGACACCTACTCGGTCAATGCACCCAACCAGCACATCTTTCAGAATGTGGGAGGAAACCGTAGAAAACCCACACAGACATGGGAGAATGTGCAACTCTACACAGACAGGGACCCAAGCCAGTAATCAAACTCAAGTCCCTGGCACAGTGAAGCAGCAGCGCTAACCACTGTGCCACCTTGCTACCCACCCCGGTACAAAGGGATGTGAATATAGTCCAATCCATCACACAAACCAGCCTCCCATCCATTGACTCTGTCTATACATCCCGCTACCTTGGAAAAGTAGCCAGCATAATCAAGGACCCCACGCACCCCAGACATTCTCTCTCCCACCTTCTTCCATCGGGAAAAAGATACAAAAGTCTGAGGTCACGTACCAACTGACTCAAGAACAGCTTCTTCCCCGCTGCCAGGGAATGGACTTGCATTAAATTGATCTTTCTCTACACCCTAGCTATGACTGAAATGCTGCATTCTGCACACTCTCCTTTCCTTCTCTATGAATGGTATGTTTTGTCTGTATAGCATGCAAGAAACAATACTTTTCACTGTGTGTTAATACATGTAACAATAATAAATCAAATCAGATAAGAATGGAAATGTATTGTTACATGTCTTTTTGATTTTATATGGATAAATTATATTTTTGCAACAAGAAAAATCTCAGCGTGGTGCAAACTTGCCATGTGTACAAAATGAAACGGGATGGGCTAGGGGAAAGGGCACTGGAATAATTAGCGATCAGCAAACATTTAGTTAAATAGCAATCTGCAGATCTACTGATCATGATCCTGGATTTATAAATAGTTTACTCAGCCACAATTGTCTTATTTCAATAGAAAGGGTCTTTAACCTCAATGCAAAACTTTTCAAACATTCCTTCTGTTTCAGAAACAGTAAAGGCCAATTAACTCATCACAAATACTGTTTAACTTAAAGCAAATAAGAAATAATTAATGTTTTTGCCTTCAGATGTGGTTTTGTTCACTCCTGCGCAACTCTGGGCATGTTGAGGAGACAAGAATTCTTTTCAGTGAGACCAAGAACTTTGTCTTTTTTCTAAAACTTGTTTCCAACTTGTGGTTTAAATGAAATAAAATCAAAATACTGCGGGTGCAGGTGATCTGAACTAACAAAAACAGAAAGCGCTGGGAAAATTCAGCAGGTCTGGCAGCATTGGTGGAGGGATAAATGTTTTGAGTTTAACATGACTTCTATGGAATAATAATAATAATATTGGACTCAAAACATTAACTCTGTTTTTTTCCGCACCTCCCCAAGTTACTGAGAGACTATTCTACTGTGGGAGCATCACAGCAAGACATGATTCTGTTAGCAATCTGAGAGTTACAAACAGTGTTTCTCCCCTTTCTTTCTCTCACCCTCTTCCTCTCTTTTTTTCCTTACTCAGGCCATTGAAGCAAGTAATAGTTTGAAAGGAAGTGATGGCCTAATGATATTATCACGAGACTATTAATCCAGAAACTCAGCTAATGTTCTAGGAATCCAGGTTCGAATCCCACCACATCAGTTGGTGGAATTTGAATTCAATAAAAAATATCTGGGATTAAGAATCTAGTGTATTCAAAAGCGGTTAATGTGTTAAAGAGGCAGCTGGATATGGCACTTGGGGCGAATAAGATCAAAAGCTATGGGGAGAAAGCAGAATTAGGCTATTGAGCTGGACGATTAGCCATGATTGTGATGAAGGATGGAGCAGGGCCAAATGGCCTCCTCCTGCTCTTATCTTCTATGTTACTGATAACAATGAAACCATTATCAATTGTTGGAAAAACTGATCTGGTTCACTAATGCCTTTAGGGAAGGAATCTGCCGTCCTTACTCGGTCCGGCCCACATGTGACTACAGAGCCACAGCAATGTATTTAACTCTCAACTGTCCTCTGAACAAGAACAACTAGGGATGGGCAATAAATGCTGGCCAGACAATGATACCCATGTCTCATGAATGAATAAAAAAATACTGTTGTTAGATGGTGGAGACAACAGGCTGTGCTGTCTAAAGGGGCTTCAGTTTATTTATTAGTGTCACAAGTAGACTTACATTAACACTACAATGAAGTTATTGTGCAAATCCCCGAGTCGCCACACTCCAGCTTACCGAGGGAGAATTTAGTACGGCCAATGCATCTAACCAGGACATCTTTCGGACTGTGGGGGGAAACCCACGCAGACGTGGGGAGAACATGCAAACTCTGCACAGGCAGTGACTCCAAGCCAGGAATTGAACCTGGGTCCCTGGTATCGTGAGGCAGCAGTGCTAACCACTGTGCCACCGTGCCACCAATGCCTCTCCCCCCCCCACCCCCACCTCCATGCCGTGAGGGGTTCTATCGTGCACAAAGCCAGTGCTACTGCCAGTGACATTGGCATCCACTGTATTCCTGAAAGTTGGATGCAAACCAGCATGGGGTTGCCAGAACCGATTTCCGGTTACAGCAGTTATGGAGGCCGGCAGGTTTTGTTTTTAGTTTTCTGATCAGACATCCCACTACACCAGAACGAAATGAGAGTGACCTTTCCAACTGATAGTCTGGACACTCAGACATCAGTTTCCAGCCTTCCTGTGTGTCTCTGTGCTGCCACAATCCACGGACATCAACTGCAGAAACCCCACGACAGGGAAAAACAGATAGAGCGAAAGTATGAGCTTATGAATACAACAACAACTTGCAATTATCTAAAATATCCTGCAGCTCATCACTGGAGGATTAACAAGAAATTTGACACTGAGACACTTAAACTGGGAGTCATGAACCTGGTCAAAGAGACAGGCACTGGAGAGTCTCAAAAGGAGGAAACAGAGAGAGAGAGAGAGAGACAGAGAGAGAGAGAGACAGAAATAGAGAGAGGGAGAGAAACAGAGAGAGAGAGACTGAGAAACAGAGAGACAGAGAGGCAGAGAGAGAGAGAGAGACGGAAAGAGATAGAGAGAGAGAGAAACAGAGAGAGAGAGACAGAGAAAGAGAGAGAGACAGACAGATAGAAAGGGGAGAGCGACAGAGAAAGAGACATAGAGGCAGAGTGAACAACAGAGAGAGAGATAGAGACAGAGAGAGAGAGGGAGAGAGACAGAGATACAGAGGGAGAGAGAGACAGAGAGACAGGCAGAGAGAGACAGACAGAGAGAGGGGGAGGGAGACAGAGAGAGATAGATGGAGAGCAGACAGAGAGACATAGAGAGAGAGAAAGAGAGAGAGGCCGACAGAGGCAGAGAGAGAGATAGAGAAACAGAGAGACAAAGACACAGAGAGGGAGACAGAGAGAGAGGGACAGAGAGAGCGAGAGACAGAGAGAAAGATAGAGACAGAGAGTTAGGGAGGGAAAACTAGGCAGCTTGAAGGCATAGTGATCAATTGTGGAGCGATTAATATCAGGTATGTGCAAGAAATCACAATGAGAGGAGCGCAGATATCTCAGAGGCTTGTGCAGCTGGAGGAGGTTACAGAGATAGGGAGGAGGTATAGGGGCTGGAGGAGGTTACAGAGATCAGAAAGGTTGTGCGGCTGGAGGAGGTTACAAAGATAAGGAGGGCTGAGTCCATGGAGGGATTTAAAAAGTATGAGAATTTTAAAATTGAGGTTTGTCTTGAGACAGAGCCAATGTAGCCCAGGGGGTGGCTAATGGAATTTGGCATGTGTTAGGATAATATGTCTGATACGTTTATTCTGCAAACTCATTGGAGTTTATTACTGATGCCCCACATCTATTAACCAGGAAGACCCCTGGTTTAATGAGTGAAGCCTTGTGGCTAGTTCACGGGAACATTGGGCTCTTTATCTCAGAATTCTGGGTTCAAGCCCCAGATTAGACATTCCTTTATGTACTTGAAAGAGTTCGCAGTGCTATGAAGAATGAGCGAAAGGGGCTGGCACAAATACAATGGGCTAAATGGCCTCCTTCAGTGCCATAAAATTCCATGAATTGGAATATGAGAATTGGCTCCAGTAGAGAGGGCGAGGGGGAGAATCAGTCAGAGTTTCTCCTGCTGACCACCGTTGCGTAGTTTCTTTTTGCCTGTGTGTATGTGTTGAGGAAATTGGTTAAGAGAAGATTGGGCTTGATTGTTGTACACTCCCTTCCATGGCCGATCACTGAACAATCAGACACTCACTGTCTGGCAGGGGGCTGACTGAGACACTGAGAAGTCACGGTTCATCATAGAGTCACAGGCTAAGATGGCCCACCTGGCGCGCCGCAGGAATCATAGGCGGACCATTTAAAGGTTCATTGTGCGGGGGTGGGAATTTCCTGTCTTGGGGTGCATGTGGCTGGAAAATATTACAGCACATCAGCCCTTCAGCCCATTGTGTCTGCACAATGAATCATCTATCTATTCTAATCCCATTTGCAATTAAAGTGCTCACCTAAATGCTTCTTAGATGTTGTTCCCCCCTCTACCATCCTTTCAGGCAGTGAGTTCCAGATTCCCACCACCCTCTGGGTGAAAAAAGCTTTCCTCAAATCCCCTCTAAATCTCCTGACCCTTACTGTAAATCTCTGCCCCCTGGTTATCGAACCCTCCAGTAAGGGGAAAGGTTCCTTCCTATCTACCCTATCAATGTCCCTCATAATTTTGTACACCTCAATCGAGTCCCTCCTCAGCCTCGCCTGCTCCAAGGCAGACAACCCCAGCCTGTAGGGCCTCTCTTCATCACGGAAACTCCAGCCCAGGCAGCATCCTGGGTGAATCTCCTCTGCACCCTCTCCAGTGCAATCACATCCTTCCTACTGTGTGGCGAGCACAGTATTCTAACTGTGGCCTAATGAGTGTTTTATACAACTCCATAATAACCTCCCTGCTCTTATATTCTATGATTTGGCTAATAACAGCAAATATCCCACATGACTTCTTAACCACCTTATCTACCTGCCCAAGTTACTTTTGGTGTTCTTTACTATGTACTGTTCTAGTCACCCTATTATAAAAAGGATATTATTAAACTAGAAAGAACGCAGAAGAGATTTACTAGGACGCTACCGGAACTTGGTGGTTTGAGTTATAAGGAGAGCTGGACAGACTGGGACTTTTTCCTCTGGAGTGTAGGAGGCTGAGGGGTGATCTTATAGAGGTCTATAAAATAATGACCGGTTTGGATCAGCCAGATAGTCAATATCTTTTCCCAAAGGTAGGGGAGTCTAAAGCTAGAGGGCATAGGTTTAAGGTGAGAAGGGAGACTTACAAAAGGGTCCAGAGGGGCAATTGTTTCATATAGAGAATGGTGAGTGTCTAGAACAAACTGCCAGATGTAGTAGTAGAGGTGGATACGATTTTGTCTTTTAAAAAACGTTTAGACAGTTATATAAGATGAGTATAAAGGGATATGGATCAAATGCAGGCAATTGAAACTAGCTTAGGGGTTTAAAAAAAAGGGCAGCGTGGACAAGTTGGGCCAAAGGGCCTGTTTCCATGCTGTAAACCTCTATGACCTATAGTCCTCTGTACTTCCTAGTGTCCTTCCTATCTTTCATTGTGTATTCCCTTGCCTTGTTAGTCCATAAGATATAGGAGCACAATTAGACCACTCGGCCCATCGAGTCTGCTCCACCATTCAATCATGGCTGATATTTTTCTCAATCCCCATTCTCCTGCCTTCTCCCCAACACCCCAATCACCTTACTAATCAAGAACCTACCTATCTCTATCTTAAAGGCACTCAACACCTTGGCCTCCACAGCTCTCTGTGGCAATGGGTTCCACGGATTCACCACTCTCTGGCTCAAGAAATTCCTCCTCATCTCAGTTTTAGAGGAGCGTCCCTTCACTCTGAGGTTGTGCCCTCGTGTTCTGGTCTCTCCTACTAGTGCGGACCCAGACTCCTCAACAGCTCCTCATATAACAAACCCTTCATTCCTGGGATCATTCTTGTGAACCTCCTCTGGGCCCTTTCCAAGGGCCAGCACATTCTTCCTTAGATATGGGGCCCAAAACTGCTCACAACATTCCAAATAGTGTCTGACCAGAGCCTTATACGGCCTCAGCAGTACATCGCTGCAACTGTAGCCTAGCCCATTAGAAATGAACGCTAATATTGAGTTTTCCTTCCTCCCAAAATGGATCAACTCACACTTACACTGTTGTGTTCTTCAGGAGAAGGCGAAAGGGTGTTGACAGGGCAAAAAAACTCCACCGAAAGCCCTCCAGTTTGAAGGGGAAACCACTGATAACGTTAGTCTTTAATCCTGCTTCACATTTTCTTTCCTATTATCCTCTTCACAAAATGTTAGTCTTGACGTCTTGTTGTGACTGCTTGTTACAGACTGACACATCAACTAATCTCATTCACACCTCAAGTTTCCACTGTGAACCTCAGCCCTCCTGCAACTTCACCGAGAACAGCCAGACTTGACCCAATCAGACAGTTATTTCCAGATTCTACATATAAAACAAATAACATGACTAATCGCTTCCAGCACCCTTCCCAGGGCTGCATTACAAATTCTTTCACACCTAGAACATGCCGGGTGTGTGGGTTACAGTGCAGCAGTGTCATTACACCAGTAATCCAGAGACTGGAATGAGCCAGAATAAAAAACTGATAGCAAGTCACACATTGAAATATTAGGACAAATGAGACTGAGGCATTACGGAACATCTGAAGCATCCATTGACTGCACCTACATTTCCATCTACACTCAGGGGCGGCATGGTGGCACAGTGGTTAGCACTGTTGCCTCACAGCGCCCAGAGTCCCAGGTTCAATTCTGGCCTCGGGTCACTGTCTACGTGGAGTTTGTACATTCTTCCCATGTCTGCATGGGTTTCCTTTGGGTGCTCTGGTTTCCTCCCACAGCCCCTAAAGTTGTGCAGGTTAGGTTGATTGGCCATGTTAAATTAACCCAAGTCTCAGGGGGATTAGCAGGGTAAATGCATGGGGTTGCGGGGATAGGGCCTGGGTGGGATTGTGGTCAGTGCATACTTGATGGCTGAATGGCCTCCTTCTATACTGTAGGGATTCTATTCTATACTTCCCGCTGCCTCAGCAAAGCAGCCACCATAATTAAGGATTCCACGGACTGTGGACATTCTCTCTTCCACCGGGAAAAAGATACAAAAGTCTGAGGTCACGTACCAACCAACTCAAAAATAGTTTCTTCCCTGCTGCCATCAGACTTTTGAATGGACTTATCTCGCATTACGTTGATCTTTCTCCACACCCTAGCTATGACTATAACACTACATTCTGCACTCTCTCCTTTCTTTCTCTATGAACAGTATGCTTTGACTGTATGTTGCCCAAGAAACAAAATTTTTCACTGTATCCCAATACATGTGACAGTAATAAATCAAATCAAATCTTTAAAAAGGAGAGATGGAAAAAGAGAGGTGCAGAGATTTAGGGAGGAAATCCCTGACCTTAGAAAACTGAGATCATAGCCATGAGGAATGGTGGGTATCAGATATTTCAGAGGGAGGTTACAGAGTGAGAGGCGAAAGGATTTTGAAACAAGGGTGAGAATTTTAAGATCGAGGTGTTGTTGAAGTAGGTTAACGAGTACTGTCAACATTGCATTTTTCCCACACACAAGCAAGACGGCTGCTCAGTCAGCCAGCTGGCCGGGATGCTTGGCGGCAAAGGTTAGTTTTCTCCTCCTATGCAGACACACCTTTGACTCTTTTCTCAAATGTTCATAGGTTCTGGACACCATTGGCAAGGCCTGACATTTATCATCCGTCCTTCATTGATCTCGAGAAAATGTTACCTTCTTGACAACAACTGAGTGGTTTGTTGAGCCAATGTGGAGAGAACTTCAGGGTCTGAGCCACATTGCTGTGGGTCCAGAATCACAACCAAGCTGGACTGGGTAAGGATGGCAAATTTCCTTCCTTGAAGAAGAACATCAGTGAGGTAGATGGATTTTGAAAGAGTTTTGCTTTTCTTTGTCCAGCTTTGACAAAGGGTCATCTGGACTCGAAATGTCAGCTCTTTTCTCTCCTTACAGATGCTGCCAGACCTGCTGAGATTTTCCAGCATTTTCTCTTTTGACAATGTTCTGCTGAAGCACCTTGGGACTGCTTATGGGCGGCACGGTGGCACAGTGGTTAGCACTGCTGCCTCACAGTGCCAGGGACCCAGGTTCGATTCCGGCCTCAGGTGACTGTCTGTGTAGAGGTTGCACATTCTCCCCATGTCTGCGTGGGTTTCCTTGGGTGCTCCACAGTCCAAAGATGAGCGGGTTAGGTTGATTGTCCAGTATAAATTGCCACTTAGTGTCAGGGCGACTAGGAGGGTAAATATGTGGGATTACAGGGATAGGACCTGGGTGGGATTGTTGTTGATGCAAGCTCACTGCTGATTCCACGATCATCTTTTAAAGATGTTATAAATTGTTATTCTTCACATTGTTGGGTTGAGCAGCACTAGAAAGTTCCTGGTCATTCAGAAGGAGGGTTAACTGGTGAATATTCTAAATGTCAATATGATTGCTTCATTGCAGTGATACTGGAACCTCAATCCCCACCCCCAGCCCCTCTAATCCCCCCTCAACCCTCTAACGCACCTCCAATTCACCTCAACCTTTGTAAATTGGAGTAAATGTTTCTAGTTGAAGTGACGCTCTGTAATACAGATGGCTGGGGGGAAGGTGGAGCTGTAAGATGACCTTGCTGCCTCTGATTTGTCGTGTGATAGTTAATCTGTCTTATCTGTCTTTTGAATAAATTGAAAGATATTCTGTAAATTGCAAAGTTTAAAAGTGGCTGTTGCTAAATACACAGTAAGCCCCACCATTTTCATTGCCAACTGGACTAATACATCAAAGGATAACAATGTGTTAATGAGAAATCAGCTCCCATGCTAATGGAAGTGACTGTCCTTACTGTAATAACTAATCATGGTCAACAATTAAATCCGCACAGCAGCTTAGTGAGGCAGACAAGTCTATGGCTGTTTCCTTCCAGTTCACAAGGCAATTTGCAGTTTATCAAACAGCTGAGAGGTTGTAATTATCAGAAAAGATTGAACAGGCTGGGATCTGCTTCTCTAATAGACAAGACTAATAGTCTGGGGCTGTGGTCAGATCCCAATTGGAGTATTGTGAGCAGTTTTGGGCCCCACTGCTAAGGAAGGATGAGCTGGCCTTGGAAAGGGTCCAGTGGAGGTTCACAAGAATGATCCCTGGAATCAAGAGCTTGTCATATGAGGAACGGTGAGAACTCTGGGTCTGTACTCATTACAGTTTAGAAGCTTGAGGGGGGGATCTTATTGAAACTTACAGGATACGACGAGGCCTGGATAAAGTGGACGTGGAGAGGATGTTTCCACTAGTAGGAAAAACTAGAACCAGAGGGCACAACCTCAGGCTAAAGGGATGATCCTTTAAAACAGAGACGAGGAGGAATTTCTTCAGCCAGAGAGTGGTGAGTCTGTGGAACTCTTTGCCGCAGAAGGCTGTGGAGGCCAGGTCATTGGGTGTCTTTAAGACAGAGATAGATAGGTTCTTGATTAATAAAGGATCAGGGTTATGGGGAAAAAGCAGGAGAATGGGGATGAGACAAATATCAGCCATCATTGAATGGCGGAACAGACTCAATGAGCCGAGTGGTCTAATTCTGCTCCTATGTCTTATGGTCTTATGACAGAATTCCTCAAGATTATGAAACGGTTTTGGTAGGTCACTTGCAGACAAAATTCTACAAATGTGAGGTATTGCATTTTGGAAGATCTATTACAGATAGAAAATATACAGTAAATGGCAGAACCCTTAAGAATATTGATAGGCAAAGGGATCTGGGTGTATAGGTATACAGGTCACTGAAACAGGTGGAGAAGGTAGTCAAGAAGGTATACAACATATTTGTCTTCATCGGCTGGGGTACTGAGTTTAAAAACTGGCAGGTCATGTTGCAGCTTTATAGAATGTTAGTTTGGCCCCATACCTAAGGAAGGATGTGCTGGCCTTGGAAATATAGTGTTCAATTCTGGTTGCCACACTACCAGGAGGTTGTAGAGGCTTTGGAGAAAGTACAGAAAATATTTATCAGGGTGTTGCCTGCTATGGCAGGCATTAGCTATGAGGAGAAGTTGGAGAAACTTAGTTTGTTTTCACTGGAGTGACAGAGGTTGAGGGGAGACCTGATAGAAGTCTACAAGATTATGAGAGCCATAGACAGTGGATAGTCAGAAGCTTTTTCCCAGGGTGGAAGAGCCAATTACTAGGGGGCATAGGTTTAAGGTGCAAGGGGCAAGTTTAAAGGAGATGTATGAGGCAGATTTTTTACACAGGGAGTAGTGAGTGCCTGGAACTTGGAAAGGGAGAGACAGTAGCAGTGGATACGGTCGTGACTTTTAAGGAGCATCTTGACAAGTAGATGAATAGAATGGGAATAGAGGGATATGAAGGCTAGAAGAGTAGGGGGTTTTAGTTAAGTCAGGCAGCATGGTTGGTGCAGGCTTGGCGGGCCGAAGGGCCTGTTCCTGTGCTGTAATTTTCTTTGTTCTTTGTATGACCACAACTAGAGGCCATAAGTATAAGGCAATCACTGATAAATACAGCAGGGAGTTCAGGAGAAATGCCTTTACCCAGAGAGTGCTTAGAATGCAGAGCTTGCTGCCATTGGCTGTAGTTTAGACAAATAGTATAGATGTGTTTGAGGAGAAGCTGTGTAATCAGGTGAGGGAGAATAGTGTAGAAGAATAACAGTCAAACATGCCAAAGTTATGTGGGTTAGGTAGATTGGCCATGCTAAATTGCCCCATAGTGTTGGGGGTCTAGCTAGGGTAAATGCATGGGGTTATGGGGATAGAGGCTGGATGGAAATGTGGTCAGTGCAGACTTGATGGACCGAATGGCCTACTTCTATGATTCTATAATATTCTGATTGTCAAAGATGAAGAGGAATGAGATAGGTGTGGCACATAAATACCCAGCATGGACATGTTTCTGTACTGTAAATACTTTTAAAATGTCTTCACCTCTTCCCATCTCTGTCTTCTCCTCCAGCCCTTTAACCCTCGGAGATCTCTGCATCCCTCCAATTCTCACCTCTTGTGCATTGTTGATTTGAATCATTCCATCAACTCTCTGAGCTGAAAAATCTGGAATTCCCTTCCCAAGCCTCTCCACCCCTCTACTCACCTCCTTCTTTGAGGCACTCATTAAAACCTACTTCTTTGAACAAAGTCATGGTCACCTGAGTTAATGGCACCATAGATGTGAAGTTTTATCATGAAGCCCTTTGAGATGTTTTGAAATGGTTAGCAATGTTTCACATGGCGGCACAGTGGTTAGCACGGCTGCCTCACAGCTTGGCTGACTATCTGTGCGGAGTCTGCATGTTCTCCCCGTGTCTGTGTGGGTTTCCCCCAGGTGCTCCGGTTTCCCCCCATAGTCCAAATGACGTGCTGGTTAGGTGCATTGGCCATGCTAAATTCTCTCTCAGTGTACCTGCACAGGCACCAGAGTGTGGCGACTAGGGGATTTTCACAGTATCTTCACTGCAGTATTAATGTAAGTCTACTTGTTACACTAATAAATAAACTTTATAAACTTTAATGTTCAAGGTATTAAAGCAGCTTATTGTTGTTGCTGCAGTGGCACCGCCCTCTTCAATTATCATAGAATGCTACATAGCAAAAGGAGACCATTTGGCCCATTGAGTCTGCACCGACCACAATCCCACCCAGAGCCTAACCCTATGCATTTACCTTAGCTAGCCCCTTGACACCAAGGGGCAATTTAGCATGGCCAATCCACCTAATCTGCATATTTTTGGACTGTGGGAGGAAACCCACAAAGACATGGGGAGAATATGCAAACTCCACACAGACAGTGATCCGAGTTGGGAATCAAACCCGGATCCCTGGTGTTGTGAGGCAGCAGTGCTAACCATTTTGCCACCATGCCACGCAAAGAGTTTAAAGTTTATTTATTAGTGTCACAAGTAACGCTGTAATGAAGTTACTGTGAAAATTCCCTAGTCGTCACACTCCGGCGTTTGTTTGGGTACACTGAGGGAGAATTTAACATGGCCAATGCACCTAACCAGCACATTTTTCAGACTGTGGGAAGAAACAGGCGCACCTGGAGAAAACCCACACAGACACAGGGAGAACGTACAGACTGCATAGACAGTGACCCAAGCCAGGAATCGAACCTGGGTCCCTGACACTGTGAGGCAGCAGTGTTAACCACTGTGCCACCCATGTTTCAACCAACAGGCCACCTTTTTATTCAAGTCCCAGGGCTGTAAGTTAGTACAAGGTCCCTAGTAGGTCTCTGATTTGTGGCTTACAACTAGTCTAAAATTAGGCCTTTGACCTTTAGGTCAGATGCTAATTGTGCTTCCAGTGTGTCCATTTGAAGCAGATTAATTTTGGTTCAAATTGCTCCCCCCCAGTCTAAAACCACCTTACAATCCATTGGGAGCAATAGTTAAACTTGGCCTGGGAGCAATGCTGTGTGCTAAAATTCTTCACTCTGTATGTTCCTCGTACGGGTTTACAGTTCAATGGGAAATCAAAATTCTGTTTCACAAAGGCTGAATACATTCACATGAGCCCAATCTTAACTCACTCAAAGCCCATTCACTTAGAATCATAGAATCTCTACAGTATAGAAGGAGGCCATTTGGTCCATCAAGTCTGCACCAACAACAATCCCACCGAGATCCCATCCCCATAACCCCACGTATTTACCCTGCTAATACCTCTGATACTAAGGGGCAATTTGGCATGGCCAATCCACCTAACCCACACATCTCATCTCCAATCGCACCTCCCATTATCAGAAAGTGTGGCCATCACTAATACCTATGTTATTACACAGCTGGAGTACTGTGTGCAGTTTTGGGCGCCGCACCTGCGCAAGGATATTTTGGCCTTGGAGGGAGTGCAGAGGAGGTTTACTAGGCTGATACCGGAGTTGAGGGGATTGAGCTATGAGGAGAGGCTGAATAAACTAGGCTTGTACTCGTTAGAGTTTAGAAGAATGAGGGGAGATCTCATTGAGACGTATAAGATGATGAATGGGATGGATAGGATAGAGATGGAGAGACTCTTCCCGCTCAAAAAAGACAGTAGGACTAGGGGGCACAGCCTCAAGATAAAGGGGAGGCGGTTTAGAACGGAGTTGAGGAGGAACTTCTTCACTCAAAGGGTGGTGAATCTCTGGAATTCTCTGCCCGTTGAAGTGGTGGAGGCTGCCTCACTAAATATTTTTAAGAAGCGGGTTGATGGGTTTTTGATAAGAGAAGGGATTAAGGGTTATGGGGAGAGGGCGGGAAAGTGGAACTGAGCCACGACAGATCAGCCATGATCTTATTGAATGGCGGGGCAGGCTCGAAGGGCTAGATGGCCTACTCCTGCTCCTATTTCTTATGTTCTTATGTTCTTATTACAGTGAAGCAACAGACCATTCGACCCGCTTGGCCCATACTGGTCTTTTTCTCCACATGTGCTTCTTCCCGCTTCCTGCATCTGACCCTATCAGCAGAACCTCTCTCTCTCTCTCATATCTAGCTTCCCCTTGAAGACATCAATGCTATTTGTCTCCACTGCACACTCTATATCAGGGCTACAGGGAGAAGGTGAAGGAATGGCTTTTCAGGGAGCCAGCAGAGATATAATGGGTCGAATGGCCTTCCTCTGTGTTATAATGATTCTGTGATGCTTTTGCCCAAGGACTGAGAGATATAGTAATATGCTGAAATACATAAATTATATAAAGTCAGAGAATATTGCATCTATAATAATGCAGTGAGCATTATAATCACGATGTGGAGATATCAGCGTTGGACTGGGGTAAGAAGAGTGAGCAGTCTTACAACACCAGGTTAAAGTCCAACAGGTTTACTTGGTAGCACAAGCCATAAGCCGCAAGCCCTCTGAAAGCTAGTGGCTTGAGCTACCAAAAAAACCTGTTGGACTTTAACCTGGTGTTAAAGAACAAAGATCAAAGAAAATTACAGCACAGGAACAGGCCCTTCAACCCTCCAAGCCTGAACCGACCATGCTGCCTCACTGAACTAAAACCCCCTACCCTTCCGGGGACCATATCCCTCTATTCCCATCCTATTTATGTATTTGTCAAGGCGCTTCTTAGAAGTCACTATCGTATCCACTTCCACTACCTCCCCCATCGAGTTCCAGGCACCCACCACCCTCTGTGTAAAAAATCTGCCTCGTACATCTCCTTTAAATCTTGCCCCTCACACCTTAAACCTGTGCCCCCTAATAATTGACTTTTCCACCCTGGGAAAAAGCTTCTGACTATCCACTCTGTCCATGTCTCTAATAATCTTGTAGACTTTTATCAGGTCTCCCTTCAACCTCCATCATTCCAGTGAAACTTCTTACTCCATTATAATCACACCAGTGCTGATGTAATATGCAGAAACAATCAGCCGTTTCAAAATTTCCTGCAATAATTGTTTTGCTGTCTTGTTGGGTAACAGTCTCAGTGTCTTGTCTGAGTTCAAAAGTTTCTCTGAGAAATTATCAACTAGTAAACTATTGGATTTATCAGTGACCTTCTAATGTTCGTGGTTTTGGACTTCCCCAACAAGTGCAAATATCTTCAGTTAGAGAAACGAATGTACATGAATACAATCCATTTTAATTACAGTACGTGCTCAGAATTCTCCTAGTGGCTAAGTTCCAGGTATTTAAAACCTTTATCTAACTCCCATCAAGTTTAGATTAAACTGTCCTGAGAGTGTGGCGGAGGCAGGTCCAATCGAGGCATTCCAGAAGAAATTGGATAATTATCTAAAAAAGGAGAAAGTGTAGGATTATGGGGAGAAGGTGACAGGGTGACATTCGATGTATTACTCCTTCAGGCAGCCAGCACAGACTGGATGGGTTGAATGGCCTCCTTCTGTAATGACTCTATGATTCTGTTGCCTAAGGGTTGAAGTAACACTGCTGAATTATATCAGCTACATACAGAGTCGCAATACAGGGAATCTACACTAACACAGTTAACATTATAGTCACACCAGCACCATTGCAGTAGGTGGGATTACACACTCTGCAGTTTCCTAATACGTGTTTGCTGGGTAATCCAATTGGCTGTTTTGTTGGTTAACAGTCTTGCACCTCAAACCTGGTGCACCTTTTGCCATGGGGTAGCAGTGCAAGGGAAAAGTACCGCAATGTGCTAAGTGGAATTCCCTCCTGTGGTGTGTGAGCGCGTGCTGGGACTCAAAGAGCCTTCCCGATTGGTTAACATGATGCACTCAACTCTTATTGAACATCTGGAATTATCCACAGGTGCTTGCGCTCAGGAACTTTGTCTGAATGAGTTACCTTGTGTAGAGTCCACATTCAGTTATGTCAAATGTTCTTGATGCATTGTTAGAGACAAAGCTGTGGTCTGTTCAAGTTCTTGGTCAAGATGAAACATCGAGAGATCTTATTTTCAACCAACCTGTCCCTGGGTGGTCGATTAAGTTGGCTAATTAATCTTGTTCTGCCATGCCCTCTGTTCGGTTTCCTCCGGGTGTTCCATTTCCTCCCACAGTCTGAATGACGCGCTGGTTAGGGTGCATTGGCCATGCTAAATTCTCCACCAGTCTACCCGAACAGGTGCCGGAGTGTGGCGAGCAGGGGATTTTCACAGTAACTTCACAAGTAATGTAAGCCTTACTTGTGACTAATAAATAAACTTTAAACTTTACCATTCATTGTTGACGATTAACATTGGGTGACTCAGCCTTCCAATAAATTCCACCGTTAAAAAACATACTCGATCTCCAGGACAGTTAACAATTCAGTGACTGCTACTTCCAAGAGAAACGAAAACTCTTGGACAAGCTCCCTGAGTTCTGGGGGAGAGGTGGAGGAGGGAGGAAGGGAGAGAACGGGGTGTCCTAGGACTGAAACTTTGTGTTCCATGGAGAAAGGGCAGTGAGACTGTGAGCCAAGGCCCCACTGGAGTGGCCTGAACTAAATCACAGGAGCTAAATGACAAGAGGTGAAGGATTCGCCTTCCGTGACTGAGGAGGAGTGAAGGAATTTAGCTCCCTCCGGCATTCCGACACTGGAGTTGAACAGAGAATGCAACAGCCTTCCTCTCGAACACCCAGAAACAAATGTGAATTAAACCCTCGAGCAGAAGGCTTTCACTCAGCCCTGGATGGGGGCTTCTCCATCCTCTCAGCCATCTTCAGCACCTACGAGTCCGCCAGGTACAGAGCTTCCACCGCATTGCTGGGCCCATGTGACACTCCACCAATGACCAGGAGGCGGTTCTTGAAGATGATGCTGGAGCAGGAGCAGCGGGCGGTGGGCATGGACGGCAGCCGCTCCCACCTATTCTTGATGGGGTGAAAGGCCTCGGCTGAGCCCAGGACTGTCGGCTGGTCACCTGAGAAAACAGACACACTTGTTAATGCATCACCTCCAGGCTGTGCTACACGTTGGGTCTCCATTCCCCGAGCACTGGAGATGTCACCGGCGTTGGGGGGGGTGGGGGGGGTGGTGGGTGGGGGGGGGGGGGGGGGCGGGGGGGGGGGGTGCGGTGTCAACCCAAATTGGAAATAATTGGGTCGAAAGGTCTGAGTAAAAATTAGCACTGCTACCCCCACAGCGCCAGGGACCCAGGTTTGATTCCTGACTTGGGTCACTCTCTCTGTGGAGTTTGCACATTCTCCTCATGTCTGCGTGGGTTTCCTCCGGGTGCTCCAGTTTCCTCCCACAGTCCGACGGATGTGCTGGTTAGGTGCATTGGCCATGCTAAATTCTCCCTCAGTGTACCCGAACAGGCACCGGAGTGTGGTGACTAGGGGGCACAACTTCATTCCAGTGTTAATGTAAGCCCAATGTGACAGTAATTGATAAACTAACTTAAAGTTTAAAGTTTATTTATTAGTCACAAATAAGGCTTACATTAACACTGCAATGAAGTTACTGTGAAATTCCCCTTAGCTTAAGCTAAATTCAGTGAAAGGTTCGCCTTGTGTTTGCGTTATTTAATTCCTTTGCCCTCCTGCCCGGTTTATTCCCCTCATTTGGTGGTTCACACTGGGTCTCCAAGGAAACATGATGACGTGCCATCTCTCATCTGTGGGAAATCAGGGAGTGAGTGTTTGCAGACTGTTCAACTGCAGAAAGCATCACAGCCACCATCATCCTTTAAACCCACAGACTTGCACAATCTCAGCGGAAAGCAAAGGCATTTTTAAAACCTGGTTGGATCAAACCCTTCTTTTGACTGATGGACCTTCACTCAGATTGATTGCTGTTCCCTCTGCTCTGTGACCCCTTGCACAGATTGTATTAGGGGAAAAGCAGCATCAATGTACAAAGGGGGCCCCATCCACGGCTGCCACCCATCCGTGATTCCCAGCTCTCTGCCAGCTGCTCCCATCCTCTACCTCTGCCCCCCACCCCACCTCTGCGCCTCTCTGGCGTTCCCCTGCCCCCATCCCCTGTATCCCTCCACGCTCCCCTAACCCTGTGTCCCGTCTCCAGCTGGTCTCAGTACTGATTCACTCAATACTGACCTGCTCACCGCAGGAACAATACTGAAAATCCAGGACAAGAAGGGAAAGGTTTGGCTTATGTTGAATTGGATGAAGGGAAACATTTCGGGATGAGAAGCGTTTTCTAGAGGAAAGGTGAAATCTGCCCAAATTTGATGAGTGAGAACTCGACCTGGCTTTAGGCTGTGGCTCCAATCCCTGCGGCTGATTCCGAACTGCCCTCTGAAATTCCAGGGAAGGTTTCATCAAAGCTGCTGAAGTGAGATTTCTTCCTCACACGAAGTGGCAGCTTAGGCTCAGTTTGGTCTCGCTCCCAACTCCAACTTTTTTTTAATTCATCCGTGGGACGTGGGTGTCGCTGGCTGGCCAGCATTTATTGCCCATCCCCAGTTGGCCTTGAGAAGGTGGTGGTGAGCTGCCTTCTTAAACCACTGCAGTCCACGTGGGTTGACCCACAGTGCTATTTTAGAAAAAATTCCAGAATTTTGACCCAGCGACTGTGAAGGAACGGTGATATATTTCCAAGTCAGGATGGTGATTGGGAAGGGGAGCTTGCAGGTGTTCCATTGTATCTGCTGCCCTTATCGTTCTAGATGGAAGTGGTCATGGGTTTGGAAGGTGCTGTCTAAGGATCTTTGGTGGATTGCCGCAGTGTAGATAGTACACACTGCTGCTACTGAGCGTCGGTGGTGGAGGGATTGCATGTTTGTAGATGTGGTGCCAATCAAGCAGGGCTGTTTCGTCCTGGATGGTGTCGAGCTTCTTGAATGTTGTTGGAGCTGCACCCATCCAGGCAAGCGGGGAGTATTCCATCACACACCTGACTTGTGCCTTGTAGAGGTTAAATTGTCACAAGCTTGAGATGGACAAGGTTGGTCGTTTGCCCGGGCGAAATCCTTGTCTTCCTCGTACACCATCAAACTATCTGTCCAATTACTCCAAAGCCCTAAGCATCCTACTGAGAATTCCATTCCATTCATGTGCTGAATACAGCACTCTACAACACTCTTCACATCTCTAGATGTCTTCACAGCTGATGAAGCACTTTTTGAAGTGTTGTGACTCCTGTAGGGTAGGAAAAGCAATCTTCATACAACAAGCTCCCACAAAGAGCAAGGTGATAATGGCTATCAGATAAATCGGTTGGACTTAAACCTGGTGTAGTCAGACTTCTTACTATTGTAGATGGTGGACAGGGTCTGGGGAGTCAGAAGGTGAGTTACTGACTGTAGTATCCCTAGCCTTTGATCTGCTCTTATAGCCATTGTTTATGTGGCAAGTTCTGTTTCTGGTCAATGATAACGCCAAAGATCTTCACAGTAGGGGATTCAGTGATGGTTACACCATTGAATGTCAAGGGGTGGTGGTTAGAGTGTCTCTTGTTGGTGATGGTCATTGCCTGGCATTTGAGTGGCACGAATGTTACTTGCCACTTGTCAGCCCAAGCCTGGATATCATCCAGATCTTGTTGGATTTGAACAGTGTCTGAGGAGTCGTGAATGGTGCTGAACATTGTGCAATCATCGGCAAATATCCCCACTTCTGATCTTATGATGGAGGGAAAGTCATTGATGAAGCAGCTGAAGTTGGTTGGGCGTAGGACACTGAGGAACTCCTGCAGAGGTATCATGTAGCTGAGGTGACTAATTCTCTACAACCATCTCCTTATGTACAAGGTATGACTCCAACCAGCAGAGAGTTTGTCCCCTGATGCCCATTGATTCCAGTTTGGCCAGGGCTCCGTGATGCCACACTCGGTCGAATGAGGCCTTGATGTCAAGGGCTGTCACTCTCACCTCACCTCTGGAATTCAGCTCTTCTGTCCATGTTTGAACCAAGGCTGTAATGAGGTCAGGAGCTGAGTGACCCTGGCAAAACCCAAACTGGGCGCCAATGAACAGGTTATTGCTGAGCAGGTGCTGCTTGATAGCACTGTCAATGACCGCTTCCATTACTTTACTGATGATCGAGAGTAGACTGATTGGGCAGTAATTGGTCAGATTGGATTTGTCCTGTTTTTTGTGTACTGGACACACCTGGGCAATTTTCCACATTGTTGGGTAGATGACAGTGTTGTAACTGTACTGGAAAAGCTTCACTAGGGGAGCAGCAAGTTCTGGAGCAGAAGTGTTCAGTACTATTGCTGGAATGTTATCAGGGCGCATTGCCTTTGCAGTATCCAGTGCCCCCAACCATTTTCTGATATCACATGGAGTGAATCAAATTGGCTGGAGACTGGCATCTGAGATGTGGGGACCACTGGAGGCGGACGGAATGGATCATCCACTTGGCGTTTCTGGCTGAAGATTGCTGCGAATACTCCAGCCTTATCCTTTGCACTGACGTGCTGGGCTCCTCCATCACTGAGGATGGGGATACTTGTGGAGCTTCCTCCTCCAGTGAGTTGTTTCATTGTCCACCACCATTCACGGCTGGATACGGCAGGATTGCAGAACTTAGATCTGATCCCTTGGTTGTGGGATCACTCAGCTCTGTCTATCACTTGCTGTTTGGCATGCAAGTAGTAGCTTCACCAGGTTGACACCTCATTTTTAGGAATGCCTGGTGCTGCTCCTGGCATGTCCTCCTGCACTTTCCATTCATGTGCTGAAGATTAAATGCTCAGAATCCATCCCAGAAGCTGACACTCCAGTGTAATACCAAGGGAGTGCTGTACTGTCAGAGGGGCTGTCTTTCGGAGGGGTTCTGCTTACCCTCTGAGGTGGATATTAAAGACCAAATGGTGCTAGTCAAACAGCCATTATCACCTTGCTCTTTGTGGGAGCTTGTTGTGTGAAGATTGCTTTTCCTACCCTACAACACTTCAAAAAGTGCTTCATCAGCTGTGAAGACATCTAGAGATATGAAGAGTGTTGTAGAGCGTTGTATTCAACACATGAATGGAATGGAATTCTCAGTAGGACGCTTGGGGCTTTGGAGTAATTGGACAGATACTTTGATGGTGTACGAGGAAGACAAGGATTTCGCCCGGGCAAACGACCAACCTTGTCCATCTCCAGCTTGTGACAATTTTGCTTCTCTTTGCCTTTGGCTACCTCTGCTGGTGATACCTGAGAATTGCAACCCCTTGAATTGAAGGCTGCAGACATTTCTTCGAAAATTAAACAGAGGAAAGCGCTCCCTTCACTCTACTGCCTTTCCTTGGGTCTCCTCACTGAAAATGAAGTGGAACTTCTTCATCTGTGGAACTCATTGCCACTGCCAGGTCATTGAGTGTGTTTATGACAGAGAATGATAGATTCTTGATTGGTAAGAGGATCAAAGGTTACGGGGAAAAGGCGGGAGAATGGGGTTGACCGAATGGTGGAGCGGACTTGATGGGCCAAATGGCCTTATTCTGTCCCTATATTTATGATCTCACCCAAGCCACATTCCCACTTGGGGAGGTGAGTGAGAGCCTGCAAGGACACTCTGAAAAGAAGAGGGAGACACTGAACCTTCTGGAGTGACTAGCAGTCAGTTACTGGCAGCTTGTGTCAGCCCTGGCTCAGTGGGAGGGTCTCGCGAAGTTCAGTCACAAGGTTAAAGATTCAAGTTCCACTCCAGAGGCTTGAGCACAAAATAAGAACATGAAGAGCATAAGGAAGAGGAACAGGAGTGCGGTAATTCGAGCTTTCTTCACCACTCAATATGGTCATGGCTGATCTCATCTCAGCCTTCCCAAGGCTGACGCTCCATGGTGCCAGTGCTGGAGGGCAGCTGCACTGTCAGAGGTCATGTTTCCTATATCACTTCAAAAACTACGCCTTTGGCTGTTTAAGATGTCCTGAGCCGGTGCAAGGCACTCCAAGAATGGAAGTCTTTCTTTCTTCAACGAAGTGATAGGATTTGGACACATCAGCTGCACAGTTTGATAGGCTTCAGAAAGTGTGACCTGGAATGGTTGGTACAGTGGTGCAATGGTTAGTACTGCTGTCTCACGGTGCCAGAAACCAGGGTTCAATTCCCGAGCTTGGGTCACTGTCTGTGTGCAGTCTGCACAGTCTCCCCGTACCTGTGTGGGTTTCCTCTGGGTGCTTCGGTTTCCAAAGGCTTACATTAACACTGCAATGAAGTTACTGTGAAGTACCCCTAGTTGCCGCACTCCGGCGCCTGTCCGAGTCAACGCATCTAACCAGCACGTTTTTCAGCATGTGGGAGGAAACCAGAGCACCCAGAAGGGACCCACACAGACAGTGACCCCAGCCGGGAATCAAACCCAGGTCCCTGGCGCTGTGAGGCAGCAGTGCTAACCTTTGTGCTACTACCTTTTCTAGCAGCTTTTCCTGTTTTCACTTGCTGTTTTAGAAGTTAGAATCACGCGTTACTGCAGATCTTACTGGCAGAGCTTCAACTTGTACAATAAATGCAGGGATTGCAAACTAAATTGTCACCAACTTGGAGCTACACTTAACCCTGTGGCCTGCTGTTGCCATCGAAAGAGCCAATTCTATTCAACCAAAGCAGAAAGTCTTGGTAACAGAGACTTGAAGCAGTCGTCTTTTAATTCCAATTTTCCTTTCCCAATGACTTTTCCCCTGCATCCCATTTTAATTTAGGGATAAGGCTGGGGTGGAGTTGTGGTCAGTACAGACTTGATGGGCTGAATGGCCTCCTTCTGTACTGTAGGGATTCTATTTTATGATTGGAAATGCTGCTTTATTTGGTCTGGGCTGACGCTCTGGAGTTCCAGGTTCAAATCCATTCACAGAGGTTGGTGAAATTTAAATCCAATTAGTAATAGGCAACACAGTAGCACAGAGGTTAGCACTGCTGCCTCACAGCGCCAGGAACCTGGGTTCGATTCCCAGCTGGGGTCACTGTCTGTGTGCGTCCCCTCCAGGTGCCCCGGTTTCCTCCCACACTCTGAAAGACGTGCTGGTTAGGTGCTTGACCCGAACAAGCGCTGGAGTGTGGCAACTAGGGGAATTTCACAGTAACTTCATTGCAGTGTTAATGTAAGCCTTATTTGTGACTAATAAATAAACTTTAAACTTTTAGAATCCCTACAGTGTAGAAGGAGGCCATTCAGCCCATCAAGTCTACACCGGTTGGGATGAATGACCTATTTTGGATAATATTTAAATACTGGCTGTAAGATTCTATGATTCTATGAAAATTCTGGACACTCAATGTAAAGAACAGGACAGAGTTAACAGGGCAGGATGACCACAAGAGCTGTGAAGATGAAGGAGCTCATCCTGCTCGTTTCCATTCATCCCTCCAAAGCAACCCGACACGCAATCCAGTTGATGTATCTGTTTCCGAATGGGTTTCCAGACCACCAGCTTAGTTACTCTGTCCAGAGTCCATTCCAAATGTTGATGGAGTTTCCATTAATTTTCCACACGATGGCTGTCCCAACAGCTCACGTTGCTGGACTCCAGATTCTTGCACTCATGTGTTCGAAACCCACCAAAGAAGTTTGAGAATTTAAATGAAGTACATAAAACTCTGGAAATAAAGAGCTTGCATCAGTCACCGGGAAGATGCTGGATTGTTGCATAAACCAAACCAGTTCATTCATGTCCTTTAGAGAAGGAAACTTGTCCTCCTGATCCGGTCTGGTCTATATGTGACTCCCATCCCACATCAACTTGTGGTTGACGCTTAATTGCTTTCTGCATGGCCTGAAAATCAAGCGGTTGTATCAAACTTTCTGAAGGGTAACTAGGGCCACACAATAAATGCTGGCCTTTCCAGTAACACACGGATCAACTATTTTAAACACCCACTCCCTCATCACAATGGCAGCAGTGCGAACCATTTATAAGATGCACTGTAGCAACTCGCTAAAGCTGCTTTGACAGCCCCTTCCAAATGCTTGACCTCGACAACCTAAAAGGACAAGGGTAACAGATACAAGGGAACACCACCACCTGCAAGATCCCCTCCAAACCACTCACCACCCTAATTTGGAACTGTCTCACCATTCCTCTTTTTTCATAGATTCATAGAACCCTACAGTGCAGAAAGAGGCCATTCGAGTCTGCACCGAACACAATCCCACCCAGGCCCTGTCCCCATATCCCACCACTAATCCCTCTAACCTACGCATCCCTGGACACTAAGGGGCAATTTCTTAGCGTGGCTAATTAACCCAACCCGCACATCTTTGGACTGTGGGAGGAAACGGGGGCATCCAGGGGAAACCCACGCAGACACAAGGAGAATGTGCAAACTCCACACAGACAGCGATCCGAGCCGGGAATCGAACCCAGGACCCTGGATCTGTGAATCAGCAGTGCTAACCACTGTGCTACCGTGCCGACCTTCACTGTGACTGGGTCAGAATCCTGGAACTAATATCACTGTGGGTGTACCTACACCACGTGGACTGCAGTGATTTGGGAAGGGAGCTCACCACCAGCTTCTCAAGGGGAGGCGATAGCCTAGTGGCATTATTGTTAGACTATTAATCCAGAAACTCAGTTAATGTTCTGAGGACCCGGGTTCGAATCCCACCATGGCAGATGGTAGAATTTGAATTGAAATAAAAAATATCTGGAATTAGGAATCTACTGATGACTGTGAAGCCATTGTCGATTATCAGAAAAACCCATCTGGTTCACTAATGTCCTTTAGGGAAGGAAATCTGCCGTCCTTACTGGGTCTGGCCTACACGTGGCTTCAGAGCCACAGCAATGTGTTTGATTCTCAACTGCCTTCCAAAGGCAACTAGGGATGGGCAATAAATGCTGGCCCAACCAGCCATGCCCATGTCCCACGAATATAAATAAAAATTAGAATTGGTGATAAATACTGGCCCAGCCAGCTCACATCTCATAATTGAATCAATTTTTTTAAAAAAATCACAAGAGTGAAGCATTTTTTAAAAGATGCAGAGTGAATTCCACATCTGAGACCAAAAGAGAAAATGCTGGAAAATCTCAGCAGGTCTGGCAGCATCTGTAAGGAGTGGAAAGAACTGATGTTTCGACTCCAGAAGACCCTTTGTCCAAGCTCCAAATCTGTTTTTCTGAGACCGTGAGAAACAATTGAATTCAAGCACCACCTAGTGGCTGGAGGTACTTGGAACATCAACAAGCTCCAAGCAGCAAGTCCAGACTATCACCAAACGATACAAGAGGACCTCAACATTGCACAAAAGATGGACCGATATTCCATAGGGATAAGTGAGTGAGTTACCTAGACCTCCGGCCACGATCACCCTGCCTCGGAGATATTCCGCCACAAAGTCTGCTCGCTTCTTCTTCATGTTTAAACGCTGCTCTGCCTTCATCCAGCCCCCTGGTTCATAAACAGGGAAAGGGCAGAGAAAAAATTTAGATTATTAGTAAAATATTATTATTAAAATAACCCTACAAGGTTGTGTTCTCAGCCCCCTACAATACTTCCTGTACACGTATGATTGCGCGGCCAAATTCCCCTTCAATACTTTCACTATATGTTAATACATGTAACAATAATAAATCAAATCAGATAGGATCAGGAGTGACTCACTGTGGGCATTATGGTCGTTCAGATCTGTTCTGCCATCCAATAAGGTCATAGTTGATTTTCTACATCGTCTGCACTTTCCTGCACTATCCCACCTCAACTGATTCCCTTAGAATCCAGACCACTGCTGGATCCTAAACCGGGGTGGCTACTTGTTTGAAAATCTTCTCGGTTTGCTTTCCATTCCAATGAAAACAATGGAAAGTCAAGGCTGCATCCATAACTCACATCACCCACAGTATATCTGGGAATAACTGGCGATTCTGAAACAAAGCATTCAGCTTGAGGACAGTGCCTGCACAAGCCTCATTCCACCCCCTTTATCTAACTGTCTTACCCCTCAATCCTTCCTCCTTCATCTCCCCCAGGGTTAGACAGGGTAGATTCAGAAAGAATGCTCCCAGTGTTGGGGAGAGTCCAGAACTAGGGGTCATAGTTTGAGGGTAAGGGGTAAACCTTTTAGAACTGAGGGGAGGAGAAATTCCTTCACCCAGAGGGCGGTGAATGTGTGGAATTCAATACCATGGGAAGTTGAGGCCAAAATGCTGTCTGAGTTCAAAAAGAAATTAGATATAGCTCTTGGGGCTAAAGGGGTCAAGGGATATGTGGGGAAGGGGAGATCAGGATATTGAATTCAATGATCAAGATGAATGGTGGAGCAGGCTTGAAGGGCTGAATGGCCTACTCCTGCTTCTAGTTTCCATGTTTCTATGTTTCTATCTATAATATTTGCCTCAATTGCTCCCTGTGTAGAGTTCTTCATTCCAACAACTGGCTGGTTAAAAAAGTTTTCTCCTGAATTTCTCGCTGGGTTTATTAGTGATTATCTTTGATTTATGGCTCCTAGTTTTGGCTGGCCTGCAATTTATTGAGGAAAGTTGAAGATTAGCCCCAGGGGATGCTGGTGATGAATGCTTCAGCTCAGTCTAAATAATCAAGTGTGATTTACAGTCGCAGAGACCTCACCACTGAACGCTTAGTAAGCAAAGTACTCTAAAACAGAGGAGTTAGAGGCATGGTGGCACAGTGGTTAGCACTGCTGCCTCAAAGCGCCAGGGACATGGATTTGATTCCTGGTTCGGGTCACTGTCTGTGTGGAGTTTGCATGCTCTCCCAGTGTCTGTGTGAGTTTCCTGCGGGAACTCCGGTTTCTTCCCACATTCCAAAGATGTGCAGGTCAGGCGCATTGGCCGTGCTAAATTCTCCCTCAGTGTACCCGAACAGGCACCAGAGTGTGGCGACTAGAGGATTTTCACAGTAACTTCATTGCAGTGTTAATGTAAGCCTTACTTGTGACAGTAATAAATAAAATTTAACTTACAAAGAATTAACATGAACATTTCACTGAATACTGGCACATCAGAAGCAGATTGGGGAAATGCCAGGATTTATCTCTGGCTGTTACTGAGCAAGCTTCTTCCAGGTGAAGTTCCAGAAATTGACCACTACAGTTCCAGCTCTAGAAAGAGTAAAAGGACAGCGGGTGGGATTTTCTTGCCGCGCCCATCCTAAAACCACCTGAGGTCAATGGACCTTTGTATGGTCTGCCCCCTGCCCCACCCACCCACTACGATTCCCGTGGCAGGCAGGATGGGAATGTGTTTCCTGCTCCCGATCACTATTTAGTGATCCTTCCAGTAAACATGTCCAAATGAACGTCAGATCGGAGCAGGATTGGGTCCCCTGCTCCATCACGGAATACCCTGCACACACTCAGGGATTCAAGGGGGCCGATAGAGAGAAACTATTTCCTCTGGTGGGGGATTCCAAACTGGGTGACATATAATCTGAAAGTTAGAACTCAGCCAATTAGGAGAGGAATCAGGAAGCTCGCTTTCATGTCAAAAGTAGCATAAAAATAGGACTCTCTCCTCTTAAAAGCTGTGAGTCCCTGGGGGGTTATTGGAGCTTTTAATTCCATGAAGGATAGCGGCAGTGTTCCCATGTATCTGTTTCCCTTGTCCTTCTGGATGGAAGTGGTTGTGAGTTTGGAAGGTGCTGTCTAAGGATCTTTGGTGAATTGCCGCAGTGCATCTTGTAGATAGTACACACGGCTGTTACTGAGTGTCGGTGGTGGAGATGGTGGATGTTTGTGGATGTGATGCCAATCAAGTGGGCTACTTTGTTCTGAATGGTGTTCAGCTTTTTGAGTGCTGTTGGAGCTGCACCCATCCAGGCAAGTGGGCAGTATTCCGTTACACTCCTGACTTGCGCCTTGTAGATAGTGGACAGGCTTTGGGGAGTCAGGAGTTGAGTTACTTGCTGCAGTATTCCTAGTCTCTGGCCTGCTCTTGTAGCCACTGTGTTTATGTGGGGAGTCTAGCTGAGTTTCTGGTCAATGGTAACCTCAAGGATGGTGGAGCAGGCTTGACAAGCCAAAGTTCTTCTCCTATGTTCCTAACATGTTCCTTTACTGCCACTGGGCCAAGATCCTGGAATTCTCTCCCTAACAGCAGTGTGAGTGTGCCTAGACCACATGGACTGTGGTGGTTTAAGAAGCTCATCACCACCTTCTCAAGGGCAATTAGGGATGGGCAATAAATGCTGGCCTTGCCACACCATGAAGATCAATAAAAAGCAACACCGAGTATCACATACTCTCCATCTATCAGATACCCATACAGCAGAACTTTCTTTGAGGTTGACTTCTACTTACTTTAAAGTTTATTTATTTATTAGGGTCACAAGTAGGCTTACATTGACGCTGCAATGAAGTTACTCTGGCCACCACACCCTGGAGTCAGTTTGGGTACACAGAGGGACAATTTAGCAGGGCCTGCGCACCTAACCTGCTGTGGACTGTGGGAGGAAACTGGAACATCCGGAGGAAACCCACGGAAACATGGAGAGAACATGCAGACTACACACAGACAGTGACCCTGGCGCTGTGAGGCAGCAGTGCTAACTACTGTGCCACCGTGCTGCCTTACTGGCTGGTATTCTCCACTGGGGGGACAGTAAGGAGGGAGTGGCACACATACCCTGTTCAATGTCAAACACATCAACTGTCTTCACAAACTTGGGCCTCTTGTAGCCTCGATTCTGCTGTAAGCCTCCGAGGCTAAAGAAGTTCTTCTCTGTCATCACACAGCTGGAGAAGGCGCGGCGGGTAGGAATGTTGGGAAGCCTGGTCCAGGACTTTGCTTCAATGTCATAGACCTCAAAGGCAGTAACCGGATTCTTCGCCTGTCTCCCACCTGCCACAGGACAAACATACAACATTATTTGAGCTCCAGCTGCAGAATTTCACAGCCGCAGATCCGAAACAGAAAAATCTTCAGGAATAGAGGGGAGAGAAGGATGAGAGAGAAGAGAATCAGAACTGTTCAAAGAGCAACATGAAACGACGCTTCCCCAGGGCAGGACTGAGGGAGTGCTGCACTGTCCGAAGTGTTGTCTTTCAGATGACATGTTAAACTGAGACCCTGTCAGGTGAGTGTAAAAGACCTCATGACATTAATTGAAGAAGAGATGGAAGTCCTCCCTGGTGCTCTGGCCATTATTTATCTTTCAAACAACATTAGAACAAAGAACAAAGGAAAATACAACACAGGAACAGACCCTTTGGCCCTCCAAGCCTGCGCCCATCATGATGCCTGCCTGAACTAAACCAAATGCACTTATAGAATCCATATCCTTCTGTTCCCATCCTATTCATGTATTTGTCTAGTTGTCCCTTAAGTGACGCTATTAATAAGGTCATTGTCATTTTGGGAGGAGAGTGTAAAATGCATTCCTGGGTGGAAATTTAAGATTTGGGACTATTTTAATCCCTGAACCTAAAACAGTTGGAAAGTTAGAGAAAGGAGCTGTGTAATAGAGTCTCAGTGGGTAAGAGGGGCAGGAGAGATGATAAGGGATGGCAGATTGTTCCTACTCCTCCCCAACACCACAAGGGAAGGTAAACATTAATTAGTTCATTAGAATCATAGAATCCTACAGTGTAGAAGGAGGCCATTCAGCCCATCGAGTCAGCACCAACCACAATCCCACCCAGGCCCTATCTCTATTACCCCATGTATTTACCTCACACTAAGGGGCAATTTATCATGGCCAATCAACCTAACCTGCACATTTCCACATCTGTGGGAGGAAACTGGAGCACCCGGAGGAAACCCACAAAGACACTGGGAAAATGTGCAAACTCCACACAGACAGTGACCCAAGCTGGGAATTGAACCCGGGTCCCTGGCGCTGTGAGGCAGCAGTGCTAATCACTGTGCCACCCTTATGGCCTCCCCACCATCCCAAAAGTTCCTGACTCTCATTAGCACGGGTGAGTCCCTGGCCCGAACCTGAGTTAAAATCACAGAGTCCAATCTGTGTTTGAAGAAAGGACCCTGCTGTCTTTGGGGACTAGTTTAGCAGCCCATTCGAAATCCCGAGTAAATATTGGAGATATCGGAGTAGGTTTTCACTGGACTCAGGCTGGGGTTAAACTGTTTTAATGTTGAATACAATCGGTTGGGGTACAGATCGCACCCTCTGATCTCACTGAATGGCAGAGCAGGCCTACTCCTGGTCTGGGCCACACTGGTTCTGCCAAGAACTAACAAAATCGAGAAAGCAAAGGGAGAAACAGTTGAAGCTCTGGAAATCTCAGAGCAAACACGACGTGACCAGAATTTTATATCACTCTGGCAAGCGCACACGCAACCTGGAACTGCATGAAATTGTGTGAGGGGGTCTCGGACCTGCCTCTCAATGCCATTGTGCACTCACTCAATTCTTCAGTCAATGGGCTCATGCGGGAAGCAGACCATTGACAATCAAGGCAGCAATTTAACCCATTAAGAGGCTAATTGAATACAGTTTTAACCTGTGGCCCCTCTGTCTTTATGGTTGGTGGACTGGCTAAGTGGCCTTCACGTTCCAGCTACAACCTCGATCCAGGGCAGGGTGAAATGTCAGGGCTGGAATCACATTTGAAAAGGTGTCTGGGGACTGAGCTTTGTGTTTGCATGTGCTGCCTGGCTGTCTCTTTGCAGCGTTCCTGCATTGTGATTTATTTTTTTTACAGGTCTGCAGCTCCCTGAGACCGCTCCGCAGCTGCTGTCCCACCCACTGAGGGAGCACGTTATTAACCCCAGCCTGCATCCCCGCCTATTCTCAGCACCCACCCTGTTCCTGTCCCCCCCCTCGGCAATGCTGAGCCTTTCCCAGTCCACGTTTCACACTGGCCACCCATTAATTTGCCGACCAACATGAAATCGTGTTCCAATGGTGACCGGAATCATGTTTCTTGTCCACTTCCAGACCCGCCCAAGCCCACATGGCCAACAGAATCATAGAATCCCAACAGTGCAGAAGGAGGCCATTCAGCCCATCGGATCTGCACCAACTCTTACCCAGGCTTACCCCATCGTCCCACGAATTTATCCTGTTAATCCCCCTAACATATATCTCAGGACACTAAGGGTCAATTTTGCATGACCAATCAACCTAACCTGCACATCTTTGTTCTGCAGTAGGAAACTGGAGCACCCGGAGGAAACCCACGCAGACATGGGAAGAACGTGCAAACTCCACACAGACAGTGACCCAAGTCGGGAATCAAACCTGGGTCCCTGGCGTTGTAAGGCAGCAGTGCTAACCACTGTGCCACCGTGCCGTATAAAATTCAGGCCTGTGTTAACAAGAGGATTGTCCCTGTCTGCCACAGGAGCCCCACCAGCTGTTAATGAACAGAAAAACCTAGGCTGACACTAGCAGCACTGAGGGATACTGTCAGTGATGTCTACCAGAATTTTACCATCTTGCCCACCTAATGTTTGTAAGATCCCACCCAAGGCCAATGGAGAATGCTATTCTGTGAGCCTCACCCCGCCAACCCCACCCCCACCACCCCAGAATCTGGGAGGGGTGTGTCGGTAAAATTCCGGCTGTCATCCTTGCAGGAATTCAACCAAACAGGCAGAGTGCCAGCGAACCCCCTTCCCCCGTCCTCCCGCTTCACCCGCCATCGATCTCAAGCACCCTCATTCCTCACTAACTGAAGCGCCCGAATGGGGCTTCAATGGAACATGTCTGGTTTGCCCCGATTCTGGATGGGTGAATGCGATCCGGGGGTAGTGCCAGTAAAGTTGGGCATGCAGCCCATTAAGTCAATTTAAATACATGCGGTTGGCCCCGATCACGGTCATTTTCGGCAAAGGGGGAACCGGTGCAGAGGCTGGCACAGATCACACTACTCACCTCGCACCCAACTTTACCAAGTTTTTGTAAAATGTGATGGTAAAATCAGACCTGCTGTTTCTGGTAGCTTGTTGCGTGCAGACTGAGTGCCATATCTTAAACGTACTCCCTTGGCTAGGAAGCACTTTGGGATGTCCTTCAAGCTGCTCTGTTGATGCATGTTTCCCTTTATTGATCTCTCAGGACTTACCACACACGTATATCTTGTTCCCTTGAAGGAAGGTGCTGGCTGCATATCTGGGTGTAGGCATGGCCGGGAGTGAGAGCCACAGGTCCTTCACGATATCGTATTGCTGGAGGTGAGCCTGTGGACACATGTCTGATCCCATTCCGCCCACTGCATACACGCGACCGTCTGGAATTACACAAGTCTTTGAACTCATTACAAGTTTCAATCCAAACGTTAGTTATTCAACAAGTTTAAATAATCGTCCACAACATCCCCACCTTCCTCTCTGCTGGAACTGACCAATGCTAGCTCGAGGCAGCCTCCTGCTCCCCTAGCTTGCTAACAGCCTATTCATGAATTTAGACAGTGACCTATTGGACCACTAGCCTAATCCAGACTGAAGCAAATATGATGTACAGAGAAGAAAGAATGTGTATTTAAGTTTGTTTATTAGTGTCACAAATAGGCTTAGTTTTGTTTTATTTTAGTTTCAAGGCTCCCTCAAGAACTTCAGCACCAAACTAGAGATGGACGCTTCCAGTACAGTGCTGAGGGAGTGCGGCACTGTCAGATGTACAGTCTGCCAAGTAAGACATTAAATGAGATTCCATCTTCCCTCTCAGGTGGAGGTAAATGATCCCATTGCACTATTTCATAGGAAGTTAGGGGAATTATCCAAGATGGTCTGCCCACTTTTTATCTCTCAATCAACATCATTAAAGGACAAATTATCTAATCATTATGGCATTAATATTTATGGGAGTTTGCTGTGTGAATATTTGCTGTCAGACTTCCTACATTATAGCAGTGGCGAAACTTCAAAAATACTTCATTGACTGTAAAGCACTTTGAGATATGCTGAGGTTGTGAAAGACACAACAGAAATACAAAACTTTCTTTTTTAAAAATTTTCCTTCAACAAAATCCCTCATAATTTTGAACAACTCTATGAAATCTCCCAGGATCAAGGTTACCTTTTACCGTCACAGACACTCCCATGGCAGCTTCGCACAAGGAGCTCTTCTGCACCCACTTGCCCTCTTCCACGTTGTACATCTCCACCGTTGACAGGGGGTTCTGACGGACTCCCACACCCCCAATTACCAGTATCTGTTTGCCCACGGCAGCCACGGCCACACCTACCCGTGGCGTGGGCATGGGTGGCAGGGTGGTCCACTGATTGGCCTCCGGGCAGTAAACCTCGCAGTTGCTCATCGGGGTCCCATCTTCATCGCAGCCTCCGATGAGGTACACCTGCCCCCCGCTCTCCACAGGCGTGCAGTAGACACGGCCGGTGGGTAAGGGTGCCAAGGGCTGCCAATGGAATGACTTGGCACTGGGCACAGCCATCGCATTTGACCGTCTGTGTTAGTGGGAATTCACCCCCACTTCCCGTCAAGCGGCTCTCCGAAGAGTCAGAATGAGAAGACCATCGTAGTAAGCCTTGTCTTCATTTGTGCTGAGTCGTTCAGAAGGGAGTTGGGGCTGGAAAGAAGAAAAGAAGGCAAATGATTTGATTTGATTTGATTTATTATTGTCAGATGTATTAAAAATATTGTTTCTTGCGCATGTGGATACAATCACAATTTACAGCCTGGTCAATATCATCAGGAGCGTGCGTTTGGATGCTTTCCACCCTCCTTGAATCAGACTCAGTTGCAATTCAGTGGGGGGGGGCATTGGGGCAGCAGGTGGCACAGTGGTTAGAACTGCTGCCTCACAGCGCCAAGGACGTGGCTCGGGTCACTGTCTGTGTGGAATCTGCATGTTCTCCCCGTCTCTGCATGGGTTTCCTCCAGGTGCTCTGGTTTCCTCCCACACTCGAAAAGGCGTGCTGGTTAGATGGATTGACCCGAACAGGCACCAGAGTGTGGCAGCTAGGGGAATTTCACAGTAACTTCATTGCAGTGTTAATGTAAGCCTTATTTGTGACCAATAAATAAACTTGGGCTAACTTGCATATACCCATTGAGCCATCAGTGGGAATTCTACTATTAAATCACATTTAAACCAATTTGAAATACATTGGGTAAAAATGTTAGGTTTCCTTCCTTGACTGTTATGCTGAAGACATCTGTTTAAATTATAACCATCATCTAAGTGTATTTCCAAGTGCTGTTACTATCCCAGATGATGTTAATCTGGAAAAATCAGATCCCAGATTGAAACCTAGCTTAATAGATCTTAACTTTGTTTTTATTTAGAAACTGTAGCGGTCAGATACTGAACAAATTCACAGGAGTTTTCTGATGGATCTTTAATATAACGAACAGAACACTTATTAAACAAAGGGAAATGAATTATATTACACCAGATAAAAATCTTGGAAAGATCTCAATACAAATGCTAGAAAATAATTCAAATTCGCACAATTCCTTTTAATTCAGTGATACCCTTACAAACACAAAACATCCAGTGAAGATTTACCATGATCTTAATACCAGAGCTTCTTGCGTGGGCTAGTTCTGTTACAGATGGTTTTTCTTGTGATGTATTGCCAAGCATTCATTAAAGATTTTCCCCCAGCTGGTTCCTCTCCCTAAGACTCCCAAACCACATTCTAAACTCACCATTCCTTCAACTGCAGAACAAGCACACAAGTCCCCCAAGCTCAGGCCCCAACAGCCTTAACAGAGAGTTTGAACTCCTTTCTTGCCTCTCTGCCATACACACTCTGAACCTCTTTTCTGTCTTTTCCTGTGTCTCTGTGTATCACTAGACAAGAGTACAGTTTTTTTCCACACTGTGGTTTCCTGCCCCAAAATCACTAAACCTCTTTGCAATCCTATCTCTTCACTTCAGGGATTGTAAAACTACATTAAAAATGCATGCATCCAAACAGATCCAGAAAACGTGACCCTTATGCTAGGACAGCCACCAGACTTCCCAGCACCAAGCTCACACAAAAAATAAATGAAGCTGAAACCTTGTTCTACCTTTCTTAACACATAAATTTTTGTAGATCCTAACACCACGTTCAAGAAAATCCCGTTTTCTGAGGCTCGAGATTATTTAAGTTAGGGAAATATAATTAAAAATCAGGGAAGACATGATCCTTGTTTGTACCAAACTTGGAGTATAGAGCTGGTCTCCATATTATAAAAAGGATATGTATAGGTAATGGAGAAAGGAAAAAAAGAGATTCACAAGAATGATAGCAGAAGTGAGAGGTTATACCTATCAAAAAGATTGGTTTTTTTTTCTCCATGAAATGGGAAGATGGTGGCGCAGAGGTATTATCATTAGATTAGTGAACCAGGAACTCAGTGTAATGCTCTGGGGACCCAGGTTTGAATCCTACCTTGGCAAATGGTGAAGTTTGAATTCAATGAAAATCTGGAATTAAAAGTCAAATGATGACCATGAAACCATTGTCGATTGTCATAAAAACCCATCTGGTTCACTAATGTCCCTTAGAGGAGGAAATCTGTGTCCTTACCATGTCTGGCCTACATGTGACTCCAAAGCCACAGTAATGTGGTTGACTCCAAGCCCTCAGAAATGGCCTAGCAAGTCACTCATGTGGCCAAACAGGCCACCAAAGATGGTGATTGCAAAGCACAATGGGATTGGATGGCCAAGTGTGTGTAAAGACTGAGACAAAGAGGATGCAGGCCTCAATGAATATTGGACTGAGACAAGTGGGCTTTCTCTAGATGCTATGAATACACAGGAAATAGGCCATCCTGAAGACAATGCACACTCTCTGGTCAAACATATTTGTTTACCAGGCTAAGGGGCGCCTTAACCTCTTATTTGGGAGGGAGATATGTGGCCCACGTATCTCCAGCACCCACAGGCATGGTTGCCCGAAATCGGTGTCCAGTGCCCGATTCGACTCCTATCGATGAGGGTGATCGAACCCTGATTGATTGATTGGTAGTGATCGAGGGTCCACACTAAAAGGTGCAAAATAATCCAAGAATAAAGGTGCTACACAATATGCTACAAGCAGCAGCGACTCCAGAGACCAACCACCATGAAGGACCACCCTGGACCATCCAGAGGAGAAGAAGGAAGAACAGAGCAGACCCAGAAGAAGAGGATTAGACCAGACCACAGACCAGATCCTACTGAGGACACTGCAGAGACCAACACATGGATACAGGCCAACATCTGCTTAGGTACTTATCAGTGACTCACAGTTCAGTCAAAGTCCAGCGTTAACTTTAAATCTTAATTGTTCTGTAAAAGTAACTATAGTAACTAATATTAATTATGTGAATGAATAAACAGTATTGTATAAGAAGCTGATTCACAGTTCTTTGATCACAGTATAAGGGTTAAAAACACACTGTATGGCAAGACTCAGTTCAACAGCAATCAGGGATGGGCAATAAATGCTGGCTCAGCCAGCGACACCAACATCCTGTAAATGAATAAAGAAAAGAAAATAGAAGGACAATCTGTGAGAGATCGTTAAGGTTATGAGAGGATTTCGAGAAGATGTTTTCCCTTACAGATGATAAGTAGGGGCCACGAATATCAGTTGGTCACAAACAAATCCAATAAATCACCAATAAATTCAGGAGAAATTTATTTGCCCAGAGAATGTAGAATTGTTACTGCAGGGAGTAACTGAGGTGAAAAGGGTAGATGGCATTTAAAGGGAAGCTGGATGAACATTGTGAAGGGGGGGGTGGGGTGGAAAGGTGTAGAAGGGAATGCCCATAGGATGAGATGAAGAAAAGTGGGCGGAGGATTGTGTGGAGCATAAGTGGCAGCAAAGGGCCAAGTCTGACTGGATAACCTGGCGCTGTGTTGTAAACTTAATGTAAACCCATGCCTGCTTTCTAAAGAATTGAAGTGCAAAAAATGCTTGCATTTGTGTAACGCCTTTGATGCCCCGTGATGTCCGAAAGCACATTGAATAGTCATAGAATCTCGACAGTGCAGAAGGGGGCCATTTGGCCCATCAAGTCTGTACTAACCACATGACAGCCAACGAGATATTTCTGAAGTGTAAACACTGTTGCAATGTTTGGAAGGCGGCAGCAGATTTATGCACAGCAAGCTCCCACAAGTAGCACTGCGATAATAAGCAGGTGGGGGAGGGATAATTCTTGGCCCTGGGCATCAGGGAGAGAGGTTCCCTCCCCTCTTCATGTCAGTGACCATGGGGTCCTATACATCCACTGAGAGCACAGGCGGGTTTAAAGTCTTGTCCGAAAGCATTTCTTGAAGTTACAATTTCTTTTGGGCTCTTGCTCCCCTTTATTTTGGGTTTTAACACAATCATGGAGGCAATCAGCCCTCCGGACACATCAGGAAGTAATTTTATCTCACCCACTGCGAGCGGGAAAGAGTCAAGTCACAATAACTGACACGCGCCACCCATCGTCCTCAGCCAAAGACATTCCATCTGCGGGGAAACAAAAAACTGCTTTTGTAATTTTGTAACTTCTGTCTGTGTGGATTCTTCACATTCTCCCCGTGTCTGCGTGGGATTCCTCCGGGGGCTTCGGTTTCCTCCCAAAAATGTGCGGCTTAGATTGATTGGCCACGCTAAAATGGAGGTTAGAGGGATTAGCAGGGTAAATATGTGGGGTTACAGGAATAGGGCCTGGGTGGGATTGTTGTCGGTGCAGACTCGATGGGCTGAATGGCCTCCTTCTGCATCGTAGGGATCTATGAAAGTAACGGGAAGAGTATTTTTTCCAACCTGCCTTTCTCAACCCGAGGGTCCCTAATTCCATTAACTCTTCATCAACTCTCAGGAATTGCTGTACCCAAGATTGAATTTATAAATAGTTTAATGTTTGTTGTGGTATTCTGCCCAAGATCATGGCCACAAAACGGGAAGAGCCAAATCCACAAATTCCATGGAGCAGAAAGCAATGACACATTGCACAAAAAGGATGCTTCACTGGCAAAGTTACACACTTCTGCGGCATGACCACAAATTGACCATAAATGTAACACTCTGAAATTACTAGTTAACCCACTGTGACACAGCCAAGGTATTTGTGACAGTGTGAAGTAATTAACAGCATAAAACAAGAAAAAAGTAAAATGCTTCTGGGAATCAGAAATGTGCTGAAAACACTCAGGCAGCTTCTGTAGAGAGATGTTAACTTCTTAGATTAATGACTCTTTGTCAGAGAATTAAAAAAAGCTCGTACTCCAGGAAGTCCACCCAGCCTGGATTGGCCCAGAATGATAGAGTGAACCTGAATACTCAATCACTAATGTCCTTAGGAGAAGGAAATCTGCCATCCTTACCTGGCCTGACCTACATGTGACTGCAGAGCCACAGCAATGTGGTTGACTCTCAACTGCCCTCCAAGAGCAACTTGGGTTAGATGCATTGGCCATGCTAAATTCTCCCTCAGCTTACCCCAAAAGGCACCAGAGTGTGGTGACTCGGGGATTTTCACAGTAACTTCATTACAGTGTTAATGAAAGCCTATTTGTGATACTAATAAAACTTTATAAGATGGACAATGAACACTGGCCAGCCAGCGATACCCTTGTCCCACAAAAGAACACAAAAAAAAAGGCTTCTCATCACATCCTCAGGACATCCCAAAGACAATCCATTCCTTTTCCAGAGTGTGCTTGCTGAGTTTAAAAAGAATTTTAGTGCACAATTCTTACAGGGCTCAACAAGGTAGATGCAGGAAGGATGTTTACCCTGGCCAAAGACTCACATTCCAATCATTATCTTGTAAATTGAGTTTGTGTCTATATATGCCCTGTTTGTGAACACAACTCCCACTCACCTGATGAAGGGGCAGTGCTCCGAAAGCTTGTGGCTTGTGCTACCAAATAAACCTGTTGGACTTTAACTTGGTGTTGTGAGACTTCTTACTGTGCTTACTCCAGTCCAACGCCGGCATCTCCACATCAGAGATACAAGAACCAGGGGCACAGCCTCAGAGTAAGGGACGAGCTATTTAGGACTGAGAGGGTGGTGAATCTTTGGAATTCATAGAATCCTACAGTGCAGAAGGAGGCCATTCAGCCCATCGAGTCTGCACCGATGACAATCCCACCCAGGCCCTATCCCCATAACCCCATGCATTTACTCCAGCTAGTCTCCCTGACACTAGGGCCAATTTAGCACAGCCAATCCACTTAACCTGCACATCTTTGGACTGTGGGAAGAAACTGGAGCACCCGGAGGAAACCCACGCAGACATGGAGAGAACATGCAAATTCCACACAAACCATGACCCTAGCCGGGAATCGAACCCATGCTAAACACTGTGCCACCATGCCGCCCCTCAGAGGGCAGTTGAGGCTCCATCACTGAGCATGTTCCAAACAGAAACAGATAGATTTCTAGATAGTGTAAAGATATCAAGGCATTTGGGAATAGTGCAGGAAACTGGAGATAGAGATCAGCCATGATCTAATCAGATGTTGGAGCAGCCTCGAAGGGCTGAATGGCCTACTCTTGTTCCTATTTCCTATGTTCTATACAAATAGAACAGCCTATTGTGCACAGCAAAGTGAGTGAACTTTGGACAGTGGGTTTCTGATTTGATTTGATTTAATTTATTATCACATGAAAAATATTGTTTTTTGTGCGCTACACTGACAAAACATACCATTCATAGAGAAGGAAACAAGAGAGTGCAGAATGTAATGTTACGGTCATAGTTAGGCTGTAGAGAAAGATCAACTTAATGCAAGGTAGGTCCATTCAAAAGTCTGATGGCAGCAGGGAAGAAGCTGTTCTTGAGTCAGTTGGTACGTGACCTCAGACTTTTGTATCTTTTTCCCGACAGAAGAAGGTGGAAGAGAGAGTGTCCGTGGTATGTAGGGTCCTTAATTATACTGGCTGTTTTTCTGAGACAGCGGGAAGTGTAGACAGAGTCAATGGATGGGAGACTGGTTTGTGTGATGGACTGGACTTCATTCACAACCCTTTGTAGTTTTGTGCAGTCTTTGTCAGAACACTAGCCATACCAAGCTGTGATACATTCATAAAGAATGCTTTCTATGGTGCATCCATAAAAGCCGGTGAGAGTCATAGCTGACATGTTGAATTTCCTTTGCCTTCTGAGAAAGTAGAGGCATTGGTGAGCTTTCTTAACTATAGCGTGGACGGACCAGGACAGATGATCTGGACACCTAGAAACTTGAAGCTCTCAACCATTTCCACTTCATCCCCATTGATGTAGACAGGGGAATGTCCTCCATTGTGCTTTCTGAGGTCGATGACTATCTCCTTCATTTTACTGACATTGAGGGAGAGATTATTGTCATTGCAACAGCTTAGTCCATCTTTTTCCTGCATTCTGTTTCATAATTATTTGAGATCTGATCCACTACTGTGGTGTCATCAGTCAATCAAGCTGGAGGGGAATTTGGCCACACAGTAGCGGTTCTGCCTCTGAGTCAGAAGATTATGTGTACCAATCACACTCTACACAGCCCCAATGGGTAGAAAGAAGAGACAGGACAGGATTGCCCTGAGGGTTTCTGAGATCCACCAGAGGTTCTTCCAACTCAGAGGCTGGTGCAATGCTTACTAAACCGAACTGTCACTAAAGTAAACTAATGGTAAGAATCATGGGACTTTCTGGACCCAAGGTCCATGTTAATCACCTGGCAGTACTTGCATGATACAATGATAATGGAGTTGTCCATTAATCAGAGCCATCAATTTCTATCAATGATCCCACAACAGATTCAGACACTGATAAAGAAAACTCCCAGTGGTATAGACCTCTGGGTCCAAAGTCATTTGATTCTCTCAAATGTGTAATGCTCACCACTCAACGTCTCTCAACTTCGTTCAAATTTATTCCTTCATGGGATTTGGGTGCCACTGGCAAGGACCGCATTTGTTGCTCATCCCTATTTGCTCTTGAACTGGATAGTTTTCATGGCTTTTTCAGAGGGCAGTTAAGAGTTAACCACATTGCTGTGGCTCTGGAGTCACGTGTAGGCCAGACTGGGTAAGAACAGCGGATTTCCTTCCCTAAAGGACATTAGTGAACCAGATGGGTTTCTAAACAAAAAAAATTGACAATAGCAGTTTCATGGTCACCGTAACTGAGACCTGTTTTCGACTGCAGATTCACTCCAACTGGATAGAGTGGATGTGGGGAGGATGTTTCCATTAGTGGGAAAAACTAGAACCAGATGGCTCAGCCTCAGGCTAAAGGGACGATCCTTTAAAACAGAGATGAGGAGGAATTTCTTCAACCAAAGAGTGGTGAACCTGTGAAACTCTTTGCTGCAGAAGGCTGTGGATGTCACTGGGTGTCTTTAAGACAGAGATAAATAGGTTCTTGATTAATAAGGGGATCAGGGGTTATGGGGAAAAGGCAGGAGAATGGGGATGAGGAAAATATCAGCCATGATTGAATAGCGGAGCAGACTTGATGGGCCGAATGGCCTAATTCTGCTCCTATGTCTTGTGGTCATTCATGGAATTGAAATTTCACAGCTTTCATTGTGGGAATTGAACCTGTGAACCCAGAGCTGTATTAGCCCAGATCTCTGGATTAACATTGCCCTCCTTATTCAATGTTGTTCTTTGAAAGAAACTGATTGAACTTGTATTCCAAGGGGAACTGTTGCAGAGATTGGCCATTTGCGAGCTGAAATAGTTATTTCAAAAGAATTTAATTCCCTTTCTCCATCTCACTTAAACGTGACATGCTTTTTCTAAAAAGTAACAACTGTTAAACAACTTTAACAGTTTGACCCAGAGCTGTGTAGTCCAAAGTCGATCACAGATATCTAGCCAGCAGATAAATGTTTACAGCTGGATAACCGTTAGCATGTGTCTCATTCTCTCATAAGAACATAAGAACATAAGAACCAGGAGCAGGAGTAGGCCATCTGGCTCCTCGAGCCTGCTCCGCCATTCAATATGATCACGGCAGATCTTCTCGTGGACTCAGCTCCTGCCTGTTCATCATAACCCTTAATTCCTTTATTGTTCAAAAATCTATCTATCCTTGCTTTAAAAACATTCAATGAGGCAGCCTCAACTGGGCAGGGAATCCCACAGATTCACAACCCTTTGTGTGAAGAAGTTCCTCCTCAACTCAGTCCTTCCCCTTATTTAGAGGCCATGCCCCCTAGTTCTCGTTTCACCAGCATGCTATCGACTCTTTTAGATTGCTGAAGCCTCTGATCCGAGTTTGAGTGACACATCTCATTACTTACAGAGCTCTGACTAGTCTATTTTCTCGTTGGTTGGTTTCTCTGGTGGTGGAGTCAGAATTAAGTGCCAGGAAGCTCCTGTCCTCATCAGTTACCTTCAGCGGCAACAAGGAGTCTTAGTAACAGCTGACGTGACGTTTCGGTAGCCAGGCAACAGATTCTTCCCCCTCCCTCCGCCGTTGATGACCTGTCACTTCTCTGCTAAATAATCCCATCAAATCTATCTCAGCTGCAGTCACCTTCTCCAAGCGCTGTTGAGATGAAAAACTGCAGAAGGTTACAGCAGTTCTCACCTTGACTCTGCGGTGACTCAAAGCCCTGATTTCTCAGCTCATTTCCAGTACAGCGTTTAATGAAGTCTCCCTCAGACAGTGCTGGAGTCGGGCTTCACTGAATTAGATTTCACATCACTTACCAGATGAAATGTTCTCTGAACAGGTCGCGAGGACTGGCCCCATGAGGCAGTGCATTGCAAGATTACACTTGGAATCTTGTGCACTCGCCATTTCACTTACACAGAATCATTTATGAAGATGCATCTTGAGAATTAAAACAAAGAAAAGCAGCAGGAGGGGGAAAAAAGAAATCAGTTCTAATTTTCTCCAGGACACTGCTCAGTCCCAAAGCAAATTACAGAGGATGCTGGAATCTGAAACAACAGCAAGAGATGCTGGAAAATCTCAGCAGGTCTGGCAGCACCTGTGGAGAGAGAATAGAGCCAATGTTTCCAGTCTGGATGATCCTTCCAGCACTGATAAAACACTTTGGAATGTCATGAAAGGTGCAATATAAATACAACCTTTTACCTCCCATACTTTCTGCTCTTGCTTTCTGTCCTGTGTCTCTTCATGGGACACATGTGCACAGCTGGAGGTCACAAGGAACACTGGTTAAAGGGCACAATATCCATTTGTAACTCCAGTATTACCACCCGTTCTGCCTTAAATAGGGCGTTGGCCATGACGTGGAGATGCCAGCGATAGGCTGAGGTGAGCACAGTGAGAAGTCTCACCACACCAGGTCAAAGTTCAACAGCACTCACCTAATGAAGGCGCAGTTCTCCGAAAGCTTGTGATTCCAAATAAACCTGATGGACTTTAATCGGGTGTTGTGAGATTTCTTATTGAACAGGTTAGCTCCACATTGGGTGAATCACCTAGTTACTGACTCCAGTCTCACAGCAGAACTGAACCAAAGGTGTATCCATACAGGTACTCTGGGGGTGGCACAGTGGTTAGCAGCGCTGTCCCACAGCATCAGGGATCCAGGTTCAATTCCCGGCTTGAGTCACTGTTTGTACGGAGTTTGCACATTCTACCCATGTCTGTGTGCATTTCCTCTGGGTGCTCCAGTTTCCTCCCACACTCCAAATACATGCTAGTTAAATGCATTGGCCATACCAAATTCTCCCTCAGTGCACCCAAACAGGTGCTGGAGTGTGGAGACCAGGGAATTTCCACAGTAACTTCATTGCAGTGTTAATGTAAGCCTACTTGTGACTCTAATGAATAAATAAACTGTAAATAAATACCTTGGCCAATAATGAGGGAGCGCAGAGGCAGCTAGCAACAGAGAAAAGCTGTGATGAAATGAAACAGGATAGGATAACTTAAATAATTCACTGCTGTAAATCACTGCGAATTAATGCAGCTTAAGCATCAGCTATTTTTTTCTCATTCCCTGACGCCACTTACTCATGCAATATAAAAAGCGTGTTAAAATCCTCCTTCAGCCGCACTATTGATAGCGATTGGTTTTCCTTTATAAGCAGCGGTTCAAGGTCAAACTTTAGTCCAGAGTTGTAAAAGCCCTGGGCTAGAAAAACAGTAAGCGAAAGGAAACCGTTTTGAAATCAAAGAGTAAGATACTTCAGAGTTTACCAGAAATCTAAAACAAAAACAGGAAAAAGCCAGAGAGATTCAGCGAGAAACAGGGTTAATGTTTGAGCCCAATGATTTTTCATTTGAATTCCTTCACTCTTGCTTTGCTTGTCCTCACGGTTACTGCCAGACCTGCTGAGAGTTTCCCACATTTTCTGTTTTAATTTTAAAATAGATTTTGTACAGAGTGTTAATTTCTTCTTGGCAAATCTCCTATAATTAGACACTAATTAGCAATCTCACCTAACTAGTCATCAATCATGTCACTAAGTCCTAACGGGAACAGTAGCATGACGGTTATGTAACTGGACAATCCAGAGGCCTGGACTATTTTTCCAGGGGTGAGTTCAAATCCCATGTGGTGAGTTTAAATTAGTGCATAAAATAAACCTGGAACAAAAAGCCAGCAATGATGATAATAAAGCGATTGGATTGTTGTGATAACCTATCCAGTTCACTAATCATAGAATCATACAGTGTAGAAGGAGGCCATTCAGCCCATCGATTCTGCACCAACCACAATCTTGACCCATCCCCATAATCTCATGCATTTACCTTAGGTCATCCCCCTGACACTAAGGGGCAATCAGGCATGGCCAATCCACCTAACTCGCACATTTCTTGGGAGGAAACCGGAGCACCAAGAGGAAAGCCGCACAGACATGGGGAGAATGTGCAAACTCCACACAGACAGTGATCCAAGCCAGGATCGAACCCAGGTCCCTGGCACTGTGAGGCAGCAGTGCTAAGCACTGTGCCACTGTGTCACCCTCAGGCTCCTTCAGAGCTAGGGATCTGCTGTCCTTATCTGATCAGACCAATATGTGATGCCAGACCCACCACAACATAGCTCAGTCTGAAATAGCTTAGCAAGTCAGTGTGTACCATCTACAAGATGCACTTGTAGCAACTCACCAAGGCTCCTTCAACAGCATCTTCCAAACCCATGAATTCTTCTACCACCTTGAAGGTCAAGGGCAGCAGACGCAATGGGAACACGACCATCTGCAAATATTCCATCCTGACTTGGAAATATATCAATGTTCCTTCACTGTCACTGGGTCAAAATCCTGAAACTCCCTTCCTAACAGCACTGTGGGTGTACCTATATTACCAGTGGTTCAAGAAGGCAGTTCAACACCAGCTTCTCAAGGGCATTCAGGGATGGGAAATAGATGCTGTTCTAACCAGCAACCCATGAACGGGTATAATAAAGTCAATTGTATTCAAGAAGGCTGCTTGCTGTCACCTCCTCAAGCACGGTGGAGAATAGAATGTAAAAGCTGGCTTTGTTCCAATACTGACAGGAATGCCAATCAGTGATGGGGACTGGGAGGATACCAATGGGTATATCAGTGCAGTTGTTACGTCACTAGGCACAAAATATGAATTCAAATAGCACTCGCCTGGATGGATGCAGCTTCTACAACACTCAAGAAGCTTGACACCATCCAGCCAGCTTGATTGGTACCACATCCATAAACATTCACTTGCTGCGCCACTGATGAACTTTGGCAACAGTGTGTATTATCTACAAGATACACTACAGGAACTCACCAAGGTTTCTTACGCAGCACCTTCCAAACCCATAACTGCTACCATCTAGAAGGACAAAAGCAAGGCACCTGGGAACACCACCACCTGCAAGTTCCCCTCCAAGTCACTCACCGTCCTAATATATCGCCCTTTCTTCACTGACACTGGGTCAAAAACCTCCTAACAGCTCTGTGGCAGTACCTACACCTTAGTGACAGCAGCGGTTCAAGAAGGCAGCTCACCACCACCTTCTGAAGGGCAATTAATGATGGGTAATAATGTTGGTCTGGCTAATGAGGCACGCATTCCATTAAAAATAAGTATGAGAAGCTTGAAGGTTGGACATTTCAGTGCGGTTGTTAAGGGATATAGACACTGAATCCAAGTGAATTCAATGAACATGTGTTTAATTTGGTAGATGCTTTATTAGTTTCAATCTGCCCATTTTCCATGAAGATTTTACATTGTAATTAATGTGTGTAGATTTCAGAAAATCATGCGAGACCATTATTTTTTAATGAGGTTTTTTAATGGATTGACTCAAAAGCCGTTGATTGCATTACTGTAAAATGAACAGGAATGGGTCAATCAGCCATCAAGCCTTTCCATCTGTCCACCTACCCTCGTCATCTCCACAAATCTTCACACCCTTAGTCAAGGAAACAACCTATCAATCTCAGCTTTGTAATTTTCAATTGACCCCTAGCCTCTAGGGTGACACAGTGGTTAACACTGCTGCCTCACAGTGCCAGGGACCCGCGTTCGATTCCCGGCTTGGATCACTGTCTGTGTGGAGTTTGCATGTTGTTCGCGTGGATCTCCCCTGGGTATTCTGGTTTCCTCCCACAGTCCAAAGATGTACGGGTTACATTGATTGGCCCTGCTAAATTGCCCCTTAGTGTCAGGGGGACTAGCTAGGGTAAATGCATGAGGTTATGGGACTAGGGCCTGGGTGGGATTGCAGACTTGATGGGCTGAATGGCCTCCTTCAGTATTGTAGGATTCAATAAATAACTTCACATTTTCCCACATTATACTCTATTTGCCAAATTGCTGACACTCACTTAACTTCTCTACATCTCTTTGTGGACTCTCTCCCCCCTCTTGACCAGGGGATTTTCACAATAACTTCATTGCAGTGTTAATGTAAGCCTTACTAGCGACTAATAAATTCACTCTATTGAATTTTGGTGGGGGGAGGGTGAGTTTGAGATTTCCATTGCCCTTTGATGAAGGAATGCTTCCAGGCGTCACAGCTGAATGGGCTGGCTCTAATTTTTAAGATTAGTCAGAATTTTATGCTCCCTCCAGTGAGGTCTGAGGTGGGGAGGGGGGAGTGTGAGATTACATGGATGGAATTCCCTCTGGGTTCCTGCCCACCGTGATTTGGTAGCGAATCTATGCTGGTGTGGGCAGGACTTCAGACTGGAAGTTCATCCTTGCCCCATTTAAGACCTTTAGGTGGCCACTTAATTGCCACTTAAGCCCATTTCCCATCCAGCCTCAATTTTTAGACAGGCAATCAAGTGGCAGCTCAGGGTGGATATGTGTAAACATGGAGAGCTGGGTTTTGGGCAGCAAGGATCTGGGGCCTGATGACGTCCAGATCTCCCTTCCACCCCGGCATACCCCACCCCTCAAAAACCAACCCCCCTCCACTCCTCCACCCCCAAGCATTCCCCACCTTCTCTGCCCTGGGAGCCCTGCCACATTCCTTGTCCTCTGGTTCCCAGGATTTAGTGCCAGTCAGCTGCCTGCAGCGCTCTTCCAACCACTATCGCTGGAGGAACTGGAGCATTTTATGGCTACCAGTCAATCTGATTGGCAGTGGGCTCTCCAAAATGAGACTTGCTCCTGAGGGAGGGGGCGGAAGTCTTGCCTTTGGCCAGTCAAGGAGATGGCATCAGGGATGCTGGAGTTGGTGGGGATGTGATCCCAATGACTTTTTGGATTTCAAGGGGCTGAGTCTCCACCATTTTGAAAATTTCAGCCTTTGTTACAGACTCCCCCAGTAGGGGATGTTTTAATCATCTTAAACATTTTGATTAGTTTAGCCCTAAATTCTCTCTGCTGAAGGGAATCCAAGCCAATTTATCCTACATGTCCTCATAAATTTAACATTTTTAGCCCTGGTATTAACTAACATCAAATCAGCACTGGAACAGGCACTGCAGGAAGATGCCTGGGAACCAGGGGATGATGAATGTGGCAAGGGTCTCAGGGCAAGGAGGGTACAGAATGCTTGTGGTGGGGAGGGAGAGGTTCTGAAGGTGGGGTACGCTGGAGTGGGAGGGAGATCCAGAGGTCACCAGGACTTAAGGAGATATCAGGTATAACTCGGACATGAATGCTGAGGTGACAACACATTGACAGTCAGAATCTTTGTCCAGAGTTGAAATGTCTACTACTAGGCGACATGCACTTAAAGTGAGAGGGGAAAGTTCAAAGGTGATGTGAGGGGCACGTTTATTTGCACAGAGAGTGGTAGGTGTCTGGAATGTGCTGCCAGGGGTGTGGAGGCAAATATGATCGGGGTGTTTAAGGGGTTTTAATATGAATATACAAGGAATAGAGGGATACGGACCAAGGGCAGACAGAAGGGTTTAGTTTAATTTGCTGCCAACACAACATCGTGGGCCTAAGGGCCTGTTCCTGAGCTGTACTGTTCTTTATTCTATTGTTCCCACAATTGCTGAGGTCATTTCATGGAACTACACACTGGGACAAAAACCTGACTTATTGGAAACCTCTAAAGATTCATCTCAGGGCCTTTCTTTTCCTTTAGGAAAAAGGGCGATCTATTGAAACCAAAAGTGAAAATGTCAGAAAATCTCAGCAGGTCTGGCAGCGTCTGTAAGGAGAGAAAAAAACTAACATTTCGAGTCCAGATGACCCTTTGTCAAAGCTTTAGCAAAGCTCTTTTCTCTCCTCACAGATGCTGCCAGACCTGCTGAGATTTTCCAGCATTTTCTCTTTTGGTTTCAGATTCCAGCAACTGCAATAATTTGCTTTTATCCAGTGACTGACCTACTTCAGTTTTCAGCGTGACACTCAACCAGTGTGAGTGAAAAGGTTGCAAATCCATCCCACAACAGAGACCCCAGCATGTAATCCCTGCTGGCACTCCAGTGTAGCACTGAGGGAGTGCTACGCAGTTGGAGGTGCTGTTGTTAGAAAGAGATTTTAAACCGAGAGCCCGTCTGCTCTCTCAATGGACATAGAATGACACAATGTTGAAGAAGACCACGTGGTGATATGTTGGGTGTCCTGGGCAACATTGAGCCCTCAGTCGACATCACCAAGTTACAGATTATCTGCTCATTACCCCTGCTGTTTTTAGGGATGGGGGGGGGTGGAGTTTGCAGTGGACAAATTGGCTCCCATGTTTCCTATGTGGCAACAGTGGCTAAACTTCAAAAATACATCACTGGCTGCAACGCCCTTTGGATAACTCATCAGTCGTAGCAGCGTCGTGGCACAGTGGTTAGCACTGCTGCCTCACAGAGCCAAGGACCTGGGTTCAGTTCCCAGCTCAGGTCACTGTCTGTGTGGAGCTTGCACATTCTCCCCATGTCTGTGTGGGTTTCCTCCGGGTGCTCTTGTTTCCTCCCACACTCCAAAGATTTGCGATTTAGGCGGATTGGCCATGCTAAATTGCCCCTTAATGTTGAGGGACTAGCTGGGGTAAACATGTGGGATTATAGGGATCAGGCCAAGGTGGGATTGTGGTCGGTGCAGACTCAATGGGCCGAATGGCCACCTTCTGCACTAGGATTCTGAGGTTCTAATTGTGAAACGCACAACACAAATCCAAGGTCTTCTTTTCACTGTCAAAGGAACCGTCATGATGTGGAGTTCACATCCTGCACAGTTATTAACTCTATAGAAAAATATTAAGGTAGCATCAAATCACTCTTTAGCTTTATTGCTAACATTGCAACAGCTGGGTGAAAAGCAGTGTTCCATCTTTCACATTGGAATACTAGGATTTGCATGTTTCTGGCTCTGATCAATGGTCCCCACTGAAGGAGAAGTAAATTGACCAAAACACATGGGATCTGTTCTGCTTTCAGAGGTGATAAATGATGAAACGACCCTGGTAATTAAACTGGGATAGTAATTTTCAATAGGATGACAGATGCAGGCCACACTTGCCCAGTTCAGCTACTCATTAAAAGTGAGTGGTTCTCTCATTCCAGCTATTTGGTTTAACCCTTTGTCTGTCTGGCTGTCTGTGGCTGCAGGTTTTAGTCCAACGCCGGCATACCCACATCATGTCTGTGGCTGAGCAGGTGTTAGACCTGTTAAAACAGAAGGGGCTGATTCATAGAATTATACGGTGCAGAAAGAGGCCATTCAGCCCATCGAGTCTGCACTGACCACAATCCCACCCAGACCCTATCCCCATAACCCCAAGCATTTACCCTAGCTAGTCTCCCTCACACTAAGGGGCAATTTAGAATGGCAAATCCATCTAACCTGCACATCTTTGCAGCGTGGAAGAAAACCAGAGCACCTGGAGGAAACCCATGCAGACATGGGGAGAATGTGCAAACTCCACACAGACAGTGACCCGAGCAGGGAACTGAACCCAAGTCTTTGCCGCTATGAGGCAGCAGTGCTAACCACTGTGCCAACATACTGTTCAAGATCAGCACGGGTCAGTGTTAGTGACAGAAGGATTACCCTCGTGTCCAGCTCTGCAGGTTGAAAGAAAATCCTGCTCAGTGTGGCAGTGTGAAAGCAGATTCAATATCCAACCTGTGACCAGCTGGATGAACATCAGTGAAGAGACAGCTTGGGCAACATCAGCTTTGGCACTTGCTGGGTGGGCGTGGAGGGAATCAGCCAGAGTTCCTACAGCTCATAATTATCTAATGTCCCTCACCCAGGAAATGCAAGTGCACGAATCTCTAGCATGACATCATAATGGTCAAATAGCTGGTTGAATAGAATCGGAGAATCCACACAGAGCAGAAAGAGGTCATTCGGCCCATCGAGGCTTCACCAACCACAATCCCACCCAGCCCCAATCCTTGTAACTTCACATATTTACCTTGCTAGTTCTTCCTGAAACTGAGGGGCAATTTAGCGTGGCCAATCAAGCTAAATTTGGACTGTGGGAGGAAATCAGAGCACCTGGAGGAAACCCACGCAGACATGGGGAGAACATGCAAACTCCACACAGACATTGACCCAAGCCTGGAATTGAACCTGAGTCCCTGGTGCTGTGAGGCAGCAATGATAACCACTGTGCTAGCACGCCGCTTTTAACTCTCTATGCCCATTGGGCACTGGAGTGGAGAGAGGACAATGCCCAGAAGCCAGGCTCTCGGACAAGGATTGGCATCTTCACCAATAAAGTGCAGAATATTGACAAATATATTGCTGGTACCTGCTGTGTACAAATAGCATTGTCTCTGGAACAAGTTAAAGTTTATTTAGTATTAGCCACAAGTAAGGATTACATTAACATTGCAATGAAGTTACTGTGAAATTCCCCTAGTTTGGTGCCTCTTTGGGTCAATGCACCCTAACCAACATGTCTTTCAGACTGTGGGAAGAAACTGGAGCACCCAGTGGAAATCCATGCAGACACAGGTAGAATGTGCAAACTCCACACAGATGGTGACCCAAGCCGGGAATTGAACCCGGGTCCCTGGCGCTGTGAAGCAGCAGTGCTAGCCATTGTGCTACCTATTCTCACAATGCAGTTAGCTACGTTAAGTTTTAATACTATAAGAAGTGTAGATAACCCCAATGGACTGAAATCTTTCATGCAGAAATCCCTCTACTCTCCTCCTTGTTTAGACATGTTCATCCCAGCGCTCCCACAGAGACAGCAAACAACTGACTTAAATCCAGTTTGGGTCCTACAGGTCAAAGGTTCAGGGTCAAAACAGGTCATTAACTCACTCCTGTCTGAACTGTGACTCAGTGGTTTCAAGGCCCGCTCCAAACATTTGAGCATAAAAATCAAAGTTTAAGTTTATTGGTGTCACAAGTAGACTTACATTAACACTGCAATGAAGTTACTGTGAAAATCCTCAGTCACCACACTCCGCCGCTTGTTTGGGTCAACGCACCTAACCAGCACGTCTTTCAGAAGTGCTTCCTAACATCACCTCAGAGCAACCCGGTTCTATCTTTAATGTTACGGCCCCTTGTTCTGAACTCACTAATTACTGTAGCAAAGCCGTTCTTAATTTGGCACGAACTGATGCAGCATTCTCATCGTCAATCACAGGATCATAGAATCCCTACAATGCAGAAGGAGGCCATTTGGCCCATCAACTATGTACCGATCACAATCCCACCCAGGCTCAGTCCCCGTAACCCCATGCATTTACCCTGCTAATCCCCCTGACACTGAGGGACAATTTAGCATCGCCAATCCACCTATAACCAGCACGTCTTTGGGAGGAAACCGGAGCACCCAGAGGAAACCCACGCAGACACGGAGAGAATGTGCAGACTCCGCACAGTAACCTGAGCTGGGAATTGAACCCAGGTCCCTGACACTGTGAGACAGCGGTGCTAACCAACAGGACACCCTTTAAAGCAGTACTTATGGAGTGCTGCACTGTCGGAGGTGCTGTTCGTTTTATTTGTAGATGACTGTCTGTCTGCCCTCATCCAGTAACAAACTTGGCCTCAGAACCGTTTTGAAAGAGATTCCCATTCCAGACGACGAGGGAGCAAATAATCCGCTGTGTAAAATAAAATAAACTAAAATAGCTGAGAGGTGGCAACACGGTCTCAACAGAAAATGAGAACATTCTTACTGCTATTTTTCAAACCGAGTTCTTTTTCATTACCTGCGAGAGGGAGGGCTGCCTGATGGACTGGTCACAGTCAGAAAACTTGCCTCTCGACTGACGAACGCGAAGATCAAAGCTTTCTGCAGCTTGTAACGCGAGTGAACAAATTCCCGGCTGCTGTCTCTGTCCCATTCATTGAAACCCTCAGAGCGGCTGTAGCCACATTCAACTTCCCAGGACAGCGGCACAGGTTTGCTGAGCTGCTAGCTCGGGGCTGCCTGCCTCTCTCTAAGAGGGGAGATACACACACACACTGTTCCTCTACAACACACCCCAATCAGCCAGAAAAGACGCTCCTTTTGTTCACACCTCCCAGACTGGCACAGCTCACACCTTTTCAGTGCCCTTCAGTAAGCAACTGGAGGCAGCTTTCTCCCTGAGTTAAGCAGACGCTTGTTTTTTTTTGTAAATGAGGTTTTTGTTTTAAAGTTATCTCCATACCTGGGTGGGGCGGGGGGGGGGGAGGTGCTGTTCGGGTCCTCAGGCTGCTTGTTGAGTGGATCGACGGCAATGTGCAGTACCTGTAGATGGTGCATTGAAAAAAACCGATTCCTTCCTGCCCATCATTCAGAACCAACCCTCCTACACATTTCAATAAGGAGGTAGCTTCAGAACATTGAATCACTTGTTCAAGCCACAAAAAAAAACCCTCTGGAACACACTCTCTCTGAGAGGGTGTGAGGATCCTTGAGAGGGTGCAGAGGAGATTTACCAGAATAGCAGAATAGGGTGATTTTAATTCCAAGGTTAGGGTTTGGAGACGTTGGAGTTGTTCTCCTCTGAGCACAGGAGATAGAACATAGAACATAGAACATTACAGCGCGGAACAGGCCCTTCGGCCCACAATGTTGCGCCGACCAGTCTTATTTTTAAAAAAAACATTGACCCACTAATCTAAACCAATCCCTTTTCGTCCATAAACCTATCCACCAATCTCATAAACGCCCCCAAACTAGGCGCATTTACAACTGCAGCAGGCAGGGCATTCCAGTCCCTCACCACCCTCTGGGTAAAGAACCTGCCCCTGACATCCGTCCTATAACTACCCCCCCTTAATTTAAAGCCATGCCCCCTCGTGCTAGCTTTCTCCATCCGAGGAAACAGGCTATCACCATCCACCCTATCTAAACCTCTAATCATCTTATATGTTTCAATAAGATCCCCTCTTAGCCGCCTTCTTTCCAGTGAAAACAACCCCAAATCCCTCAGTCTCTCCTCATAGGACCTCCCCTGCATACCAGGCAACATCCTGGTAAACCTCCTCTGCACCCTCTCCAAAGCCTCCACATCCTTCCTGTAATGTGGGGACCAGAACTGCACACAGTACTCCAAGTGCGGCCGCACCAGAGTTGTGTACAGTTGCAACATGACGCTGCGACTCCTAAATTCAATCCCCCTACCAATAAACGCCAAGACACCGTACGCCTTCTTAACAACCTTATCTACTTGATTCCCAACTTTCAGGGATCTATGTACACATACACCTAGATCCCTCTGCTCCTCCACTCTATTCAAAGTCCTCCCGTTAGCCCTATACTCAACACATCTGTTATTCCTACCGAAATGGATTACCTCACACTTCTCCGCATTAAACTCCATCCGCCACCTCGCGGCCCAGCTCTGCAACCTGTCCAAGTCACCCTGCAAACTTCGACACCCTTCCTCACAATCTACCACACCTCCGACTTTGGTGTCATCAGCAAACTTACTAATCCACCCAACTATACCCTCATCCAGATCATTAATAAAGATTACAAACAGCAGTGGCCCCAAAACAGATCCCTGAGGCACACCACTCGTAACCGAACTCCATGATGAATAATTACCATGAACCACCACCCTCTATCTCCTATCTGCTAACCAATTCCTGATCCAAGTACCTAAATTACCACCAATCCCATACATCTGCATTTTCTGCAGAAGCATACCATGGTGAACCTTATCAAACGCCTTACTAAAATCCATATATACCACGTCTACTGCCTTACCCCTATCCACCTTTTTGGTCACCTTCTCAAAGAACTCAATAAGGTTAGTAAGGCACGACCTTCCCGCTACAAAACCATGCTGACTATCTCTAATCATGGAGGGGCGACTTGATTGCAGTGTACAAGGTCATAGATCATGGAGTCCCTATAATGCAGAAGGAGGCCATTCGGCCAATCGACCCTGCACGGACCACAATCCTAGTTAGTCCTCCTAACACTAAGGGGCAATTTAGCATGCCCAATCCACCTAACCTGCACATCTTTTGGACTGTGGGAGGAAACCGGAGCACCTGGAGAAATCCCACGCAGACACAAGGAGAATGTGCAGACTCCACACAGACAGTAACCCAAGCCGGGAATTGAACCTGGGTGCCTGGCACTGTGAGGCAGCAGTGTTAACCACTGTGCAAGATGATGATGGGTTTAGAGAAAGCAGCCAAAGAAAAGCTGTTCTCATTGGCTGATGGTACAAGGACTAAGCAGATACAGATTTAAAGACAATATATGGGATGGGGATGGGGTGGAAAAAAATAGTATTTCACACAGTGATTGGTAACGACCTGGAACTCACTGTATACAAGGAAGCAATGGCAATCATTGATAGAGTCATATATAGCACAGAAACAGTCTAAATCTCTGTAGTGGAAATTAGTAACTTTACCAGAAATGTTTATAATAATACTATAATTCTTATAATTTTATAATTATATAATTACATTATAATTATAATTAAATTATAATCACATTATAATTTTTAAGCAATGTCCACATCGAGAGATTAGTTGAAAATATAATGCAACAAAAATCTGTCATCATTTAAAAAAAACTCAGCAGGAGACGCTCTTCTTGGGAAACATTTGCTATCATGGTAATGGCACTGGATGAGTAATCCAGAGGCCCAAGTAACATCTCTGGGGACATGAGTTCAAATCCTACCACAGCAGCTGGTGGAATTTAAATTCAATTAATAAAATCAGAAATTGAAAGCTAGACTCCGTAACAATGACCACAAAACTATCATCAGTTGTAAAACCCATCTAATGCTCCTTTAGGGAAGGAGATCAAAGTTAAAGTAAAGTTTGTTTATTAGTATCACAAGTAAGCTTACATTAACAGCACAATGAAGTTACTGTGAAAAATCCCCTTGTTGCCACATTCCGGGGCTTGTTCAGGTACACTGAAGAAGAATTTAGCATGGCCAATGCACCAAACCAGCATGTCTTTTGGACTGTGAGATGAAACCCATGCAGATACAGGGAGAATGTGTAAACTCTACACAGACAGTGGCCCAAGCTGGGAATCGAACCTGGGTCCCCAGCACCAAGATTTCAGCATAGACTGAGATTCAATGCTGGGACCTTCCTACTCCTATTCCAATGTTATAGAATCATTGAATCCCTGCAGTGCAGAAGGAGGCCATTTGGCCCATCGAGTCTGCACTGACAACAATCCCACCCTGGCCTTATTCCCGTAACCCCATGTATTTACTGTACCAGTTTGGGGGTGGCATGGTGGCACAGTGGTTAGCACTGCTGCCACATAGCGCCAGGGACCTGGTTTCAATTCCAGCCTTGGATCACCGTCTGTATGGAGTTTGCAAGTTCTCCCCATGTCTGTGTGGGTTTCCTCCCGGTGCTTCGGTTTCCTCCATTGGCCATGCTGCTTTGGATTTATGGAACGGTTTCTATTTCACTGAATTCTGTTCCATTGCTGAGGTGGGATTTCTTCAATATCACATTTTGTCTTATTAAGATGGATATTGATTATGGATCAGCACTCACATCTCACACGACGATGCATTTGAGGTTATGTAATTTGCCAAGTATTGATCAGGTTTATCTTTCTGTTCAGTATTCTGAATGTTCATTAACATCAAAATTTGCAAATCATGCGTCATGGGGACATTTTAAAAAATTCATTCATAGGATATGGAGGTTGTTGGCTAGGCCAACATTTATTACCCATCCCTAACTGTCCTTGACACTTTTTTGAACTGCTGCTGTCCCTTGGTGTAGGTATAGCAATGTTGGGGAGGGAGTTCCAGGAATTTGACCCAGCGACAGTGAAGGAATGGCAATATATTTCCAATATACTTCAGGATGGTGAGTGGCTTGGAGGAGAACTTGCAGTGGTAGTAGTTGTAGGCATCTGATTTAGCAGGGTAAACATGTGGGGTTAGGAGAATGGGGCCTGGGTGGGATTATGGTCTGTGCAGACTCGGCGGGCTGAATGGCCTCTTTCTGTTCTGTCGGGATTCAACGTTCAGCTCCCCCTGACACTAAGAGGCAATTTAGCATAGCCAATCCATACATCCTTGGACTGTGGGAAGAAGCTAGAGGAAACCCATGCAGATACAGGGAGAATGTGCAGACTCCACATAGTGACCCAAGGCTGGAATTGAACCTGCGTCCCTGGTGCTGTGAGGCAGCAGTGCTAATCACTGTGCCACCATGCCACCCATTGAAGCACTACCAGTAGTACAAGAGATTATTTTTCTGAAGACAATCCTGTGTCTCAGCATGGCACCAGTCCAACATTATAACAATGTCTACACTTCAAAAGTACTTCATTGCCTGTGAAGTAGTTTGAGGTTGTGAAAGATACTGCTGAAATGCATGTTCTTCTATCTTTCATTGTACAACAGAAAGATAAAATAAAACCAAAATGTACAGGGAAAACTCAGCAGGTTGTGGATGTGGAAACAGAGTTAACGTTTTGAGCCTAATATCACTCTTCTTCGAAGCTGATGAAGGTAAAATATTTTTGTATTGAAGGCAGGAGAATTGAAAATCAGTGAGATGAACCAACCTTTATTGCAGCCTTTCCGCTGGAGAGCACATATATTTATTAAGGTAATAACAAACATCATATAGTAAGCTCCAACTTCATTTTGAAATAACCACCGCGTTTTTTAAAAAAAATGAAATTGGAACATTGGAAAATAAATGTGAAATCAGTTCCGATATATTTATATAATAATCTGACAATTAGGATGGCATGGTGGCACAGTGGTTAGCACTGCTGCCTCTCAGCACTAGGGACCCGGGTTCAATGCCCAGTCTTGGGTCACTATCTATACGGAGCCTGCACATTCTCCCTGTGTCTGCATGGGTTTCCTCTGGGTGCTCTGGTTTCCTCCCACAGTCCGAAAGACGTGCTGGTTGGGTGCATCAGCCATGTTAAGTTCTCCTTCAGTGTACCGAACAGGCGCCGGAGTGTTTTCACAGTAACTTCATTGCAGTAAGCTTTCTTGTGACAGTAATAAATAAACTTAAAGAGTCATTCACACTCCAAACCTGGCTGAATTTCCCTGACATGGCCTGCGGCTGGCATTATCCAGTCCCGTTGCTATGAATGGAGATTTGGCTGAGCGCCAAATTATTCTAGCTCTTATGTTTCTATAGCTCCAAGGGCTACCAGGATCAAAGGGTATGCAGGAAGGCAGAATCAGGGTAATGAATTTGATGATCTAAATGAATGGTGGAGCAGACTCAAAGGGCTGAATGGCCTACATTTGCTTCTAGTTTCACGGGCAGTGGTGGCAGGTTGTACGAGAGCAGAGAGTTCTAGCTATTGTCTCTATTCTCTCTCCACAGGTGCTGCCAAATCTGCTGAGATTTTCTGTTTGCATGTCTGATATATTTGTCCCTATTTGACCTGCTGTGCTGTCTTTATTTTCAGGCTAGCTGCTTTGGATTTATGGAACGGTTTCTATTTCACTGAACTCCGTTCCATTGCTGAGGTGGGATTTCCTCAATATTTTCTTATTAAGATGGATATTGATTATGGATCAGCACTCACATCTCACACGACGATGCATTTGAGGTCATGTAATTTGCCAAGTATTGATCAGGTTTATCTTTTTGTTCAGTATTCTGAATGTTCATTAACATCAAAAGTTGCAAATCATGCGTCATGGGGACATTTTTAAAAATTCATTCATAGGGTATGGACGTTGTTGGCTAGGCCAGCATTTACTACCCATCCCTAATTGTCCTTGACGCTTTTTTGAACTGCTGCTGTCCCTTGGTGTAGGTATAGCAATGTTGGGGACGGAGTTCCAGGAATTTGACCCAGCAACAGTGAAGGAACAGCGATATATTTCAGGATGGTGAGTGGCTCGGAGGGGAACTTGCAGTAGTATTAGTTGCAGGCATCTGGTGCCTTTGTCCTTCTAGGTGGTTTTGGGTTTGGAAGGTGCTTTCGAAGGAGCCTTGTTGACTTCCTCCAGTGAGTGCTGGTGGTGGTGGAAGGAGTGAATGTGGTGTCAATCAAGCAGACTGCTTTTTCCTGGATGGTGTCAAGCTTCTTGAACGTTGTTGGAACTGCATCCATCCGGGCAAGTGGAGAACATTCCATCACATTCTTGACTTGTGCCTTGCAGATAATGGACATGCTCTGGGGAGTCAGGAGGTGAATTACTTGGCACAGGATTTCTAAGTCCGAACTCTAATGCCTCGCTCACTCGAGAACACTCACCTGATAAAGGAGCAGCGCTCCAAAAGCTCGTGATTCCAAATAAACCTGTTGGACTTTAACCTGGTGTTGTGAGACTTCTTATTGTGCCCAACCCAGTCCAATAATGACATCTCCACATCATAAAATATAGGAGCAGAATTAGGCCATTTTTGGCCCATCGAATCTTCTCCACCATTCGAACAAGGCTGATATGTCCTCATCCCCAACCCATTACCATCTGTCCAATCTGTCCAACTCCTCCTTAAATTTACTCACTGTCCCAGCATCCACTGCATGTTAGACTGGTGAATTTTGTTTTTGTTTTACGCAATTGAAGCAAGATGTCACTACTCCTGTACTTAAACTCTCTAGTGATAAAGACCAACATTCCATTATTCTTCCTAACTGCATGCTGCACCTGCATGTTAGCCTTCTGTGACTTATTGACGAGGATCCCCAAGTCTTTTTGTACATCGACACTTTCTAATCTCTTACCGTTTAAGAATACTCTGTACATCTGTTCCCCATATCGGAGTGGATAATCTCAAATATTATATTCTTGACCACCCAGGTCTGTCCAAATCTTCTTGAAGCCACCTTGCATGTTCCTCACAACACACATTCCCACCTTGCTTTGTATCATCTGCCAGCTTGGAAATATTACATATTGCCCCACATCCAAATCATCGATATATATTGTCAACAGCTGGGGCCCAAGTACCGATCTTTGCAGTACCCCACTAGCCACAGCCTGCCAACATGAGAATGCCCCGTCTATTCCTACTCTGTTTTCTGCCTCTTGAATCTTGGGGCAGCACACTGGCAAAGTAGTCAGCCTCACAGCGCCAGGGACCTGGGTTCGATTCATGGCTTGGGTCACTGTCTGTGTGGCGTTTGCACATTCTCCCTGTGTCTGTGCAGGTTTCCTCTGGGCGCTCTGGTTTCCTCCGGGCACTCTGGTTTCCTCCCACATTCCAAGATGTACGGGTTAGATGGATTGGCCGTGCTAAATTGCCCAAGTGTCAGGGGACCTAAATACATAGGATTATGGAGATAGGGCCTGGGTGGAATCGTGGTCGGTGTAGAATCGATGGGTCGAATGGCCTCCTTCTGCACTGCAGGATTTTATGATTCTATCCTAGCAATGGAATTTCCTCACTGAGCTTCACGTTTCTTTGCTGTTTTAAGACCATCCTTAAAATGTACATTTTTGCTCAAGCTTTTATTCCTCTGCTTGAAAATCTCAGTGTCCTATTTTGTTTTATAACACTGAAGTGCCTTTCCTGTTCTGTTACATTAGAGGTGAAATATTTATAAACAAATTATTTGTTGTTAAAATGGATTGAGCTCGCTGCAGAAAGTTAGGCAGTACTTCAGAGAATCCCTATGGTGAAGAAAGTGGCCATTCAGCCCATTGAGTTTGCACTGATTCTCTGACAGAGTATTTCAACCAGGCCCAGCTTGCACCCCCCCACCCTATCCCATAACCCCAAGCATTTACCCTGCTAATCCACCTAACTGCACATCTTCGGGGCCACCAAGGAGCAATTTGGCATGGCCAATTCAGCTAACCTGCACATCTTTGAACTGTGGGAGGAAACTGGAACACCTGGAGGAAATCCACACAGACACAGGGAGAACGTGCAAACTCCACACAGACAGTCTTCCAATTGAACCTGGGTCCCTAGTGCTGACCACTGTGCTACTTAATGATATAAGAATCCTTTTAATTAAAATACTCTGTCAGAGAATGCAGAAAAGGTTTACCAGGATGTTGCCTGGAGCGGAGGGTATTAGAACATAGAACAGAACAGCGCAGTACAGGCCCTTCGGCCCTCAATGTTGCGCCGACCAGTGGAACCAATCTAATGACCCTCTAACCTAAACTATTCCAATGTTATCCATATGCCTATCCACTGACCATTTGAACGCCCTTAAAGTTGGCGAGTCCACAACTGCTGCAGGCAGGGCATTCCACGACCTTACTACCCTCTGAGTAAAGAACCTACCTCTGACATCCGTCCTATAATTACCACCCCTTAATTTAAAGCTATGTCCCCTTGTGTTAGCCATTACCACCCGAGGTAAAAGGCTCTCACTGTCCACCCTATCCAATCCTTTGATCATCTTGTACGCCTCAATCAGGTCACCTCGTAACCTTCTTCTCTCCATAACCTCAAGTCCCTCAGCTTTTCCTCATAAGGCCTTCCCACCATACCAGGCAACATCCTGGTAAACCTCCTCCGCACCCTTTCCAATGCCTCCACATCTTTCTTATAATGCGGCAACCAGAACTGTACACAATACTCCAAGTGCAGCCGCAGCAGAGTTTTGTACAGTTGTAACACGACCTCACGGCTCCGAAATTCAATCCCTCTACCAATAAAAGCTAACACACCGTACGCCTTCTTAACAACCTTATCAACCTGGGTGCCAACTTTCAGGGAGCTATGCACATGTACCCCGAGATCTCTCTGCTCGTCAACACTACTAAGAGTCCTTCCATTAGCCCTATATTCTGTACTCCTGTTATTCTTACCAAAGTGAATCACCTCACACTTTTCTGTATTAAACTCCATCTGCCACCTCTCGGCCCAGCTCTGCAGCTTATCTATGTCCCTCTGCAAACTGTAACATCCATCCTCACTGTCTACAACTCCTCCGACTTTGGTGTCATCAGCAAATTTACTAATCCATCCTTCTACACCCTCATCTAGGTCATTTATAAAAATGACAAACAGCAGTGGCCCCAGAACAGATCCTTGAGGTACACCTTTTGTAACTGCACTCCAGGTTGAATATTTCCCATCAACTACCACCCTCTGTCTTCTATCAGCTAGCCAATTCCTGATCCACACTGCTAAATCACCCTCAATCCCATGCATCTGCATTTTCTGCAATAGCCTACCATGGGGAACCTTATCAAACGCTTTGGTAAAATCCATATACACCACGTCAACTGCCTTACCCTTATCCACCTCTTTGGTCACCTTTTCAAAAAACTCGATAAGGTTTGTGAGGCACGACCTACCCTTCACAAAACCGTGTTGACTATCCCTAATCAATTTATTTCCCTCTAGATGATTATAAATCCTACCCAAAACTTTGCCCACAAAGAAGTAAGGCTCACTGGTCTATAATTCCCAGGATGGTCTCTACTCCCCTTCTTGAACAAGGGGACAACATTTGCTATCCTCCAGTCTTCCGGCACTATACCTGAAGCCAATGACGACATGAAGATCAAAGCCAAAGGCTCTGCAATCTCCTCCCTAGCCTCCCAGAGAATCCTAAGGTTAATCCCATCCGGCCCAGGGGATTTACCTATTTTCACACTCTCAAGAATTGCCAACACCTCCTCCTTATGTACCTCAATCCTGTCTAGTCTACTACCTGGTATCGCAGTATTCTCCTCGACTACACTGACTTTTTCCTGTGTGAATACTGTCGAAAAATACTCAGTGCCTCTCCTATCTCTTCAGGCTCCACACACAACTTCCCACTGCTGTCTCTGACTGGCCCTAACCAATCTTTTATTCTTGACATACCTGTAGAAAGCTTTAGGATTTTCCTTGATCCTATCCGCCAAAGTCTTCTCATGTCCTCTTCTAAACTCTCTCTTTAGCTCCTTCCTGGCTAATTTATAACTCTCCAGTGCCCTAACTGAGTCTTCACGTCTCATCTTTACATAAGCCAGAGATGCAACTTCCTTAGTACACCAGTGTTCCCTCGCTCGACAACTTCCTCCCTGCCAAACAGGTACATATTTATCAAGGACTCGCAGTAGCTGCTCCTTGAATAAGCTCCACATTTCAGATGTTCCCAGCCCCTGCAATTTCCTACTCCACCCTACGTATCCTAAATCTCGCCTAATAGCCTCATAATTACCTTTCCCCCAGCTATAACTTCTGCCCTTCGGTATATGCCTATCCCTTTCCATCACTAAGGTAAACGTAACCGAATTGTGGTCACCATCACCAAAGTGCTCACCTACCTTCAAGTCTAACACCTGGTCTGGTTCATTATCCAGTACCAAATCCAATGTAGCCTCACCTCTTGTTGGCCTATCTACATACTGTGTCATGAAACCTTCCTGCACACATTGGACAAAAACTGACCCCTCTAACGTGCTTGAACTATAGCTTTTCCAATCAATATTTGTAAAGTTAAAGTCCCCCATAACAACTATCCTGTTACGTTCGCACCTATCCAGGATCATCTTTGCAATCCTTTCCTCTACATCTCTGGAACTTTTTGGAGGCCTATAAAAAACTCCCAACAGTGTGATCTCTCCTTTCCTGTTTCTAATCTCAGCCCATACTACCCCAATAGACAGGTCCACATCAAATGTCCTTTCTGCCACCGTAATACTGTCCTTGACTAACAATACCACACCTCCCCCTCTTCTACCTTCTCTGCTCTGACTGAAACATCTGAACCCTGGAACCCGCAACAACCATTCCTGTCCCTGCTCTATCCATGTCTCTGTAATGGCCACAACATCGAAGTCCCAAGCACCAATCCAATAAGTTCGTCCACCTTATTGCGTATGCTCCTCGCATTAAAGTATATGCACTTCAAACCACCCTCCCGCCTGCCAATACACTGCTGTGACCTAGAAACCTTATCCATAACCTCCCTATTCTCATCCTCCTGTACATTGGAGCTACAGTTCAGGTTCCCATCCCCCCTCAGAATCAGTTTAAACCCCTCTGAATAGCATTGGCAAATTTTCCCCCCCCAAGACATTAGTACCCCTCTGGTTCAGGTGCAGACCATCCCTCTTGTAGAGGTCCCACCTACCCCAGAATGAGCCCCAATTGTCCAAGTATCTGAACCCTTCCCTCCTGCACCATCCCTTTAGCCACAGGTTCAAATGTTCTTTCTCTCTAATCTTCTCCATGCTATCCCGCGGCACAGGTAACAAACCAGTTATCTGTTAAGAGTTATTAGTTATGAGGAGAGATTGAATAAACTGGGATTGTTCTCCCTGGAAAGACGGAGGCTGAGGGGTGACCAGATAGAAGTTCGTAAAATTATGAGGGGCATAGATAGGGTGAACAGATGGAAGCTTTTTCCCAGGGCAGAAATGGTAATTGCAAGGGGGCACAAGTTCAAGATAAAGTGGGGGGGGGGGGGGGGGGGGGGGGGGGTGGTGGTAGCAGGGAGGGTCAGTGGAAAAGTTTTTTTTACCCAGAGGGTGGTGGGAGCCTGGAATGCACTGCCCAGTGAAGTGGTCGAAACAGACACGTTAGCCGCATATAAGACTTATCATGATAGGCACATGAACAAACGGGGAATACAGGGATGCAAACGGTTAATTTAGATGGAACAATGTGATCAGCGCACGAAGGGCCTTTCTTGTGCTGTACTGTTCTTTGTTCATTTTCTTTGTCCTTATTTTCCTGCAATGATACTCAACACAGACAGAAAACATTACAAACATTATAATCTCTTTTTGTAGGTAGTAAGTTGTTTGAAATGCGTTTTTAATTTCGCCTTTTTTTCTCTCTTCCAATCCAATATTTCTTTCCCTTTCTTTGTTTCTCTTTCTGTCCCTCATTTGACATCAATTTCCTTCTCCATTGTAGCTGTTTCTTTTCCTATCTTTTAATCTCACAGTAGCCCCCCGCCCCATGCCCTGAAATCCCAGATGCCCAGTTCGTTCCCCTTGCTGCTCTGTTACAAGTTCACGCTTGTTGCAATATCTAGAGTCGTGTTATGTTGAGCTGTAGGGGTGAGGGAAGAAATAGCCTAAGCAATGAGGCATGCAATGAGATGTACTGCTCCAGCAAATTCTGGGCCAATTGTTTTCACGATAGATGTAACAGAACTGTCTGAGTTCTGCTTTCGCCCACAAGATAAACTGTGACAAAAGTTTCTACAGAAAATACACAGTCCGTTTCACACACAACATATGATGTCACAAACCTTAATGTTACTCAACTGCACGGCTGCTCATTTTGTTTCAAAACTGAACGAATAACAAGTGTACGCAAAGACTTCAACTGGGGTAAGGAAAGGAGAGCTAGACGTTGTATAATTAAGATCTGTCTGCCTTCAGGCACAGCCGGATTGCAAAGAATGTCTAGCATAACAAATCAGTGCCCTTGAACTTGATCCCAGGAGATATTCACTGGCAAGAATCAGATTCACTTATATCCTCATACCATTAATAACTCAGTCAGTTCTGTGCTACGGGAGTGGGTAAAAAAATCATCACCAATTCTCAGAGAAAACACAAAATATTACTGTGTGAATATGACATTTGGAGCTGCGTTGGCGAAAAACAGCCAAGTGCAAATACACCATTTTACACATTTTATAAGGTTAGAGATAATGGAATTTATTATCCCTGTACAAACACTTCATGCCTTGTTGCTTTACTCACTAACAGACCTGTTCCATCAAATGAGTTTCTTTAATTAATGGATGAATTGATTTCATGGTGTTTGTTCATCAAAACACACAATGTGTACTCCAAGATCCATAAGCAACATGTTTTATATCGTGACTTAACAAGACAAGTAGGGATGAATGAGGCCACTCAGCCCATCTTAGTTAATAAATTCAGGTTGATGCTTAAACATTCCTCCAGCTGTTTCCCTTTCGTGAAGGACATTTGCTCAACAGTTGGAATTTTAACACAAATCCGATGTTAACCCACAAACGATCAAAATTACTAAATGAGGTTTCACAGCTTGTCACAGTGGGGGTATTACTTTGGAACTCCAGCTAGCTAGTTTATTCCTAGTGCCCAAACTATTAAACTACTTTAGACATTTTAACCCTTGCTTACTCCCTCTCTGTGACATCTTATCAGAAATAATGTGGCATATCTCCTCTTACCATTACCATTGTAAACCCATGATGTGGAGATGCCGGCATTGGACTGTGATAAGCACAGTAAGAAGTCTCTCAACACCAAGATAAAGTCCAACAGGATTATTTGGTAGCACAAGCTTTTGGAGCGCTGTTTCTTCATCAGATGAGTGAAGAATTGGTTCAAGAAGAGGGCAAATATAGGCACAGACTTAATTTACAAAATAATGGTTGGAACGCGATTACCATTACCATTGTCTAAGCCGTTATCTCTTCTACCCCAAATGCAAATATCTTGAATATCCTTAATTGAGGACCAGAAACATCATTGGTCTTTGCTAATGTGTCAGCATTCTATCACTTTGCTACATTTTAGAATTTTTAAAAAAACTTACAAAAACCTTTGAACTTAAAAAAAACTTGTTACAGTGCCACGTAATAAACTTGTGAGCAAAAATATATCTCGTGGAACAAAAGGAAATGTAGCAACTTGGGTATGAAATTGGCTGAGTAACAGGAAACAGAGGGCAGTGATTAATGGATGTTCTTTGGGCTGGAGGAAGGTTTGCAGTGCATGTTTCTCAGGATCAATAGTGGCAGCCTTGCTTTTTTTGACATATATCAACGATAGACCATAATGTATAGGACACAACTTCAAAATTTCTGGCTGATAAGGAACTTGGAAGTATTGCAAATTGCGAGGAGCAGCACAGTGACACAGTTGGTTAGCACTGCTGCCTCACAGGCCAAGGACCCAGGTTTTATTCTCGGCTTGGTTCACTGTCTGTGCGGAATTTGCACATTCTCCCCGTGTCTGTGTGGGTTTCCTCCGGGTGCTCCGATGTACAGTTAGGTCGATTGGCTATGCTGAAATTGCCACTTAGTGTCCCGGGGTGCATAGATTAGAGGGATTAATGGATAAATGTGTGGGGTTACGGGATAGGGCCTGGGTGGGATTGTTGTCAGTGCAGACTCGATGGGCCAAATGGCCTCATTCTGCACTGTAGGGATTCTATGATAGTGTTCAAAGCAACACAGACAGTTAGTGAAATAGACAGCTGAAATTCAATGCAAAGAAATGTGAAGTGAATAGTTTTGGTAGGAAGAACATGGAGAAACAAAGGAAAATAAAGAGTTCCATTCTGAAGGAGGTGCAGGAGTAGAAGGGACTTTGTGTATGTGTGCATAAATCACTGAAAATAGCAGAATAGGTTGAGAAAGCAGTTAATAAAGCATACAGTATCCTAGGCATTATTAGTAGGTGTATAGAGTACAAGATCAGGGAGGTTATTATAGAATCCCTGCAGTGCAGAAGGCAGCCATTTGGCCTATTGAATCTGCACCAACCGCAATCCCATGCAGGCCCTATTCTTGTAACTCCACGTATTTACCCTAGCTAATACCTCTGACAACAAGTATCAATTTAGCACGGCCAATCAACCTAACCCTCCAGGTGCTCCAATTTCCTCCCACAGTCTGAAGGACATGTTGGTTAGGTGAATTGGCCATGCTTAATTTTCCCTCAGTGTACCTGAATAGGTGCCAGAGTGTGGTGACTAGGGGATTTTCACACTAACTTCATTGCAGTGTTGATGTAAGCCAACTTATGACACTAATAAAACTTAAAAAAACAACGCTCAAGGAATTACTCATTTGGAGAGCCAGGGGTAGACAGGATGGTCCGAATGGCTTCCTTCTGTGCTGTTAAAATTTTATGATCTTGAGGGTGGAACACTGGTTAGCACTGCTGCCTCACAGTGTCAGGGACCTGGATTTAATTCCAATTCCAACCTCAGGTCACTGTCTGCACGTTCTTCCCATGTCTGCGTGGGTTTCCTCTGGGTGCTCCCACACTCCAAAGATGTGCAGATTAGGTGGATTGACCATGCTAAATTGCTCCTCTTGTAGATTAGAGAGAATAGCCAGGTAAATGCGTGAGATTACGTGGATAGAGCAAAGGGTTGGATGCTCTGTTGAAGAGTTGGTGCAAACTCAATGGCCTCTTCCCGCACTGAAGGGGTTCTATGATAAATCTATATCTTGGGTCTTGGATCCAGAATAAGAAAGCTCCTTTCTGACCCAACACACCTTCGGCTCTGCCAAGTGTGCCGTACTTCACATCACAGACTGTTCTAGCTGTGTGAATAACAAGAAATACTGTATTTATATTTTGTCTGACATTATTATCACATCGCACTGCCCACAAAGCTGCACAGCACAAAGGAAGCCCATTCTCCAGATCATGTACAAACCTCCAGAATGTTTGAGGATTTCCCTATACACCCTCAATCCAATATATCTGTCAGAAATAGGAACCAGAGAGCCTGGAAAGACCCAGAATGTCTGGAAAAATATGAAAAAAGAAACTGAAAGAAACCATAGGTGTTTCCCATAGAGGTAACTGACAATACTGATTCTTTATGCTTTTTCGTTGACATTTCTGGATTTGAAGACACATAAAAGTGATCGACACCTTATTACTGCACTGGGTCTTGTGGAAGTAGACCCATCCCTTACCCTCTTTAATGCAGGGTAGCACATTTCAGAAATAATCCTCCCCCTGCCCCACTGCAGAGAAAGAAAAAATGATATCACTACGTTTTTCCAGTTCTTACTGTGGCTAACACACAACCATATCCTCCCTCCCGTCAGTTCCATTAGTACATAGCACTACATCACTGCTGCCGGCTCCTTTACCACAAACAAAGGAGCAGAATTAGGCCCCTTGGCCCATCGAGTCTGCTCTGCCATTCAACCATGGCTGATATTTTTCTCAAGCTCATTCTCCTGCTTTTTCCCCATAACCCCTGATCCCCTTATTAATCAAGAACCTATCTATCTCTGTCTTAAAGACACTCAATGACCCGGCCTCCACAGCAAAGAGTTCCACAGATTCACCACTCTCTGGCTGAAGAAATTCCTCCTCATCTCTGTTTTAAAGGATTGTGCTTTCAGCCTGACGTTGTGTCCTTTGGTTCTAGTTTTTCCTATGAGTGGAAACATCCTCTTCAAGCCCACTCTATCCAGGTCTCGCAGTATTCTGCGAGTTTCAATAAGATCCCCCCTCATCCTTCTAAACTCCAATGAGTGCAGACCTGGAGTCCTCAACTATTCCTCATATGACAATCTCTTCATTCCAGGAATCATTCTTCTCTGGACCCTTTCCAAGACCAGCACATCCTTCCTTAGATATGGAGCCCAAAAATGCTCACAATGCTCCAAATGGGGTCTGACCAGAGCCTTGTACAGTCTCAGAAGTACACCCCTGCTCTTGTATTCTAGCCCTCCTGACATGAATGCTAACATTGCATTTGCCTTCCTAACTGCACTCCTCAGCAGGTGGGCCTGTATAATATGCCTGAATAGTATCTCCTTTCTCTTCTCTCCCCCTTTGCCAACATGTACACAATAACTTGTATTTATTTAGTATCCTTATATACAACAGCTCCGTTATGATTGTTATCGAATAAAATTGCAACAGAAAGGCATATTAGGACTGATGAGCAAAAAAGTGTGGTCAAGCAGGGCAGCATGGTGGCATAGTGGTTAGCACTGCTGCCTCTCAGCTCCAGGGACCTGGGTTCAATTCCCGGCTTGGGTCACTGTTTGTGCAGAGTTTGCACATTCTCCCCATGTTTGCACGGGTTTCCTCCCAGAGTCCAAAGATGTTGATTGGCTATGCTAAATTGCCCCTTAGAGTCCCAGGATGTGTATGTTAGAAGGATTAGCAGGGTAAATATGTGGGAGGCTAGGGATAGGGTGGGATTGTTGTCAGTGCAGACTCGATGGGCCAAATGGCCTCCTTCTGCCCTGTAGTCTATGAATCTAATAGGTCAGACTCTGAAAAAGGTCAACAGGAAACTGCTGTATTAGCAATGGTTAAGGTGCAGTATTGTGAGACACCCACATGAGGAGAAAAAAAATCATTCACTGCACTGTGTTCTCTGATGTTTGAGATGCAATGGCTAGAGAGTCCATAGCAGTCTTGTTTTGTGCAGTTTTCTTACTTTACAACAGCATCAACCAATTACATAGCAAGGACTCTGGACTTGTTGTGATAGCAGTGAGCTGTATTGCCACAGCTCCCAGAGCTTTGCTGGACACCAAAATAAGATTATGTTTGTAACATCAACCATCTGCGCTCAGTGATCCAACCGGTAAATCTAGATTTTGTACATCCACCCTATGAGGCATAGCATGGGCAGTGCAACATTTTCACACCACAAAACCACAAAGTGCAAGCTGCAAATTGCATTGAAAATCAGCTAAAGACTCTTTCACTGCCAAGGCAAACATATTAGACCATCATCTATTTCTCTCTCCTGGTGCCCGAGCAGAGGACATTCCTACATTTACAAACATTGAAATCAATTTGGAGGGAGAAACAGTAGGGACACTAGTCTGATGATGGCAAGTTCAGTATCTGCAATGTTGTAAATTATAAACTTTATTGAATTTAGAATTTGTGTCTTTTGTGAAAACTTTTCCAGCGGTGCTTTGTCCCACAGAATTGGAGGTGGTAGGAGGTTTAGTTTAATTATTAGTGTCATAAGTCAGCCTACATTAACACCGCAACAAAACTTCTGTTAAAATCCCCTAGTTGCTATACTTCGGCACTTGTTTGAAAACACAGAGAGAATTTAGCACAGCCAATGCACCTAACCAACTGTGGGAGGAAATCAGAGCACCCAGAGGAAACCCACGCAGACAAGGGGAGAATGTGAACATGCAGACTCCACACAGACAGTGGCCCAAGCTGGGAATCGAACCCAGGCCCCTCATGGTTTGTAAACTAACCATCCTGTGAAGAACCACAGCAAACCAAGATTGTCCCAAAATAAAACATGGAGATCTGTTCCATACAACCAGGACAGCTAGCCAGAATGGCTACAACGCTGAATCACCACATTAACACCAGCCAAGAAACAGTTAACTGTATTCTCCGGTTTGTAAACTAACCATCCTGTGAAGAACCACAGCAAACCAAGATTGTCCCAAAATAAAACATGGAGATCTGTTCCATACAGCCAGGACAGCTAGCCAGAATGGCTACAACGCTGAATCACCACATTAACACCAGCCAAGAAACAGTTAACTGTATTCTCCTTTGTTTTGTCTGTTTAAAAAAAAAAATCCCATAAACCTATCCACGCACTCTGCCAGCTGTACTCGTGCTTGTGTGGGCCCTTTGTGTGACTGTATGAATGGTGGTTGCATTTCAATTTTTTTTTGAGCTCGGGGAACAGTTTAAAAAACATATTTTTCTTTATTAAATCTAAGGAATTTTGTCTGAATAATTTTTCACAACCTCAAAGTGTGATTACTGGAATGTTTACAGAATTGGTGAACCACATCCTCGCTAAAGATTCAGTTATGGTCAAAGCTGGAGCGGGAGAACAGGGGAGTCATTTCACTCCTCCTCATGTGGTCATAACACCATATTGATGATGTTTGTTACAACAAATCTTAAAATGCAAAATATTGTACTTCAGTTGGTCGTTTAGGCAATTAATTTCTTTTCAGTAGTTATCCCTCAATATGGGGATCATAACAATTGGAAAATGCAGATTATTCAGAATCTATCAAGCAGTGATTAGAATTCACACAATATCTTGGAAAGGTCCATGTAAATACAAAAATTACTGAGACCAGCGTTATATGGAATTTCCCAATTTGTAGTTTAGACTACACACCTTCTAGCCCAAGCTGAGACTTTACGTCTGAATGGAAAACTTAAAATGCCAGACGACTTCTTTCAACTACCACCTTACACTCCAGAGTGCAGGAATGAGGTAGAGAATCTGGTGAACTGGTGCAGGAACAATAATGTCTTTCCCTCAAAGTCGACAAAATAAAGGAGATTGTCAGTGACTTTAAGAAGCATAGTGGAGAACATGCCCCTATCTACAACAACGTGGATGATGAAGTAGGAAGGGTCGAGAGCTTCAAGTTTTTAGGTGTCCAGATCACCAACAACCCCATGCTGACACTATAGTTAAGAAAGCCCACCAATGCCTCTACTTTCTCAGGAGACTAACGAAATTTGGCATGCCCACTATGACTCTCATTAACGTTTACAGATACACCATAGAAAGCATTCTTTCTGGTTGTATCACAGCTTGGTAGGGCTCCTGCTCTGCCCAGATTACAAGGAACTACAAAAAGTCGTGAATGTGTCCCAATCCATCACGCAAATCAGCCTCCCATCCATTGACTTTGTCTATACTTCTTGTTGCCTTGGCAAAGCAGCCAGCATAATTAAGGATTCCATGCACACTGGACATTCTCGTTACTCCGTCGGGAAAAAGATACAAAAGCTTGAGATCATGTACGAACCGACTCAAGAACAGCTTCTTCCCCGCTGCCATCAGACTTTTGACTGGACTTACCTTGCATTAAGTTGATCTTTCTCTACACCCTAGCTATGACTGTAACACTACATTCTGCACTCTCTCTCGTTTCCTCGTCTATGAATGGTATGCTTCATCTGTATAGCACACAAGAAACAATACTTTTCGTGGAAGGTTGATACATGTGACAATAATAAATCAAATCAAACATATACCAGGAATTACTTATGGGATAGGTAAAATAATTATTGCATTACCATTGAAAAGTTACATGAATTATTCTTCAATATTGGTTGAAGAATTCAGTTAACTTGGGAAGATACGGAAAAGTATTAGTTGCAATAGACCTACTAACACCATGTAACAATCTTTGCATCAAATCTATTATTGCAAACTAGCCTGTTTAGGAAGAGGAAAATGGTCATTAAACCCATCATTGATTTGGTAGAATGATGCTATTTATCTTCTCATCGTATCTATCCTCCCTTCCAATAGACACTGACCTGATCTGATTTATATTGCTGGCTTTAATAAATTTCCATAGTAACTCCTGAGTGAAAACATTTGAATTTTCTTTCTTACACTCAACTATCTAATTTTTTAAGATTACATCCTGTTTAAGTGATTAATTTATTATTCCTAGTCCTGGCTGAAGTTGCATTGTGATCAGGAAAGAAAAGGATTTCATGATGTGCATTACTGAAAATAAAGGTCAACGTTGAAATAACCTCAATTAAAAAAAACACTGAAATTACAATTAAGTATTTGTCATTGCAAACTTTACTAATTATAATTTGGCTGCAAATTTCTTCCATTCCCAGAGATACGCCTTACAGCAGTCACTGAGAATGAATTCAGCTTCAGGCTTGCTAAGAAGTCTCAAATCACTTACTAGTTTGATTAATCTTGGTCAGTGAGCTGGAGGTCATATTAAATACTTCCACTCAGGGGCCCATGCGATCTGGTGTCCAAGGAATAAAAACTTAAGTGAGTATTCACATCTTCACTTTTGCAAAGATTAATATTTCTACCTGATACAATTAGTTTGTAATCATATTTGCCCTTGCCCTGAACCATTAAGTTATACAACGAATTCTATACTTTAATCAACTTGAAGCCGAATGTATCTAGCTCTAGACTTCAAATAAAACTACACTTTAAGCACTCACCCATTTGCATCAAATTGTTATTGCCTGACCTTATGAAAAGGTTTCTTTTCTAGCCTCTGAAATCTGTTTGTGTTCTATTGTGGAATTGGCCCAATTACACAATCAATTCTCAATCTCACAGGAGTGAGAAGTGTGCTAGAATAAGATGAAGCTATGAATCTTGATGAGGATTGTTGTTAAATGAGTGTTAAGGATGTGTTGCACCAAGTGGTGTCTGAAGTTAGTCGTACAGTTAGTGGGATACAGCATTTGAAGTTTCATTCACAGACCGTGGTCACTCAACTTTTGCAGCATCAAATCCACATTCTTGGGACTTGACTCCTGGCATCGATAGTCAACCTCCTTGGAATCCCTACAGTACAGAAGGAGCCTGCACCAACTTTTACCCAGGACCGTGCTAGTCCCATAATCCTACACATTTACCAATCTACTTCACCTACAGATCTTTGGACATTAAGGGGAATTTAACATGGGCAATCCACCTAAGCCCCCACAGCTTTTGACTTGTCCCACTACATCTAGAGTCCTTTGAGGGTACATGGCATATCTCCTCAACCAAGACCCTTGGTGCAGTATCGGGAAATCTTCTACGTTGTGCCAATTTTGAATATTTCTCCAAATTGGAGAATGGCTTACAAAATCTGCTTCAACCACTGTGCACTTCCCCTTTAAGAGTTGCAGGATGGCTTTCAGCAGTGCTAGCTACCTTAAACTGGTGCTAGCCTCTCATGATTTCAGGACCACCCCAAGTAAAAAGCACAGCTTGGTTAGTGTGGATTGCGCGCTGCAATCATGCAGCATGAAGTTGACATACCACCTATTCCTGAAGCAATGGCTGGTTATCGCTTCTTGGACTTTTGGCTAAGATCAAGTGTAGTATCGACATGCTGCACTTGGTTGAAGTCATTAGGTTACACTTCAGCTTCATTTGAAGCAATTTTTTAAAGCAGCATCTGGGGCCTTTTGGCTAAGATGCAAATTAGATCAAGCCTTGGAGGTGGAGCTACACCTACTCCAAACAGCTTGGATCATGTAGGTCAAGCCCAAGACAGGAGGTGAGAGCCCTGTCTTGTCAGCTTGGATCTGGAATGTCCCAACTTGTTGGGACTCTGAATTGGCTTTAATTTGACTTGATTGGATTGGAATAAAGTTTAAAAAAAAAGGGTGGTTATCCCTCAAGATCTCTGTGCATATTTTCAGAGTCTGCCTAATTTAGCCCCCTTCTCTCCCAAAGATGCTGACCCCTTGTTGGGGGATAGCTCCATAGATACCAATCATCCTCCACTACGAAACCCACATCGACCTCCATTCATGTCTAAGCCTTAAGAGTGAGTGTTGGCAGGTCATACAACGATTGAGGTGCATCAGTCAAACTTGATTCTGTCCTGAACTAATACTTACACTCAGACACCTGCAGTATAGATTGCTGGATAGCGAGCAACTCTAGCTAATTATACCTTGCTTAACTCAAAATAGTGTGGGAGTCAACTACACTGCCTTTAAGTCAGGACGAAACATTTTTGCAAGTCAGAATTTGAATTTGAAAATACTATTAAACCTGACTCCGAACTTACCTTCAACTATAGCACATATGAATTTTTGTTCTTTTTCTTTGTTTGGTCTATACCATTCCTTGATTCAGTGCAGCAAGTGTGATTCAGTACGCGACACATTGAATGATTCAGGATTAAAATGTTAGATTACTGAAAAAGATAAACATTTAGCAAATAGCAGGCCCAGTTGCAAGTTCTTTCCACAAAACATACTTCCACCTCACAGCTTGCCAATTTTACAGTTTACTGATGAATTAAATATACTCTGCCTCATGACTGCTAGATTATAGACCTGCTAGTTCAATTTATTTTTCAGAGTAAGTTTGCATAATCACAGAACGCAATAGTTTATGGCTGTTGATTCACCTGAAACGGTAACATCCTTAATTTGATCTCTGTCCTGTGGAGATTTAGCTAACTTGTGCCTTGGAAAGAGTGTGGCTTGGAAGGAGAACAATGAAGCTTCCAAGATCATGCAAGCAGAAGATTGGAAATGCAACAGCAGGAAGCAGAAAAAAAAGGGATAGTACCAGTAGTATCCACAATTTCATTCCAAGTCAAAAGCCCACATAAACCAAGTTTGTCTTACTCAACGAACAAGTGTGTGCAACACAGCAAAGGCCAAGTTTGGGCAGAAGCATGGGATTCCTGGCATTCATTCTCCATGACCACAGACATTAAAAGAAACGGTCACTTGGAAAACACGAAAAGGCCACTGTTGTTTAAATCACAAATTTAGAAACACAATCATGTTTTGATTGTGAAAAGATGGACAGTTAAGATGCGACAGTGGAACTAAGACCTTCCGCTTGCGTGGTTTTGTTAGAAGACAACTCACATAACATGAGCAGTCTGGATAACCTAATCCTCCCTGTCTCGTTATACATACAAACATATATGCATAAAAAAATGAAGGCACACTTTAAATGTACAAAACTTTATTTAAATGTGGATAAGGAATTTTAATAAATAAGGCACAGTTAAGACAAGAGCTAGCATTTAAAGCATTTCAAAACACAGCACTTCATATAGAAACATCACCAAATGAGAAGGTATTTCACCAGGACCTAATTGTGAGCTTTGAAAGGAGATTAGCAAAACAGCTTCAATAGCAAATACACCCACTGAGCTACATTTAGAACAAGTCCACAAAGGTTTGTTTTCCCAATTATCCATCGGAACGAAAAGTAGGCGTCTTTTAGCTGCTGAAAGCAGTTTGGAAACCAGGAACAACTGCAGGAAATACTCAAAACAGGAAAAGTTTGTGTTTGGTAACAATTCTCCATTTTGGATGTAGACCAAACATGCTCAATGTGTCCAAAAAGCACACTTCAGAGTAGCAAGAATTAATCATTGCAACATTTTTTAAAAAATTTCTAGAATGCAAATCTGCATATTAAAGAGTGGAGGAGATACTTTCAAATCTGCAATTCACTGAAAAAAAAAATCAATTCTTATCTTAGTTTTACTCAAAGGCTACAGATGAAGATTTTTTTAAAAAAGTTGCAAACTTGCAACCATTTGGAGATTTTTCACTTCCGTAATTACATTCGTGCTGCGGGCTACAACAAAGTGTAGCCCAGTCTGCGCTCAGAATTTGGAATCTGTCTGCTCAACAAGCTGTGTAGTAAAGATCTTGCGGTCTTAATACTATTTAACGGAGTAGAGCTTGTTGGTGTGACACTGTGCGTCTAATTACATTAACTGTCGAGTTTCACCGATTAAACTAAAGACAAGTGATTTCTGCCAGAACTGTGTCTTTCACCAGTTGAGGATAGAATTGAAAACTGCACAAATTCTTACTGAGATTCAAAATCATTGAAAATTTATTCTTCCTTCTCCCCACTGCCCCAGAATAAAACAAAATATATAATATAAAATAATCATAGCGGCGTATCTTAACACAATGAGAAACTGAAACAGACCTGGATGGTTAACAAAGAAAATTCTGCTGCAATGAATCATATTTGCAGGAGTCAAAAAGTGTTTTTCCTCACTGGATCAGCTAATCTTTATCTAAATACACAAAGATAAAATGCTTTTACAATGAAGACTGAGCAGGGCTCATTGCAAAAAGAATGCCTACATTTATACACAGTAAAATCACGAAAAGGTATCAACAGGAGAACAGTATTTGTAATTCAAATATCCAGAGACTGAAGCTGCTGCTTACTCTAGATATAAAGCATTGTGCATTAGTAGGTGCAGTGTCCCAGTAGCATGGTTAATATTGATTTGGCATAAAGGTAAAACTTTTTGGTGCTACTCCCAGCAAAACATTTGTCTTTGGAGAAAGGAATACCAGAATATTAATGTCTTAAAAGATAATTTACAGGAAGCAAAGTTGTGTTCCAGTTAACTTTAAAAGGTAGATGTTCAGAAACTCAGGATGTTACTTTGGAACTCTGCTCTACTGTGCACGCTACAGCCTCGCTACAGATGTGGATGCAAGGAGCTATCGTAATTATGAAGATTATAGGTTATTTTGGAGTTGGAAGATCACCATGACTTGTGCTGGTTAAGTTTATCCATCTGTTACAGTAAATCGCACCCTCTAAAAAAGTTTAGCTGAAATGCTTACATTACAAAAGAGGGATAGTTATTTAAAAACTCAAAAATGCACAACAGAAATTTAATGGGTTTTAAAGTACATGTTTACTAAAACAGATCATGTAAACACTGCTTTCAAGAATTCCTCTCTGATTCTTCACAAGTTTATACTTTTAGCTTTTTAAAGAACAGGAACTGGCAGCATGTTGCCTTTGCAAGGTCATGAAAATATGGAGTATTAATAATAAATGCAGATTTTATTTAGTTAAAGAGGCCCATTTGTTTTGGTGGTCTATACAAGTTCCCATGCAATATAAAGAGAAGCAGAACAAATAAAATCCAAAACCATACAAGGTGTTCTCAACGTTCAGGGTACTCAGCTATATGTAACATTTGCGGGGGCGGGAGGAATACAAAACATTGGGGTTTTTTTTAACCCCGCCCCCCTCCCCCCCACCACCACCATATGTTGTAATAAAACTCCAATGATAAACATTCCAAAGATCTAGCTCACACTTTGCAGAGTCTCATGTCAGAGGAAAGCTTACAAGGAAATTGGTAGCAACAAACTGAGCCCATCAAGAAGACTGTTAAATTTCTGCTTTTCTTGATCCAACCTCCACACTAGAAGCAGAGTCTCTGAAAAAATTGTTGATAATATTTGAAATTCAAACTTAAAGCAGGGAGATATAGGTAAGCTAATAACATGAAAGATGTCCATTAATAAGACATGTGACATAGCATTACAAGAATTACAGCAATTCTTTTTCTAAAATAAAAACAAACACGAGTTTCTAAAATGTACAAAACTATTGGAGGCTGGACACTTGTCAATCTAACCAACATCCAAAAACCACATTTTAACTGGAAGAGCTTGACCGATGCATTTGTTGGTCATTTTTCTCTCCACATTCCTTGCTAGGTAGGAATGCTGCTTGGGCATCTACTGCTATGTAATCTGCTACTACAAAGGGGCAAGAACACACCTTGGGTAATTTGACCAGTTGGTTCCCTCTCTCAGAGGCAAAGAAGTTCCTACCTCATTGCTCTGGTACAATTAATACATCAATTATCAAACACACTGCATTAACATCCTTCCTGTACATTTCATCTATCTCAATAATGATCAATCCAAATATTGCAGGTTTTGAAACAATTTATAATGATCCTATTACACCAATCACGGATTTGATCATTGTCTTGACATGTATATGTAAACAATAAGGAACAGAGCAGTGGAAAGGAAGACCAAGATTTACAGCCTGAGAAATTATGACATTTTTTTCTTTACTAATTACGCACTGACAATAGCAACATATGGAAAAACTGCAAAATGAAAGCAAAATACTGAACTGGGATTGTACCACTCTTAAAAAAAACTGCAGCAATCGGATGATGGTTTGATGTGCCCAATAATATTAGATTAATGAAGAATATATACACTTCTGAATGCAAAGAATTTGAATTAAACCATGCAATAAATGCAACAAAATAGATGTGCGAATGATTATGAATAAAATTTAAGAAAATGGAATCTTTCAATAGTTTTGATGTTTATTTAATTGGGAGGGCTGACTTCCAAGATATATCAAAATGAACCTGGTTAAGATAATTCGACCCATAAATCTGACAACTTGGAACAATTTTCTGATTAAAAAAACAAAAACACTTTTGAAAGATTATTCTGAAGTTTCAATTATAACTTAACTCAGAACATTAAAAAAATCACTACAGATTTGAGTACATAATAAGCCAGTATTAACAGTAAGTTATATGTATCGTTGTCCCTATATATGACAGCACTGAAAAGCTTAACACTTGCAAAATCCATTTTTTTTTTAAAAAAAGCTATTCTAACCTCAAGATTTTCCCTCTGTCCAATATTAAAATGACCAAGACACCATGTTAGAAATTTGCAGTAATGTGTACATACTAAATGTCAGTGTGTAAATTTTATTTCATTATTGTGGGACTGGCACTACTAAAGAGTAAAATTACTAAAGAATGAAATTAGAAGGTCTGTTAGGGGTGGAGTGTTGACATTGTAACTTAGCCTACAATTTAAGACCGGTCAATAAGAAGATTAGGGCTATGGTGTCCTGTGAATCAGATGGTATTGAGACAGAAGTTGCACAACATATACATCTAAACCACCATTTTATCATTTTTCTTTCCAATTCAGTTTGAATAATTAGACAACAGCTTTCCGTACATTACAAATTTAACAGCCACTTCATGGTTTGAATCGGTGGTGGAAGAAAAGTTTTATTTTTTTTTAGACAGCAACTGGCATGTCTGGATATTACAATTTAACCCAAAATTTGGTTTAAAGCAGTGAAGTTCAACAATGCTTAACTACTTTAATACTTTAACCACTCAATTCTTAGACCATTGCTGTTTTGACATGTACACCTACTCTGGAGCCACCTGTGGATCTACGTCTGGTGTGGTTAGAGTATCCAGCTGCTCTGGCTGAGATGCTGCTTGGCTGTCTGATTTCTCCAGGAAGTATGCAAAAGGATTTTCTTGATTGCTTTCCATGGCTTGATAGACCAGGAAGAGGAGAAACACCACAAAGATGAACAGCAGGATCTGTAGCCATATCGGTACAAGACGTTGTGATGGCTTGTTCTCCTTTGTAACCAAATAGGTTTTTCTTTCTTTATAGTTCTGTCTCTCTGTGGCCCGTGTCAGCAGGTCATCAAAGTTGTACTGAATTGGTCGACCCGCTGCTCCTTTGATTGGTCGCCGCCGTGTTGCACTGTGCAGAGAAACAAAACATACACGTAGATTTACCAGTAGAGTTCTTTGCTCCTCACCTTATCCCTCCCAAACTATTGATATTTGAGATCTTTAGGCTTAACTAAGGATATGTCCTTACTTGATTCCTGATGGAGAATTCATTTCATCTGGAAACATCTGGGTCAACACATCTCCCATCTCCTTTGGCTGCAATTAAAAGATAAATTATTTCTAAAAATTACTTTAATCCTTGTGATGTGCTAGCTAAGTATAACTAGCTGAACTACAAATATTAAAATGTGTTCTGCCCTTTTCCCCCAGCCACATTCAGATGTCTGCAAAAAGAAATAATCACTTCACATCTAATGTGTAGATAAGAACTTGTATGATGGCTCCCTGAGGCACAGCTGAATAACAAATACCAACATTGCAGCAATAATTTCCTTTCATGAATGACTACAGTTTATTTAAACCAAATACCAAAACTCCAACAACACACTGAAAATACACAACGCTGACTAGACTGAAGCTTTAATTATTTTATAATAAACAAACTCTGACAGCCCTGCCAATTGTTTTTCCCTCCCTTGTAGGTACAGACTCATCCAAAGCCACTGATTGACAAATAGAGTCAGAGGTTTACAACATGGAAACAGGCCCTTTGGCCCAACTTGTCCATGCCACCTTTTTTTTAAAGCCCCTAAGCTAATCCCAATTGCCCGCATTTAACCCATATCCCTCTATATCCAACTTACTCATGTAACTGTCTAAATGCTTTTTAAAAAGACAACATTATACCCGCCTCCACTACTACCTCTGGCAGCTTGTTCCAGACACTCAACACCCACTGTGTGAAAAGATTGCCCCTCTGGACACTTCTGTATCTCTCCCCTCTCACCTTAAAACTTTGCCCTCTAGTTTTAGACTCCCCTACCTTTGGGAAAGGATATTGACTATCAAGCTGATCTGTGCCCCTCTTATTTTGTAGACCTCTATAAAAGATCAGCCCTCAGCCTTCTACACTCCAGAGAAAAAAGTCCCAATCTATCTAGCCTTTCCTTATAACTCAAACCATCAAGTCCGGGTAGCATCCTAGTAACTCTTTTTTGCACTGTTTCTTGTTTAACAATATCCTTTCTATAATAGGGTGACCAGGACTGTACACAGTATTCCAAGTGTAATCTTACCAATGTCTTGTACAAGTTTAACAATATGTCCCAACTCCTGTATTCAATGTTCTGACCGATGAAACCAAGCATGCTGAATGCCTTCTTCAGTACTCTGTCCACCTGTGACTCCACTTTCAAGGAGCTATGAATGTGTATCCCTAGATCTCTCTGTTCTGTAATTCTCCCCAATGCCCTACCATTAACTGAGTAAGTCCTGTCCTGGTTCAATCTACCAAAATGCATCACCTTGTGTTTCTTTAAAATTAAACTCCATCTTCCATTTGTCAGCCCACTGGCCCAAACGATCAAGATCCTGTTGCAATCGGAGATGACTTTTTTCACTGTCCACAATGCCACCAATCTTGGTATCACCTGCAAATGTAACTATGCCTCCTATATTCTCAGCCAAATCATCAATATAAGTGACAAAGTGGACCCAGCACTGATCCCTGAGGCACATCACTGGTCACAGGCCTCCAGTTTGAAAAGCAACTCTCTACAACCACCCTCTGGCTTCTGGCAAGAAGCCAATTTTGATACCTCACCCTGGATCCCATGAGATTTAACATTATGCAACAATCTACCATGCGGTACCTTAGCAAAGGCCTTGCTAAAGTCCACGCAGACAACATTAACTGCACTGCCTTCATCTACCTTCTTGGTTACCCCTTCGAAAAACTCAATCAAATTTGTGGGACATGATTTTCCACTCACAAAGCCATGCTGACTGTCCCTAATCAGTCCTTGCCTCTCAAATGCCTGAAGATCTTGTCTCTCAATATACCTTCCAAAAACTTACTTATCACAGATGTGAGGTCCACTGGCCTATAGTTCCCAGGCTTTTTCCTTCAGCCTTTTTTAAACAAAGGCACAACATTTGCCACTCTCCAACCTTCAGGCACCTCACCCGTGACTATTGATGATTCAAATATCTCGGTTAGGGGACATGCAATTTCCTCCCTAGCCTTCCACAATTGCATGACAGTTCTTCTTAAGAGGCTGGATGTACCAATGACCAAGCCAATTCCATTGTTTAGATTTTCTCTCCATCAATTCCCCAGCCAATTCCACTCAACTGGCAGAGGGGAAATTTAAAGGTTCTATGTTTGCCTTTAAATTAATAAACCATAGTAATTACAGGTAAGCAATAAATAATCACAACAGGTTTTGATTCCAGAAAAACTAGGAGCAATATTTACACATAGTACATTAAAACTGTTTCTCATCAGCCAAAAGTCATACTTGTCACACAAGTATATACAGTAAAGAAAATGCTTTTCTGGAAGCATTAATTCTTGCTAGGGAACAGTTCCTTGAACTGTAGAAGTCTTCCTGAATCTTGCTAAGTGAACATTATGAAATTGCAGCAGGCTATGTGACTAACAATGAACATTAAAGCTGTGTCATATTTAAACTATCACAAGAGAGGTCAAGAATCAGAAGCAGGACATCAAAGGTTATTCTTTCTGGTCAACGCCACCCCCTGTCAGGCAGAAATCAGTTAACAATAACCACCGCAATAAACATTTATTCCTATGCTCTTTAAAAAGTGCCCATAATATCTTACAGCACTTCACAGAAGGAGATTAGAATGGGTAACTAATGAGTGCTCACAGAAATTAATTTTAAGGAAGACATTAAAAGGACGAAGTTTAGATAGGATGGCACGGCCACTAACGGCAAGGTAGGATGCACAAGAGATTGAAGCCAGAAGAATGGACAGCTCTTAGGTGAGTTGGTAGGAGTGAACAGAGTGGCCATTTGGCCTATTGTGTCTGCGCTATTTCTTTGAAAGTTATCCAATTACTGCTATATCCCTAATCTTTCACCACAGCCCTTGGGATTTATCTTTTTCAAGTAAATGTCCTTCTGAATTACTATTGAATCAGCTTCCACTATTCTTTTTTGCAATGCATTCCAAATCATAACAACCTGCTCCATGAAAAACTCATATTTCCTCAGGGATGTTTTGCCAACTGTCTCAGATCTGTGTCCCTTGGTTACTGACCCTTCTGCCAGTGGAAATAGTTTTTCCCTATTGACTCTATACTTTTGAGCAACATTAAATCTCCCCTTAACCTTCAATGCTCATGCTGTACAGGGAAAGAGGCAAGGAAGAGAGAGTGGTGAATTTAAATAGAAGCGAAGAATTGAAAATTTATGGTGAGTCGGAATGGGAGGGTTAAGAGACATGTCAACAAGAACATGAAAGGACTCAATATGATGTGGTACAGGATACAAGAAGCAGCTTCAGATGAGGTCACTTTATGGAGGGGTGACAAGAGCACTTAAGCAAATCTAGACATGATAAAATGAATAAGTTAGATTAGGAATCAAGCCAGGGCACTTAGCACAGCAACTTGCATTTTTACTTTCATACTGGAACAATATCATCATTTTAGCACACTGAAAATGAAGACTACTGTGAAAAATACATGCCTCACATGATGCATGTACTAAAGGAAGAACAATATAGTCATGACAAAAATTCATTTTATTTGGCAAAAATAGTTACTAAGGTTAATTTCACAAAGATTAAAGTATTAAAATACAGAACTGAGTTCTTCAAAAAAAATTCAATAATGCAGAAGAGGAAGATTGGTAGGGAATAAATACTGTGTCAATAGTTGACTGTGAGCTATTTATAGGCTATCTGTAACTCCCTCAGACAACACTGAATACTGTAGAGTTTCCTCTGCTTATCAATGTTCTAAGGAAAACACGTATCAGCACCCTGCAGTCACTTCAATTTACATCTGCTAAAATATTAAACCAATATTTACCTATGAGCCCGACCAGTCAATAGCACAAATAAAGCAACGTGTGCTGGCTAACTGCTTTTTGTCACAAATGTGAAAAGCACAAGACAACTCTCAAACACCACACAATACTCTGGGATTTTTAGACTGCTTTCTGTACTTGGAAGGAGTACAATTCACATTAAAACAACAACATTTTGGGATCACATGATGTGAGTGTGGGAATAGCTGTGTTTCCATGAGCTCTGGCACTACTCATCCTTTAATCCTTTCGTTTATAACACTCATGCAGCCTACTTACCTATTCTAGAAGTGAAAACGCCATATTGTCCCTGGAAGATTTCTAGCTAAACACTGACAAAATGCCAAGTAGTATTTTAAAAATTGTCAAAAAAAAACAGTCAGAAGTGGGGTGGAGCCAACTTCTCAACAAGGCCACTTAGTCTACAAACAGGTTCTAGATCCGGCACTCTTGAAGGCAATACAGCTGATGACTGCTCATTGATGAGAAACTTCGCTTATTAGCACACAGTCTTATGCTGTAGAACTGCAGAATACAAAAGGTAAACGGCTTTTGATGAAGCTGAGGAGAATCTTTTCTGTCAAAAATGCAACTTTCTTGGTTGAGGCCCACTTAGAATCTTTGGAAAAGTAGCAACATGGTCTGTCAGAATACCTGGATGATCTGGAGAACCAAGGTCAGGGGAAAACTGTTCAGGTTGCAAGTTTACCAGAAGAAGCAGAGGGTAAGTTCCCAGTTCAATTCTTTTGAGAGCTGGCTACCACGTTTTCTTAATCTGGATTTGAAAGCTGGATGCATTAAATTAGAAAAGGTGCCACATATTCTGTCTCTGAGGCCTAGGGACAATTGGTGACCACAGCCCATAATTATGCATTTCCAAACTTCAGAGATTGCTAAAGAGTACTGCAGACAGCTAGACTGAAGGGATCTTGCTCTATGATGGGGCAAAGGTCTTTTTCTTGCAAGATTTCTCAGCAGCACCATAACAAAGATGCAAGAGTTTTGATGAAGTTAGAAAACAGCTGAAGGTTATCGGTGTGCCATATGCCTACTACATTTTGCTATATTGAGGGTGACATTCGACAACTTCAGCAAAGGCCATGGCTTTTCTAACCTTAATGGAAGGCAATAATTTGGAGAAGAATCCGCAGTTCACTGTGAATTTTGGACTCTCTTGTCATTGTAATTTCTTCTTGATTCTGTGTTGTTATTTATCAAGCTGTCAGGGGTGGTCTAGTAATTTGACACTACAATGAGTTTTTTTTATCCTGAAGAATACTAGGGACTTCCATTTGTCTTTAATGGAAAACATCCCTCTGTACGCTATTTCTAGTTAGAGAGTGCACTAGAAAGACTCTACTTAAAATATTACACCTGCATATTACAGCAAGCTTATGACACAGGATTATACTATACAACCACATGCTTCCTATGCCAAAAGTGCAAAGTAGTCAAGGGAAACTATATATATTCTGCTTGATCCTGTGTCAGAGTTAAATCCCACTGGTCTAGCATACTTAGAGTTTGAGAAGACATTTGATACAGTCTTATAATTTGTTCTGAAATAAATGGGGCACATATCTCAAATAAAAAGGTTCTGTAATGCCTGAGTTGATTCGCTCCTATAACGTTTTCCATACGCTATGTAGCGCTGCCTTTAAATGCTGTAGGTTAGGGTGTCCATCATTTTGCCAAGTTTTCATGGATTTATCTTCTTTTCCCCCATCCTTTTGCTGGTCTTTTCAATTTTCTTCCGTATAAATGGAGGTGCTGGGTATAATGAGCAAGCTGTGCTAACTACGTTGATGTTCTCCTGTCTTTTTCTGTATTCATATATGGAGAAATCATCACACTGCACTGTACCAGTTTTGAGGGCGTGTTGCGTTATTTGTAATAAATGGGAAAATCTCTAATAAAAGTATATTTTTTTTAAAAAAAGCAACATGCCTTGTTTTTTGGTAAAGTCATGCAACATTACACCAGGCTACTATAAATCTAAGTCAGTTCTGGTGGTGAGGGGATTAGGCAAAGGAAAAATGGAAGGAAAAAGAGTTGAAGGAAGAAAAAGGTGTGGTTCTCAGTTAGCTCTATAGATCTGATGCAAACTAAGTTTGTGAAATCTGCTGCCATCTTTGAATGACAAACAGAATTTGCTCAATTTCTTTCTTTACACCTCTCTCGTCGTCCTCCAAGATAAGCTTTCAGTTAACATTCATTATAGAGCTGATTAACAGCACACAGATTTAGCTCCTGGCCTGCTGAGAACTTTCAATCTTTTTTCAAAATCTTTGTTCCTGATGCATTAATCCATAAAATGAAAACTATAGATGAAGACTGGAACATCCACACAGCAACTGTAATTATGCATTTAATACTGATGAGGTATAATTAAAGGTAGAAGATTGTCATACTGTTACTAAAATACATGTAGGTTCATTTCTTGAATGAACTGATTAATTTGATCGGTGATTATATTCAGAGCAATGCAGTTCCCAAAGCCTAGACTATATATTAGTTGTACCATAAAAAACTGTTTACAATTGCATTAAAAAACAGAAAAATTACATAGAATTCACAGCACAGAAACAGGCCATTCGGCCCAGCTAGTTGATGCCAGCATTTATTGCCTTGCATGAGCCTCCTCCTTTATCTATCCCGATCAGCATAACTTTCTATTACTAACATTCATTTATATCTAGCTTCCCTTTGAATGCATCTGTTCTATTTGCTTTTATTACTTCTCGTAGCAGCAAGTTTCAATTTCTAACCACTCTTTGGGTAAACAGGTTTCTCTGGTTTCTCTTGAATTCGTCACTGGATTTAGTAGAAACTATATTATGTTCAAGGCTCCCAGGTTTGGTTTCTCCTATACCCGCCTCATCAAATCTTTAGATAATTTTAAAGGCTATTATTTGGGCACCTAGAGAAAAATCTTCAGCCTGTTCAGTTTCATTCTTGTAATTTGTTTCTTCTCCAGTACCTCTATGCTTTTTATTCATAGAAAAAGAACAGAACAATTTTCTGTACACTCTAAACCAGATTTGATACAAATTTGAAATAGCTTCACTGCTTCCCAATTTTATTCCTGTAGAAACAAAATCAAATGTTATGATTTTTAAGATGACCTTAACGACAGGCATTACTACTTCTGGTGAGTTGCTAACCTGTATCTCTACATTCCTTTGTCCATTTAAGACTTATTTTGCAAGCAAAATGTGGCCTCCTGTTCTTGCTACCAGAACGTAAAAGCTCACTTATTTATATTCAATTTGATAATAAACTTGCTAAATGGCTATGTAATTATCTTTTTTGTTGCAGTCTTAATTAACCATAGCTGCAATTTGAAATATTCAAATTACAAAATTGTATCCCCGATTCTACAATACAAATCATTTATGCAAATTGTGAACAGCAGCAGTCCCAACGGAACACCAGGTTATACCTTTTGACAGTTTGTGTGGCGAAGCACAAATAAATATTACACCAAGGTAAAGAATATATCCACATATCAGAAATTTGCAGTTAACATTATTTCCTTCTGCTACCATTCAGACATTTTCTTAATGGGGATAGCCCATTTTAGAAATTTAGTCAGGCAAAATTGACCAGTGTAGTAGAAAGGATCCACTAGTTGAGCTGATCATACGTTTGGTTAGACATTTGCATCAATTTTATACAGCCTTCGTTATTACCTGGATAGGTTCAGATTTGCTTGTACTACTTGCAGCTGTGGCAGTGACTTTCATTGTGCTTTGTCTTTGATATGACGAATCTGAAGAGAAATACATTGATAATAATGATTGTTACAATTTCCTAAATTCAGAGTACAGTACAGCCAGAACATAATTGGGGATTGATGCCATTAGCCATACTATTCTAAGTGGCAGTTTTATAATTCAGAATCAGTAGTTGTTGCTGTTATACCACAAGTCCACACTACATTATGTCCTGTCTCCCAAATCATTACACAATAAACGGTGCCCTAAAGTGAACTAGATTCCATTTTAAAGACCAAAAAATAATGTCGAGACATTAATTTAAACGGTTGATGCCCTAATTGACAGGAAATTCTAAAGCAGATATTACAGGCCAAGGTGATTCAAAGGGTGCCATTAGCCAGTTGGACAAAAGTAGGGAACAGTTAAAGGCATTGCCTTTATAATTCATTTTTATAAATTGTTTCAGTAGTTCAAAAGCAATGCAAATTAGTTAAAAGCTGTGGCAAAATTATCTTGATTACAAGTGAATGTTGATTAACTTGATTTCATCATTTCAAAATGCTAAGAAGGTGAACAAGATCACTAACACAAATTGCAATTAAAGCTTGAAATTTGCATGGGTTGCACAGAATTCATGCAAATAAAAAAAACCTGTGAAATTCTTAGAATCAAAAGCACAGAACGAAAACCATGTCAGTCTATAGCTAGCTACATTAAATGGTTATAATCAATCATTTGCCAGAGTGCAAAGCTTCACAGCGAAACACTGCTCTGTTTCATGTATATTTTGTACAAAAAAAAGTATAAAAAAGGTACAGGTTAACACAACAGGTACCAGAACCCAAAGTTGTTCCATCTCACAGGCTCAGTGAGTGGTGGCTATCTGCAGAAATGGGAGACGCAGACATCCCTCCGGATAGCTGAGGTAACGGTACAGTATCTCTTTCATTTGTTGTAATTATTAAAAATAAGTTCATGACCTTCAGGAAAAATCCTCAACTTTATTTTGAATAAGCAGAGTATGTTTGTTTTACCTTAGTCATTACTCATTTTTCTAATTGGCATTATCTGGCTACATTTATTTTTAAAAATTTGTACATAACTTCTTGTGAGTAGTTGAGATATAGGGGCAAATATTACCATTCCAGCTGCCATGGGAATCCCAACAGGTGAGGAGCGGACCATAAAAAGGTCTGTTGACCTCGGGTGGGATTTTCCGGTTTTGGGGCGAATGCAGTCAGAAAATCCCATTCATAGAATCACAAAAATTGCAGGACGAGAGTCAGTTATTTAGCTCCTATGGCTGAGGTTTTCACGTCAGGGTAATCTTCTCTTTTCCAATTTCTCTACATTTGCCCTGGACTTTTTAATAATTAGATTTCTTTCATTTTCAAATCCTAGCGTCCCACATCATTCATCACAAAACTACATACCCTCTGACACTGAAATACGATTATTCGCCAATTGCACTTGTATGGTTCAGATTTTCAGGTGCAACAGGACAGCATTACTCTTCTAGTGTCTTTTTTATCTGTTCTTAGAACGTGGACATGGCAGCAAGGAGTGCCAATCCTAAATGTCCTCAAGAAGGTGCTGGTGGTGAGCTGTCTCTTGATCTACTGTAGTCCGTATGGTGTACGTACACCCACTGTGCTGCTAGGGAGGGAGTTCTAGGATTTGGACTTGCTGACTAAGAAAGCATGGTGATATACTTCAAATCAGGAAGGCAAAGAACTTGGAGAAAAACATGCAGGTGATGATGTGCCTATGAGTTCACTGCTGATGTTAATATGGGATAAGTCGGATGCCAGAGTGAAACCCGGCTTGATAGATCTTCAACTTTATTTTTGTTTAAGAAACTGTGGGGATCAGTTATTGAAGATATTCACAAGCGAATGCCACTGCACTTTTAAACACAAAGAACAAAATGTTTATTAAACAAGAAAAATTAATTATATTTCACTAGACAAAAAGGTTGTAAAGTTTTTAATACCAAAAAAAGACTCAAATTCACGCTATTCCTTTTATCCTAGCAACACCCTTACAGACACAAAGCTCCAGTGAAGATTTACCACTATCTCATGACCAAGGCTTCTTGATTGCAAATGGATTTTCTTCCAGCAGATTCCCAAGCAGTCCATGGTCATTATAGGTAAAGGAGGCTCTGTCGAAGGGGCATTTGAAATATTTTTGGCACTTCCAAATGTTTCTTTGAGACTGGCTGTACATTTTCTGTTCATTTTAATGTATTTTATGGACTTGAATGATGATTAAATGAGTATGTAACTTAAATTTTCATATTTAAAGTAGAATATACGGTATGGATTTAGCTCTTTTTATGTTGACAGCTGGGCATAAATTCTGTGTCATTAGGATAACTGGCTGTATTTTTATTCCCATGAATTCTGTGCAACCCATGCAAATTTCAAGCTTTAATTGCGATTCGTGCTCGTGTAATGGGCATGACACTGGGTCCATTTTTGGGTCTAGAATCAAAGTGCTGAAAAGGCCTTTTGGCCCTTCAAGTCTGCACTGGCATATGGGAAACACTTGACCAACCAACCTACGCCCATTTACCTGTATCTGGCCCATAGCCTTGAATGTTATGACATGCCGAGGTGCTTACCAGCTTCTTTTCAAAGGACGTGAAGCAACCGCCTCCATCAGCCTCTCATGCAACGCATTCCAGACCGTTACCGCTCTCTAATTAAAAATGTTTTCCCTCAAATCTCCCCCTAAACCTCTTGCTGCCAATCAATGTTCAACTGAGCACAAAGGTTCAGCAGACCTGGCTGAGTCAGGCAGTGCCGTGCACTTGCCATCCTGAAAATTCAGGCCATGGGTTTGCTAACTGATTTTCCCAGCAGCCATGCAGGATTTAATTTACAGTTTAGAACTCCTGGTTTCACTCTTTTGCATACACACACTGATTGAACTGCCCTCCAACTTTCCCTATGTCTGTTTGTGTCCCTGGACTACTGTCGCTTAGCAACAGCAGCTTTCCTACTTTGTGTTTTTTTTTTGTAACTTACCTCTTCACGTAAAGGGTTCAAAAACCTTATTAAAAGTGTACGTATACAAACAAGGTCTCCAAGCGCTAAGCATAAAAAAACTCAAAATGAAACTAGAACCACATTGCACCTCTCAACAGACAAATACAAATTAAACTTAAAGTTATACATTGCTCTTAACACTAGTTTCAACTCACCAGTTATGGTCCGTGACGAGCCCTCAGGGGGAAAATCTACAAACCAGAATTATAATTTTATGAAGGTTACAATTTATAAGGATAAAAAAATCTATCCTAGCAGATATAAAATCTAGCAGACATAAAATATGATGTAACGTTGCTGGCGTTAGACTGGGGTAGGCACAGTAAGTAGTTTCACAACAACAGGTTAAAGTCCAACAGGTTTATTTGGTAGCATGAGCTTTCGGAGTGCTGCTGATGAAGGAGCGGTGCTCTGAAAGCTCGTGCTACCAAATAAACCTGTTGGACTTTAACCTGGTATTGAGAGGCTACTTACTGAAACAAAATATGATCTACTTAATAAATGATCAAAACACATATATTGGAAAACACAAAGCCACTGATAAATATTTGGGTACTTCAACCGAACATTTCGCAATCTCTACTCTAAACACAGGCAAAGATTATATGCCTTTATCTGAGGTCCTCAGAACTGAAATCTTGAGCACATGAACTGGAAGAAAATTTTCAGCCCTTTGAACCTGTACTGTCCTTCAATATGATTATGGATGATCCTCTACCTCAACACCATGCTCTCACGCTCCCCCATACTCCTCGACACCTTTGGAGTCTAGAAATCGATCGATTTCCTTCCTAAGTATATTCATTGACAGCCTCCAAAGCTTTGTGTGATAGAAAATTCCACAGGTTCACCAGCTTCTGAATGAAGAGGTTTCTCCTCATCTCAACCCTAAATGGTCTACCAAGTATCTCGCCCTTGTTCTAAACCACTGTGACATTAGTGAAACTGCAAGGGTATTGTTTTTAAAAATCATGTTCTCTGTAGCTGACAGTCTCAGCTGATGTCACTAATGCTGGGTTATCTGCTAAGAGCCCTCTTATTGCTCCTTAAGTAGCTTAAATGGGGGATTATTTGTTTTTACCCCGGGTTGTTTTATGGTCCTGCACTGTCAGAAGGAAGAATGTTTGCAGATCAGGTGACAGGAGTGCTTTCATTTTCAGTTCTGAGCTGCAGGCTTTAGTTTTAGGAGGGACATCAAGTTGGAAAGAAATGTCCCTCTCTCGCTCTCTTTTATTTGAAATTCTGCTGGTTATCTGAAAGCAAGATCTTGCCTTCCTGGAGGAAGGCAGTTGATGTTTGTGGCTTGCTTGTTCTGGGAATTTCAAGACTGAGGGGGTCAGGGTTTAAGTTTTCCAACCAAAGGACTCAGTTCCAATATCATGTGAGCATTAGTCTTTGCTGTTTTAAACCTGTGGAAAAGGTCTGCTTATGGGACTGATTTGATTGGGACAGCTTCTATATTCATTAAGGGTTATACTATATCATGATTGTTTGTTTCTGGTTTGTAATTGATAAAAACTACTACTAATTTTCTTTCCATACTTGTTAACTATATTCTTATATAAACTTTGTTTGATGAAAGCTCTCTCGTGGTCAGCTGAATCATATTTGAAGTGAAACATCTTATGCTTACCCTAGCCAAAATTCAAGGTGCAAAACTTATGATCCAGGCAGGCTCCATAAAACACTTTGGAGTTTCTGACCTGAACCATAACACCAGAGGAAACAACAGATTTATTGCTAAAGGATATTTGATTTGGAGTACAGATGTATTTAAGGGGAAGTTTAGTTAAGCGTTTGAGGGAGAAAGAATAGTTACAAAGGCAAATTTTGCTGAGAAAAAAGTTTTGAGTGAAGTATAAATACTACACGGACTGGTTGGCCAAATGGCCTGCTTCTGTGCTTTAGATTCAAAATAATGATAGTGATAGATTTCACAAAGGACAGACAGGCTGGTGGACTACACTGAAGATTAAATTTCACACACGATAATGAAATTACAACTTTTGGTAGGGGAGGCAGGTTCGATCCCATCATGGCATATAGTGAAATCTGAATCCAATTAAAAAAAATTGGAATTAAAAGCCTAAAGTTGTGAAAACCCACCTGGTTCACTAATATCCTTGAGGGAAGGAAACTTGCCATCCTCATCTGGTCTGACCTAATGTGACTCCAGAATCACAGCAATGTGGTTGACCCTTAAAATACCCTTTGAAATGGCCTAGCAAGCCACTCAGGTCAAGGACAATTAGGAATGGGCAATAAATGCTTGCACAGCCATTGGCATTTGCTATGGATTATTTTAAAAAAGGAAGGGGTAGAGGCAATATAAATAATAAGATACAAATCTAAAGGCAGTGTAAGAATGGAGAAATCCAGGGATGTACATGCACAAAATTGTTGAAGATGACAAGGCAGATTGAGAACGTTGTTAAAAAGATAAAATGGAATCCTGAATTTTATAAACTGAAGTTATTGAGTACAAAGTGAGGAAGTTAAGATGAACATTGATAAAACACTGGTTCGACCTCAACTGAGTGCTGCATCCAATTTTAGGCACCAGACTTTAGAATAAATATGAAAGCATTGGAGAAAGATATTAAAGACCTTTACGAGAGCAGTTCCCGGGATGAAGGACTTTAGTTACAAGGTCAGATTAGAAAAGATGAGATTATTTTCCTAATTGAGAGGAGATTTGATAGAAAACATACAAAAATCACTAAGAACTAGACAGAACTGATAGAGAACAAAATGCCACCTTTGGTACAGTCAAGAACCAGTAGCTACCAATGTAAGGTAATGGGCAAAAGAACTAAAGATGAAATGAGAAAACATTATTTTACCCAGTGAATAATTAGGATCTGAAAAGTACTGCCTGACGGTGTGACAGAGGTAGAGTCAAAAATGGTTTTAAAAAGGAAATGAGATAAGCACCCAAAAGTAAAAAATATGCATGGTAACGGGGAAGGGATTGGAACTAGACGACACAGACTCAATGAACCCTTTTGTGCAGTTAACATTCTATGATTCTACAGATGGACAAAATGCAAAATGTGTACTCTTGGACTGTATTTAATCATACATTTAAAACACTAAACTCAATAACCAAACAGCTAGATGACTCCGTATAGACATCATCTTTTTATTAGGATTAGTATAAGGATTCTGTAAATGTTACAAATTCAGGCCTATCACAGATATGCTCCTGAGTTCAATTTTGCCAGTTATTCCTGTAAGTAGTCAATGCAAAGTTGACTTACGTGGCTCTATGTTTATTTCTCACAGCATGGTTAGGGAAGTAAGTTGTAACTTAGGTTGGGTATGCATTTCTTCCACAGTTAATCATCAATAAGTGTCAGTACTGCCTCAATGGTGGCACCCTTGCTTGAGTCTGAAGGTTATATGGGATCAAATTTCACTCTGGAATCTGGATTGGCAACACGGAATACTTGTTTAGTTGTGTTTTTAAAACTGGAGCGCACTTTGCTATGAAAGAAAAGCCAGAATTTAAAATAACTTTTTCACCTGATACATGGCCACTCAGTAAAATGCGCTCTCTTCTTCCATGATCACTTCTTCGTGATCAAAAGATTCTTAAGTCTACAGACTGGCCAATTGCATGATGTAGCGAATGCAAATTACACTCAAATTCACTTAGAGTTAGAGAAACAAGCTTGCCAGAGGGGAGGCTGGAGGCAAAAGCAGTAGCAAGAGTTACTGAAGAAACTTGAGCTCTACTGAGGGGGTGACATTAGAGAAAATTACCTGTCCTTTTCTTTCATGCGCTGCCTGGTTTGCAGTGCTTTTCCAGTTTTAGACATTACTACTTGCATGGACTGTGACTTCGAAAACATGCAAGATACTAAACATGAAATATAAACACTAAATGATCAAAACACACAGTAGGTAAAGTAGCATCTTTTGAGAGAGAAACAGAGCTAACATTTCAGGTTAACCTAATTATGCTTCTAACTCAACAAATATTACCCAACCTGCTGCATATTTCTAGCAATTATAATACTCTGCTTTTATACTGAAAATGAAGTTGACTTTACCGTCTTCCTCTTCACTGTCCGAGTACTGGTCAACATCTCCTGTTCCATTTTGTTTGAGCGGGGGCACAGCAGGACCTTGTCCCATCAATTTTAGTAGCTTCTTCTCATAAACCATCCTTGTAGTGGCTACAAGAGGACAGAAAAGGGAGCAAGGTCAACAAAAATCAACAATGAGAAATGATTATTAAATATGAGTGGCACAGTGGTTAGCATTGCTGCCTCACAGCACCAGGGACCTGGGTTTGATTCCTGGCTTGGGGCACTGTCTGTGAAGTCTGCACTTTCTCCTTGTGTTTGCATGGGTTTCCTCTGGGTGCTCTGGTTTCCTCCCACAATCCAAAGGATGTGCTCGTTGGGTGCATTGGACATACTAAATTCTCCCTTAGCGTACCTGAATAGGCGCCCGAGTATGGCGACTAGGGGATTTTCACAGTAACTTCATTGCAATGTTAATGTAAGCCTACTTGTGACATGGATAAATAAATAAATAGAAGCACATTCAAGGAAACTGACAAAATCAAAGTGATTTTGTATGCCTGTTTAGAACATCGAACACTACAGCACAAACAGGTCCTTTGGCCCACAAGTTGTGCCGATCATATCCATACCTACCAGGTCATAGAACTATCTGTAACTCCCAATCCCATTAAATCCCATGTACTCATCCAGAAGTCTTTTAAAAGACTCCAGCAAGAAATAGGAGCAGGAGTAGGCCATCTAGCCCTTTGAGCCTGCCCTGCCATTCAATAAGATCATGGCTGATTTTTCCTGCTTTCTCCCCATAACCCTTAATTCCCTTGTCTATCAGAAACCTATCTACCCGTGACTTAAATATATTTAGCGAGGTAGCCTCCACCACTTCAACGGGCAGAGAATTCCACAGATTCACCACCCTGAGTGAAGAAGTTCCTCCTCAACTCTGATCTAAACTGTCCCCCCTCCTTATCTTGAGGCTGTGTCCTCTAGTCCTGCTGTCCTTTCTAAGCGGGAAGAATCTCTCTACCTCTACCCTATCCATCCCCTTCATTATCTTACAGAGACATACAAGATCCCCCCTCATCCTTCTAAACTCCAACGAGTACAGACCTAGTCTATTAAGTCTCTCTTCATAGGCCAACCCCCTCATCTCCGGTATCAGACGCCTCTACCACCACCGACGGCAGCCGATTCCACTCATTCACCACCCTCTGAGTGAAAAACTTACCCCTAACATCTCCTCTGTACTTGCTCCCCAGCACCTTAAACCTGTGTCCTCTCATAGCGACCATTTCAGCCCTGGGAAATAGCCTCCGAGAATCCACCCTATCTATTCCTCTCAACATTTTATAAACCTCTATCAGGTTGCCTCTCAACCTTTGTCTCTCCAGGGAGAGGAGACCTAGCTCCCTCAACCTAAGGCATGCCTCCCAATCCAGGCAACATCCTTGTAAATCTCCTCTGCACCCTCTCAACAGCTTTCACATTCTTCCTGTAGTGAGGCAACCAGAACTGCGCACAGTGCTCCAAGTGGGTCTGACAAGGGTCTTATAAAGTTGCAGCATTACCTCCCGACTCCTAAACTCAATCCCTTGATAAATGAAGGCCAGTACACCATACACCTTCTTGACCATACTAGGATCGTTCATTGTGGAAGGAGGAAAAATGGAAAGTTGAGAAGACAAAAACAAAGTGTAGCAAAATGGCAAGGGCTTATTTGTAGAAGTTGTATTTTTCTTTAGCTAACATAGACTCAAATGTGTGATAGGGGAATAAACTTCACCATCAACTAGCATTTCTGTAGGTAGAACAAGATAAAAATCGAGAACATACCATGGAGATAAAATTACAGTGAAAAAAGTTAAATCATTACAGTACTCAAATCAAGAACATTTGTACAGAAACAGAGCAATAACAATAGCTGACTTTTATAATCATAAAGCACCCAAATGCACTTCAACGATATAAAATCTGACAGAATTAGACACTGAACTAATGGAGGAAATATTTGGGCATGTGGCCAAAGCTCGGTCAAAAGATTTAGTTTTGAAGCAGTCTTGAATGAGTGAAAGTGGTGTGGTATGCCAAAACAGAGACCAAACAGCTATTAACAGTCAGCATGGAGGGGATAAAAGCAGGACATACACAAGTTGCAGTTGGAGGAACATAAGTTCTCAAGAGTTTTGTAGGGCTGAAGAAGTCTGCAGAGGTGATGGATGAGGCCCTGGTTAGATGTGAACAGATAGAAAAGCATTTTAAAATCAAAGCATTGATGTTGTGGGAGTCAACATAAGAGAAGCAATAATCTTTCAACTTGCTTGAAAATCTGTATCTTGTTAAAGTCACACCAACAGTCCTACCACCTTAATATAAACAGGGAAAACTAGAAATGCTCAGGCAGTATTTGTGATAAAATGCATTTTTTTGTGTCCCATGTGACATTGAGCTAGCATTCTGTGAAAGTAGTAACATTTCAATGCTTGTTACATTTGTTCTTGCCTATTAATAAGGGCCTCTCTGGAGGCATTTTGATACGTCACCCAAATCTGCAAGCGAAAAGGAGTTCAGAGGCAGTCAATTTTCTTTTTATCAGTCAGGGAAAGAATGGGTTCCAGGCAGAAACAGTGCTGTTAGCGGTCCATGGAGTTGGGATTCAGAAGATCTGAGAGCCATTTGACATAAAGTAGTCCTGGGAACAACTGATAGTTCAGCAAATGGGGTCAAGGAAGCCCACGGCAGTTAAGAATGATTGGTGGTCACAGAAACACAGCACCAGCTCAGTGAAGCTAGCTGCTTGCTAATAGCTGAAATTGTGCATGTAAACAGTTTCTGGAATCCGGGAGAACACATTCTCAGAAGAGACTGAACAACCAGCAGTAGGTAATTATTAAGACAGTCTGAATTAGTGCGCTTTGGGGAAATTCCAAGGCTAGATCTTCAAAAGTGCAAAATTGGAATGTTTTGTGAAGATAACTCACAGTGTCTCTGGCATCTGCATGTGTTGCTGAGGAATCCATGGGATCTATAATGTGCACTGAGAGATGCAGATCCACAGTTTGGCAGCTGATTCATTTGTTGCTCAAGCTGACTTGAATGTTCGAGTGTAAGCTGTACATTGCAGACTGTTTTACTTCTCTAACTTTGGAAAGTTTGTTTGTTCAAAACAGTGGAATTTTGTGACCTCATTCTCTTAGTTCGATCTCAAACTTTGTCTACTTTAAACAAGTCGTCACTGGTCTCTTATTGGATCAAACCAAACACTTGGGGGTCTGGTCCAGGATCACAATAGGAGAGAGAAACAGAGTTAACAGTTTTGATTTTCAAATGGCTGAGGGGTTGGAGCCTGGTGCAGGGACAATTTTAAAATCGTTCTCCCTCAGGCTATCTTGGGACCCCAATGCCTCCAAGATACATCAATTTCCAAAGAGCTGGTGAGGTATGGAAAACACACTTGCTGACAACTAATGACTCAGTAAACTTTTATGGACTTGTTAAGGGGCATGTGAGGTTGTGAATGGAATTATGTTTTTCTAGCAAACTTTAACAGCTGGGTGCACGTTACTGAATGGAAATGAGGTTTGCATCAGGACTGAAGAAAGTTTATTTGTCTTTGGGTTAAGTTTAAATTTGATGGGCTCAGTAGTGCCAGATCAAGTACTGTACCTTAATCTGCAGTCCTTGGCCACATTCCACCTATTTCACCTCCTTACCTTCAAAAGAACTGTCTACTCTATCCTGCAAGGAGGCTGCAGCCTGCCTTTGTCACTGCTGTCAGCCAGACAGCTCCCATCTCCTGGAGGTACCTGATGCCTCTAACTGCATACTAAGCTCGCCTCCTGCCCAAATAGGTTACTTAACAGGTGAGGACAGGACAAGGAATTTATCTGGCTTTGAAAATACAGACCAATGTTTCAGTTCTGTGACTTTTGGTCAGAACTGTCTGGTCAGACCAGAAATGTTAGCCATATTCCTTTCTTCACAGGTGCTGCCAGACTGGCTGACTTTCCCGCATTTATACTTCCAACATCCTGTGTTTTGCTTTGCTACTGTCTTAAATAATGTCACTCACAGGAGCTCCTTGTAATTAAAGACAGGTTTATAGAATCCCTACCATTCAGGAGGTCATTCAGCCCATCGAGTCTGCACTGACCCTCTGACAGAGTATCTTACACACACTACCCCTGTAACCCCACACATTGACCATGGCTAATCCATCTAAATTTACAGACCTAAGCGGCAATTCACCATGGCCAATCCACCTAACCTGCACATCTTTGGACTGTGGGAGGAAACTGGAGCACTTGGAGGAACCACACGCAGACATGGGGAGCACATGGGCAGACTCCTCACAGATAGTTACCAAGGGCTGGAAATGAACCCATGTCCCTGGTGCTACAAGACAGAAGTGCTAACCACTGTGCCACCATGCTGTTTGAATTTTAAACAGAAGTATTATCAGAACATAGTCTAGCTGCATTCAACAGAAGTAGTCTTTATCCTATTGAAGTCTACAAGTGGCCACTTACAAATAAAGCAAAAAAAAAACAAAAAAATAAAAATTTTTGAAATTCCCATTGTTTTTGTATTCAGAAACAATAGGCAGTGACTGAACAGTGTAGAAGAATACCTTTCAATTTTGTACCTACCCACAACAGGACCAGGTGTAACTCCATGTTTCATAAGTTGCTCTTTTAATTCATCATTGCTCAGTTGCGCGACATCCATTTTGTTTATATAATTATCTTCAATCTCTTTTAGTTTAGGCAGTTCCTTAGTCATAAAAATGTAAAAGAAAAATCAAATGTACAGTTTAATTGTAATTGCAACAAAGGCTGGAATATCACTAGCCTTTAACAGAGCAAAAATTGTTTTATAACACAAAAGGAAGCTGACGAGAGATTATGAAGTACAATACACATGCAAAAATGATTTTTCCAGGATGGATATGTAAAATCAGTCAAACACTGTATGGCAAAGATATAGCCACACATGCAAATTCACTCAGCAAGTAAAAATCTAATTGAATACACAGCAGTGCATGTGTCCAATTTATAAACAGCAGAATTTGCATAGTCCAGTTTAAGACAGTCCATACATTTTGAAATGCAGCCATTCTGTTCAAAAACATGCCAACACTCCAAGATAACTATATTTTAATTCCATTGGCTGAGGGTGTTTTATCTTTCTGGAAATTCCACACAAAAATGTGAAGCGTGTGAAATTTTGAGGGGACAAATGATTCAACATTACATCCTATTAAGTTTCAGTAATTAAACAAAACTATCAAATGGCTAACTTTATAAAACAACCAGGACCTCAATAAGTGGCAGGTAGAACTGAATTTTGTAGTGTTAAAGGCAATAATTAAAAAGATGGATTTTGCCCCAGTGAACAAAACTTCTTGATTCAGCGTAATGCATTAAAAGAGTTAACATTCCTCACTGCTAAAGCAACTCTCATTTCTAGTGAATATATGAAGACTTAGGACACATGATGCCAGAAATATCTTTTTAAAATTTTTGCCAACCAGACAAGTTTTGAAGTTGAAAATTAGGATCATTCGGGGACCTACTGAAGGGGAAAAGATTAAAAATAAATGCCAAATCATTGTTTGTACCACTGTCCCCCCACTTCCCACCCTACAACACGCACATACATACACACTACAACATATTTAGTTATTTTTTAAATTGGAATGAGATTTACTGTTGGGGCAGTTAAAGAAATTAAAATGAAAAGCATTTGTCGGCATGCTGTTTCCACAAACATCAAGCAGCATGTTCAGAGATCAAGTCAAAAATCCTAAAGAAGTGTTTTATACATTATCACATGTACTAATCAGCATCAACATCTTTTCCAATGATATTAACTACATTACATAACAAGTCATAAGATAATTCCACACCAAATGCAGCTTATCACTATAACATGAACAGATCAACAACTCCACTACTTGATATAAGGTTATGATACCATCTCTGAAAAAGATGAACACATTACCGTATGATCTATTTATGGTCTTCCCACTTTCACATTGACTCAGTGACCCTCAGTGACATCATCTGAAGTTTTCACCAGGTTCTCTTTTATGGTGATGATACCCATCTCTATGTCATCGCTAATTCTCTTGAGCCTCCCACTGCTTGTATCATCAACCAGCTTGTCTCATCATCCAATCTGGATGAGTAGCATGTTTTCCAATTAAGGTGTAGGAAGATCAAAGCCATTTCCTTCATCCACTGCAACAAACTGTCCTCTCACCAACAATTTTATCTGTTCCCAGTCACTTCTCAGTGATGGAGACCATTTGCGAGCTCAACCTTTACAGATGCACCATAGTAAGCATTCTTTCTGGTTGTATCACAGCTTGGTATGACTTCTGCTCTGCCCAAGACTGCAAGGAACTACAAAAGGTGGTGAATGTAGCCCAATCCATCATGCAAACCAGCCTCCCATCCACTGACTCTGTCTACACATTGCGCTGCCTCAGAAAAGCAGCCAGTATAATTAAGGACCCCATGCACCCCGGACATTCTCTCTTCCACCTTCTTCCATTGGGATAAAAGGTACAAAAGTCTATGATCACATACCAACCGACTCAAGAACAGTTTCTTTCTGCTGCTGTCAGATGTTTGAATGGATTTACCTTGCACTAAGCTAATCTTTCTCTATACCTTAGCTATGACTATAACACTACATTCTGCACTCACTTATTTCCTTTCCTATGAATGGTATGCTTTATCTGTATAGGGTGCAAGAAACAATACTTTTCACTGTATACTAATACACACACGTGACAATAATAAATCCAATAAAATCAAATCATCCTTTTTGACCCAAATTGAGCTTCCAACCTCATGCTTTTCCATGACAAAGACAACCTACTCCCAGCTCTAACTTCAGCACACCTGCTGCTGAAAACCTCATCCATGATTTTGTAGCTTCCAGGCTCAAATATTGGAATGATCTCTTAGCTGTCTTTCCAACTCCTATAAACTTGAGTTTAAACAAAAATGTGAAACTTGTATCTAAAATCCATGCAGTTCCACTCATCTATACCCCTATTTACTGATATGAATTTTAGCATAAGTCTACCAACAGCTCAAATTTAAAATGCTCACTCCATTGTCTCATCCCACCCTATCTCTTTATCCAAGAATAACAAACACCTTCAACTCTGGGCTCTTAAGCATCTTCTACTCTTTGTTCCATTATCGGTGGCCAAGCGTTGTCCCATATTGCCACCCTGGGCCTCAGAGTTACTTTCTAAAACTTGCAACTTCTCCCTCCTCCTTAAAAACATTTGACCAAGCTTTGAAAAACCTTCAAAATAATTTTTGAGTTGGTATCAATTTTTATCTGATCATGCTGTGGTGAAGCATCGTGGCACATTTCTTTTTAAGTTAAAAGGTGCTACATAAATGCAAATCATACTTCTACAATCTAGCTTTGTCTATGCACCAAAACTGGCAGAGATACAGGTAAATTTTACAGACATTTCAATACCAACTAATGACATCAGCCTGGGCTTCAAGTTAGCATTCTTTAATTTTTGTCTGAAGATTGTGGACTCAAGCCCCACTACAGAATTTCCACAGTCTAGGCTGACACTAGTCATTCAGTGCTGAGGAAATGCTGCACTGTGTGTGGTGTCATATTTCAGCTAAGATGTTAGAATGAAGCTTTGCCGCCCATGGCACTTTTTAAAATCAGAACAGGGGAGGTCTCTTAGTCTTTCAATCACAAAAAACTCTGGTTACATACTGCACTGCAATTTGTGGAAGTTTGTGGAAATTGGCAGCTACAGTACCTACACTGCAGCAGCAACCACATAACAAAAGTACTTTATCAATAAATTGCAGTCTTTTCCTTTCTAACATACACAATATTTTAAACGATTCTAAAAGCTTCCATCTAAAGCACAATGCCTCTTACAGCACAAGGCCCTCCAGAACATTGATTTTTTTCATTTGTTGTGGCTTTTGAGCAAATCTATTGTTCCTCTGTGTTGCAGACAGAGTGTGTGTTTCCAAGATCAGTATGTCCGTACATAAGAGATGGGTGTATTCTTACCTTCAGTGTCTGTATCCCAATTAAAACAATTCAGACAGCAAGTTTTTTGAGAGTTTAAAACTAAAGGAAGTTATTTATTATCAATGCTATGTTTCACTCACTCATCTCAAATGCAAAGATTGATACAGTTGAAGGTAATATCTCAGTTTCCATTTCATTTCACGACAGGCCTCTAGTTTGTTAAGTTGCAATTGTAAAGTATGGAACTCTCAGCAGGCTATGAGGTTCCTCGTAATCCAACTTCTAGGTTGTTTCTCAGGTAAATTTTAACTGGAACAGTTGGGAAAGATCTGGCAAGATCTCCCACTTCAAGGCATTGCTTTGTATTACCACGGTGCTTGGGTGACTTGCAGCTTGTTCGATCGCTTTTGGTGGAATTGTCTGCAAGCAACTTCTTGCTGCTTTTAAAAACAGACAACAAAATGGTTTCCTCGAGTTTAAGTCCTTTTTCCAAACAAAGTCAGGTGTCTATGTTGTTTCTAACCAACCAATCTGAACTGTTGTTTGAGGTTCACCGAGCCTAGTTAGGATGAGCAGAACCATCTAAATACTCTGGAAAGTTGACTGGATACATTCACATGAGCCTCAATGATCCTTTCTGTCCAAAATGAAACACAGTCAGGTGAGCTGCTTGTTTTAAGGATAGATCAACACAAAAGGACTAAAGCAAAGATCTGCAAATTCCCCAGCCAACTGTAAATGTCCATATTTAATTAGATATTCGCTTGAGAATTAGGACTGCCTGAGTTCAAAACAAAAAAGGTCACATGATTTGCCATTTTAATAGTCGCTGTCCACTTATAAAGTACTGTATTAACTGAAAGTTCATAATATATTGGGACATGATACTCTGGAAAATTAAACTGGCTTGATCTGAAGATGACATAAATATATTTCTGTAATTGATACTGGAAGTCACAGAACCTTGCTGATATTAGAGGTGATGTGGAGTTAGGATAAGCGTTGTAAGTAGTCTCAATACCAGATTAAAGACCAACAGGTTTACTTGGTAGCACGAGCTTTCAGAGTGCCATAAGAACATAAGAAATAGGAGCAGGAGTAGGCCATCCAGCCCTTCGAGCCTGCCCCGCCATTCAGTAAGATCATGGCTGATCTGTCGCTGCTCAGTTCCACTTTCCCGCCCTCTCCCCATAACCCTTAATCCCCTCTCCTATCAAAAACCCATCAACCCGCGTCTTAAAAATATTTAGCGAGGCAGCCTCCACCACTTCAACGGGCAGAGAATTCCAGAGATTCACCACCCTTTGAGTGAAGAAGTTCCTCCTCAACTCCGTTCTTAACCGCCCCCCTTTTATCTTGAGGCTGTGCCCCCTAGTCCTACTGTCTTTTTTGAGCGGGAAGAGTCTTTCCACCTCTATCCTATCCATCCCATTCATCATCTTATACGTCTCAATGAGATCTCCTCTCATTCTTCTAAACTCTAACGAATACAAGCCCAGTTTATTCAGCCTCTCCTCATAGCTCAACCCCCTCAACTCCGGTATCAGCCTCGTAAACCTCCTCTGCACTCCCTCCAAGGCCAAAATATCTTTGCGCAGGTGCGGCGCCCAAAAATGCACACAGTACTCCAGTTGCGGCCTCACCAATGCCCTACACAGCTGCAGCAAGACCTCCCTACTTTTATATTCAATCCCCCTCGCTATGAAGGCCAGCATCCCATTCGCCTTCCTGACCACCTGCTGCACCTGCAAGCTGGGTTTTTGTGACTCATGCACAAGGACCCCGAGGTCCCTCTGCACCGTCGCCTGCTGCAGTTTTTCGCCTCGTTAAGTAATAGTCCTTCCTACCATTTTTCCTACCAAAGTGGACCACCTCACACTTGCCAACATTAAATTCCATTTGCCATTTCCTGGCCCATTCGCCCAGCCTATCTAGATCCTTCTGCAGACTCTCCACACCCTCCGCACAATTTGCCGTTCCCCCAATCTTGGTGTCATCAGCAAATTTCGACACTCTACACTCGGTTCCCTCCTCCAGATCATCTATATAAATGGTAAAAAGCTGAGGCCCCAGCACCGACCCCTGGGGCACTCCACTAGTCACCATCCGCCAATCCGAATAGCACCCGTTGACCCCCACTCTCTGCCTCCTATTTGACAACCAATCCTCTATCCACGCTAACACCCTACCCCCAACTCCATGTCCCTCGACCTTCTGCAATAACCTCGTGAGGCACTTTGTCAAACGCCTTCTGAAAATCTAGAAAGACCACATCCACCGGCTCTCCTCTATCCACCGCCCTAGACACATCCTCATAGAACTCCAGTAAACAAAAAAACAGTAAACAAAACAAAAAAGTTATTCAATACCTTAGCCATATCCCCATCCCCTACCACTAGGTCCCTTTTCTCATCCTCTAAAGGACCAACATTCACCCTAGCCAGCCTCTTCCTTTTTATATATTTATAAAAACTCTTGCTATCCTTTTTTATATTAAGCGCTAGCCCAGCTTCATAGTTTCTCCTACCCTTCCTTATCAACTTCTTTGTCAATCTTTGTTGACATTTAAACATCTCCCAATCCTCTTCTCGCCCACTACTCTTAGCTACTCTAAATTCCTCCGCTTTTAGTTTAACACTTTCCTTCACCTCCTTCGTTATCCACGGCTTATTACCTCTCCTCCTACTATCCTTTTTGACCATCGGAATAAATTTCCGTTGAGCACCAAGAAAGATCTCCTTAAAGATCCTCCACTGCTCCTCAACAGACCCTCCCTCCAACGCGCTCTCCCAGTCCACATTCGCCAATTCTTCTCTCATCCTACCGTATTTCCCTCTATTCAAACAAAGGACGTGTGTCCGGGAACCCACTTTCTCCTTCTCCATCTGCACCAGAAACTCCACCATACAATGATCACTCTCCCCAAGAGGATCCTTCAACACAAGGTCCCTAATTCTACCCGCTTCATTACATAGCACCAGATCCAAGATAGCTCGCTCCCTCATCGGCTCCAACACACACTGTTCGAGGAAACTATCCCGGCAGCATTCCAAGAACTCTTCCTCGAGCCCCCCACGTCCAACATGGGTCGACCAATCAATATGCAGATTGAAATTCCCCATAACTACGGCCGTCCCATTCCTGCACGCCGCACTTATTTGCGCGTTAACAGCCCGCCCCATCTCCAGATCATTATTCGGGGGCCTATAGATAAGCTTTTCATACTCCCTCCCCAGATCCTCAGTCTGCATTTTGCTTACGTCGCCGGCACCCACATGTACCACAACGACCGGATTCTCACCCTCCCACTCCAGGTTCCTCTGCAGCCCAGCTGCGACATCCCGTACCCGAGCACCAGGCAGACAACACACCCTTCTGTACACTTTGTCATTGTGACAAAGGACAGTGTCAATACCCTTCACCCCACTATCCCCAATAACCACTACGTTCCTTTTCCCTTTCTCTTTGCCTATGTCCTTCTGCAGCACTGTACCGTGTGCAGCTTGCTCACCAACCTCACCTACCTCGTTCTCATCCAACTTGGAAGCAAGAACCTCAAACCTGTTATGCAGATTAAGAGGCTGAGGCCTCCGCTCCTCACCCCCCTTCCTCTTCCCAGTAGCCCCCTCTTGTCCCTGACCCTTAGAGTTAGCCAGTCTAGGGGGGGTGGATGTCAGGTGAGACTGATGAAGGAATGGTGCTCCGAAAGCTTGTGCCACCAAACAAACCTTTTGGGTATTAGAGGAACACGATGTCTTCTCATAAAACACACAGGGATAGTCGCTCAAAAAAGTATATATCACGAATTATTTACTCCCCATTCGTAAAGGTGATCTGTTGAAAGACCCATCTGCCATCTACAAACTGGCACTAAATTCCTAAATGTAAAGAAGTGAATGAGAAAAAAAGCGATTCCTTACAGATGTAAAACATTTTTTGGGAACTGGTGACACTCATATCAAATAGCTAGACTTTTAAAATTTCATTAGGTAAGGCAATACATGTGTTATTTTTATCTGCAAATAAACTACTACTGTGCTCTGAAAGGTCATGAGAATTTGACTAGGACCAAACTGTAATTAAACCCTCAGGTATGTGCATTGTGACGAATTCAGAGCTTGTTATTTTGATAGCAGAACACAAGGATTTTTAGCTATGCAAATTCTCTGCTGGCTGAAAAAAGTGTGAAAAAAGGTTTCAGTCAGTTTTCATCTAGAATTCTTCCCTCTCAAACTTTAGAATGGGTAGCACAAAAATAAGTGGCAGGAAAATAAAGTCACAGGTCAAATGTCATGTTAATTAATTCCATTCAAATTTTTACTTGCATGTGAATTAAATTTGCATCGAACCATTCTTATGCAGGCAGCAATTTCAGGGAGATGAAAATGAAAAGGCGCGGTTGGGGGGGGGGGTGCGGGTGGCGGCAGGAGATGGAAGAAATTAGATTACTCTTGCTTATAGGCCTTAAGAAAGTGTCTCATCAGCATATTTCTGATGCAACCTGTCACTTCTGGGCCAGCTGTCTTGACAGAACTGGTCCACAGGCAAATTCCAGGTATTCAGAGAGAGGGTAGAAAGAAAATGAATGGAGATGTAGCTACTGTTCAGGTGGCATGGTGGCACAGTGCTTAGCATACATGCTGAATTCTCCCTCAATATACCCCTACAGACACTAGAGTGTGACGACTAGGGAATTTTCACAGTAACTCCATTGCAGTGTTAATGTACGCCTACTTGTGACTAATAAATAAACTTGAATGTTGGCTGGCACGTGATTAACAGTTTCTTCTGGTTTTGAAACAAGGGGAATCATTATGCCCCTCCCGCCTCCACATGAAGCCAAGTTTATCTCACCTGGGAGGCTTCAAGTCAATCTGCATTATGATGATTCCTTGCTATTGATTTATTTTATGTTTCTATACAGGGTGTTTAAAGTTCAATTTAAGTCTGGCGGGAAAGCAGCAAATGTTGGAAAGCAGGATAATTATTCATTTTTGCCATGTGATACTAGAGTTTACTTAGAGTAGAGCTTTGACTAAAGTAATGGGAAGTAAGTTCAGTATACAGAATTGTATAATCATGTGATACTAGAAGTGAGAGGAACATAGAAGAGTGCAGTTTGTAGCACAGAAAAACAGCTATGTTCAGTGCTGGAGGGGGCTGTTAAAAGATAGAAGCCTTCAAGCTGTGCTCTCTCTCTGCAAAGATTCTCTGGAAACTTCATAGTTGTTACCAAGTCAAAGCAAGTATATGGCAAGTATATTTAAAGTGTGTTTTAAGTGTATGAGAAATACTGCTTTATGGGAACTGAAAGAGTGATAAGTTAGAAATTAGAATTATTTCTTTTCAAGTATTGTTCAACTGTTAAAAGTTAAGCTACTTCATTTTATTTGAGCTATATGTAAACTATGTTGTATATGAATAAAACTTGTTTTGATAAAAGAATTTGTTTGTACAATCACGCCTGAAACAAAGCATTCTATCCGAGTCTAATCTGATTTCATAACATACCTTGGGGTTTGGGTCAAGCACCTGAACAACATCCAATAACCTGCTCCGAAAACACTCAAAAATTGTAAAATAGTCAATTCACCATAACTCCTACCACTCTCAAATTCTTCAAAAAATTCCAAGATACTCATCTTCGCCAAAACCTAATTAGTTCTTCCCTGGCCATACTTTTATCTATATAGCAAGTTTGTTCGATATGCTGCTCATAGACAAACAGATTTTAACAAATGGGGGTGAAAACATTATTTTCAGTGATAGAAATAACCAAAAGAAGGAATTGTTCTACGAACCAAAATCCAGTCGACAGTTCAGATTACCTTGCTCTCTCTCACCTCAATATTAAACAACAGCTTACTACTTTATTCTGACAGAATATAGCATCATCTTACATTTAATGAGGGGCAATAAAATGAAGATTTATTATGCATGTTACGGCTCAAATCAGAAATTCTGAAGTGTTTCATGGAGCCCACCTGGATCATAAGTTTTGCATCTTGATTTTGGCTAGAATAAGCATGATATAGATATGGTTCAAATGATCCACTAGGGAACTTTGATCAAACAAAGTTGAATTAAGAATGTAGTTAACATATATGGAAAGAAAATTAGCAATAACTTTTATTAATTACAAACAAAAACAAAACATCCACAATAACGTATTCCCTTACAAATATATGTAAGGTGTTCCAATCAAACTAAAACCGTCCATAGACAAAGCCCTTTAAACAAGTTCAACACAGTAAGCCTAATGTTAATATGATACTGGAATTGAGTCCTTTGGTTGGAGAACTGAAAACTCTGTTTTTTAAAAGGTCTAGCAGTGCTCTTGACAAGGAATTACAAAAGATTGTGAATGTAGCCCAATACATCATGCAAACCACCCTCCCATCCACTGCCTCTGTCTACACGTCCCGCTACCTTAGCGGAGCAGCCAGCATAATTAAGGACCTCATGTACCCTGGACATTCACCCTGGGAAAAGCATACAAAAGTCTGAGGTCACGTACCAACTGACTCAAGAACAGTTTCTTCCCTGCTACTGTCAGGCTTTTGAACAGACTTACCTTGCATTAAGTTGATTTTTCTCTATGCCCTACCTACGACCGCAACACTACATTTTGCACTCTCTTGTTTCCTTCTCTGTGAACGGTATGTTTTGTCTGTGTAGTGCGCAAGAAACAATACTTTTCACTGTATGTTAATACATGTGACAATAATAAATCAAGTCAAATCAAAAACACCCAAATCAGAACAGCTTCTCAGAACCCCAGGTAGATTCTGGTCAAACGACCAACAGCAGATTGTGTACTTCAGGAAGGCTTTCAGATAACTTGCAAAATTTACAAAAACAGGAAGCGAAGAGACACTTTTCAGCTGCTGTCCCTTCTAAAACGCAAACTTGCAGCTTCAAACTGAAAATCAAACAGCTCCTGTCACCTGACTTGCCAACCAGTTTTCCTCCAAACAATGCAGAATCATGAACCTAATCTCAAAAGTACTTGAGGCACCCATTTAAGTCACTTAAGGAGCAACGGAAGGACAGCTCGGCAGCAATGAGAAACACTGAAGCTGTGAGACTCCAGAGATCATGATTTAAAAAAAAACCCTTTCTTAAAAAGGTACACTTACAATATAGCTAATATTCTGCAATAAAAGCAAAATACTGAACACTAGAAACCTGAAATAAAAACAGAAGATGCTAGAAAAACCTCAGCAAGTATGACAGCATCAGAAAAGAGTTAATTCTTGGAGACGCTGCCAGACCAGAGTTTTTCCAGCATTTTCTGTTGTTACTTACAATATTCTATCAGCTACCTTCATAAAAACAATGCAAATTGTGATTGAAATCAGTTTTATTCTCCTCCCCAACCTCGATTGAAATTTATCTCCTCCTCCAGAAGTGAAATGTTTTGAAATAATTTACTGGTGCCAAGTTGTACTTACTTAACACCTTTAAAAGTAGTAAAAAGTTGCCGATTTGCTTCAGAGAGTGTTCTAAAGCAAAATCTGACAGTAAGCCACACAAGGAGATATTTGGATACAGGACTTTAAGTTGGTTAGATGTTAAGCAGAAAGAGAGATTGAGAGCTAAAACAGTGCAGAGTTTCAAGGGGGAAAGTTTGAGTTTAAGGCAGCTGAAGGCATGGTCATCAGAGAGATTAAAACTGGGATGCTCAAGAGGCCAGTATTAGAGGAGTACAGAGACCTTGGAGGGTTTTGGTGTGGAGGAGCCTACAGGGATAGGGAGCAGCTAACTACGAAAGGATTTGAAAACAAGGATGAGACATTTAAAATTGAAACATTGCTTAAGTGGAAGTCAATGTAGGTCAGTAAGTATAGGTGACCTGGGATGAGAGTTAGGGTATGGCAGCTGAGTTTATGAAGGAAAGGGTAGAGCGTGGGAGGCCAACCAGAAGTGGGTTACAATATCAAAGGGGGCGATCTTACTGGCTTGTTATGCTGATCAGTGTGGTGAGCTAGTAAGATTGGACGGGAGGCAAAGAATTGGGTTCGAGTCTGATTTTCAGTCTCCTGTGATGTTGTGGTGGTAGTTATTTCATATCTATCACCTCAGACTACATGGGGTGTGCTTCCACAGTCACCAGTAAAATGTGGTTTTCCAGCGGCCCAGCAAAATCAACATGGATGCATTCCCAAGGTCCTTTCGACCACATACACGGTTGTAATGGCGACACTTATGATACTTCCTGAATTTGAGAGTGCGCTATACACACTCCTGTCTTCTATGCTAGTATCAATGTTCGGCCGCCAGACGCAACTCCTGGCAATCTCTTTCATCCGTACCACCCCTTGCTGCAGCTGCTCCAGCACCTTCCTTCTCAAGGTGGATGAAATAATGACCCGTAAATCCCACAACAGCCATTCTGTTCCAACATTTTCCACCGTCGGCCTAAATAGTGCCTCAACTTTATCACAGTATGGAGTCTTTGCTTGTAGCTTGTTTAACGCTCGCAGCTGTAGTTGGAACTTTATTCTCTTACGAAAAATATATTATCTTTACAGTTTCCTCAGAATCCTCCCTGTTCCCTGGCAAGAGCAATCTTGATAACATGTCTGTGTTGGCATATAGGTCCAACAGGCAATAACGGATCACATACAGGTATCCTGACAAGTACCATACAGGTATCATCTTTGCAACCATTGACAGAATTCCTGAAAAGGGGCCTAAAATTTTGATGAGTGGCCTGTGGTCTGTCAGTTGACAAATTTCTGGCCAGAAATTGGTGGAACTTCATAACTGTAAAATGAGTTAAATCTAGGACTCTTTTAATGCCGTCTTTGCTGCTTGGTACGCCTTCTCACATTCTGGCATCCACTGCCATGTCTGACCTGTCATCATTAGTTGGGTGAGAAGCTTCACCACCGTCACCAAATCTGACACAATAATTGAGTCCCAGAAAAGACCTCAACTGGGCCACATTTTCCAGCCTAGGCGCCTTCGTCATAGCTCCAAGTTGGTTTGGTGCCTTATGCAACACTTCACCGTCGATGATATGACCAAGGTACGCAAACGAATCCTTGAAATTTTCACAATTGTCTTTCCCAATCCTAATCTCTTCAATGTCACTTCCGGGTTTCGTAAATGTTCCTTGATGACACCTGTGATCAGTACGCCAACTAAGTAACATTGGATCCCTGGAAGACCACTTAGAATTTGGTCCATTACTCTTTGGAAAACGGCTGGAGCTGACGTCATTCCAAAGGGTAGTCGTTTGTAACGAAACAACACTTAATGTGTGATAATAGTTAATAGCAGTAGTGAATCTTTAGCCACTCTCATTTGCAGATACTCTTGGGAAAGATCTATTTATTTTCGTAATTTTTGTCCTCCCAGCCAGGCCACTAAAAGATCCACAATGAGGGGTAATGGATACTGTTCCATGCATAAGTTCGAGTTCACTGTGACCTTAGAGTCCCCACATAACTCCCACCTGATCTATCAGTCCCCATTACTAGGACTATGGGCATGACCCACTTATTCATGGCCATTGGTTCCAATACCCCCAACTCTACCACTCTCAAGTTCAGCCCTTCCCTTGGGTCTAATTGCATACAGTACTGCACAAGCTTTCAGGCTCCTGGGCCAAACTCCCAGTTTCAGTCATATATTCACCTTCACTCCTTTCATCTCAACAAGGGTTTCATTAAACACCTTCTGGTACTTCCCCAATATCTCATCCAGGCAAAAATGAGCTTTTGTTAGTCTGTTTACCACTTTCCAATTTAGTCTCAATTGTTTCATCCAAGATCTTCCAAACGGTGCAAGGTAATTAATTATCTTTTACGGCGACAAAGGTAGACGTGCACACTGGTCCCTCAGGTGTACCCTCGTGGACATAACCATTTAAAAGGACCGGCCTAATCCACATTTGTTCTCAGAACAATATTTGTGGGATTCAAGGGAAGAAGATTCAGCTTACCTTTATATAGGGACTCCGGAATCAATGACACCATCAGCCCCATGTCCACCTCCATCTTCGCTTCCAGTTTGACTGCTCACTTCACATTGGACCTGAAACCCATAAAGCTTAAATTTCCTTTTCTCTGTCAGATCCCTTTTGTCTGCGATCCTGCCGGCTCACTGTTCTCCTCAACAGTGGCTACTTGCCACTTTCCTCCTAGTTGTGGGCCCTTGCCGCTATGTTTCACCCCTTCCTGGGACAGCGGTGGTCTACAATTTCAGGTAACGTGACCTGTTTTCCAGTAGTTCTAACATTAAGCTTCTCTCATTCAGCAACCGTTCTCCATATGACCCCCTTTTGCCACACTGACAACCCACCTCAGGCCTTGATTGACTTCCTGGGGTGTCCACCATCTTGTGCACTGTTACTCTCATTGTTCTTGTGTCTAAGTGTGCTACATCAGTGTCAGCCCATTCTGTGGATCTATGATCGCAAAAGCCTTGTTGAAATTCAGTTGCGCCTGCATTCCCTGGATTTCTTCCTGTTGTAACCCACATATAAGCCAGGCCCAAAGTATTTCTTAAAGAAAAGCTTCTAAAATCACAAAATTTTGCCAACCTTTTGAGAGACATTACAACTTTTATAATGTTTTCATCCTCCAGCTGGTCCCGTTCATAAAACCTGTAGTGTCCCTTCAAAAACTTGAACAATTCTAAATGATTTATCAGTTGAATTGCTCTGGCTGCAGTAGGACTCTGAATGCTTTACTCCATACCATGCTCAAAAATGCCAGAATAGCAAGGCATCTATTTTGTTCGCTGTTACAAAGATATCGAATCTCTCTACGTAGGCCAAGCAATTCTCGGCCTCTTCATCGAACTCCCTGATGTCCCGAACTTTTCTGTCACTTCTCCTTGGTGACAAGGTTTCCTACGTTTGCTCAACTAGGTCCGAAGCCTGTTTCTCTCGCACTGACTCCTGGCTGCTAACCAGTCACTCGACGACTGCAGGAATCCTTCACTTGCCCCACAGTCCACCAGCGATCAGCAGCAGCTGTAGTGAACAGCCTCATAGCTGCACCCACCTCAAAGTTTCCCTGCCCCAATGTCAGTCGGACGTCTATCATTAACAGGCTCACAGTCCTGAACGACTTCCAAAGTAACGTATTTGCTGTGGATCCCTCAATGATCCGTGTTGAAAAAATCCTTGCTCCTTTCTCAAAGTCATAGAACCAAGGCACCACCCATTGCTGCCAGTGTTATTACAGAGGCTACCAGGGTGGACCTACTATATATTAAGCTGGTTATTCTCTACACTCTAGTGTAACACTATATTTTGCACTTTCTCCCTTCCAGCTCCCCTATATACTCTATGAATGGTACGTTTTGTTGGTATAGCACGCAAGAAAAAAATACTTTTCACGGTATCCCAATACTTGAGACAATAAATCAAAGGTCACTCCCCTGGGTCACCTGACCCATCCACTTAACGGAGCTACGTCCCAAATACATTACATATGCGGTCTCAAGTTCATTTTAGGGTCAAATATGACATGGATCTTGTGGTTCACCTCAGACAATTACTAGGAATAGAAATGGATTAATTGCTTGGGAATGGAGTTTGTGACAGGGGCCAAGGAAAGTGGCTTCAGTCTTTCTAATTTTAGTTGGAGGAAATCTTATGTTCATTTAGTACTGGATTTCAGACAAGACTGTATGAAAAACCTCTAGTTAATATCAATTAGTTACACTGCATCAAATTATGCAATACCCAATTTATTCAATCTACAAAGTGAAATGGATGGCACAATAGCTTATGACAACACTTGAATCTATGTCAGACCAAAAAAAAAATGAAAAATTTGCTCCCTTTGCTGGGAAAATGAAATGGATTTGAATTCAGTTTTGCCTCAGCTGTTATTGTAGTGGGTGCAAGCCCAAACATAGCAAATCCAAAAATTGCTATAATTAAGATACATTTCTGCATCAGTCAGAACACTTCTAGTCATGCTATACCTGGCACTGAAGGGAATGATGCTCAAAAATGCTTAATGACAAAATTCTTGTCCCAAAATGTACATTCTGTACCTTGATAAGCAAACAAAAACAACTCTTTCTGCAATTAGAACATTTTCCCCAGGTTTCAAATTCTTATGTTAGATCAAGTTTTCAGTGATACAATGATAACAGTCCAAACTTATAGTTTTGGTACTTTAACAAAAGTCAGGTAATGCAAAAGTCAGTTCAACCTCTCCACCAAAAGGATATGAGAAATTTCAAGTAGTTCCACTTCACATTTAGTTTTGATACTGCTCCACAATTTAGCCTCAAATTGTTTCATAAGTATGTAATACATTATAAGGGGGATTTTTTCAAAGGATACTTGATACTTTTTCTCCAAGCTCAAGTTTTTTTGCTTAAGTCCACGCAGGGGCCTGAAATGTCCAGTCCAATGATTCCTGCTTGATGTCTAATACCTCAAGCAGCATTCTCTAGAAACATACCACACACGCTAAGAAACAAACAGAAGTATGACCGATGGTTTGCTGTATTATTCTGCACACACTATCGCAGGTTATAATACAAAATAATAGCTTTAAAGAGAAAACTCAACCTTCTCCATTCCTTTCCATCAGTGACTCTGGGAAGAATCCTGGGATACATTTACAAAAATTATTGTTTTCTCCAGTTACACTTAGAATCTTTTAAAATGAACTTCATAATGCTTTGACGTTGATGCTGAATATTTCAATAAAACTATATTAACACTAACAGATTTCTTGATGTTCATGGTGTGTCACAGGATACACTTTGTTAGGCAGCAGCATATCATTTTACATACAAAGGAGGAATTGTGGGTAACACAATCTGTTCCTTTATACTATAAAACGCCCAATTGGTGCAAAAAGGAAGTTAATTCCTGATGGGTGCATTCTGAGTTCAAATCTAGCAACAGTTTCAGTAGATTGGCATGTTAATGGTTCCTTCAAAGCTTTGAAGAAACCAAGATCTTTAAAATCACATCTTGCAGACATACTTGCTGATGAAAATGCATACCTAAGTTTTACCCAAAGGCCCTGGAGGTTCAGCGAACAGTTGTAGTGTTTGGTATGAGCCAATTCTAAGCTGAAAGCACAGTGATGGGCTGGAGAGAAATGTGCAATGGGTGGGACAAAACAAACAATGGAACAAAACACAGCAGAAGTGGATGAAGAAAAACAGCACAGCTGTGAGAATACAGTGCAAGGGAAGAACAGAGTTGAGGCATGCAAACATATGTGCAAAAACTGATCTTTTAAAAAAGATCAAGGCAGGGACTTACATGTTTACATCACAGTATTTGTTCTAAAATTTCCTCTAAGCTTTTTAACCTAAAACTGTATGGCATAAAAACATTTCTGTTCTTTCAAATTATAGAATTGGATATCCTTTTATTAAATAAAATGAATGAGTAAGAGTCTATTTGTTTCTGGAATGAGCTACAACTTCGTGTTAAGTGAGTGTTAACTGAGGCCCTGTTCTATCCGGTGCATGTGAAAGTACTATTCAAAGATCATTATTCACCATGCAAAATTACGGAGTAGATTTTCTGCACATTATCAGCGATCTCCTCTCAAAGTCACAGCAGGGAGTGGAGGAATCCCTGTGGAATTTCCAGGCCCCAAATCCAAACCTAATGGGTCAACTTTCCTACATGGAACTAGAAGGTATATACGGAAACAGAGTTAGAATCATAGGAAGCTTACAGCGCAGAAATAGGCCATTTGGCATATTGTGTCTACACCTGCCAAGAGACGAGCCAGCTAGCCAAATTCCACTTTCTAACATTTGGTCTGCAGCCTTGCAAGTTACGGCACTTCAGCTTCACATGCAGACAGCATCTTTTAAGTGAGTTGTGTTTCTACTTCTATTATTTTCAGTAAGAAGTCTCATAGTACCAAGTTAAAATCCAACAGGTTTATTTGGAATCATGAGCTTTCAGAGCGCTGCTCTTTTATCACATGAGTGAAGAGACTCTACTCACCTGATGAAGGAGCAGCACTCTGAAAGCTTGTGATTCCAAACAAAACCTGTTGGATTTTAACCTGGAATTGAGAGACTTCTTACTGTGCCCACCCTAGTCCAACACCAGCAACTCCAATGTATTATTTTTAGGCAGTAATTTTCAGACCCCTGCAACCATCTGGGTGAAAAAGAAACCTCATCTTCCTTTTAACTATTCTACTTTAAATCCAGGCCTCCTGGTCACTGCTTATGTAAATGGGCTATTCTGACCCACTCTTTCCAAGTCCCTGACAATTTTGCACGTTATGATCAAACCTCCCCTCAACCATCTCTGTTCCAAGGAAAACAACCCTAGTCTATTCAATCATTCCTCATAACTACAACTTTCCAGTCCTGACAACATCCTCGTAAATTTCCTCTCCAACTAGAGAACTAGAACTGCACACAGTACTCAGGTTGTGTCCTAAAGTTTAAATCCCCTGCTCTATATTCTATGACTTGACTAATAAATGAAAGGATTCACCTCATCAACCTGAAGAACCCTTCAGCGATCTATGGACATTCACTCCAAGGTAATTCTTCCACACCTCTCACATTTATTGTGCATTACTTTTGTCTCTTTTGATTTCCCCAAATTCATCATTTGATTTGATTTATCATTGTAATATGTATTAACATAGTGAAAAGTATTGTTTCTTGCATGCTATATACAAAGCATACCATTCATAGAGAAGGAAACAAGATTGCAGAGTTACATTCATAGCTAGGGTGTAAATATTAGCTTAATGCAAGTTAAGTCCATTCAACAGTCTGACAGCGGCAGAGAAGAACCTATTCTCGAGCTGGCTGGTACTTGACCTCAGACTTTTGTATCTCTTTCCTGACAGAAGAGAGAACCCCCGGTGTTGGGGTCCTTAATTATGCTGGCTGTTTTGCCGAGGCAGCGGGAAGTGTAGACAGAATCAACGGATGGCAGGCTGGTTTGCGTGATGAATTGGGCTACATTCATGACCTTTTGTAGTTCCTTGCAGTCTGGGGCACAGCAAGAGCCATACCATGCTGTGACATATCCAGAAAGAAGGCTTTCTACGGTGCATCTGTAACAGTTAATCAGTCATAGTTGCCATGCATAATTTCCTTAGTTCTTCTGAGAAAGTAGAGGCGTTGGTGGGCTTTCTTAACTATAACATCATCTCTCCTGGTGTAGTCAGTCAACATTTATCTCTCCACCAAGATCAAAAACAGATTATCTGGTCATTTATCTCATTGTTGGTTGTGGGAATTTGTTGTGCATGAATTGTTTCCCAACACTGCGACAGTGACATTACAGGAAAATAATTACATTGGTTGCGAATTGTTTTTCGTTGTCTACAGATAGTGAAAGGATCTATCTATAGTTGCAAATTCTCATTTTTTTATGCCCTGGCACCGACTGAAGACAGCAGGAAGCTTTGGGGAACTTTAGCCTTTCAGAGTGACACTGCTTCATTCTTGGCTTCACTCAAGGGTTCAGCAAAATTGCACCTCAGCCTTCTTAAACAGTGCAAAGTCTCAGCAACACTCAAGAAATTCAAATACATACAGGTGGATCATATAGGGAAGTTTAAATATGTCATGAATTACTTTTGATATATTTTCTTTTGTTTAAAAACTTTACTTTCATTAGGTCCTGAAGTGACTGCCATCAAGATGGTCCCCAAAATAATTTAAGAATATAAAAGCAAAGAACTACAATGATTTTCTTTAAAAATGTTGACAGCATTTGCTTCAATGATCACTTTTAAATTAGCTAGATATTAGTGTAAGACATATATATTATTAATGATGACATTTTAATACAGGAAGCCAAACACTTGGATGCTATGTGGTGTTCCCTGACACCAGAACAAAATATTATAGAATATATGGCAATAAAATGCTGGAAATTTATTGCAAAACTACTGGATAGATTTTCTGTGCATTTTCCTGAACTTCAAAAAGTCACCAAGGGAAAATGATAAAACCCTTCCAGGGACCAAATCATTTAGCTTACACAAAGGGCCAACATTCATAGAAACATGGAAAATAAGATCAGGAGAGGGCCATTTGGCACTTAAAGCCTGTTCTGCCATTCAATATTATCATGACTGATCATCCAACTCAAATAGTTTGATCACACCTTTCCAACATATTCTTTGAGCCCTTTTGCCACAAGAGCTATTTATCATACACACAGTGCAGAAAGTGGCCATCTGGACCATTGAGTCTGCACTGAACATAATCCCACCCAGACCCTATCCCCATATATTTACCGTAGCTAGTCTCCCTGACATTAAGTCAATTTAACATGGCCAATCAACCTAATTCACACATCTTTGGAGAGTGGGAAGAAACCCACCAGGAACATCTTTCTGCATCTGCCCTGTCTAAACCTGCTGAATTTTATAGGCTTCCATGAGACTCTCCCCCACCACCCTTATTACTCTGAACTCGTGAATATAATCTTAACTGGCTCAATCGCTCCTCGTACATCAGCCCCACCACCCCGAGAATCAGTCTGGTAAACATTTGCTGCATTCTCTCTATAGCAAGAACATTTTTCATCAGATAAGAACAAAAAAACTGGCACAATCTTTCAAGCATGGTCTCATCAAGCCTCTGTATAATTACAGCTGTAATTGCTCCTGTACTTGAATTCTCTTGCTATTAAGGTCAACATACTATTTGCCTTTTTTAATCGCAAGCTGCACCTGCATGCTTACCTTTGGCAACTTGTGTACGAGGACACCCAGGTCTCAATGCACATTTCCCTCTCTCAATTTATAGCCGTTTAGCTAATAATCCTATTTTTGCTACTAAAATGGATAAATATTACACTGCATCTACCACATATTTGTCCACCCGCTCCACTTGTTAAAATCACACAAACATCTCCACACCCTCCTCACAGTTCACCCTCCCTTCCAGCTTTGTGTCATCTGGAAGAGACGTTGCATTTAATTCCTTCATCTAAACCACTAAAATATATTGTAAAATAGCTGGGTCTTAACACCTGATCTCAGCAGTAACCCACTTGTCATTGCCTACCATTTGGAAGAAGACCTGTTTATTTCTACTCTTTATTTCCAGTCAGCCAACCACTTTTCTCTCCACCCCAATACACCACTCTCAATCCCATACGCTTTAATTTTACATGCTAATCTCTTATATGGGATTTTGTTGAAAGCCTTCTGACAGTCCAAATAAACCACATCCACTGAACCTCCTTCATCAACTCTACTAGTTACATCCTCGAAGAATTCCAGTAGATACGTCAAGCATAATTACCCTATTATAAATCCATGCTGACTATGTCTGATTCTGTCAGTTTGCCAAGTGCTCTGCTATAAAATCCTTGGTAACAGACTCCAGAATTTTCCCCACTACAAGTGTCATGCTGCTTGGAACTTAAAGTTTATTTATTAGTGTCACAAGTAGGCTTACATTAACACTGCAACAAAGCTACTGTGAAAATCCCCAGTTACCACACTTTGGCATCTGTTCGGGTACACAGGGAGAACTTAGCATGGCCAGTGCACCCAGCCAGCATGTCTTTCAGATTGCAGGAGGAAACCAGAGCACCAGAGCCATGAAACCCTTGCAAACATGGCGAGAACGTACAGACTCCGTACAGATAGTGATCTAAGCCACGAATTGAACCCTTGTCCCTGGCACTGTGAAGCAATGCTAACCAGCGAGAAAACATATATACAAATGTAATAACTGAAGGCATTTCTAACTGCAAACAATTCAGCCCTGCAATATTTAGCACTGATATTTGAAAACAACTTATGAATGAAAGCCCTGACTCATTTCTCCAACATCCCAACTCACAGCCTGAGGTCGCTCACTGTGACCAAATGAATGCTTTAAACCCAATAATTCAGTGCTCAGTTCACCTGATGTTTGACACCCGTCATCTACGAATTCATGAAATTTAATTCAACCTGCTGGTAATTCAGCTTTTAGCATGCAATTAATGCTGTAGTAAACTGTATCATGCAATCAATGGTGAGATCCACTGCCAAAGTAAATCATACTAATATTATAAAGGGGACTGTCTGCCATGGTGGTTAGCATTTGGAATGCATTGGCTGACAGGATGGTGGTGGTGACTATAGCTCCAATAACATCTCTCAAAAGGAACTGAATAAATGAGAACAAAATGCAGGAATATGGGGATTGAGAAGAGGTAGAACTAAGAGAATTGTTTTGTGAAAGAGCTGGCACATATTCATTAGTCCCAAATGACCTCCTTCTGAGCTGTACTATTCCATAATTTTATGAAAATTACATGCAAACACTATAAATGGAAATTCCTGTTCTTTGTTATTCCTCTTCCACGTTTCGGTTTCTTGCTGGCATACAGTTCTATTGGTCCTCGGAAGCTTCCCTCAGATGATTAGTACATGTGTGAATTTGAGCAGAATTGCTGACAGTTGCTAAAGCATAATAGGCATCACAGCTGAATCTGATCCTGTATTAACTCTGTAGCACCACATGCGCACTTCAAGTGGCAATCACCATTTCGTAATCGAGAGTAGTCCCTGGCTAAGAAAATACTAGCTAATTCAGCATAGGTCACAAACGGATTCAGAGGCCTCGCTGGCATGCATATATGACTAAAAACCTTACTCTCGTTGTTCACCTCTCTTCTGCCATAAAGTTGACCCTGCTGAAAGCAACAAAGGCCAAAATTAACTGACTCACTTCTATGGCCCTTTCCAACAGAGATCTTAGTATTGGATTATAAATATCTGACAGGTCTCCCTGCATAGCACAGATGGCAAATGCAATACGTAGTTGAGCCATATGGGTCAGAGTTGCAGATTGAATTCCCAGTCTGTGCTGAGTTAGCCAATCTTAGCCAGCATCCTCAATACAGATAATTTCCAGCAGGTATCATAAGAAGGGACAGGCTGACACAGAGTGAAAGACAAAAAAAAGAAATTGAACAAAATAAAAAATAGAAATGGAGAGAATATAGCTTTTAAGTTTATACATACATAAAATGAAACATTACTATGAACTCATTATTTGTTAGAAGTAAAATACGGCAGATGCTGGGAATTGAAAATTAAAACAGAAAATGCAGGAAATACTCAGCAGATCTGGTAACACCTGTGGAGGGAAAAACAGTTATTATTTTGAGTTGCATATGACTCTTTTTCAAAGACTGAAGGAGGGTAGATGGATTTTATGTATTTGAAAGGGGAGAGGTGAAAGGAGAACTTTTGATTTGATTTATTATTGTTGCATGTTAATATACAGAGAAAAGTATTGTTTCCTGCATGCTATACAGACAAAGCATATCTTCATAGAGAAGCAAAGGAGAGGGTGCAAAATGTAGTGTTACAGTCATTGCTAGGGTGTGGAGAAAGATCAACTTAACACAAGGTAGGTCCATTCAAAAGTCTGATGGCAGCAGGGAAGAAGCTGTTCTTGAGTTGGTTGGTACATGACCTCTGACTTTTGTATCTTTTTCCCAATGCAAGGTGGTGGAAGGAAGTGTGTCCATGGTGCGTGGGGTCCTTAATTATGCTGGCTGATTCATATGCTGCCTCAGAAAAGCAATGAACGGAAGGCTGGTTTGCGTGATGGACTGGGCTTCATTCACAATCCTTTGTAGTTTCTTGCTCCTGTACAGCAGGAGACATAGTAAGCTGTCATACAGCCAGAAAGAATGCTTTCTATGCATATGTAAAAGTTGGTGAGAGTCAAGACAGACCTGCCAAATTTTCTGAGTCTTCTGCTGAGAAAGAGGAAGCACTGGAGAACAAAGGGGAAGGAAGGAAAGAAGGAAGGTTTGGAATAGGTTAGAGGGTGGGAGAAATTAAATGAAAAATACGCTGTATGAATGAAAGGCAAAGGGAGTGGTAATGGCTATGGTAAAGAGGCAAAGCATTTGTCCAAAACAAGTGTAAATATCAGAATAATAGCAGCTCTTGTACAGAAGAAAAACATGAAAACCAGATTCAAACCCACACATGGCATAAAAAGCAGAATTAAAATGGAGAACAGAAACCATGATCTGAAATTATTGAACTGAATGTTGAATCCATAAGGCTGCAAAGATTGCTCATTTATACCAAATTCATAAATACCATAAAAACTGCGCCATCACAAATCAGCCACCTAGAAAAGTCCTAAAATAATCCTTTTTCAGCACTGAATTACTTATTTTTTTCAAAATCCAGATGTGTGTCTCTGGACACATAAGAAATAGGAGCAGGAGTAGGCCATCTAGCCCTTCGAGCCTGTCCCGCCATTCAATAAAATCATGGCTGATCTGTTGTGGCTCAGTTCCACATTCCCGCCCTCTCCCCATAACCCTTAATCCCCTCGCTTATCAAAAACCCATCAACCCGCGTCTTAATATTTAGCGAGGCAGCCTCCACCACTTCAACGGGCAGAGAATTCCAGAGATTCACCACCCTTTGAGTGAAGAAGTTCCTCCTCAACTCCGTTCTAAACCGCCCCCCCCTTTATCTTGAGGCTGTGCCTCCTAGTCCTACTGTCCTTTATGAGCGGGAAGAGTCTCTCCACCTCTATTCTATCTATCCCATTCATCATCTTATATGTCTCAATGAGATCTCCCCTCATTCTTCTAAACTCTAACGAGTACAAGCCTAGTTTATTCAGCCTCTCCTCATAGCTCAACCCCCTCAACTCCGGTATCAGCCTAGTAAACCTCCTCTGCACTCCCTCCAAGGCCAAAATATCCTTGCGTAAGTGCGGCGACCAAAACTGCACACAGTACTCCAGCTGCGGCCTCACCAATGCCCTATACAGCTGCAGCAAGACCTCCCTACTTTTATATTCAATCCCCCTCGCTATGAAGGCCAGCATCCCATTAGCCTTCCTGACCACCTGCTGCACCTGCAGGCTGGGTTTTTGCGACTCATGCACAAGGACCCGAGGTCCCTCTGCACCGTTGCCTGCTGCAGTTTTTCGCCACGTAAGTAATAGTCCTTCCTACCATTATTCCTACCAAAGTGGACACCTAATTCATAAACTGATTGTATCCCTCAGAACATTTTTTAATGTGCTTAAGGAAACGAACATGAAACTACAAAAAAAAATTACAAGCCAAGGGAGGAGATGGAGAGAAACAATCCAGTGAAGAACCATAACAATGTTCCTCCAAGTGCTCTGGTTTCCTCCCACACGCCAAAGATGTGCAGATTGGGTAGATTAGGTATGCTAAATTGTCCCTTAATGTCCCAAGATGCGTAGGTTAGATAGATTAGTCACGTTAAATGTATGAGATTACAGGAATAAGGCAGGGCAGTTAAAATACTGTCAGAGAGTCGATGTAGGCACAACAGGTCAAATGGACTTTTCTGTACTGTAATTATTCTATGATTCTAAACACTATGGTCTATATCAGAAGTGTCCAAGTTTTGAAAATCATGAAGCCTCAAGGATCACACGCAAAATTTAAGTTCCCATTCCGATTAATTTAAAGATATTTCTTGCCAACTGACCTTGTTCTTTTAATTTATTCTTTCTCCATCAAATGAGTAAACTCTTCCAAAGCTCCAGATCCATAAAATTCAGATACGATAAGCCAGCAAATGAGAAATAAAACCACAATTAGGATAGAGTTCCTAGGTTTTGTGGGCCAGCTTGCCATGGTTTGGACACGTGATCTTTGGATCACAGTTTGAAAACATATTCTCCCAATGGCAAAGTATCAAAATCCAGATAACACAGTTAACATCAAAAGTTTATTTTGAAGAGAGTAGGGAGGGCAAAGTGGTTCAGTTGTTAATGAATGTTGAGAATATGGACCAAGAGACTGACTAACTATCAATGGATATTAATATAAGCATAGTTAACTGGAACAAATTACATTAATTTAGCAATTTCGCTCCTTACCCACCAAAAAATCTCAAGGTTATTACAAGTACTAGCTGTTAAATATAAATAAGTTCCAGCCCGAAGAGAAATCTAAAGTGCAGCGTGCCAACAAATTGAAAAAGTTTCTACACCGTATAGATTCTTACACACTAGAATCTGCTCCCAGTAGTAGCGGCCATTTTGTATCTTAAATAAGCTTTGCTATCAAGTTTGGAGCGTTATAAAATTCTTAGACAATGCGGTATCCTACATATGTGCTTTACTCCCACCATAGAAATATTATTTCAATTTATTGTACACAAAATAAATGCCATTTGAAAACCTAGATGAGAATAAAATCGAACAGAATTCAACAAACTAATTCCCTAAAGACTTAGCGAAATAAATGCAATAATACGCAAGACGCACAATAACGCAATTTTCAGTTTGTATACACAACAGCAAATCCAAATGCAACTCACACAGAGACAAGCTTAGAACAAACCTTCAAACAAGCAGTTGTGCGCACAAAGCCCATTAATAGGTATACCAACAGCGAGCCCGCCACCCGCGTTTAAAAAAGGATTCAAATCTTACAATTCGGCGCGCAATTAAAATTGACTGATTACTGACAACCATTGTCACACTCAAATACAAAAACATACACAAAACACATCGATTCCCCTAAACTCACGGTGCTTTTAACTTCTGAAGAATCCTCCTCGTCGCTTGAAAAATCCGCCCTTATTTCTGACTTATTCTTAGAAGCAATGTGTTTTAAATAGAGCTGCACATAAACCTCTTTCTTCTGCTCCCTCTGCGGTAAAGATACGTTATGAGCAATTAATTCACTCTTCAGTCTGCTTTTAGTTAAATGAGACGGATCCTGGTTCTCCCCAATAACTGACATATTCAGCATGAGTATGTTACTCTTTTGTTAATAAATTAAGGTTAAACACTAACCAAAGAAACAGGACACAATATCCCCCTGCACACACGCATGTACGAATTACAAACTGTACATGAAAACAAGTTGAAGGCGGATTGGACGCGATTGAAAAGGGAAACCCATTGGACAAACTTATTAACTCCTTCGAAGCCACATCAAAGGCTACAGATTCTTTATGTCAAATAGTTTAAAACACTAGCATTACACTGATTTTCGGTTTACCTAGATAATAATGCTGCCAACACAGACGTCAAAATTCAGACAATTGTGATATGAAGAAGTTTTAATTAATTTGTGAGTTTTGAGCGTCACTGGTGAAGTTGGCATTTATTGCCCATCCTTAATTCCCCTCAGAAAACGGTGGCAGTCACCTTCTTGAACCACTCTGTCCATGTGGCATATGTAAGAGACTAGTGGCAGCGGGATAATGCCACTACAGTTCCAACGTAGAAAGGCTACTTGTAGACGGTGGTGTTTTGCTACCCCTCTTCTGCATGGTAAAGGTCACAGGTTTGAAAGGTGCTGTCAAAGGAGGCATGGCAAATTCTGGGAGTGTACCGTATACACTGCTGTCACGGAGTGCTGTTGAAGGAGGAAATTATTATTTAAGGTGACGGATGGAGTGCCAATCAAGTGGGGTGTTTTGTCCTGGAATGTGCCAAACTTCTTGAATATTGTTGTACCTGTACTCATTTGAGCAGGTGAAAAGCATTCCTTTACATTCCTTACTTGCAGATATGGAATCAAGAAATTAGTTTTTTGCCACATAAGTCTCAGCCTCTGACCTGCTCTTGCAGCAACAGTATTTATACGGCTGGCCTAGAAATTTCTGGAAAATAAACCTTTTTCTTCTGCTCCCTCTGCAGTAAAGACACGTTATGAGCAATTAATTCACTCTTCAGTCTGCTTTTAGTTAAATGAGACGGATCCTGGTTCTCCCCAATAACTGACATATTCAGCACGAGGGTCAGGTTACTCTTTTATTTATAAATTAAGGTTAAACACAAACCAGGATGTGGATAGCGGGGTATTCAGTGACAGTAACGTTGTTGAACATCAAGGGGAGATGGTTAGATTCTCCCTTGTTGAAGATGGTCATTGCCTCATTTGTATGTGGCACAAATATTATTTGTCACTTATCAGCCCATGCCTAAATGTTGTCCATAGAGCATGGAAACAGGCCTTTCGGCCCAATTTGTCAATGCCGCCCCTTTTTTTAAACCCCTAAGCTAATCCCAATTGCCCATATCCCTCGATATCCACCTTACCCAAGTCTAAAGGTCTTCCCGCATGCAGGCATGGAATGTGTCAATAACTGAGGAGTTATGAATGGTAGTGAATACTGCAATCATCAGCGAATATCCCCATTTCTGATGTTATGCACTGAATAAATCAAAAGACATTGACACCATAACATAGGCAGCATGGTGACACAGTGGTTAGCACTGCGACATCTCAGCTCCAGGGACAAGAGTTCAATTTTGGCCTTCAATGACTGTTTGCACCTTCTCCCCATGTCTGCATAGGCTTCCGCTGGGTGCTCCAGCTTCCTCCCACAGATATGCAGGTGGATTGGATATGTTAAATTGCCTCTTAGTGTCGCAAGATTTTTTTTATCTACTTGTGTCACAAGTAGGCTTATATTAACACTACAATGAAGTTACTGTGAAAATCCCCCAGTTGCCGCACTCCAGCACCTGTTTGGGACCACTGAGGGAGAATTCAGCGTGGCCAATGCACCTAACCAGCATGTCTTTCGGACTGTGGGAGGAAACTGCAGTGCATGGAGGAAATCCATGCAGACACGGGGAGAACATGCAAACTCCACACAGACAGTGACCCAAGCCAGGAAACGAACACGGATCCCCAGTAAACTAGGCTTGTACTCGTTAGAGTTTAGAAGAATGAGGGGAGATCTCATTGAGACGTATAAGATGATGAATGGGATGGATAGGATAGAGGTGGAGAGACTCTTCCCGCTCAAAAAAGACAGTAGGACTAGGGGGCACAGCCTCAAGATAAAGGGGAGGCGGTTTAGAACGGAGTTGAGGAGGAACTTCTTCACTCAAAGGGTGGTGAATCTCTGGAATTCTCTGCCCGTTGAAGTGGTGGAGGCTGCCTCGCTAAATATTTTTAAGAAGCAGGTTGATGGGTTCTTGATAAGAGAGGGGATTAAGGGTTATGGGGAGAGGGCGGGAAAGTGGAACTGAGCCACGACAGATCAGCCATGATCTTATTGAATGGCGGGGCAGGCTCGAAGGGCTAGATGGCCTACTCCTGCTCCTATTTCTTATGTTCTTATGTAAGGCAGCAGTGGATTACAGGACAAAGCAGGGGAGAGAGCCTGGGTAAGATACTCTGTCAGAGAGTTGGTGCAGACCCAATGGGCTGGATGGCCTCTTCTGCAGTGGAGAGATTCTATGACCATCCTCGTTGCACTACTGAAACAACTTTTCTTTACAATTATGTTGCGCTGTTAACGTAATAAAATGTTCAAGGCACTTTACAGCAGTGTTAAACTTAAATTTGATGCCAAGCCATGAAAGGCGTTATTAGGATAGATGACAAAATATTAGCTCGAAATACATGGATTTAAAGAGTGTCTTAAAGGAGAAAAGTCAGGTGGAGAAGCAGAGAGATTAAAAGAAAGTTCAGAGTTTATGGCCTAGGCAGAAGGCATGACCATCACTGGCAGCAATTAGAATGGAGAATGCTTTATAGGCCAAAGTGGGGGGGGGGTGTGTGTGTGTGTGGTGGTGGTGGTGGTGGTGGTGGTGTTGGAGGAGGAGATGATATGTAGGGATATGTAGGGGTAAGGCCACAGAGGGATTTGAAGATAAGAATATGAAAAGAATATGAATATTAAAATTAAGGCTTTGCTGAACTGGGAGCTAATGTAAGTTAGTAAGTACATGGTGAAATGTGAACTGGACTTGATGTGAGTTGGGATGAGAACAGCACCGTATTTGGTGACTTCATGTTTATGAAAAGTAGGACATGGGAGACCAGCTAGGTGCATGTTAGAATTGTCAAGTCTTGAGGTAACAAAGGCATGGATTTATTGACTTCAGGAAAAGTAGTGGAGGACATGCCCCTGCCTGCATCAATGGGGACAAAGTAGAAATGGTCAAGAGCTTCAAGTAGATCATCAAGAATCTGTCCTGGTTCACCACCGCCCCCCCCCCTCCCTTTACAGCTGACACTACAGTTAAGAAAGCCCACCAACACCTCTACTTTCTCAGAAGACTAAGAAAATTTGATATGTCTACTACGATTCTCACCAACTTTTACAGGTGCGCCATAGAAAGCATTCTTTTTGGTTGTGTCACAGCTTGGTTTGGCTCCTGCTCTATCCAAGACTGCAAGAAATTACAAAGGGTTATGAATGAAGCCCAGTCCATCACTCAAACTAGCCTCCCACCCACTGAAACTGCCTACACTTCCCGTTGCCTCAGAAAAGCAGTCAACATAATTAAGGATCCCACACACCTGGGCGTACTCCCTTCCACCTTCTTCCATCGGGAAAAAGATACAAAAGTCTGAGGTCATGTACCAACCAACTCAAGAACAGCTTCTTCCCTGCTGCCATCAGACTTTTGAATGGACCTACCATGCATTAAGTTGGTCTTTCTCTGCACGCTAGCTATGACTGTAACATTACATTCTGCACTCTCTCCTTTTGTTGTCTATGAATGGTGTGCTTTGTCTGTATAGTGCGCAAAAAACAATACTTTTCACTGTGTACCGATACATGTAACAATAATAAATCAAATCACCCTTTCTGACAAGACATTGCATATTGCAATCACATTTAAATTTTAACCATAAAATAATCCAGATTGGATGGGGATTTATTTATATTGTACAAAGTGCTTCAAAAATATCTAAAACTGCACTAGTATATCAGAATTTTATTACAAGCATATGACTCTTGGCTGCCAATGCTCCTTAGATAAGCTTGATTTTAAGGCTAAGTTAGCAAGCACTGGATTGGCTTTGTCCCAATCAACAATTTTGTTTTTATCTGCAATCCTTCAAACTTTTCATTAGAACCTATGCTTGTCCAACATTCTATTCCCAGGGCTGAAATGGTCGCTACGAGAGGACACAGGTTTAAGGTGCTGGGGAGTAGGTACAGAGGAGATGTCAGGGGTAAGTTTTTCACTCAGAGTGTGGTGAGTGAGTGGAATCGGCTGCCGTCGGTGGTGGAGGCGAACTCGCTGGGGTCTTTTAAGAGACTTCTGAATGAGTACATGGGATTTAATGGGACTGAGGGTTATAGATAGGCCTGGTAGGTAGGGATACGATCGGCACAACTTGTGGGCCGAAGGGCCTGTTTGTGCTGTAGTGTTCTATGTTCTATTCCAAAAGGCAAAGTTTTGACTTCATTGGAACACAATTTTGAAAACAAAAACAGTCAGGACTTGGGAACATTTACAAAAAACCCAAATCCTGAAAACCACAGAAAGGAACTTTTTTACACACATTGTGCTTTATCTTCGTGAACTAAAATTATTGTGAACTGACATCACTTACAGGACATTGCATAAGAACTTTGTCTATCAATTCACTTGATCCTCCTTTGCCCCAGTTTCGGCAATAGCTCATAATTTCACAATCTGGATAATAAGTGGATAAATGATAGATAAACTGATAGAAAAGGACAAAACATTCCAGTTAATCAGAAGTTGCTGGAAATACTTGGGGAAATCTATTTTATTACCATTGCTAACATTATCCCTCACAATGTTCTGAAACAGATTGCAGCCCACAGGAACAGCACAAGGTGGTTGGGTTTACATGACTCTAATTTTTCACTGGACCTACTTGTTTTCTGTCCCTGCTCCATATTGCATTCACTTGCTACTGCCTCCTCCTGTTTCCCTGGAATTAAGTCTGAGATTAAGCCAACCTATTTACAACTTCTGCGTCACATCTGACCTTGAGATGAGTTTTCAACCTCGTATGCATACCATCCTATGACCAACTTTCTCCCCCTCTATAACATCATCCAATTTCTTCTGTCTCAGCTCATCTTCTGTTAAAGCCCTCAGTCATATATCTGGGCTTGAGCATTCCAAGGCAATCCTGAACAGTGTCCCACATTCTATCCTCTGTAAACTTGAGGCAATTCAAAACTTGGCTGCCCGTGTCTTAACTCGCACTAAGTCTCATTCCCTTATCACCTCTGTGTTCAGCGACCTGCATGGACAGCCAGTCAAGCATAATTTAAAATGTTTATCCCTGTTTTCAAATCTCTCCATGACCTTGCACCTCTTTATGCCTGTAATCTATTTCAGTCCCATAACCCTTTGAAGTATCTACACACCTCTAATTCTGGCTTCTTGTGCATTTTCAATTAACAATTATTCCACCACTGGTGATCATGCCTTCAGTTGCCTACAAAGCTCTGGCATTTCCTCACTACCTTGTTGTCCTCACTTAAGGCCCATGTTTTGACCATTTGATTTAATATTGCCGCATGTGGTCTGGTGTCCTATTTTGTTTCATAAAGATCATGTGAAGCACCATTAGCTGTTTTATTATATTAAAGGAGCTATATAAATATAAGTTGTAGTTTTTGTTGTAATATGTGGCTAATCCTATTTTTGTCAAGTGTAATTTTCAGCTTTTTGTCTTCATGTTCCTCTTGGCTTTCATTTCTGGCTGTGGGATGCTTATTGAGCTATAATTCTGTGTTGGTCCCATTTGGTTCTTGGTATCCAGCAAGAGAAACAAGGAAACACTGTGAGGAACCATGTTTATTCTGCAGCATATGATGTGAAACCATTCCTCCCAAACTTGTTTTCCCTTTTCATTATTCCTTCTACCTTTTATTTCTTATTGTGTAATGTTGATATCAAATTTGGCAATTGTCCACAATGGTATGACTGAAAATCTGGTGCTCGTTATGCAGGGAATTCATAGATGGGAGACCTGTGGCCAATTATTCTACAGAACAGGATGTTGCAATGCTCTATGTGTCATATTCAAACAAGAGTGTGAGAGATTATTACACAACAAAAACAATTATAATGATGATCTAGGTCCACGATCATATATTTAAAAGTTGCAAATTAGATAGTAAAGGAAAATTTAATTAAAATAAAATGAAGGCCTCCATGGAATAATCCAGCTTTCATTTTCAAATCATCATGCATTATGGATCATAGGACCATTTTATGTCTGTTCTCGTTGGCATGGCAGTATCTGCCCATCCATGCCTATGTACCTGACTGTAATCTAAAGGTCTGGCATATATAGGATTAACAGTAGACTAAATACTGTACTGCCTACATTGTGATGTAACGGAACATATGACTCACACCAAGGAGTCAGCCTAGTCCTGGACAAAGCCATGTGTACCTTTGAGCCCTTTATTACACATATGTACAGAGTTCCTGTGCTTAATAAAAACATTGAATTAAACTACTTAACACTACAAAGATTTCTGTAATAAGTCTGAAAGCCCGACTGGAAAGGAACATAATTTATTTACAGACTGCAAAGGAAAACCACTACCGTGATATACACACAACTGTCCCCGTTGGGGACAAGTTGTTTTGCAGGACCAGTCCTGGGCCTGCCTTATAAAAAGCATGAGCTCCAGCTGGGCAAGCCATTGCCTGTTACCAGGGGAACTCAAACTCAGCGAGCCCCCCAAAGAGATCAATCAGTGACCTCATGGGGACTATCACACCCCTACCCCTCCGAGTCTGAATGTGCCTCCGCATTTCCAAGACAACAAGGCCTCTCCATCTATTCACCAATGGCGTTGCTTCCAGCACTTGCAGGGTCCTTGCGGGAAGTGTATAAATGGGTTGGTTAATGCCTCTTTCGTGCAGAGCGCTGAAGAGCCACTGTAGGGTGCTCATCCTCGATGCCACCCTCTGACTGGGTTTTATCACTCCTGTCTCCATATCTAAGCCAGAATCATCTGTGTTTTGAGGACTGGCTCTTGAGGTTTTAGTGAGTGGAATGTCCAATCCAGAGACCAGGATGAAGGATGCAGACAGTGGCATATCCGTAGAACCTGATACCTCTGTGGAGGATTCCCTGTAAATCCATAAGTTTATTCCAGTAACTTGACTTAATGCTAATGAGGGTGTGTAAGTCATGATACCAAGATAAAAAAAAAGTACATCAAGAAGCAACAAGCAACTTGATATCTCACTAATTGCCCAAATCTTCTATTAAGATACTCATATGTGCTGATAATGTTTAGTCTGTAGAAAAGTGGAATGTAGATTAGACAAGTGGCCATCATGGTCAATAACCAGGTGATGGAAAACATGAGAAACATTATCCCAAAGCTGTACACTTCAGCTGGATTTCCAATAACTGTTATAGCAGACAAGAAACGAGAAGCCAACGAAAGAGCAATTGGGTATGCAGAGATCTGTCTGCTTCAAGAAGATGACCATCATCCCGGTACATTCTAGTTAATATTGTCAAGTTTAGAACTTGCATAGTGTTGTCACAGCTTTCAGGTCTTTTCTTGAGTTGTGATAATGGGCTTTGCAACTTGTTGTTTGTTTCTGGTATTAGCCGAGTTTGTTCATTTGTGAACATGAAGTTGTGAATCGTGTGTACTGGAGCAATTAGGGTAGGATCCAGATTTTCAGTTCCACCAGTTAACATACTAACTATTAATCCAACTAAAACAGTGCTCAGACAAGCAACTGGGCTGTAATAGAGATATGATAAGGAGTAGAAATTTTCTGCAATGCTGGGTCTTTCTTCCTGCTTTGCAGTTGTTATGATGGTTAGCAGTGATGTTACCATGATGGAATTTACCTCTGGACAACCTGATGTTGATGTTGCAAGTAACCTTGTAAATTTATCACTGGGTGGATAGATCTGAGCAGCAATTCCTACCCATATGGAAAGGGCCAATCCAAAAAAGAAACCGACAAATGCACCCTTGCCATTGTTGTTTGGAAACACTGCTGTTAAAGTGAATACACCCAGTATTGGTCCTTGAATTATTCCTGCAATACTTAGTGAAGCCTGAATTATATTTCCTTGTAAGAGAGAGGCTACCACAGCCAGGCCTATTGTAGCAAGTCTAAATATTATAGCTAGAGACCAGAGTCTTCTTTCCATTAGAAAGCTGTTCCCAAGGTTTCCAGATAGATTTTATAAAATCTTCCACAAGTACTCCAGCCATGGCACTGATGCCAGGAGAGATTGTGCTTAATGTGCCACCGTACGCACCAGCAACAAAGAGTCCAGCAACTCCAGGCGTCAGATTCAAAATTTCTACTACCAGTAAAGGCATCAACTGATTGGTATTACTAATTTTGTTTGCCTTTATTGGATCACAAGCCTTATAAGCAGGATTCCCTGTGACAGAGATGACTGATGTGTTTTTTGAAGGTCTTCTTCCTGGTTCGCACCTTATACATCACTGGTCCTGTTTTTCAAGAATAACTCTCCGAATCTATGGAGAGCTGTGACTGAAGTTCCTCATGTGAGTTGTATCTCTCAGCCTGAAGTCTCCACCTGGTCTTTGACCATAGTTCCCTTTAACTCAACTCTGCCACCCTAATTTGGGAACATCAGGCTAAGCCTAGTCTGAAGACGTCAGTTTTTCAGTAGCTCCACTGGGTCTATTCCCATTTTTGTATGTGTCATAGTCCAATGGTTGGAAAAAAAGCATGCAGACTTTGTTTCTCGAAAAACTGTGATTCATTTCTTCATGCCACTTTTGAATGTCTGGACTGCTTCTCAGCCACGCTGTTTGAAGATGGGTGGTAGGATGCCATGCAGAAATGCTTTGCTACATTTGTACTTTTGCTGGAACTCCTCGCTGGTAAATGATGTTCCGTTGTCTGTTACGAGAAGCTCGGTTTACCATGTGTACTGAAGGATTGTAAGAAGTCTCACAATACCAGGTAAAAGTCCAACAGGTTTATTTGGCAGCAAAAGCTTTCGAAGTCTCGCTTCTTCTTCAGGTGAGTGAGGAGTTGTGTTCACAAACAAAGCATATACAAACACAAACTCAATTTACAAGATAATGGTTGGAATATGTGTCTTTACAGGTAATCAAGTCTTAGAGGTACAGACAATGTGAGTGGAGAGAGGACAAAGCACAGGTTAAAGAGGTGTGTATTGTCTCCAGCCAGGACAGTTAGTGAGGTTTTGCAAGCCCAGGCAAGTCTTGGGGATTACAGACAGTGTGACATGAACCCAAGATCCCGGTTGAGGCTGTCCTCATGTGTGTGGAACTTGGCTATTAGTTTCTGCTCAACGATTCTGCATTGTTGTGTGTCGTGAAGGTCACTTTGGAGAATGCTTACCTGAAGATCAGAGGCTGAGTGCCCGTGACTGCTGAAGTGTTCCCAACTGGAAAGGAACACTCCTGTCTGGCAATTGTCGAGCAGTGTTCACACGTCCGTTGCCGTAGCGTCTGCATGGTCTCCCCAATGTACCATGCTTCGGGACATCCTTTCCAGTGCCATATCAGGTAGACAACGTTGGCTGAATCGCAAGAGTATGTACCGCATGTACCTGGTGGATGGTGTTCTCATGTGAAATGATGGCTTCCGTGTTGATGATCCGGTAGACCGTACATTTAGTAGAGTTGACGGGAGGTTACCCTTCTACAGTGAGGGATTGCGGGTGTTCCCCTTGTCTATCAGAGGTAGCAACATCTGTGGGGGATTGGGGTGAGGTGGGAGCTGGCACCGTATTCTGAGACTACGCTACCCTTTAAAAATGACACCCTGATCTCTGTGAAGTCAGGCTTGCCAGAGTGTATGACATGGGGAATATTTTTTCAGCCAAAATGGCTGAATCCCACTTGCTTACCACTGCCAGTGCCATTGGGAGACACACCATTTTCCCTACTGGCACTTTGATTTTATTTTCAGGAGAATTGTGGCCACAATTCTGCAAGCAATGGTTTTAAGCCAGTTCCTAGAAGTCAGAGCTTTCCCAAATTAGTAAGTCTCTGGTTTATTTTTTCCTTTTCTTTGGGGGAATATTTCCTGATGTGCACTTAGGAAAACAGACATATAATGACACAGGGCTTATTTTACCGTCTATTCCATTATCCATAATCAATTCCTAAATGGATTTGATGTCAGTTTCAGTTGCTTCTGTGAACTATCTCACTGTAGCCCAGCAATTTACTGATCTGAGCCCATCCAAGAACACAGATCAGAATTAAATTATGGAGCACAGCAGGACCAATGAGGCCAATGACAATTAACAAGGAAAGGAAAACTGGTGACAGTAAAGTTTCCCATTCATTAGATGCTCCACTGCTTGTAGGTGAAGAGTTTTTGATGAGGGAAAATCAAAGTAAAGTTAAAAAAAACCCACAATAGCAGCTGGTTTACGCAAACATATTGCTCAGAATGAGAGAAGGTGCACATGTCATGAACACTACTATCATATGCGCAAACAATTCCAAAATACTGGACCAAAATAAATGACAACATATTTCTGTCTCTTGTTTATATAATGGTTAAAAAGGGCATGTAACATAGAAACTAGATGAAGCTGTAGGCCATTCAAACCTGCTCCACCATTCATTTTGAGCTTGGCTGATCATCGAATTCAATATCCTGAGCCCCCCTTCTTCCAATATCCTTTGATCCTTTAGTCCCAACAGCAATACTTAATTTCTTCTTGAAATCAGACAACATTTTGACCTCAATTACATTCTGTGATACTGAATTCCATACATTCACCATCCCTTGGATGAAGAAATTTCTCGCCTCATTTCTAAAAGGTTATCCTTAAACTATGATCCCTAGTTCTGGACTACCCCACCATTCATAAACATCATAGAAATCTTACGGTGCAGGAAAAGGCCATTCAGCCCATCGAGTCTGCACTGACAACAATCCCACTTAGGCCCTACCCCCATTACCCCACACATCTACCCTGCAAATCTCTTTAATCTACACATTCCAGGACACTAAGGGGCAATTTTGCATGGCCAATCAACCTAGCCCGCACATCTTTGGACAATGGGAGGAAACTGGAGCACCCGGAAGAAACCCACGCAGACACAAGGAGAATGTGCAAACTCCACACAGACACTGACCCAAGCCGGGAATTAAACCCAGGTCCTTGGAGCTGTTAGGCAGCAGTGCTAACAACTGCGCCACCATACCACCAAACATTCTTTCTGAATCTACTGTCTAACCCTATTAGAATTTTATAAGTTTCTATGAGATCCCGTCTCACTCTTCTAAACTCCAATGAATATAATCCTAACCGACTTTATCTTTCCTCAAAAGGCATACCTGCCTTCCCAGGAATCAGCCGGGTAAACCTTTGCTGTACTCCATCAATAGCAAGGAAACCCTTCCTCAGATGAGGGCACTAAAACTGCACACAATGCTCAGGTGTGGCCTCACCAACGCCCTATACAATTGCAGCAAAACATCCCTACCCCTGTACTCAAGTCCTCTCACTATGAAGGCCAACACACCTTTTGCCTTCTTTATTGCTTGCTGTGCCTATGTGCTTACTTTCAGTGACTGATGCATGAGGACTCCAAGATCTTGTTGAGTTGAATCACAGAATCTCTACAATGCAGAAGGGGGCCATTTGGCCCATTGAGTTTGCACTGACCACATTTCCACCCAGGCCCTATTCCCGTAACCCCACATATTTACCCTGCTGATCCCTCTGACACTAGGGTCAATTTAGCATGGCCAATCAATGTAACCCACACATCTTTAGAGTGTGGGAGGAAATCTATGCCGATATGGAGGGACCATAAGACATAGGAGCAGAATTAGGTCACTCAACCCATCGAGTCTGCTCTGCCATTCAATCATGGCTGATTTTCTTTTTCATCCCATTCTCCTGCCTTTTCCCCATAACTCCTGATCCCCTCATCAATCAAGTACCTAGCTATCTCAGTCTCAAAGACACTCAATGACCTGGCGTCCACAGCCTTCTACGGCAAAGAGTTAAACAGATTTGCCACACTTTGGCTGAAGAAATTCCTCCTTATCTCTGTTTTAAAGGATGATCTCTTCAGCCTGATGGCCTTTGTTGTGCCTTCGGGGTCTAGTTTTTCCAAATAGTGGATGCATCCTCTCCACATCCACTCTATCCAGGCCTCGCAGTATCTTGTAAGTTTCAATATGGCCCCCCTCATCCTTCTAAATTCCAAAAAGTACAGACCCTGAGTCCTCAACTGTTCCTCATGCGACAAGCAAACTTGCAAACGTGCAAAGAACATGCAAACTCCACACAGACACAGACAGGCCAGAATTGAACCCGAGTCCCTGGCACTGTGAGGCAGCAATGCTAACCACAGTGCTAGCATGCCACACTTAGCTCTGTATGCCCATTGGACACTTGGGTGGAGAAAGGACAATGCCCAAAAACCCCTCAGACAATGGTTGGCATCTTCATCAACAAAGTGCAGAATATTGACAAATATATTGCTGTACCTCCTCTGTACAAATGACATTGTCTCTGGAACAAGTTAAAGTTTATGTATTATTAGTCACAAGAAAGCCTTACATTAACAGTGCAATGAAAGTCCCCTAGTCTGGCACCTGTTCCAGTCAAAGCATCTAACCAGCCCCTCATATAAATACAGAAGTAGTGAGAAAACCTTAGATTTCAAAACAAAATTGATATGCATTTAAAATGGGACTGCATATTATACAGGACTATCAATGTAGAATAAATATAGAAGAGTGAGTTTCATGATCACACAGTCACTATTTATTTGTATGATGACAGATATCAAAGTAAACCACATTTTTAAACCCAAAAACTGGTTAGAATTGGTTTGATCTGTATCATAAGTTTTGAGAATGTAATTTATTTCCATTCTAATCTTAATGCACTTTACGAAATCCCACCTAAATGTGTTGAAATCTGAAGGTTAAATTCAGCAGAATGGAAGAAAGAGGGTTTTACGATTAAGACTTGCAAGTCTTCTAGTTTCATTTTTTGTTAAGTTTTTTAAAAGGCCAACCTGAAAAAGAACGGAAGTTTTCTTTGTCCCCAACACCAGGTGAATTTAAAATATTTTCTCCACGTTGCTCCACCCGCCATTTAAAACCGTCATTGACGGACAACCAGCAGTACCATTCGGCACAGAGGGAGGCTTTGTTCGCCAACCACTCTTACAATGTATCCTTGTATCAGATCATTGCATTTATCTTTTTTATTGGCCATGAAAGAAATTTATATACTGTTTAAAATCATTACCTGAAGAGATCTTTCAAAGCTATCCAGAATGTGAAGAATTGTTTTTATCACACCCTCCCATTATTTATGTGGTATCTCCCGATTTTTGACGCCATTTTAGTTAACCGCTTTTCGGTTTGAATATTTTGGCGGGATTTTGACTTGTGTTGGCGTTGTTAACCCAACTCCTCAAAATTATTCGTTAAATGATTGAATTCGTGCCTAATTTCTTGAAGGTACGATTTTTTTGAGTGTTCATAAATCTGCAATTTATTGTAGGAAAGTGAGTAGCACATTGTGTGAAAAGTTAGGCATAGTAGAAGATAAACAGAAAATGCTGGAAGTATTCAGCAGATCTGTCAACAATCAGAGGACCATTTTCAGATTGTGACTTTCCTCGCTCGGAATCATCTTTTTGTTGGTGTGGACAGTTGTGAGTTCCTCAAATTAATGACAGTTGATAAGGGGAGGCAATGCCCTAGTGTTATTACCATTGGACCATTAATCCAGAAACTCAGCTAATGTTCTGCAGACCCGTGTTTGAATCCCGCCACGGCAGATGGTGGAATTCAATAAAAAATATCAGGAGTTAAGAATCTGCTGATGACCCTGAAACCATTATCAATTGTCGGAAAAACCCATCTGGTTCACTGATGTCCTTGAGAGAAGGAAATCTGCTGTCCTTACCTGTCTTTGCTTACATGAGAGCCACAGCAATGTGGTTGACTCTTAACTGTCCTCTGAAATGGCCGAACAAACCATTCAGTTCAAGGGATGGGCAGTAAATGCTGGCCAGCCAGCAATACCCATGTCCCACGAATGAATAAAAAAAATCCAGCACTTGCCACAGAGATAGTTTACTTCTAAACTGCCAAATGCAGTGCCCACGATCCCGGGAATAACTCCCATACTCGTGCCACCTGAACTTTTATGTAACTCATCGTCACACTCTCAAGTGACCGTTTGGTCTACCTGTTTAGTTGGGACAACAGAGTGGCATGACTATGTGGGGTTGGGTGGGATTGTTGTTGGTGCAGGTTCAATGGGCCACCTTCTGCACTGTAGGGATTCTATGATCTGCCTGAACTATGGGGGTAAGAATGATCTGGAGAGAGCTTCAGCAAAGTACAGCTCCTTGCCATGCTTGTAGACAATGTTTATTAATGAATAAGCGATGCAGGAATTTCAGTATTGTCACCAAGTCAGCCACAAATTTGCCACAATAGTTTACAACTCCCAGCAAGGACCTCAACTGTTGACTGTAACACTGCATTCTCCACTCTCTCATTTCCTTCTCTATGAATGGTATGCTTTGTCTGTATAGCGCACAAGAAACAATACTTTTTACTATCTACTAATACACATGACAAAAATAAGTCAAATTAAATCAAGTAATTATGGATTAAGCCATAAGTACCTTACCTGATGAAGGTGCAGCGCTCTGAAAGCTTATGGCTTGTGCTGCCAAATAAACTTGTTGGACTTTAAGCTGGTGTTGTGAGACTTCTTACTGTACTAGATTTGGCTATCCAGACCAGATTGTAAGTGACAACGGTCCGCAGTTTGTGTCATGGGACTGCATGGAATTCGTCATGTAAAGTCTGAGCTCCACCATCCAGAGATGAATGACTTAGCGTAGCATTTTATACAGTCTGTTAAACACTCCTCGGAAGCTTCATGAGGGGAGGGGTCATTGATGCAAAGATTAAACCAGTTCTTAAGTGTGTACAGGAACACTCCCTATGCAACAACTAAATGCTCCTAGTGGTGTTGATGTTTGGGAGGCAGTTATTTACAATGTTTAACCTACTGAAGCGTAATGAGATAAGACAGGTGTTGGAGAGGAACCAGGATGCGCAGATGGGCCATCAAGTCGAAAATGCCAAGATGTGGGCATTTCAGAAGGACAAGTTGGTACTTGTTAGGAACTATTTTTCGGGGAAGAAGCGGAGGTACCAGGAGAAGGAGGCATGGAATGAATAGCTCCTCCTTCTACAGAGGAAACTGGGGAGCTGGCAATAGCCAAAGACAATGTGCAGGAAGCAGGGTCACTGATGGTGGCTTCGCCAAGACCACAATCACTGAGGATGAACCTAAGACTGGCCAGTTCTCAGAAAACAACCTCCACGGGACTGTCGTCCCCCTGATCATGTCAATGTAGTATGGACAATGTAGTGTGGACAATGTAATATGGACAATGTAGTATGGAAAATGTAGTATGAGGTAGCGGGGAGACTAAAGGAAGGAATGTATCATTTTAAAAAATGTTTTGTGGTTTCATCACAATGTATTGGAATATCATGTAAAAAAAAGTTATAATTGTATATAAATAGTTTAAAAAACTATTGTTGTTATGGGGAATTGTTGTTTTAAAAAAAACAAAGAATAAAGTACAGCATAGGAACAAGCCCTTCAGCTCTCCTAGGCTGTGCTGATCATGATGCCTTAACTAAAAAAAAACCTTCTGCTCTTACTCAGCCCGAATCCCTCTATTTCCTCCCTAAACATGTCCCCATCTAGATGCCTCTTAAATGTTGCTAATGTGCCTGCTTCCACCACATCCTCTGGCAGTGCATTCCAGGCAACGACCACTGTCTGAGTAAGACTTTCCCCGCACATCTCCCTTAAACTTTCCCCTCTCACCTTGAACCCGTGTCCCCTTGTAATTGACTCTTCCACCCTTGGAAAAAGTCTCTGACTAATCATCTGGTTTACGCCCTTCATTATTTTGTAGACCTCTATCAGGTGTCCTCTCAACTTCCATCTTTCCAGTGAAAACAATCCTAGTTTATTCAATTTCTCCTCATGTCCAACAGTCTCGAGACCAGGCAACATCCTAGTGAACTGTCTTTTCACTCTCTCCAAAGCTTCCATGTCCTTCTGACAACATGGTGACCAGCAATGCACGCAATACTCCAAATGCGGCCTAACCAAGGTTTTATATAGCTGCAACATGATTTCCCAATACCTGGACTCAGTGCCCCGCTGATGAAGGCAAGCATGCCATATGCCTTCTTAATCACCTTGGCCACCTGTGTTGCCACTTTTAGGGAACTGTGGACCTGCACGCCCAGATCCTTCTATATGCTAATTTCTTAAGGGTTCAGCCATTTACAGTATAATTCACACCTAAATTTGATCCTCCAAAATGCATCACCTTGCATTTGTCCGGATTAAACTCCGTCTGCCACTTCTGTGCCCAAGTCTCCAATCTATCTATATCCTGTTGTATCCTCTGACAATCCTCGGCACTATCAGCAATCTTTGTATCATCCACAAACTTACTATTTAGATCACCCACATTTCCTCCAGATCAGTTATATATTACAAACAACAGCAGTCCCACCACTGATCCCTGCGGAACATCACTAACCATTCTGAAAAACACCCATCTATTGTTACTCTTTATCTTCTATAGCCAAGCCAGCTTTGTATCCATCCAGCCAGCCCATCCTGAATCCCATGTGATTTTAGTTTCTGTACCAGTCTGTAATGTGGGACCTGGTCAAATGCCTAAACTCCTTACTAAAGTCGAAATAAATACAGTCCTTCCCTCATCAATTTTCTTTGTCACCTCTTCAAAAGGGGAGGAGTGTTATGTATGTTGGGGTGCGGACCCATTAAGGGAACGGATGTGGAGTGATCTGACCAAGAACCACACTTGGTCCTTGTATTAAGACCTACAATAAATACCAATGGTCTGACACCTGTCTGTGGAGTGAGTTCTTGAGGATACCCCTCAATAGTAATGAACGTAACATCAACAAAGATAGTTTATTCCAAAACTCAATAGTTACATGCAGTACTTATGCTCTGCCCATGATCCCAGGGATAACTCCAGTGCTCCCGTCCCGTAACCTCTTATGTAGTCGTGTCATCACATTCTCACATGACCACTTGGCCTACAGTTCACTGTAACTAAAATAAAAGCATTTTTTCCATAGGAAATTGACAAGAGGAGGCCATTCGGCCCTTTGTGTCATTGCTTGGATTTGTATGTTGCTTCCTCCCACACAGCCAATGATGTACATTTAATTGGTTTGACCACAAATGCAACAGCCAGTTTCCTCACAGAAATGCCTTATAAGCAGATAAATTACCAGCCAATCTTTTGATAATGTTGGTCAGGACACCAGAGAGGATTCCCTTGCTTTCCTTTTATGTTTCCCTGAGCAAAGAGTTTATCATTGAAGATGCAACATTGACACTTAAAAGCCATTGATATGTTTTGATTGCTCGACTCCTGTTTTGTGGACTTTAATAAGAACATAAGAACATAAGAAATAGGAGCAGGAGTAGGCCATCTAGCCCTTCGAGCCTGCCCCGCCATTCAATAAGATCATGGCTGATCTGTTGTGGCTCAGTTCCACTTTCCCGCCCTCTCCCCATAACCCTTAATCCCCTCTCTTATCAAGAACCCATCAACCCGCTTCTTAAAAATATTTAGCGAGGCAGCCTCCACCACTTCAACGGGCAGAGAATTCCAGAGATTCACCACCCTTTGAGTGAAGAAGTTCCTCCTCAACTCCGTTCTAAACCGCCTCCCCTTTGATTGAGAACAAGACAAAACTCAGCGATGTTGTGCCCTGTGTTCACGTGCCATTATGACTTATGCAAAAAAGTGCAGCCTTCTATCTCATCAGATGATCAGATTTGCATCATGGTGGTCAACTCTCGTAAGCATCACCCAGCAGTAGCATAGCCAGGTTCAAAGATTAGGGGGAGCGAGCATACACAAAAGGTGCCACGACATAAAAAATGACCGCTCTCTCATTACTATTCCACCAATCCCCACCTGCCCTGTCCAGGCCCCACCCCACGCTGACGTCACCACAGTCTGGCGTCATCACGTCACACGCAAAACAATATTCTTTTCTCAAAAATTTATTTTCTTTCCTTTAAAATAGCATTTATTTTTGAAAAGGGGCCACTTCTGAAAAATGACTACTGCTGAATCCCGATGTTCATCCGTAGACCCACTGATGGAGCAGGGATGAGGAGCCGTGTCTGGATTGGTGGAGCTTGTGAATGCACCGTGCTGTGATTGATAAATTCACCTGTCAGTCAGCACTAAGTGAGGTCCCATGTACCGGATTGGCGGAGCGGTTGGGGGGGGGGGGGGGGGGGGGGGGGGTGATGCACTGTCCTAGGATTGGCTTATCGAGCTGTCAGTCAGGTAGGTGGGTGTGGGTCTTCCCCATAAATGGCAATATATAATTCCCCATAACCCACAACATGTAACCACAAAATATACATTATTTAAACAAAAGCAATAATCACAGATAGGCTGTAATTAATGAATTCTGTGCACAAAGTTCGAAACGCATTCAAAATCCCCTTGTGTGGAAACTTGCAGACAGTAGGAAGGACAATGAATATTTCTCTCTGACACTAAAATCTCACGAGTGCTGTGAAATAGTTAATTTCAACAGAAGCATGGGACATTTCAACTTCATAACTTCTGGCTCAACTTTGTGACAGAATTAAAAGATACAGTGTAATTAACAAACGAGTACTGGTGTGTTTATCCACTCACCTCACTGCACTTTACATGAGTGTTTCTGCCATTCAGTTCCTAGGTTATGTACATCCCCAATACAGGTTCCGTAAACTTGTCAGTTAGTGGGTGAGGAGTCGTGCTCCCGATTGGTTTATCAAGCTATCAGTCAGGAGTCCCTTCTTGTTTGCCTTCAGAAAATTCATTACCTCACTCTACTCTGGATTTAATTCCATTTGTTATTTATTTTTGCCTGCTTGACCATTGATATCTTCCTGAGAGGGCACCAGGGTATGAGAGATTTTGGCCTAACAAAAGGAGGGTCAATTGGAGCAATTGCATTTGATGTAGTCTACATGGGTCTTAGCAAAATGTTTGCCATGTCCCACATGTCAGACTTATCACAGGATCCAAGGACATGTGACAAATTGGACCTTATCTGCTTCAAGAAAAAGACCATCATCCCAGAACCAAAGAAAAGCCAGTATGCTTAATGACTATCGTCCGATGACTCTGACATCCATCATTATGAAGTGCTTCGAAAGGCTAGTAATGGAACAAATCAATTCCAGCCTCCCTGACTGCTTGGATCGATCACAGTTTGCCTCCCTCCGCAACAGATCCATAGCAGACGCCATCTCCCTGGCCCTGCTCTCAACCCTGGAACACCTAAATAGCAAAGATACCTATGTCAGACTCCTATTTATTGACTACAGTTCACCATTCAAAACCATTATTCCCACGAAACACATCTCCAAACTCCATGGCCTGGACCTCAGCTCGTCCCTCTGTGACTGGATCCTGAACTTCCTAACCCACAGACCACAATCAGTAAGGATTGGCAACAACACCTCTTTCACAATCATCCTCAACACCAGTGCCCCACAAGGCTGTGTTCTCAGCCCCCTACTATACTCCTTATGCACCTAAGTTTGCAGACGATACCACCATAGTGGAGGGGATCTCAAACAATGACGAGACAGAATACAGGAATGAGCTGGAGAATCTGGTGAACTGGTGCGGCGACAATAACCTGTCCCTCAATGTCAATAAAATGAAGGAGATTGTTATCGACTTCAGGAAGCGTAGTGGAGAACATGCCCTTGTCTACGTCAATGGGAACAAAGTAGACATGGTCGAGAGCTTCAAGTTTTTAGATGTCCAGATGACAACGCCTGTCCTGGTCCCCCCATTCTGACAATATAGTTAAGAAAGCCCACCAATGCCTCTACTTTCTCAGAAGACTAAGGAAATTTGGCATGTCATCTACGACTCTCACCAACTTTTACAGATGCACCATAGAAAGCATTCTTTCTGATTGTATCACAGCTTGGTATGGCTCCTGCTCTGTTCAAGACTGCAAGAAACTACAAAAGGTTGTGAATGTAGCCCAACCCATCATGCAAGCTATCCATTGACTCTGTCTACACTTCTCACTGTATCGACAAAGCAGTCAGCATAATTAAGGACCTCATGCACACTCGACATTCTCTCTTCTATCTTCTAACGTCGGGAGAAAGATACAAAAGTCTGATGTCACATACCAGCGGACTCAAGAATAGCTCCTTCCCTGCTGCTGTCAGACCTTGCATTAATTTGATCTTTTTCCATACCCTAGCTATGACTGTTTCCTTCTCAATGAACAGTATGCTTTGTCTATACAGCGTGCAAGAAACAATACTTTTCACTGTATACTAATAATGTGACAATAATAAATCAAATCAAGTTCACAGCTTTCTTCCTCACTACGAACAATATACCCAAGTTTTGTATTATCAGGAAACTTATTAAGCATGCATCATGCAATTAAGTTGAATGACATATACCACAAGAAGCAAGGGATCTAGTAGTAAGTCTTGTGGAGCTTTATTGGAAACAGTCTTCCAGTCACAAAAACATGTGTGGATCATTGCCATTTGCATCCTCCCGCTGAGCCAATTTTGGATCCAATTTGTCACATGTCTTTGAATCCCATGGACTGTTAATTTCTGATCAGTCTGACATGTGGGACTTGTCAAAAATCTTGCTAAGATCCATGTCAACTCCATAAATTGCTCCAATTGACCATGCTTTTGTAAGGCCAAAATCTCTTGTCCCTGGTACCCTCCCATCCAATCCCTCATGCCTCTAATTTCTCATGATCTTAACAAAGTGCATCACAATGTACTTACGTCTACTCAAGCAGCTCACTCAGGAAAATCAATCATTTGATTTTATGACACCTTAATTGAAACATACATTATGTTTTAGACATGTTGAAAAGTTATTTTAAAGATGCATCATTAATGAGATTTGGACATTTCAGTTTAAAGTTTATTTATTAGTCACAAGTTAGGCTTACATTAACACTGCAATGAAAATACTGTGAAATTCCCCTAGTCACCACACTCCAGCCCCTGTCTGGATTAATGCACCTAACCTGCATGTCTTTCAGACTGTGGGAGGCAACCCACACAGACATGGGGAGAACATGCAAACTCCACAGACAGTAACCCAAGCCTGGAATCAAACCCGGGTCCCTGTCACTGTGAGGCAACAGTGCTCACCACTGTGCCACCATGCCGCCCTCTTGAAGAGCCTTATCTTCAGTTGGTCCTGCGCCCCTAATAACGCAGCTGAAATCATGAACTTCCTTTAAATAGAACTGCAAGAGTTAATATCAAGTGATGGCACAGCGTATCCTGTTCAATTCTGCTCTTCATTTTAGGAAATACAATTTATCTTGGAATTTAAATAGTTTCACTGAAGTATGTTGGTGGTGACACAATCATAATAATCACTTTCATACTGCCAACAATGCCAATTAAGGCTTAATTGTTGAAAAATGCGCATGTCTTATTTGTTCCAGATTAATGAATAGAAGCCAACATTTAAAATGTGGAAAAATCAAAGTATAAGTAGCAAAAAACTGCAACACAGCCAAAAAGAAACTGCAATGGAACCACTAGGGGGTGGTAGAATCCAATGAATAGTTGAAGTTAGCAACAAATGTGCAAATACTGAGCTATAGAAGACATAAAATCACCTTCCCTCACAAATGTTAATTTATCATCTTGCTGTGGGATTGGATGCATTAAGTTTTAATTGAGAAACCAAGAGGTCAAAATCTATAAATTGAGGGAAAAACCTATATTGAAGAACATCCCAGTAGCAGTAGGAGAGAGTCCATTGGGTCTTAATTTTAATTTCAGGTTTACTAAACAAAGAAAAATTGTGGTTTTTACATAGCACCTTTTTACATCTCCGAAATGTCTTAAAGCACTTCTCATGTCGATGCTTTTATTTTCAATGATTGGCATGACATATAAGCAAACATAGCAGCCATTTTGTACACAGGCAGATCCTGGCAACAAAATGATTTTGGTGGATGAGGGAGGGTTGTTGGCCACAACATTGGGAAAACACACTGTTATTCATTTAATGTCCCATAGGATCTTTAATGTCTTCTGTTACCTTGCCACTAAACAGGCAGCCAAGGACGTAGGGAGTGAGGGGCAGAGAACAAATGGGAAATGCTCCTCATGGGGAAGCAAAACTTATTCTCAAGAGCAGAAGAAAGGCAATGTAAGCAAGGAAAGGTAGCAACTATGATGACCTAGGACTACTAAAAAATAGTCTACACCTACCAAACCGTATGTCAGATCATAGAAGAAAGGAGAAGTTGGCCATTTGGCCCATTGGGCATGACCGTCCTCTAGATCAGAGCTGATCTTCAACTCAACACCATTTTCGCACACTATCCCAATACATGTCCATGTCATTTATACAATAGATTTTGTTTAAAAATACATACTTTCTGGCAGAGCTCACGATGGTTCTTCATGAAAAATACAAACATGTACTAGTTATACAGAAATATGGTGATGGGAGGGTATGTGTTTAACTGCCATAGGATGATAACTCCTATCTTCTTGGCAATAATTTTGATTTCTGCCCTGACTTGATAGTGCTTTTTTATTCATTAATGGCAAGGTCAATATTTATTGCCCTTTACTGCAGCCACTGTATGTCAGTGGAGGAGGGAGTGAATATTTAAAGTTTATTTATTAGTGTCACTAGGCTTACATCAACACTGCAATGAAGTTACTGTGAAAAATCCCCTAGTTGTCACACTCCGGCACTTGTTCGGGTCCACTAAGGGAGAATTTAGCATGGCCAATGCACCGAACCAGCACATCTTTGGAATGTGGGAGGAAACTGGAGCACCTGGAGGAAGCCCATGCAGAAACAGGGAGAATGTGCAAGCCCTGCACAGACAGCGACCCAAGCTGGGAATCAAACCCAGGTCTCTGGCACTGTGAGGCAGCAATGCTAACCACTGTGCTGTCCTCCGTGCCACCCCTCACCCCGTGCCACATTTAAGGCAGTAGATGGTGTGCTGTTTTGTCCTGGATGCTGTTAAGCTTGAGTGTTGTTGGAACTGTAGCCATTCAGAGAAGTGGAGGGTATTCCATCACACTCTTGATTTGTGTCTTACAAATAATGGAAAATATTTGGGGAATTTACTCAGAGTCATAGAGGTTTACAGCATGGAAACAGGCCCTACGGTCCAATTTGTCCACGCCACCCTCTTTTTTAAATCCCTAAACTAATCCCAATTGCTCGCATTTGGCCCATATCCCTCTATACCCATCGTACCATGTAACTACCTACTACTACCTTTGGCAACTTGTTCCAGACACTCATCATCCTCTGTGTGAAAAAATTGCCCCTCTGAACACTTTTGTATCTCTCCCCTCTCACCTTAAACCTACGTCCTCTAGTTTTAGGCTCCCCTACCTTTGGGAAAAGATATTGACTATCTACCTTGTCTATGCCCCTCATTATTTTATGGACCTTTATAAGGTCACCCCTCAGCCTCCTATGCTCCAGAGAGAGAAGTCCCAGTCTATTCAGCCTCCCCTTATAACTCAATCCATTAAGTCTCAGTAGCATTCTAGTAAATCTTTTCTGCACTCTTTCTAGCTTAATAATATCTCTTCTATAATAGGGTGACCAGAATTGCACACAGTATTCCAAGTGTGGCCTTACCAATGTTTTGTACAACTTCAACAAGATGCCCCAACTCCTGTATTCAATGTTCTGACTGATGAAACCAAGCATGCCGAATGCCTTCTCCACCACGCTGTCCACCTGTGATTCCACTTTCAAGGAACTATGAACATGTATCCCTAGATGTTTTTGCTCTGTAACTCTCATAAGAACATAAGAAATAGGAGCAGGAGTAGGCCATCTAGCCCTTCGAGCCTGCCCCGCCATTCAATAAGATCATGGCTGATCTGTCGTGGCTCAGTTCCACATTCCCGCCCTCTCCCCATAACCCTTAATCCCCTTGCCTATCAAAAACCTATCAATCCGCGGGTTAAATATATTTAGCGAGGCAGCCTCCACCACTTCAACGGGCAGAGAATTCCAGAGATTCACCACCCTTTGAGTGAAGAAGTTCCTCCTCAACTCCATTCTATCCTGAGGCTGTGCCCTCTAGTCCTACTGTCCTTTCTGAGCGGGAAGAGCCTCTCCACCTCTATCCTATCCATCCCATCTCCCCAACGCTCTACCATTAACTGAGTAAGTCCTGCCCTGGTTCAGTCTACCAAAATGCATCACCTTGCATTTGTCTAAATTAAATGCCATCTGCCATTCGTCAGTCCACTGGCCCAATTAACATAGAACACAGAACATAGAGCACTACGGCACAAACAGGCCCTTCAGCCCACAAGTTGTGCCCATCACATCCATACCTACCAGGCCACAGAACTATCTATAACTCCCAATCCCATTAAATCCCATGTACTCATCCAGAAGTTTTTTAAAAGACCTCAGCAAGTTCGCCTCTATCACCACCGACAGCAGCTGATTCCACTCACTCACCACCCTCTGAGTGAAAAACTTACCCCTGACATCTCCTCTGTACCTGCTCCCCAGCACCTTAAACCTCTCGTAGTGACCATTTCAGCCCTGGGAAATAGCCTCCGAGAGTCCACCCCATCTATGCCTGTCAACGTTTTATAAACCTCTATCAGGTCACATCTCAACCTTCATCTCTCCAGGGAGAAGAGACCTAGCTCCCTCAACCTACCTTCATAAAGCATGCCTCCCAATCCAGGCAACATCCTTGTAAATCTCCTCTGCATGCTCTCAATGGCTTCCACATCCTTCCTGTAGTGAGGCGACCAGAACTTCACACAGTACTCCAAGCGGGGTCTGACAAGGGTCTTATACCTCCCAACTCCTAAACTCAATCCCTCAATTAATGAAGGCTAGCACACCATATGCCTTCTTGACCACATCCTCCACCTGCGAGGCCGATTTAAGAGTCCTATGGACCCGGACCCAAAGGTCCTTCTGCTCCTCAACACTGCTAAGAGTCCTACCCTTCATATTGTACTTCTTCATCCCATGGACCTGCCAAAACGGACCACTACATATTTATCCGCGTTGAAGTCCATCTGCCACTTCTCCGCCCAGTCTTGCATCCTATCTATGTCACGCTGCAACTTCCAGACTATCCACAATTGATCAAGATCCGGTTGCAATTGGAGATAACTTTCTTCACTGTCCATTATGCCACCAGTCTTGGTGTCATCTGCAAACTTACTAACCATGTCCCCTATATTCTCATCCAAATCATTAATATACATAACAAATAACAGTGGACCCAACACTGATCCCTGAGGCACACTCCTGGTCACAGGCCTCCGGTTTGAAAAACAACTCTCTCCAAGAACCATCTGGCTTCTATCAAGAAGCCAATTTTGTATCCAATTAGATACCTCACCCTGGATCCCGTGAAATTTAACTTTATGCAACAACCTACCATGCGGTACCTCGTCAAAGGCCTTGCTGAAGTCCATGTAGACAATATCAACTGTACTGCCCTCATCTACCTTCTTGGTAACTTTAATTAAAAAATTCAATTAAATTTGTGAGACATGATTTTCCACTCACAAAGCCATGCTGACTGTCCCTAATAAGTCCTTGCATCTCTAAGTGCCTGTAGATCCTGTCTCTCAAAATACCTTCCAATAATTTACCCACCACAGATGTGAAACTTATTGGCCTGTAATTCCCAGGCTTTTCCCCTTTTAAACAAAGGCACAAAATTTGCCACGCTTCAATCTTCAGTAACATCATCCGCGACTATCGATGATTCAAGTATCTCAGGTAAGGGACCCACAATTTCCTCCTTGACCTCCTACAACATCCTGGGATATACTTCAACAGGTCCCAGGGATTTATCTACCTTGCCACAGAATATCCACCTGTTCTTATAGCCACAGTTTATAATAAATGGAAATAGATTCCACAGGAAGCTATAGAAGCCAGGACATTGAGTGTATTTAAGAGGTAGATAGATTCTTCATTGGTAAAGGGATCAAAGATTACATAAAAAAGATGGGAGAATAGGGTTGAGAAATTTATTAGCCGTGATTGAATGGTGGAACAGACTCGATGGGTCAAATGGCCTAATTCTGCTCCTATATCTTATGATCTTATATGTGGCTTATCCAGTTGACTTTCTCATCAATGTTAACCCCGAGAATGTTGATGATGAGCAATTCAGTGACAGCACCACCATTGAAAATCAAGGTTAGGTGGCTGAACTTTCATTTGTTGGAGATGGTTATTTGTGTGGCATAGAGCTAGCTGTCACTTATCTGACCAAACCTGAATGTTGTCCAGGTCAAACAGCAAAGACTGTTCCATTACTTGAGGAGTTGCAAACAAAACTCAACAGTATACATCAGTTCCCATTTCTGACTTTGTGATGGAGGGAAGGCTATTGGTGAAGGAGCTGAGGAACTTCTGCAACGATAATGTAACTTTTCACACAACTGCCAGAAGGGGAAAAAAATCAATTTGGTTGCAGGTTTCATAAATGTGGAATTGTATTAAAAGTAGAATAAAAGATATCTGAGAATGATTATGAAGTTGTAATCCTATCAAGGAGCAGAGGCAATTTACATATAAAATAATGGATTCTAGGTGAGATTACAAGGAGGTAATCTATTCAAGTGGTTCAGGTGATGATAAAACTGAATTCTGATCATTTGAATTCAGAATGGGACTACATTCTTTTTTTTCAACTTGTCTTGTCTCCTGCCAAATGCAGATACGTGTTTCATTTCCTGACAATTACATTTCTTACCTTGATGAACCTAAAAATTAAGCTGCGGATGCACAATTTGGTAATACTCCAGGGGGGATTATTGTCACTACAATTAATGCATAGTATGAAGTATTTATAAACTTTTATTAATCCCACCTGATTCAAATTAGAAAAAGGAAAAGTTCTTTTGCAATATTATTTTTCCAAATTATCCATCTTTAATACTTACTTGAAAATAACACTTTCAATCAACAACTGGTAATTCATGAGGGTTGCTAGGTAACAAAACACAATACCAGTTGCCTAGAGGATACATTTTCCATTTTGTGAAAATGCTGAAATGTGACGACTATCACTATTGCTTTTCTGCAAAATACCCTGCCCCCTGGGATGACTAACATTGAGTGCGAGGGGACAGCAGTATCCCTGAAGGCACTTTAAGTTACTCAATCATAAAACTATTGTAAGGGCAACCATATTGATTATAGCATATCCAGTACAGGCTGCCACTAACTCACACTTAATATTTGTTAAAATTATAGAACAATTTGAGGGGGGGGGGGAGGGTGCTGGGGGTGCTAAGATTAACTCAGTTGCCCCCTTTCTCTATCCTTGAGAGTGGAAGGCATTGGCAAACCATCATTGACAATAACTGCCATCAACTTGGCTCAGAATGATGTGTTAGCAGACAAATGAGCCAAGGAGTTGCCTTTAGGCACAGCGCACATACTATCCCATAGAAGAGACACTTTATTCTGTATTCATGACAAGAAATAAATACATGACTGCTTTAATAAACAGATGCATTATTTCTTACAGCAATTTTTTTGTAGTACTTGGAAAGTGAGGAGTGGTGTGCAGGGCTTATCAACAGATCCTTTTGTGAATGTCCAACTTGTCAATCGTAAACATTTCAAAGTCATAATTTACATTGAGCAAAAGCCCCAAATTATTTTAAAGTAAAAGTATATGTCTATGATGCAAAGTTTATACATGGAATTAGGAGAATCAGGTGCTGACCTAATGTCACCATTTTGTCAGCTGTCTGGTAAAGCAGGAATCCCCTGAAGAAACCTTGATATTGTTATGGACTCTTTTTCTCCAAACCAGAACAAAGGAAAATTGGATGGATCTCTTTGACAATTAAGTAAAGTTGTCAATCATAATAGGTTTTGGAGACTGCCTGCCTGCCAAGTTGCCAGGCAAGGGATCCTTCCAACCCTGAGCCGGGCTGTGAGAAACTTGCTCGCAATACTGCTGGTATAGCAATTGGAAAGGGAGTGGGCTAGGGATTAATCTTAAATTTCTATCAACTGCCCAGCATGGCACCTGTTTAGTCAGATTGTGCCTGCTAGTAACTGATTATCTTTTTCTACTCAAGAACTTTAGAAACACGAACAGCAGGTTCTCCCTCAGCATAAAAAAACTACCCAAAAATATATAAAAACTCTATTTTTATGAAGTTTTATTGAAGTGGTGGAGGCTGCCTCGCTAAATATTTTTAAGACGCGGGTTGATGGGTTTTTGATAGGAGAGGGGATTAAGGGTTATGGGAAGAGGGCGGGAAAGTGGAACTGAGCAGCGACAGATCAGCCATGATCTTATTGAATGGCGGGGCAGGCTCGAAGGGCTGGATGGCCTACTCCTGCTCCTATTTCTTATGTTCTTATGTTCTTATGTAAGTTCAACAGGATAGACAGATCTTCAGTCTGCACCATCTATATGTGCACATATATGTAGGGCCATAATTTCCTGACTCCTCAACATGGATTTGGGTGTACCCCAAAGATGCGCTGGGGAATCTCTCTTGGAAATTTCCATGTAAAAGTTTATTCCAGAGGGGCTAACGTCCCTGAACAATTATGTTGGGCTGGGAACCAACCAATGTTATTTAAATTAGTAACTTGAAGTTAGTAATTGCCCTCATAGTTACAATGAAGATCTTCTAACTTCAGAATAACTATTTTAAACACCTAGCCCAAGTCCTGCACGGTACATCCCACACAGTACATCCCATACAGCCCTGACCTCCCAGAGGACACCCCCCACCCCTCCCCGCAATCAAGCAGCCCACCTACCACAATATTCTCCACTCCCCCAAATCCACAATTCAACCTCTCTGACTTGAACACACCCCCTCCCCCACCAATGTCTGGGTCACCCCATTGCCAGATTCCCCACTCACCCACCCCCATGTCTGGATCTACCCATGTCCACATCCCACCACCATGTCCAGATTCACCCACACCACCACTGCACCCCCCCCCCCCCCCCCACACCCATGTCTGGATTACACTGTAATGCCAGGATCCCCTCCTGTCCAGCTTTCCCCATGTTTGAATCCTTTTCCCATGTCTAGATTCCCCCCAATTTCCGGATTCCCCTCCCTGCCTGTTCAGACTCCCCCATGTCTGGATCCTCCACCCATATCGTATTTCCCATATGTCTGGATTCCTCACTCCCACCCCCCGACCCACCACCACCCACCATGCCCAGGTTCCACTCCATTCTCAGATTCCCCCACGTCTAGATTCCTAGATCCCACTCCCACATGGTCAGATTCCACTCCCCCACTCTGCCGAGTCCAGGTCCCTCTCCTGTCCAGATTCCCGACCCTGTGTCCACATCCACCCCCTCTCACCGATATCTGATTCCCCATCCCCACATCCCATTCACTTTGCTTAGAACCCGACCTTCTCCATTTCAATGAGACCTTTAAATTCGCATGGTCCTTCACTCTGCTCCTTTTGTACTTCACCACTGGAGCCGGGGACATGCTTTGCTTTTTCAATCTCACCTGGCCTGAATCAGGAAAGCCGGGTGATATAGGTGCCTTCCATCCTAAGCATAGATAAGTCTGCTGCTGACTGCCACTTTGAGGGAGTTACAATGGCGTCAAACGGGGCTTTGTGCTCGCACCCACACTGTTCAGCATGATGTTTACTGCCATGCTGACTGATGCCTTCCAGGACAGTGTTACCGGAATCAGCCTCAAGTACAGAGTGGATGGGAAGCTCTTCAACCTGAGGAGACTTGGCAGAGTGGGGGAGTGGAATCTGACCATGTGGGAGTGGGATCTAGGAATCTAGACGTGGGGGGATCTGGGAATGGAGTGGAACCTGGGCATGGTGGGTGGTGGTGGGTCGGGGGGTATTACCAAAGTGAAGGAGACTGTTCTGAGAGACTTCCTCTTTGCCAATGATTGCACCCTGTATACTGGCTCAGACACAGTGAAAAGTCTGACAACACCAGGTTTTAGTCCAACCTATTTATTTGATAATATACTCACAAGCTTTTGGAGTTAGCCCCTTCGTCAGGTGAATGGAGAGTTCTGGCCTCAGACAGAGCATATAAAGCACAGTCTGTCTGAGGCCAGAACTCTCCATTCACCTGACGAAGGGGCTAACCCCGAAAGCTTGTGAGTATATTATCAAATAAATAGGTTGGACTAAAACCTGGTGTGTTCAGACTTTTCACTGTGTTTACGCCAGTCCAACGCCGGCATACCCACATACTGGCTCAGAGCCAGAGATGCAAGTCAGCATGGACAAATTTTCCACAGCTTGTGACATTTTGGACTCACCATCAACATTAAAAAGACCGAAGTCATGCACCAGCCTGCTCCTCATGCACTGTACACAGAATCCATAATCATAATCAAAGGACAGAAATTACAGGCAATGGACCAGTTCACTTAACTTGGCAGCACCCTCTCCCAAGCAGTGACTATTGATACAGAAGTTAACTGTAGAATAGCAAAGGCAAGTTCTGCTTTCGGTAGACTGCGATCCACTGTATGGGAACATCAAAGAATCAGCCCAGCAACAAAACCGAAGGTCTACAGCACCGTGGTACTCACTACCCTTCTGTATGCCTGTGAAATGTGGACTGTGTATCGAAGGCATGCAAGACAGCTTAATCATTTCCACATGACATGCCTTCGCAGAGTATTACATATCAGATGGCAAGACAAAGTACCAGACACTGAAGTTCTGTCTAGAGCAAGTCTACCATCAGTCCACACACTGCTGATGAGAGCACAGACCTGGTGGGCAGGTCATGTCATCCATATGCCAGATGAGCGCATACCCAAGTAGTTCCTTTTTGGGGAACTCGCTGCTGGAAGATGCTTGCATGGAGGGCAGAATAAACATTACAAAGACACACTCAAGGTCTCCCTGAAGTCGCCTGACATAGACACGACCACCTGGGAAATACAGGCACAAAACCGCCCTACTTGGCGCTGCCTCAATCACAACGGCTGTCAAGTTTACGAAGCAAGGTGCATTGCTGAAGCACAACTTAAGTGTGAGTTGCACAAGTCCAGAGCCACCACTGCAACAACTACAGTGCCTACACCAGTTGTCCAATATGTGCCAGGACATTCCATGCCCGAATTGGCCTGATCAGTCACCTTCGGACACACCGAATCCAGCCTCAAAATGACTAATGGTGTCGAGGTCCTCATCAATGACGATGGACGAACAATAACAACAGATAAGTCTGCTGCTGACTGCCACTTTAAGGGAGTTACAGGCCATATATTTAAACCCTTACACATGATATACACTTTCTGTAAATTATATAATTTTTTTCCTCGCACTGTTTCTGTTTGCCCCCTTTGATGTTGTTTTCATGTCATGTTTGAACTTATTTATTTTCTTCACTTGAATCCTACCCAGTAAGAACCTTTATTATCACTGAGTGACACCTTGCTCCTCCAATATCTTATCCACATTAATGGAAACAAAAATTGAATGAGATGCAGAACAGTCACCAATTGAATAACACCTGTTCTACACTATTGCCGAATGACAACATTGCTCCCCCCGCCACCAAAAATTTAGCAGCAGTGCAATCTCTGTTTTTAGATGCTTTTTTTACTGTTCTGTATCCCTGGGGGCTCATTCCAGCTTTCTCCTCTACCATTGTATTAGGGTGGAATAGATTTATTTTCGGAATTAATTTCCTCAAGTTAATTGGAGACTTTAGAATTGATTGGTGAAGGCTTAAATAAAATATATGTGCCAAATGGCATGTGAGAGAACTTTTTAAGGATACATAAACATTAGTTTGTTTTAGTTAGTACACAACTTCAAATTTATGGGGTAATTTTCTGCATTCCTTTCTCTTCTCCCCCTGCTGATGTGACAGGCAGAGAATAAGACCTCTGCCAAGTCTCCCTGCAGTTGAGTACTGGTAGCAGCAGAAGACAAAATTTGAACAGCTGGTGTGACTGATTTAGCTGTCGATCCTGCCTGCAGGGAGGTTTTAAGCCCCCTGGGCCACACTGACAATGTTCATGTCAGTAAATGCAAATTCTTGACCTAGTATGCCATGGTACAGCACATGAAGAGTTTGTCAGTGTATGGACAACTGCCCATTTCATACACATTTTTAAAATTGCCTATAGCTACCAGAAATCAGCAAAATATTATAGCCTTTAGCTGACAGCAAGACGGGCTATAACTATCTAATTGCAGCAGCGATTCACTAAAATACTTCATAGCATAATAGAATCAAGTAATTAACAGACGACACATGATCCATCAGTACATAGATTTATTGGACATGCTGAAAATTCTACCAAAAGTGCTCACTCACACTGCATAGATTTGTCATTGAAGTACATTACATAATAAATAATAATTACATTCAATAGACAGCAGCAATTTATATGTTCAGTCCTTCATTTACCAGGACAGAATATGAAAATATTTGTATGCCAAACACAGTGTAAAACAAATGACTCAATAAGCTTCAGATAATTACAAAGGTGATTAGTTTTCCGGGACGACTTCCAAAATTCTTAACACCAGTAACAATTCTGGTAAATATTAATTATTATAGTTTTTTTTAAGTCAACTTCATTATGACATTGCATATTAACCATTTGGCTAGATTTTGCTCTCAAACTAACTGAGCTAATGGCACAGCAAATCATGTCTGGCTATATACCAAATCCAAAAATTGCTGACCAAACTGCATTGCTCCAAAATTAGCTTCAGGCAAATGCCTTTTTTGTGGTCTACCTCGTCATTGAATATTGTGGAATTACTGTATTTGCACAGTAGATACAAATTAAGCTCACCACAGAAAGTTGAAGTTCTGTCATTACAATCACATGTATCTTTTTAACAATGTGATAACTGCTAATTGCTGCCAATCAACCTCTGGTGCTGAAAATCAAGTGAAATTTAAATACAAGCAGAAAGACTAGGCAACCACTTCAGGTCCAACCACATCCAAAACAAAATTCTGATGTTAAGTCCCACTGGAACATCTGCTCTGTCTTTTATCTTAGCGATGTGGACAGAAATGCAGTATAGTTCCATCAATTTACTTTAGTAGTAGTTAGATTTTTTTATTCAGACTTTTCCTTCTTATTTAACTAGGTTGACACCAGAGGGTAGGGTGTGGCATAGTGGTTAGCACTTCTGCCTCACAGCGCCAGGGATTCAAGTTCGAGTCCAGCCTTGGGTGAGTGCATGTGTGGAGTTTGCATGTTCTCCCCTTGCCTGCATAGGTTTTCATTGGGTCCTCCGCTTTCTTCCCACAGTCCAAAGATGGCAGATTGGCTATGCTAAATTGGCCCTTAGTTTAGTTTGATGGGATTAGCAAGGTAAATGCATGGGGTTATTGGGATAGGGTGGGTTGTGGGCCTACGTAAGATCCCCTCTGTTGGAGAGTAGACTCATTGCAGACTCATTGGGCTGAATGGCCTCCTTCTGCACTGTAGGGATTCAGTGAATGCAATCTTACCTGCTGTTCACGCCACGCTCCTGCTGCAGCAAGGTTGAAGAATTTGGAAGCCAGACAAATCTCCATTCACTGCAGTGGGATGGGAAAACCCACCAGTGCGAACGGTGGTGAGAATCCAGCTTATGATTCTATGATCTCCCTCTGCTTGGCAGAAAAGGGGCAGTGATGGAGTTGAAGTCCAGGTGGTCAACTCACTGACTTGTTCCTGCTCTGCTATATTTTTTCCCATGGCCTCTGCTTAGATTCAGGCAGGCACCATGTTAACTTGTGCAGGTCAGAATGCTTTAGGCTATGGTGCTATTGGCATTGCCTATTGAGCAGAGCATGCACTATGGTTACTCTCCTCAATAAAACCTGGTGGTAGAAGATGCTCCAAAAAAAAGTCAAAAATTATTTATGTGGGGCCAGAAGGAATAAGAGTAAATAATGCAGGATGCTGGCCTGATAAGCTCGTTTGCTCTGCGCACCCTCAACATCGGCAATTTCTTCTGCCGCTTCTTGTTTCCACTTTTCTGCTGGCTGGGTCAGCCTCCAAGTTACTTGATATTGTGAGAGGTCACTGCTGCATGTTTCTGAGGCCTGGTCCTCAAAATAGGTCAGCCTATTCCTGGGGGGATTAGACAGGTGGTCAATACTTAAAATCTTCCTCCTTTATCACACCAATGAGTTCTAATGGGTCAGTTGGTAATGCACTTGCCTCTCTGAGTAATGTTATGAGGTTCAGTGGGATATTTAAACACATAACCTAGACTAATACTTCCAGTTGAACACTGAGGGAGTGCTGCATTGTCAGAAGTGGCATCTTTCAATTAAGATGTTAAACTGAGGCCCCATCTATCCTCTCGTTGACTTAAAAGACCCCATGGCACAATTCATTTAAGAGCAAGGAGTCTTTTCTGATGTCCTGGTCACCATTTATCCCTTAGCTATCATCATTAGGACAGATTATCTGGTGATATTCACATTACAGTTAGTAGAAAATTGCTGTGCAAAAATTGGCTGTTGTGTTACTTGGATTACAACAGTGACTATATTTTGAAAGTACTTCATTGACTGTAGTGTTTTGAGTATAAAATGCAAGTGTCCCTGTAATCACTCTTCCGTTGAACTAATTAGGAACTAAGTAAACTACCTAAGGATTAACTTCTAACATGTAAGTAAGTGCCTGGCAATTATCCATTTTTTATATAAATAAGCCACCCAATCTTTAGATTAGCTTAAAGCCTGTAACTCACTTCCATCCTTTGTTCTTTATATAAAACTAATTGAACCCTCAGAATAGATGCAATCTGTAACATGTTCTTGAATATCCATCATTTTATATGACTGAATCCATAGATTACAATACGTAATTCCATTCTAGATAATCAGTAGTACTTGTCTCCTGTGGTGTGGATTACACAGTGCAGAAGGAGTCCATTTGGCCCACTGGCCTTTTGAAAGTGCTCCAATTAGACCTCCTGTTGTCTCCCTATTATAAAATTCCAAACAAATTTGCTTCCATCATTCTGTCAGGCAGTACATTTCAGATCACAATAGCTCATTGCATGAAGAATTTTCTTCTCTTCTCTCTTCTTGTTGTTTTCAATATATTTACTTTTGGGAAAACTGAAGTAATGTACAGTCTGCTCCAGGAAAACCCTATCTTGAGCCCAAGGTTACAGTCTATGACTAAATCTGTCTTCAGTGGAAAAGTTCACCTATCATTCAGTACACTCCTTCAATCTGTCTATATTGATGATGGTACACATGCAAAAATTTCCAAAGCTAGTGTAGCTTTTGGTGTGAGAATGAAGAGGAATAAATTTGCCTATAGAGCTATAGTCGTGTTCACTCTGCCCTCCGACAATCTTGGACTGTGCACCAGTGTCATGCCAAGAAGCTCAACCACTTTCATTTGTGTTGAACATAAGAACATGAGAAATAGGAGCAGGAGTAGGCCATCTAGCCCTTCAAGCCTGCCCCGCCATTCAACAAGATCATGGCTGATCTGAAGTGGCTCAGTTCCACTTTCCTTTGGAAGCTTCTGAAGATCAGATGGCAAGACTAAATACCAGACACAGAGATGCTCACCAGAGCTGGCATCTATCGTACTCCAAGATCCATACCACATTGAGATCATTACAACTGAGTAGGACTGGTCATGTAGCCAGAATGCCTGACACTTGCTTACCAAAGCAATCTTCTATGAAAAGTTTGAGTCAGGAGCATGCTCTCATGGTGATCAGTGAAAATGCTACAAGGACACTATGGAGGCTTAGGAGTTTTGATATTGACTCGAAGCTTGCTAGGATTGCTGCATCTGGTGCAATAAAATAAAAAATGCTGCAGCATTAAACACATATCAGAAACAGGGAGAAAATGCATGCAAAGGAAATCCCAAGCCAACAACTCATCTTAAACTCAATTCCCTGTGGTATCCTGTCCTAATTGCACAGAATCTTTCAGGTGCAGCTCAGTCTTACTGACATACCCACTCAAACCCTAGCAAGCGCTGCAAATGATGAACAAGATCATCTTCACCTTGAAGGACAAACAAAAAGACTTTGGGAAAAATTATAGAATGTTATTGAACAGAAACTCAAGGAAAGACTTGAATGATAATGTTGAAAGCTGGATATTTCAGCAATTAAAAATGGGTAGCTGAACAGATCCTGGATAATTAGGCCAATTATTAACATCTTACATACAGGTTTAGAGTGTGACATTCAGGTTGGAAGGATGACATTCAGATTTAGCACACTGTGCACACAACTTAAAGCTTAGCTATATAATGGGAGCTAACATCCACATTGGCTAGATTCTAGTATTAAACTCTCCTGAATCGATTCTGTCACTTACAATGTTATTCAGGTTTCTTACTTGTGGTACAAAACATATTAAGTAGCATCACTCCCTTTGCGGAATAAACGCTGCTCTCAACTCTAATCTAACCCAAGTGTAATGGTGAAAAATAATCCTTCCATCCTCTCCCCATCACTCCCACCCCCCCATCTCCAGCTAACACTAAATGAAAATGGGAAGGGAGAAAAGTTAAGTCTTTGAGCTAATGTGTAGTTTTGTCTTGCCATTTTAATAACCTGCCTGCATAACTCAAGATACTTGACGTAGATTACACTTCAGAGGCAGCACCATCCTGAATGACATTCAGCGGAGGTCACGGGCTGAATTGATTCTGTGGAAATAATCAGTTTAATGAGGCTCTGATGCTGACAAAACTGTCACCATTTGAATTATGCAACACAGGAGGCCATTCAGCCCTTCCTGCCCAAGTCAGCTGTTTCGTAGAACTATCCATTCACTCACTTTCTCAATTGTCCTGTAATCATTTTTCTTTCGAGTATTTATCCAATTCTTTTTTGCATGTTACTGCTAAAGCTGCTCCACCACCCATTCTTGATCCGAACAGCTTGCTTTGTTTAAAACAAAATTTCCTCATATTGCCCACATTCTGTAGCCAGTCAACTTAAATCTGGGTCCACTGGTGAAGACAAATGTAAGAAGCGTAGTCAAATTTGTTGGGATACTCACTGGTTGCTTTAACCTCGACTCTTAATTAAATAACAGCAGAAAATGCTGGAAATACTCAGCAGAAATGGCAGGATCTGTAGTGAGAGAAACAGAGGTTTTTAGGCCAATAACTGTTCATCAGAAACAGCTTTATTTTGTTGATGTACCAGCAAACCATGTAAATTTATTTGAAAGCTGCTTAAATGTAAAAGCTAAATACTGTGGATGATGGCAATCTGATAAGAAAACAGAGAATGTTGCAAATACTCAGCAGGTCTAGCAATATCTGTGAAGAGAGAAATAGTTTCAGGTCTTTGATCTTGCATCAAAGCTGAAAAAAGTTCAGAATTTAGTTGGTTTTGAACAACTAACAGTGGGATGTAGGAAAAAAGAACACAAAGGAAGTTCTGTGATGGAGGGCAAGGGAAATTGAATGGCAAAATATCTCATCATGCAAGGCCAAAGTGATTGATAATGGGACAAGGGAACAAAGAAAAGATACGTGTGAGGAGATATGAATGGCAGAACAGTTGCTGTCTGATTGCAAAGTAAATGAATAAGAGGAAAATAATGATGAAGAAACATAAAATAAAATAGGGTCAGAGGTCATGATCTGAAACGGTTGTACTCAATGTTGAGTCCAGAAAGTTGTAAAGTGCCCAATTAGAAGATGAAGTGTTGTTCCTTGAGCTTGTGTTGAGCTTTATTGGATCACTGTAGGGTGGCCAAAAGGTCAAGTGTGGGAGTAAGGTGGAAAATTAAAACAGTAAGAAACTGGAAGCTCGGGATTATGCTTGTGGACTGGAACAAAGTTGTTCCACAAAGTGCTCTTCCAGCCTGTATTTGGTCTCTCTGACCTAGAAGGGAACACATTGTGAGCATTGATGACAGCTTATTAAGTTGAAAAGACGAACAAGTGAAATCACTGTGTCACTTGGAAAGTTTCCAAGGTCTTGGGTGTCGGAATGGGATGAATTAAAAAGGCACATGGAAAAGGTGTTGTAGGAAAGGGAGGGAGTGTTGGCGGTACTAAAATGGAGTGGATCTGAGTGTTGAGGAGGGAGGATTCCATCAGAAAGTTGAAAGGGAGGAGAGGGGAAGATGCCTTTGATGGTGGCAGCACAATGAAGGTGGCGGAAATCATGGAATCCCTACAGTGCAGACGGAGGCCATTTAGCCCATCGAGTCTGCACCAATCACAATCCTGCCTAGGCCCTAACCTCATGCATTTACCCTAGCTACTCTCCCTGACACTAAGGAACAATTTACCATGGCCTATCCACCTAACCCACACATTTTTGGACTATGGGAGGAAACTGAAGCACCCAGAAGAAACCCACACAGACAAGGGAGAACGTGCAAACTCCACACAGATAGTGACCCACAGGAACCTGGGTCCCTGGCACTGTGAGACAGCAGTGCCAACCACTGTGCCACCAAGCCACCCATTGCAAATGGCAGAAGATGATCTGTTAAATACAAGGCAGGTGTAGTGGAAAGTGAGGACTAATACTGCATTCAGACATTGTCACAAGGAGTAGCACAAATAGGAGGGAATCAAGACTACATCCTTGAAAATATCAGAGGTGATGGTGCAGGAGCATGAAGAGAAACAATTGCAAGTGACTCTTTGGGTATGGTTAGAAAGATAAGAATGGAACCAGGTGAGAGTATTCCCACCAAGCTGCACAATAGAAGATAGATGTCAGAGGAGGATGGTGAAATCAACGCATGAAATAAGATGAACATGGTTGAGGGTCTTGTCAACTAAGGTTGAGAGAGTTCTCAATGGAGGAAAAATAAAGACATATCAGAAATGTGAGCATGGAAGGTTGTACTGACCGAACCAATGTGACAGAGGTGAAAAAACTAGGAGAATAGAATAGAGCCCCAACAGGAAATGGAGTTTGAGGAAGTGTAGACAAGCTAGTATGGGAATCAGTTGGCTTATATTGAATGTTGCTTATTGCTTATTCCCAGAAATGGAGAAAGTCAAGGGAAGAGATGTGTCAGAGATGGATCATGCCTCATCCAATATGTCTTTCTTTCCCTCAGCTAAGGATTTTCTACTCTCAACCCTGGTGGATAGACCTCTCTGCCATGTCCATACTATTTCATGCCCTTCTGTTCTACCCCTCTCCTTCTTCCCAGAACTCCCGGCAGGTTTTTTTTTCCCTGGTTTCCATTTTTTTAACCCTGTTGGGGAAAATTCCAACATAGGAAATAAAACAGTGAGAAAGCCCAAGATGTTAATCTATTTAAATGAAGGCTGAGATTCGCATAAAAACTGGAGCAACTTTCGCTGTTTTGTTTTAAGTGGGTTTTTGAAAATGAATCTCCCACATTCTGTGCACTGCAGAGTGTCTCTGGGAGATTCATGCTGAAAATCCAGAGGCAGGACCTAATCCCACTGAAGAAGCTGGCAGCAGAGCACTGAGTGGGCCACTGCTCATATGCCAATCTATCACAGTGAAGATCAGTGCCTGTGCTGTAGCCCCACACTGCTGGCCTTCCGACTTCTGGCCAACTTCATTGCTGGCCAGCCCAATGAATCCACAATGCTGCCTCTCTGATCCCCCCATGCCCTGATCACTGACCTCCCGGACCTATCCAGGTCTGCACCTGGCCTTCTTTGATCTCCCTCCCACAAACAACGCCCCCCCACCGCCAGCAGCCTCAAACTCCCCAACCTCCCACCCACCCAGATGACTGGCCCCGATCACTGTCCTCTTTTCATCTGCCATTTCAAGTGCAGAGCGGCAGTGAGACCCCTGCCCATCCCCAATGATTTCCCCCCACAGGCTCCGCTTCCTCTGACCCCACCTCCTTGGCATTGCCCATTGCCAGTGGGCAGTGTCAAGGTGCCCCTTGGGCATTGCCACTTTGACCCTTGGGCAGTGCCAGGGGGTCAAGCTGGCAATGCCCAGGTGGTGCCCCCCCACCCCCCCTACGTTACCCTTGATCTCCTGGGGGCCCTCAATGATCTCCCTTCACTCCAGCAGGGTCAGGTTGCCAGCTCCCTGTTAGTGGGGAGCTGTTGAAACCTCACTGGAGTGAAACACTCCTGCCAGGGGAGGGAAGGGGGGTTAGATGCGAATGAGCCCAGAGGCTTCAGTCCTGGGCCCACTAATAAGATTACCTTTGCCCCCATTTTCTTTCATGTTTCTTTGTTGGATTTTTTTGTTTGTTTTTCTCTTATTTTCTTTACGTTCGGACAGCAGCTGTCCTGCTATTTGCACCGCTTACACTTGTCCCATTTCCATTCCTTTTCATCTTGCACCCTCCACCTATGGGAGACCTCCCCTTTTGCTCTTCTTCCAACCCTTGCCCCTTTCATTTGATTAGAACCAGTTAAGAGGGATTAGAAAGGATATACAGCACAGAAATGGCCCATTTGGGTTGAATCAGCTTATGTCAATGTTTACGCTTCAGTCGAGCCAACTCCTGATTACATTTCGAACTTTTCCCACTCCTGATGAACGCTCGCAGACCTGAAATGTTAATGCTGTTTCTGTTTCCACAGGTGTTGCCAGACCTGCTGAATATTTTCAGCATTTGCTGTTACACTAAATCAGGCTGAGATGGAAAGCTGTTCAGAGATGAAAGTTTCATTTCAAAAAACTGTTTTGACTGAGACCTTGTTGAAATTTAGACTCCAACTCACACAACCTGTAATACCCAATGAAATTAAAAACTTCTTTCACACAAAAGCCTTCAGGGACAAGCCTATTGTATCTAGTAATGCAATTTTTAGTGACTAAAAAGGGCACCTTGACACTGCCCACTGGGCAATGGGCAGTGCCAAGGAGGTGGGGTCAGAGGAAGCGGGGCCTGTGGGGGGAAATCATTGGGGATGGGCAGAGGTCTCACTGCCGCTCTGCACTTGAAGTCAGTGGCAGATGAAAATTTCTAGTCACTACACAGCCTACCCTGAATTGTAATAATCCTGCTGCATATTGCATTCTAGTTAAGCATAAACTTCCTCACTCAGGCTTACATTACTTGCACAGGCAAGAATATTTTCTGGTACTGGACCTTCTTGGAAAGATCAATGTTACTTCGGGCAAACAGATCTTGTCCCCACACAGGCCCATACCACACAATATCCCCACACAAGCCCATACCAGGCAATATCCCCACACAAGCCCATACCAGACAATATCCCCACTCAAGCCCATACCACATAATATCCTCAGACAAGCCCATACCACACGATATCCCCACACAAGCACATACCACACAATATCCTCACACAAGTCCATACCACACAATATCCCCACACAAGCCCATACCGCCCAGGAAAGCAGATCACTTGCTCACACCCCCAAAAGAGAGAATGCACAAAGCTGGTTACTGACTTGCAGCCAATTCAATTTCCCTCATTACAAAAAGTAACTGATTTCTGTTGTTTGCCAAACATGTGTAAAGTGAAAGGGCACACAAGAACATTTGGATAAATCATGAAAAAATTATTTTAAAACTTACTTAATTGTTATAAGATAGTATAATCTTTTCACAACTTCTTCCGCACCCAATCCTCATTTTATAGCACTTGTATTATCTCTGTTACATATTCCACTATTAATATAATCCTGTTTGTATAATGATCCCCATTGTCAATACAAGGCTATCAATTAAAAAGTTTCCCCATCCTCAGTAAAAGTCTCTCAGCCAAACATGCTTCCTATTACCCAAAGAATTGGATAAATATTTTCAGGGAATAAAATTGCAGGGATCAACGGATTGGGATTAACTGGATTACTCTTCAAAAAAAGCAGTGCAGATTTAATGGCTTTCTTCTGTGCTGGATTATTCTATGATCTTGTAACCTGCTTCTCATTATAACTCTATTTTAAACCCTACCATTACCAAGGCTTTGTATTATAGAACATTATTGACTACAGATGTATCTCCATACATAATCTTTAGTTATAGAGCAATTTCTGTCACTCATTTTCCCTTAGCAAAAGATTATTAATTATTGGAACCCTATTACATGCAATACCTTATGTAAGGCTTTTAGTTCTTCACTACACATTCCACCCTGAATTGTAATGATCCTGCTGCATATTGTACTCGCAGTGTAAATTCCCCAATCATAAAAGCAGCTGGAAAGGGTGCAAAAAAGAATTACAAGGATGTTACTGGGATTGGAAGGTTTCAATTATAAGAAGAGATTGGATGCCCTGATATTATTCTATTTCATCCTCTGGCTGAGTGCAACACTTCATTTAAAAGAACAGCCTCTGTTATAACTGTAGTATATGCCTTTTGCCTCAGAAGATCATACTCTAACACAAATTCTACCTCAGTACAAAGCTTTTGGACTTAAAACAATCCTTGGACTCCACTCTACTTCATTACAAGAATCTTAGAACCCCAGAGTGCCAGGAATCTCAGGAAGCCATTCGGCTCATTGGGTCTGCACCGACTCCCCAGAAGAGCATTCCACCAGGGCCCTATCCCTGTAACCCCACATATTTACCCTGGTACTCCTGCTCACTGACACATACAGTCATGGAAATATACAGCACAGAAACAGGCCCTTCAGCTCAACTTGTCCATGCAGACCAGATTTCCTAAACTGAACTAGTCCCATTTGCCTACATTTGGCCCATATTCCTTTAACCTTTCCTATTATGGCTTTAAATTAAGGGGGGGTAGCTACAGGACGGATGTCAGGGGTAGGTTCTTTACCCAGCGGGTGGTGAGGGATTGGAATGCCCTGCCTGCTGCAGTTGTAAATGCGTCTAGTTTGGGGGCGTTTAAGAGATCTCTGGATAGGTTTATGGACGAAAAGGGATTGGTATAGGCTAGTGGGTCATTGTTTTTGTAACTGGTCGGCGCAACATCGTGGGCCGAAGGGCCTGTTCTGTGCTGTAATGTTCTATGTTCTATGTTCTATTCAAGTACCTGTCAAAGTATCTTTTAAATGTTGTAATTGAACCCACCTCTATCATCTCCTCTGGCAGCTCATATCAGAAAGGCACCACCGCCTGTGTGAAAAAGTTGCCCCTCAGGTCCCATTTAAATCTTTCCCCTCTCACCTGAAACCTAAGTACTCTAGTTTTGGGCTTCCCTATCCTTGGGAAAAGACCTCGGCTATTCACTTTATCTATTCCCCTCATGATTTTATAAACATCTGTAAGATCATTCCTCATCCTCCTACTCTTCAGGGAAAAAAATCCCAGCCTATCCAGTCTTTCCCCATAATTCAAATCTTCCAGTCCCTGTAACATCCTTGTAAATTTTTTTTGCACTCTTTCCAGTTTAATAACATCCTTCCTAAAGCAGACCAGAATTGTGTGCAGTACTTCAAATATGGTGTCACGAATGTCTTATATAGTTGTAACATAACGTCCCTATTGCTGTACTCAATGCTCTGACCAATGAAGGCAGGTTTGCCAAACATCTCCTTCACCACCTTATCTACCTGTGATGCCACTTTCAAGGGACTATGTTCCTGTGCCCTGAGGTCTCTCTGTTCAACAACACTCCCTAAGGCCGTAACATTAACTGTGTAAGTTCTGCGCTGGTTTATCTTGGCAAAATGCAGCACCTTGCATTTATCTGAATTATACTCCATCTGTCATTTCTTGGCCCACTGGCCAGTTGATCAAGATCATGTTGCAATCTTAGATAACCTTCTTTGCTGTCTACTATGCCACCAATTTTGGTATCATCTGTAAACTTATTAACCATGCCTCTATGTTCTCATCCAAATTATTTATATAAATGACAAACAACAGTGGACCCAGCACTGATCCGGGAGGCACAGTGCTGGTCACAGGCCTCCAATCTGAAAAACAACCCCCCACCACCACCCTCTGTCTCCTACCAGCAAACCAATTTTGTATCCAATTGGCTAGTTCACCCTGGATCCCATATGATCTAACCTTACTGACCAGTCTATCATGTTGTACCTTGTTGAAGGCCTTGTTGAAGGCCTTGCTAAAGTCCCCGTGGACAACATCTACTGTACTGTCCTCATCTATTTTTTTGGTCACCATTCAAAAAACTCAATCAAATTTGTTGGACATGATTTCCCACACATAAACATAAGAACATAAGAACATAAGAAATAGGAGCAGGAGTAGGCCATCTAGCCCTTCGAGCCTGCCCCGCCATTCAATAAGATCATGGCTGATCTGTTGTGGCTCAGTTCCACTTTCCCGCCCTCTCCCCATAACCCTTAATCCCCTCTCTTACCAAGAACCCATCAACCCGCTTCTTAAAAATATTTAGCGAGGCAGCCTCCACCACTTCAACGGGCAGAGAATTCCAGAGATTCACCACCCTTTGAGTGAAGAAGTTCCTCCTCAACTCCGTTCTAAACCGCCTCCCCTTTATCTTGAGGCTGTGCCCCCTAGTCCTACTGTCTTTTTTGAGCGGGAAGAGTCTCTCCACCTCTATCCTATCCATCCCATTCATCATCTTATACGTCTCAATGAGATCTCCCCTCATTCTTCTAAACTCTAACGAGTACAAGCCTAGTTTATTCAGCCTCTCCTCATAGCTCAATCCCCTCAACTCCGGTATCAGCCTAGTAAACCTCCTCTGCACTCCCTCCAGGGCCAAAATATCCTTGCGCAGGTGCGGCGCCCAAAACTGCACACAGTACTCCAGCTGCGGCCTCACCAATGCCCTATACAGCTGCAGCAAGACCTCCCTACTTTTATATTCAATCCCCCTCGCTATGAAGGCCAGCATCCCATTTGCCTTCCTGACCACCTGCTGCACCTGCAAGCTGGGTTTTTGCGACTCATGCACAAGGACCCCGAGGTCCCTCTGCACCGTCGCCTGCTGCAGTTTTTCGCCCCGTAAGTAATAGTCCTTCCTACCATTCTTCCTACCAAAGTGGACCACCTCACACTTGCCAACATTAAATTCCATTTGCCATTTCCTGGCCCATTCGCCCAGCCTATCTAGATCCTTCTGCAGACTCTCCACACCCTCCGCACAATTTGCCTTTCCCCCAATCTTGGTGTCATCAGCAAATTTCGACACCCTACACTCGGTTCCCTCCTCCAGATCATCTATATAAATGGTAAATAGCTGAGGCCCCAGCACCGACCCCTGGGGCACCCCACTAGTCACCAACCGCCAATCCGAATAGCACCCATTGACCCCCACTCTCTGCCTCCTATTTGACAACCAATCCTCTATCCACGCTAACACCCTACCCCCAACTCCATGTCCCCTGACCTTCTGCAATAACCTCTTGTGAGGTACCTTGTCAAACGCCTTCTGAAAATCCAGAAAGACCACATCCACCGGCTCTCCTCTATCCACTGCCCTAGACACATCCTCATAGAACTCCAGTAAATTTGTCAGACACGACTTCCCTTTAATGAAACCGTGTTGCGTCCGCCCTATCAAGCAATTCCCTTCAAGATGCCTCGCAATTTCCTCCTTAATGACGGATTCTAACATTTTACCTACCACAGACGTTAAACTAACCGGCCTATAATTCCCCGCCTTTTGCCTGGCACCCTTCTTAAACAACGGCGTAACATTAGCCGTTTTCCAATCTTCCGGCACTTCCCCGGAATCCAGCGACGTCTGGAAAATAACCACCAAGGCATCCACTATCACCTCCGCCATTTCTTTCAGAACCCTCGGATGCATTCCATCCGGTCCTGGGGACTTGTCCACAATCAGCCCCTCCAGTCTGTCGAGCACCACCTCTCTAGTAACAGTAATTAAAGCTGTATTGATTATTCTTAAACAGTCCTTGCCTTTCCAAATGCATGTAGATCCTGTCTCTCAGAATCCCCTCTAACAACTTATCCACCAGTGACATTAGGCTTACTGGTATGCAGTTTCCTGGTTTTTCCCTGCTGCCTTTCTTAAATAACGGTACAACATTTACCCTCCTCCAGTTTTTCGGCACCTCATCCATGTCGATGATACAAATATCTTGGCTAGAGGCCCCGTAATTTCTTCCCTAGCCTCCCACAATGTCTTGGGATATATTTGATCAGGTCGAGGGGATTTATTAACCTGTATGTGTTTTAAGACCCCAACACCTCCTTTTCTGAAATTCAAGACATTACTATTTACTTCCCCAAGTTCACTAGCTTCCATAACTTTCTCCAGAAATATTAGTTTAGGATCTCATCCATCTACTGTGGCTCCATGCATTGATGACCTCATTGATCTTTAAGAGGTCTTATTCTCTCCCTTGTTACTCTTTTGCCCTTAATATACTTATAGAATATCTTTGAATTCTCCTTTACCTTATCTGACAAAGTTATCTCATGTCCCCTTTTTGCCTTCCTGAATTCCCTTTGAAGTGTATTCCTACACACTTGTACTCCTCAGGGGATTCACCTGACTTCAGCTGTCTATATCTGACATATGCTTCATGCTTTTTACTGACCAGAGTCTCAATGTCTTTAGTGTTCCCTACTCCTGCCAGACTTGTTCTTTGCACTAACAGAAACATGCATGCCCAGAACTCTCATTATCTCGCCTTTGAAAGCTTCCTACTTGACATTTTGGGACATTATGAAGCAACCTAGTATGGCCAATTCACATAACCTACACATCTTCGGACTGTTGAACTTTGGTTCGGTTATGGAATAATCTCTATTACGCACCCTACCTATATACTGGTTTTGGTTGTAACAATCTGTATAATGCACTCAAACTGAAGTTTTTGGTTACACAATGATTCCTCTTCCACACTTATGTTTGATGTTAGTTATTTTTAAAAACTCAAACATACTCTACATTAGTATTTCTATTGAAGGACACCCCTTCCTTGATAAAGACTTTTAGGCAAGAACACATTCTAAGAACATATTTAGCGTGTCATGATGGCACAATGGTTAGCACTGCTGCCTTTCAGCACTGGGAACCTGGGTAAAATTCCACCCTCAGGTCGCTGTCTGTGTGGAGTTTGCACATTCTCCCCGTGTCTGCATGGGTTTTCTCCAGGTGTTCTGGTTTCCTCCTACACTCCAAAGATGGAGAGTGCAGGTTAGGTGGATTGGCCATGCTAAATTGACCCTAGTGTCAGGGGGATTAGCAGGGTAAATGGGGGTTATGGGAATAAGGCCTAGGGTGGGATTGTGGTCGGTACAGACTTGATGGGCTGAATGGCCTCCTTCTGTACTGTAGGGATTCTATGATTACATCTTTTACTTTAATCCCTAGTTGCTACAATATATAAGCCTATACTATACTGACAAGCTGGGGCTCAGTAGTAGCATATTTGCCCCTGGGGAAGAAAGTTGTGGATTCAAGTCCCACTTCAGGAACTTGGATGCATAACCTTGAATGGTCTATCTGCAAGGATGGAGAGAGTGGGTTCAATACAACTTTCAAAAGAGAACTGGATACATACTTCAAGGAGGAAGCATTTGAAAGACTGTAGGGAAGGAGGAGGGCAATGGGATTGATTGAACACCTTTTCAAAATGAGCTGACTCAATTCAATGGGCTGTACAATGACACTTTTGGTGCAGAACTGAGGGAGTGTTGCCCTTTTGGAAGTGCTGGCTTACAAATAAAAAAAAGGCACCATGTACCCTTCAGACGAACATAAAGATCTTACAGCACTATTCAAAGAAGAATAGGAGTGTTCTCCCAATTTCTTAGCTACTATTTTATTCCCAAACCCATAACATTAAAGCAGGTTGTCTTGTCTTTTGCCTCACTGTGAGAACTTATTGTGCACAATTTGACTATATTTCATTACATTAAACATTAAAAGTAATTAATTTTCTGTGAATTAGTTTGGAATACTGTGAAAGCAACTGTGTAAATTCTTTCTATTACTCTAAGTATAGGGTTATTTGTTATTCTTCTATTACACCCTTTACATTAGTATAAGACTTTTAATTATAGCAATCTATATTAAATATCCTGAGAATAAGGATCAGAGTATTCAAAATATCCCTGCAAACACTGCCCACATTCAAATATGGCTTTCTTATGTAAGTTGCCTATCCACTCCCATTATAAGGCTATTTTATTATGAAGCTATCTCTAATTCACATCAACCTGAATATAAGGCTGCAAGCTTGATTGACTGTTATACACATGCTGTAAAATGTTTAACTATTAAATCATTCCTATTGCTTTGCACTTTCACAAGACCATAATTATACACCTATCTTAGTCGTAAATTTGTTCCAAGAGCAAAGACCAATTCCACACAGAAAATGATGATTTGTGTGAAATTATGGAGTGTGGCTCCTGAATTCTACACGGTAGATTACAAATCTCATTTGTAGTATCCTACTTTGCTGGGATAAACCTGTAACACAAACTTTAAAGACTTTTTTTCCCCAAAAAGTTGCTGTGTCATGTTCTGAAAGTTTCATTCGCTGCACTGTGCATCATATGTGAAAGAAATCACTCTGAACAGGTGTGGAACATATGAAACAGTGGTCAGTGGCCTTCGTATCTGGTAAAGTTGTACTTTGTGTCTATATATATACCATCTGAAAGAGGATGTGGTAAAAACTAGTGCGCATTGAGTTCATTTTACAGGCGTATAACAGACACAGGGCATATCAGTTTAGCAATCAGATGGCTTGGAGCCAATGCACTAGTGATGGCTCCATTGCTAAATTAGTGTGGCCTTCTTTTTAGGTAATCTGAACATTTATCTGAAACATGCACTCAGCATCTTGACTAAATTAACTGGGGTACTGCTTAACTGGGGGACTTCTAGCTGAAATTGGTCAGTGATGTCTTGAGCTTGCCTAGCAGAGGATTGTTCAATGGATCCATGACTGCCAATGACAGGTAATCACTTAAAAATTATATTTTAAATAGACTGTTTTTTGGAACTAAGAGAAAGCAGGGAGTAGCTCTCCCACTAACTTCTCAGGAGGACCCCCCCCCTTCCTCTCACCACCTCCCCAACATATTACACCCTTCTCCCAGTACTTATCTATGGGGAGCTATGCTGCACTAACTGCGCTTGACAAATAATTCACAGAATGTGAATCATTTTTGGATGGTGCAAGCCTATAAAAGGTGTTATGTGGTGCGAGATTATTTTCCTGAAGCATGAGGCAGAGAAACTGCATTTTGATGAGGGAGTGATTAGATTTAGGTAATGAGTAGGATGATCAGCCATGATCGTAATGAATGGTGGAGCAGGCTCGAAGGGCCAAATGGCTTCCTCCTGCTCCTATCTTCTTCTATGTAAAGCTGCTCTTGAAATTAGGAGGTACACATTTGTCTCATAAATGGTTTGACACTATCTGCACATCACCCAAAAAATTAAGATGCATTAATGAGCAAGGTCAGAAAGAAATTTATCAAAAGTAAAACTGAACTATCAACAAATTGAGATCTACTCGAGCCTGACATGCATAAGCTAAACTTGATCCAGTGATTGGGGAATTCTAATCTTTGTATCACACTAAAATGCTCCTGTTATGTTAACTAAAAATACTGTAGGAATTCCTCCCAGCCTGAGGAGGGCACTGTCACAATATGCCATGCACATTATATATTTTCACCGCAATGGAGAGATCTATCAAATTAAATAAATAAATGAGTTCTTTGTACTAAATCTTCACCAATTTTTAAGTAAGTTAAATCCAGATAAATAAAAAATATGTATGCTATATTGGGTCACAGTGAAGAAAATGCACTTTTATTAAAAAGCACACCTGTAAGTGACTCAGAAATCCACAGATTACACTCGATGAGACTGTGAGATTGCACAGACTTTTTTTTTGAAGAGTAGATCGAGCTGATACTTTATTAGAAAAGTAACTAAAATTGTCATTTGTCTTAAAGTGACTTTCACTTGAAGATGATATTACTGCATAGAATTCAATTAATGTTAATATCTTCTATCACTGCTGATATTTTTGAACAGCAAAGCCAATGGCAACATTCATTCTTCAAACAATTCGATATTATTCCTTAGAGTATTTACAGTGTTGTATGGATATTTACTGTATGCATATTACTTTAGCATGGAGCTAAAATTCCTCTAAAAACTTTAGTTAAAAACAATATAAAATAGGAAACAACAAATTGGGAATACAACACTCTTGCCTCTCTTGTGTCCTAATAATTGTGATTAAACCCAAATTTGAACATGCCAAATCAAAAGCAAAATACTTCAGATGCTGGAAATCTGAAATAAAGGCAGAAAATGCTGGAAGTACTCAATCAGGCAGCATCTGTGGAAACAGAAACAGATTTAAATCAATAGCAAAAGATTATAATAAGAAGTCATCAACATGAAACCTGTGAACTCTGTTTTTCTCCAGAGATGCTGCCTGAGTATTTATTGAATTTTCTGTTAGAACTAGTTAAGTTTATGGATGCATGTGTTGCATTACCTGCCTCTGTCTTCTAGGTATCATTACTGGTCTTTGTAAATACAATTAAAAGCTAACTGGATCGGATTAACTACATTGGTAATAATGATTGTTTTAGATGATAATTTAGGTTTGTATTAAAGTCTCACTTGCACCTTTTTTTTCTCTTTGGTAATACAGATAGAGCAAAGCATTGAACACTGCTAAAACCAGATTGTTTCTGAGATTAGTTTAACAAAATTTTACAGAATGACACAAAATAATATGCCGGTAAACAGTATCTCTGACAGCATCAGAAAAGACAAAAGACAAATTTACGTTTTGAGTGTGAGCCTTAAATGGAAGCCAGTTAATGCTATTTATCTGGAACATCAAATCTGTTATTGAATAAATAACTTTGAGTTGTCAGTGGTGGACGGTCATAACTGGAAACCGGTAAATAAAGAGGCTCCTGTAGAGAACTAAAGAATAATTGTTAAGTCAGTAGTTATTTCCACTGACTATTTAAAGGGGCTTGCTTATCTTCCAGACCTGATAAAGGCCACATCCGAAACAGTAACCTTTTACTTTTTTAGTTGGATCACTAGAATTTTTAAAATTTTGATTTAATATCATTTGTACTTTTCTCTTATCATCAATAATATGCAACGTTGTGTTCAGAGTTCCCATCTCAGATTCTATATCCTGGCTTTGTAAGCAAATATCAATGATAACCCCCTACCATTGGACCGGCCAGATCCTGGATAAATCTCCGGTACTTACACAGCACCTTAATTGCAATGAAACAATATGTCACAACCATCCTGTCATTATTGGATAAAAAAGGTATGTATTTATTTCTTGTATTACTTGTACATTAATTTGTTAAAATATCCATTCACCTATTCAGTGACACAATAATAGTCAAAATGTTGCTGATTATTCTGAAAAATAAAACAGACAGCTAATGCACAATTTATCAGTCATAAAACTAGTGCATTTTACAGATAAGATTTTACATGGCACTTTCCCTTGGTACATAAAGGGATGGTAGACAGCGAGGATACTCAAGACCACCAGGATACATTTCTGCACACATGACAACTGAATACAACTGTATTCATTTAAGCATGGGTAAAGGATGAACAAATAGTGGTCAAATAACTTTCTTCGTCCAGAACTAATTTGCAACCAGGAAAAATAAAACAAACCTCCTTATTCCCTGTGCATTCCTCCCACTCCCCGCCTGGCAAGCCATCCAGTGTTAGTAAATGCAATGGGTTGTAATTGTTTGACCGAGTCTCCTCCAAATAAATAGGAATATACAGTCTGTCTGTTTTCTAGCAGGTATACGATCAATAATATATTTCTACTTTACAGTTATTTTGACATTCGTGGGGTTTCGATTTTCATTGATAATCAAATATCCCATCAGTCATAGAAGTTAATTACTAGTATGTATAAAAATATATTGTACACAGTTAAATAGAATTATGTGGACTATAGAGGTTATCTATATATTTAAATATATGCATTTATTCATTTTACACAGAAATTCATTTTTACATGATTAGATAATGTCTCATTATAACTGTATACTCCAGAGTAACCAGTTCTTCATCCTGAATATTTTTTCATTCAACTTTAAGCAGAACACAAATTAAGACTGTATTAAAAATCCTGAGACAAGTCATCTGGAAGTTCAAACAGTCGCCCCAGTTCAGGATAATTGAAGGGAAATGACTAAAATTACACGGAGTATTCCAAATGCAGTCAGGGTGCTTCAGTGACAAAACCCACAACAGTAACAAAATTATCTTCCATATCTATTGGTGAAACTGCAAATTTGTTGATCCTGAGTCTGCCTTGTCGCTGGTGTGAGGTGACATTCACACTTCATGAGTAACAACTGTGACGTTACTAGTTCAGGAAAAAAACCTGTGCAGATGATAACCAGGGAAGGCTAAATTCATGACATGCCATGCATGCATAACATAAGTATATTTATGTGATTATCTTTCCCCGATCCTTAAGTGTACCATCTTTTTTTTTGAATCCTATAAACACTGTAGAAAGAAGAACATTTATATTACATACTGCATTGCAATCAGTGATCACAGTGATCACAAGCATCAACGCCAACAATCGTGGTGACCACAAGCTCCATAATCAGTGATTATAGTGACCACAGGCATTTAAATCAGTGATCATACTGACCACAAGCCTTGATCAGCTTTTGTCCATATAAAATGAAACTTGACGTGTGCCTGACATAAAGCATAAACAGCTGTGGAATTCTTTAGCTTTAAATAAGTATTTTTGATGAAATTAGATATTTATTTGGAGTGTGGTTCTGAGTTCAATGAAGAGATTCTTTTTATTACACTCACGTATAAGAATTTTCTTTGCTTTAAAAGAAAGACTTTTGCTTGATGTTTAAAAGAAAATCCCAAGAATTAAATATTTATCTTAAACTTCGTCAGCGGAAAAATGTGGGACTAAATTTTCTAATCCTCTCAGGTTCAGAATGTGCCTGATTGGAAAATCCCACTATCTTCTATCCATTGAAGTCAACTTACACATTTTGTCTGGTCAACCAGCTGCTGCTTCTGAATAAATTAAATTTATGAGCCATGTACCAAAGTCATACATGACCACTGCGACAACTGTGACTGCAGACTCACTGCATTTCTTGTTTAGCCTAGGCTGGAGAAATCCAGGTCAGAATTCTCCAACCTCACCCATGACTGGGATTCTCTGGTTGCACTGCTGTAAACGGAGATTTGGCTGGCAGCAAGACTGGAGAATTCCAACCTTAGTTGACTTTCTCCGCAGTAAATATTTCTTGCTTTGAAATATTAAATTCAACTTTGTGTATTTACTTAATACTTCTGAATACTGGTAAGTTAAGAAATAAGAAAACTGGACATGCTGCAAAAGACTCAGCAGGCCTGGTAGCATCTGTGAAGAGTGAAATGGAGTAAATGTTCAGAGTCTATGGGCGCGGTTTTCTAGCCACGCTCGCCCCAAGTCCAGAAAATCTTGCCCAAAGTCAATTGACCTTTGCATGATCCATGTCCTGCCTGCTACAATTCCTATGTGGGTGGGATGGTAAAATTTCACCCTATCTGACTCTTCTTCCAAAGAAAAGTTGCCGCATTTTTCCAGCATTTCTGTTTTTATTTCAGATTTTCAACACTCCCTAGTATTTTGCATTTATTTTACTGATAAATTTAGTTTCATTTTATTAAATGTTCCACATTAAAGATTAAGCAATTGGATGAAGGGGAAAATCTTTTTATTTAATGAGTTATGATGAGCTGGAATACATTGCCTGAAAGGGTGGTGTCTGCAGATTCAGCACTAACTTTCAAAAATGAAACTAAGTAAATATTGGAAGGAGAAAAACTTAAAGAGCTATGGGGGAAGAGCAGGGAAATGGGATTAATTGGAAAGCTCTATCAAAGGACCGGCACAAGCCCAATGGGTGAATAACTTCCTGCTGTGTTGGGTAATTCTATGATTGTCTTATAATAATGGAGAAAACAAACCAAATTTTTGAACAAATATTTTTATAGGTTATCAATGATAACTGTCTTTGCAATAGTCTCTTCCCTCTCTTATTCTTTGGGATTAAATCACGTGTCCAGCTGGGAGGTAAGACCTGTGACTTTTTCCTAAACTTCCTGCAGTGCTCCTTTGAAAGTGGTCTGTAGGAGTGGAGATGGATCAGCCTTTTAAATTTGCCAGCTTTCCTTTCCTGCTGAGAAATCCCTTTTGCCCCGTTTGTCTTACTGCAAAAAGCAGTGTTATGTAATGTTAAACATACCATGTCATGTAGCGAAATGCTTTAGAATTCAGCAATACCACCTTAATCAGAATTTAACAAGAGAGGCAAGTGTTCTATTTAGGTGGATGAAAATGCTTGCTTGTTAGCTACTCAATCCTCAGCCAATATCAATTGGTGCATCCTATTTGGCTTCACTTCCCTTGAACCAAAGAGGCAAATTTCAATCATTGTTGCTAACTCTACCTGACAACTAAAGAAGCTGCACTGCTGTAGAACTGCTATCATTGCACAGTTACCATTTTCACAAGAATCTTTTAAAATGTAAACACTTATTTTCTTCTTGCACATATCTCTAGACATAAAGCTCAGGATAGATAGCCAATGGCCCTCACAGTTATTTAAATTTCTAACTTTAATAGCCGAGGAATTGAAATAGGAAAAGCTGCAAATACATAGCAGGTCAGTCAGCCTATAGAGAGAAAAAGAAAACAGATTATAATCCTTTCAGATGACTGCCTATCATACTGATTCTGACTCTTGTGCATTTATGGCAGTTTTTGCTTTTATTTCAGAGCTCCAGCACTTGCAGATTTTCATTTTACTCACTGTGCAGGCATTCATATGATGATTGGACACTTGACAGGGGTTACTTGAGATGGCTTGGGACCCATGGAGCTGTACCTAATGAAGAGCAATTGCTTCCAGGAGTGGAGGTAGAGAGGTAAGAAACATAACAGAAAGGAAGATAAAATGTTTATAAAAATAGCCAACTAAATTAAACAATGATAGTTTTAGATATATGAAAGTGAGAATTATATGAAATTAATTTAAGTGCTTCTTATTGGATCCTCTTAGAAGCTACTATATTCCATGGATTACATTTTGGGTTGTGACAAGTTGGTGGAGATAACAGCTCTGAGGTGGACCATTTGGCCCCACTAATTCATGTTCTGCACAAGCCTCCACCCATCCTTCTTTATCTAGCTCAACCTACCTCATCTAAGAAACATTTGCTACCACCAAAGGAGGGATAAAAAGATTTATAACTTTGACCTTTCTTAAGAAAACAAACTCATTTAAATAAATTTACCATTCAGTTTGACTGATTTCTCAGCTCTGCGGGTATCAGAGATGCTCCATGGCCTGTCACACTCATGAAGTATGGAAAGTGCAAGTGTAACTTCAGTCTGTTCCACTGCAGCACATGGTGTTTGCTGAACCTGACAAATAGTGATTTACCAAATCCCTTTCCTGTCTGTAGAAGCTGCTAGTCAGCAATAAATGACTTCCTTTACATTTCAAACACCCAGATGCAAGAGGAGGTAACTGTGGGAAACCAGGCATCACTCTCATCCCATTATCCTCTTCAAAATTAAAATAAAAGCTCATGTATTTTGGTAGGACTGTGTTGCAGAATGATATCCTGACGGTGAGAGTTCTAGATTGTATTGTAACCCCACTGACATCAAGCTAGAGCAGCTAATGAACAGCATTTGAACTCTAAGGTTGTGTCAAAAGCCTCAATACACAACAGCAATAATTGGTATTTAATGGCACAGTCTGATAATGGCTGCATTGCAGAGTTCCAATAGGGGACTCTCCAGGCATTAAAAATTCATCCGTTCGACATTACAACAAAATCATAAAGGTGTTTTAAAGCAAAATATGACATTTTCTTCCCATTTTCTTTGAACACCTTCATTTATTAGCTATGAAATATTAGAGTGAAGAGAAAAAAAGATGATTGGAGCCATGTACATGATGGAACCCCTAGCAATACAACCAATTAGAGTTGGCAGCTCTAATTTCCATTGAAAATGACAAGTTATAGTGCAGATAATAGCAGTTATTGGCAAGACTTCCTTCATTGTTTTGATAACAAGGAACAAGGTATAACTATGATACATCACAATTCTTCATTTTAGGGGGAGTAATCCAACTGAATTTCCTTTCTAGATCAGTGGCACTAGGACATTGCTAGTATAGGAATAATTGTAGTCCTTACAACTTCAATTGTCCCCAGTACTTTTTTTTAAAAAAAGAAAAGGTCATTGGATTTAAGACACTAACAGCTCCCCATTCCCAAATACCAAAGGAAATATCAAGTGAAATTGAACACTCAGTACAATCTGCACTCTTCAGAAAAATATTTGGATACTGCACACTGACATTTTTTTGAAATACATGGATCTGTAAAAAGAGAATAGATGCTAGATCCATTTTGTGTATGATTTGTAGTATTTTGCTTCTGAGTGGAACTGTCAATAAGTAAACCACGTGTTCATGTCTTAAGTTGTGATGACCTATTTCCTAGAGGATGCTAATGCAAAAGAGACATTAATATACACTCCCAACAGGTCAGGACCGAGGTCTTGCTCTCTAGAAGGACAATGTCAAATGCAGTCTATCTCATACCCCTGACGGTTAGTTCATTGCTATGAAGCAAGAGCATCACGTTGGATTCCAAGAGATACAGCTGGCCCCCTTTGTAAGTGGGGGCCCAGTTGAGTATACCATAATCCTTAGCCCATTTTTACACAGATGTTTCCCGTTCAGAGCCATGTTCTTCCTTCTTTTTCTTAGAATTGCAAAAGCCATGGAGTCCACAGAAGCAAGCAAAAGTGAACTGGGGCATCACCTATGAGAGTCAGTGCATGGCATCAAATAACCGTTGATCTGAAAAATAAATAAAAGTGTTTTCAGGATTTGAGAGAAACTGAGGGAAATGTTAAGAGCAGGATTACTAATGAAATTCTATAGATAATGGCCGGAATTTTACCGCCACGCCAAGCCCAGAATCGGAGTGGGCGAGGTTCACAGAACAGAAGTCTCCATTGGCCTTGGGTGGAATTTTACAAGCCTCACCTGAGCGAGGCCATAAAATAACAGCCAACAACTCTGGTTTTTCTGGATCATTATATGAGATCCGAGCAATTGCCAAAAAGGCCGCCCTCTCTCCCTTTGCAATTCGATATCACATTCTCTGCAAAACACAGTTCTGATTCAACAGGTCCTGAGTTGACAGTAACATTTTCCTTTTGGGGAATGGAAACAGATGTCAGAACTGTGTCAGAGGGTGGGGGTGGGGGTGGGGTTAGATTTTCCATTGACCCATCCAACCCCATCCCCACCCTCTGAGTAGGACAGGGTCTGGAAACAGTTCTGACATCTGTTTCCATTCCCCAAAAGGAAAATGTTACTGTCAAAAGGAAATCTGTCACTGGGGATGCCCCCTTAATTGGCTTAGAGACAGCTTTGGCAGCCAATTAGTGGCCATGGCAACTTGAATGGAGGTGTGACTATGCAAGCGTGGGCCTGATTTAAGCAGCCCATGGCAGCCTTTACTGTGGCTATGATTTAATTGCATTGCCTGCTGTTGGAAAGTTGTCCTTGGAGATGCAAAATCCTGGACTCCAAGCAGGGCTGCCCCTCGCTGCCTGAAGGCTTATCAACCATTCTGGCTAGTTGGAAATGTAAGCTGTGAGGAGGACACAAAGAGACTCAGCCAGGTTAACTGAGTGGAAAACACAATGATGGATGAAATAGAATGTGGGGAAGTGTGAGGTTATTCACTTTGGTGGAAACAATAGAAAAACAGAATATTTTTCAAAGGTGTGAAACAAGAACATAATAGGAGCAGTGTGCCTATTTAAGCTTGGTCGCCATTCAGTATGATCATGTTGATGTTCAGTGTACTTACATATGGTTCACAAACATTTAGTATGCAGGTTAATGAAGGCAAATGACATGCTAGCTTTAATTGCAAAGAGATTAGAGCACAAAAATAAAGAAGTCTCACCACAGTTGTTGAGAGATTTGGCAAAACCACACTCAGAATAGTGCATGCTGTTTTAGTCTCCATATTTAAGGAAGGATATGCTTGCATTGGAGGTGGTAAAAGCAGAGCACGGTTTCTGAATAAGGGACCAACCATTGAGGACTGTGATGAGGAGAAATTTCTTTATTTAAGGGGGTTGTGAATCTTTTGAATTCTCAACCTCAGAGGGTTAAGGTTATTCCATCATTGAATACATTTAAGGTTGAGATGGGCAGAACTTTAGAATCTCAGGGAATCGAGGGATATGAGGAATGCATGGAATATGGAGTTGAAGCCAAAAATCAGGCATGATCATATTGAATGGTGATCAGGCACACTGCTCCTATTTCTTATGTTCTTGTCTAACTGTGTGTCAATGGCTAAGTCCCCTTCTGTGTCATTCATCCTTTCATGCAGCCTACCGAGTTTCCCGGACTGGCCATGACTAGCTCCCAGCTACATGTTTGCCTTCGTGCATCTGGTTTGCCCCAGGAAGCCTGTGTGTCGTATATTTACCCTCAACATCTGAGCGTGCCCTTCACTGAGCTCTCAAAAGCTCTTTAACAATATTTATTGTGGTTAATGGATTGGACACAATCTCAGCATCATCACTCCCATAGCACTGGCCAAACGTGCTGGAATTGGAAATGGAATTGTGAATGTGGCAGTGGTATTTTTGTCTGCCTCCGCTCCCTACATGCCCAGTGGGACCTAAGAATTCAGCCTGATCTATTTGCACAATGTCCAGCCTCAAAATTAATTACTTAAAAGTGATGAAAAAGTAGCAAATTTTTATCTGAGTAAATTAAAGTGTCCTGAATGAATTTCAGCTTGCTCAATTTTTTCAATCTACAGCACAAAGAAGTTTTATTTGGTTTTAATTAATTTTATTTCACTTAAGACAAATGAGCTGAAGTATTTCTGGTCAGCATCCTCATTAATTTACCAAAGCAAGCTCAGCTGTGTTGGTTTTGAGTCTCGTGTCATCGTAGTTATATACTGGATTAGCAACCCGGATATAAGTGAGACCAACTCCAACTCATGCTCCCTGAGATCTGACTTTCCTTTGCAAGCGTGGGGCAACGCAAAATGAGCCAAATGATCCATTAGCTGTAAATCACTGTCAAGCAATTACAGAATTACAATCAATGAGGGAAGCATTGAAGACGTTCACCCAAAGAAGCTGCTTTATGAATGATCCTGTAGATGGTGTATGGCAGCTTGATGGTTATGGTAGCCTAATTGCTGTAATATTATCATGGAAAATTGTGAAACTGAATTGGATATTAGCAGTAGAGCATATGAATGATCACATACCTATTGGAGTGTAAATAAAAATTAGCTGGCTCATTAATGTGGTTTATAATTGACTGAAATATATAGGTTTACATGCATTTTCACACATAAAATGTAAATGTTGCAAGCATCTTTCTTCATACAGCTGTTTACACAAGTTAATATAATTTTAGCGATGGAAATAAGGAATATTAATTAACTTTAATGTAAGTAAACTGATTGTGATGCATCAGGTGGCAGTCACATCTTTAGCCATTTAAGGCCAGGCTCTGCAACTTCTACCAAATCCCTTCACCTCTCCACTTGTCTATCTTCTTTTGAGAGCTCTTTGACCTAAGATTTTGTCCATCTGTCCTAAAACCTCCTCCTTCTTCCAGTTTTTGATTACACATGTTTAGCTATGTTAAAGAAAATATATAAAAGACAAAAATATACTTGCATTTCTATAGTGCTTGACACTTCATACAGGGTGGTCTTACCAAAAATATTCTAAGTGCCTAACAAGCGTGAGAATGGGAGAGAATCACGCCTATTTTTTCAGTGAGCTTTCAGAACAATCCTGTGGCACTTAGTGCAAAAAAAGAGGCAAAGTATGATTCTCACCAGTAGGAGGAGTGGACAGAATCTATTAACAGAAAGCTGGCTGCTCACACTAGTGAGTGCTATCGTGCATGTGCAGATCTTCAGTATTCTGTGTAATAGAACACTGAAGATCTGTCAGTCCCTCCACACCTTTGGATATCGAAGCAAAGCTGGTCACACTGGAAATCCAGGGCCGGTAAAATTGTGAGAGGCAAGAAACAGGGCGCAAACCCAATTTTTTACCTCTCACGGATCTTACCAGCTCGCCATGCCAATCGCCCAGTGTGACAAGCCGGTAAGAAAGCCCCTATAATGTCAAAACAGTGATAGCCAATTTGCATGCAGCATGTTTCCCACAAACAACAATGTTAACATAACTGGGTGGGCCTTCTCAGTACTTACCAGCCCCCATGGCAACCATCTGCTTCTAGGGTTGAAGGGCCTGACTCAATCTGCCACCTTGATTCCCCAGGGTGCAAATTGGGTTTAACGGGGCTGTTTAAATCAAGAGTTGGGAGATTTCTTGACTCAAACTGTCTGCGTTCGTAGAGAAAATCCACTCCTGAGAGTAGCCCTCTCCTCCCCAATATAAGTGTATTAGGGAAAGAAAGATATAATTGCACTTCAAAAGACCAACTCAGTCGCAACTTTCTCTAAGAAATAAATATTGTTGAGATCTACTGCACACATTTCTTGTCAGCACCGGACACAACTCCTACCTAGCCTGCAAACACAGGACCTGTACATGACTGATTCTGAGATCAGTTCAGTCCTGCAATAATGACGTTCGCATCCTCTCCTTCAGAAAATAAGAGTTTGACAGTGTCACATCCGTAAATACCACCCAATCATTTCAGGTTCATTACGGTTTTTTGTATCTGAGACCTTTACAAATACCTTTGACCTGTTATAAATGAAAAATAATGTGCATGCTAATAGATGGCTGGAATAGATCCTTGAGAGAATTCTGGGGTAATTTCTCAAGCCTCAGTCATTCATAGTAACTCTAAACAACACACATGAATGAATTAATGATTTAAATAATGGATTAGAATTTAAAATGTGCAGCCTGACTGATGCAAGAGGAATACATTCAATGTATAATCAACTTCAAGAGCATAAGTTTGACAACAGGATGATTTTCTGAATACGTCTTATTCTCTTTTCTTTTACTTCATCGTTTCTGCACTTCTCTCCCCACATTTATTCTAAACTTTCTGTTGCTTCCGGTTCTTCACAAACCCCTGAATTCAGTTCAGGATCAGCTACAAGGCAGACTGGGATTAACTTTTTTTTAAAATACAGGTTGCACAGACAGAACCATTTCAGAAGTCTGTGGTGGGCTACATGATGGGAAGCCCTGTTACAACTAACTCTAGCAGCTCTGGGTTACAGAGAGAAAGGCTATGGCCAGGGTCCCCAGTGTTGTTCACCACAGAAATCTTCTTGCGGGTGCTTGCTGAATTTTTTTTTATTCATTCACGGGACATGGGCATTGCTAGCTGGCCAACATTTATTGCCAACCCTATTTGCCCGAGGGCAGTTGAAAGTCAACCACATTGCTGTGGCTCTGGAGTCACATGTAGGCGAGACCAGGTGAGACAGCAGATTTTCTTTCCTAAAAGACATTAATGAATCAGATGTGTTTTTCTGACAATTGACAATGGTTTCATGGTCATCAGTAGATTCTTAATTCCAGCTACTACTTATTGAATTCAAATCCCACTATTTGATATGATGGGATTCAAACCTGGGTCCCCAGAACATTAGGTGAGTTTGTAGATTAATAATCTCGTGATTATACCACTAGATCATCACCTTTCCTGAGAAGAGGATTAAAACAGGATCAGATTTAGCTTTGATATCTCTAACTGAATAACATATACCTACTGTACAGCAACAACATGCTTTTGCATGCATTATTATGAAGGATTATTCCATTTTAACAGAATGAAAAGGACCGGGTGTTAGAGAAATTCCAAATAATCAAGGATTTAAGACACTGATAAAACAACTAGCACTGAGTGAAATGATTCCAGATCAGATTTACAGACTAACAGGGGTACTGTCTACATAAACACACATATAATCACAGTAAGAGATTTAAAGAAGTAAGAGATTTGAACAAGTATTTCGGATTTAAACATGTATTTTGGACTTTAAAGGGCATTTTTAAATTAATCTGTATACTTTAGCCAAAAACAAGTTGCTCCAGAGCATGATGGGATGATGACTGAGTGAGAAGAACCATATTCTTTGGAACAATGAAAGCACAGAGTATATATATTCTTATCAGCATAAGTTACGGACAGTATTGGTTCATAAAGCCATAGTATGAATAGAACTGTTCAATTTGTCCTGATAAGACAGTGCTCCTCAGACATGTGAATATCAACTGTCTGACTCGACCGTTGACATAGTTGAGAGTTGGTGAAAACAGTACCTTTGAACTCTATAGCTAGGCATCAGGGGTTGCTTAGCAACAGGGGAAGAAGCATTTGGATTCTAAAGCCAATGAAATGGTGTCAGAAGGTAGAATGTAATTGTCTAAGACAATTGTTAACAAAGATTGATCTGTACTAATGATGACTGGTTTGTAACTAATGAGAAAGTGGGAAAAGCGAACTTGAAAATGTATAATTGTCCTATCTGATTATTGTAACTTCAGAGTGGTATCGGGATGCTCAGGGCCTTGTGAGATGTTGGACTGCCCAATGCTCTCCCAGTGATTGTCGGTCAAATTAAGATCCAACTTTAACCAGGATACTGACTTTGCGAGTCTTTATCTTAGCTGTAGTTCTTGGCAACATCTAATCTCTGAAAAAACCCTGCAACACCAGGATACTTAAATTTAAACTTTAAAATTTTATGAAGGTAGGAGTAGATGTTAGGCAGTTCTTTTCCTGGAGAGTAGTAAGTTTCTGCCCTTCTGTATCACCTTCAAAAGTGGACTTGACTGGAGCAAAAATTGCATCATTAGGTGTACTGGTAACTTTCTTTGTAGATAATACTCAGTTCACATGATCTCCTTAACAGTGTTTTGATCACGTGACAGGGCTGGAAAGCTATATTTCAGAGTACTTTTTCCCTTATCGCCTTGGGATTTTTCTTGGATTTGCTTCCACTCTTAGAAGATGATTTGGCTGTGGTATGAAGTATGAGGAGCCTGTTAAAATCTTGTGTGTCAGCTTTCATGGTGTATGGGCTAGGCTTGAGAGACTGAATGGTGTTTTCCTGTCCACTGACTTCATATCTTCATCCACTTGTCTGGGTGAGTGCTGCTCCAACATCACCCAAGAGGCCCAACACTATCCAGCCAGCTTGATTGATACTCCATCCACCTTAAACATTCACTTCCTCTACCACCGATGCACACCGACAGCAGTGCATACCATCTACAAGATGCACTGTAGAAACTCACCAAAGTTCCTTGGGCAGCATCTTCCAAACCCATGACCTCCACTAACTAGATGGACAAGGGCAGCAGGTGCATGGGAGCACCACCACATGGAAGTTCCCCTCCAAGTCACTCACCATCCTGACTTGGAAATACATCACCGTTCCTTCACAGTCACTGGATCAAAATCCTGGATTCCCTCCCTAACAGCACATTGGGTGTACCTACACCACATGGACCAAAGTGGCTCTAGAAGGTGACCAACCACCAGCTTCTAAGGGGCAATTAGGGATGGAAAACCAATGCTGGCAAAGCCAGCGAATCCCGCATCCAGTGGAAAAAAAAAAGAAAAAAATCTACATCTACACATATCTACATAGAAATTATATATATAGATATGTGTATGTATTTTTTTTCATTTATTTTGTGCGCATACATATATACACATATATATGTATGTGTGTATATACGCGCACACATCTAGATACATAAATACATGGAAATGTTGAGCCAGTTCACGAACAGTGGACACTAAACAAGGAAAAAAATAATTTAGGGAGTGGAAACATTGCTAAATAGAAAGATCTTAAGGAGACTTTTTGATGTTGAGGGTGATGTAATGAGGCAAAATGGGTTTGAAAGAGGGCAGGCACATCAAAGTTCTAGCTACAAAAGGGATGTTTTTTTTGGAGAGATGGGAAGACATGGAAAGGGGGTCTGCTGGGACAGACATTAATCCAATATCAAAAGGAATGGGGGTGGGTGCAGGCTAGAACATATGGCTGGAAAAGGCTTCTCAAACAAATTTGGATGAGAACTGGGATTCCAAAATGAGTTTGAGGATCTTGGAATTGACTCAGTGAAGTACAGAGAGTCAATGTATCATGGTAAGAACGGAGATCATGGGAGTGTGAGAGGTTTACATTGCATAGGAAATTCCTCGGTGAATTCTGGAGCTTTGTGTCCCCTTATCCAGACTCTGACTGAGGACAAGCTTGATTTCATCCTGCTAGCCCCTATGAGAAATCTATGCTTGAGCTGGTAAAAATGGGGATGAGGATTTTGATAAGGGTGGTGGTGGGTTGAATGGAGTTTGAGTGATTGAAGGTGGATGAATGAAGATGAAGAATGAACCATGATCACTGGGAACTTTGACTTCTGAATGCTGTCATCTGGCTGTAGACCAGTGAGGAGGAACTTCTTCACTCAAAGGGTGGTGAATCTTTGAGGCTGCCTCGCTAAATATTTTTAAGACGCGGGTTGATGGGTTTTTGATAGGAGAGGGGATTAAGGGTTATGGGGAGAGGGTGGGAAAGTGGAACTGAGCAGTGACAGATCAGCCATGATCTTATTGAATGGCGGGGCAGGCTCGAAGGGCTGGATGGCCTACTCCTGCTCCTATTTCTTATGTTCTATGAGCCTAAAATCAGTACTGGGGAAATTACTGGAGCCTATTATCAAAGATTTCATAACTCAGAATTTAGAATACAAATAAGAGGTAATAGCGTGGTCAGGTAGAAATGATGGGCCAGTGGTGGCACGGTGGTACAGTGGTTAGCACTGCTGTCTCATAGCACCAGGGATCTGTACTCGATTCCCAGCTTGGGTCACTGTCTGTGAGGTGTTTGCACATTCTCCCCATGTCTCTGTGGGTTTCCTCCAGGTGCTCCGGTTTCCTCCCACAGTTCAAACAATGTGCTGGTTAGGTGCATTGGCCATGCTAAATTCTCCCTTAGTGTATTCGAATAGACACTGGAGTGTGGCAACTGGGGAATTTTCACAGTAACTTCTTTGCAGCATTAATGTAAATTTACAGTAGCTACCCTCCAATCTGTAGGAACTTTTCCAGAGTCCAAGGAATTTTGGAAAATAACTCAATGGATCTACTAGTTCCAGGGCCACTTCTTTATGTACTCTGGGATGAAGATTATCAGGCCCTGGAGATTTATCCACCTTCAATCCCATCAATTTCCCCAAAACCATTTCTCTACAAATACAGATTTCCTTCAGCTCCTCACTAAAATATATTTCTCTCAGCACTCCTGGCACATTATTCATGTCTTCCTTTGTGAAGACTGAAGCAAAGTACAAGATTAATTCCTCAATCATTTCTTTATTTTATGCTGCGAGGTGGTTTCCCTGGCTGGAGAGTGGGGAACAGTGGGCCATAGTCTCAGGATAAAAGATTGGCTATTTTGCACTGAATAAGGAGAAACCACCGCACTCAAAGGATTATGAATCTTTAGCATTCTCCCTTCCACAGTAAGTCGATGAGTATGTGCAAGACTGAGATTAATTAAGGGCAGCGCAGTGGCACAGTGGTTAGCACTGCTGCCTCACAGCACCAGGGACCTGGATTTGATTTCTGACTTGGGTCACTGTCTGTGTGGAGTTTGCACATTCTTCCCATGTCTGTCTGGGTTTCCTTGGGTGCTCCATTTTCCCCCACATCATGAACAATGTGCTGGTTAGGTGCACTGGCTATGCTAACTTCTCCCTCAGTGTATCCAAACAGGTGCCGGAGTGTGGCGACTAGGGGATTATCACAGTAACCTCATTGCAGTGTTAATGTAAGCCTGCTTGTGACTAATAAATAAATAAATTTACTTTACTTTAAATTGATCTCTGGGCAGGAAGAAATTCAAGGAATAGGATGGGAAAGCAGATTGATGTAGAAAAATCTTATTGATGGGTGAAGCAGCTTAATGGGCTGTATGGCCTACTTTGCTCCAGTTCTCATGTTTTTTTCTCCGCCAATCTGTAACGCACCCTTTTTCTTCAAGCTTCTTTAATACATCAGCTCATAACTTCTGATCCTGAGGGTGGTGCCCTGGAAGATGGGCTGGGGGACCAGTTGGAAGTCCCCATGCAGGAATTGCACAGGAAGTTCAAATCTCTCATTACCCCCTGCACTGAGAATCATCCACAACTCTGATTTAAACTGCAGACTTCAGATAGTTCCAACTGTACTTCCAGAATAGCTACCCAGGGAAAGTTACACAAATTAAAACAACTTCTGGGTAATTAGAAGTTACCCAAGCAAAACACCCCTATCTCTAAACTCAAATCCTCTTGCTATGAAGGCCAACATACCATTTGCCATGATCAAGATGAATGGTGGAGCAAGCTCAAAGGGCTGAATGACCTACTCGTTCTAGTTTCTATGTAAACCCTCGAAGAATTTTAAACATTTCAGTGAGATCACCTTATTTTTCTAAATTCAAACCCAACTCAATCTTGTCTCAGAGGGTAGCCCTTTCACCTCCAGAAATCAGTCTAGTAAACCTTCATTGCAGTAAGCAGCTGCATGTTTAAGGAATGATCAATAAAGAGAGATTTTGGGAGGGGAAGGAGCAGTGCCTGAAAATCTGCTTAATGATTACGTGGTGAGATAATGGAGAGTGACTCATGCCTGTGGTAGAATACTGCACAAATTGGCCAGTGGCTCCAGTGATTTGAAGGAAATCGTCAACAAAAAAACAGAGATATACTTCCTCTGATGTGAAAGGGGGATAAATAAATGATCAAAGTTAAACACCATTTTTCAAAAATGTACAATCTTCCATATTATTTATTTCACAAGATGCAGAAAAGATACTTGAGGCAAATTTACATTCATTCCACTGCTCCCAAAGTCAATGGTGTTGAAAGATGGTGCTACACACGATGTTCTGACCGATATGCATAGGTAGGCAGAATGGTCTATTTTAGCATTCTGACACGGTTTCTCTGCATCACACTGTTTAGTGCGCACTTGCTGCAAAGCTACAAAAAAAAAACCCATTGCTGTTGTTGCCAGCAAAACACTGGAAGACAAAGCAGCTGACTGACAGGAGGTCTCTTCCCCACTCGCAAGCCCTCATGACCCTCTCCCGCATCACCCAGATAATCCCCAAACAGCTCAGTGCCCTTGTACGGTTTAGAAAACTCAGAAAAGTTGCAACACGTTTTAAAAACAAATCCCTCCTTTTCGTTAGTTTCAGGAATTGTTTTTCTCCCCTAGATCTATTTTGGTCGATCTCAGAAATTCGTCTCAGATGATATTGTTCAAGAAGTTATTATGCAATTCAGAGCTGGTGAGAATGTCTTGTTTCCAATGGGGTGTAAAGATGCACTTCTGCAATAATTAGAAGCTTTGAGAACATTGACAATCCTAAGGACGCGACGGATTTTGTAAATAGAACCATAATGTATTTATGACACAACAATACACTGGTTATATTACTGAAGGAAGCTATTCGGTCTGTCCTCTCCCTGCTAGCTCTTCACAAGAGCAGCTCAACTAATCCCACTTTGCCACCCTTTCCCCATTGCCCTGCAATTCTCTTCAGATAATTATTCGATTCCCTTTTGAAAGTGATGATCGAATCCTCCTTCATCATAATTTTTGGCGATGTGTTCCAGATCTTAACCACTCGCTGCTTAAAAATAGTTTTTCCTTGCATTCTCTTTGGTTCTTTTGCCCTCACCATAAATCTGGACCTCTCTCAGTATTTGAACTCGAATCTTCTCTCAAGCCTCTTTTCTCAAAATTTCTCTGATCTGATTAGATGGGGTGGAAAGGAATGGAGTGGTGGGGCAGCTGTGGAAGCGTAGATGTGGGTGAGGGGGCTGGGGAAAGAGAGAGATGCTGTTGGGGGAGAGGTGGTGGTTGTGGAATGGGTGAGTTAGTGTGCAGTGAGAAAAGCTATTGTGAATTAATAGTGTGCAGGTGTGAATAGATACTGGGGGGGTGGGGTGTGGTGGGGAGAGAAAGAGAGGTCAATGATGACTCCTGGGGGCATACTAAGGGAATTGTGCATAGCAAGGGATGGTGAGGGTTAAAGGGAGCTATGGGAGGTGGGAGGGTGGAGGGGATAGAGTTAGACAATGACAGGTGAAGGGATGCTGAGGGCTGTTGGAGGGAATATGGAGGTAAAAGTGGATTTGACGGAAAGGGGGGTGGGGGGAGACAGGTCAATTATCAAGACAGTGGGTTCCTTGGAAGGGTAGGGGACATGAATATTTATCTACATGGCATGAAGGGTGATGGAGGAGGATTGAAGGGTAACTGTGGGAAGGTCAAATGTTATGCTTGAGCAGGGAGTCAGTTGTTATGGGGGTCAGTTATTATGAGGTCATGGGGGGAGAGGTAAAGGTATTGGACTAGACATCAAAAGTAATGTGAACCACAGGCCATTCGCAACTACCTAGAGTCTCATGGTGGCGATCTCCAGATGATACATAGGAGCTGAATTACTGGGGGTGGGTGGAGACAGGGGTTAGTCCATCTGAATGGGACTTCCAGCATGTAGTACTGACAATGCTAGGGCACTGAGACAGGCAATGTCTTTGCCTCCTTGTGCATGCATGATTCTAGGAGACATAGAGGCAGTCTGATGTCCTTCTGTAGATGGTAGTGTGTAGGGGGGACGGGGTGGGCAAGGGATGCACAATATTAAGGACTACATCAGACAAGGATATTTTGGCCCTGGAGGGAGTGCAGAGGAGGTTTACTAGGCTGATACCGGAGTTGAGGGGATTGAGCTATGAGGAGAGGCTGAATAAACTAGGCTTGTACTCGTTAGAGTTTAGAAGAATGAGGGGAGATCTCATTGAGACGTATAAGATGATGAATGGGATGGATAGGATAGAGGTGGAGAGACTCTTCCCGCTCAGAAAGGACAGTAGGACTAGGGGGCACAGCCTCAAGATAAAGGGGAGGCGGTTTAGAACGGAGTTGAGGAGGAACTTCTTCACTCAAAGGGTGGTGAATCTCTGGAATTCTCTGCCCGTTGAAGTGGTGGAGGCTGCCTCGCTAAATATTTTTAAGAAGCGGGTTGATGGGTTTTTGATAAGAGAAGGGATTAAGGGTTATGGGGAGAGGGCGGGAAAGTGGAACTGAGCCACGACAGATCAGCCATGATCTTATTGAATGGCGGGGCAGGCTCGAAGGGCTAGATGGCCTACTCCTGCTCCTATTTCTTATGTTCTTATGTTCTTATGTTCTTATGTTCATTAAAGTGCATGCTGTATTTACAAAAGTGTAATAACATTAACAATCACAGTGCACCCATACAACCACATGTGAAATCGTAACATTTTAATCTTTCATTCCTTACCACTTCTTTTAGGTTCTCCCCCCCACATCTAGAGCCTGGGTGGAGGCAGCTTGCTGAGCAATTTGCCCTGTTGTTGTGGATGACCTTACTGACCATCCTCTGGAGAATCGAGACTTGGCGAGCACTGGCTTACTCTGGCTGGCCTGTTGTGGAGCAACTGCTCCCTCGGTGCTGACAGAGAGTAAAGCTAAAGGAGTCACATGCAAAGGGAAGTCTGAAGGGCGGTTTACCCTCAGAGACTCCTCAGTGGAGGTCCTAGTGGTGTCCAAACGTCCAAATGCCACTTACTCTCCCTTTGGGTGCCGATGGCCCCTGCCTGACTCCTTGAGGATGATGGGCACTGGAGGGAAGTTAAGGTGCCTAGTCTCCCTTTCATGTAGCCACTGCAAAAGCTCACCCATGGCTACAGTGATGGAATGCAGGTCTGTGTGCATCTCCGGCAGAAACCAGCCGTTCTGTTAGGTGAGGTCCTGCATGGTATCTGCCACTCCACCCCGCCATGGAGACTTTGAGGCAAACACATCAATATCACTTTCTCAGCCAGCAGGTGGGTGGGTAGCCTCTGTCTCATGTGCCATTTTGAGGAGGGCCTCCAGCATCTCTGCCTGACGTTCTCCTCTCACAGCATCATGGGCAGGGCTGATTCCAGCGACTCGCCGTCTGACATGGACGTCGCACATGCTCCTTCCCCAGCAAGTCACCCAAGTGTGCCAGCAGGCCTGCAGAGTGGCACAGTGGTTAGCACTGCTACCTCACAGCGCCAGGGACCCAGGTTCAATTGTGGTCACTGTCTGTGCGGAGTCTGCACGTTCTCCCCATGTCTGTATGGGTTTCCTCCGGATGTTCCGGTTTCCTCGCACAATCCGAAAGACGTGCTGGTTAGGGTGCATTGGCCGTGCTAAATTCTCCCTCAGTGTACCCAAACAGGCACCGTAGTGTGGCAACTAGGGGATTTTCACAGTAACTTAATTGCAATATTAATGTAAGCATACTTGTGACATTAGTAAGTAAACTTTAAAGTGTCAGTTTAAAGCTGGCTGACCCTGCAGACATGTGTCTGTGTGGTGATCACCGGAATGTGAGAACCTGGCTGAACTAGACCTAATACCCACCAGGCAGTGTGTCCCTGCGTCAGTGGAGGTTGCGGGTGATTGTGGTGACGCCTTTTCGGATGCACTATCTTCCTCCCCCTCAATGCCCTCAGCCTCTGAGGGCTGGCAGGACTGTTGGACAAGCTAGGGTTTCCTCTTCTGCCCTTCCCTTCTTTGTGCTGGCACCTGTACGTGAGAGGGGAGAGAGCGAGTGACTGCATGAGTTGCCTGCAACACAGAGGAATGTGTGACCTTTAGGCTTCTATGTGACTATATTATGCATGGATTCTTACTGGATGAAGGTCACCTTTGCATCTGCACAGGCCCGGTTCAGTTCCCCTCCTGCTAGCTGGGCTGCACGCTCCTCGGACTCAGTAAGATTCTTGTGGTCAAGCCAGCTCCCTCTCCTCTCTTACTTCCCTGCTGTGCCTCAACTCTTCCTGTGCAAAGATAGAAGACAGGGTTGAGAGTAATTGGGTTCCATGTATCTTTCCCATGCCTCCAGTGTTACAAATATCCCAAAGGATTGTGCGCCCATCTGATTGAGGCACTGCAGGCTGTCCACAAAGGCAGCACTCACCAGAGCAGCGAGCCCATGCAGATAGAAGGATAAAGCTCACAGGGGCATGTCATTACTCATACTTGTTGGTGCCCTCAATGACTGAGACTCTTCCACAATCCCACCCCTCCCCTCCCAGACAGCATCTGAGCTCTCTGTGTGGAAGGGTGAGGGACTCACAGTGGCCTCCCCACCTGTAGACCAGCTGGACTGCAGTGGGGCTATGAGGCATCATCTTATCACACTGTGTAGCCCTTTAATGCATGGACTGCATGGATGGTACCCTTGTCACTGAGGCCCGTGTCCCCTTTACCATTTAGTGAGGTGAGTGTGAGCACTTATTTTGGCGTCAGCAATGTGCTTCCTGTGCTGCAGGCAGTCCTCCGATGGAGGCCATGGGCACTGAACACCCTGGAGATTTCCCAAAAAACAGGGTTGGTCATACAGATCAGCCTCCTCCTCCCACGCTTGAGCTACTCTGCATCACTAACAATCCAGGATCCCATATACCCCATTAACTGATTTCTCAAACCATAGCCACCTTCAGTGATTTGTGCACAAAATGCCCACGGTTCCTCTGCCTCCCCTTCAGAGTTATATCATTTATTTTATATTTCCTTTCCTGTTTCTTCCTTCCAAAATTTATCACTTCACAATTCTCTGTGTTAAATTTCATTTGACACTTGTCCACCCATTCCACCAGCCTGCATATTTCTTTTGACGTATATTATTATCTTCCTCACGGTTCACAATTCTTCCCACTTTTGTGTCATCTGCAAATTCTGTAGTGTCATCAATCTGAAACTTTGGGCTGGATTTTTGTGTACCTCCTGCTGGGTGTGTTAGGGGAGTGCACCTGTTATGTCAGCTGGCTAGTCCACTATCTCCCTGCCCACCACCCCCCCACCTCCCCCCCCCCCCCCCCCCCCATAATACTGGAGATGGGTAAGGCACCCACTACTCTGAATTAGGCCTATTGAGGTTCTTAAGTGGCCAATTATTGCCCACTTGAGGCCCTCAATTCACTTCCGCCATTATAATACACTGACCAACAGAAGACAGGCTAGAGGAGGCAGGCTGTTTTTTTCACCAACTTTGGTGAAACGGGGGTAAGTAAGAGGTTACCTCCTTTATGGGGGTGCCCTCTGTGTAAGGGGGCATCTCCCCTGGGGCATTCAACCCCCCCCTCCAATTTTACTCTGCCTTTTGTACCTTCCCACCTGGCCTTCAGACACCTCCCCCACCCCAAACCTCCACACATCACTCCCCAGCCTGGTGGCAACATCCTCTTCATCTTTGGGATTGCTTGTAGTTACAGCAGCCACCACTATTCAGTTCTGGTGCCGCCGGCCAATCAGATTGGTGGCGGTCCTTCTTGCCCCAAGAGAAGTCTGAAACTCACCTAAAGGCCATCCAGAGTGTGTTAAGATTGCTGGTCAGCCTGGTTTAAAGTAGAGCAAAATCGTGGTATCACGAAACATCTCTTGCTTGCCTTCATTGACCGGCGCGTTGAGTATAAAAGTTGGCAAATTATGTTACATTTGTATAAAACGTTGGTTAGGCCACATTCGGAATACTGTATTCAATTCTGGCCACCACACTACCAGAAGGACATAGAGACTTTGGCGAGAGTACAGAAAAGGTTTACCAGGATGTTACCTGGTATGGAGGATATTAGCTATGAGGAGAGATTGAATAAACTGGGATTGTTCTCCCCGGAAAGACGGAGACTGAGGGGCGACTTGATAGAAGATTGTAAAATTATGAGGGTGAACAGATGGAAGATTTTTCCCAGGGCAGAAATGACAATTACAAGGGGACACAAATTCAAGGTTAAGGGGGGGAAAGGTTCAATGGAGATGTGTGGGGCAAGTTTTTTACGCAGAGGGTTGTTGGAATGCTCTGCCCAGTGAGGTGGTTGAGGCTGATATGTTAGCGACATTTAAGACTTGTCTGGATAGACACAAGAACAGACAGGGAATAGAGGGATATAGGTGGTTGGTCTAGATATCACAATGTGATCGGCGCAGACGTAGAGGGCCCAAGAGCCTGTTCCTGTGCTGTACTGTTCTTTGTTTACAGAAAAAGTAGGGGGGAATAAGGAATCAAGCAGGTAAGTGGAGACCTGCCATGATCGAACTAAATTGCAGAAAGTGCAGGAGGGGCTGAATGGCCTATTCATTTGCCCATGTTCCTGGACATATGTTTCCAGCCTTTATCATTTTCTTTGTTTATATTGAAATTAGTTTCCTGTACAACTATGAAACCACGGTGGTTTTCACATTATGCATCTCTGTTACACTCAAGTGGGCAGAATTACAATTAGCACAAATACTGATACTTTGTTTTTTACATCATGGATTAGCCAGCTCATTTATAAACCCTCCTTTGTAACAAGAGTGGGAAACGCATTATAAGGAAAACAAGGATGCATCATCAGCAAGTATAGTTGGAGCATACAGTTCCAAGCTACTCTGGTTTTCATGCATTGCTCAGTATCTTTCAAAGGTGGGTAGCTGTTAACTCAACTGTAGACTGACGAGGATCAGTTTCCCAACAACAACATCAATGCAACCTTCCACCCTGCATGGCTACCTAATATGCCGCTTCTGTAGGAATCATGAATTGGATTCAGTTTGATTTTGAACAAAGAACAAAGAAAATTACACTACAGGAGCAGGCCCTTCAGCCTTCCAAGCCCGCCCTGACCATGCTGCCCATCTGAATTAAAACCCCCTATCCTTCCATGGGCCATATGCCTCTATTCCCATCCTATTCATTATTTGTCCAATGTCCCTTAAAAGTCACGATTGTATCTGCTTCCACTACCTCCCCCGGCAGTGAGTTCCAGGCACCAGTCGCCCTCTGTGTAAAAAAAAAGTGCCTTGTACATCTCCTTTAAGCCTTCCCCCTCGTACCTTGCAATTTGAATTGGTTTTTGGAGCAAGCAAGGAAATAGATTAAGGGCTGACCCTGTTTCCCACTCCACCTCCCCGCGCATTGCCTTTGAAACTTTGAAAGAGGAATACATGTGTGGATGTTTAAAAAAAAATCCACACAGCGTTCTGGCTCGGTGTGTAGCACTTTCATATCTGAGGCAGAAAGTTGTAGGTCCTCTCTGGAGACAATCTGGCTGACACTTGAGTGTTCACTGAGGAACATTCAAAGTGCAGCTAGACATTAGGAATAGTAAGGTAAAGGATTCAAGTGGTCTGATTGGCCACTTATTGGCCATTACTGTCATATTCTTGTGTACTGCTTGTGACCTTTATTCTCTTCAGACTAACATTGGTAATTGCAGAGCAGATGGGCAGTGAGTATTTTAGCTCCTGCGCTTCTCATTAATGTAATGTGTTTGCAGCAATAACTACAAGCAGTTCAATCACTTTGTATTGTTCCTCCCTTACCTCCCCAACCCCAACTCACCTCCTCTGTATTATCCAGATAGTGACTCATCGCTGATCCATTTTCACCACATCATCGATTTCTCTGCGCAAACACTATTGTGGCAGTGAAATTCTACTATGGTCTACTACATCTGGGTAATCCAACTGTGGATGTGGTGCCTCAGCTCACAGAGTCCTTAGAGATGGAATTAATGGATTGAAAGCGAACAGATTTCAATCTAATGTTCCTTAGAGATGCATTATAAAGAAATCATTCACTTCAGTCTATCCATTTCACCCAATAGATGAAACCGGAGTTGTATTTTCACGAGCACTGAACTGCCCTTGGGGGGTTTAACAGATGCCCAATAACTCCTATTAGAGCAGCAATAAAATCATTGTGTTTCAAAGCAGTTGATTTTCTTTCTTTGAACCAAGAAAATACTTTTTTAAAAAATGTATACAGTGGAATGGATTAAGGTCACCACATTCTACAAAAAATAAACAATTACCTCAGTTAAAATAATATCTGCGGTTTGACAATAATGGGTACCTCATAACCCTCGACATGTAAGACAAATTCATACCAGCAAAAATAACCATGTTATTTTGATTGTAAAATGAAACTTAAGTTAGTATAAATCCTCTTATTTTGGCTAATTTTCATCCTTGCTTATCTTAAGATGATGATTCCCACTAAGCCTTAGCTCAGTAGGTGCTGCAAATCCTCCATTATCTAGCTCGAAGTGGTCACTTTTCATATGAGATTTGATTTGATTTATTCTTGTCACATCTATTAGTATACAGTGAAAAGTATTGTTTCTTGCGCGCTATACAGACAAAGCATACCATTCTTGAGAAGGAAAGAAGAGCTTGTGGAATGTAGTGTTACAGTCATAGCTAGGGTGTAAAGAAAGATCAACTTAATGCAAGGTAAGTCCACTCAAAAGTCAGCAGGGAAGAAGCTGTTTTTGTGTCGATTGATTCGTGACCTTAGACTTTTGTATCTTTTTCCCGACGGAAGAAGGTGGAAGAGATTATGTTTAGGGTGCGTGGGGTCCTTTGCCGAGGCAGCAGGAAGTGTAGACAGAGTCAATGGATGGGGGGCTGTTTGTGTGATGGATTGGGCTACATTCACGACATTTTGTAGTTTTTTTTGCAGCCTTGGGCAGAGCAGGAGCCATACCAAGCTGTGAGAATCTAGGCAATAACATTCAATGGGCTATTCCAGCACGAGGGCATCGTAGGTAGGTTCACAGCTGTCCATCCGTGTGTATTATCCAACACAGTAAGAAGTCTCAGGTTCAAGTCCAACAGGTTTATTTGGAATCACAAACTTTCAGTCAATTCACCTGATGAAGGAGCAGTGCACCAAAAGCTCGTGATTCCAACTAACTCTGTTGGGCTTTAACGTGGTGTTATGAGACTTCTTACTGTGTCCACCCTAGTCCAACGCTGGCAGCTCCACATCATCATTGTCCAGGAAGAATTAATGGGACATTGTCGTGGTATTCAAAGAATAATAACTCCTAAATCACCATCACCCAACCTCAAGTTTACAACATCTCAATTGCTCAGGGATGCATGTACTGTAAACCGCCTAAGGTTTTGCTTCTTTATTTTCTGCTTTCTGTTGTCCTGTTACCAGGGTTTGAAAATTGCAGCCAAGAGGAAAGATTGAACAGGCTGGAGTTGTTTTCCTCAGAACAGAGGCTAAGGGGTGACCTAATTAAAGGTACAAAATTATGAGCAGCCCAGACAGAGTCAGACCGAGCCTGTTTTTCAATTCTATCCCTCTAGAAATGGAGCCTGGAGCTTGGTTTACTTTTTTAATGATCTCTTGAAATCTGTTCAACAACTTTTAGCCATTGATTATTTAGACTTCAAGAACCCTTTATTCCTCTACCCCGTCCAGACTTGCACCTTCCAAGTAATAGGAGACCTCCTTATGCTTCCTACCAAAATGTATTGGCTCACGTTTATCAGTGTTGCACTTCAATTGCCAAATATTTTTCCACTCTGCAAGCATATTAATATCCTCCTGTAATTTGTTGCAGCCCTCCTCAGTATGACTATCCTCCCCATATCACCACCACCACTTTGGACATTTGCAAATTTAGAAATTGGGTACTTGATTCCAAATCCAAATCATTAATGTAAGTAGTGAACCACAGTGGGTTTCCTCTGGTGCTCCGGTTTCCTCCCACAGTCCAAAGATGTGTGGGTTAGATTGATTGGTCACGCTAAATTGACCCTAGTGTTAGTGGATTAGCTGGGTCAATATGTGGGGTTATGGAAATAGGACCTGGGTGGGATTGTGGGCTGTGCAGACTCGATGGGCCAAAGGGCCTCCTTCTGCACTGTAGGGAGTCTAAGATTCACAGTGGTCCCAACTCTCATCCTTGTGGAATGCCAGCTCCAACCTTCTGTCACACAGAAGAACTGCCCTTAATTTCCACCTTCTAGCTTGAAGCCAGCTCACAATCAATTCAGCTGCTTGTCTTCAGCCTCCACTTTCCCTGACCTTGCTCATTAGTCTTATCAAAGACCAAAAACCCAAACAAATTACAGTGACTGGGTTACTATTTTCTGTTAACTCCTCAAAACATTTAATAATTGGTCAAATAAGATTTTCCCTTTTGAAATGCGTGCTGACTATTCATTATTATATATCACATTTCTAGATTTTTTTTCTTTTTACCTTCAGCAAAGATTCCATCATTTTTCCTACTACTGGTCTATAGTTCAATGGACATGTTCTATTCCTCTTAAATATAGAAACAGAGGGATATGAGCCAAACGCGGGCAATTGGGACTAGCTTAATAGTTAAAAAAAGGACGGCATGGACAAGTTGGGCCAACAGGCCTGCTTCCGTGCTGTAAACCTCTATGATGCTATGATTCTGACACTCCCCCCTTTTATTTCGCATGTGCTCATCTCATTGCTCTTCTCATCTTTGAGTCATTTCTACTTGTTCTGTCTTCATGGCTAAATACCCAGTGCACAGTAGTTAGCACTGCTACCTCACAGTGCTAGGGACCTGGGTTCAATTCCTGGCTTGGGTTTGTATCTGTGTGGATTTTGCATTCTCCCTGTGTCTGCATGGGTATCCTCTGGTTTCCTCCCATAGTCCAAAGATGTGCGGCTTAGATGCATTGACCATGCTAAATTCTCCCTCAGCGTACCCAAACACCGGAATGTGATGACTAGGGGAATTTCACAGTAACTTCATTACATGCCTTACTTGTGACTAATGAATAAACTTTTACCGATGCAAAAAAATTATTTAATATTTTTGCTATCTCTATCATCAGTTGAATATTATCCTGCCCATCTCTTCATTGTTTCCTTTTATTGATGTGACTATTCAGTGGTTCTCCCAGTCTTTAGCAAGTTTTCCCTCCTCACCAATCAAGCTGGACATTAGGTATGAATGGCAGGGTGTTGGCGACCTGTTGTACTCTGGCAAAATAAAATTGAGGAAAATATCGTCACCGGCAGAAATGTTACTTTCATAGCAACTAGGACCCGAATGAACACCCAAACAGAACTTGAATCCTAGACCCTAAAAGCCTGATGGTCTACCGACTGAACTATCCAGGCCCCTGACTCACCTGATAAAGGAGCAGTGCTCTGCAAGCTTGTGATTACACGTAAATCTGTTGGACTAGGATCCAAATGATAAGAGAGCAGCAGCTAACTGCAAAGAAGCTGGTTAAGGCTATTATGTTTTCCACCTTTAAATATACTTGGATAAAAAATCTGACGCCAATTACTTGCCAATTTTAGGAAAATGAATTAGGAATGCAACATAAATACACGAAAACATTGTGAAAGAAGAATAAATAAGCTAAGTGGAGATAAAGAAAAGATTGGAGATGGAGGGATAAACACACAGAAAGATCAGAGACTTGGGGGTAGATAAACTGAAGCCCCACAGACAGAAAGGTAAATAGACATTACTTAAAAGCTGGAGAACTGTTTAATCTTGCTGCTTTACCTAAACTGGAAAAGTGGGTTGAATGTTCAAATCCTTTTATCTATCAGGTGTAACCACTGACCTTTCCGTGTTAACTTAGCTGTGCTTTCTTTGGGTGAGCAAATAAACAAAATCCACAAATTGATAGATAAATTAAAAGGCAGTCCCAGAAAGAGATACTGCATCAAAATAAACAGAATCTCTCAGGAAACTTGAAATGCCAAAACAAGATGTGATTGACGGGGTTGATAAAACACGTCAGTCCCTGCAGTGCTGTTTGGGCATTGATAACCTCGAAGATGTGGGTGGATACCACATACTCCCCTTGCGGGGACGCCTGGCAGCGAACATAGCTGCAGGAGAGGGTCAGAGAGTCGGCATGGATAACACAGTTATGCAGAGGTATTGATAAAGCTACCAGGCATCAGAATTCAAACAGCTTGAATCCTCCAGTGTGAGTACTTGCTCCTGCAATGACCCTAATCTAGCAGCAAGACAAGACAGGGAGTGATGTAATCCCATTGCCACCTCTGCGGCTCCAGGTTGACACTAGCTGTCACACTTACACTGATAAAATAGAAACTATTGAGAATGAGCTTTAGTGAGTATCCATAGAATCCCTACAGTGTAGAAGGAGACCATTTGGTCCATCGAGTCTGCATTGACCACAATCCCACCCAGGCCCTCTTCCTGTAACCCCATATATTTACCCTGCTAATACCCCTGACACTCAGGTCAACTTAGCATGGCCAGTCAACCTAACCCGCACATCTTTGGACTATGCGAAGAAACTGGAGCAAACCTATGCAGACACAGGGGAGAATGTGCAAACTTTACACAGTGACTCAAGCCAGGAATCGAACCCAGGTCCTTGGCACTGAAAGGCAGCAGTGCTAACAGTATGATTGAACAGGTTGGAAGGAGATCACATGGCTGCAATGCTTTGCGTCAGCATGGGCCAAAACCAACCCCAAACAGCGTAATTAGACCTGGTTCCAGCCCAACCTGCAAAGTTAGGCTCAACTCTAAACAGCAACAATTTGGAATTGTACTTTACCCAAATTAGTTGTGGGATGCATTAAGCAAATGCTCACTGTGTTGCAGAATTAACACAGAACCCCTTAGGGTAGTGACATTTCTGTAATTGTATGGATTATAAAACAAATCCATTGCTATCTGCAAGGTTCCAATTGCTAATACTGGTACCAGCTGGCACTGGGGCACAATTGCAGTATCATTCAATGGCATCTGGAGAATTCTGACTGCCAATACCTGATGCTATCTGGTACTGGGCAGGTGCCAGCTGTCACTCCATGGTATCTGGAGGGTTCAACTGCTAATTCTTGATACTACATTGCACTGGACAGATGCCAAGCATTATTCAGTGGTATCTGGAGGGGTTTAACTGGTAATATCTGACAGCAGCCAGCAGGTGTTTTGCTTGGGGTTGAAATCACAAATATTGTTTACTGAATATTTGGAGAATTTAGAGCAGCTGAAGTTAGAAATCTCAGTTCACTTTTTCTTAAATTGAGCGAGCTGTGTTGTCTGTGTCCATGGCGACTTTCCAACATAACAATCATGACACTTCCAACAAAAAATATGTAAAAAATTTGAAATATTTTGACTGAAAAGCTTTATATAAATGCTTATATTTGCATATGCTTATTTGCTTAATAAGTGCTTAAACGGCATGGTGGCACAGTGGTTGGCACTGCTGCCTCACAGTGCCAGGGACCTGGTTTAGGTCACTGTCTGAGTGGAGTTTGCAGTTCTCCCTGGGTCTGCGTGAGTTTTCTCCGGGTGCTCCGGTTTCCTCTCTCAGACCAAAGATGTGCAGGTTCGGTGGATTGGCCATGCAAAATTGCCCCTTTGTTCCAGGGGAACTAACTAAGGTAAATGCATGGGGCTATGGGGATAAGGGCTAGGTGAGATTGTGGTTGGTGCAGACTTGATGGCCTGACTGGCCTCCTTCTGCATTCTATAAGTTATTATCTGAAAGGTCAGCAAATGGCTTTTTAAAAATCAACTCTTGAGATATGGGCAATGGTGGCTGAGCCAGCATATATTGCTCAACTCCTATTTGCCCTTGAGAATGTGGTGGTGGCTGCCTTGTGGAACTATTTGACCATAGAAAAGTTACAGCATTGAAGGAGGCCATTTGGCCCATTTTATCCATATGAGCCTCAGGTGCGCTTTCTAATCCTATCTGTAGCTCATGTGAGAAATACTATTTGATTGGGCCAATGGTGAAGCAGCGGTGGTATATGCTCAAGTGAGTATAATGTGTGTCTTGTAAGGCAACTTGCTTTGCTGTTTCCATGCCCCTGCTGCCCTTGTCCTTCCAAGTCATGGATGTTACAGATATGGGAGGTGTTGTCAAAAATGTCCTGGAGAATTGCTGCAGTGCGACCAGGCAAATCCAGTCTTGGATGAAGCGGATGCTTAAAATGGTAGATGGGTGCCAATCAAGCTTTGTCCTGAATGGTGCTGAGCTTGTGTGTGTGTTGAGGCAAGTGGACAGTGCTTTGCAGGTGGTGGAGAGGTTTTGCAAGGGCCAGCTAAGCCACTCGTAACACAATGTGCTGGTTAGATGCATTGGCCGTGCTAAATTCACCCTCAGTGTACCCGAATGGGTGCCAGAATATGGCACCTAGGGGATTTTCACAGTAACTTCATTGCATTATTAATGGAAACCTACTTGTGATACTAATAAATCAACCTTAAACTTTAAGCAATACCCAGTCTCTGATCCATTCCAGTAGCCTCGATATTCACGTGGATAGTCCAGTTGAGTTTCTGCTCAATGATAGCCCTCAGAATTTTGATACATGGGACTCAGTGCATCGGTTGCCAATATTGGAAACAGTCTGCAACACATGATTATCCTTTCCTGCATTTCAACCGGATGGTGTTAACACAGGAAAACAATCTGAAATCACACAATCAACCTCCAAAGCTGCTTAATTAATTGTTTTAGTTACGCCACTCCCATTCTTCATTCCTCAGTTGTGATCAGCAATTCTTCCTGGTTCTTGTAGACTAGTCCACCATTTTGTACTTTGTAACCTCCATCTCAGATATTTTGAAAATGAAAAGAAAATTCTATTCTGTTCACATACTTTTCATTGACAATAATCAAACTGTGGTTCAGTGCTGAGAATGGAAGAATCAGATCAGAGGATTTTTTACAAAAAGGAGCCCAGTGGAAGGATCATTCAACGTGCAAACCTATTGGGTTGGATGAAATTGTGAAGCAAATCAGATCAGGGCTTGTGTTAGGCATTCCAAATCTAGTGAAGTTAAATATCGTAGATCAGTTTTATTTTATTGCCAGCAATTATCCTTCTATTTGAAAGATAAACAGGAATATTTGATCGGTGCTGTGATATTGTTGTATGCCTATAAATTGACATTTAATTCTTTTTCTGGAGACTGAGCTGTCGTATCATGCAGTGAGTTTGCCACACCTTTGCCCTAACACATAGCATCGCTGACACATGACTGGTGTCACACGACACACTGTTACTAACCCCTATTGTGACAGCGTAATGTTGTATGCCTTGTAAACCTGTCATATCCCAGCTACAGCACTCTGCACTCTTGCAAATCAATTGCGCATGGTCCATGGTCCATCTCCATGCATGCACTGTGAGGAACTGCACTCTGTGACCCTGAGCTGCACGTCCTCAACAATCTATTGGGCCCAATGGTATAAATTAAAATGTATTTCTATATCAATCACAAGCTCTTGATATTCTAATATAGCCAATGGAATACTTTTGCATTGTAGTTACTGTTGCAATCATAGATCCATAGAATCCCTACAGTGCAGTAGGAGGCTGTTCAGCCCATTAATTCTGCACCGATACTCCCACTGCTCCGCCTTATCCCCATAACCCCTCATATTCCCCCTAACCTATACAACTTTGGACACTAAGCGGCAATTTAGCATGGTCAATCCACCTACTCTGCACATCTTTGAACTGTGGGAGGAAACTGGAGCACCCAGAGGAAACCCACACAATTACCCAAGGCCAGAGTCGAACCCGTTTCCCAGGCACTTTGAGGCAGCAGTGCTACAAAAGATATGAGTGGAGCCCAATCCATCATGCAAACCAGCCTCCCATCCACTGAATCTGTCTACACTTCCCGCTGCCTTGGCAAAGTAGCCAGCATAATTAACGCACCCCGGACATTCTCTCTTTTATCTTCTTCCGTCAGAAAAAAGATCCAAAAGCCCGAGGCCATGTACCAACCGACAAGAACAGCTTCTTCCCTGTCAGACTTTTGAAAGGACCTACCTTGCATTAAGCTGATCCTTCCCTACACCCTAGCTATAACTGTAACACTACAGTAGGACTCTCTATAGCACCCTAACAGTGTAGCGCTGTCTCCTTTCCTTCTCTATGAATGGTATGCTTTGTATAGTGCGCAAAAAACAATACTTTTCACTGCATGTTAATGCGATAATATCAAATCAAATCAAAATTAAATCAAATAATGTCGGAAATGTGGCATTTAATTTTTGCACCATAAAAGCGACCCCCCCCTTCCCCACGCAAAAAGCAATAAAACAAATTTTAGGTCATGAATAAGGGATAAATATTGGGAGAACATCTCTGTTCTTTTTTGAATAGCAATCTTAATGCTCATTGGAGGATGAACAGAGCCTTAGTTTAATGTCTCATAATAAAGGCAGCATCTCCCAAAGTGCAGTGCTCCCTCAGTACTGCACGGACATAACAGTGTAGACATTGTGCTCCATGCCGTCACTGGGCTGGGAGCTGAACCATTCTGACTCAACGCTGAGAATACTACCCACTGAGGCACAGCTCACACTAAAACAAAATACAGCTCACAAATTGAGACTGACAAATGTTGGGTTTGTTTTTGTTTTGTGAGCCTCAGTCCTATTCCAATCTTCACGTGTCTTCTGTGTAATATGTGTGCGCCTTCTGTTATCAATCACTAATTGCGAAGCTATTGCTCAAATCCCCAATTGAGCAGGGTCTGCAGCAGCAGGCACTGAATAGCAGATTAGAGAAAGTAGCAGTAAATTCTTCTCCTGCTCTGTCCGTAATTAGAAGCCATATGGCATCATTAAAACCCTTCACACAGTAATGCACGTTCACATTTTATATCTCTTGGTTGTTTGGAGGGAGCCATTTCTCCTAAATTAAATGCTCTGCTTTACAGTTTGAAACTCAATGCCTCCAGCACGTAATAAATATCTGTGTTAATTCCCAGGCAAGTTGTGTATCGTAAGCTGCAACACTTCAAAAAGCATTTCATCTGCTGCAAAGCACACTGAGACATGTACAGAGACATTGGGTGGACTTTTATTGGCACGTCCGCCCAAGCTATGTATGGTCCCACCTGAGGCCAACAGAGAATGCCATTCTCTGAGCCTCGTCCACCCCTGGAATCAGGGCTGGTGCGCCAGTAAAATTCCGGCCACGATGTAAATGCAAGTCCTTTCTTCTTCTAAAGCAGCCATTTTGATTTGATTTATTATTGTTGCATGTATTAGTATACAGTGAAAAATATTGTTTCCTGCATGCTATACAGACAAAGCATACTGTTCATAGAGAAGGAAAGGAGAGAGTGCAGAATGTAGTGTTACAGTCATAGCTAGGGTGGAGGGAAAGATCAGCTTAGTGCAAGATAGGTCCATTCAAAAGCCTAATGGCAGCAGGAAAGAAGCTGTTCTTGAGTCGGTTGATACGTGACCTCAGACTTTTGTATCTTTTTCCTGACACAGGTGGAAGAGAGAATGTCCCAGGTGCGTGGGGTCCTTAATTATGCTGGCTGCTTTTGTGATGCGGTGGGATGTGCGGACAGAGTCAATGGATGGGGGCAGGTTTGTGTGATGCACTGGGCTTCATTAAGACCCTTTATAATTTCTTGCAATCTTGGGCAGAGCAGGAGCCATACCAAGCTGTGATACAACCAGAAAGAATGCTTCCTATGGTGCGTCTGTAAAAGTTGGTAGAAGTCGTAGCGACCATGCCAAATTTCTTTAGCCTCCTGAGAAAGTAGAGGTGTTGGTGAGCTTTCTTAACTGTAGTGTCAGCTTGGGGGGACCAGTACAGGTTGTTGGTGATCTGGACACCTAACAACTTGAAGGTCTCAACCATTCCTACTTCATCCCCATTAATGTAGACAGGGGCATGTTCTCCACTATGCTTCCTGGAGTCGATGACTATCTCCTTCATTTCGTTAACATTGAGAAAGAGATTATTGTCACTGCAGTTTACATGAATGTGAGAATATTTGCAAGTTATTCCACCTAAGGGGCACCACAGTCTAGTCTAATCTAATCCTTGCTGATACCACAGAGACATACTATCCGACAGCAGGCACTAGACGATGAAAGCACGCTGATTATCCTTCCCTTCTACTCCCAACTCTGGGCTGCTGAGATCGGTTGTAGGATCCTTACTCCCCCAGTCGCGATCAGCTACCTCATGACATGAATCTTTTACAATTATTTGCAAGTGATTTTAACTCTTCCCTCAAAGCATAATGTGGGCAGCTAAAAACCAACCAATTCTTCACTGGCCCACCAAGGACTCGCAGTAACTGAACCTTTTGGGGTTTTCACTCACTGAGGAGCAGCAAGGACATCTGCCCAATGCCACCATGGTACCCTATCGTTTGGACCCGTCTGCAGTATTTTCCAGGAGATCTGAGGGGGAAATAGCACAGGTTTCTTGCTAGGGCACCCCAACATGGAACTACATTAGGGCCAGAAGGAGCACTAAAAAGGCATGATGGAAATGACATGAAACTTTCTTGTGGAGCTCAGAGGCACAGAAGTGCAATACAACCCTCACGTCAAGCACAAAATGAATGAAGAAATTAATGATTAGATTGGGGGAAAGTGGAACTGCGCGTGCTTCTTTTCATTGGAATTCCATGAGATCTTATTGAAACATATAAGATAGAAGCAGGGAGGTTATTTCCAGTGGCAGGTGAAACTGGAACTAGAGAGCATGGCCTCAAAATAAGGGCAGGCAAATTTAAGACTAAGTTGAGGAGGAACTTCTTCACCCAAAGGATTGTGAATCTGTGGAATTCCCTGCCCAGTGAAGCAGTTGAGGCTACCTCATTGAATGTTTTTAAGGCAAAGATAGGTTTTTAAACAGTAAAGAAATTAAAGTTTATGGTAAGCAGGTGGGTGAGTGGAGCTGAGTCCATGAGAAGATCAGCCATGATCTTACTGAATGGCGGAGCCGACTCTAGGGGCCAAATTGCTTACTCCTGTTCCTAGTTCTTATGTTCTTAAGTTCTTATGTTCTTATTTACCATTCCATAACACATTGTGAGGCTCCAGCGCTTTCTCCACTTAACTAATATAGCCATTCCATAACATGAAGCCCCACAATAGAAATTCTACAATTGAAGAAAGTTGCACCTCAATTATTATTGCTCGCGGTTATGTTTTCCAGTAAAGAGAGAAAGTGCTGGAAAATGTCTGCAGGTCTGACAGCATCTGTGGAGCGAGAAACAGAGTTAATGCTTTAAATCCGCATGACTTCTTCAGAGTTAAAGAGAGGTAGAAGGGTGATGGGTTTTATACTTTTAAAGAAAGTGGGTGGAGCAGGTGGAACAAAATAGAAGGTCAGGGATGGGGGAGCTCAGAAGAGATTTGACAGAGATATCAAGGACACAAGACAAAGGGAGTTGCAATGATTGTATTAAAGACTGAGGCAGGTGCTAATGGTGGCATAAAGATCAGATAACAGCGTGTTAATAGCAGAACAAAGGTAAACACTCTCTGAAGGCAAAACATGAGAACAAGTCACAGACTGGCCCTTGTGGGGGAAGGGATTTGGAAAACAATATATCAAAATGGAAGACAAAGTTCGTGACTTGAAGTTGTTGAACTCAATGTTGAGTTCAGAAGTCTGTGAAGTGCCTAATTGGAATTTAGAAGAAAGAGGGGAAATCAAATTGAAGTGTACAAGATGGTAAAAGGTACGGATAAAGGAGATGTGGAGCGGATGCTTCCTTTTATGGGACATTCTAGGATGAGAAGTCGTAGTCTTAGGATAAGGGGTAGCAAATTTAAAACAGAGTTGAAGAGAAACCACTTCTCCAAAAGGGTTGTGAATCTGCGGAATTCACTGCCCCAAAGTGTGGTGGATGCTGGGACAGTGATTTAAGGAGGAGATTTTTAATTAGTAATGGGTTGAAGGATTATGGGGAGAAGGCAGGAAAATGGGGATGAAGAGCACATCAGCCATGATCGAATGGCAGAACGGATCCAATGGACCAAATGGCCTAATGCTGCTCCTATATCTTATGAACTGATGAGGTGCTGTTACTCCAGTTTGCGTTGGACTTCACTGAACATTGCAGCAGGCCGAAGGCAGAATGTGGGCATGAGAGCAGGGTGAACTGAAATGGCAAGTGACAGAAAGGTCAGGTTCATGCTTGCAGACTGAATGATTAGGCACATTACAGTTCTCCATTTTGATACATTCTTTATCCAATCTCTCCCTCACCACCTCCACAGGATTACTGTTGGCAAATGTGAGGTTGTACACTTTGGTCGGAATAATGGTAGGAAGGACTATTACTTACGTGGCGAAAAACTGCAGCAGGCGACGGTGCAGAGGGACCTCGGGGTCCTTGTGCATGAGTCGCAAAAACCCAGCCTGTAGGTGCAGCAGGTGGTCAGGAAGGCAAATGGGATGCTGGCCTTCATAGCGAGGGGGATTGAATATAAAAGTAGGGAGGTCTTGCTGCGGCTGTATAGGGCATTGGTGAGGCCGCAGCTGGAGTACTGTGTGCAGTTTTGGTCGCTGCACTTACGCAAGGATATTTTGGCCTTGGAGGGAGTGCAGAGGAGGTTTATTAGGCTGATTCCGGAGTTGAGGGGGTTGAACTATGAGGAGAGGCTGAATAAACTGGGCTTGTACTTGTTAGAGTTTAGAAGAATGAGGGGAGATCTCATTGAGACGTATAAGATGTTGAATGGGATGGATAGGATAGAGGTGGAGAGGCTCTTCCCGCTTAGAAAGGACAGTAGGACTAGAGGGCACAGCCTCAGGATAAAGGGGGGGCGGTTTAGAACGGAGTTGAGGAGGAACTTCTTCACTCAAAGGGTGGTGAATCTCTGGAATTCTCTGCCCGTTGAAGTGGTGGAGGCTGCCTCGCTAAATATTTTTAAGACGCGGGTTGATGGGTTTTTGATAAGCGAGGGGATTAAGGGTTATGGGGAGAGGGCGGGAATGTGGAACTGAGCCACGACAGATCAGCCATGATCTTATTGAATGGCGGGGCAGGCTCGAGGGGCTAGATGGCCTACTCCTGCTCCTATTTCTTATGTTCTTATGTAATTGTTATGCTTTGCTTATGGTCACATGGACTTGAAACTCGTTAATTCTGTTTCTCTCTCCGCAAGTGCTGCCAGAACTGTTGACTTTCCCCAGCATTTTCTGCTTTTATTTCAGATTTAAAATTAAAGTTCATTTATTAGTCACAAGCAAGGCTTACATTAGTATTGCAATAAAGTTACTGTGTAATTCCCCTAATCGCCACATTCAGGCGCCTGTTCAGGACAATGCTCCTAACCAGCACATCTTTTGGGCTGTGGAAGGAAACCGGAGCACCAAGAGGAAACCCACACAGATAGTGACCCAAGCCGGGAATTGAACCCACATTCCTGGTGCTGTGAGACAGCAGTGCTAACCACTGTGCCACCGTGCCGTCCAACAGCTGCACTAATTTGTTTATGTTTTCCAGTGTTTGGCGTCTTAAAGTAAAAATTGTATGAGTTATCACATGGGATGAAAAGTAGAGGTCACCGTGAAATTTCACAAGGAATCTTCGTATCTAGTGAAACAACAGAATGTGACTGCAACCTTCTGTGACCCAGATAGCTTATCATAAGTCACAGAACTTTACTGTACCTGATAATTACTACATTTTGAATGCATTGTTAAATCGGAAACTTTGATGGAACTATGTTACATGTGAGTATCATTAGCATGCATACAGCATCAATATATATATAAAAAAACCCTCTGTTTATCTTGTTCTTTTCATGAACTCAGGATGCCCCAACACATTTTTCAAATCAGTGAAATGATTCTAACTATGGTCACTGTTGTAAAATAGGGAACAGTGTTTTTCCCAGGTCTTTTAGCTTCAGGTAAATTTTCCTACTTTTCTCTTTTGCACATTACCAACCTGCCCCCAGCATTCTGCTCACTTCCATTCCAAGGGAAATGTTTTCTGAGTCTCTCCCAAATCCTGCTCCAGTTAGCCACAGGATGGTCTGAATTGCAGACGTCTCCAATGCCACCAGTGGAGCAATATAGTAACATAGAAACTAGAAGCAGGAGTAGGTTATTCGACCCTTCGAATCTGCTCCGCTATTCATTTTGATCATGGCTGATCATCGAATTCAAAATTCTGATCCTCCATCCCCCCATATCCCTTGATTCCTTTAGCCCCAAGAGCTATACCTAATTTCTTCTTGAAATCTGACAACATTTCGGTCTTAACAACTTTCTGTGGTAGTGAATTTTACACATTCACGACCCTCTGGGTGAAGAAATTTCTCCTCACCTCAATTCTAACTCAAACAATGACCCCTGGTTCTGGACTTCTCCATGGGAACATTTTTTCTGAATCTATTCTAACTTTAGAATTTTATAAATTTCTACAAGATCCCCTCTCACTCTTCTAAACTCCAGTGAATATGATCCTAATTGACTTGGTCTCTCCTCATATAACAGACCTGCCATCCCAGGAATCAGCTCGCTAATCCTTCGCTGTACTCCCTCTATAGCAAGGCATGCTTTCTCAGAGAATGACACCAAAACTGCACATAATACTCAAGGTGCGGCCTCACCAACACCCTATACAATTACAGCAAAATATCCCTATCCCTATACTCAAATTCTATCGCTATGAAGGCCAACATATCATTTGCCTTCTTTATTCCTTTTGTACTTGTGCACTGACTTTCAGTGACTGATGCATGAGGACTGCAAGGTCTCACTGAGTATCCGCCTCTCTCAAATTAACACCCATGCAAGTGATAATCTGTCTTCCGCTTATTGCTACCAAAGTGGATAACCTCACATTTATCCACATTATGCTGCATCTGCCATGAAGATGCCCACAAATTCAACCTATCCAAATCATACTGAAGCATCTCTGCATCCTCCTCACAGCTCACCCTCCCACCCAACTTTGTATCATCTGCAAATTTGGAGACAATACATTCAGTTCCCTCTTCCAACTGATTGATATATAATGTGAAGAGTTGGGGTCATAGCACAGATCCTGGGATATATAATTGATTCCGCTGAGTTGATTCCTATTGAACCAATTTTGATCTTAGTTCTAATCTCCCCCATTATTGGTTAGCAATTAATTGCACAAGTTCGAAATTGAATTTCAGTGATGGTTGACCTGAGCAGAAGTACGACTGATGAAGGTCATACTGGTACCAGCTGGCGCTGGGGCGCATCAGCAGTATCGTTCAATGGCATCTGGAGAATTCTGACTGCCAATAACCGCAATACAAGCAACCCTGGTACTCACTCAATAACAGTGACAACATATCAAGTATAGAGTCGCAGAGGTTTACAGCATGGAAACAGGCCCTTCGGCCCAACTTATCTTTGTCGCCTTTTTTTTTACAACCTCAAAGCTAGTCCCAATTGCCTGCATTTGGCCCACTTCCTTCTATTCCTATCTTACCATATGACTACCTAAACACTTTTTAAAAAACAAAATTGTACTTGGTTCTGGCAGCTCGTTCCAGACACTCACCACCCTCTATGGGAAAAAACTGCCCCTTTGGACAATTTTGTATCTCTCTTCTCTCACCTTAAACATATAAGAGCATAAGAACATAAGAACATAAGAAATAGGAGCAGGAGTAGGCCATCTAGCCCTTCCAGCCTGCCCTGCCACTCAATAAGATCATGGCTGATCTGTCGTGTCTCAGTTCCACATTCCCGCCCTCTCCCCATAACCCTTAATCCCCTCTCTTATCAGAAACCCATCAACCCGCGTCTTAAATATATTTAGCGAGGCAGCCTCTACCACTTCAACGGGCAGAGAATTCCAGAGATTCACCACCCTTTGAGTGAAGAAGTTCCTCCTCAACTCCGTTCTCAACCGCCCCCCCCTTTATCTTGAGGCTGTGCCCTCTAGTCCTACTATCCTTTCTGAGCGGGAAGAGCCTCTCCACCTCTATCCTATCCATCCCATTCATCATCTTATATGTCTCAATGAGATCTCCCCTCATTCTTCTAAACTCTAACGAGTACAAGCCTAGTTTATTCAGCCTCTCCTCATAGTTCAACCCCCTCAACTCCGGTATCAGCCTAGTAAACCTCCTCTGCACTCCCTCCAAGGCCAAAATATCCTTGAGTAAGTGCGGCGACCAAAACTGCACACAGTACTCCAGCTGCGGCCTCACCAGTGCCCTATACAGCTGCAGCAAGACCTCCCTACTTTTATATTCAATCCCCCGCACTATGAAGGCCAGCATCCCATTTGCCTTCCTGACCACCTGCTGCACCTGCAGGCTGGGTTTTTGCGACTCGTGCACAAGGACCCCGAGGTCCCTCTGCACCGTCGCATGCTGCAGTATATGCCCTCTAATTTTAGACTTCCTCCCACCTTTGGAAAAAAGATGTTGACTATCTAGCTGATTTATGCCCCTCATTATTTTATAGATCTCTATAACATCACCGCTCAGCCTCCTACGCTCTAGGGAAAAAAGTCCCAGTCTATCCAGCCTCTCCTTATAACTCAAACCATCAAGTCCCGGTAGCATCCTAGTAAATCTTTTCTGCACTCTTTCTAGTTTAATAATATCCTTTCCATAATAGGGTGACCAGAACTGTGTACAGTATTGTGGTTGACTCATAAATGCCCTTGGAGATCACAGAATCCTACAGTGCAGGAGGAGGCCATTCGGCCTATCGAGTCTGCACCAACCATAATCCCACCAAGGCACTACCTCCATAATCCCATGTATTTATCCAGCTAGTCCCCCTGACACTAAGGGTCAATTTAGCATGGCCAATCTACCTAACCCACACATCTTTCGGACTGTTGGAGGAAACCGGAGCACCCAGAGGAAAACACACGCAGACACTGGGAGAATGTACAGACTCCATACAGAAAGTGACCCAAGCTGGGAATCGAACCTGGGGCAGCAGTGCTAACTACTGTGCCACTGTGCCCCCCCAAGAGGTAGCCAAGAAAGCCAATCAAGTCAAGGGCAATTAGGGATGGGCAGCAAATGCTGGCCTTGTCAATGACATTCCATTAAAGAATTAACAAAAAAAACCCTTCACATGGCAATAAAAGATAGGAAAAAAATGTTGCTGACGTTGATCGCGATGTTCACTCGTAGCCTTACATTGAATTTGAAAAAGTACATGCAAGATAGCACGTTAGGAAGTACAAAAGAGGATAGTTTAGGGCCATTGGATTTAGTGGCATCAAGAGAGAAGAAAATCAATGGCGAAAGTTTGATTTGCAATCCCAAATTTGATGGAGTGAAATAACAAATGAAGACTACAAAGTATTCATAGAAGTTGTTTTTAGCGATGGTTAATGGACAATCTGAGATTTACAGCGCTGCTGTACATCAGTCAATGTGAAGGTGTTGGAATAGTAATACCAGACACCTTATTGATCCACATCAATAGTAAAGAAGCAGATGACACAGGCTCTCCCTGCTGCTCCTAATCAGTGTCAGTTTGATGGATATATTGTCTGCCTGAACCATCATGTCTGCTTTCGAAATGTTCTCTCAATATATTTATATATATAGTTTCATCCCAGAGGACAGGCACGATCTGCATTGCAATAAAAATGAGAAGCATCATTCTACAATACGTTTCATCTGACCTGGCCATTATCCATCTGAAAAGCTCCATGCGACCAGCCACATTCAGCTAAACATACACAGGTTAATAAGCTCTTAAGTAGAAATCAAATCATTAGCAGCAAAGGGGATTTATTAGAGTTGTACAAGGTTATGACAAGTTAGGAGAAGATAAGACAGAGAAAGTGCTGTTCTCATTAGCTGATGGTCTGAGGAGTAGGGGAGATAGGTTTAAGGTTATGACAAGAGATATGAGGGGGTATTTGTAAGGGAGAAGCTCTTGGTGCAGCAAGTAGCTATGGCCTGGCACTTGTTGTGCATGAGGATGGTGGAAGCAGAGAACACCAGTGATTCTCGCAGTCCAGTGATGTGCTAGTTAGGTTGGTTGCCATGATAAATTGCCCGTCAGGAGGGTATATATGTGGGGTTATGGTGAAAGGACCTGAGTGGGATTGTTGTCAGTGCAGGCTCGATGGGCCATTAGATGGATGAATATGCCCTCCATCTATTATGAAGGGCATAGATCCACCCTATCTATGCCCTTCATAATGTTATAAACTTCTATTAGGTTGCCCCTCAACCTCCATCTTTCCAGGGAGAACATTCCTAGTTTACTCAATCTCACCTCATAGCTAAGACCCTCCATACATGGCAACATCCTGGTAAACTTTTTTTGCACTCTCTCCATAGCCTCCATGTCCTTCTGGTAGTGTGGCGACCAGAACTAGATGCAGTATTCCAAATGTGCCCTAACCAACGTTCTATATAACTGCAACATCATATGCCAACTTTTATACTCTGTGCCCTGTCCAATAAAGGCAAGCATGCCATATGCCTTCTTCACCACCTTTTCCACCTGTGTTGCCACCTTTAAGGATCTGTGGACTTGCACACCCAGATCCCTCTGTGTGTCTATTCTCTTGATGGTTCTGCCATTTATTGTATAGCTTCCCCCTGCATTAGATCTACTAAAATGCATCACTTTGCATTTATCTGGATTAAATTCCATCTGTCGTTTCACAGCCCAATCCCTTAGAGAAACCCCCTGCTGCAATTCCTGTCAATGACAACTCAGCCATCCTCAAGGTTTTTTTTAGGTCTTTTTAAAATCCAGTATTTCTATGTATAATTCCTGGGTTTCTTTCTCTATCATCAAGGCAACGCAAATAACACGGTTAAAAGATTTTTTTTTAATTGTTTCGTGGGATGTGTGCATCGTTGGCCAGCATTTTTTGCCGGCCTTATATTGCCCTTGAACTGCGTGGCTTGCTAGGCCATTTCAGAGAGAGGTTAAGAATCAACCTCATTACTGTGAGACAGTAAGAAGTCTCACAACACCCGGTTAAAGTACAACAGGTTTATTTGGTAGCACGAGCTTTTGGAGCGCTGTCCTTCATCAGGCAAGTCACCAAATAAACCTTCATTATAAACATTACTATTGGATCTAGAACGAGGGAAAAGGAATCTTTGTCAACTTTGACAAAGTGTCATTTGGTCTTGAAATGTCAGCTCTTTTCTCTCCTTACAGATCCTGCCAGATCTGCTGAGATTTTTCAGCATTTTCTCTTTGGGAAAGGGAACCTTTTAGATGAAACTACCAGCAGGGGGTGGGTTGAATACAACATGGAGCCAGTCATGTTATAGAATCCCTACTGTGCAGAAACAGGCTATGAGTCTGTACCGATTCATCAAAACAACATCCCTCCCCACCCTGTATTCCAGCATATTTAGCACAGCTGATCCCCCTAACTAGCACATCTTTGAACTGTGGAAGGAAACCAGAGCACCCAGAGGAAACCCACACAGACACGTGGAGAATGTGCAAACTCTGCATAGTGACTCAAGGCTGGAATTGAATCCAGGTCCCTGGCACTGTGAGGCAGCAGTCCTAACCACTGTGTCACCGTTCCAACCCAAATCACCCGAGTTTGTAATAACTGATGGTGCCTGATGGCGACAAATCGAGGGGTCTTGCCCAGATCAACAGCTTTTGGGGAACGTCTCATGATGCAGCACTGTGCATAGAATTATATGGCATTTACAACTCAGAATTAGGCCTTTCTACAAGTCCACAGGTGTTTGACAACAGAAACTTCCTCCCACTCCACTAAACCATCATCAGAACATTCTCTTCCTTCCTGCTTCATGCACTATTCAGCTTCCTCTTAAATGCAACCATCCTATTTCTCTCAACTTTTCCAAGTCAAATTTCTCATTCTAACCACTGTCTGGATAAAGAATTATTTTGTTTACTCAATGTTGTTTAAATGTCAGCATTGCTGATCTTATAGAAATGGCTTGGCCAGTTCTGGAGATTGATGATGTGAGGGAGCTGGAGTAACCATCCTTAGAGATAGAATCACTTTGTTAGCTGGAGTGAATTACTCAGACTGATAGAGTAAAGGAGTTGTATCAATGCAACTGTCACTTAGATAACACCTTTACCACAGTAACATATCTCAAAGTGCTTCACAGGAGTGTGAAATCAAATACAAAAATATTTAGACACCCGACGACAGTTTGGTCCAAAAAGTATGGTTTAAGCAAGAAGAAAGATTCAGAAAAATAATTTTGATCTGTGTTTTTATGGGGTGTGGTGTCATTGGCCAGGCCAGCATTTATTGCCTATCCCTAATTGCCCTTGAGAAGGTAGTGGTGTGCTGCCTTCTTGAACCGCTGCAGTCCATGTGGGGTAGGGACTGTTAGGAAGGGAGTTCCCAGATTTTCACCCAGTGACAATGAAGGAACAGCGAGAACGTTCCAAATCAGGATGGCGTGTGGCTCAGTGGGGAACTTACAGGTGGTGGTGTTCCCATGAATCTGTTGCCCTTGTCCTTTTATATGGTAGAGGTCATGGGTTTGAAAGGTGCTGTCAAAGGAGCCTTGGTGAGTTGTTGCAGAGCATCTTGCGTTGGTGGTGGAGGGAGTGAATGAATTTTGAAAGTGGTGGATGGGGTGCCAATCAAAGGGGCTGCTTTGTCCTGGATCACCCAGGCATGTGGAGCGTATTCTATCACACCCTGACTTATGCCTTACAGATGGCAGACAGGGTTTGGGGAGTCAGGAGGGAGATGCTCACTGTAGAATTCCCAGCCTCTGACTGCTTTTGTAGCTACAGTACTTATATATCTGATCCAGTATCAATGGTCAATGGTAACCGTCAAGTGGGCATTTAGTATTGGTGATGCCTTTGAATGTCAAAGGTTAGATTCTCTGTTGTTTGAGATGATCATTTACTGGCACTTGCATGGCATAAATGTTACTTGCCACCTTTCAGCCCCAGCCCCCAATGGTGTCTATGCTTTGCTGCATATGGATAAGGACTGCTTCAGCATCTGGGGAGCTGCAAGTAGTGCTGAACATTGAGCAATCATCAATTAGCATCTTTCAGTCTGACTTTATAATGGAGTGAAGGTCATTGATGAAGCAGCTGAAGATGGTTGGGCCTAGGACACTACCTTGAGGAACTCCTTCAATGATGTCCCGGGACTGATTGACCTCCAAGAACCACAACCATCTTCTTTTGCGCCAAGTATGACTCCAACCAGTGGAAAGTTTTGCTAAGGCTCCTTAATGCCACATTTAATCAAATACTGCCTTAGTGTCTCATCTCCCCTCTTGAACTCAGCTCTCTTATCTGTAAAATTGTAACAAGGTCACCCAGGCAGAAACAACGTGAGCACCAGTTTATTACTAAATAAGTTCTGCATGATCGCACTGTCATGGACCCTTCCATTATTTTACTGATGATTGAGAGTATACTGATGGGGCGGTAATTGCCTGGGTTGGATTTGTCTTGTTTCTTGTGTACAGGACATAGCTGGCAACATTCCGGTAAATGACAAATGTTATAGTTGTCCTGGAACAATTTGGCCAGAGGCAATGGTAAGTTCTGGAGCACAAATTGTTAGTACTTTTGCTGGAATGTTGTCAGGGTCCATAACCTTTACAGTTTCCAGAGCCTTTAGCCATTTCTTGATGTCACTTGGAGTGAATTGAGTTGGCTGGAGACCAGCATCTGTGATGTCAGGGACCTCTGGAATGGGCTGAGGTTGATTATCTACTCGGTGCCACTGGTTGAAGATGGTTCGCGTAGGCCTAGCGTGTGAAACAGGAATGGCAATAGCCAGGATGACTAAGAGATTTGGAGGAAGGCAGAGATCTTGAAAGGTTACAGGGCTGGCAGAGGTTACAGATATTGCAAGTGGTGAGGCCGTGGGTTTAATTTAGCATTGTTGCACTCAGTAACTCTTTCCTGGTTATCAAAAATATATTTATAGACAGGAAGAAAAATAAAATTCAATAGGAATCTAGTTGTATTCGCTGTTCTTCATTTGATTTTACGCATGATTTTATTTCCCTTCCCTCTTTTGGTTTTCCATGGCCCATATATGATCGCACAACATTCCTGTCCCTACTTCCAAAGATGTGCGGGTTAGGTGGATTGGCCATGCTAAATTTCCCCTTAGTGTCAGGGGGACTAGCTAGGGTAAATGCATAGGATTAAGAACAAAGAACAAAGAACTGTACAGCACAGGAAACAGGCCCTTTGGCCCTCCAAGCCTGTGCCGCTCATTGGTCCAACTAGACCATTCGTTTGTATCCCTCCATTCCCAGTCTGCTCATGTGACTATCCAAGTAGGTCTTAAACGATCCCAGCGTGTCCGCCTCCACCACCCTACTTGGCAGCGCATTCCAGGCTCCCACCACCCTCTGTGTAAAAAATGTCTCTCTGATATCTGAGTTAAACCTCGCCCCTCTCACCTTGAGCCCGTGACCCCTCATGATTGTCACCTCCGATCTGGGAAAAAGCTTCCCACTGTTCACCCTATCTATACCCTTCACAATTTTGTACACCTCTATTAGGTCTCCCCTCATTCTCTGTCTTTCCAGGGAGAACAACCCCAGTCTACCCAATCTCTCCTCATAGCTAAGACCCTCCATACCAGGCAACATCCTGGTAAACCTCCTCTGCACTCTTTCCAAAGCCTCCACGTCCTTCTGGTAGTGTGGCAACTAGAACTGGATGCAGTACTCCAAATGTGGCCTAACCAATGTTCTATACGGCTTCAGCATCAGACTCTGTTCTTAAACTCTATACCCCGTCCTATAAAGGCAAGCATGCCATATGCCTTCTTCACCACCTTTTCCACCTGTGCTGCCACCTTCAAGGATTTGTGGACTTGCACACCTAGGTCCCTCTGTTTTTTTATACTCTTGATGGTTCTGCCATTTATTGTATAACTCTGCCCTACATTAGTTCTACCAAAATGCATCACTTCGCATTTATCTGGATTAAATTCCATCTGCCATTTCTCTGCCCAATTTTCCAGCCTATCTATGTCCCGCTGTATTGCCCAACAATGTTCATCGCTATCAGCAAGTCCAGCCATCTTTGTGTCATCCGCAAACTTACTGATCACACCAGTTACACCTTCTTCCAAATCATTTATGTACATCACAAATAGCAGAGGTCCCAGTACAGAGCCCTGCGGAACACCACTGGTCACAGACCTCCAGCCGGAAAAAGACCCTTCAACTGCTACCCTCTGTCTCCTGTGGCCAAGCCAGTTCTCTACCCATCTAGCCACCTCTCCTTGTATCCCATGAGCGTTAACCTTTCTCACCGACCTGCCATGAGGGACTTTGTCAAACGCCTTACTGAAATCCATATAGACGACTTCCACGGCCTTTCCTTCGTCAACCATTTTTGTCAGCTCCTCAAAGAACTCTACCAAATCTGTAAGGCATGACCTCCCTCTGACAAAACCATGCTGTCTGTCACTAACGAGATTGTTCTGTTCTAAATGTGCATACATCCTATTGCTAAGGATCCTCTCCAGCAACTTCCCTACCACGGATGTCAAGCTCACCGGCCTATAATTACCCGGGTTATTCATAAGGACATAAGAAATAGGAGCAGGAGTAGGCCATATAGCCCTTCGAGCCTACTATATTCCTACTACCCTTCTTAAATAACGGTACCACATTCGCTATCCTCCAATCCTCTGGGACCTCACCTGTATCCAATGAAGAGACAAAGGTTTCCATCAGAGGCCCAGCAATTTCATCTCTTGTCTCCCTGAGCAGTCTAGGATAGGATTATGGGGATTGTGCCTGGGTGGGATTGTGGCCAGTGCAGACTCGATGGCTGAATGGCCTCCTTCTGCGCTATAGGATGCTATAATTCTATACTGTGAGGACAAGCAGGGAGAGCTCCTATAGGGCATCTGGAAAATCACTTTGAGCTTACAGGTATTATTGTTGTGTCTTTTATTTTTATTGGTTCTCCTGTACAAGTCTTCAACTTGGCAGAAGTATTCTTCAAGTTCAGTTGTTTGACTCTGTCTCTTAGGTACTGAAATACATGCTCACCCATGGCCAATGCCCTTATATCCAGTTCCATCTCAACAGGCTTCCCATTTATCCACAGCATTACAGTAACAGGGTTTATCTTGGTTGTTTTTAGGTTAAACAGAGAGTGAGTGGCAGAATCACCAGTGCTAGGCTCTTCCACATTGTATACCTGTAACATCTTGGTTGATCAATTTTTTTTAGTCAGTCATGGAACGTGGGCAAGGCTGGCTGGCCAGCATTTACTGCCCATCTCTAGTTGCCCTTGAGAAGGTGGTGGTGAGCTGCCTTCTTGAATCGCTGCAGTCCATGTTCTGTGGGTTGACCCACAATGCCATTAGAGAGGGAATTCCAGGATTTTGACCCAGCAACTGCGAAGGAACAGTGATATATTTCCAAATCAGGACAGTGAGTAGCTTGGAGGGGAACTTGCTGGTGGTGGTGCTCCTATGTGTCTGCTGCTCTTGTCCTTTGAGATGGAAGTGGTCGTGGGTTTGGAAGGTGCTGCCTAAGGATCTTTGGTGAATTGCTGCGCTGCATCTTGTAGATAGTACACACTGCTGCTACTGAGCGTCGGTGGTGGAGGGAGTGGATGTTTGTAGATGTGGTGCCAATCAAGCAGGCTGCTTTGTCAAGCTTCTTCATTGATGTTGGATGGTGTCAAACTTCTTGAGTGATGTTGGAGCTGCACCCATCCAGGCAAGTGGGAAGTATTCCATCATTCCTGACTTGTGCCTTGTAGATGGTGGATAGGCTTTGGTCAGTCGGGAGGTGAGTTGATCGCCACAGTATCCCTAGCCTCTGACCTGTTCTTGTAGCCAATGTGTTTATGCGGTGAATCCAGTTAAGCTTCTGATCAATGGTCACCCCAAGGATGTTGACAGTAGAGAATTCAGTGACATCATTGAATGTCAAGGAGTGGTGGTTAGAGTATCTCTTATTGGTCATTGCCTGGCATTTGAGTGGCACGAATGTTACATACCACTTGTCAGCCCAAACCTGGATATTGTACAGATCTTGTTGCATTTGAACATGGACTGTTTCAGTGTCTGAGGAGTCACGAATGGTGCTGAACATTGCAAATTCATCTCAGTGTAATTCGATGTGATTTAACTCTTGTAATTATTTGCAATGAGAGGGAATGAGAATCGGTTTAATTCATTAATACTCTATGCATTAGCATTGAGTGTAAAAAGATTTCTCCGTACAATGAGATTGCATGGAAAGAAGTTTGATTGATTGAAATATTACCATCTAGAATGAATAGCAAGTCAGCTGTTTTGCCAGAATTTGATTAATGGCAGAGAATGAAAGAGGTTTCCATTAGAACTTGAGATAAAAGGGATTGAATGTGAAAGCCGAGATGGTGCATTACATTTCTCCAGACAGATTGCAAGGGACGTGTTTTTATACGGTTGGCTCAACTGCTTTTTTCTGGAAAACCATTAAAAACATAGATTGACAGTAAACTGAAAACAGTAACCAGCTTGAGTCATCCTGCAAGATGATACTTGTTTCCTTAACTGAACCTTGTTGATAAACAGAGCCATCACTGACAAGAACACAAGAAATAGGAGCAGGAGAGGACCAATTGGCCCTTCGAGCCTGCTCTGTTGCCCAGTACAATCATGGTTGATCTTGGGTTTCAAATCCATTTTCCAACCTGCTCTCCATATCCCTTAATTCTGAGATTCTGAAAAAATGTCCATCACAGCCTTCAATGTACTCAATGATGAAGCGTCCACAACCCAATGGGACAGAGAATTTTAAAGATTCACAACCCTTTGAGTGAAGCAATTTTTCTTTATCTCGGTCCTAAATGACCGGTCCCTTATAGAATCCCTACAGTGCAGAAGGAGGCCATTCAGCCCATCGAGTCTGCACCAACCACAATTCCACCTAGCCCCTATCCCCTTTGCCTGTTCTACCCGTGTCTGCGTGGGTTTCGTCCGGGTGCTCTGGTTTCCTCCCACACTCCAAAGATGTACGGGTTAGGCTGATTAGCCACGCTAAATTGACCCGAGTGTCAGGGGAATTGGCAGGGTAAATATGTGGGAATAGGGCTTGGGTGGGATTGTGGTCGGTGCAGATTCGATGGGTCGAATGGCCTCCTTTTATATTGTAAGGATTCTATGAAAACAATGACCACTCTAACATGCTAGACAGCTGTGGCAAAGTTGGTAGCCTCCAAATCAGAAGATTGGGTGTAAACTGTGTGCTGTCACACAGGAGAAAACAGGCAAACCTGTATTTATATAGCACCTTTCACAACCTCAGGGCATCTCAAAGCACATGACAACCAACGTAGCACTTTAAGAATGAATTTACTGCAATAATGTTAGAAACAGAGCACAGTAAGAAGTCTCACAACACCAGGTTAAAGTCCAACAGGTTTATTTGGTAGCAAACAGCACCAGCTTTTGGAGCATTGCTCCTTTGTCAGATGAGTGGGAAGTTCTGATCGCAAACAGGGCATGTAAAGGCACACACTCAGTTTACAGAATACTGATAAAAAAGCCAGCCTTTACAGCTAATCAAGTCTTAAAGGTGCAGACAATGTGAGTGGAGATAGCATTAAGCGTAAGTTAAAGAGATGTGTGTTGTCTCCAGACAGGACAGCAAGTGAGATGTTGCAAGCCCAGGCAAGTCACGGGGGTTACAAATAGTGTGACGTGAACCCAAGATCCCGGTTGAGGCTGTCCACATGTGTGCAGAATTTGGCAATCAGTCTCTGCTCAGTGTGAAGTGTTCACTAACAGGAAGATTCATTCAGGCATTCACGGGCATTCGGCCTCTGATCTTTGGGTAAATGTTCTCCAAGGCGGCCTTCATGACACACGACAGCACAGAGCCGCTGAGCAGAAACTGACAGCCAAGTTCTGCACACATGAGGATGGCATCAACTGGGATCTTGGGTTCATGTCACACTATCTGTAACCCCCTTGACTTGCCTGAACTTGCAACATCTTACTTACTGTCCTGTCTGGAGACAATACACATCTCTTTAACCTATGCTTAATGCTATCTCCACTCACGCTGTCTGCACCTTTAAGACTTGATTAGCTGTAAAGACTTGCATCTTAATAGTATTCTGTAAACTGTGTGCCTATATATGCCCTATTTGTGATCAGAAGTCCCCACTCACCTGATGAAGGAGCAGCGCTCCGAAAGCTAGTGGCATTTGCTACCAAATAAACCTGTTGGACTTTAACCTGATGTTGTGAGGCTTCTTACTGTGTTTACCCCAGTCCAACACCAGAATCTCCACATTACAGCTACCAGCAACAGAGCAGCCAGTTTACAAGGTTCCACAAATAGTGAAATGATAACACCCAGTTCTTTGTAGTTGGTTGAAGGATAAATATTCACTGGGTCAGCAAGAGAAACTGCCCTGCATTTCTTCGAACAGTGTTGTATTATCCTTTCCGTTCACACGAGATCAGATAGGGCCTTAGTTTAATGTCTAATTTGAAAGACAACACACCTTTGACAGTGCAGCATTTTCTCAGCACCGACTGCAGGACAGGAGCTGGGGGAGGGGGTGCGAAACAGGGAACGAAGTATCTTAAACAAAGCATGAAATGCTTTTACTTCTGGCAATGATTTAAAAGACACCTGTGGATCACTAATTTTAGCTTGGCATGGGGAAAACTTTGGCAATTGTTTACTCAAAGACGTGGTCCGTTTAAACTGCCTGTCGCAGGTCAAAGCTGCATTCACAGATTGCAGGTGCAGTGTTCTATATGAGTCACACATCTGCTACCTGCCAATGAATATTTGAGTGAGAGAGAGAGAGACAGCTCAAAGCCGTGAAACTGCCAGCGGGACGACTGCGGCGCAATCATGATTGTGCCTCTCATGGCAGGTTGTTTAGTTAGCTGTTTCTAAAGCCAGTGTAGCTATTCCTTAACCGATTCCACAATAAAACTCTCTAAATTGGCTAACCTGACAGCAAATGCGCACATGATGTTTTCTCTAGCTTCATGTTCTGCACCATTACCTACTCCCCCACAGCCCTGCCATTTGCAAATCGACTGGATGTAGCTAGACCTGTAAAATCATGCAGTTTTACAGTATTTGGCCCATTGTGCCTGTGTCAGCTCTTTCCTCATAGCCCATGCAAGTAGGAGCACCTCTTGTAGGGTGTTGCGATGGGACAGTGGTGAGCACAGTTGCCTCACAGCGCCAGGGTCCTGGGTTCAGTTCCCAGCTTGGGTCACTGTCTGTGTGGAGTGTGCACATTCTCCCCGTGTCTGCGTGGGTTTCCTCCCACAATCCAAAAGATGTGCAAGTTAGGTGAATTGGCCATGCTAAATTCTCCCTCTGTGTACCCAAACAGGTGCTGGTGTGTAGCGATGAGCAGATTTTCACAGTAACTTCATTGCAGTGTTAAAGTAAGACTACTTGTGACTAATAAATAAACTTTAACTTCATATCCAAATTGCTTTTGAAAGTTCCTCTTAAATCTTCTTTCATCACCCTTTCAAATTTTCCATTCTAGTTGAAAAAAAATCCTCTTTATCAACCCTCTGATCCTTTTGCTAATTGTCTCGGATCTGTATGCTCTGGCTATAGACCTTCTTTGCCAGTGGAAAGAGTGGATAAGGAGAACCAATCAAAACACATCATCAGTTTGAACACCTTGATGAACTCTGCCTTTAAATTTTCTCTGCTCCAAGGAGACCTATTGCAACTTCACTGGTCTCTCCACATAACTAAAGTTCTCCACCCACGAATATAACCTACTAAATCTCCCCTGCTACTCTCCAAGGCTTTGACATCCTTCCTAAAGTCTGATGCTTAGAATTGAACACAATGCAATGAAAATTCTAAACTGACTCATGTCATTATGTAACCAATGATACCATGATATGAGGATCAGCTGACCAATTGACCTAGTAGACAATGTAACCAATAGCAAAATTATGTTTTTGATTTAATTTATTATCAATTAGTATACAGTGAAAAGTACTGTTTGTTGCACGTCATAGAATCATCACAGAATCCTACAGGGTAGGAAGAGGCCCTTCGAGTCTGCACCAAACACAATCCTACCCAGGCCCTACCCCCATATAATACCCACTAATCCCCGCATCCCTGGACACTAAGGGCAATTTCTTAGCATGGCCAATTAACCAAATCCCATCTTTAGACTGTGGGAGGAAACCAGAGCACCTAGAGGAAACCCACGCAGACACAAGGGGAACATGCAAACTCCACACAGTGAGCCGAGCCAGGAATCGAACCCAGGACCCTGGAGCTATGAAGCAGCAGTGCTAACCACTGTGCTACCGTACCGCCCAAACACAAAACATAACACGTAACACAAAGCATACCATTCATAGAGAAGGAAAGGACAGAGTGCAGAAGGTAGTGTTACGGTGATAGCTATGTTGTAGAGAAAGATCAACTTAATGCAAGGTAAGCCCATTTAAAAGTCTGAAGGCAGCAGGGAAGAAGCTGTTCTTGAGTTGGTTGGTACATGACCTCAGACGCTTGGACCTTTTTCCCAATGGAATAAAGTGGAAGAGAGAATGTCCAGGATGTGTGGGGTCCTTAATTATGCTGCTTTGCTGAGGCAACGTGAAGTGTAGACAGAGTCAATGGATGGGAAGCTGGTTTGCGTGACGGATTGAGCTACATTCACGATCCTTTGTAGCTTTTTGCAGTCTTGGACAGAGCAGGAGACCTACCAAGCTGTAATACAACCGGAAAGGATGCTTTCTGATCAGTCAGTGGTCGTCAGTTGACTCCATACAAATAGAAAGCAGACAGGGATTGTTTTGAACACATATGGTCCAGGGCATGGCCTAAGTGGTAGTGTAATGAAGTTTCTTTATTAAACCTTTACTTTGTGAAGTTGGTTATTTTATTGCTTGCTGCTGGAGTATCCTTACTGCCAGATAAACAATTCACAGCCTTTTAGAGATTCCCTTCAGCCCTGGACAAAGTTCTTCCCTCTTCTATTGAAGGAGATAGTCACATTGGAATAGATAGAACATAGAACATTACAGCGCAGAACAGGCCCTTCGGCCCACGATGTTGCGCCGACCAGTTACAAAACAATGACCCACTAACCTAAACCAATCCCATATACTCAGTATATACTCAGTAGATGATTGCCAATCACTTGCAACAGGTTGCAAAAGGGTTTCAGACTGTCCTAAAAGGAGAGGGTGGTGAATGTATGGAATTCACTAAAACAGAAAGTGATTGAGACCAGAACATTGTCTGGTTTCAAGAAGAAATTAGATATAACTCTTGGGACTAAAGGGATCAAGGGATATGGAAGGTGATGGAAAGGGGGAATCAGGATACTGAATTCGATGATCAGCCATGATCAAAATGAATGGTGGAGCAGACTCGAAGGGCCTACTCCTGCTTCTAGTTTGTATGTTTCTATGAATGTGTGTGTTTTTTAATTCCCAGGTCTGTTTTTCAGCGTTCTGCTTTCATGGCAAAAAACAATCCAATTAAGCCAGGTGATGTAGTTGGGGGTTCACATGTTATCTGGGGGGCCCTGGCCACTGCCTGTCACGTGATGACAAAACCTTAAGCCAGCCACACAGTATAACTGAATCCACACGCAGTCAGTTGAAAGAATTATTAGGAAGTGTTAAGATACAAGCTTTAGAATCCCTACAGTACAGAAACAGGCCATTCAGCCCATCTAATCTGCACTGACCACAATCCCATCCAGACCCTACCCCATATCCCTACATATTTACCTACTAATCTCTCTAACCTACACATCCCAGGGCACTAAGGGTAATTTTTGACATGGCCAATCAACCTAACTCGCACATCTTTGGACTGAGAGAGGAAACTGGAGCACCCAGAGGAAACCCACGCAGACACGAGGAGAACATGCAAACTCCACACAGACAGTGACCCAAACCAGGAATCGAACCCAAGTCCCTGGAGCTGTGAAGTAGTAGTACTAACCACCGTGCTACCGTGCTGCCCAAGCTTGCCTACGCAACTAGCCCATGGTCATCTCCACCACCCCTGAGTCAAAAGGTCAGGTGAGATAGGAGGAATTGGGTTTCAAGGTAATAATTATCACCGGAATTGCAATCCAGCCCAGTTGCCGCTCCACCAGAGGGTATGGCATGAAACTGCTGTCTCTCATTGTACAAATCTGAATCATTGTGTAGAAGAACCATTCTGCCCAAACGGGCGATGCTAACATTTATGCCTCACATTGCGTCTCCACTCAGGATTTCTCAGCTTGACGTATGTATCTGACTGTATCCATGAGGGTAAACTCAGCAAATCTTCAACACTACTTTCTGACAGGAGCTTAGAGAGGTCCGAGAGCAGAGCATGGAGGCAACTCCCTCAAACCAACTTAAGAACAGGAGGCGTCCAACACTAAACTTGCAGTAAAGATTGAGCGTGCTGTGATTGTCAAAATGCTGCAGCCTCCAACACATTCGCACGCTAGTCCACTTGACTATTTTGTTGTATTCATTGCGTTCAGTCCAAATTTAACACCATTAATAATGGAAACAGCAGCAAGATAAGGTCATCAGACATAGCCCATGAAGACCACAGGCATCTCTCTGTGTTAGTCAACGGGAGAGACAATGGTTATAGTGCTTGAGGAGCAGCACTCCCCACATCAAACACAGGGCAAAGCAAAGAGACAGACCTTCAGGAACCAGTCAGTACAGCTTTGGGACCTGTGCCATTGGCATCATTCTGCAACACATTGCAAATAGCCAATCACGCTAGCTGACTCTCATGAGGGCCACTTTCAATGCATCACGCAATCAGGCAGCATCCAATGTAAACTGAGATACGAGCAAATTACTGCAGATGCTGGAATCTGAACCAGAAACAGAAAATGCTGGAAAATCTCAGCAGGTCTGACAGTTTCTGTGGAGGGAGAACAGAGCTAACACGCTGTGATGAAGAGACATTCAGACTCAAAACCGTAACTCTATTCTCTCTCTGATGTGGAGTTGCCAGTGTTGGACTGGAGTAGACACAGTAAGTAGTCTCACAACACCAGGTTAAAGTCCAACAGGTTTAAGTGGTAGCATGAGCTTTCGGAGCGCTGCTCCTTCATCAGGTGAGTCCAAAGATGTGCGGATTAGGTTGATTGGCCATGCTAAGAAATTGCCCCTTAGTGTCCAGGGATGTGTAGGTTAGAGGGATTAATGGGTATAATATGGGGGTAGGGCTTGGGTGGGATTGTGTTTGGTGCAAACTCGATGGGCTGAAGGGCCTCTTTCTGCACTGTAGGGTTCTATGATTACTTACTGTGTCTGTTCTCTCTCCACAGATGCTGTCAGACCTGCTGAGATTTTCCAGCATTTTTCTGTTTTTGAACAGCTGTTCACTAAACAGAGCAAAATGATAAGATTTGTTTGGATGACACAAAATCTAAAGCACAAAATAACTGACCTGAAACATTGACTTTTTTCTCCACAGCCAAATGCTTCACCATTTTCACTTATATTTCAGATTTACACAACCCTTTGCTCAGATATTTATTCCCATATGTTCTGAACTCACCCACCAGTGAAACAATTTCTCACGCCCATTCTATCGACCCTCTTCATAATTTTAAAATGGAAATATTGAAGTCTCTATCAGGTGCCCTTCTTTAGTCTTCTCTTTCCCAGAGAAAAGAGCGTGGCCTGCTCAATCTTTCACAATAGTTATATCCTCTGAATTCCAGCAACATGGGTGTAATTCTCTAAAATGTTTTTATTAGTCACAAGTTACATTAAAACTGCAATGTAGTTATTGTGAAAATCCCCTAGTTGCCACACTCTGGTGCCTGTTCGGGCCAATGCACCTAACCAGCATGTCTTTCAGGGGAGGAAACCGGAGCACCTAGAGGAAACCCATGCAGACATGGGGAGAATGTGCAAAGTCCACACAGACTGGGACACAGACCCCACCCAGGCCAGGAATCGAACCCAGGTCCCTGGTGCTGTGAGGCAGCAGTGTTAACCACTATGCCTCCCCACTCCTCCTGAACGGGTCAGCGCTAGGAAAGGTGTCGGGAAACTGCAGGCTCCCATCCCATTCCTGAACATTCTACCCTCACCCCCACAATGCCTCGGAACGTTTCATTGCATTAATGGGACTATATCACTGCTGCGTGTGTGTTGAATGTGATGTATTAAATCGGGGCATTGTGTTACAAATATGACAAAGGCTGCTTACACATCCATGGACCAAAAATGCTGCAGAGGCTGATTCCCACAGCAAGTCGAGTCAAGTAGCTCCACTTGCCAATCAGTGGAAAACTCAACACTCTTGGGAATGCAGAGATAAATAAGTAAAACAAGCACAGGGGATATTATCAAAGGCACAGTTTGCTGTTTGATTTTGTTGATGCAAATGAAGGCCCAGGGTAGTAGTTTCAAACACCCAGGGGTAATCACATTCTCCACTGAAATAACATTTCAATCGCGAGGTTATCTATTACCTATCCATTATCTCAAGAAGATAATTTTCTGGTTTGATGGACTCATTGGACCAAAGCCCCTGTTCCCAGTCCTCGCTGAACAGCACTTTTAAATAGCTGTATCGCCAAACCAGTCATATCGTAGAGTCACAGAATCCTACAGTGCAGGAGGAGGCCATTTGGCCCATTGAGTCTGCACTGACCATAGTCAGGTAAATTGGCTGTGCTAAATTGCCCCTTAATGTCAGGGGGGCCAGTTAGGGTAAATGCATGATGTAATGGGGAAAGGGCCTGGGTCGGATTGTGGTCCGTGCAGACTCGATGGGTCGAATGGCCTCCTTCCACACTGTAGGGATTCAATGATTCTATGATTGTATGATTCTATCACCTGTTAAGTAAACACATTATTATTATGTGATCATTTGTTCCACATCTTCCCCCTTTAAGACGGGGAAACCAGTGGCTGAGATGTAACTGTGTGCATGGACAGTCATTGTGTGTGCATTCCACTTTATAACAGACAGATTGAATAGGCTAATAAAACATACTATGCACATAGGGTGAAATATGGATTAAGCTGCTGCAGCTGGTGCATAGTCCATCTTGTCTCCTCCAACCCCCGGTTTGTTGTGTAAAGGAGAAAGCTGAAGGCTAATTGTAGACTAGTTTGTTACATAGGCCACATGTGTTTGGTTTGGGCATACAGTCTGAGCGTGCAGTTATGCCGTCTCATGATGCTGCAGATGTTCTTGAGCTGGTGTCACCAGTGTGGACAAACTGGGGCCCTTCATTGGGTGCAAGGCTTGTTGCACGGGCCTCTGGAGAGGCCTCCATTTCTATCGATGTAGAGCGCACGTGTTGGCTGAAAGGCTGGGGTACTGTGGCTTCTGGTGCTGATTCTGGGACCTGTAATAGGTGACATCAGTTTCGTACATAGTGAGTACCATCCAAGACTGCCACGTAACTGTCCGGTTGTGGGACATGGTTGTGTACCATTGCCAACTTGTCATGGCCATATTTGATTGATTTAATTTGATTTATTATTGTCACATGTATTAGTATACAGTGAAAAGTATTGTTTCTTGAGAGCTATACAGGCAAAGCATACAGTTCATAGGGAAGGAAAGGAGAGAGTGCAGAATGTAGTGTTATAGTCATAGCTAGAGTGTAGAGAAAGATCAACTTAACGAAAGGTAGGTCCATTCAAAAGTCTGCCAGCAGCAGGGAAGAGGAAGTTCTTGACGTGAACTCAGACTTTTCTTTCCCGACTGAAGAAGGTAGAAGAAAGAATGTCCGGGGTGCGTGGGATCTTAATCATGCTGGCTACTTTGCTGAGGCAGCAGGAAGTGTAGACAGAGTTAATGGATGATACGCTGGTTTGCATGATGGATTGGGCTACATTCACGACCTTTTGTAGTTCCTTGTGGTCTTGGTCAGAGCAGGAGCCATACCAAGCTGTGATACAACCAGAAAGAATGCTTTCTATGGTGCATTTGTTAAGGTTGGTGAGAGTTGTAGTGGACATGCCAGATTTCCTTAGTCTTCTGAGAAAGTAGAGGCAGGCATTGGTGGGCTTTCCGAATTATAATGTCAGCATGGGGATGACCAGGACAGGTTGTTGGTGATCTGGACACTTGAAGCTCTTGACCTATTCTATTTCGTCCCCGTTGATGTAGGCAGGGGCATGTTCTCCTTTATGCTTCCTGAAGTCGATGACGAGCTCCTTAGTTTTGTTGGCATTGAGGGAGAGATTATTGTTGCTGCACCAGTTCACCAGATTCTCTACCCCATTCCTGTACATCTAGTCTGGAACCTGACCGCTTGACAGATGTTATTGGACTGAGCCTGTGAGCTTTGTGATCAGAGGGCAGTTTCCCTCTGAACTGGTGTTCCATGAGGGCGCCACTTACAATGTTTTTGGGTTTGGGCTGCAAAAGAGCCTTGGTACTAGGAGCTGTGGTCCAAGTGCACCTGGGGAATTAGTCAATGTGCTGATGAGGGCAGACCCTGTCAAGGATGAGGATTGCAGGGTGCAGGATGAGGATTACTGCATTGAAATTCACGTGATCCCGTGAAGATTTCTGTAGAAGATGCTTAGCTGAGTGTACCGTCCTTTCCACCAATCCATTGGATGTGGGCCTTGGGGGCTAATCGTAATGTGCTCAAAGCCGTGTGTGTGTGTGCGCGTGTGCGCGAACGTGAAGTTTCTAAATTCAGTCGAGACAAATTGACGAGATTTGAGTCATGGGTTCCTGAGGGATGCCGTGTATGGCAAAGTATCTCTTGAGCTGGATGATGACTGTGTTACTCATCCTGTCTGGCAGGGTGTCAAGTTCAAACCACCTAGAAAACGAGTCGACGAAGCCCAAATGTTCTTTACCGTCACATTTGAAAATGCCAGAGACTGTGATTGGCCAATGGGAGGTCTGGGACGTCGTGTAGGTATAGCAGTTGTTTTGTATGGTGTGGCATGGTGTTTGGGGCGGCATGGTGGCACAGTGGTTAGCACTGCTGCCTCACAGCTCCAGGGATCCAGGTTCAATTCCCAGCTTGGATCACTGTCTGTGCGGAGTCTGCATGTTCTCCCCATGTCTGTGTGGGTTTCCTCCGGCTGTTCTGGTTTCCTCCCACTGTCCAAAGATGTGCGGGATAGATCGATTGGCCATGCTAAATTGACCCTTAGTGTCCTGGAATGTACAGGTTAGAAGGATTAGCGGGGTAAATATGGTCTGGGTGGGATTGTTGTTGGTGTAGACTTGATGGGCCCAGTGGCCTCCTTCTGCACTGTAAGGTTTCTATGGCTTGAATGCAATGAATGGTGCATATCTGGAGACTTACCTCTCCACATCAGTACACACTGGGGGCCTGTACAATGATTCCTGGACTTGTACGAAGTTGCTTTCAATCCAGGGTGACCCTGGTGAAGTTGTTTGGTGTAGTACCTTCTGAAGAGATGGAGGGATGACAAAACTCTGGCCACACAGCATCAGTCCATCATTTACTGTAAAGCAGGCTTGTCCATGGGGATGGCCATCTGTCCTATAAACATTGTCTTGCCTGGATCTGGCTCCACACCATCGCCTTTTAATAAGCAACCCACGTAAGGAGCCGTTGACCCTGAATCTGCATTTTGCAGGATGAAGCTTCACTAGTATGGTCTCAATTCTGTCGAGGATGAGATGTCCATAATGTTCTTGCATGACCCCAGACCAGGGTGTCAGCAACAATGATATCACAAAGTTGGATCTGTAAAAAGTTGTTCCATGCACGAGTAGAAGATCTCGCTGTCAGTGACAATCCCAATGGGCATACGAAGAAAATGATATCTGCCAATCGGAGACATTGGAGTTTCCAAGATTCTTCAGCTAGCAGGATCTGTCAGAGCCCACATTTCACATCCAGGATGTTGGATACCGAGGCGATGGACATTCCTGCTCTTTGTTCCACTGTCTTCATAGGGTGATGGGGTCTGAGCAGCGCCTTATTTAAATGCACTGGGTCAATGCATGTCCTGACTGTACTAACTTTATATTTTGGCATTTCGAGTCCATATGATCCTTTTACAGACCCTTCTGTAGAAGGGTCACTGCACTTGAAATGTAACTCTGTTTCTCTCTCCACAAATGTTGCCAGACCTATTGAGTTTATCCAGCATTTTCTGTTTTCATTTTGTTACTGGGAAGAATTCCCTAGATCTACTTTGAAATAGTGCCCTGGGCTTTTTTCTAACCGCTTGCTCAGAACTTACTCAGCTAATCAAAGGGCGTTGGGAGAGTTATAGAACAAACAGATCTCGGAGTATGGGTTCATAGTTCTTTGAAAATGGAATCACAGGTAGATAGAGTGGTGAATGTAACCAGTGACCAATGGTAACAAGCTGTAAGGTTAGCTGACCCAGTAAACCATGGAACGAATTACAGTTTGATGTGATGGTCAGCTGACCAACTGATACACTATAAATAAGAACCTGTTTGGAATTGTGTGGAGCTTGGATTGGCCCAGAGTGAGGCCCTAATTTTGGAGTAATGAAGTTTCTTTATTTGACTCCTTTCTTTGATTTATAAATTGGAGTAAGTTTCTTGTTATATTTTTATTATCTGCATTTGAAGAGTTCCTTATGAAGAAACAAAGAAGGCTTTCGGAATGCTCGGTTTCATTGGTCAGAACATTGAATATAGGAGTTGGGACATCTTGTTGAAGTTGTACAAGACATTGGGAAGGCCACATTTGGAATACTGTGTACAGTTCCGGTCATCCTATTATAGAAAAGATTATTAAACTAGAAAGAGTGCAGAAAAGATTTACTAGGATGCTATCGGGACTTGACAGTTTGTGTTATAAGGACAGGCTGGATAGACTGGGATGTTTTTCCCTAGAGTGTTGAAGGCTTAGGGGTGACTTTATAGAGGTCAATAAAATAATGAGGGGCATAGATCAGTTAGATAGTCAATATCTTTTCCCAAAGGTAAGGGAGTCTAAAACTAGAGGGGATAGATCTAAGGTGAGAGGGTAGAGATACAAAAGGGTCCAAAGGGGCATTTTTTCACACACAAGGTGGTGAGTGTCTGGAACAAGCTGCCAGAGGTAGTAGTAGAGGTGGGTACAATTTTGTCTTTTAAAAAGCATTTAGACAGTTACAGGGGCAAGATGGGTATAGAGGGATATGGGCCAAATGTGGGCAATTTGGACTAACTTAGTGGTTAAAAAGGGCGGGCATGGACAAGTTTGGCCGAAGGGCCTATTTTCATGCTGCAAACCTCTATGACTCTATGATGCTACATGGGGGATTAAAAGATGCGTAATTGCTGGTGTTGGGCTGGGGTAGGCACAGTAAGTCCAACCAACCAAGTTACGGTCCAATTAAATAAATCTGTTGGACTTTAACCTGGTGTTGTGAGACTACTTACTGGGGGATTAAATAGGGTGTCCCTGAAAAGGTGGCCTTTCCAACAGTGCAGCACTCCTTTACATGGGATTGTGAGTCTAGATTTTGTGCTCAAACCCTGGGGCGTTGACTGGCTGCTGGGGAAATGTGCGGAATGGATGGGCCGTCAAAACAAAGCCCCATTGCTTTTCCACCCACTGATTTAACAGGATGGAAAGTTGGACCCCAGAACCTCGTCTCTGACTTTCCACTAATCACCCCAACAGGCGATCAAATGGCTGTGCCGCCAGGAGAATCTGCCCTGGAATAATCTCTTTTGCAGGGATGTGTAATAGGTGCTGTCTACATTAATAAGTGTCATTGAGCTCAGACTGCTCAATAAACGCTTTGTCTTTTCTCCCTTCAAAAAAAAACCCCCTCTTGCCCAATACAATCTAAATTGAACTTCAAATCTAATTTCATCACCTAGGAGCTGGAAAATGAGACTGCAATTCAAGCTTCAAGAAAAGAGGAGGAAAGGTGGGCAGAGTGGGGCATCGAGAGACGTGTTACATCTTTAATGATGAGGCCAGTCCGAAACACTTGAACAAAAATCAGAATCTGCTGCCTGGCGTGACATAAGCACCCAGAAACAATATGCTATATGGAAACCAGTTACAATTTAACGCTCCGACAAGCATTTCAATAGCGCCCCAGTAAATTGAAATCTTTACAGCTACGAGGAATCGGCTCAGGCCACAGACAGCAATTTGTCAGAGGAGACTTATCCTTCTGATAGAAACTGTCAGCTTGTTTTGCTGCAATGACCAGTGATACATGGAAGATTCGTCTTCCATATGAATCACAGATGAGACACGATCAGAGCGACTTAATGGCATTAACACCTTCATTCTCTCAGTTCAAATACTTGTAATAAAAAGCCACGTCTTTTATGCAGTGATTTTCACAGCCTAAGAACATCCCAAAACCTTTCTCAGCCACTGAAGTACTTGGAAATGTGATCACTGATTACTGCGCAGCCCGTTTGTGCACAGTAAGCTTCCACAAACCTGCCATGAGATAATGATCAAATAGCTTCCCATCTTCGAGGGTCCTATCCAGGATATATCCAGAAGATCCCACCACAGCAGCTGATGCAATTTAAATTCCATTAATGAATCTCACAACACCAGGTTAAAGTACAACAGGTTTATTTGGAATCACAAGCTTTTGGAACTCTGCTCCACTCACCTGATGAAGGGGCAGTGCTCCGAAAGCTTGTGATTCCAAATAAATCTGTTGGGCTTTAACCTGGTGTTGTGAGACTTCTTGCTGTGCCCACCCCAGTCCAATGCTGGCATCTCCACATCATGGCTTCCATCAATAAAGTCTAGAATCAAATTTAGTCTCAATAATGGTGATGATGAAACTATTGTCAATTATTATAAAGACCCATCTGGTTCACTAATGCCCTTTTGGAGAGGAAATCTGCCATCCTTACCTGGTCTGGCTGACATGTGACTCCAGATCCACAGCTGTCAACTCTTAACTGCCTTCTTAAATGGCCTGGTAAGCCATTCAGGTCAAGGGCAATTAGGGATGGGCAACAAATGCTGGTCTTGCCAGTGACGCCCACATCCCATCAACAAATGTTTTTTGAAAAGATGAACTGCCCACTCTCCCCACTGCATGAAATTACCCGATTACCCGGATTAAATATCTGCTGGGCAACTACCCTGCACCTACCCTGGAACCATCTGAAACTCCAATTTATATCAGAAACTTTGGATAGTTCTCACTGTCTGACCAGAATAGTTACCAGAAGGTAGAAAAATTAAAACCATTTCTAATTCCTGGGTAACTTTGCTATCAATAATCCCCCTGCATCCCCAGTCACCTACTTGCACCATCTTGACAAGCCCACACACTCCCGACTACCATCCCAACCCCATCTGACAAACCTCTACGCCCCCCATGACTACTGTCCCAACCTTCTCTGACAAACCCCTACTCCCCTCATTGACTAATGTCCCAACCCCCTCTGGCAAACCCCTATGCCCCCAACTACAATTACAACCCTCTCTGACAAACTCCCAGTCCCCCGACAACTGGCCCATTCCCCCCTCTGACTAACGCGCCCCCACCCCCCCCCCCCCCCCCGCCCCCAACTTTTGTCCCATTCCCGCTCTGACAAAGATGTGGAGTTGCTCCGAAAGCTCGTGATTCCAAATAAACCTATTGGGCTTTAACCTGGTGTTGTGAGACCTCTGGCTGTGCCCACCCCAGTCCAACGCTGGCATCTCTATATCATTGCTTCCATCAATAAAGTTTAGAATCAAACTTAGTCTCAATAATGGTGATGATGAAACTATTGTCACCATAATATGACAACTATGGGGTGGGCACAATAAGCAGTCTCACAACACCAGATTAAAGTCCAAAGGTTTATTTGGTAGCACAAGCTTTCAGAGTGTTGCCCCTTCAGCACTCATCTGATGAAGGAGCAGTGCTCTGAAAGCTTGTGCTACCAAATAAACCTGTTGGACTTTAACCTGGTGTTGTGAGACTCCTTACTGTCCCTCTGATAAACACCCCCATCCACCCTGACTAGTGTCCCATTACCCCCTCTGAGTAACCCTCACCCTCCTGACTGCAATCCACATCCGTGATTAGCATCCCTCAGCTAGTCTTCCCTACCCTCTGACTTACCATCGGACCCATCCTACCCTTCCCACTGAGCCCACCCAGTTTTCCCCCCAACCCATTCTAACCCCCAACTGACCACCTGAGCCTCCTGATCCACCCGACCTCCTCCCCAGACCACCGGACACCCCCCTGCCCCCGAGGACATGGCTTCCTTTCACCTGCCTCTGCTGTACTCAAGTGTCTGTCTGGGGAATCTGCTGCATTCTAATATTCTCACCCAGGCCGAGGCAGAAAGTCAGGTGATTAATACTGCAGCTGCAATCTAGTGGAAGTAAAAAGGGGCAGAGTGGCACTCTGACTGTGAGCATCACTCAGAAGTTCTGATCCAATCTGTTTCAGTGATGTTGGTTGAGAGGTAAGTATGTGGAGAACTTCCTGGACCGTCCTCAAAACAGAGCCAGAGGATCATTTACATCCACCAAAAAAGTCAGACTGGGACTTGGCTCATCCAAAAGACAGTACCTCTGACAGTGCAGCCCTTGCTCAGTGCTGCACTGCGAGTGTCCACTTAGATTATGTACTTAAGTCCCATGAGTATATTTTGAACCAACACCTTCTAACTACATTAGGGGTTGGGGGGGGCGGATGGGGGGGTGCTGCTGGTTGATGTGGGGAGAGGTGAGAATGCTCTGAGCTAAGGTTGACATTATAGAACATGACTCATGGGGTTCGGTTTAGCTCTGTTGTCTGGATGACTGGTTTGTGATGCAGAACAACACCAACAGTGTGGGTTCAATTCCTGTGCTGGCTGAGGTTATTTATGAAGGTCCTGCTTTCTCAACCTTGCCCCTCACCTAAGGTGTGATGATCGCCTGGTCATCTGGGACCCTGTGCCTTTATAACTCGCTATTATGATTCACTGCAGGAAGGTTCCCTGATTTATTTTCACAATCGCAGATTCTTATTCATTGTCCACTTGCTCACATTGCATTTAATAAAATTTTTGCACTTTGCACAGTCGTCCAATTTAACCTGTTAAAATATCCCTTTTTTTTTATATATAGTACCAATTTATTAAAATGAATTTTGTTGACAGGATGTCTGTGACGTTGGCATTCATTGCTGATCTCTGATTTCCTGGAAAGGCTGCTACAGGATCTTTTCTTCGAACTGTTATAATCCTCGATCTGGTCTTGCTTTTTATTTATTCATATGTGGGACATGGACACCGCTGGTTGGCCAGCATTTATTGCCCATTCCTAGTTGCCCTTGGAGTGCAGTTGAGAATCAACCACATTGCTGTGGTTTTGGAGTCACACTAACTTCACAGTAACTGGAATTTTACAGTAACTTCATTGCAGTGTTAATGTAAAGCTTACTTGTGACTGATAAATAAACTTTATATTTTACTTTTTTTCAAATTTATTTATTAGCCACAAATAGGCTTACATTCACATTGTGAAAATCTCCTAATGGCCACACTCCAGTGCCTGTTTGGGTACACTGCGGGAAAATTTAGCATGGCCAATGCATCTAACTTGTAGCATGAAGACCAGACTAGGTAAGGATGGCAGATTTCTTTCCCTAAAGGACATTAATGAACCAGATGGGTTTTTCTGACAATTGACAATGGCTTCACGGTCATCGGTAGATTCTTAATTCCGGATTTGTTTTTATTGAATTCAAGTTCCACCATTTGCTGCGGTGGGATTCAAACCTAGGTCCCCAGAATGTCAGCTGAGTTTCTGGGTCAATAGTGTAGCAATAATCCCACTAGGCCATCGCCTCCATTACAGGACATTTCAGGATGTTAATCTTGGTGATACATGTCCAAGGCAGGTTGGTGTGTGTTGTGGAGGGGAACATGGAAATGATAGTGTTCCCATGATATTGCTGTTCCTCTCCACCCTGTTGGTAAAGGTTGGGGATGTGCATTGACATAAGCTTGCTGAACCACTGCGGTATCTATTTAAATCATACAACCTGCACCCACCGTGCACCGTGATATTGAAAGTTGTGAACATCAAACAGACTCCAGATGGTGTTAATCTCCTGAGTGTTGTTGCAGTCTCCATAGAATTGTAATCAAACAGGAAATGGTAAGGGGCCAAAGAAGGAGACACAGCACAGTGGTTAGCCACTGTCTGTGTGGAGTTTGCATGTTCTTCCCATGTCTGCATGGGTTTCCTCCAGGTGCTCCGGTTTCCTCCCACAGTCCAAAGATGTGAAGGTTCGATGGATTGGCCATGCTAGCACTGCTGCTTCACAGCTCCTGGGTCCTGGGTTTGATTCCCGGCTCAGGTCACTGTCTGTGTGGAGTTTGCACGTTCTCCTTGTGTCTGCGTGGGTTTCCTCCGGGTGCTCTGGTTTCCTTCCACAGTCCAAAGATGTGCGGGTTAGATTGATTGGCCATACTAAGAAATTGTCCCTTAGTGTCCAGGGGTGCGGAGGTTAGAGGGATTACTGGGTATAATATGTAGGGATATGGAGGTAGGGTCTGGGTGGGATTGTGTTCGGTGCAGACTCGATGGGCCGAAGGGCCTCTTTCTGCACTGAAGGGTTCTATAGTAGAGTTCTATGGTTCTAAATTGACTGTAGTGCCAGGAGGATTAGCAGGGTAGTTGTGTAGGATTACAGTGAGAGGCCCTGGGAGGGATTGTGGTCGGTAGAGACTTATTGGGCTCCCTCTGTAATGTAGGGATTCTATGAAGGAGACGGTAAGGCGGGTGATCAAAATCTCAGTCAATGAAACTGGTTTAGGTGAATGTCTGAGAGAAGGAGAGAGAGGTGGTGATGTCAAAACATAGAGAGGTAATTCCAGAACTTAGCACCTGAACAGCCATTGGAATGGAAACCAATGGTGGATTGAAGGAAATAATTGTGGAAAAAGGAATGTGCGAAAGAGGGCCAGAATTGGAAGAACGCTGAGACCTTGGATGGTTGTAATCCTGGAAGACATTGGAAAGGTTGGCAGGAGACAAAACCAGGAGAAATCTGAACATGAGGATGAGGATTTGAAAATGGAGGTGCTGGTGGACAGGGAACAAATGTTGACCAGTGAGCACAGAGGTCAGGGCTGGATAGAATTTGAATTTTGGCAACAGAGTTTTAGCTCAAGTTTACAGAGAGTGGGAGGAGGGAGGCCAAGCAAGAAAATGTTGGATGTAATCGAGTTTGGAGGTGACAAAAGAGTGGACGAGGGTTTGAGCAGGGTTGAAGCAGGGTGAAGATGATATTACAGAGCTGGGGCTTTTTACTATGTTAAAGGCACTATACAAATGCAACTTGTTGGGATGGTGATGTGCTGTTGGAGAGAATGTGAGTCAGAACTTCCAGTCAGTGTCAAATAGAGGCCGGATTTGCAAACCGCCTAGTTTGAGATGTTATATTCCATTGGCCAGAACGTAAATGCTTGAGCAGTCAGGCACCCGTCTATTGCATGTCTATAATGAGAAGATGCCAGCGTTGGACTGGGGTAAGCACAGTAAGAAGTCTCACAATACTAGGTTAAAGTTCACCAGGTTTATTTGGTAGTATGAGCTTTCACAACGCTGCTGTTGGACTTTAACCTGATGTCGTGAGACTTCTTACTGTCCCGTGTCTGATAGGAATGCATCCGAGGGTTCTGAAAGAAATGGCGGAGGTGATAGTGGATGCCTTGGTGGTTATTTTCCAGACGTCGCTGGATTCCGGGGAAATGCCGGAAGATTGGAAAGCGGCTAATGTTACGCCGTTGTTTAAGAAGGGTGCCAGGCAAAAGGCTGGGAATTATAGGCCGGTTAGTTTAACGTCTGTTGTAGGTAAAATGTTAGAATCCGTCATCAAGGAGGAAATTGCGAGGCATCTTGAGAGGAATTGCTTGATAGAGCAGACGCAGCCCGGTTTCGTTAAGGGGAAGTCGTGTCTGACAAATTTACTGGAGTTTTATGAGGATGTGTCTAGGGCAGTGGATAGAGGACAGCCGGTGGATGTGGTCTTTCTGGATTTTCAGAAGGCGTTTGACAAGGTACCTCACAGGAGGTTATTGCAGAAGGTCAGGAGACAGGGAGTTGGGGGTAGGGTGTTAGCGTGGATAGAGGATTGGTTGTCAAATAGGAGGCAGAGAGTGGGGGTCAATGGGTGCTATTCGGATTGGCGGATGGTGACTAGTGGAGTGCCCCAGGGGTCGGTGCTGGGGCCTCAGCTATTTACCATTTATATAGATGATCTGGAGGAGGGAACCGAGTGTAGGGTGTCGAAATTTGCTGATGACACCAAGATTGGAGGAAAGGCAAATTGTGCGGAGGGTGTGGAGAGTCTGCAGAAGGATCTAGATAGGCTGGGCGAATGGGCCAGGAAATGGCAAATGGAATTTAATGTTGGCAAGTGCGAGGTGGTCCACTTTGGTAGGAATAATGGTAGGAAGGATTATCACTTACATGGCGAAAAACTGCAGCAGGCAACGGTGCAGAGGGACCTTGGGGTCCTTGTGCATGAATCGCAAAAACCCAGCTTGCAGGTGCAGCAGGTGGTCAGGAAGGCGAATGGGATGCTGGCCTTCATAGCGAGGGGGATTGAATATAAAAGTAGGGAGGTCTTGCTGCGGCTGTATAGGGCATTGGTGAGGCCGCAGCTGGAGTACTGTGTGCAGTTTTGGGTGCCGTATTTACGCAAGGATATTTTGGCCTTGGAGGGAGTGCAGAGGAGGTTTACTAGGCTGATGCCGGAGTTGAGGGGGTTGAGCTATGAGGAGAGGCCGAATAAACTAGGCTTGTACTCGTTAGAATATAGAAGAATGAGGGGAGATCTCATTGAGACGTATAAGATGATGAATGGGATGGATAGGATAGAGGTGGAGAGGCTCTTCCTGCTCAGAAAGGATAATAGGACTAGGGGGCACAGCCTCAAGATAGAGGGAGGACGGTTTAGAACAGAGTTGAGGAGGAACTTCTTCACTCAAAGGGTGGTGAATCTCTGGAATTCTCTGCCCGTTGAAGTGGTGGAGGCTACCTCGCTAAATATTTTTAAGACGCGGGTTGATGGGTTTTTGATAAGAGAGGGGATTAAGGGTTATGGGGAGAGGGCGGGAATGTGGAACTGAGCCACAACAGATCAGCCATGATCTTATTGAATGGCGGGGCAGGCTCGAAGGGCTAGATGGCCCACTCCTGCTCCTATTTCTTATGTTCTTCTTATGTTCTTATAGTGGAACTAACACTGTTGTAAAGTCCAGGCTAAAACTAGCAACGCAAGGGCAGCAAGAATAATTTGCCAGGGTCCTAATCCTGATGGTTATCCAAGGAGCCATATGGAAAAACAGGAGCCAGCTCGGTTGTAATATGTCTGATAATTTATGGTCCATTTATACTTGTTGTCTGGGCTCATGTGAGGAGATGGTCTCTGGGGCTGAATACGGTTACAATCCGGCTGAGGGCTTGTGCCCCAGACGGGGCGTGGAATGTAGATGGGCAGAGTCAGTGTGAGATACGCCAATCAATGGCATGGGACAAGAACAAGACTATTATTGCGTTATTAGTCACAATTAGTGTCTCTTTACTTTGCTGTGGGCAGCGAGATGCTTAAAAACAAATTAGACTACGTCTCTGACAGGACTTAATTACATGAGGGACAGTGTCACCAGCTTATTGCGTAATTAATTTTTTGAACCTTTTTTTCCCTCTTTAAACGTTTGGGGCTGTGACTATTAAAGATGCAGCACATCATCTGACAGGGGCTTGTTCTAAAGCACAGACCAGCCAGCCAGAGGCTTAGTTTATCCATAGAACAAATGGCTCAGTGTCAGACAGCAGACGGATGGTGCAGTGTCACTCAAAGGTAAATTAGGGCCTGCAGGGCTCGTACAGGTTAGTCTCGATCGCTAGCCCAAAGACGCTGCAGAGCTCAGGAGGTACTCAGCTGTTCATGCTGTGTGTTACTGGGCTGGGGTAGGCTGCCTCTCGCTGCTCCCGTCTACATGACAACAACAGCTATGCTGCTGGTTTTGCTGCATGCTCCCAGGTCAGTAATCCAGATGCTGCCCATTAATAAACAGGAAATCATTTATTCTGGAAAGCTAAAATAAAATCTGGGAATGGAAAAGAAGAATAAGAGATGATCCCATTGAAACATGTAAGATTCTGAAGGGGCTTGTCAGGATTGAGGTTGTTTCCCCAGACTAGGGAATCCAGGGTAAAGGGCCATTCAGTTAAGACCATAAGACATTGGAGCAGAATTAGGCCACTCGGCCCATCGAGTCTGCTCTGCCATTCAATTATGACTGATTTTTTTCTCATCTCCATTCTCCTGCCTTTTCCCCATAACCTCTGATTCCTTTATTAATCAAGAACCTATTTATCTCTGTCTTAAAGACACTCAATGACTTGGTCTCCAAAGTCTTCCGTGGCAAAGAGTTCCACAGGTTCACCACTCCCTGGCTGAAGAAATTCCTCCTCATCTCTGTTTTAAAGGATCGTCCCTTTAGCCTGAGGTTGTGCCCTCTGGTTCTAGATTTCCCTACTTGTGGAAACATCCTCTCCACGTCCACCTATCCAGGTCTCGCAGTATCCTGTAAGTTTCTATAAGATCCCCCCCTCCCCCCCATTCCTTCTAAACGCCAACGAGCACAGACCCACAGTCCTCAACCATTCCTTGTACAACAAGCTCTTCACTTCAGGGATCATTCTTGAGAACCTCTTCTGGACCCTTTCCAAGGCCAGCACATCTTTCCTTAGATATAGAGCCCAAAACTGCTCACAATACTCCAAATGGGATCTGACCAAAGTCTTATATAGCCTCAGGAGTACATCCCTGCTTTTGTATTCTAGCCCTCTCGACATGAATGGTTACATTGTACTTGCCTTCCTAACTGCCAACTGAACCTGCACGCTAACCTTAAGACCTTAAGTTAATTTAGGACTGAGAGATTTGTTCACTCAGATTGTGAATATTTGGAACTCTTTACTCCAGAGAGCTCTAGATGCTCCATCATTGACGATACGTAGGGCTGAGGTGGGTGGGTTTTTGGCCTCTCTGTAAGTCAAGGGTTAGCGGAAGTTGAAGTAGAAAATCAGCCATGTTCCTACTGAGCAGCAGAACAGGAGTGAGGGGCCAAATGGTCTTCACCTGTTTCTCATTTCTTATTTCTTAGAAATCTGTGCCTGAAAAGAAAATCTTTTTATAGAAGTCCCTGCAAAATAAATTTGGCATAAATTTATAACCCTTAACTTTATTCTAGTTTTGTCTCTGTGAATCTCTCCTGCTGTATATTTGCAATATTTTCTATTTATATTTTAGCCAGTGCGTGGGTAGGTACATTAATTAAGAACATTGGGAATATTCTGCCATTCAAATCCATTTACCTGCCTTGCCTTGGCTCCCTCGATAGCCCTTGCCTAAGAAATATCTAATTATTTTAGATAGTCTTTACTCAGAGGGTAGTAAGGGTGTGGAATGCCCTGCCTGCAGCAATTGTGAAATCGCCAACTTTAAGGGCATTCAAATGGTCAGTGGATAGGCATATGGATAACATTGGAATAGTTTAGGTTAGAGGGTCATTAGATTGGTTCCACTGGTCGGCGCAACATCGAGGACTGAAAGGCCTGTACTGCGCTGTAATGTTCTATGTTCTATTTCTATTTTGGAAGTTTAAATTGACCCAACATCATGATGAGAAGGGGATTTCTCTTGTTCATTATTTGGAAAAAGTGTTTCTTAATTTCTCTCCTAAGTTACATCTTAAGATTCAGGCCCTTTGTTGTTGATTTCACCACCAATGTGAATAGTTTTTTTTGTATTGCCCTGTTGTCATGCCAAGTACATGCATGAAAATATTGTAAACTTTAAATTGATCCTTTTAAAAGTGGACACCAGAAGCTTTTCAAGATGGCTGCAGTTTGTCATGTGACTTGGCAGTGCTCAGCTCCAGGCACTCCAGAAACCCAAGCAAATACTTGATTAAAATATAGAGAAGACACAGTCACTTTGTGAGATCCACACGTTCCTTTGCTAAGGGTGGACCATCAACAGGGAAGACCAGAACACATCAGCTGACTTGCCCTCCTACTTCACCATGGACAATACAGACATTGAAACTCAATGGGTGCTGGAAGAATGTGGAATGGATCTCATCGACCCTTGGGATTTGGGATGGCTCCTCATCCCAAACATAAAGACCTTGGTAGTCTGAAACTCTCAGGGCGTGAAAAGCCACAACACAGGAAGCTGACTGATCTGACACACCATGTTATTTGGAGAAGTACTTTGGACTAGTAATAGGTCACAATGGGTAAGGTAGCCATGTTTGTTATCTGCTTTATAATAAAGTAGCAAAATCAGTTCTGAACCTGATGCCATCAGAAGTACTATTTATGCCATCGAACCCAGTTGCAAGTCAAGTCCGCAATCAAGGTAATATGAAGCTATGTCTTGAAAGTGGGAGAAGGACTCTCCCCCCACCTTGCCACACACACCATCCCCCATTTGCTCCCAACCTGCTCTAAATTTGAATTCACCGGACAGCTGGCCTCCTGGCAACAGAATGACAAGAAGTCTCACAGCTTACGGAGAACTCTCTGCTTTTAAAAGATTACACTCCAGCTAAAGCATCAAACCATCAAAGAAACTACAGGTCTGCCACAAAGGAGACTGAAATAATTACGAGCTGTAATCATATTGTTTTATCTTCAGTTTTATCTAATCTTTATATGGTGTGGATGTGTGTGCATGCGTGTGTGTGTGTGTGTGTGTGTGTGTGTGTGTGTGAATGAGATGTTGCGTCTTAAACCTTAAATGTATGATAAATAATTTTCTTTATTTTTAAATTCACGAAAACTTGCTGCTGGAAATAAGTTAATTGAGACCATTCACCCTGAGGGTAAGAAGACATACTAACCTCACACTTTAAAACACTTGGATCATAGACAACAATGAAAACTTAAACCCTGTCTATTACTCTTTCAAGCTCCTTTAATATTTTAACCGCTAGAACGTTTCCGTGGTGTCACATCAGAAGCTTTTAGCACATCAATCGTAACACAAGTTGTGTCCCCATATATGAAAACAAAGTTTCTTTTCGGGGCCATGCACTACAGTGAAGGTAAGTTTTAATAAAGCTTCGGAATAGACAGAAACAGACGTCTGGTCCAGTGTACCCTATACTGTTCTGCTCTTAATGCTCCACAATTAGTTTCCTGCCAATTATCTGTCACATCCTTCCCCCACGTGAATTGGCCAACTTCATGCTATCCTCACTGCCTCACTGGCCACTTACATATATATACATACTTGAATTGGGAGCTGGAGTAGGCCACTCGGCCCTTCAGGTTTGGTCTGTTATTCAATAAGATCATAGTTGATCTGATTGTAACTTCAACCCCGTGTTATTGCCCACCCCATCTCCAATAACTTATTAATCAACAATCTATTTTGCTCTGCTTTAAAAATAGTCGAAGATTCTGCTTCCAATGCCTTTTGGGAAGAGATTTCTGAAGACTCACAACATTCTTGAGAGAAAATAATTCTCTTCATCTCGGTCTTAAATGTGTGACTCCTTATTTTTAAACAGTGCTCCCGGGTTCTAGATTCTCAGCTAATCAGAAACATCCTTTCCACATCCACTCTGTCAATACTCCGAATCATCTGAAAGGTTTTGATCAAGTTGCCTCTTACTCTTCCAAACTCTGGTGGATACAAACCTAACCTCTTCTTTTCTCAGAAGACAACCCGCCCATTCCTGGTATTAGTTTGGTAAACCTTCTCTGAACTGCTTCCAGTGCACTTACGTATATTTTGAAATAAGGAGACCAATACAATGCACAATAATCCAGAAGTGGTCTCCCAAATGCCCTGTACAATTGCAGCAAAACCTCACTACCATTGGTATTCAATTCCCCTCACGATACACAGTAACATTCTCTTAGCTTTCCTAATTACTTGCTGCACCTATGTAATAGCTTTGTGTTTGATACACTGGGACACCCAGATTCCTCTGCACCTCAGAGCTCTGCAGTCTCTGTTTAGATAATAAGTTACTTTTTTATTCTCCATGCCTGCATAGAGAATTTCATTTTTGCCCACACGACACTCCAAATCTTTGCTCATTCACTTAACCTATCAACGTCTCTTTGTAGTCTCCTTCGATCTTCTTCACAATCCACTTTCCTATCTTTGTGTCATCAGCAAATTTAGCAACCACGCTTTCAGTCCCTACATCCAAGTCATTTATAAAAACTGTAAAAATCTGAGGTCCCAGCACTGATCCCTGTGGCACACCACTCGCCACATCCTGCCAACCAGAAAACAGACCCATTTATGCCAACTCTCCACTTCCTGTTAGCTAGCCAATGTTACCCACACACCATGAACTTTTACTTTCCACAATAACCTTTCATGTAGCACCTTACCAAATGCCTTCTGGGAATCTAAGTACGGTGCATCCATTGGTTCCTCTTTATCCACAACATATGCAGCTCCTTCTAATAAACGGGTTGAACGTGATTTCCCTTTCACATAACCATGTTGACTCTGCCTGATTGCCTTGAATTTTTCCAAATGCCCCACTCTAACATCTGTAACAACAGTTTCTAACATTTTCCCTATGATAACTGTTAGGCTAATTGGCCTATAGATTCCTGCCTTCTGTCTCCTTCCCCTTTTTGAATCCAGGAGTTACCTCTCTTACTCACGTAACTGTCTAACTGCTTTTTAAAAGACAAAATTGTACCCGCCTCTACTACTACCTCTGGCAGCTCGTTCTAGACACTCACCATCCTCTGTTCTACAAGATTAAGGAAGCTCACTTCAAATAAAGCAATAAATATAGTGAAACTATAGTTAAAAGCAGTTAATATTGCAGTTGCTGGTATGAAAAAATTAAGTTACAACAATTGTGGAAATTAAGTTATGACAAACAACTCGGTCAAGTAATAGAAAATAATTATTAGCCAACAAGACCTGCAGTGAGGCCAGCACTTATACACTCAGGATAAGCGACTAATGTAAGCCTTGTGTCAGTTTTATAAACAGTGTTCCCAGCCTTGGCCACAGGGTGAAAATAAGACCCTTTCAATAACAAAATTCGAAAGAGCAAAATATGGTGAACTATAACTGTAACATTTTCTGTCTGAATCAATAGAACACCTTGCAATGCTAGGAGATTTTTACAGTAACTTCATTGCAGTGTTAATGTAAGCCTATTTGTGACACTAATAAATAAGCTGTAAGCGTGACTCACACGTAAGAGTACATTGAGTGTTGGACAGAGTTGTGTGCGCAAGTAAGCATGGAGACAGCTCCTAGCCTGAACCTTGTACTATAGATGTCTATATATGCTATTGTAGTTAATAAATACATGCAATTAAATTGCACAATTACAATTGAATACTACAAAGACATCATTAAGACCTCCTGGACAGTATCTAACATCCTACAACAGTGTCCTGATCAATCTTTATCCCTCAACCAAAATCACTAAAATAGGTTATCCAATCATTATCACATTGCTGTTTGTGGAATCTTGCTGTGCACCAAAATGGCTTACATTACAACAGTGATTACACTTCAAAACTACTTGATTGTCTGTGAAGTACTTTTGGAGATCATGAGGTTGTGAGAGATTCAAGTCATGTTTAGGGACTCAATTTTAGACCAGTCATGGACAATTTTACAGAGTTAGCTCTTATTGTCTGTGATAATTGATATTTGAATGTGAGGTGTGGGTAGTCCTTGCCCTTGGTGGGTGAGTCAATTTTAATTAAACCAGCAAACGCTTTTTGGTTTTAAAAAGGAAAAGGTTTGTTTGTTTTTCACACCCTTGCTCTGGAGGTTACTAAAGAAATAATGTATTACTCACTCTCATACATAAACTAGGGACAGAGGAAGATACAGACAGTATTTATAAAAACTGATTGGGTCTCAAACACAATACAGGTCTGTTACTTTGTGGTTGTATTGTTAGGTTTTTGGAAGTGAAGTCTTTGAATTGTGAAGGCGTCTCTGCAGCTGCGATGGTACTCGTAGTTGATCAGCAGCCTATTGGTCTTCTTAGGTAAGCTTGAAGATGGAATCGGACAGTGTGGAGACAGGAGGTGCTTTATTCCCCTTCCAAGGAACAGTGACATGACCCTTCTTTAGCCGGGTTGATTTACAGCCTGTACTTGCTGCTCCCTCTATCCGTGTGTAATGAAATTCTGTGTTCGATTTCTGTCTGGAGTCCCGACTTGTAGCAGTAAACTCTATTCTTAAACAGGGAGAAAAGATGGCTGCTATACCATGTGACCCTGCAAATAAGGCCAAGTTATCTTTCAAATAAGGCCTTATGATCATTTCAATTACAGCCTGAATCCTTGTCCCACCAGCTTTTCATACTTTATCAGTCGGTATGTGCGTGATGGAAAACCTTCAAAGTCAATGGTGTCTACTAGCACTTGGTGAGGATTCCTTGAATCCAAAATGTCTAATATTGTCTGAGAATGTCTTCATGAGATAAGAGACAATGGTTGAAAGCCGCAGAAGTCATGTGATCTCAGAGTCCCCTTTTATTTACAGTCCATTTTTAAAATTGTAATCTTTAAATATAATTTTCACCAAAATCCCAGATGACCATAGATAAAAGCAGATTACTGCGGATGCTGGAATTCAGAAACCAAAAGAAAAAGTGTTGGAAAATCTCAGCAGAAAAAGCAGCATCTGTAAGGAGAGAAAAAAGACTAAATGACGCTTTGTCGAAGGGTCATCTGGACTCGAAACGTCAGCTCTTTCTCCTCTCCTTACAGATGCTGCCAGACCCAGATGACCATAAGCTGCTCTTCCCCTTGAGAGCGAGACCTGACGGGTGGTGATTTAACCTGAGGATCACCACACCTCAGGCAAGAGGCAACGCTGAGAAGGTGGGACCTTCATGGATTACCCCAGCCGGTACGGGAACTGAACCCGCAATGTTGGCAATACTCTGCATCACTAACCAGCTGCCCAGCCAATTGAGCTGAACCTTGTATTATACTGTGATTGACACTTCAAACTTTGATTTCATTTTTGGGAGGAAATGAGAAATGATATTCCCATTGAAATAGGAGACCTATTTATTAATCAAAAAACATATTACTTACGGTCCTTAATCTGAATTATTTATTCAAAAGGTAACGTTTTTATGTACATGATCAGTGCAGTATGGTGGAATGTCTGCCTGGGAGGATGGTGGAGGTGGGATGCCTCACATCTTTTTAAAAATACCTGGATGAGTACTTGGCACATCAAAACATTCAAGGCTATGGAGCATGTGCTGCAAATGGGATTAAGTGGGCAGGTCGGGATGTGATGACTTCAGGCAGGCTACTGAGGTTGGCTTGCTAGTTTGTCCATTCTGACTGTCTGCCCCTCTACTGCGGCTACATTCACAGCTGGGGTCCCTGGACAGGGAGCATGCGGTGTCCATGGGTGCCACTGACGCCTTCCACACCCGTTGGACGCCGCAGGGGCTGGGGTGTATTATGGACCCCGGCAATCACCTTTTGATTTAATGTTTTAAGTTTCCTTTTGTTCGGGCTGTCCGCCACTTCCTCTTGGGGAGCTGCCCCTTTTAATTTGTCCCTAAGTTAATTTGAGTTTGTTTATTTGTTTGGTGTTGAAAGAGATTCCTGATGAGTCCTAATTGATGGTTAAATCAGGGAGCCTCATGCTCCCTGTTTAAAGCAGGTGTGTCAGACTCCTAGCCTGCATTCAGCAGAGAGCGACTGGAGAGCTGGCTGTGTACAGATGTATGGTGTAAACAAAGTAACTTGGTGACGGGACTTTCACCTCCGTGGAGTTACTACAGAGGGCCTTTCATGCATCAGTGTGGACTTGACAGGGCTCTCCTGCACAGCAGTATTCTGTGATTCAGTGGTGGCCAATGCTAACTACCGTTGCCAACCCTGGTTGAATGAATTTCTGGACATGATGGACCAAAGGGCCTCTTTTTCTGCTATAAAGCTCTGGAGGTTTCATCACATGACCACCTGTCTTTCTCTGTTCTGCCAGATCACCCCGTGATCTATGCTCACAGTATCCCACCTTGCCACACCAACTGAAAATGCAGAAGATATCCTTCATTACTCAGATGGATGATTCTTGGTTGTCAAGCAGTATTTTTATTCTCCGCCTCCAGCATTTTTATAACCAGCAAATCGAATTGTTCCAAGAAAATGACAGAGAAAAGCCCCCGCCATTTTTCTTTCCACCATTTCTAAGGCTTTTCTCCAAGGTTGCATGGAGCATCAACCTGAATATTATCGTCAGTTCAATTTCTGAAGACTCAAGGCCAATCTCGAATGGTTGGCCATCCTCGGACTGCAGGGGATGTGTAACGTGACTCAGGCCTGCTACAGTAATTCAATATCTAAGCAGCAAGTTCTGAGCGTGCGCCAGGCTGGAAGACAAGACACTTCCTCCAAAGTGACGAGAAAGATAATTACAGGATGAGTCAGTCCGCACCCCCACATTCCTGAGTGTACTCCAGGGCAATAAAAAAAAGTACTTTGATTCTTGCTTATTAATTTAAAGATTGCATAATTTATTCAACATGTTCTAAAGGGACCAGGAGCGTTGAGCTGACATCACTGGATGAGTAATCCAAAGCCCTGCTCTCATTATTCCTTAGTGTATCGTTTCAAACACACACATACACACAACTTCTGGTCCAGAAGTCGGGACACTATCCACTGTGCCTCAAGCCCTCCTCCTGCTCTAATACACACCTGATGAAGGAGTAGCGCTCCAAAAGCTCGTGATACCAAATAAACCAGTTGGACTTTAACCTTGTGTTGTGAGACTTCTTACTCTGCTCTAACACGCCAAGACAGACAAGATCAAATTCCGTCATGGTGGCTGGGGTAATTTAAATTCAATTAAATTCAAACAAAGTCATCAAACTATTGGATTGCTTCAAAAGCTCACGGGGATCAATGATACTTCAGGTTCTCGAACACTCGACTTCAGGAAAGTGAGATTTGGAAAGAAATTGCCATCCTTGCCTGGCCTGGCCTGGCCTACAGGGGAGTCCAGGCAATGTTGCTGACTCTGACATGGCCTAAGTCACTCAGTTCAACTGAGCCACCATGTTCCCAAAAGCAATAACACAGGCTTTACTGATGACACCCATATCCTGTGAATGACTTCTTTCAAAAATGATGTTCCTAAGGGAATGTGAAAATGCTCTAAGGCTAATTATGTTGGCCCCTTCAAAAGACAAATGTCCAATGTTTCCACCAAGGGCTTTGCTCCACAAATTTAAACTCTGACATGAATAGCCTCTAAGTCCAGAAAGCAAAATTCAGACTATTCATCTTTTCTATTCAATAGTATTTTTTTTAGTTCATGGGATGTGGGTGTTGCTGGGTGGGCCAGCATTTGTCACCCACCCTAACTGCCCTTGAACTGAGTGGCTCGCTCTGCCATTTCAAAGGACAATTTTTTCTAAAGAGTCAACCCCATTGCTGTGGACCTGGAGTCACATGTAGGCCAGACTGGGTAAGGACAGCAGATTTCCTTCCCTGAAGGACATTAGTGAACCAGATGGGTTTTTGTGGACAATCCACACTATATGGACATTACCTTCTTGCTACCTTTCAGGATAAACCTACTTCACTCCAGGGGTGGCACAGTGGTTAGCACTGCTGCCTCACAGTGCCAGGGACCTGGATTCGATTACTGGCTTGGGTCACTGTCTGTGTGGAACTTACACGTTCTCCCTGTGTCGGTGTAAGTTTCCTTCCACAGTCAGAAAGACATGCTGGTTAGGTGAACTGGCCACGCTGAATTCTCCCTCAGTGTAACCCGAACAGGAGTGTGGCGACTAGGGGATTTTCACAGTAATTTCATTGCAGTGTTAATGTAAGCCTACTTGTGACGAATAAACTTTAAGCTCCTTATAGCAATCTGATTCAGCCAACAGTCCTTTTGATAAAAATGTCTAATATTTGCATTTATACACGTTGATAACTTCTCACTCCTGGCAGGCGTCTAACAAATGGTTAGACAGTGGGAATAATTACAATAGGAATCAGTAACTGCAGACGTGTTTCTCACTGTGTATCCCATGGCTTTCACCCCTATGTGAGACCAAAATACTATCACATAGGAATAAAAAGCCATAGGGCACAGCAGCGACTCTGTACACACCAGAACAGCAATTTGATCCACGTGTGTTTGCGCTCAATAATCAATATCCTCTGCTTGAACTGGGACCGAGGGGAAGGGTAGTGGCAGGAGTCTCTCTATTTTTCAAATGCAGAAGTTTCCAGACAAATGAATCTGTCTCAGTAATACCAGTCATGAACTCTCCAGATATGCAGTTACTTCTGATGAAGCACAGTGAGAGGGTTTTGTGGTTCCCCAGACGGATGCACTCAAGTCTTTTAACTTGAATAGAGGCACTGCGGAAATCTGTCTGTCTACGTACATAAAGAGTCTGGTCAAACAATTCTCTTCAAAATGCTGTTCCCTTCAGAAATTCACGAGTCCTAACTGTGTGTGGGCTCGGTCCCAAAGCCTCGAGCTTGCACTCACTTTTAATTAATGGCTGATCTGTATCTTTACTCCATCAACTTGCCTCGATTCCACAGTCCTTCATAACCTTTGATCTTGGCCACATTGCCCGATTGGTGATCTGAAGATGATAAGGGGGAATTGACAAAGAAAATGTGGAGAGGATGTTTCCTCTTGTGGGGCAACCTGGATCAAGAGGTTATAGTATTTGGATAAGGGGCAGATTTAAAACAAAGGTGAGGAGAAGTTACTTCTCTCAAAGGTCTGTGGAATTCACTACCCAGAGCACGGTGGATGCTGGAGCATTGAGTAAGTTTAAAGAAGAGGTGGACAGATTTTTAATTAGTACTGGTTTTTAAGGGCTATGGGTTACCGCACAGTGGCACAGTGGCTAGCACTGCTCCCTCACAGCTCCAGGGACACAGGCTCGATTCCCGCCTTGGGTGACTGTTTGCATGGGTTTCCTCCGGGTGTTCCAGTTTCCTCCCAAAGAAGTGCGGGTTAGGTGCATTGGCCATGCTAAATTGCCCTTACTTTCTCAGGATGTGTAGGTTAAAGGGATTAGGAGGATAAATGTGTGGAGTTAAGGGTATTGGTTCTGGGTGGGATTGTTGTCGGTATGGACTCAATGGGCTGAATGGCCTCCTTTTGCACTGTAAGGACTCTGTTTCTATGAATGGGGTGGGAAAGTGGAGTTGAGGTTGAGATGAGATCAGCCATGATTGTATTGAATGGCAGCTCAAGGGCATGAACTGCCCACTCCTGGTCCTGATTCCTATGGTCATTCTTTATGGTTGCACCTACACAGTAAATCTTTGCAGACCCAAAGACTATAAGTAACCATGGCAGCAGTGGCTGGTTTTGTTCTGAGCCGTTGTCCAGATCTGCAGCAGATACCAGTTAAAGAGCTAAATCCTCTTCCGTGTGCAGTGAACCAATATTAGCCTTTCAACCACCTCTCAATTACGTCAGTGAATCAAAGATCAGAATTTCTATTTTATATGGATCAGCTCCACATTCATCTACCCATTAACACATCAAGGAAGTAATGAAAGGGGTTGCTGGTTAATTCAGAAACTTTTAAAAGGGGTTCAGGTTGTATGCTGCAATAATAAATCACAGAACTAGTTGAAGAAAGAAAGACTTCCATTAAATACCTTCCAAGGTGATTTATAGTCAATTACTTGTAAAATGTAGTCACTGTTTTAAAAGAACATAAGCCAGGATTTTTAGGATTGGAGGGATTCCCTGCTGACTGTTCCCCAGACATTTACATTAATCCCAAACTTTACTGACCTGGAGGTTAGATTTCTCCCGTCTCACAGAGCTGCCAGGACCTGCAGTGGGCAGGACAGCGATAACAAGCAGTCCCCAGAGCCTAACTCCTGGGGGTTCAGGATCAGGTAAGTTTTGTGGGTAGAGAGGGGAGGCAAAGCCTCCATGTGACGGATGGAAGTGAGAGGAGGGAGTGGGAGGGTGTTGGCAGGTGGTAGACAGACAGGTATTGGGGTGAACTGTGATGGCTGGATGTTATAGCGGGGATGCTGCTCGATAATAAGAGGGCTGTAGATGGAGCTGCAACCCCCTCCCCCTCCCTAAAACAGCCCCCCCACTTCCACCCGCCCTTCCCACCCAAGGTCTGAACCTGATTTCCTTTTCGGTTTCCCCCAAACTCCGGAGCTTCTGCCGCCACACTACCAGAAGGAGGTGGAGGCTTTCGAGAGAGTGCAGAAAAGGTTTACCAGGATGTTGCCTGGTATGGAGGGTCTTAGCTATGAGGAGAGATTGGATAAACTGGGGTTGTATCCCTGGAAAGACAGAGTATGAGGGGAGACCTAATAGAGGTGTATAAAATTATGAAGGGCATAGATAGGGTGAACAGTGAGAAGCTTTTTCCCAGGTCGGAGGTGACGAACACGAGGGGTCACAGGTTCAAGGTGAGGGGGGTGAGGTTTAACTTAGAAATCAGAGGGATGTATTTTACACAGAGGGTGGTGGGGGCCTGGAATGCAGTGCCAAGCAGGGTGGTGGAGGCGGACACGCTGGATTGTTTAAGACTTGTCTGGATAGCCACATGAACCGACTGGGAATGGAGGGATACAAACAAATGGTCTAGTTGGACCAATGAGCGGTGCAGGCTTGGAGGGCCGAAGGGCCTGTTTCCTGTGCTGTATTGTTCTTTGTTCAGTCTAACTGAGGTAGGGAGGGAAAAGGCCCTGAGATGGTGAATAATTGGGAGTCTCAATGGGGGCAAGGGGTGGCTGACCAGACCAGGCTTCACCTGTCCTAGAAGAGGGAGAGAGGGTAGTCAGGAACCCCACCAAGAAAATTTACACTCCTCCCCCACCTACCAACCCCCTAACAGGGGAGCATAAAATTCTGCCTTATTGTGACCTAGTTACACACAAGATCCCGCACATCTGAAAGTTACCAATGAAATGTTATTTTAATATGTTGCCTGAGGGATAAATATGACCAGGATACTGGGGAGAGTCTTCCTAATCTTCTACAAAAGAGCCATCTTGGGGTCTTTTGTGTCCAAATGGGAAAAGAGATGGGTTTAACATATGTGAAGGACCTATGGCCTGGGGCTTGTGCTCAAGTCTCTGGTGTGGGTCTCACAAAGTTGATTTATTTATTAGTGTCACAAGTAAGGCTTACATTAACACTGCAATGAAGTTACTGTGAAAATCCCCTGGTCGCCACACTCTGGCGACTGTTCGGGTACACTGAGGGAGAATTTAGCATGGCTAATGCACCTAAGCAGAACACTTTTGAACTGTGGGAGGAAACCGGAGCACCCGAAGCAAACCCACACAGACAGTAGGAGAACGCACAAGCTCCACACAAATGGTGACCTGAGCCAGGAATCGAACTGGGATCCCTAGCACTGGGAGACAGCAGCACCAAACACTGTGCCACTGGTTCAAACTCCGAGGTCAGCAACTGAGCTATAGTTGGGGGTCAGCTGAAGATGCTGGTAGCAGATACTAACTGGCAGATTTCTCAGTCTCACCAGAGATTCGAGAAAATTCTAAAACCCGTCTACAATCCTGGATTCGTTGGCAGAATGCAGATGGGAATGTGAGTGAATAATGATTTTTCAAATCTGTCAACTGGGCTCTAATCGTGTCAAAATGAAACTGACATTATCGACTTCTCTCTGTCTCATTTTAGTCTATGATGAGGTGACAGATCCAGCTAGAAATTTCTGACCTTCTGATGATAGACGTTGGCTTTCTCAGTCTCTGAGAATGAAAGATGTGAGTCTGCATTTGGACGCGAGGGAGAAAACCAAGCGACTCATTAAGCCTGGCAGTGATAACACAAATCTGCACACCGCTCACAAAACGTTCACTCAATCAGCTTTGAGAGGCAAACAGCCAGAGGGAGAAAAAAAAATAATTGGTCTACTTTGGGACGAAAACAACCTTGGAAATTCCAGCCAGGCATTCTGAACCCATGATGTGGAGATGCTGGCGTTGGACTGGGGTAAACACAGTAAGAAGTCTCACAACACCCAGGTTAAAGTCGAACAGGTTTATTTGGTGGCCCAAGCCACTAGCTTTCCAAGTTCTGCTCCTTCATCGGAAAGCTAATGGCTTGTGCTACCAAATAAACCCGTTGGACTTTAACCTGGTGTTGTGAGACTTCTTACATTCTGAAACAATCCACAAATTGGGTTACAGATGCTGGAATCTGAAACCAAAACAGAAAATCTCAGCTGGTCTGACAGCACCTGTGGAGACAGAACACAGCCAACATTTCGAGTCTGGATGACCCTTTGTCAGAACTGGCCAGAGATTGGGTAACAAGACCCAATTGTTTTCTAGCTGTCAGTTTAGGCCTATACTCTCTGGAATTTAGAAGATGAGGGGAGATCAAATTGAGGTATACAAGATGATAGAAGGTATGGATAAAGTAGATGTGAAGTGGATGCTTCCTCTTGTGGGGCATTCTAGGACCATAGGTCACTGTCTTGGGATAAGGGATAGCAAATTTAAAACAGAATTGAGGAGAAACTACTCCTCCCAAAGGGTTGTGAATCTGTGGAATTCCCCCCCACCCTTCAAAAGTGCAGTGGATGCCAGGACAGTGAGTAAATTTAAGGAGGAGTTAGACAGATTTTTAATTGGTAATGGATTGAAGGGTTATGGGGAGAAGGCAGGAAAATGTGAATTAGGAGCATATCAGCCATGATCGAATGGCAGAGCGGACTTGATGGGACAAATGGCCTAATTCTACTCCTATATCTTATGAACTGCCAGTTTATTGGTCAGAGTCAGTGAAGACGGAACGTGTATTTGGATTTTTCCATAAGGTAACATTTAGCTTCCAATTTATTCACTGCTTCTTGTAAAAGCACAGCTCCAGGCTGGAACACCGATATTTAGCTTAAGTAGCCATTCTTCAAGTTGTAAGCTCAGGCTAGTGGGTGTGTGCAGGCTGGTTCACCCTGGGCATCATCAGAGCGAAGTTTAACCCAGTGCACAAGCAGCATCCCAGCATATGTACTTCCTATCAGAGATCACTGACAAGCCTGTTTCCTCCCCTTTGTCCGCAGCCTTATAGCAGGAGACCCAGAGGATGTCACATTCCAGCCTGGACTAGCTAACAATATCAGAGGGGGAAAGGCAGAAATTGTTTTTCAGGGAAACTCTCAAAAATGTAACTAAAATGTTAAAAAAAAGTCAGGTTGTAATGAAATGCTGAGATGTATACCCAGATCACATCCTGTGCTAATCACAGAATCCTATAGTGCAGAAGGAGGCCATTTGGCCCATCGAGTCTATGCTGACCACAATCCCACCCAGGCCCTATCCGCATAACCCCATGCGTTTAGCTAGTTTCCCTGACACTAAGGATAAATTTAATGCAGGTTATGTGGACATACATTTGCACAGCACCAGGGACTTGGGTTCAATTCTAATCTTGGGGATCACAGTCTGTGTGGAGTTTGCATGTTCTGAGTGGGTTTCTTCCTGTTTCCCCCCACAATCCAAAGATGTGTGGGTTAGATGGATTGGCCATGCCCGGCCAAGGGATAGCTGAGGAAATTGTGGAGGCATTGGTGGTGATCTTTCAGGAATCACTGGAAGTGGGGGCGGGCTACCAGAGGACTGGTAAGTAGCTAATGTAACACTGCTGTTTAAGAAAGGCAGAAGGCAGCAGGCAGGAAATACAATGTGGGAAAGTGTGAGGTTACACACTTTGGAAGGAGGAATGGAAGCATAAACTATTTTCTAAATAGGAAAATGCTTAGGAAATCAGAAACACAAAGGGACTTGGGGATAATTGTTCAAGATTCTCTTAAGGTTAATGTGCAGGTTCAGTCAGCAGTTAGGAAGGCAAATGCAATGTTAGCATTCATGTTGAGAAGGCTAGAAAACACAAGCAGGGATGTACTTCTGAGGCTGTATAAGGCTCTGGTCAGATCCCATTTGAGTATTGTGAGCAGTTTTGGGCCCCATACCTAAGGAAAGATGTGCTGGCCTTGGAAAGGGTCCAGAGGAGGTTCACAAGAATGATCTCTAAAATGAAGAGCTTGTGGTATGAGGAAAGGTTGAGGACTCTGGGTCTGTACTTCTGTGGGTTTAGAAGGTAGAGGGGGATTCTTATTGAAACTTACAGGATACTGTGAGGCCTAGATAGATATCTGTAGAACTCTTTGCACAGAAGGTTGTGGAGGCCAGGTCATTGAGTGTCTTTAAGATAGAGATAGATAGATTCTTGATTAATAAGAGGATCAAGGGTTATGGGGAAAAGGCAGGAGAAAGGGGATGAGAAAAATATCAGCCATGATTGTGTGGCAGAGCAGATTTGATGGGCCGAGTGGCCTAATTCTTATGTCTTATGATCTAAGGCTAAATTGTCCCTTAGTGTCCCAGGATGCATGGGTCAAGGGGATTAGTGACATAAAGATGTGCGGCTACCGGGACAGGCCCTGTTGGAGAGTTAGTGCAGTCACGATGGGCTGAATGGCCTCCTTCTGATCTGAGGGGATTCTATGAAATCTGATAGTTATTTGAGGACCTGCATTTGGTTCAAACTCACACTTTGCCACTTTCAGGTGCCAGACTTGCCTCGGTGGTAGAACTCTCACTCCTGAGTGGGTCAGGCATTCAAGGTCCACTCCAAATAATTTATTAGACAAGTTTGGAAATTGTCCCCGATGTTTCTGAATCAATACCCATGACAGAGTGATCTCATCACTTATTTCACTGGCAGTTTATTTGAGCTTGCTGTGCACAGATTAGGTGGTCTACAACAGTGACTATGCTACAAACACATTTCACTGTTTGCAAAAGTGCTTTGGGATGTCCCAAAGTGTGAATGGGGCTGTATGAAAGTGGATCTTTCCCCTGTCGCTGATGAAGGTGCATAGCGATGAACAAACACAAGCCAATAGGCCTGACCTGTAGGGAAGCATCAAGGCACTCAGTCCATTCTGACTGGTGGCCACAGGAGATAGCTGTGTGCAGCTCTTTGGATACTGTTGCTATGTTGGGGGAAGGGGCATGATGACAACAGGCAGGTCTCAGACAGCAATATTCCTTATCCACCTTCCTGACATTGAACCTGTTGCCATAGCCAGCAAGGCAGAGCCTTCCAACCGTTCCGAGCTTCAGACCCCTACTGACCTCCCAAGAACATCAGGGAACCCCAAACAATGCCAATGCCCCTTCTTTTGCTGTGAAATAGGTGCAAACATAGAAATCAAATAGAAACAAGTCTGTTCTATATATTGCTGTGCATACATTAGGAAGAGTCAAGAAGTCACACATACATCCACCAGCCCCCTAAACCAGGTTCTCTCCCAGGGACTCTCATCATTAACATGTAGTATCCACTTTAGGAGTGGGAAATATGGTAATAATTTAAGAAGTCTTTTTATTACAAAATTCTTAATTCTTACCTTTGGTCATTTCCACTGGAATGATGCTGATTCTCTTTATAGACAATCTCCCCCCTCCCCCACCCACACAGATACACACCCATACGTACACCTCTATCTCACACACATACACACAAGCACACACACACCCCCTATCACACACACATTGATGCTCATGCTTACACATTCTCACTGACACACACACACCCCTCCTCACACATGCACACACACACATTAACACCCTCCTCTCACTCACACACACACCTCTCTCTCTCACCCTTACATTCACTCCTCTCTCTCTCACATAAACACAATCTCTCACACATTCACCCCTTTCCTTCTCACACAGACTCACCCCCTCCCACACACACACGCCTCGTCATACACTCACCCTTCACACACACACACTCACCCCTCTCTCTCTCACACACACACACACACACAGTCTCACACACACACCCCTCCTCACACATACACACACACACATTAACACCCTCCTCTCACACACACACACACAGTCTCACACACACCCCTCCTCACACATACACACGCACACAAACACACACACATTAACACTCTCCTCACACGCGCACACACACACACACATACACACCTCCTCACACACATGCCTCTTCTTTCTGAAGAAACATGGATTTTTTTTTGTCTGTGATTTCCTCTGCCCCAGAGTTCACAATCTTAGCTCAGCCAATGGGTATCAGTCATGGGTCAGTGGGTAGCAACTCTTACCTCTGTGTGATCTGAAATCCAACTGCAGAGAATTAAGTACGTCACCTCAGCTAACACTCCCCTGTGCAGCATTCAGGGAGTGCTGCCTATCAGTGCTGCCATCTTCCAGCTGAGATGTCCCCATTTACTCACTCTGTTAGACATAACAGGCCCCAATAGCAACTTGTTGAAGAAGAGGAGGGCTTCGGGTTAGAGTTAGGGTTAGGGTTAGAGTTCTCTCCGCTGGCTGGGTTAATATCTAATCTCCCAATCAGCATCAGTAAAAACAGATTACCTGCGTCTTTATCAGATTGTTTGTGGGAATTGTGAGCAAGTTAATTGCTGCACTTCCCACATTCCAAGAGTCCTTCACTGGACGCAGAGTTCTTTGGTGTGATCTGAGGACATGAAAAATATTCCATAAATCCGACTCTTTCTTGCTTTTCCGGATGGGGAGGATAAAATCATGGCCAGGCAGAAACGGGGGAACGGGGCGTCAGTAATATCACTGGGATGAGGTCACCCAGCAACCCTACTGGCAACAGTCAATGGCCCAAGGTTACAAATAGAAATTGACCCATCGTGGAGAAGTTTGGACCGCTGGCAAGAACTAAATGCACACTGCTGAAAACAATCAACCTTAAACCTCTTGAAACGAATGAAATTAAAATGGAAAAATAAAGAGCCCAGCAGCCAATTTTGCCAATGATCTGAGGGCGATGGTTAAAAAGAAAAATTCCCTCTGTTGTAGCGTGGGCACCTCTGCTGGTCTCACACGTTTGATTTTAACCTACCCCAGTCTCTGCCAAGCCTCAGATTTTGTAAAGCCCGCAGAACAAAAGGATCTTTTGATTACAAAGCGTTTCTGGTCCGCGGAGCAGAAAACCCTTGTATATCCTTCAGTGGCTCTGCACGGACTGCTGGAGAGAGTATTGCAGAAGCATCCTGCTGGCACATTGATACTGGACTTCTGCAATAATGGCAGTTCCCTGAGATTAAATATAAACACTGCAGTGTAGGAGAGCTCCGTTATTAGTTGGCACACAGATCTATACTACCATCGTTCACAGTGACTGCACACATTCTCTTCCCCTTTCCTAATTAACCAAATCACTATTTATCTTCTCTGTATTTCTGGTCATGCAGAAACATTACAATGCCACACAAATTTAATCTTAACGTGATCCTGTTGCAGTGTGTCTTGACGAAGCTAATAGGCTTTACAAGACAGACTCGCCGCTTATTCATTTGTTTTCGTTCCCAGAGCCGGAGTGGCTGAGAGATCAGTTCGAGATGGATGACTAGTGTACATATTGACTCGCTCCCAAGTGACAGCGCATTCCTACTGAAGGTGGGGGTGGTGGGAGAAGCAGGGAGGGTTGAAGAGGTTTGGGAGGCGAGAGGGTCAAGCTTACTTATCAAAGTGAAGATTAACATTCCAGACACACACAAGCCGGAGGAAACATAGACCGTGTAAGCACAGCCAGCACTGAGTCACTCTCTTCTGGATAATTCCTTTCAAAATATTCTTTCACGGGATGTGGTGAGGAAGGCACTTCCCAACCCCAATTTCCCTCGTCCGAAAGGCAGCCAGAATCAGAGAAAGTCCACAGTGCAGAAAGAGGCCATTCAGCCCACTTGGGTCTGCACTAACTCTCCAAAAGAGCATCTTACCCAGGATCAACCCCACTGGCCCTCCCCACTGCCTCAGCCTATCTCTGTAACCTTGCACATTTCGCATGGCCAATCCACCTAACCTGTACATCTTTGGATCGTGGGAGGAAACTGGAACACCCGGAGGAAACCCATGCAGACACAGGGAGAATGTGCAAACTCCACACAGGCAGTCACCCGAGGTCGGAGTCGAACTCGGGCCCCCTGGCTCTGTGAGGCAGCAATACTAACCACTGTCCTGCCAGAAACAGTTACACACCCTCCCATTGTCCCTGATCAACATTCAAAAATTAAAATATTTTGCTTTGTCAAGTTTTCCTTATTTTTGGAATTTAGTTCATGCCCTCAGGAAGATGGCCGCTCAAGTCACTGGGGCAGATTCTCTGGGGTCCCCGTGGTGTGTTTCTCACGGCGGGGAAGCGGATGGAGCTCCTGGTCCTGCCCCATCTTTGTCAAAGGAATTTCCCATCGGTTCCACTCCATGCCATCAGGAAACTCCATGATGGAGGAAGACCCATCGATGGGACTGGAAGTGCCTACCAGCGGGAATAGCTGGAAATTTCCAGCCATTGTGGCTATGCCAGCTCTTTTGAAGAGCTATCCAGTTCGTCATAGGAGATCACATGAAGCCATTTGGCCCATCCGGTTTGTGCCAGCTCTTCCAATTGCATTTCAATTGGTCTTATTTGCCCCACTTTTACCCCATTCTGCTGCAATTATTCCCCCCTCTGCTTTCCCCGCTTTCCCCCACTGCCCTGTGAAGCGCCATATGATGTGACAGAGTTTCTCGAGAACAAGTAACTCTGGACTCTTGCCAGTTCTCCAGACAAATGTAATGTAGGTGATGGAGGTCGCACCTGTTGTTTGGAGAGCTTTACATTATATTCCACCCTGTGTCTCTCACATCTTTCCTGCTGATTCCCCACATCAAGGCCTTTGGTGTTTCCTGCAAAAATCGCTGCTGCTATTTCATCCTGAATTGCTTTGGGTGTACTGTCTCTTGTGAGACCATTTGTATTTGCCTGTCACATTAATGAATAGATGTGTATGTCTGAATGCGTACCTCCTCCATTCTGTTTTCCTTCATTCCCGGTTAATATTTTTCTGTTTGGCCAAAGATCCCTATTCCATTCTATTTAACGATGTGGCCTGACTCCACGAGACTTTCTCCTGTGAAAATGGGTCCAAAAAATCTGGAATGTTTACGTTCCATTTGCTGAGGGTCTCCACTAACCCCATGCATTTACCCTAACTAGTCCCCCTGACACTAAGGGGCAATTTAGCATGGGCCAATCAACCATAACTCACACATCTTTGGACTGTGGGAGGAAACCAGAGCACTCAGAGGAAACATAAGGAGAATCTGCACAGACAGTGACCCAAGCTGGGAATCGAATCTGGGTCCCTGATATTGTAAGGCAGCAGTGCTAACCATTGTGCCACCGTGTCACCCCAGAATGATGAAAAGGCAACATACTCTGTGAGAACAAGTTGCTTTTAATCTCTGAAGAGTTAAAAAAAAGTGAGGGATGATCGAATGTTAAAAGGATTTGACAGAGAGAAGCTATTTCATCTGTGGGTGGAGGGGGAGGGCTGGAAATCGAGAACAAGGGACTTAATCAGATGAAGGTACCACTCTTTTCACACACTGGCCATAGGTACAGAGCAGACTAGAGGGCTGAATAGAAAACCAGCATGACCTGCGGAGGTGTGCCATTGACTTTGTATTGACATCAAATCAATGGTCTCTGTCCAAGCTAAATGTTGAAGGACTCAGGCCCACCTGTCAGTCACCTGCCCCCTGCAGCTGGGTCTCTGCACTGCACCCAGGGGGCCCAATTGAGCGGTAGACAAAGCCAACCCTGAATGGGGGAGCATAGACGCTCTCCTCCTATCCAAACAAAAATAAATGCTAAGTCTACAATGAGCCTGGAGATTGCTGCTGTGTGCTGTTACAGGGTAATACTGGAAAGTGGAGCACCTGATTGTACAGTGCAAAGAGGAAGCTTTGTGCCTCTGTCACCGCAGTAAGAAGTGAATTATGTTTGAGATTTGCTGGAACAGAGCTCGTACTGTCTGAGTGTCCCTTTGTACCTGTTCAGACGGATTATGGGATTCCAGTATGCTGCATTTTTCCAGACAGGTACATTTCACAATACAGGATACTTAATGTCCTGCTGCACCCTTATCTTCCTGAAACAACAAGGACGACTTCAGAAATTCTTGGATCTCCACAGAGCTCTTGGTGAAAAGATGAATTCATCCCGTTCATCGGAACTCTGCCAGATTAGTTAATTCTGGTATTTGCTTGATGGGCACATAAAGAGCTGCCCCTTCTATTCTCCCCTGGCAGACACTAAAGCTGCTTTTAAATCAGGAGAGAGATAATTACAGCCCGATTCCTGACACATAGCTTTTGTGTAATGGGGTGCTAACCCTCAAATTAAACCGGCTGGGTTCAATAAGAAAAGCTGCTTGCCAAAAAAAGCCCAGTAAAACAGGGAAATAAGAACACTGATATGAGCTGGGCGGCATGGTGGCACAGTGGTTAGCACAGCTACCTCACAGCGCCAGAGACTCAGGTTCCGTTCCCGGCTTGGGTCACTGTCTGTGTGGAGTTTGGATGTTCTCCCCGTGTCTCTGTGGGTTTTATTCGGGTGCTCAGGTTTCCTCTCACAATCTGAAAGACGTGCTGGTTAGGTGCATTGACCTGAACAGGTGCCAAAATGTGGCAACAAGGTGAATCTCACAGTAACTTCATTGCAGTATCAATGTACACTTTATTTGTGACATTAATAACTTAATTTTATTTTTTATTTCTGTTCTTTTATTTTTACTTTTCCATGCTCCCCGTGTCCGTGTGGGTTTCCTCCGGGTGCTCCAGTTTCCTCCCACACTCCAAAGGTGTGCGGGTTAGGTTGATTGGCCATGGTAAATTGACCTTTAGTATCAGGGAGACTAGCTCAGGGAAATGCGTGGGGTTGTGGGGATGAGGACCTGGGTGGGATTGTGGTCAGTGCAGACACGATGGGCTGAATGGCCTTCCTTCTGCACTGTAGGATTCTATGATAAGAATACCTAAATGACCTGATACATACCGCCATAAATTAGTGGGGAGGCAGTGGCACTGGACTAGAGATCCAGGGCGAATGCTCTGGGGATCTGGGTTCAAATCCCACCACAGCAGATGGTGAAATCTGAATTCAATAAAAATCTGGAATTAAATCTGATGACCATGAAATCATTGTCAATTGCCAGAAAAACCTCTCTAGTTCACTAACGTCCTTTAGCGAATGAAATCTGCTGGTCTACATGTGAGTCCAGAGCCACAGCAATGAAATGGAGGGCAGTTGGGGATGGGCAATAAATCCTGCCCCAGCCAGCAATGTCTATATCCCATAAAATGAAAAAATAAATTTTTAAAAATGGACTTGAATACTTTAAAATGGAACACCAGTAAAATAGAGGAATGAGGATACTGGTCTGAAATATTTTGTCCTGCTGGGTGGGAAAGCTAATAGAAATGCATCTTTATGCTGGTTGGGCCTTCCAGATCCGATGAGTTTACTTGGGAGTTGCTGGTACTTAACATGGAATCCATGGTCAGTACAGACTTGATGGGCCAGATGGCCTCTTTCTGCACTGTAGGGTTTCTATGTCCCTTACCTCAGCCTCCGGTTGGATGTTATCCGTGGCTCAGAGTGAACCAGTCTCACCAGTCAAGGTCGTGAGTTCAAGTCCCACTCCAGGGGACTTGAGCGCGTAACCTCAATCAACAATGTACTGTCGCACAGTGGGAGTGCATTACCGTCATTTGTAAGAGAAATTGAACCAAGGCCCCAGTGCCCTTTCAGAGGGATGTGTAAAAGATCTCACATCACTGTTTCAAAGTAGATTTCTCCCCAGTGTGGTGGCTAATTGTAATAATTTCAATCAGGCCTTTGAGTTTGGCCTATTGGAATATGAACTCCCTGATTAAGGAGTCAATTGATGGTCCAATCAGGGAGTCTTTTTCTTGTATTTAACCGGGTGTGTTAGTTCCTCTGGCACTCCCAAAGGTGGACTGATAGAACCCGATGTACTGCTGTCGGAATTGTAAATAAAGGAAGTTCTACCTCCGAAAACTTATTACACTAATATCTATCCCTTAACCAACATCGCACAAATGGATTATCCAGTCATCACCACATTGTGGGATCTTGCTGTGCACAAATTTTGTTTAAAGCAGATTTAAAGTTTGATTAAACAAACTCAGCTTCTGACAAGGGGATTCGCTTTCCTACTGCCGGCACTGGGACAACCTAAACAAACAAGTGACCTTTAAAAGAAAAATGCATCTGCTTATGCTACCTTAAGGCAAGTTCAGTCCCTTCCCTGTATGGTCACGGTACTTTGAAGTTAATCAGTTACTTTCCCCTCAGTGCAGGCTGGTAGCGTTAGGTCCCACTGTCACTCATGGTGCTCTCTGTCCGAGCAAAGAGTGAGATCAGTTTTGTCAAAACATCCATGAAAGTAGCTGCTTCCATGACCAGTCAACCTTCCAAGAAAATTCCTTTTGAACACAGGTTTAATTAACCAATAAAATAAAAGCAAATTACTGTGGATGCTGGAATCTGAAATCCAAAGAGAAAACGCTGGAAAATCTCAGCAGGTCTGGCAGCATCCGTAAGGAGAGAAAAGAGCTGATGTTTTGAGTCCAGATGACCCCTTTGTCAAAGCTTTAACAAAGGGTCACCTGGACTCGAAACGTTAGCTTTTTCCTCTCCTCACAGATGCTGCCAGACCTGCTGAGATTTTCCAGCGCTTTCTCTTTTGGTTTAATTAACCAATCAGCCACTGCAATCAGGATATGTGCAGGTTTGATGTCAAAGAACACAATTCTGTCAGGGAAGCCATGATGTGGAGATGCTGGCGTTGGACTGGGATGGGCACAGTAAGTAGTCTCACAACAGCAGGTTAAAGTCCAACAGGTTTATTTGGAATCATGAGCTTTTGGAGCGCTGCTCCTTCATCAGGTAAGGGATGAAGTAAACTCCCAAATAGACTCATCTGATCTATTGTCCATTCCCTACATGAGAACGGTAACTACACCAAAAGGTACTTTATTGGGTCTTGTGGTTTGAGACATCTAGTGGTCATGAAAGGTGATAAATAAATGTAAGATCAATCTTTCTTTTATTATGTTATGTTTAGTCAACTATTCTTTTGCTTTGTTTAACCCATTTTTCCTAACATGTACTGTCAAAATAATCCTCTTTCCAACATTACATAGGGGAAAGGCCAAAGATGTGCGGGTTAGGTGGTCATACTAAATCTCAGCAGGTCTGACAGCATCTCTGGAGAGAGAATAGAGCCAATGTTCCGAGAACGGTATGCTATGAAGACCCCCAAGTGTGAAAAATGATTCAAAATTCAAACTAACCTTTATCTTCAGCTCTTTGGTCAGCTACACTTAGTATCAGGGGGATTAACAGGGTAAATATATGGGGTTACCGGGATAGGATGGGATTGTTGTCAGTACAGACTGGATGGGCTGAATGGTCTCCTTCTGCAATGTGGGATTTGGTCATTCTATGAAATGTTCCCATTTCCATTAAGTATTGTCTGCCAAACTCTTACATTACCTACTACTTATTACATACCCCACCTCTATGTGGCCGTTATTGCTTAGCACGTTACTGTATCCATTCTGTATGGTCTGCATTTCCCTCTTTATATATCCCGATTGCATTGTGCACCCAGCTCTCATTTACACCCTCTGAATAGCCACAGTTGCGCCCTTTACAAAACCATTGTACACCTTTCACTGTTTTGGAACTTCTATTTCATCTACTGTGCCTCATGTGTGCCCTGGGAGAATGGTGTTCGGGGACTTGTATCAGGATGACATCTGAGCCTCCCTGAAATCCCAGTGAACAAAAGCACCAGCCAACAAAATCCCAGATCAAACAGAACAGAGCTTTCATCCTCAAGTGATGTTAACCATTCCAATGCAGTTAGGGTGTCATATACATTGGCTACAGTGTTCCTGGCCTTAGGAGAAGAGGAGGTTAGGAGGACATAGGCATTGCTACATGGAAGAAGGTCTAGTGCACTATCTGGCACTCTTGAAGTCACATTATACAATGATAAAGGAGTGACTGACTATGTTGCTTAAGGCATTTGCAAACGGATATATGTATATAGGTGGAATGAATAGGTTTAAATCTGGCAGATGGAGTGTAATGCGGGTTAATCCAAAGTTGTTCGCTTTGGCAGGAAGAGTAAAGAAACAGAGTTATTATTTCAACCGAGAACGACTGCTGAATTTTGAGGTTCAGAGGGAGCTGGGTGTCCTACTGCATGAGTTACTAAAAGTTAGGATGCAGTTACAGCATGTAGCCAAGAAGCTAATGGTTTGTTATCCTTTATTAGGAGAGGAATTACACATAAAAGTAAGGGTCGCAAACAGAAAACGCTGGAAAATCTCAGCAGGTCTGACAGCATCTCTGGAGAGAATAGAGCCAGTGTTCTGAGTACGGTATGCTATGAAGACGCCCAAGTGTGAAAAATGATTCAAAATTCATCTAATTCAACTAAAACTAACTTTTATTTTCGGGTCAGCTACAAGACCCGGTGAATCTCAAGCCTCCCACACACGCGCAGTTTGGATTTTTAATGTTGGTCAGACCCAAACACATTGACCAATGGGACTTGGAGCTGAAAGTCCCCCATGCACCCGCACATAAAGCCAAAACTCAAAACAGGCGCAAAATCCCCGGGAGAAGCGAGAGAGAGAGAGACAGGGAGAGGTTAAAAAAAAACACAGGCAAGAGGACAGGAAGAAATTAAAAACAAAGTTCCCAGTAATGGAAGAAGGGAGAAAAAATAGGTGTGCCCTGAAGTTTTTTTTATAGAATCATTGGGCAGAATTTTACCAGCACGTCCGCATGATCCCGCCCGAGGGCAATGGAGAATGCTATTCTCCGAGCTTTGCCGGCCCCCAGAATCAGGCGGGCCTGCCGGTAAAATTCCGGCCATAGAATCTACAGTGCAGAAGGAAGGCCATTCGGCCCATCGAGTCTGCGCTGACAACAGTTCCACCCAGGTCCTATTCCTGTAACCCCATATATGTACCCTCCTAAATCCCCTGACACTAAGGGGCAATTTAGCACGGCCAACCAACCTAACCCGCACATCTTTGGACTGTGGAAGGAAACCCATGCAGACATGGGGAGACCGTGCAAACGCCACTCAGAAAGTCACCCGAGGTCGGAATTGAACCTGGGTCCCTGGCGCTGTGAGGCAGCAGTGCTAACCGTGAAGCCCCAACTTCCACCTGCAGCTCGGGAGGGAAAGTTGGGATGGAGCGGGGTGGCGGCTGGAGACACGAAACAATGAAATGCAATTTGGATCTTTCTCTCGTTGATGAAGGCAGGATTGTTCTCCTTTAGAGCAGCAGAGGAGATTATCAGAAGATACAATGGAGCTGTTCAAAATTAGGAAAGGGTTTGATGAAAGCAAATGAGGAGAAAATGTTCCCACTAGCAGCAGAACCAGAAGGTGCAGGTTTAAGATCATTGGTAAAAGAGCCAAGAGATGAGGAGAATTTTTTTTTCCCCCTCTCACACAGAGAGTTGTTATGATCTGGAATGCGCTCCCTGGAAGGGCTGTGCATGCTGGATTCAATAGCAACTTGCTGAAGAGAATTAGGTAAAAACTTGAAAGAGAAAATGCTGCAGAGCTCTGGGAAAAGAGCAGGGGGTGGGCGGGGGGGGCGGGGGGGTAGCGGGGGGTAGGATTGGGACTAATTGGATAGATCTTTCAAAGGCCCGGCACAGCTTCGCTGGGTCTGAATGGCCTCCTCACTCTCGGCAGAATTCTACGACTCCGTTCCACTCTCTTTCCTGGCGTCTCAAAACATCCATCAGCTGACAACTTGCCCTTTCTGGAGAAATCCTTGTGAATTTCTGAAGGAGCTTACTCACTGTCGTGGGTGACACATTCAGTTTGGACCAGGATTAGGCCTCCCAGTTACGTAACACACAAAGTGTAATTAAGTCAATTAATTAAAAGATTGGGTGGTGGGGGGGATGGGTTGGAGCATGGAAAGAAAGCGGAACTGTGGTTCTGGTTTGCTGCAATCATCTTGCATTCCTCTCACTTGACCTGATCTTTAAATGTATTTATCAAGCGCAAATTAATGCAGACTTTTAATAATTTTAATTGAATTGTCCATCTCATTTTCTTATTCATTATCTCTTAATTAGCTGCCCAAGTACACACACATCATTTTTTTTCAATGTTTAGGCATCAAGAGGCTCACTTTGTCTCGAAGCTTACTGACAGCAAGAAAACTGACCTCCCTGTCACAATGCTAAGCTGCCAACAAGCCTGTGGGTAATTTTCTCAATCTCACTGAAGCTATGGGTATCCAGACTCTGCTGCTCATTCTACAATGAATAAAGGAAGGCGAATTGCCATCAAAGGAATGCAGACCTCAACAGGCAAAACAAAAGTATGGCTTAGTTGGTAAACGTCACCTGGGTGATATTGTTAATGCATCTCATGGCTTAAACTCAATGGGCTGAATGGCCAACCTCTGCTCTTCATGTAGAGCTCTCTGAAGAGCTGATTTCTTCCGCGTCATTGTCATAGGAAGAAGGAGGTGCATTTATACAGCACCTTCCACTGCTCCAGGACTTCCCAAAGTGCTTTACATTCAGTGGATTACTCTTGAATTGCAGTTACTATGGTAACATGAGAAATGAAACAGCCAAGTTGCGCACAGCAAACTCCTACTAACGTCCAGCTAATGTATTTTCCTCTGACAATGCTGCATTGAAGTGTAAGCTGGGAGTATGTGCTTAAATCACTGCAGTGGCTCTTGTACCTTCTGACTCAGAAGGCAAGAGTGTTACCACTGAGCCACGTCTGACACTTGGGAGGTGTTGTGGTGAACAGCTATGACAGAGACACCTGATGTCATCAGCTGTTGTCTTTCGGTAAACTGAGTCAGGGTTCCGGAGCCAGAGATACAACCAAAAATCCACCCAGACTGCAGTCAGCGTACTGCCAGAATGAAACTTGTGAACAATTGCGCTCACTCAGTCATGGTGAAAAAAAGGCCTTTGACAAGGTCATTATCAGTCTCAACACAGGGGAACAGGAAATTGGGTGCAATGAAAAACCAATTCACAATTATATGTTTCGTTCAGTCACCCTCCTGATCCACAGTGGGCCTAGATCGACCAAAAGCAGGAGCTAAGAAATAACCATTAACTGGACTCACTAAAAATCTAGCAGATAAAAGCAAAATAGTGTGGATGCTGGAATCTGAAACTAAAACAGAAAACTGCTGGAAAACCTCAGCAGGTCTGACAGCATCTGTGGGGAGAGAATAAAGCCAATGTTTCGAGTCTAGTTGACCTTTCTGTAATGACTTTAATCAGGCCATTGAGGTTGGCCTATTGGAGTATGTACTCGCTGATTAAGGATCCAATTGATGGGCCAATCAGGGAGTCTCTACCTTGTACTTAACTGGGAGTGTCAGTTCCTCTGGTACCCCCGGAGGTAGACTGTTGACTGCGAGCACTCTGTGTACTGCTGTTAGAGTTTGTATATAAGGGGATTTGGTGAAGGGACTTCTACCTCCAAAGACTTAGTACACTTTTGTCAGAGCTAAGAGAATCAGCAGAGATTCACACTATGAGGGTGGGAATGGAATGAGACAAAGAGAATGTAAATGAGGATACTGAAGGCTGAGAAGGTGCTAAAAGTATCCATTAAGTGATCAGAATGTGTGAATGGCAGCACAGAGGTACAGATGGTTATGAGACTGCCTGGAGATCATAGAATCATAGAAACCCTACAGTGCAGAAAAAGGCCATTTGGCCCATCGAGTCTGCACCGACCACAATCCCGCCCAGGCCCGACTCCAATTCCCTACATATTTACCCACTAATCCCTCTAACCTACACATCTCAGGACACTAAGGGTCAATTTTAGCATGGCCAATCAACCTAACCCACACATCTTTGGACTGTGGGAGGAATCCGGAGCTAACTCATGCAGACACGAGAAGAATGTGCAAACGCCACACAGGCAGTGACCCAAGCTGGGAATCAAACCAAGGTTCCTGGAGCTGTGAAGCAGCAGTGCTAACCACTGTGCTACCGTGCCGCCCAATGATTATGGCAGTTGCCCAGAAGGGGAGAGTGGAGAAATGGAAGCGAGAAAGAAGGATGACAAGATGTTTGAATCGGATGAACCAGAATGAAATAAAATAAATGGAAGTGGGTGAAGGTGCAGGGAGAAGATTTCACGCTCTGAAGTTGGTGAACTCAGTGTTCAGTCCGAAGGCTGTAAAGTGCCTAATTGGAAGATGAGGTACTGCTCCTCCAGTTTGTGTTGGGGTTCACTAGAACACTGCAAAAGACCAAGGATGGACATGTTGTTAGAAGACCAGGGTGGTGTGTTGGAGTGGCAAGCGACAGGTAGGTCTGGGTCCGAAGATGTTCAACAAAGCGATCACCCAGTTTATGGTTGGTCCCTCCGATGTAGAGTAGACTACATTGGGCGTAGCGAATATAATAGACCAGACTGAAGGAGGTGCATGTGAAGCACTGCTTCACCTGAAAGGGGTATTTAGGCCCTGAGCTGGTGAGCAGGGAGGAGTTAAAGGGACAGGTGTTGCACCTTCTACGATTGCATGGGAAGGTGCTGTGAGGAGGGGCTGAAGTGTTGGGTGTGATGGAGGGCTAGGGTGGCTTTAGTGAGCAGGAATGGCTTTACAGAATAGTGATTATGCCAAATTCAATGCCACACAGAATCATAGAGTCACAAAGTGCAGAAAAAGCCCTTTGGCCCATCAGGTCTGCACCGACAATAGCTACCACTAAAATCACCCTAATCCCTATTTCCTGCACTTGTCCCATATCCTTGAATGTGGTGATATTTCAAGTGCTCATCGAAATATTTTTTAAAGCTTTCTGGCCTCCACCTTCCCAGGCAGCGCATTCCTGATTCTCACCACCCTCTGAGTGAATTTTCTTTTTCAAATTCCCTCCGAGTGGTTGAAATTGGTAATGTTGATGTATCTGAGGGAAGGTTAGGTGCGTACATAGCGCAGAAGAGAGTTGAGGGATACAGAGTGGGTAGGAAAAAGTAATAGGAGCAGAAGGAGACTCATGTAGATGCACTCACAGATTAAAGTCACTGAGCTATTAATAAGGTAACAATAATAGTGTTTAAATATAAGTCTAGAGGTTACAACCATCTGCAGTGAACCATCTGGCATGGGCCAGTTGAATTGAATGATTCTGTGTCTGTGTTGTTGATTCTGTGATATTCTGATGTCTGAGTGAAACCAGCCTATTCTCAATCTTGGTGGCATACTTGGCCCCAAGATGAGCTTCCTGTCATGTGTCTGCTCCATCAGCAAGACTGTCAGCTTCCACCTCTATTACATCCCCAATTCTGCCAGAGCCTTAGCTTATCCACCGCTGAAACTCTCATCCGTGCTATTGTTACCTCTCGATCTAACTATACAACGCACTCCTGGCTAGATTCTCACCTTCCAACTTAAGAACATAAGAACATAAGAAATAGGAGCAGGAGTAGGCCATCCAGCCCTTCGAGCCTGCCCCGCCATTCAATAAGATCATGGCTGATCTGTTGTAGCTCAGTTCCACTTTCCCGCCCTCTCCCCATAACCCTTAATCCCCTCTCTTATCAAGAACCCATCAACCCGCTTCTTAAAAATATTTAGCGAGGCAGCCTCCACCACTTCAACGGGCAGAGAATTCCAGAGATTCACCACCCTTTGAGTGAAGAAGTTCCTCCTCAACTCCGTTCTAAACCGCCTCCCCTTTATCTTGAGGCTGTGCCCCCTAGTCCTACTGTCTTTTTTGAGCGGGAAGAGTCTCTCCACCTCTATCCTATCCATCCCATTCATCATCTTATACGTCTCAATGAGATCTCCCCTCATTCTTCTAAACTCTAACGAGTACAAGCCTAGTTTATTCAGCCTCTCCTCATAGCTCAATCCCCTCAACTCCGGTATCAGCCTAGTAAACCTCCTCTGCACTCCCTCCAGGGCCAAAATATCCTTGCGCAGGTGCGGCGCCCAAAACTGCACACAGTACTCCAGCTGCGGCCTCACCAATGCCCTATACAGCTGCAGCAAGACCTCCCTACTTTTATATTCAATCCCCCTCGCTATGAAGGCCAGCATCCCATTTGCCTTCCTGACCACCTGCTGCACCTGCAAGCTGGGTTTTTGCGACTCATGCACAAGGACCCCGAGGTCCCTCTGCACCGTCGCCTGCTGCAGTTTTTCGCCACGTAAGTAATAGTCCTTCCTACCATTCAGAACTTCCAGAAATCAAACTCATTCAAAGCTCTGCTGCCCTGTCCCAACTTGCACCAAGTCTGGTTCATCCATCACCCCCATGCTTCCTCCTGGTTGAGTGGCGCCTTGTTTTTCAAATTCTCATGTTTGGCGAGAATCTTGGGTCTCAGTGTTACGTCACCTAGTGTCAGCCTCGAGTTTATGCTCCACTTTCTGGAATAGAATTTGGATTTAGAATTCAGGGGCAAGATTGTTAGCTAATGAGCCAGGAGTTACAGCTAAAGAAAAGTCTCTTAGAACCATAGAATCCTACAGTGCAGAAGGCAGCCATTTGGCCCATCGAGCCTGCACCGACCACAATCCCACCCACACCCTTATCCCCGTAACCCTATGCATTTACCCTATTTGGTCCCCCGAGACTAAGGGGCAATTTAGGATGGTCAATCCACCTAACCTGCATGAGTTTGTAGTGTGGGAGGAAACCGGAGCACCCGGAGGAACCCCACGCAGACACGGAGAGAATACGCAAACTTCACACAGACAGTGACCCAAGCCGGGAATCGAACCCAGATCCCTGGTGCTGTCAGGCAGCAGTGATAACCACTGTACCACTGTGCCACCCCAAAATCAAATTCCACCATCTACCATGGCGGGATTCGAATGCAGGTCCTCAGAACATTAGCTGAACTTCTGGATTAATTAGGCTAGCCACAATACCACTAGGCCATCACCTTCCTTTTTTAAGAAGGAGGAACATCCAGTGACTCATAGGACGGGGGTTTCCCATCCCATCTGCCACAGGAATCATAGCGGTTGAGACACAGAGCATGCAAAGATCCACTGACCTTGGGCGGGTCTTTTTGACCTTGGGGTAAGCAAGGCTGGAAGATCCCACTTATTCTGCTGTGTGCCATGACTCAGATCCTTCAGACGTCAAAGTGGGTGGCATGGTGGCACAGTGGTTAGCACTGCTGCCTCACAGCTCCGGGAACCCCGGTTCGATTCACGGCTTGGGTCATTGTCTGTGTGGAGTTTGCACATTCTCTCTGTGTCTGTGTAGGTTTCCTCTGGGTGCTCCGATTTCCTCCCACATTCCAAAGATGTGTGGTTTATGTGCATTGGCCATGCTAAATTGCCTCTTCGTGTCAAGGGGACTAGCAGGGTAAATGCATGGGGTTTTGGGTGTAGGGCCTGGGTGGGTTTGTGGTCGGTGCAGACTCAATGGGCCAAATGGCCTCCTTCTGCACTGTAAGATTCTATGATTCTAAATAAAGGAGTTGTGTTTATATAATATTCTTACAACCATTGGATATCTCAAAGCACTCTACAGCACCTACAAAGAGTAATCATTGTAGTAATGCATGAAATGTGGCACACAGCAAGATCCCACCAACAACATGATAATGAGCAGATCATCTGTTTCTTTGGTGATGTTGAATGAGGGATAAACATTGATCCCAGGGGAATTTCTATTCCCTCCCTTTGAAATGTTGCCGTTGGACCTTTTAACACCCACCCAAGATGGCAGGAGGTTTGAATTCAACATTCCAGCAGGGAGATGGCACCTCTGACAGTGTAGAACTGGAGTAACGGGATTGAACTCTGCGCTCATGTCCTGGAGTGGGACTTGAACCCTGAAGTTTCTGACTCAGAGGCAAGCCACGGGGCTGACGTGTGGAATATGAGTGGGGAAGATGGAACTTGTGGCACACATTCGAGATAAGTCATCCACGTGAAGGAGTGTGGCTCTGATGTGTATCATGCTGCGAAACTGTACTATCTTTTAAACACCTTCTGAATACCAAGTGGGAACTGTCTAAAAATTACTTCCCTGCAGATGGTTGTAACCTCTAGACTTACATAAACATTATTATTGTTACTTTATTAATAGCTCTTCCAGGGTTCAATCTGCAAGCTGCGCTGAGCTAGCTGATCCATGGATACCACCATTGGTCTCAGTTTAGGAAAGAAGGAAAGTCATTGAGAGTTACAACCTCTGGTCATAAGCCCTGCTGGAACTAAGCGTGGTGATGGATATGATGGATAATCTGATGAATAATCTGATATCGCTCATGGAAATTTGGCATGTCAGCTATAACTCTCACCAATCTTTATAGACGCACCATAGAAAGCATTCTTTCTGGTTGTATCACAGCTAGGTATGGCTCCTGCTCTGCGCAAGACCGCAACGAACTACAAAAGGTTGTGAATGATTCCCAATCCATCACGCAAACCAGCCTCCCATCCATTTGACTCTCTGTATACTTCCCTTTGCCTCGGAAAAGCAGCCAGCACAATTTAGGACCCCATGCATCCTGAATGTTCTCTTTTCCACCTTCTTCCATCAGGAAAAAGATACAAAAGTCTGAGGTCACGCACCAACCGACTCAAGAATAGCTTCTTCCCTGCCAGACTTTTGAATAGACCTACCTTGCATTAAGTTGATCTTTCTCTACACCCTAGATATGGCTGTAACACTACATTCTGCACTCGTGTTTCCTTCTCTATGAATGTCTGTAGAGCACGCAAGAAACAATACTTTTCACTGTATGTTAATACATGTAACAATAATAAACCAAATCAAATCAAATCATGAATAGCAGTCACCAAGGAGAGTTTATGGATGGTGCCTGCTACCTATGGAATTATACCTTAACACAACATCAATGCCTTTATTGGAATTATTTTAAAAAATCACTAATACATGCATTACTATTCCCATTCACAAAGGATATTGAATTTCAACAGGACATTGGGTTACGCTTGATAAGCTAAGTGGACCAAATAAAGGGTTATAAAGGGTTGGCACAATATCAATGGGCTGAATGGTGACTCCTTCTGGGCTCTATGATTTTATGATTGAATATTTACCAGCAGACAGAACTTAGGACATAACTAATAGAATAGATAAAGGTGAATTAGTAAATGTACCTTACTTGGATTTTCAGAAAGCTTTTGATGAAGTCTCACATAAGAGGTTAGTGTGGAAAATTAAAAGTATGGGGTTGGGAGCCATATATTTGGATGGATTAGAATTGTTTGGAAGCATAGAGAAGGAATAAGTGGGTCTTTTTCTAAGTGGCAGGCAGTAATTAGTGTGGTCCCACAGGAGCCCAGCTATTCACATTATACATCAATGATTTGGATGAGAAAACTAAAAGTAATATTTCCAAGTTTGATGATGACACAAAACCAGCTGGAATTGAGTGGTGAAAAGGATGTTAAGAGGCTTTAAGATGTTTTAGACAAGTTGAGTGAGTACATGATAAATACAGCATAACATGCATACGTGTGAAGTTATCCACTTCCGACAGAGAAACAGAATAGAAGGGTAGAGAGATTGGGAAATGTTGATGTACAAAGGGACCTGGGTACCCTGATACACCAGTCATTGAAAGCAAACGTGCAGGTGCAGCGAGCAGTTAGAAAGGCAAATGGTATGTTGGCCTTCATTGTAAGAGGATTAGTTTACAAGAGCAAGGATGTCTTAATGCAGCTATAGGGGGCCTTGGTGAGACCACACCTGGAGGACTGTGTGCAGTTTTGATCTCCTTATCTAAGAAAGGATAAACTTGCCACAGAGGGAGTGCAGCCAAGGTTCACCAGGCCGGTTCCTGGGATGTTGGAATTGTGGTAAAGAGAAATTGGGTCAACTTGGTCTGTATTCACTGGAGTTTAGAAGAATGAGAGGGGATTGAATTGGAATGTACAAAATTCTGACAGGGGTGGATGGACTGGATGCAGAGACACTGTTTTTTTCTGACTGGGAGGTTCTAGAACAAGGAGTCACAGTCTCAGGGAATGCACTAAGGACTGAGATGAGGGGAAACTTCTTCACTCAGAGGGTGATGAGCCACAGAAGGCTGTGGGGGCCAAATCACTGAATATATTTCAGAAGAACGTAGATTTCATGACTCCAAAGGTGTTAAGGGGTGTGGGGAGAGAGGAGGAGCTTGGTGTTGAAATTGAGGATCAGCTCTGATCATATTGAACGATGTAGCTAGCTCAAAGGGCCGAATGGCCTACTCCACGTCCTATCTTCTAAGATTTAATGTTTATACTTAGTGAGTTCTAGCAAGGCTTATAAAACTCATTCTATCAAGAACCTCAAGAACATTGTTCCCATGTTTGCAATATTTCATGAAGATAAAATGAACTGCATTTAGCCCCAGGCCTTACAGCTGAAAGGATAACCAAGTCTCTACTTTAAGATGGCAATTGTCAAATCCAGTACTAGATGTTTCTTATTCTTGCAGGAGTTTCAGGATTTTGACCCAGTGACGGTGAAGCAATTACGATATATTTCCAAAGATGAAGAAAGGCTTCCAGTTTTTCTGTCTGGCCCCAGTTTATATCTCATTACCAAAGGGCTGATGTGCTGGACTTTGTGGAGGTTTCAGCGGGGTGGTCACTTTACCTGTGCTGGACCTCATTTTATTATTTCCCAGCATTGCCACTTTCACACTAAAGCAATAACTTGGCTCTTAATCCTTCAGCAGCGCAAGTTGCTCCAACTCCCAGCATCCACAACAAAAGTCCAGTCATACAGCCCAAGTGTTCAGCAGAAACATCCTAGCTTAGGGGGGACAAAATTTGTAAGTACACTGCTGGATGCTTTTCGTTGTCCAAGGGAACGTGAAAGCACCAACATCTCCACAGACGGAGTGGTTTGCCTGGTTGAAATCTGAGTGCGAAACAGTTTTCTTTGTGTGCAATGCCTCCGCACAGTCGCCTGGGACCAAAGTGCACAAGGCATTGCAGTCTCTGTGGATCAGCGTAGACAAAATATTTGAACTAATTAAGTAGCTAAATAAACGATCCTCTCTGTTATATTGAGAGAATAGCTAATGCATGAAACACTATTTAACTTCCACTGAGGCAGTCCTATCTCACAAGTTGCAGCCTCCTTTAATCACCTGTCAGTTATGTAAGTTTCCCTCTTTAGTTAAATATAGCATTACACCCATCATGCGTTCTATTTATGTCCTGCATTTAAATACATTCCACTTCTCTGTCTGTTAACTTTCTCGTGCCCTGTAGGACTGCCTTACACACACACACTTATACATACACAGACACAGACACAGACGCACACACACTCATACATACACAGACACACACACAGACACGCACGCACTCATACATACACAGACACAGACACACACACAGACACACAAACACAGACACGCACGCACGCACTCTCTCTCTCTCTCTCTCTCTCCCAATGACTGCATGGGTTTCCTACGGGTGTTCCAGTTTCCCCCCACACTCCACAGATGTGTGAGTCAGGTTGGTTGACCATGGTAAATTGACCCTAGTGTCAGGGGAATTAGCAGGTGAAATGTGTGGGGTTACGGGAATAGGGCCTGGGTGGGATTGTGGTCAGTGCAGATTCAATGGGCCGAATGGCCTCCTTCTGCACTGTAGGATTGATGATAACAAAGGTGCTATCCTTCACATTGTGGGAGGCCCACTTCGCTAAGAAGCGAAGGAAATTGTCCCTGGTCAATATTTACCCTTAACTTAAGGTGACTAAAAAAAACTCATTACTGTTTGTGGGACCTTGCTGTGTGAAAACTGTATTTCCTACAACATACTTAAAAATTAGTTAACCAGCTAGTATCTGGTGGTTATTAAAGAGAGTACTTAAAGGCAAATCTCTTTTCTACAATGTTACATTAGAAAGGGTTAAACGGTCCAGCTTTAAGATGTATAAAAAGCTTTTCCTCCCTTGTTTCTGATGTCCCCCTTGAATTTTTTTGCATTGTGTTCTCACCCCGCAGTGGCCGCCTCCCTCTCCACTGCTGTTTAAAGAGCAGTGGACCTTTCACAGGACAGACAGAATAAACAGTGTGCAATGGGCAGGTGTTCATCAGAGCACTTCAGAATACTTCTGATTCCAGAAAGGAATACAGTCATAAAAGGGGGCCTTTCTAACATCACCCGGTGAGAACATTTGGTCCCCGGTGCAGCCATGCAGCCAGTGCAGTCTCACAGATCAATAAACTGAGTGTGAACTGGTTCAGCTTCAATTCCTGCCTTTGGAAGAGCTGCACATTTGTTTGTTAAAATGTAAAGTCAGCCCATTCTGCAAGGAGTGTATGTGGGGTGGTGGTGGTGGGGGTGGTGGTGGGGGGAGGCGAGAAATAGCCAGAAGTTGTGTTTGATGCTGGAGAGGGTGCAAAAAATAATACCCAGGTCCTTCAGGCAGAGTTTCAGGAGCTAGGCAAAAGCTCAAAAAATAGAATCTCTCAGAGGGAATTCCTCCCAGAGCCAGAGTGCATCGCTACAAGAGGTGAGTACAGCTAATTGTGTGATTGGAGGGGCGGTGGAGGAGGAAGGGTTGCAGATTCTTAGGAATGAGTTGGGAGGGAGAGGTGCGGATGAGTTGCCCACCTGGTGCCCAATTAAGGGTCACTTTCCTTCCTCGAGGACAATTTTACAAGTGAACCAGACTTGTCCTGAGTGGGATGCACTCTACCTGGTCCCACATTAACCCTATATATACCAGATCGTTACAGTCCATCTTCCCCAAAACTTTATCTAATATATTTCAAGGTATTCTAGTTTAGAGTACTCTGTATTACTATCCAATCTCACCTCCCCAAGTCTGAGTTCATAGGTTCAGGTGGTCTGGAGCCCTATAACACTTCCATAACACTATTTTGGAAGAGTGATAGGCTCTGTGGCTGCAAGTGAACTCTGTTGGTTGAAGGCTGTTCTTGCTCCTGGGTATATTTTTATTTGCTTTATTTTCTTGATATTGAACTGCTCTATGTCAATTCGGCAGTGATAGGTTGTTGATTTATCCTGTTTTCTCTCGAGTGGATGATCGCTGTATTTTTTTAAACATTTTTTTCATCGTGTGGCTTGCGGTGATGCATATTCAAGTTCATTTCAACAATGGAACCTTCATTCCCACTCGATGGACAATTTTCTTGATGACTTCCTTCTTTCCCGGTTGTTATCAGCACTTCTAAATCTTTTCATTCAGCTGAGCAGTGAGTTAAGTTGTTTGTGTTTCAGTTATCTGAGGATCTCTTGCATAAATTTAACTGGGGATTCAGTTATTTTTTTCGTATCTTCCTTCCATGGTCACTGTCTGCTTCTTAGATGTTTTCGATTCATTAATTAAATCTTTAACCCGTTCTGTAGAATTCACCTTGTCTCATTCTAGAGTCTGGACTGACTCTTCCATACTGGGCACGTCATTCCTCTTGTTGTTCAGATTGGACCGAGATTCATCCTTTTTTTGTTAATTCTGCTTTCTCGGCACCTCTCGGAACAGGTGGCACGGGGGCACAGTGGTTAGCGCCTGCTGCCTCACAATGCCAAGCTCGATTCCCAGCTTGGGTCACTGTCTGTGCGGAGTTTGCACATTCTCCCTGAGTCTGCATAGGTTTCCTCTGGGTGCTCTGGTTTCCTCCCAGTCTGAAAGGCGCTGGAGTGTGGCGACTAGGGGATTTTCACAGTAACTTCATTGCAGTGTTAATATAAGTCTTACTTGTTACTAATAAATAAATTTAACACTTCTGAGTCTTCAGAAATACCTTCTCCTGTCCCTGGCCTCTTGCACGATGATTACACGTTTGGAGTTTATCATTTAAGCGTTTCAAGTCCACTTTCAGGTGTTTTGCTTCATGTGATCAACATTCCAGTGTTCTCATGAGTTCTCCTTTTCCTTTACCAAATGCATCTTTCACTGTTGGTTCACTACACTGGTCACTTCTTCTTTGCCAGAGTGTAATTTCCTCCGTGCTATCGTTCAGGGCCACATTCTGTCATTGTGCCTCTGTGAATGGTTTTTGAGACTTGTCACACTGATGAGAACTTCTACTTTTCCTTGCCACATCATCTTTTCATCTTTTTCATTGACCTCCTTGAAAATATGGGGCGGGATTTTCCGGCCTCACTCGCCCCGAAACTGGAAAATCCCACCCGAGGTCAACGGACCTTTCCATGGTCTGCCCCTCGCTTGCTCCGATTCCCATGGCGGGAAGGTGAGATTCTGGTGGTAATGTTTCTCCAAATGCCCAACTTGTTTTCTTCCACTTTGTCATCTCTTTCTTTTACCTCTGTGGCACCTCGGAATTTTGTTTGCTCAGATCTTGAACAAATCACGGACAACTTTAGAGTCTTTTCAAGAGTATATCCTCAACTTGAATCTTGAGATCCAAATTTTTCAATTCAACTCTGACACGAACATTCTCCAACCTACTCAAACATTCAGGTGGCAACTTCAGAATCTGTTTTCTCTGAAGGAGTTTTTAAAAATGTCAATTTTTGGCCACTGAGCCGCCTAAACATTTCTCGCATCTTGCTGTATCTTAGAATTTAAACGTCACCCCTGTTAGATCTGCTGACTCTGCACTTTGAGAATTGAAGTCAGATTTCAAAGAGATTCTAGGGAGGCTTCTGTAGTGAGAAACTTTTAAATTCTGCCTTCAGCTTCCAAGTCTTTCTTTGAAGATTTCCCTGGCAATCCTCTTCGGTGCGTCAGCTTCTCGAGCTTTTCTTCAATTCAAAGGGCTCCTTCAAATTTAGGTTTCCTCTGCATTTTTTGTGAGGTTTAGATTTTTCCCATTCACTGTTGCTATGCTGTTATAATCTGGTAGGCCTTAATAAATAGTTTTAGGCTTTGTTAACTGTAAATATCTAATAACTACAAGAACTATGTACAGAGCGAAGAGTTCAAGCTTGGGGCTGTCTTCATGCTTGCTTGTGCACACAGCTCTGTCCAACACTGGACTGACTCCTAGGTGTGAATCATATGCTCTCTCCCATCACTATGGTGGTGGTACTGTACTCAGTCCTGTGTTAACCCTATATGTGCCAGGCCCTGATGGGATGGGATACAAATGCTGGCCTTGCCAGGGACACTTAAATTGTATGAATGAATAAAAAAAGTAGCGGAAAGGAGCAGTGAGGTCTGAGGAGAGAGAAATACAGAGAGCAACAAACTTAGAACAATCCCAAAAACTGTAGCAACTGGATTGATGAAAAGTAATGAAGGAGTTATTAAATTTTCCATACATCAAAGTCTGTATGTAACTAATAAGGTTGGTGGGTGAGCTACAGGCACCAGTTGCCACATGGAATTATGATGTGGCTGCATTAAGAGACAGGGTTCAAACTATCCCACAAATAGCTTCTTACTCGTAAAGAGAGCAAGGAGAGAACATGAAAAAGGGAATTCCAAGGTCTTCTAAAAGCATGTAAATAATAAAAGGGTGGCAAAAGAAAGAGTAGGACTGATTAAGGATAAAAAGTGGACTTGCACATAGAGGACGAAATAGGTGGAGGTATTAAATGAATACATTGCATCTGTTTTTACAAGGGAAGAACATGCTACCCAGGCCAAGGTGAGAGGAGGGCCTGTATTTTACATCCTCGCTCATTCAATGCTCGTAAATTCCTGCTCGAGGCCAACGGAGAATTCCATTCTGCGAGCCGTGGTAAAGTTCTGGCAGAGATAACTGGTAACTAGAACAATTTGCAATTGAGGTGGAGGAGGTGTTGGAAAGGCTTATCTTAAAACAGAAAAGGTACCAGGACCAGATGAGATGCATCCAAGGGTACTGAGGGAACTGAGAGTGGAGACTACAGGAGCACTAATGATAACCTTCGAGTCTTCTTTGAACACAAGGATAGTGTCAGAAGACTGGAGAATTGTGAATGCTACAGCCTTGTTATAAAGGGGCATAAGGATAAAGCCGGCAACTACAGACTGGTCAGCTTGACGTCAGAATCGGGAAATTTCTGGGAAATATAGTTCACAACAAAATCAACAGTCACTTCAACAAGTGCAGGATAATTAAGGAAATTCATCACAGATTAATTAAGGGAAAATCATATTTAATTAAGTTGCTGGAGTTTTTTTGAGGAGGTAACAGAGAAGGTTGATAAGGGCAATGCTGTTGATGTGGTGTAGAGGATTTTCAAATATATTTGATACAGTGCCACACAACCAACTTGTGAGCAAAATTCTAACTTATCGAAAAAGAAATTGGCTGGGTGGCAGAAGACAGAGGGTAGTGATAAGTAGTTGTTTTAGATTGGAGGAAAGTTTGTAGTGTAATTCCCCAGTGTAGGGACACTTGCTCTTCCTGATTTATATGTTCATGACCTAGGCTGTGGTTTTTGGGGCAAAATTTGCAGATGCCATGAAGATTGGAATCATCATCAACTGTGATGAGGATCGTCTTGAACTTCAGAAGGGCATCAGCATGTTGATGGATGGGGCAGAGAAGTGGCAGATGAAGTTCAGTGCAGAGGAATAAGAGGTGACTCACTTTGGCAGGAAGAATATGGAGAGACAGTCAAAAATAACGGGGAAAACTCATTAGGAGAACTGCTGAGGCCGTATAAGGCTCTGGTCAGACCCCACTTGGAATATTGTGAGTAGTTTTGGGCCCCATACCTAAAGAAGGATGTGCTGATCTTGGAGGGGGTCCAGAGGAGGTTCACAAGAATGATCCCAGGAATGAAGGGTTTGTCATATGAGGAGCGATGAAGGAGTTTGGGTCTATACTCGATGGTTTAGAAGAATGAGTTAGAAGAATGAGGGGTGAGCTAATTGAAACTTACAGAATATTGAGAGGCCTAGATAGAGTGGACGTGGAGAGGTGGTTTCCACTAATGGGACAGACTAAAACTAGAGGGCACAACCTCAGATTGAAGGGACATCCTTTGAAACTGAGATGAGAGGGTATTTTTTCAGCCAGAGGGTGGTGAATCTGTGGAACCCATTGCTACAAAGGGCTATGGAGGCCACGTTATTGAGTGCCTTTAAGACAGAAATAGTTATGTTCTTGATCAATAAGGCAATCAAGGGTTATAGGGAGAACCAGGAGAATGGGGATGAGAGTCACATCAGCCATGATTGAATGATGAAGCAGATTTGATGGGCCAAATGGCCTAATTATTCTCCTATACCTTATTGCTTATGGTCTTATGGACATCAGTGCATAAGTCATTGAAGATAGCAGGGCTTGTTGAAAGCAGTTAATAAAACATATAGGTTTTATTAATAGAAGTATTGAGTACAAGAGTAAAGAGGTAATGTTGAATTTGTATAAGATACTGCTTCATCTATGTACTATGTTCAATTCTGGGCATCATACTTGAGGAAGGCTGAGACGACATTGGACAGAGTACAGAGGAAATTCACAAAAATAATTCCAGCAATAAAGAACTGTACCTATGAGGATAGATTGGAGAAGTTAGAACAATTTTCTTGGAGAAAAGATTGAGTGGAAACTTGAGAGGTACTCCAAAATCCCGAACAGCACGGACAGGGTAAACAGTGAGAAACTGTTCCCTCTCAAGGGCGCACCAAGAAATAGAGGGCACAGATTCAAAATAATGATTTGATTTGATTTATTATTGTTACATCTATTAGAATGCATTGAAAAGTATTGTTTCTTGCACACTGTATAGACAAAGCATACCGTTCATAGACAAGGAAAGGAGAGAGAGCAGAATGTAGTGTTCCAGTCACAGCTAGGGTGTAGAGAATGGGCAAAAGGAGTAAAAATGATGTGAGGAAAATGTTTTTCATCCAGAGGGTAGTTGGAGTCTGGAATTAACTTCTTGAGAAGGTGGCAGAGGTAGGTTCAAACCAGGTATTCAAGAGTGAACTGGATTGCTACCTGAAGAGAGAGAACATGGCGAGATTGTGGGCAGAAGGGTTTGGAATAGAATGTTTGTTCTGAGAATCAGTGCAGACTCGATAGGCCAAACATTCTCTTCCTGCACTGTAAAAATGTGGTGATTCTGTTAATATTTCTGTCTGCCAAGTATTCCCAGTAACATGCGGCAGTATTGATTAAGGATGTTATTGCTCTAAAGGACATATTTGATTTTACTTGGAATGAAATTATTTGGCTTGAGTTCAAGGGGGAACAAAGGGGAAGCTGTGAGTGAGTTGCTGTGAGCTTTTCAATAAAGTTCCAAGCAGTGAGAAGGAGACCGATGAGCAAATTTATTGAAAAATTTCTAAGACTTGTAACAAAAACAGAATAGTAATATTACAGGAACTTAATATTGATTGGGAAACATTATAAGGTGAGGAAAAGGAGAGGGATTTCTGGTGCGTACAGAGAACTTTCTTGATCAATATATGTTCCCTCCAATAAAAAGGAAGGAGAACATAAGAACATAAGAAATAGGAGCAGGAGTAGGCCATCTAGCCCTTCGAGCCTGCCCCGCCATTCAATAAGATCATGGCTGATCTGTCGTGGCTCAGTTCCACATTCCCGCCCTCTCCCCATAACCCTTAATCCCCTCGCTTATCAAAAACCCGTCAACCCGCGTCTTAAAAATATTTAGCGAGGCAGCCTCCACCACTTCAACGGGCAGAGAATTCCAGAGATTCACCACCCTTTGAGTGAAGAAGTTCTTCCTCAACTCCGTTCTAAACCGCCCCCCCTTTATCTTGAGGCTGTGCCCCCTAGTCCTACTGTCCTTTCTGAGCGGGAAGAGTCTCTCCACCTCTATCCTATCCATCCCATTCATCATCTTATATGTCTCAATGAGATCTCCCCTCATTCTTCTAAACTCTAACGAGTACAAGCCTAGTTTATTCAGTCTCTCCTCATAGCTCAACCCCCTCAACTCCGGTATCAGCCTAGTAAACCTCCTCTGCACTCCCTCCAAGGCCAAAATATCCTTGCGTAAGTGCAGCGACCAAAACTGCACACAGTACTCCAGCTGCGGCCTCACCAATGCCCTATACAGCTGCAGCAAGACCTCCCTACTTTTATATTCAATCCCCCTCGCTATGAAGGCCAGCATCCCATTAGCCTTCCTGACCACCTGCTGCACCTGCAGGCTGGGTTTTTGCAACTCATGCACAAGGACCCCGAGGTCCCTCTGCACCGTTGCCTGCTGCAGTTTTTCGCCCCATAAATAATAGTCCTTCCTACCATTATTCCTACCAAAGTGGACCACCTCGCACTTGCCAACATTAAATTCCATTTGCCAGTTCCTGGCCCAAGGAGCTATGATCCGAAAGCTTGTGATTCCAAATAAACCTATTGGACTTTAACCTGGTGAGAGACTTCTTACAATAAGGAAGGAAGCAGTGTTGGAGCTGGTTCTGAGAAATGAAATCAGTCATGTGCAGTGCATCACAATACTATCACAGAATGTAGTTGAGGCCAAAACGTTGTCTGATTTCAAGAAGAAATTAGATATAGCTTTTGGGGCTAAAAGGATCAAAGGGTATGGGTGGGGGGTCAGAATATTCAATTTGAGCTAACAATGACTACAGCACAATTTGGTTTAGAATAATTATGGAAAGAGACCTGAAAACATCAAAGATAAGAACACTCAGTTGGAGAAGAGCTCACTTCAGTGATTGAGGCAGAAACCAAGCACAGGGAGGCTGCAAAAGGTTATTTGCAATAAAAAGGCTCAAGCAATAAAAGGAGCAATGGAAGGAAGAAATAGCTCTGATATAAAACAGGCAGAGGGGAAAGGGCAAGCGTCCAAAACAAAGGAAATAAAATTCAAAACAGAAAAAGGAGGCCTAGGATCAGCAGTGAGGTTCAGTTAATAACAAAGAGAAGTGCAGGAGGGAATTGTAAAAGTGAATTTTGGGGGGAAAAAAGAATTAGGAGAAAAGGTCAGCAGGCAACATTTTTAGCATTTATTAACAGGGGGTTTGAGTTTAAGAGCTGTGGGGTTGTGCTGCAACTATACAGGACCTTGGTGAGATCACATTTGGAATGTTGTGTGCAGTTCTGGTCACCTCACTATAAGAAGGATGTGGAAGCATTGGAGAGAGTGCAGAGGAGATTTACCAGAATGCTGCCACGTTTGGAGGGTAGGTCTTATGAGGAAAGGTTGAGGGAGCTGGGGCTTTTCTCTTTAGAATGGAGGAGGATGAGAGGTGACTTAATAGAGGTTTATAAGATGATGAGGGGGATAGAGTGAACACGTAGAGACTATTTCCTCGGGTGGATGTATCTGTTATTAGGGGGCCTAACTATAAGGTTCATGGTGGGAGATATAGGAGGACGTCCGAGGTAGATTCTTTACTCAGAGAGTCGTTGGGGTGTGGAATGGACTACCTGCTGTGATAGTGGGGTCGGACACTGTAGCAACTTTCAAATGGTTATTGGATAGGCACATGGAACACACCAGAATGATAGGGAATGGGATAGCTTGATATTGGGTTCAGACAAAGTTCGACACAACATCAAGGGCCGAAGGGCCTGTACTGTACTGTACTGATCTATGTTCTAACATTAAATTGATCACAAATACAGTTTCTAAAGGTACAAAGTCTATGTAGAATAGCTCGGAAAGAAGTTGAGCCTACCAAGGATCCAAAGGCAAGTCTTAAATCAAAACATAAAAACTAGAAGCAGCAATAGGCCATTTGGCCCTTTGAGTTTGCTCCACCACTCATTTTGATCATCGCTGATCATTGAATTCAATATCCTGATCCCTCCTTCCTTTGATCCCTTTAGCCCCAAGAGCTATATAAACAACAAAGAACAAAGAACAACCCAGCACGGGAAACAGGCCCTTCGGCCCAACGAGCCCGCGCTGCCGCATCCTCCTACACCTACCCTGCCCTGTGTGTATGTGAGTGGAACCCCTAACTTAGCTAGATTCAGGGGAGAATAGTGTCAATTTGGTAAACCAATCAGCCTAAGAGCACATCTTTGGGGTGTGGGAGGAAACCGGAGCGCCCGGAGGAAACCCATGCAACCACAGGGAGAATGCGCAAACTCCCACAGACACAGGCCCAAATCCATGTATCTGCACAGCTAGCAGTGCTAGTCACTAATTTTTTTCTTGAAATCAGACAGTGTTTTGGCCTCAACTACATTTTGTGGTAGTGAATCCCACACATTCACCACCGTCTTGGTGAAGAAATTTCTCCCCACTCAGTTCTAAATGGTTTACCCCTTATCCTCAAACAATGACCCTTAGTTCTGGACCCCCTCATTATTGAGAATGTTCTTTCTGAATCTCCCCTGTTAGACATGTAGAGACAGAGAACATGGCTCATGTATTAAATGAATATTTTCCACCATATCTTTACAACAGAAGCAGATGATGCAATCGTTACATTTAGGAGGAGGGGGAAGTTCTCAATAGGATTATAATAGATGGAGTAGACATACCAAAAAGTGCAGTATTAGTAGAAGAGGGCAAGTCAGCTGATTCAAATGGAATACCTCCTGGCTTAGAGAAAAAAAGCAGTGATTGAAATTGGTCACAATTCTTCCATCCTGATAGGAGGGTGGCTAATGTTATAAAATTATTCAAAGAACGGGAGAAGAGATAAAACTATCAGCCTAATATCAGTGCAAGTGACTGGAAATCGGCATCAGGGATAAAATAACCTTTAATTTGGAAAATCATGGGTTAATCAAGTATGGATTTGTTAAAGGTAAGTTGTGTCTAATTAACTTGATTCAATTCTTTGACAAATTGATGGAGAACATTGAACAAGGTACCCATGGGCTTGTGAAAGGTATTCAACAAACTACAACATGGAAAGCCACTTAAGACGATGGAAGTCCATGGAATTAAGGGGGAAATGGTGGTATGCACACAAAATTGGCTCATTGACGGGAAGGGAGGAAGATAGGTGGATGTTTTTTAGACAGAGAGGTGACTATCTCTTATGCTCCCCAAGTGTCAATTTGGGATCCACAGCTGTTCTCAATTTGTATAAATTGGATGCAAAGAACAGCATTATAAAGATGTACTAAATGTCATTGCTACGTTTTTGCAGCAGTCTGCAATCACCTTTTGCAATCTCTGTCCCTTCCTCGTCACTGCAATGAGCTCTTCCACAGTTGAGTGTTTTTCAATGCTTTCTGATCCCTTTCCACAATTACTCCAAATCAAATTATGCCATGTTAGCTCAATAATATTCCACTGTAACAAATTCTACTTGACCTAATTCATTTCCCAGAATGAGATCTAACATTGCTTCCTTCCTTGCAGATGGTTCAAAACTTGGCCAAGTAGCAGATTGCAATGAGGAGAGTTACAAAGCTCAGGTTTACATAGGCAAGATAGGGCAAAAGCATGGCAGATGAGAGTTCAATATGGAGAAGTGAGAAGTGATGCACTTTGACAGGACTAATATGGAAAGGTAGTACTTTATAAATGGCATGATGAATAAAGAGAACTATGCACAGTACTCTAACTTAGTATTAAAACCATCCATACGCTTTCTTCCGTTTTCCCCCAGAAAGTGGTGAGTCATTGCTGGACAAAGGTTTGACTGACCTTTCTTTGTACGTAAGCCTGGACTGTGTTAGTGGGATATCTGGCAATGGAAACACTGAACTCATCCCAATCCTCCCTTCATCCATGTCCATACAGAAACATTTCAGTTTGAATCTGGGAAATGGGGAACATTAGTTCATTTCCCTCTGCACATTACAACCCTTTCCAAGGCCAGCACACCCTTCCTTAGATATGGGGTCCAAACCTGCTTACAATACTCCAAAGATGGGGAGATCATGCAAACTCTGCACAGTTACCCCAACGCTGGAATTGAACCTGGGCTCCGGTTGCACAGTGGTTAGCACTGAGCTAACCACTGTGACACTGCGCCACCCCAAGAAAACAAGGAAATCTGTAACTTTGACATTAGGAATGAAATTCTGTCCTTTTAGCTTCAGCTGGAAACTGCATAAACGGAACATCTCATTCCAGTCTGGCTGTGGATAGATCAGGTCCATCCCTCAACCTAACCACCATGACACAGGGACACATTATCCCAGCTAAACCATTGGACAAAGCATTCAGTAAACAGGGGCTCACACCTTGGATCCATTAACCTTATAAAACAACCAGAGAAAATACTCAATGCCAGATTGATAAACACCCCCAAGAATAAAAGGTGTGTTTTCCCTTCCCCAGTGAGCTCCAACGGAATAGGATTTCACCTTCTGGCCTACCAAGTAATTTGAAAATATTAAATTTCACCCTTCTGCACTGTAACACCCACAAATATTACATTTATCTCCAATAATCCTTTGTGGCAATAATTTATGGATGCACCCAAAATGGAAAGTGTCCCCTTCTGCAGATCCACTTCAGATTCAAATCCAACTGTAACAGACCAACGTGACATGATGAAATTCTTAGCCAGATTAAACTTGCACATTTTCAACAGTTCAGTGTGTTGCTGCGAGCGTTGCTTTTAAGATTGGCATTTATCCTTAGTTTGGTACAAACTACCTGGATTGCTCAAACACTTCAGGGGGGCAGTTAAAGAGTCAATGCATCTTTGTGGGTTGGGGGTCACGTATGGGCCAGACAAGGTAAAGATAAGTTTTTTTCCGTTTAGGACAAGGATGAACCAGTCCAATTCAGGCCAAGGTGGATTTGCGGGTTAAGCTTATTTATTTATTAGTCACAAGTAAGGCTCACATTGACGCTGCAATAAAGTTACTGTGAAATTCTCCTAGTCACCACACTCCGGTGCCTGTTTGAGTCAATGCATCTAACCAGCACGTCTTTCAGAGTGTGGGAGGAAACTGGAGCACCCGGAGCAAACCCACACAGACACGGGGAGAACGTGCAAACTCCTCACAGGCAGCGACCCAAGCCGGGAATCGAACCCGGGTCCATGGAGCGATGAGGCAGCAGTGCTAACCACTGTGCCACCGCACTGCCCCTTCCAGCTGGTGCTGTGCAAACTGTGAGATGCAATCAGCTATTCTTAAATTAATATCTTATCAGCAAATGTTTAAGCAAAGTAAATAGGCATGAACAAAAAAAAATCAGAAACCATTCTTTGCTCAAGAATGCTTGAATGCTTCTCTTAACCAAATCATTTCAGCTGTTCAGAGGCTGTTGTGTTTTTTTTCCCCTAGATTACAGTTCTGACTCTGTTTACAACCCAAGTCTCAAACAGGCACCATCTGGATAGCATGCAGAAATCGTAACAGCTCTCCAACGTAGCAAACAAGATGAGCTAGAAAGAGGAGGCATTTTGTCTTCTTGTTCTGTTCCCAGCCCCCCACAACATCTCAGCATTACTTCCTCCCAGCTCTTCAAAGAACCAAAGCAAAACCTTGCGTCCTGGTCAAAAGGCTGTTCGTCCCTACCTTGCGCTACCTTCCCTCTCTCCTCCGTGTTCATCTTTCTACCTCCGATTTCACAGCCAGGTTCAGATCTACGCTGCATTTTCAAGGCAGCTGTCGTCACATACTCGATGTGATGTTTGGATTGCGTTAACTCCCTTTGTTTCCTGTTCTGCAGTTTGACCGTCGTGCTGCTAAATGCATTTGTTAACTTCTGAATTAAACACTTTAGACAAGGCTAAAAGCTGCCTCCTTCAAACCAAAAGAGAAAATGCTGGAAAATCTGGCAGCATCTGTAAGGAGAGAAAAGAACTGACGTTTTGAGTCCAGTTGACCTTTTCTTTGTCAAAGCTTTTTTTTTTGCCTCCTTCAAATATTTGTTTTGATTTTCAACTTCGAAATTCCCACTCCGTTAAAAAAAGGAAAACGGGTTAGTTATTCAGTTAACTGGTGAGTTATTTATTTTAAAAAGAAATTGACGGGAAACAGGAAGGAACACTGGATCATTCTCAGTTTCATCAATGGAAGCTCTCCGAGACCATGTTTGGTCCCAATCGATGGCCAGAATTGGGTTAATGGAGCTTTATTAGGGAGCAAGTCAAGGACATATAACAGACTCCAAGCATCTTGGATCAAGGAAGGGAAAAGCAGCAGGAATCCTACTCTGGACCACAATCCACGTCGGACTGACTGCATTTTAAATTAATTAAGGAATGGAATTAGACTTGGCCTTTCCCGATACTTGCATGTCCTGAACATAAGCTTTAGCTCTTCCAATTTACTGCTAAAGAATCTCATGCATCTCGGGTGGCACGGCAGAACAGTGGTTAGCACTGCTGCCTCACAGCTCCAGGGATCTGGGTTTGATTGCCAATTTAGGTCAGTGTCTCTGTGGAGTTTGCACATTCTTCCTGTGTCTGTGTGGGTTTCCCCCGGGTACCCCAGTTTCCTCCCACAGTCCAAAGATGCTCAGGTTAGGTGCATTGGTCATGCTAAATTGCCCTTTAATGTCTCAGGATGCATAGGTTAGATGGATTAGCGGGGTAAATATAGGGGTTATGGGGACAGGGCCTGGCTGGGATTGTCCTTGGTGCAGACTCAATGGGCCTAATGGCCTCCTTCTGCATTGCAGGGACTGTATGATTTTAAGTATCATTGGCACATTTCTGGTGACAGCTTAAAGTTTACTTATTAGTGTCACAAGTACGCTTACATTAACACTACAATGAAGTTACTGTGAAAATCCTTGAGTCGCCACACTCTGGCACCTGTTTGGGTACACTGAGGGGGAATTTAGCAATGGCCAATGCAACTAACCAGCATGTCTTTGGACTGTGGGAGGAAATGGGAGCACCCGGAGGAAACCCACAAAGACATAGGGAGAACATGCAGACTCCACACAGACAGTGACCCAAGCCAGAAATCAAACCCAGGTCCCTGACACTGTGAGGCAGCAGTGCTAACCATTGTGCCACTGTGCTACCTTAAATGTCTGCTCCAGGTGAGACGGTACTGCTCCAGGTCTGCTCTAGCAGTCTGTAAGCAGTGAGTGGGGTACTCAATGCTAGCAGTTACTGGGGATCTTACACTTCATTGTATAAAGTCACACAGTAAGGGTGCCCACTTGGGCAAGGCACTAAAAGGCTACACTATAACTGAACAAAAGCAAAAGCTGAATGCAAGTTTGAGGAACAACACTTTGGCAACTTGCAGTTTTCCGATTCAACCATAATCACCAATTTCAGACCAAAACCTCTGTCCCCGTTTTGTTCCCTTGTTCCTTTGTCGATTAACTCACTTTCAGACACTCATCCTTCTGCCATTCACACCTCCTCTGGACATATCCTGCACGGATCAGCTGATAGGGGTATTCGCAAACATCTTCAACCTCTCTTTACACCAATCCTAGGTCCCTATCTGCTTCAGGAAGATGACCATCATCCCAGTACTAAGGAAAAGCCAGTCAGTGTGCCTTAATGACTATTGTCCGGTAGCTCTGACATCCGTCATTACGAAGTGCTTCAAAAGGCCAGTCATGGCACGAATCAATTCCAGCCTCCCTGACTGCCTGGATCCATCACAGTTTGCCTACCTCCGCAACAGACCCACAGTAGACACCATCTCTCTGGCCCTGCACTCAAACCTGGAACACCTAGACAACAAAGACATCTATGTCAGATTCCTCATGATTGATTACAGCTCAGCCTTCAACACCATTATTCCCACAAAACTCATCTCCAAACTCCATGACCTAGGGCTCAGCTTCTCCCTCTGCGACTGGATCCTAGACTTCCTAACCTACAGACCACAATCAGTAAGGTTAGGCAACAGCACCTCCTCCATGATTATCCGCAACACTGCTGTTATATCCTCAGCCCCTTACTATACTACTTATAAACCTACTACTGTGTGGCCAAATTCTCCTCCAACTCAATTTTCAAGTTTGCTGATGACACCACGGTAGATCTCAAACAGTGATGAGATGGAGTACAGGAATGAGATAGGGAATCTGGTGAACTGGTACGATGACAATAATCTCTCCCTCAATGTCAACAAACAAAGAAGATGCTAATCGACTTCAGGAAGCATAATGGAGAATGTGCCCCGAGTACATTAACGGGGATGAAGTGGAAATGATCGAGAGCTTCAAGTTGTCTTGATCTCCCCCCATGCTGACGCTATAGTTAAGAAAGCCCACCAATGCCTCTACTTTCTCAGGAGGATAAGGAAATTCAGCATGCCCATTACGACTCTCACCAACTTCTACAGATGCACCATAGAAAGCACTCTTCCTGGTTGTATCACAGCTTGGTATGGCTCCTGCCTTGACCAAGACCTCAACAAACTACAAAGGGTTGTGAACAAAGACCAGTCCATCACGCAAACCAGTGTCCCACCGATTGACTCCGTCTACACTTCCTGCTGCCTTGACAAAGCAGCCAGCATAATTAAGGACCCCACGCACCCTGGACATTCTCTCTTCCACTTTCTTCTGTCGGGAAAAAGATACAAAAGTCCGACGTCACGTACCAACCGACTCAAGAACAGCTTCTTCCCTGCTGCCGTCAGATTTTTGAATAGATCTACCTTGCATTAAGTTGATCTTTCTCTACACCCTAGCTATGCCTGTAACACTACATTCTGCACTCTCTCCTTCTCTATGTATGGTATGCTTTGTCTGTATAGCACGCAAGAAACAATACTTCTCACTGTATACTAATGCATATTACAATAATAAATCAAATCAAATCAAACATCTTTTGTTTATTTACTGTTCCCATTCCCACTTCCTTTGGCCATGACCGTCAAACTATTTATCATTTTTTCTTAGTGCAGAAGGAGGCCATTCATCCCATCAAGTCTGCACCAAACACAATCCCACCCAGGCACTATTCCCATAACCGCATTCATTCACTCTAGCTACACCCCCTGACACTAAGAGGCAACTTAGCATGTCCAATCCACCTAACCTGCACATCTTTGAACTGTGGGAGGAAATCAGAGCACCCGGGGCGAAATCCATGCAGATACGGGGAGAATGTGCAAACTCCAAACAGACAGTGACCCTAGACAGGAATCGAATCCGGGTGCTGCTGTGCCGCCCCGTCCCTCCATTTCATGGACCACTTCAGTACCATTTCATCTCTCCTGTCTTCCTGCCACCCGTAAGACCATCAGACATAGGAGCAGAATTAGGCCACTCAGCCCACTGAGTCTGCTCCACCCTTCAATCATGGCTGATATTTATCTCATCCCCATTCTCCTGCCTTTTCCCCATAAACCCTGATCCTCTTATTAATCAAGAACCTATCTATCTCTGTCTTAAAGACACACAACGACCTGGCCTCCACAGTTTTCTGCAGCAATGAGTTTCATGATTCACCACTCTGACTGAAGAAATTCCTCCTCATCTCTGTTTTAAAGGATTGTCCCTTTAGCCTGAGGTTGTGCCCTCTGATTCACCCTATCACAAACCTTCGTTTTTGTCCTCACCCCCCCCACCTCCCCCCCACCCCCCGTTCCCTTTTCACCTGCTTAACGCCTATTACACATCTAACTTTTCCAGCTCCTGATGAAAGGTCATTGACCTGAAACGTTATACTTGATTTCCTGCCCCACAGATGCTGCCAGACCTGCTGAGTATTTCCTGCATTTATAACAACCCTATGCAACAGCGCCACATCAGAGATCTGTATCCCATCGGAGGCTTGTGCCTTCAGTAGAGATAGGGTGGGAAGACCGCAATGATCCAATACACCAGACGATGACTGGGATTTGCTTTTCTACGTACCAGTGCCCATTAACCATTTGAAGACAGCAACGTTGATGCAAATAACATTACTACATGAAAAACTGCATCTGAAGGATTAACTGAGCTATGTTATTCTGATGCTGAATAATCAGCTTTGTTGTTACAGCATTTTTTCATGTCAAATACATAATTCTTAAACATATTACATTTACAGACATGATGGCTGAAATTGTAAGATGATAAGACATTAAAGCAGACTTAGGCAACTCAACTCATTGAATCTGTTCCACCATTCAATCATGGCTGATATTTTTCCATCCCCATTCCCCTGCCTTTTCCCTATAACCCCTGATCCCCTTATTAATGAAGAATCTATCTATCTCTGCCTTAAAGACATTCAATGACCTGGCCTCCACAGCCTTTTGCGGCAAAGAGTTCCACAGATTCACCACTCTCTGGCTGCAGAAATTCCTCTTCATCATCCCTTTAGCCTGAGTTTGTGCCCTCTCGTTCTAGTTTTTTCTACTGGTGGAAACATCCTCTCCACGTCCACTCTATCCAGGCTTCGCAGTATCCTGTAAGTTTCAATAAGATTCCACACCCCCCATCCTTTTAAACTCCAACGAGTACAGACGCAGAGTCCTCAACCGTTCCTCATATGACAAGCTCCTCATTCCAGGGATCATTCTTGTGAAATTTTGTGGCCATCCACAGCAGTTGGATTCTCTGGTCCCGCCGCAGTGAGCGGAGATTTGACTGAGTGCCAAATTCTCCATCCTCACTTGCAGCAGCAGTGAGGCGTGAATGGCCAGAGAATTCCGGCCGATGATTTTGATCGAGTACATCGGGCAAAACCGTTTCCAATTACTGGAGGGTCAGAGAGGATACAGCTTTCACAAAATAACCTGCTGGAGGATGAGAATTTTTTCTTGTCCCCTTGCTAAGTTGTGGTGATGCATTGCTGCAAAGGACAGCGGAAGCAGATTCAATAGTAACTTTCAAAAGGGAATTGGATAATCACTTCTTAAAAATCCTAGGACTGTGGAGGGAGAGCAGAGGAGCGTGGCTGATTGGACAATCAAGAGCCCACACAGGCACGATGGGCGGAATGGCTTCCTTCTGTGCAATTCTACATATGTACATTCAGAAATGTACACAATGGTTAAATTGCAGGAACAGCACTTGATAAACTTGCAGTGATGAATTTGGGATTGTCAGTAATTTTAACATGAAGTCAACACAAAAAGACAAACAACATCATGTTGGGACACCTAGTACCAATTAAAACAGAAAACATGAAAATAAAACACCTCTTCCCTACCCCCAACCAGCAACACTGTGTATAGGATTACAAATATATATGACACAGATTTGGATACACGTGCACGCATAACACACACACAAATATATATATATATACACATGCATACAAAAATACACACATGTGTATATATATATACACACACATGTATACATATATTTATATATACACATATATATACACACACATACATATATACACATACATATATACATATACACACATATATAAATATACACACATACACATATATATATACACGCTTATATATAAATATACACACATACACACACACATATACACATACACACATACATATACATATAGACATCCTGGCAGTATATAGACACCCTGGCAGCTTGGATTTTTCACTTTATATTATTGGAAGCTCTTTTCAGACAGATTCTGACTACACTTCTCACGAGTATCTGCATCATTTTCCATCCATGTAGCTAGAATCAGGATTCGCAATTAATGCACATTAAATAAGCTCTACAACAGAAAAAGGGCGGCCTCCTATCGAAATCTCCAGATGCGTTTCAGTGCTGAGATATTCACAGTGGATTAAGAACGACAATATGCATTGAACATTCACAGTTTTAACACAGAACGCCACGACCCAGTGCAGCCGGAGCCAGGGAGCTGCTGAGGTTTAAAAAACAAGCTTCAGGGTTTCACATCACCAGGCGAACACAACTGACATTTCACGAGTGAAACACGCAGGTACAAAAGAAGCAAGCAATTCTTCACTGAAACCAGAAACGCGTTACTAAGAGCCACAGAACCGAAAAGCTGCAATCTGAATTCAAATATTTACACTCCAAGAATGGGCTTTCTCCCTTCACCCATCATTTTGTTTAACTGGGCAGTTTATTTATCGCTCTCGCTATATAATACAGATCCCTAGCTTCCTCCTCTCTCTTCTCTCTAGCCCTTTCCCCATTTCTCTTGTGTTCTGCAACCCACCCGTTGTAAAGGCGCTTTACTCACCCTTGGGTCGCACGGGTTTCTGCTGTGGGTGATTTCTATTTATCGTTCCGCCCCCTCCCCCAACCCCCCCCAAGTTCTGCATTGAATTATCACTTCTCTCTCCGCATACACACAGATACACACACACAGACACATAGATACACACACAGGCACATAGATACACACACACAGACACACACAAACACACACATAGATACAAACACAGACACACAGATACACAGGTACACACACACACAGACACGTAGACGCACACACAGGTACACACACAGAGACACATAGATACACACAGAGACACAGATACACGCACAGAAACATACACATAGATGCACAGATACACACAGACACATAGATGCAGACACAGATACACACAAATACACACACACATAGATACACAGACACAGAAACACACACAGACACATAGTTACACACACACAGATGCACGCAGGCATACACACAGACACACAAACACAGATACACATAACCACACACACAGACACACGCAGATATACACACACAGACACAGATACGCACACACACAGACATACACACAAGCACAGAGATACACACAGAGACACACACATACAGATATGCACACACAGATACACAACCACAGATATACACACACACGTACAGATACACACTGATACACACACACACACACACGCAGATAGATAGCCACACAGATACACACGCTCACACAAAGGTACACGGACACACAAAAGCCAAGACAACAAGCAGTCTAAGATTCAGACACCCAATCAATGTTCGGGAAATAACATCGCAATTTGACACATATCAATTCTCCCTTTAAAACAGTCTCTGGAATTAAAAAGAAAATAAAGACCCCCCCCCCCCTCCTCCCCAGGTTGGGCTGCAATGATTTGAAACGGCACGGTAAGACATTTTCCACCCTGCTCACTTTTAAATCTCTTTATGCTCTTCCCCTCTTGCCTTCAGTCGGTGCCGAGAGAGGATTTCAGGAACAGCCTCGCTCACATCACGGCTGCTACTGAGAAAGCGGGAATAAAGCTCAGATCTTGCGTCTCATGCGACTGGAATAAACAGGGATTTCTCTCTCCCTCTCCCCCCACCCCCCTCCCTCTCTCCCATAGAGTAGGTATTTGCGATGGAAATGCATTATAGACACTCCCACACCCGGAGAGGTAGGGGTTTGTTTTGTCACTAACACTGACTGCACACTGATTAAGAACCTGTTCCTTACAGATCCTGCAAACAAAAAAGACCCCATTCTTTTAAAGAAATCAGACTTTATTAACCCTAACCTCACACAATGAAACATGAAATTATTATGTAAAAAAAACTAACGCCTCTCAAATTATTTTCAAAATAATTTGCTGTTACCTCCCAGTGAGTCATGTGTAATAAAATCAGGAATATGTTATTTTAAAATTGGTTTCGAATTTAATTACAAAGGGAAATTTCCCAGCCCCGTCACAAACACACTGACACATACCCACAAGAAATTATATTGATTACTGCTTTGTACGTGCAGAATTAATCAGTCTCAATCTTTTCGGATACAGTGAATTGTAACCTGAGTTGCTTTTCTAGCACCTGAATCCAAACACAGGCTGAGCGCCCCCCCACCTACCCCCCCAGGCTGGCTCCTCCCCCCCGCAGGCTGATTTCCCCCCCTCCCCCAAGCTGGCTTCCCCACCTCCACCGCCCCCCCCCCACGCCCAGGCTAATTTCACCCCCCCCTTACCCCCCAACTCCCAGGCTGATTCCTCCCCCCTCCCCTGACTCCTCACTGCCCCCCCCCCCACAGGCTGATTTCCCCCCCCCCGAAGCAAATTCCCCCCACCCCCACCCTCAAGGCTGACTCCCTCAACCCCTCCTCCCCCCACCCAGGCTGACTACCCACCCCCCCCACTCCTCCCACACTGACTCCCCTGTCTTCAGGCTGACTCCCCCCACCCCCCCACACCTAGGCTAATTCCTTCCCCCCCACCACCACCGCCAGGCTGATTCCACCCCTCCCCTCACCCACTCTGACTCCTGCCACCTCCCTGCAGGCTGACCCCCCTCCCCATTCCTCCCAGGCTGACTCCCCCCACCCCCTGCCCAGGCTAATTCTCCCCCTCACCACTCCCCCCCCCGTCAAACTGACTCCTTGCCCCCATCCAGACTGACTCCCCCACACTGACTCCCACTTGCCCCCAGGCTGACTCCCCCACTCCCCCAGGCTGACTCCCTGCAATCCCCGCCCAGGCTGATTCCTCCCAGCCCCCCAGGCTGACTCCCCCCGAGGCTGAGTCCCCCCACCCCCAGGCTGATTCCCCCAATCCCCGCCCAGATTGACTCCCCCCCTGCCTCCAGACTGACTCCTAACCCACCGCTCCCCCTGCCAAGCTGACTTCCCCCACCCCACCCCACCCCAACTGTGTTGACTTCAAGAGTCTTTGATTTTTTTTTGGAATCCAATCAACTCAGCAAGCTGGAACAAATTGTTGCTTAGTTAATAATGGTGTTTGGAACTGTCAGTGATGGCAAAAAGATTGGCAAAAATGTGCTCATAAAATATCAGAGCAGAATTGGGCCATTCAGCCCATCAAGTGCTCCACCATTTGGACATGATCGATATGTTTCTCAACCCCATTCTCCTGCCTTTTCCCTGTAACCTTGATCAAGAACCTGTCTGTCTCTACATTAAATAGATTCTATGATAGGTGGCGCGGTGGCACAGTGGTTAGCACTGCTGCCTCACAGCACCTGGGACCCGAGTTCAATTCCAGTTTCGTGTCACTGTCTGTGTGAAGTTTGTATGTTCTCCCTGTGTCTGAGTGGGTTTCCTCCGGGGGCTATGCTTTCCTCTCACAATCCAAAGATGTGCTGTTAGGTGGATTGGCCATGCTAAATTGTCCATTAGTGTCAGGGGAGTTGCAGGGTAAATTTGGTCAGGAAGGCGAATGGGAAGCTGGCCTTCATAGCGAGGGGGATTGAATATAAAAGTAGGGAGGTCTTGCTGCAGCTGTATAGGGCATTGGTGAGGCCGCAGCTGGAGTACTGTGTGCAGTTTTGGGCGCCGCACCTGTGCAAGGATATTTTGGCCCTGGAGGGAGTGCAGAGGAGGTTTACTAGGCTGATACCGGAGTTGAGGGGGTTGAGCTATGAGGAGAGGCTGAATAAACTAGGCTTGTACTCGCTAGAGTTTAGAAGAATGAGGGGAGATCTCATTGAGACGTATAAGATGATGAATGGGATGGATAGGATAGAGGTGGAGAGACTCTTCCCGCTCAAAAAAGACAGTAGGACTAGGGGGCACAGCCTCAAGATAAAGGGGAGGCGGTTTAGAACGGAGTTGAGGAGGAACTTCTTCACTCAAAGGGTGGTGAATCTCTGGAATTCTCTGCCCGTTGAAGTGGTGGAGGCTGCCTCGCTAAATATTTTTAAGAAGCGGGTTGATGGGTTTTTGATAAGAGAGGGGATTAAGGGTTATGGGGAGAGGGCGGGAAAGTGGAACTGAGCCACAACAGATCAGCCATGATCTTATTGAATGGCGGGGCAGGCTCGAAGGGCTAGATGGCCTACTCCTGCTCCTATTTCTTATGTTCTTATGTTCTTATATGGGGTTATGGGGATAGGGTCTGAGTGAGATTGTGGTCAGTGCAGACTCGATGGGCCGAATGGCCTCCTTCTGCACTATAGGGATTCTATGATTCTATGACCTGGCCTCCACAGCCTTCTGTGACAATAAATCCCAGAAAGTCACCACCCTCTGGCTGAAGAAATTCCTTCTCATCTTGGTTCTAAAGAGTGATTCCTTTGCTCTGAGGCTGTGCCCTTGAATCCTGGTGTAGGCGGGGACACTGTAATAAGGTTGGGACTGCAACACCTTATTGTCACACAGCATCAATGGAAACCCCCTGCGCCTGGGAGGGCTTCATTGATCAGGGACAGCTCAGAGGTTGGGACTGCAACACCTTATTGTCACACAGTATCAGTGGAAACCCCCTGCACCTGGGAGGGCTTCATTGATCAGGGACAGCTCAGAGGTTGGGAATTCTGCCATGGAATCAACTCCTGCCTCCTCAGAGCCTGTCCACCTTTGGAAAAGCATGGGTCATAAGTGTTTCGCCATTACTCGCTGGAGTTTAGAAGGCTGAGGGGAGATCTTATAGAGACATATAAGATAATGAAGGGGCTAGACAGGGTAAAGGCAGAGAGATTATTTCCACTTAGAATGGAAACCAGAACTGGAGGGCACAGCCTCAAAATAAGGGGGAGTCAATTTAGAACAGAGTTGAGGAGGAACTTCTCCCAGAGGATAGTGAATCTTTGGAATTCTCTGCCGGTTGAAGCAGTGGAGGCTACCTTGTTAAATGCGTTTAAGTCACAGATAGATAGATTTTTGACCAATAAGGGAATTAAGGGATATGGGGAGCAGGCGGGTAAGTGGAACTGAATAACTATCAGATCAGCCGTGATCTTATTGAATGGCGGGGCAGGCTCGAGGGGCTAGATGGCCTACTCCTGTTCCTATTTCTTATGTTCTTATGTGATGGAATGCTCTCCCCTTGTTTGGATGGGTGCAGCTCCAACAACACTCCAGGACAAGGCAGTCCTCTTGATTGGCACCCATCTACCATCTTAAAAAATAATCCACTCCTCCACCAACAGTGCAGCAATGCATCTCATTTACAAGATGCATCAACAAAGCTCCTTCCACAGCACTTTCTGAACCTACAGTCTCTATTATCAAGAAGGACTGTCTTCATGCCCTACTTCAAGTCACACACCATTCTGACTTGGAAATATATCGCCACTCCTTCAGTGTCGGTGGGTGAAAATCCTGGAACTCTCTCCCTAACAGCACTGTGGGTGTGCCTACATCACAGGGACTGCAGCGGTTCAAGTGCTTCATCTTCTCTCGGGTGTTTGGGTATAGTTAACAAATGATGTCCACATTCCACGAACAAACTTAAAGGCTGGAATTTTATTGCCTTGCCTGCCCCAAAATCGGGGCGGCTGAGACTCGCAGAACAGAATTCTCTGTTGGCCTCAGGCCAGCTTTTACGCCCAAGCGAGGTTGCAAAAGCCCACCCAAAATCTCTGTCCGGCACACTGTTACACCTGACTTAGGAATGCCTGGTGCTGACACTGGGTCCTAAAATGAAAAGCTCCCCATTTCAAAGCACAAACATCCCTGACTAGTTAGCACTAGTTTGTGGTTAGCACTGCTGCTTCACAGCACCAAGGACATGGGTTCGATTCCCGGCTTGGGTCACTGTTTGTGTGGAGTTTCTCCCCGTGTCTATGTGGGTTTCCTCCAGATGCTCCAGTTTCCTCCCACAGTCTGAAAGACGTGCTGGTTAGGTGCATTGGCCATGCTAAATTCTCCCTCAGTGTGCCCGAACAGGTGCAAGAGTGTGGCGACTAGGGGATTTTCACAGTAACTTCATTGCAGTGTTAATGTAAGCCTAATTGTGAAACTAATAAATATACTTTAAACTTATACTTCACGAGCAGAGGGAAATAAATATTGACTGGCATCAACCTTACTCCTTTTAGCAAATGACCCCGAGAATAACTCTAATTATACAAATGATGCTGATAGTAGTTTAATTTGTTGAGGGATCAATAATATTTCTCTCAGGTTTAACATTGTCAACAAATGGGTCAATTTTTATTTCTGCTCTTTAATGGGATGAGTTTGGGTGTTCCACTATAGGAAACCACTTCTGCAAAATAGAATATTTTCCCATCTTACTGTCTCCCTCTGATGCCAAGTAAGAATGGGTCACTGAAAAGCTGTTTCAGACAGGCTTCACAGAATGTGAGCTGACAGCTGCAACCAAAGAAAATATATCATTATGTTACAAAAGTGCACATCTTGTGTTAATATCAAGAGTAGTGATTCAGGTGCTGAATCTCACTAACAAGGAATTTGGGCATCTCCCACCATTGTAATTGTGCTTTCCGAGAGCGTCTGGAACAACTATATATTTGCTGTCTGTGTTTCCATTATATTTAGGTGATGTCTTTTACCAGTATTGCTGTAATGAGCGGGAACTCTGCGCCAGCAGAGACATTCTCCGTGTAGAATGATCTGAGGAAGTTCTTTTCAGGGACACGGAGACAGATTCTAAAAGTTCACTTCTGCTGTGGGGAGGGAGAATCTCCCAAAAGTGCTGAATTGGTGGGAAAACTGTTTTAGATCACGACTGTTTCTTCAGTGCAGTTTCTCGCTCTGTGCATTTCAGAGAGTCGTGAATATCATTAAAAACCCAGGGAGGCGGGGCCTATTCATACCGGAATCTGATGGTTCTGGAACTCTGCACACGCACAGTGGTCCCGATCTGTCAGACTCCCCGTTTGCTGGCCAGCTCGATCGCGGGCCAGCCCGGGAACCCCGCAGTCCTGCCCCTCCAGTACCACCTACGGCCTGATTGCGGCCCTCACAGCAATTCCCAGGCCAGCACTGACCCCCCCCCCTCCCATCCCCATCCTGGAGTGCCCCGATGTCCAGCCCATGCCGCCCCAGTAGAGGCGATACTCCCAACCATCTCACCCTGGCAGATACACCTGCCCTCCGCCTTGGAGGCACCCCCTGCACCTCCCCCCCCCCGACCCCCCCACCGACAGACCACCTTCCCACTCCCCCCAGCCTGTCCCAATCACTGGCTTTTCTCCAGCCCAGACCGATCCCCATGCAGAGTGGCAGCAGGACCTCCCCCACCCCCACCAATTGCCTCTAGGCCTCACCCACAATAGGCCCCATCCCCTGGGCACTGCCTGCTGCTCGATGGGCAGTGCCAAGGTGCTTCCTGGGCATAGACACTTTGCCCCTCAGGCAGTGCCGGGGGCACAGGTTGGCACTGCCAGGATCCCCATGCCCAGGGGCACCAACCTCTGCTGCCCAACCCCCTCAGGGGCCCCTGATTTCCCTCCTTTATTCCAGCAGGGTCTTCCGCTAGTTCCCAGAACGTGGGGAGCTACTCTAAACCCTGCCGGAATGAAGTACTCCTGGCGGGAGATGCTTTCGGGTCTGGCGAGTTACGTGCGGGAACTGATAATCACATGCAAAATATATTCAAAATACATTAAAAAAAAGATTCAAATGACTTACCTCTCTTCCTGTCAGTTTCCAACGTGGTCCCAACTCCGAATGTTGTCCGACACTGGGAGATGCGCATGCGTTCTCGGCACATGCGCGAATCCCGCTAAATGGCCAAGACATGATTCTCCTGATTGGACCCACCAAAAACGTTGCGGGTCACGATGGGAGAATTGGGCTCTATTACTATTCCAGAAGAGTGGAAGTGAGGCACTGAATTACTCTTATATCTCACCTGTATAACTTCCCACTTTACAATAAATACAACAACACTGAAGTTCCATTGGCCAGGCTTGAGTTTTCTAAGGCTGCCATGTAAATAGGCAAATGTTGTGAGGCCAATGGGTGCCCTTTGGGTACATTTCTAGAACCCAACAACTCCACCCAGCTGGAAATTGAGGGGTGCCAAGCTCTTCCTGAAGTTGAATTCCTCCTCAAGATCCCTGGAAGAAAAAGATCTAATTTTCTTTTATAAAACTTACCTTTGGAGTCCCGAGCTGCTACTTTGACCTGGACATGCCACTTAATGCCCCCAACAGGTGAGGCCCACTTGAACCCATCCAAAGGTTTCCTCTGTCCCAGAATACCAGCCTTCCATTGTACATTGAGTTCTCGGCTGCAAACTCTGGGAGTCAACACAGGATGAATTTTTTATTCGTTCAGGGGAAGTGGGCGTTGCTGGTTGGGCCAACATTTACTGCCAATCTCTAATTGCCCTTTAACTGAATGGTTTGCTGGGCCACTTCGGTTGGTGCTTTGCTGTGGGTCTGGAGTCACTGTGGGCCAGGCTGGCAGATTTCTTTCCCAAAAGGACATTAGTGAACCAGGTGGGTTTTTATGACAATCGACAATGGTTTCGTGGTCATGGTCATAATTCCCAGCTTGGGTCACTGTCTGTGAGGAGTTTGCACGTTCTCCCCGTGTCTGCGTGGGTTTCCTCCAGGTGCTCCGGTTTCCTCCCACAGTATGAAAGGCGTGCTGGTTAGACGCACTGGCCATGCTAAATTCTCCCTCAGTGTACCCAAAAAGGCGCTGGTGTGTGACCACTAAGGGATTTTTACAGTAACTTCATTGCAGTGTTAATGTAAGCCAACTTGTGACAAATAAATAAAGTAGCGTGATTTCTTAAATCATGCCTGAGTGTAATGCCAGCATGCTGCATTTGTTCAAACCTAACTCGTGGTTAGTAAAATTACTTAGTTTTCATTAAAACTCCTACTCCTCTTCCTTCCTACTTTGAGTGAGGGCAGCAGAGCAGCAAAGGTGATTGGCCGTTGCAGGTAAAGTGCAGCCACTGCAACCAGAAGGTGGGTTTATGGGAAATACTTCCTACTTCGAGTGAAGGCAAGTGTCCAGGTGAGGGCAGCAGAGCAGCGAAGGTGATTGGCCGTTGCAGGGTGGTAATAGTTGGAGATTTTAACTTTCCCAACATTGACTGGGACAGCCATAGTATTTAGAAGGTTGGATGGAGAGAATTTTGTTGAGCATACCCAGGAGGAAATTCTCAATCAGTATGTGGGTGGCCCAACTAGAGATGGGGCAAAACTTGACCTCCTCTTGGGAAATAAGGAAGGGCAGGTGACAGTTGTGTTAGTGAGGGATCACTTTGGGACCAGTGACCGCAATTTTATTAGTTTTAAGATAGCTATGGAGAATGATAGGCCTGGCCCATAAGTTAAAATTCTAAATTGGGGCAAGGCCAATTTTGATGGTATCAAATTGATCAAGATCCCATTGCAATTGGAGATAATTTTCTTCACTTTCCACAATGCCACCCATCTTAGTGTCATCCGCAAGCTAACTAACCATGCCTCCTATATTCTCATCCAAATCATTAATATGAATGACAAATAACAATGGACCCAGCATAGATCCCTGAGGCACACTGCTTGTCACAGGCCTCCATTTTGAAAACAATTCTCTACAACCACCCTCTGGCTCCTGTCCAGAGGGTGGAACTTTCAGAAGTTAATTGGGGGAGACTGTGGGATGTCTGGTAAGTGGCATGCTTTCAAAAGTGTGTTAACCAGGGTTCAGGGTAAACATGTTCCTCTTAGAGTGAAGGGCAAGGCTGGCAGAAATAGGGAACCCTGAACGGCTCAGGATATTGAGCCCCCGCTCAAGAAGAAGAAAGAGACACATGAAATACATAGGCAGCTGGGATCAAGCCAATCCCTGGAAGAGTATAGAGGGTGTAGGAGTAGAGTTAAGAGAGAAATCAGGAGGGCAAAAAACGGAAACAAAATTGTTTTGGCAGATAAGGCAAAGTAGAATCCAAAGAGCTTCTACAAATACATAAAGGGCAAAAGAATAACAAAGAAGAGAGTAGAGTCTCTTAAGGATCAAAAAGGTCATCTATGTGCGGATCCACAAGAGATGGGTGAGACCCTAAATGAATATTTCTCATCAGTATTTACTATTGAGAAAAACATTAATGTTAAGGAGCTTGGGGAAATAAATAGGGTTGTCTTGAAGAGTGTACATATTACAGAGAAGGGGGTGCTGGAAGTCTTAAAGCACATCAAGGTAGATCAATCTCCGGGGCCTGGTGAAGTGCATCTCAGGACATTGTGGGAGGCTAGGGAGGAAATTGTATGTCACCTAACCAAAATACTTGAATCATTGATAGTCACGGATGAGGTGCCTGAAGGTTGGAGAGTGGCAAATGTTGTGCCTTTGCTTAAAAAGGGCTGCAGGAAAAAGCCTGAGAACGACACGCCAGTGAGCATCACATCTGTGGTGGGTAAATTGTTGGAAGGTATTTTGAGAGACAGGATCTAAATACATTTAGAGATGCAAGGACTGACTAGGGATAGTCAACATGGCTTTGTGAGTGGAAAATCATATCTCACAAGTTTGACTGAGTTTTTTGAAGGGACAGCCAAGAAGATAGATGAGGGCAGTACAGTTGATGTTGTCTACATGGACTTTAGCAAGGCCTTTGACAAGGTACGGCATGGTACGTTGTTGCATAAGGTTAGACCTCACGGGATCCAAGGTGAGGTATCTAATTTGATACAAAATTGGCTTCTAGACAGGAGCCAGAGGGTGGTTAAGAACATAAGAACATAAGAACCCTTCGAGCCTGCCCTGCCATTCAATAAGATCATGGCTGATCTGTCGTGTCTCAGTTCCACATTCCCGCCCTCTCCCCATAACCCTTAATCCCCTCTCTTATCAAAAACCCATCAACCCGCGTCTTAAAAATATTTAGCGAGGCAGCCTCCACCACTTCAACGGGCAGAGAATTCCAGAGATTCACCACCCTTTGAGTGAAGAAGTTCCTCCTCAACTCCGTTCTAAACCGCCCCCCCTTTATCTTGAGGCTGTGCCCCCTAGTCCTACTGTCCTTCCTGAGCGGGAAGAGTCTCTCCACCTCTATCCTATCCATCCCATTCATCATCTTGTACGTCTCAATGAGATCTCCCCTCATTCTTCTAAACTCTAATGAGTACAAGCCTAGTTTAATGGGCCAGGAACTGGCAAATGGAATTTAATGTTGGCAAGTGCGAGGTGGTCCACTTTGGTAGGAATAATGGTAGGAAGGATTATTACTTACGTGGCGAAAAACTGCAGCAGGCGACGGTGCAGAGGGACCTCGGGGTCCTTGTGCATGAGTCGCAAAAACCCAGCCTGCAGGTGCAGCAGGTGGTCAGGAAGGCTAATGGGATGCTGGCCTTCATTGCGAGGGGGATTGAATATAAAAGTAGGGAGGTCTTGCTGCGGCTGTATAGGGCATTGGTGAGGCCGCAGCTGGAGTACTGTGTGCAGTTTTGGGCGCTGTACTTACGCAAGGATATTTTGGCCTTGGAGGGAGTGCAGAGGAGGTTTACTAGGCTGATGCCTAGTAAAGAGTTGAGGGGGTTGAACTATGGTTGTAGAGAATTGTTTTCAAAATGGAGGCCTGTGACAAGCAATGTGCCTCAGGGACCTATGCTGGGTTCATTGTTATTTGTCATGCATATTAATGATTTGGATGAGAATATAGGAGGCATCGTTAGTTAGTTTGCGGATGACACTAAGATTGGTGGCATTGTGGAAAGTGAAGAAAATTATCTCCAATTGCAATGGGATCTTGATCAATTGGGCCTGTGGGCTGACAAATGGCAGATAGAGCTTAATTTAGACAGATGCGACGTGATGCATTTTGGTAGACTGAACCAGGGCAGGACTTACTCGGTTGATGATAGGGCACTGGGGAGAGTTACAGAACAAAGAGATCTAGGGGTACATGTTCATAGCTCCTTGAAAGTGAAGTTACAGGTGGACAGAGTGGTGAAGAAGGCATCGGCGTGCTTGGTTTCATTCAACATTGAATACAGGAGTCGGAATGTATTATTGAAGTTATATAAGACATTGGTAAGGCCACACTTGGAACACTGTGTGCAATTCTGGTCACCCTATTACAGAAAGGAGATTATTAAACTAGAAAGAGTGCAGAAAAGATTTACTAGGATACAACTAGGATTAGGGACTAATGGATTGAGATATAAGGTGTGGCTGGATAGACTGGGACTTCTTTTCTCTGGAGTGCAGGAGGCTGAGGGGTGATCTTATAGAGGTCTATAAAATAATGAGGGGCACAGATCAGCTAGATAGTCAATATATTTTCTCAAAGGTAGGGGAGTCTAAAACTAGAGGGCATAGGTTTAAGATGAGAGGGGAGAGATACAAAAGTTTCCAGAAGGGCAGTTTTTTCACACAGAGGGTGGTGAGTGTCTGGAACAAGCTGCCAGGGGTAGTAGTAGAGGCAGGTACAATTTTGACTTTTAAAAAGCATTTAGATAGTTACATGGGTAAAATGGGTATAGAGGGATATGTGCCAAATGCGGGCAATTGGGATTAGCTTAAGAGTTAAAAAAAAAAGTTTGGCCGAAGGGCCTGTTTCCATGCTGTAAACCTCTATGACTCTAAAACTCAGATAAATTCCCTGTCACATCAAAGTTCTCGTCTAATGTGGCAAAGAAAACTTTACATAAGCCTGTCATAAAAAATAAATACTACATGTCTAGTAATAACCCAGGTTTTGTTTCAGCATTCAATCAAAACACTTAAGCTTGGCTTTCCTGGTTTATGAATATTACCTGAACTCTTTATATTACATTAGTCATTTATAATTTACTGCAAGCAATTATCTTCCATTCACATGGCTGAATGAATATAGCATTGACAACTTGTGTTTGTGTGTGTATATATTCTCTGAGTTATGATTTATTTAATAACAGTTTTTAATGCATTAAAGAGGTCCCATTTGTACCAGCATCTCTGTAATTGCTGAGCATATGCTGGAGACAATATTGTCCTTGACGTGCTGTTCTGATGCCCATTCAACTGCTGTAAATAGAAGTGTCCTGATGTCCGTCCCTTTGCCCTCCCACTCCCATTGCCCAGATGTATCTGACAATATTGATTTGGCATTTATTTTTTTCATAATCCTGCAAATATCTCACAGACCTCTTTAAAAGTTCCATCTGAGACATCTCTCTCTTTTTACTTAAGGGGATGGCGCAGTGGTTCACATTGCTGCCTCACAGCACCAGGGATCTGGGTTCAAATCGCAGCTCGGGTCACCATCTGTGTGGAGTTTGCACTTTGTCCCTGTGTGGGTGGGTTTCCTCCGCCAGTTCCGGTTTCCTCTCACAATCCAAAAGACGTACTAATTAGAGGCATTGGCCATGCGAAATTCTCCCCCAGTGTACCTGAATAGGTGCCAGACTGTGGCAACTAGGGATTTTCACAGTAACTTCATTGCAGTGTTAATTTAAGTCTACTTGTGACCAATAAATAAACTTTAATTTATGGGATGTGGGTGTTGTTGGCCGGTCTAGGGTTATTGTCCATCCCTAATTGTCCTTAGTGGTGCTGAGCCACCATCTTGAACCACTCAGGGCCGCATGGTGTAGGTATATCCACAGTGCTGTTAGGGAGGGAGTTGCAAGCTTTATACCTCGTGCCAGTGAAGGAACAGCAATATCTTTGCAAATCAGGATGGTGAGTAACTTGGAGGGGAACTTGCAGGTGATGGTTTTCCATGTGTCTGCTGCCCTTGTCTCTCTAGATGGTAGCAATTGTGGGTTTGAAAGGTCCTGTCTAAGGACCCTTGCTGAGTTCCTACTGTGCTCCTTTTCAAGTGGTTCCTGGTAGATGAACCATTTATCACTAATGCCAACTCATTACGTTGCCTTAGCCAGCACCTTCCAAACTCATGACCACAACCATCAACGAGGATCAGGGCAGCAAATAAACAAAGAACAACACAGCACGGGAAACAGGCCCTTTGGCTCAACGAATGCTTGGGAACACAATGACCTGGAAGTTCCCTTCCATGCTACTCACCATCCTGATTTGGAAGTATATCACCGTTCCTTCATTAGGTCAAAATCCTGGAATTCCCTCCTCAACAGCACTGTTGCTGTTTCTACACCACAGGGACTATGGTGGTTCAAGAAGGTGGTTCACCACCACCCTCTCAAGGGCAATCACTGATGGGCAATAAGCCAGCGACACCATCATCCCACAAGTGAATATTAAAAACAAGCCCTGCCTCCAAGATCTGGGCTGCTTCCTTGTATTGTGGCAAACAAAACTGCATGTAATATTTCAGATGTGACCTGACCATAATAACTCTGAGATTTGAGCAGATTCCATTGCCATGTGCCCCAAGCCCTCGCAAAGATTTTTGATCAGAAAACTGTGCATTGCATGCTGGATTTCCCATCCATAACCTGTAAAAGAGTAGCCATCAAAGTTCAGCAGAAGTTCCTCCACAACTTGTCCCATCTATCATGTGGGTTAGACCACAGTGAAATTAGACACTGGGACTCCTAGACATACATAGAATCATAGAATCCCTATGCTGCAGAAGAAGGCCATTTGGCCCATCAAGTCTGCACTGAACACAATCCCACAAAGGCCATATCCCCTTAACCCCATATATTTACCCTACCTCATCCTCCTTAAAATATGGGCAAGTTACCATGGCCAATCAATCTAACCTGCACATCTTTAGACTGTGGGAGGAAACCAAAGTACTTGGAGGAAACCCACGCAGACATGGGGAGAACATGCAGACTCTGCACAGACAATGACCTGAGGCAAGAATTGAACTCGGGTCTCTGGTGGTGTGAGGCAGCAGTGCTAACCACTGTGCCACTGTGCCAAACACTTACTGACTGGGATATATATTGTTCATTCCTTCATTGTTATACAAACAATGAAATAAAGTGGAACACACTGCCTGATAGCATTGTGGGAGTACCTTTGCCACAAGGCAAAACCACCTTCTTGAACCACCATAGTCCCTGTGGTGTAGAAACAGCAACAGTGCTGTTGAGGAGGGAATTCCAGGATTTTGACCCAATGAAGGAACGGTGATATACTTCCAAATCAGGATGGTGAGTAGCATGGAAGGGAACTTCCAGGTCATTGTGTTCCCAAGCATTCGTTGAACCGTAGGGCCTGTTTCCCGTGCTGTGTTGTTCTTTGTTCATTTGCTGCCCTGATCCACCAGCGTCTTCTCAATAAATGGCCGCCTTGCCAGCGACATCTGCATCTCGAGAATGGTTAAAATAAAAATCAGGCCTGTGATTTTCCAAACAACACTCGAGAAAGCTCTGCTCTTTGCTTAGGGAATCAGTCCTCAACTCACCTGTCAGCATGGCCTCTCCTTTTGTTTATTTACACCTCATACAGGTTGGTCAAATCAACTGACACCCACACACTTTTCAACTTTCCCAGGATAAATTCGATCCCATCCATGCAACCATCCTGATTGACACTCAGCGGATTTATGGCATCCTATCCCCCAGACTGCAAAACTGCAGAGCACCAACCCACCCCCACTGCTTGCAATATTCTTTTAAACTCCAAAGATATTCCATCATTGGTATCGAAAATTTCCATTTTCACTTGTCTTGCCTTCTATGTTATACCAGCTGCCACTGAGATTCCCAACAATACTGTGGTCACATCAAGATTCAATCAGGTGGCATAATGGTTAGCACTGCTGTCTCACAGCACCAGGGACCTGGGTTTGATTCCCAGCTTAGGCCACTGTCTGTGTGGACTCTGCACTTCCTCCCCCGCACCCCCCCCCCCCCCCCCCCCCCACCCCCCCGCCCCGCCGTGTCTGTGTGGGTTTCCTTCCACAGTCCGAAAGATGTGTGGGTTAGGTGCATTGGCCATGCTAAATTCTCCCTCAGCATACCCGAACAGGCGATGGAGTGTGGTGACTAAGGGATTTTCACAATAACTGCACTGCAGTGTTAATGTAAGCCTACTAATGAATAAAATTAATTTTAAACAATCTCTCCAACTCACTCCTTGATACCTCTCCAGCTCCATTGGAAATAAACTTGAACTTCTTCAAAACTGTGCTATCCACTACCTAATTTACCACCTACCAGACTGTCTTTAAGATCCTTATTGTGAGCTATGAGCTCCGCAGTGGCATTTCTTCAGCTTACTTTTGCAACCTCCTGAAGTTCTACACACCGTCTGTACCTTTGGCCCTTCTCATTCTAGATCCTTTTCTTATTTCCTAGATTTAGCGTCCTTGCTTTTTGCCATTATAGCCCTTGTTCTTTCAAACTCCTGTCACTAAGGGAAGTGATAAGGCCTGGTTTTATTATTGTTAGACTATTAATCCAGAAACTCAGTTAATGTTCTGGGGAACCCGGGTTTGAATCCTGCCAGGGCAGATGGTGGAATCTGAATTCAATAAAAATAATCTGGAGTTAAGAATCTACTGATGACCATCAAATCATTGTCGGTTGTTGGAAAAATCCATCTGGTTCACTAATGTCCTTTAGAGGAGGGAATCTGCTGTCCTTACCTGGTCTGGCCTACATGTGACTCCAGGGCCACAGCAATATGGTTGACTCTCAACTGCCCTCAGACAACTAAAGATGGGCAATAAATTTTGGACCAGCCAGTGGCGTCCATGTCCCACAAATAAATAAAAAGAAACAATTGTCAATTGTTGGAAAAACCCATCTAGTTCACTAACGTCCTTGCCTGATCTGGTTTATATGCGTCTCCAGAACCACAGCAACGTGGTTGACTCTCAACTGCCCTCCGAAAAGGCCTAGCAAGCCACTCAGTTCAAGGACAATTAGGGATGGCGATAAATGCTGTCCCATGAATGAATAAAAAAAGACTTCTCACCGTTTCATGTCACCCTTAACTCTACTCTCAAGCCTGGCTCAGTGTTCAGTTCTCCTATCTTGTGAAATGCTTTCAAACATTCTGCTGTGTTAAAGGGGCTGTATTTTTACCCCAGTATGTCATTGCATTGAACTTTTATTTGCCTTTAATCATGGCAGATGAAGCTTTGCCAGGCCTTTATTAGAAGATCTTGGCAGTGGCGTTTTGAGTTCCATTCCTAGGGATTTAAGTGCCTTGTGTTGAGACTGAACTCCCTGTTTATTTATAAATATTTGGAATAGGAGGCAGAACAGTACCTAGACACTCAATTTTCCCACTACTCCAGTCTTCTGTCTGAATCTCGTTTCCATCCTTCCCTACAGCCAGTAATCCGCGTCCATGTTTTACCTTTACGCTTTAGTTTGTAAAGGAGTTTCTCATGTGTACTTTATCAAAGGGTCTTTTAGAAGTCTCGGTACATTACACCATGTGGCTTTGATTTGGGGTGTCACTTCTTCAAAAGGGAACAATGGCCTTGAAATTAGACCGTGAGATCCTAGTGTAATGTACTTGCTTGATGTTCGTCTCTTCATTCTTGTAGCAGCCACGTTCAAAATAAATGGGTCAGCATCTTTGTACAAATAGTGCAGGGAGGGATTTCAGAAAGATGTGTTAAACGTTACAAGGCCAAAGATTATTTCAATGCCTCTGTGATTAGCCAAGCAAGAGCTACCTCTCCCTAAGACCTGTTTTCTTAGATTATTTTCATCTGGGTGCTTTTTGAATATGGGGACCAGGTGAAGGCTTCCAGCTATTCTTCCTGAATGTGTAAGTGCCATTTCAGTATTCCATTGGAACTTTGTCAGTGGCCTGATTAAAGAGGTTCAGGTGATGCCATTTGAGAATAAAAAGGAGAAAAAAAAATTTGCATTTGTCTAGCACCTTTCGCAGTCACCAGGCACCCCCGAAGCACTTTACAGCCAAGGACATATGTTTGAAGTGTAGTCATTGTCGTAACATAGGAAATGTGGTAGCCAATTCGCACACAGCAAGATCCCACAAACAACAAAGAGATAACTGTCTGATCATTTTTTTTTGTGATGTTGGTGGAGGGATAAATAATTGCCAGGATACTGTGGATAACTCCCTTTCCCCTCACTGTGTCATCTTTTTAATAATATATAAATATCTGCAGATACTAGTGGATGATAAAATTCCTACTGCAAAATTTCACTGAAAAACGAGGAATTTTCCAGTGACAATATCAAACTCCTTTGTTAACCAATAACACTAATTAATTAATCCTTCATAGGGCGAATAATAGAAACCCTACAGCACAGAAAGAGGCCATTCGGCCCATCAAGTCTGCACCGAACACAATTCCACCCATGCCCTACTCTCATATCCTTACATATTTTCCCCACTAAACCCTCTAACCTACACATCTCAGGACACTAAGGGGCAATTCTAGCAGGACCAATCAACCTAACCCACACATCTTTGGACTGTAGGAGGAAACCAGCACAGACACAAATATGCAAACTCCACACAGACAGTGACCCGAGCTAGGAATCGAACCCAGGTCCCTGGCTCTGGTGAATCAGCAGTGTTAATCGTTGTGCCACTGTGCCACCCTTTGGAGTGTGCGAGGGAACCGTAGTACCTGGAGGAAACCCACGCAGACACGGGGAGAACATGCAAACCGTGCACAGACAGTGACCCAAGGCTGGAGCTAAACCGGGGCCCCTGGCGCTGTGAGGTAGCATTGCCGACTACTTGCCACCATGCTAACCCTGTTGATTGGATCTTGCTGTGTGCAAATTGCTTTCTCTGCTTTCCTACAAAACAGCAGCGACTACGCTTGCAAGTAACTTGGGCGGTGCACCTTGTTTCTGAGAATTGCGATAAGATGCTGAGTGAATGCAAATCTTATTAACTCGCCAGAACGTGCCTTTATAATGTGGTGAAGCTGTGGAAACCTGTATCAGGCATTCTGCACGAACCACAATCGACCCTCTACCTACTTAAGTTTCCCCTGGAAGGATTCTCCAATATCTCTCAGAGATTCTTGTTTCCAATATTCAACTTGGGTGGTTCCTTACTCAGATGTCACACGTGATCCCCAGTAGGACAAGAGGCAAAGTGTTCTGTCGAGTATTTTCGATAGAAATGTGCGCAGTTCTTTTCAGTCGAGCTGTTTGGCGATTGTGTCACATGTGAGGTAATAGATAGGCTGAAGTGCACTGCAGGGTTGTAGCACAATTGAGAGATTCTAATGAAGTTGTAAACTGTCAAAAGTTTAACTCGAGTTCAGTCAGATATGGCTCAAGCGTACAGTGTGGGAATTAGTAATCTAACACTTGCAGTCAGAAATGCCCTATGGAGTGCGAGGAAAGGGCTTGTTGTCAGAGTAATAGAGAGGTGCCGTGAACTGTGTCTGACCCAAATTATACAAAAGAGCCTTTCTTTGCTAAATTGATCAATTTTTCTCGAATCTTTCCTGCCCTATGGATATTCTCGTTAACAAGACCAAGATGACTCACCTTCATTTGAATGCTTGATTATCCTAAAGATCAGCTCCAAGAGCTGTTTGCTGATCTCGCATCCTTAAAATGCTGAGGTACTGACATTGTCGGAAAAAATTAATAAAATTGTACTTTCGCAAAGGTTAGCCGGTTTTATAACTCACTATAAAGATGATGCACGTTGTCAGTTTGGCTCAGAGTCCCAGCTGTATGATATAGTATCTGGCCTCGGAGAGACTGGTGCTGACACTGAGTGCAGAATTGCATTGCCTCAGCAATATCGAGGAAGCTCTCAACTGCAGTGATGAGTAACATAGGAAAAGCTGAGCTTTGATTGCTCCTGACCTGTGTTGAGTACGAGCTGACCTGGGAGAGCTTGGTACAGTCATTGGCTTTGATGAGAAAGTTTAATTACCTCGGTACTTCAGTGAAAGTTCGCGTTGAAGATAAAGGAAGGCACAGAGGCAGTAAAGGTCTGGAGATAGTAATTTGGGCTCGCTGGTTCAGTGAGCTACAGAGCAGATGAATTTTAACTCAACCATAAGGCACTCTTTTCCCGATTTATTCACAGTCCAAAGAATTTGTTCAGTTTTGTTATAATTGCTACAATCTGGAAACAGGTGCTTGGATTTATTGTGTATGAAATGGATAATTCACTACCCTCAATAAAAATATAGGGGCCGGATCTCTACCCCCTCGCCCGCCACAGAATTGACACGGGTGGGTCTCCAACAATGGAAATCTCCGTTGGCCTCAGGCGGGATTTTTTCGAGCGAGGCCGTAAAAATGCCATCCAATTAATTTTTAAAATTTTTAAATCACTCACTCCAGATAGACAAATATGAGATTACAATCAGAAACTGTATAAAGTTTGTAAAACATATGAAAGGATCTGTTTATAATTAGACAAGACTTATTATGGACTGTTAGACTGTGGGGTGGCACAGTGGTTAGCATTGCTACCTCACACGCCAAGGACTCTGAGTCTCTCTCCTCAGAACCTACCAAATCTGCTGAGTCTTCCCAGCATCTTCTGGTTTGATTTCAGTCATTCCTTTGAATAGCGTGGGTTATTTTCTTGGCACTGATTTACATTTCGCATTCTCACTGTTGCTTTCACTCTTTATGGCTTCTCTGTTATCATACCTGCCGTTGCTAGGTTCCACTCTTAGTCACCAGGTTAATGTTATGAGTTGTTGTTATAAGAACATAAGAAAATAAGAAATAGGAGCAGGAGTAGGCCATCTAGCCCTTCGAGCCTGCCCTGCCATTCAATAAGATCATGGCTGATCTGTCGTGGCTCAGTTCCACATTCCCGCCCTCTCCCCATAACCCTTAATCCCCTCGCTTATCAAAAACCCATCAACCCGCGTCTTAAAAATATTTAGCGAGGCAGCCTCCACCACTTCAACGGGCAGAGAATTCCAGAGATTCACCATCCTTTGAGTGAAGAAGTTCCTCCTCAACTCCGTTCTAAACCGCTCCCCCTTTATCTTGAGGCTGTGCCCCCTAGTCCTACTGTCCTTTCTGAGCGGGAAGAGTCTCTCCACCTCTACCCTATCCATCCCATTCATCATCTTATATGTCTCAATGAGATCTCCCCTCATTCTTCTAAACTCTAATTCATTCCATGTTCTAAGTACTTTTTCCAAAATCATTGTTACTCCTCATACTGTTGCTGGAACCTTTCCAGAAACAGGCTGTAATACACGTACAGTATCACACATACAAGTAATCAGAACAAAGAACAGTATTGCACAAGAACAGGCCCTTTGGCCCATCAAGTCTGCGCTGATTCCTAATCCTTATTTAGACTTATTGCCCATTCGTGGTTTCTATCTCTCTGTTCACCTCCCGTTCATGTTTCTATCAAGATACGCCTTGAGCATTGATCACGTGCCTGCTTCCACCACCACCACTGGCAGTGTATTCCAGGCTCCCATCACCCCCTGCTTGAAAAACTTTCCCCGCATGTCTCCCCTAAACTTACCACATCTCACCTTAAACCTGTGCCCGCTTGTTGACCCTTCCACTCTGGGAAAAAGCCTCCGACAATCCACCCTATCTATGCTTCTCATAATTTTATAGACCTCTATCAGGTCTATTAGGAAGAGTCTCTGTCTTTTCTGTGAAAACAATCTGAGTTTATCCAGTCAGTAGTCTCACGATATCAGGTTAAAGTCCAACAGGTTTATTTGGTATCACCAGTTCCATTCTAAACAGCCATCTCATGATTGGTAACAGAATGTCAAAGGCCTTTTTATTCATGTGCTAAACTTTAATGAGGTTTGCATTCCATTTCAAAAACAAGTCTGCAGGAGATCTACTAGGCCCTGCCCCATCAGAGTGACATTGCAAATCTCACTCATTCATTTCCCTAGAGAAGCTTAAATTCTGGCAAAGCTGCCAAAAGGAAATAGTCGCAGTCCCATCACTTCAAATCTTCAAGATCCATCTTTAGATTATTTCCATTTAAAAGCTTTAGTTAATACAGACCGCCATCTCAGTAGCTCATGCCTGATTAACACGTTACCCAGATCAATGTTTGTAAACTATGAATGTTAGTCTGTGACACTGACACAACTGGAGCAGCAAACAGGGGTTAACAATCTTTCCCTCTCACCTCCTCCAACTCTGGCCAATAAAGACTGCCTAAAGATGGCTCTTCCAGCCTCTTCCCACATCTCTTTCCAATGTCCCTGTTACAGCCCCTCTCCACATCTCCCCCCAAAGCCCCTGTTGCAGGCCCTCTCCACATCTCCTTCCAATGTCCCTGTAACAGCCCTTCTCCACATCTCCCTCCAAAATACATGTTGGATGTCGACCCAGGTGTAACAGCGAAGGAGAAGTGGTTTTACCTACCACATGTTGCAATATTTAATTGAAACAGTTGAAGGTGTCTTTCTGATCTTGCCTATTCTGATCTTGGCTATGTGTCCGATTTTAGTCAGTTGTCTACATATACCAAGATCTATATTGTGCCTTTAATGTGGTAAATTGTTCCAAGATATTTCACTGCAGCATTACTAGACAAAATTGAGAAGTTGAGTGGGCTCATTTGGGACAACACCTGTCTCAGAGGTGGAGGTGTCAGTTCAATTCCTACTCCAGGCCATGGAAAGGCCATTCATTATGTACTTAATGGGTTGTTGTTCAGGAATCATCATTACATTCATGTCCCACCCACTGACTCTGTCTACACTTCTTGCTGCCTTGGAAAAGCTGCCAGCATAATCAAGGACCCCAGACATTCTCTCTTCCACCTTCTTCCGTTGGGAGAAAGATACAAAAGCCTGAGGTCACATACCAACCAACTCAAGAAGAGCTTCTTCCCTATTGCTGTCAGACTTTTGAATGGACTTGCCTTGCATTAAGTTGATCTTTCTCTACACCCTAGCTATGACTGTAACACTGCACTCAGCATGTTCTCCTTTCCTTCTGCTCTGCGTATTCTATGAATGGTATGCTTTGTCTGTACAGCACGTAAGAAGTAATGCTTTTCACTGTATCCCAGTACATGCGGCAATAATAAATTAAAATCTAATATAAGGTTAGGGCAGTTTGGCTGAAGGGGTTCTCTACATTACAAGGGAAACATTTGCTGGGGGAAAGTTGGAGGAGTGGTTCTAATTAAATAGCTCTTTCAGAGGGGCTAGTAGAGACACAATGGGCCGACCATCCTCCTCCTGTGCTGTACGAGTCTATTTAGACTTTGTTGCTCACAATTCCAGTCTGTGTTTGAACATTACAAAGATGATGAATGTAGGTGGGGGGAAGATACTTATTAAGAATGGAAGAAAAAGTAAGCAGAAAATAAATTCAGGTACACAAAGCGCCGTTAAACTATAACGAACTAGGTTGGTATGTTTTAGTGATGAGGTCAGTCCTTCTAGGTCCCATTACTCACTTTCTCTCTGGCTCACATTGAATTGGTGCCAGTCTATAATGACCCTTATCTCTGTATTTAATCTCCCACACTCTGGCTAGTTTGAGTAAATGAGCTGGACAAATGCCAATCTATTATGCAGCCTGCCTCAATAGACGCTGTCTACACTTAAGAGTTTGAAGACAGGAGCTGGGAAAGTGGCAGTCCGTAAATGAAACCAATCTCTGTTGGCCTCATCCACTCTCTCCTTCGCACACATGAGTTGCAGTAAATGAGTTGGAAGCCGTGTTCCTATTTCTGTGGGTCTAGTTATTTATTTCCTCCTGCTGCTGCTTAGAGAAAAGTTGAAGGTAACTGTTTCCCAGGGAGCTGCTTGTACTCTTCCACAACGGAAATCGTGGAAAGTGTATGATACATAAGGTGACCGTTCAGGATATCTGAGCCATTGGCCGATATTTTGTGACCTCGTATGGTAAATCTTGTAAGATCCTGCCGCAGGTCAATGGAGAATTCCGTTCTGCGAGCCTCATCCACCCCGATTCTGGGGCAAGCATGGCGGTAAAGTTCCAGCCATTGTATCCGAGAACGTTTTTCCAGCTTGGGTCACTGTCTGTGCGGAACATTTTCCTCGTGTCTGAGTGGGTTTCCTCAGGGTGCTCCGGTTTCCTCCCACAGTCCAAAGATGTGCCGGGTTAGGTGGATTGGCCGTGCTAAATTGCCCCTTAGTGTCCTGGGATGTGTAGCTTAGAGAGATTAGTAGGGTAAATATGTGGGGTTACGGGGATAGGGCCTAGGCGGGACTGTTGTCAGTGCAGACTCGATGGGCTGAATGGCCTCTTTCTGGGGATTCTATGTTTCTTTCAAACCACAAAGCGCAGACAGTGCTTCTGAAAGGAGTAAAGACCCGTCAACCTTTCAGGTGTGGGCCTCAGTGTTTGGCAAGTCTCCTGAAAATCCCACCCACTGAGACACAATGACATGGAAGGAGGAGATTTGGCCCATTGAGTCAATGCCAGCTCTCTGTACAACAATCCAGCCAGTTCCATCCCCACCCCCCCGCTCTATCCCTGCAAGTTTATCCGCCCTGAGTATCCATCCAGCTTCCTTCTGAAATCACCAATTGTCTCCACTTCCCTTCTGAGCTGCGAGTTCCAGATCATTACCATTGGCTGCATTGAAAACTTCTTCCTCACACCTCCGCCATTTCTCCTGACCAATACGCTAGGCTGCATTTTACGATTCCAACCCCCCTCTGCTGTGTGTGGTTTCAGTGAAGGGGGGGGGGAGGTGGGGTGGGGTAGGGCATGTAATATAAAGTGGATCTCTATCCCTTTTGACTGGGATTAAGTTGATCTTTCTCTACACCTCAGCTATGACTGTAACGCTACATTCTGCACTCTCTCCTTTCCTCCTCTATGAACGGTATGCTTTGCCTGTATAGTGCGCAAAAAACAATACTTTTCACTGTATGTTAGCACATGGGACAATAATGAATCAAATAATTTCTCCTCATCTCTCTTTTAAATCTCATCCAAAAACGATGACTTCTTGTTCTGTAGAAAGATAATTAGCGCCAGTAAAACGGCCGACTGAAGTCTAAATGCCCCAGGAATGCCTTGTCCTGTCGTGCAAAGCGAAGCTTTAATTTCCCAGTACTGTCACTTGTCATTATGAAGAGCACAAACACACAAAGCGAGGAAAAAAAACGGTTACGGGGCGAGAATTTTTTAATTTGCAACCACTGACTGCCGGAACATTGTTCTATGAGATATTGCATTCGCTTGGGATGAACCAGTTTAACCCAAGTTGACCTGCTGTCCATTGGTGCATGAAGCATCAGTGGACGGAGAAGAGTTTAACGCGAACGTTTAGAGTCTTACCCTCATCCCAGGGCACTTCCCGTCCCACCAATTAATGTCTTCCGGGTGAGAAAAATGGCCGCTGATTTGCGCACAGCAAGATCCCAAGTCGGCAAGCAGTCAATCCGCTTTCGTGCCATGGAGTTGGTGGTGGGAGTAGTTGGGGGAAGGGGGGTGGGTGGGAGAAACCGTGGGGAGGGGGGTGGGAGGGTGGATGGATGGGGGGGAGGGATATCGGGGGGGGGGGAATGGACGGATGGTGGGGGGGTGGTGGGGGGCACGTAGATATTGATTAGGACAGTTATATTAACCACTAGTTACATCTCCCTAATTTGGTGCTTTATTGTGTATTTGGCTGGTAAACAAAAAAACGAATCTTAAGACAGGGTGACACGGTGGTGCCACACTCTGGCGCCTGTTTGGGGACACTGAAGGAGAATTTACCATGGTCCAATCCACCTAACCAGTATGTCTTTCGGGACTGTGGGAGGAAATCAGAGTTCCCAGAGGAAACCCATGCAGACACGGGGAGAATGTGCAGATTTCACATAGACTGTGACCCAAGCTGGTAATCGAACCCAACTCCCTGGCGCTGTGAGGCAGCAGTGCTAACCACTGATAGGGGGTCCTTGTACGTATCACAGAGGGTCCCGGGAGCGTGTTCACTCTGTGCAGGGGTCCCGGGAGTGTGTCACTCTGTGCAGGGGGTCCCACGAATGTGTCGTTCTGCACAGGGGGTCCCAGGAGTGTGTCACTCTGTGCAAGGGGGCCCACCAAACAGGAAAGTATGAATCCCAGTGAGCAGGTAGCCTTCTGACTGGTGAGCAGGAGGGAAGACTCCTAACACATGGGAGACGGGATGCGCGTGTGGAGGGGAGGTTATGCAGAAGTGGGTGAGGGGGTTATGCAGGAGTGGGGGGTTATTGAGGGGTGAGAGATGGGGAGATGGGAGAGTTTGGGGAGATGGGTGGATATGGGGGGGTTATGCAGAGGGGTGAGGAGTGTTGCGGGGTTGGGGCTTTATGCGGGGGTGTGGTGAGGAGGGTTACGGGGTGAGGGAATTATGTGGGGGTGGGGTGAGGAGGGCTGCCAGGGCGGGGTGGTTATGCGGAGGTGGGGTGAGGGGGTTGCAGTGGTGGGGAGGTTATGTGGGGATGGGGTGAGGAGGGCTGTGGGGTGGGGCTGGTTATGCAGGGGTGGGATAAGGGGGTTTGCAGGGTTGGGGGGGGATGATCCGGGGTTGGGTGAGGGGGTGATTGCAGGAGTGGGAGGGTTTATGCGGGGATGGGGGAAGGGAGGATGGTGGAGTACGCGGAGGCGGGTGGGGTGGATGTTCAAACCAGCTTCCCAACAAATCAGAATGAGTCCAGTGTCAGACCCCCTAAACAAACCCGAGAAGACACACAGCTTTTGTCCTGGGCCCTCGCCCTCCTCTGGTCCTCCACCTCCCCTCAACCTCGCCCCACTCCGTCACCCTGCCCCCCCATCACCTCCTCCTTACTCCACCTCCCCAGACCCTCCACTCCCTCTCCCTGCATATCCTTCCCACTTCATCCTTCCTCCTCCTCCCTCCTCCTCTCTGTCTATCTCTTCACCTCCGTCCTTTTCCTCACTCCACATCCTCCCCTATCTCCCACCTCCACCTTCCCTTCCTCTGCCTCCTCCCTGCTACTTTCTCTCCCCGCCTCCACCCCACCAAGCCCTCTGCCCCACCCACCCCGTGCCCCCATTCCAAATGCGGCCTGCGGTCTGGCAGCTGTACACTGAGCTGTATAAACACACACAGCCACTCTGGTGCCAGGGTGAAGCTTTGATCACCCCGTCTTGTTGCCAGGCAACAGAGGATGCCAGCTGTGTGTGTGTTTGATGTCAGCATACCTGTTTCTCCTCGATTGGTGTCTGTGTGATTGGAATATCAATCTCCGCAGAGGTCACCTGCGATGAACCCACAGAGCAGAAGCCAATAGACATCTGTGTTTAACAACCCACAGACACCAGCTTCCATGTGGCTTTCCCCCGGCTCCTACACACTCCCTCACCTCATCCAGGCAAACTGGAGCCCAAAACCCCTGATGCATGTGTGTATGTTGTGCATGTGCACACATGTGTGTGCTTATGTGCATGCAAGTGTGTGTGTGTGCATGTGTCTGTGCGCATGTGTGTGTATGTGTGTCCATGTGTGTGCGCGTGTGTGTTTGTGCACGTGTGTGCACATGCATGTGTGTGCACATGTGTATGTATGTGCACACATAACTGTGTGTATATGTGTGTGCACATATGTGTGTATGTGTGTCTATGTGTGTATGTGTGTGAGCATATGTGTGTACATGTGTGTACAATGTGTGTACGTGTGTGTATATGTGTGTGTTGTATGTGTTTGTGTGTCTGTGTGTGAATATGTGTGTGTGCGTGCACGTGTGTGTGTATGTGTGAGCGTGTATGTGTCTGTGTATCTGTGCGTGTGTCTGTGTGCATGTGTGTGCCCTGGAATTAAAAACTAAAGATAACTGACTGGGAGAAATCTGCAGTGCAGAACACCTGAATCACAGGAGACCTGCAAACAAACTCAAAAGAAAATTCTCATGGGCAATAAAAGAAATTGTGTCTATTTTTAAAATGTTGAACACTTTGGTTATTGGTAATGAGCATCTGGGGTGGGAAAATGACTGCTGGTTGGCAGTCAATACACATTGAAGAAGTAATCAGATATTCACCTGCGCTGCCGTAATGTTCAGGGCTGCAGGCCCTGCATTAGAAAATGAGATTAGTGCAGTCTGATCTTTGTTGGCCAGTGTAGATACAATGGACTGACTGGCCTCCTTCAGCACTTGAACATCTATAAACCTATGAATCTACATCCAATCAGCTAATGAAGATTCTATTTACATAGATGCATAGAATAAAAACAGGCCACTCAGCCCATTTAGTCCATGAAGGTGTTAATGCTGTTCACAAGACTCTTGCAACTTCTTTTCGTCTCACCCTGGCTAGCTCCTCCATCAATCTATCTATGTTATTCACCTCAACCACTCCTTGTGGGAGCAAGTTCCATAAGAACATAAGAACATAAGAAATAGGAGCAGGAGTAGGCCAACTAGCCCTTCGAGCCTGCCCCGCCATTCAATAAGATCATGGCTGATCTGTCGTGGCTCAGTTCCACATTCCCGCCCTCTCCCCATAACCCTTAATCCCCTCTCCTATCAAAAACCCATCAACCCGCAACTTAAAAATATTTAGCGAGGTAGCCTCCACCACCTCAACGGGCAGAGAATTCCAGAGATTCACCACCCTTTGAGTGAAGAAGTTCCTCCTCAACTCCGTTCTAAACCGCCCCCCCTTTATCTTGAGGCTGTGCCCCCTAGTCCTACTATCCTTTCTGAGTGGGAAGAGTCTCTCCACCTCTATCCTATCCATCCCATTCATCATCTTATACGTCTCAATGAGATCTCCCCTCATTCTTCTAAACTCTAACGAGTACAAGCCTAATTTATTCAGCCTCTCCTCATAGCTCAACCTCCTCAACTCCGGCATCAGCCTAGTAAACCTCCTCTGCACTCCCTCCAAGGCCAAAATATCCTTGCGTAAGTACGGTGCCCAAAACTGCACACAGTACTCCAGCTGCGGCCTCACCAATGCCCTATACAGCCGCAGCAAGACCTCCCTACTTTTATATTCAATCCCCCTCGCTATGAAGGCCAGCATCCCATTCGCCTTCCTGACCACCTGCTGCACCTGCAAGCTGGGTTTTTGCGACTCATGCACAAGGACCCCGAGGTCCCTCTGCACCGTCGCCTGCTGCAGTTTTTTGCCACGTAAGTAATAATCCTTCCTACCATTATTCCTACCAAAGTGGACCACCTCGCACTTGCCGACATTAAATTCCATTTGCCATTTCCTGGCCCATTCGCCCAGCCTATCTAGATCCTTCTGTAGACTCTCCACACCCTCCGCACAATTTGCCTTTCCACCAATTTTGGTGTCATCAGCAAATTTCGACACCCTACACTCGGTTCCCTCCTCCAGATCATCTATATAAATGGTAAATAGCTGAGGCCCCAGCACCGACCCCTGGGGCACTCCACTAGTCACCATCCGCCAATCCGAATAGCACCCATTGACCCCCACTCTCTGCCTCCTATTTGACAACCAGTCCTCTATCCACGCTAACACCCTACTCCCAACTCCATGCCCCCTGACCTTCTGCAATAACCTCTTGTGAGGTACCTTATCAAACGCCTTCTGAAAATCAAGAAAGACCACATCCACCGGCTCTCCTCTATCCACCGCCCTAGACACATCCTCATAGAACTCCAGTAAATTTGTCAGACACGACTTCCCTTTAACGAAACCGTGCTGCGTCTGCTCTATCAAGCTCCATATTCTATCAAGTTCCATATTTTCACCATCTCTGGGTAAAGACATTTCTCACGAATATCCTTCTGGATATTAGTGCCTCTCTTGGTGGTACCTTGAGCCCCACGTTCGCCATCTGTGAAATTGCCAGTGGGGACTCAGTATCCAGAAGTTGCAGTTCTATCCAGCGGGAAAGCGATTTCAGATCTTCTCTGTACGGGTGTCAACCTGCCTTCATGTAGTTCCATCCATGTTAATATTTTTAACCTGCCCCCTTGCCAGATATTGACACCCCCCCAACCCCGCACCCTCCCCTCACCTCCACCATTCAGTCAAACCTTTTACAACAGGTTCACGGAGACGTGAGCCTGCGATGGGGGGGGTCTCTCCCCAGGTATCTAAAGCTAAGTACAACCCCTGGGCAAGAGGGACATGGTGACCAGGTCTGACAATGGCCTCTGGCACTGCCCCATGGCACAGATTGGCATTGCCAAGTTGGCACCGGGCCCATGCCGACTTGACAGTGCCCACTGGCAATGCCAACCTGTGCTAAGGAGCAAGCCCCAGTGGGGGCCTTGATGCATGGGAGGGAGGGGAGGCAAGATTCATTAAGATTTAGTTGTGGGCCGGCGGTGGACAGAGGAGCAGGGATGCCGACAGTGCCCGTTGAGAGGGTGGGGATGCCAGCTTTGCCAGTGTGGTGGCGGGGGGAGGTTGGGGGTATGACCAATGATCAGGAGTGAGGAGGGTGGATGCCAATGATCGGGTGGGGTGGGGGGCAGTAGGTAGAGAGGTGCCAACTCTGACTGAGGGTGGGGAGGGGGCACTAAGATGTCTGGGGCTAAGGTTCTGACCCTGGCGCAGTTTAAAGATGGTGCCCTGTTCTCAGTGCAGCCGGGTTTTTTGCTGGAATGTTTAGGTCCCTCCCCCACCCCCACCACCCCCTGCCTATATGACAGTATAGGCCCCTTTGATTTTTGTTTGGCAGCGCTGTCCTCCCCGCATTTTCCGGTGGTCTGGGAAACTACGATATATCGTCCATATGGACACATCAGAAGAATTGTGGCTTGGTCAATCAGGAGAACAAACCCTGCTGTACTTTATCATCTGCTTTAAATTTGGAGGCAGATCAATTCCTGAACTTTCACTGTTGACCTGAACGAGACCATCTAACAAGACACAGAACACTCAGAGCCCGAGGACATTGTGATCTCGACATCTCACACAATCTGGTGAAAAGCGAGGGTGAGTCACTGCTTCCTACATAAGGCAATGATCAGAATAACTAATGACGCTACCGCTGCTCTTGAGCACCTCCTACTGACTGTCAGAAGAATGACATTCACAGAAGGCTGTGAATCAGTTACCTGGCTTCCCTCACAATGCTAAGTAACACAGTGGCACAGTGGTTCGCATTGCTGTCTCACAGTGCCATGGACCCGTGTTCAATTCCCGACTTGGGTGACTATTTGTGCAGAGTCTGCACATTCTCCCCGTTTCTGTGTGGGCTTCCTCTGGATGCTCCCGTTTCCCCCCACAGTCTGAAGGATGTGCATTGGCCATGCTAAATTCTCCCTCAATGTACCCAAACAGGCGTTGGAGTGTGGGGGATGTTCATAGTAACTTCATTGCAGTGTTAATACAAGGTTACTTGTGACACTAATAAATGAACTTTAAAGTTAATGATGTGGAGATGCCGGCGTTGGACTGGGGTGGGCACAATAAGAAGTCTCACAACGCCAGGTTAAAGTCCAACAGGTTTATTTGGAATCACGAGCTTTCGGAGCGCTGCTCCTCCTTCAGGTGAGCGGAGAGATAACTTAAAGTTAACTTAAAGAGGGAGGAACAAAAAAGTGGAGAGGGAACCCCCTAGGAAAAGACAAAGATTTCTTTTATCCATAAAGCAGCTTGTGTCCCAGAAGGGACTGAAAAGATTATAGATTGGAGCACCGCCTTGGCATTTTGACTGACAGTCACAAAATACTCGAGTGTTCTCACAAAATATCACCTACCTCGTGTGATTGGTTTACCTCCCTCCCGGAAAGTTCAAAGACAAGAGTGAATTCAGAACTTTGCCATTGTGATTTAATCTGATAGCTTCACTCACTGAGGTGAACATCACACTGTGCAGGGATGATGCAGATACCTGCCTCTCTCTTCATGGCCAAACTCGCTGTCCACCTCTAATGATGAACACCGTATTTGGGCATCTTGCTGTTGTTTCCATAGCAATGTGTTGCTCTGGTTTAGAAAGCTGCAATTGGCTGCAATGGCTTATGACATCACTTATCTAAATTTCAATGGCATAATTTTCAAGATCAGAGTTTTATCTCTTATCACATCCTAGATACTTGCAGGGAGCTCTTGTGGAACTGCAGGAAGCGTCCCTGCCTCTGGGCCAGGAGCTCTGGGCTCAAGTCTCATTCCTGTCCTTGGTGGCCAAATAGTTCATTCTAATTTTCTTTCCATACCTAGTGGTTTGAACTAATAGATTCATGATCCACAGAATCCTACAGTGCAGAAGGAGGCCATTCAGCCCATCGAGTCTGCACCAATCACAATTCCACCCAGGACCTGTGCCCACAACACCAGACATTTACCCTAGCTAGTCCCCCTGACACTCAGGGACAATCGTGCATGGCCAATGCACCCATCTTTGGAGAGGAAACTGGAGCACCCGGAGGAAACCCACGCAGACACAGGGAGAATGTGCAGACTCCACACAGACAGTGACCCAAGCCGGGAATCGAACCCAGATCTGGCGCTGTGAGGCAGCAGTGCTGATCACTGTGCTATCATGCCACTGTTTGAAGTTTATTTATTAGTGTTACAAGTAGGCTTACATTAAGACTGCATTGAAGTTACTGTGAAAACCCCTGAGATAAAACTACAGATGGAGAGAATGTAACCTCACCAGCAGGCTGGCAATGTATATTGTTGTTTGTGGGAGCTAGCAATGTGCGAAATTGGCTTCACATTTCCTACTCTTCAACAATGACCACAATTCAAAAGACTTTCATTGGCTAGAAAGGACTTTGTTTTTATTCATTCATAGGGCCTGGGTGTCGCTGGCTGGGCAAGCATTTATTGCCCAACCCTAGTTGCCAAAGGGCAGTTGCGAGTCAACCACATTGCTGTGGCTCCGGAGTCACATGTAGGCCAGACCAGGTAAGGACAGCAGATTTCCTTCCTTAAAGGACATTAGCAACCCAGATGCTTTTTTTCTGACAATCAACAATAATTTCATGGTCATCAGGAGATCCTTAATTCCAGATTTGTTTTTAAACCAAAATCAATTCCACCAACTGCCGTGGCAGGATTGGAACCAGGATCCCCACAACATTAGCTCATCTTTTGGATTAATAGGGCACAATACCACTGGGACATCACCTCCCTTTGGGAATGTTTGTGAAAGTCGCTACATAAATACATGATCTCCTGTGACTCCAAGACAATCAATTAGGGGAATAAAGTCTGGAAAATATCTCGATGATCTCTTGCTCTGTGGGAAGGAGACTTCTGAGAAAAATGTAACTCGTTTGAAAGAAATTCCTGAAATGCAGTTTATTGTACACCAAAAGCAAATAATATTTTTCTGGTGCATTGGTGACTTCAAGCTCACAATAACGGAGAAACTAAGAAATGGTACCACATCTGGAAGTCACAGAACATCTCACAATGTCTCAGGGTTCTCTAATGTCCAAGCAGTGGTGACTGGGAGGGCTGATCACTTGGGGAATGAATCATTGGTCTGACCTGGACAATTAAGCATTGGTCCGATGATTGATCAGAGCGTTTCTGTCATAGAAACTAGAAGCAGGAGGAGGCCATTTGGCCCTTCGAGCCTGCTCCACCATTCATTATTTATTAGTCACAAGTAAGGCTTTCGTTAACGCTGCAGTGAAGTCACTGCGAAAATCCCCTAGTCACCATATTCTGGCACCTGCTCGGGTACATTGAGGGTGAATTTAGCATGGCCAATTCACCTAACTAGCACGCCGTTCACACTGTGGGAGGAAACTGGAGGAAACCCGCTCAGACATGAGGAGATCATGCAGACTCCACATAGATAGTGACTCAAGCCAGGAATCGAACCCCAGCCCCTGGCGCCGTGAGGCAGCAGTGCTAACCCACTGTGCCACCCACATGGTTACGATCATGACTGATCATCAGATTCAATAGTCTGATTCCCCCCTTCCTCCCATTTCCCTTGATCCCTTTTGCCACAAGAGCCAAATCTAATTTCTTCCCAAAATCACACAATGGCAGATGATCAGTCTGGAGCTGGATTCCGGGCTGTGGGCTTGTGATCCACCCACAGACTGATGGCCAGATGACCATCCCCATGGGAACCATACATCCCAGTTGCCAATCGCCCAATAGCCCATTATTCTGCAAACCCTGGCTGACGGGGTCTTGATCTGGGAGTGGGTGGTCAGTGTGAGGTGGAGAATGAGGCCAGGAGAGCGAAGCAATCTCACTTTTTTTAACTTGAGACTGAATCTCTCCTCTTGCTTAACACTACTGTGTTAAGTTCAGCCTCTGGTGAGAGTCTTGCTGGGACAATGGAAAATCAGAAATGGGGCTGGGAGCAAGTCCAATTTGAATGACATATCTGCTATTAGCAGAATATGACGGCACTTCAAATGCCAACGCATCTACCCACATCAATAAGGCAGACAGCAAGCCAACTTACAATCATAGAATCCCTATAGTACAAAAGGAGGTCATTCAGCCCATCAAGCCTGCACAGACAACAATCACACCCAGGCCCTATCCCCATTACCACACATACTGTGTCACCCCAACTCGTGTGATCCCTGCCAGTCCTACTGAAGTTTGGGATTTGAACCCGGGTCCCCACGGGGTGGTACAGTGGCACAGTGGTTAGCACTGCTGCCTCACAGTGCCTGGGACCCAGGTTCAATTCCAGCCTCAGGTCACTGTCTGTGTGGACTTTGCACATTTTCCCCGTGTCTGCATGGGTTTCCTCCGGGTGCTCTGGTTTCCTCTCACAGTCCAGAGATGTGCAGGTTTGGTGGATTGGCTGTGCTAAATTGCCTTTCGGTGTCATGAGACTAGTTAGGATAAAACAGGCAGCATGGTATCGGTTAATTTTTATCCCATTACACTTGGTCCAAATTTTCCAATAGCCAGGTACACAAACTCAGGCACGGGTTAGGTTGATTGGCCATGCTAAAACTTGCCCTTAGTGTCCTGAGATGCGTAGGTTAGAGGGATTAGTGGGTAAAATATGTAGAGATATGAGAGTAGGTCTGGGTGGGATTGTGGTCGGTTCAAGGCTCGATGGGCCGAATGGCCTCTTTCTGTACTGTAGGGTTTCTACAATTCTATAAAAACCTGGGGTTATGGGGATGGGGTCTGGGTGGGATTGTGGTCGGTGCAAACTAAATGGACTGAAATGCACTGTAGGGATTTTATGATTCTTTAAGTAGTTGAGCACCCAGAAAAGTAGGCCGTGGCTGGCTAAATTTCCCAGGTGCAATAAACCGGCCTTCCCCCTCCTCCAATACACGGCACCCACCCTGTGTCTGCCGACACAGACCGGCGAAAGGAGAAATGTTTTAGCTGGATGGAAAAGCCCAGGATATTGTGTGGAATTGTCCACCCAGCGAGGAGCATTACACCTTCAGAAGAGCAGGAAGAAGGATAGGAGAGAACATTGGGAGATGCTGCATTCCTGCACCTCAGTCACACAATCACTGTTAGAGAAACAAAGAACTCAAGAGTTTGCACATCTTACATATCACTGCGAGCTACACAAACATTATTGTAAATCATTAGTGCTGCATGAATTCACTTGGACTCTGTGCACCTGTGACAACACCTCACTGAAATAGCCGAGGATCAGAAAAGGGCAAAGAAGGGGCTTGGAGGAAGTGTCATGGCAGTGCTGCCTTTTTGATGGAGCGACGCAATTAATCCCCCTCCCTGCCCTTTCCACATGGACACGTGCATTTTCTTCCCTTCAGGGTGGCAGAGTGGCACAGTGGTTAGCACTGATGCCTCACAGCGCCAGCGACCCAGCTTCAATTCCGGCCTCGGGTCGCTGTCTGTGGGGAGTTTGCACATTCCCCCTGTGTCTGGATGGGTTTACTCCGGTTTCCTCCCACCCTCCAAAGATGTGCAGGTTAGGTGGATTGGCCATTCTAAATTGCCCCTTAGTGTCCCAAGATGTGTAGGTTAGCTGGATGGTAAATGTGTAAGGTTACAGGGATAGGGTGGGAGAGAGGGCCTAGGTAAGATACTCCACCGGAGAATTGGTGTAGACTCGATGGGCTGAATGGCCTCCTTCTACACCGTAGGGATTCTTTGAAACTCACTGTGTCTCCCCTCAGCCAATGCCTTAACCCTTTGTCTTTCGGTTACTGACCTTCCTGATGTTTTTTTTAAATTTACTCTATCAAGAGCCCTTACAGTAACTTCATTGCAGTGCTAATGTAAGCCTACTTGTCGCACCAATAAAATTAAAAAAAACTAAAACCTCACGATGTTGACACTCTCTACTCAAACTCCTCTGAACCTTTCCTGCTGTCAGGAGGACAGTTCTTGCTTCTCCAGGCTGTCTATATAACTGATGTTCCTCATCCCAGATAACATTCTAGTAAATCTCTTCAGCACCCTCTCCAAGGCCTTGGTGTTCTTCCGAGAGTGTGATGCCCTGTACTGAACATAATGCTTCAACTGGGGCTGAAGCTGTGTTTTATAATAGTTCCGTATGTTTTTGTAATTCACCAGTAAAGGCCATAAGACCAAAATGTGTAGAAACAGGTGTAGGCCATTTGGCCCCTCGAGCCCACTCCACCATTCAATAGGATCATGGCTGATCCAACATTCCTCTCATTCACTTCCTTGCCCTTTCGCCGTAACCCTCCATTCCCTCACTGTTCAAAAATCGATCTATCCCAGCCCTAAATATTCACAAGGATTCTGCCCCCACAGCTCCCTGTAGCAAGGAGTTCCAAAGACTCTCAAAACCTTCTGAGAGAAGAAATTCCTCCTCGTCTCCATCTTAAATTGGTGTCCCTTTATTCTGAGATGATGTCCTCTGGTCCTACACTCTCCTCTCAGCATTTACCCTGTCAAACCTTTTAAGGACCCTATATGCTTCAATAAAATCACCTCTCATTCCTCTAAATACCAATGAGTCCCATCCTGTTTAACCTTTCCTCATAAGGCAATCCCTCCACACCAGGGATCATCCCAGTGAACCTTCTCTGAACTGCCTCCAATAAAATAATATCTTTCCTTAAATAAAGGGACCAAAATTGCTCACGGTTCCAGATGTGGTCCCTCCAGCACTTTGTACAATTGCAGCAAGACTTCCCTTCTCTTATACTCCAATCTCCTTTAAATGAGGGTCATCATTCCATTAGCCTTCCTGATTACCTGCTGCCCCTCTGTGCTAGCTTTCTGTGTTTTGTGAACAAGTTCCTCCAAGTCTCTTTGTGCTGCAGCTTTCTGCAATTTTTCTCCATTTAAATAATTCTCTGTTCTTTGCCCATTGAAGTGGTGGAGGCTACCTCATTGAATATGTTTAAGTCACGGGTAGATAGATTTCTGGTCGATAAGGGAATTAAGGGTTATGGGGAGCAAGCGGGTAAGTGGAACTGATCCACTTCAGATCAGCCATGATCTTATTGAATGGCAGGGCAGGCTCGAAGGGCTAGATGGCCTACTCCTGCTCCAATTTCTTATGTTCTTATGTTCTCCTTTCCAAAATGAAAAACTTCACATTTTCCCGCATTATACGCCATTTGCCAACTTTTTGCTCACATATTTAACCTATCAACATCTCTTTGCAAACTGTTTGTATCCCCCTTGCAACTTACCTTTCCACTCAAAGCCAAGGATCCTGATGTACTTTGTGCCATTTTTCTAATTTCTCCTCCCAGCTTCAGAGATTTGTTGACAAACATTTCTGATTTTCTGGGTTCCTGAAACCGCTCCCCCCGTCTTAAAATTGTACCATCTAATTCACTCGCTCTGCCATGGATACAGATGAAAGGAAGAAGGATTTGCAATTCTATAGCACCTCTCACAATAGCATTATATCCTAAAACACTGTAAAGCCAATTACATGCTTCTGAAATGCCGTCTGTCACTGTTCCACTGTAGAAATCACAGCAGCTTTGTACACAGCAAGCTCCCACAAACAGTGATGTGACAATGATCAGATAATCTGCTTTAGTTTAAAGTTTATTTATCGGTGTCACAAACAGGCTTATATTAACACTGCAATGAAGTCATTGAGAAAATCCCGCAGTTGCCACACTCCAGCACCTATTTGGCTACACTGAGGGAGAAGTTAACATGGCCAATGCACTTAACCAGCACGTCTTTTCGACTGTGAGAGGAAACCCAAGCAGAAATGGGGAGAATGTGCAGACTGTTCATAGACTGTGACCCAAAGTGAGAATTGAACCTGGGTCCCTGGTGCTGTGAGGCAGCAGTGGCTATGCAATGGACAAGGCGCAATGGATAATTCCATTGCTCTTCCTCATTTGGCTGAGAGGGTAGACGATTTTAGCATTTCATCTGTAAGACCACCAGCAATCCCTCTAAGACAAGGACATTTCGACCCAGTTTTTATGCTCAAATCTCTGGGTGGGAGTCAAATCCGCCAACTCTGTCTTAGAGGTGAGAATGGTAACCACTACTGTCACATTGCAATCTCCAATTCTAACTCATGCTTTCCAATCCTCAGAACTTCGGAACTCCTTACCTCCTTCACTCTTTGCTATTGATAACCATCAGGCTTTCATAGTTTAGGCTTGACATCAACTGAGGGAAGCATCTACTTCTCCTTCTCTTCCTTCCCCCTTCAATCTTGATGGTTTCTTGTATCTGTATTGTTGATAATTCCAAAACACAATGCTCTATTGACCAGAAAAAAAGAAAGTAGAGAGAGAGAATTGGTCAGTAGATAGCCAATACAACACACAGTCTAATTCAGGGACATATGGACACAGTCTGTTTTGTTCAACTCATTGTGGAAAATTGCATATATTCTGGATGGCAAAACCTCCAAGGTAGCATTGTGGCACAGTGGTTAGCACTGCTGCCTCACAGCGCCAGGGACCCAGGTTCGTTTTCGGCGTCGGGTGATCGTCTGTGCAGAGTTTGCACATTCTTCCTGTGTTTGTGTGTGTTTCCTCAGGATGCTCTGGTTCTCTCCCACAGTCCTAAGATTTGGTGGATTGGCCATGCTAAATTCCTCCTTAGTGTCAGGGGATTGGCAGGGTAAATAGGTGGGGTTACAGGGATAGAATCTGGGTGGGTGTACAGTCCATTCATTCCTTTCAATAGACGAAGGCGGCACTGGCAGTATGGATTTCCTTTATTGAACAGAACTTAAAATTAAATCATTACAAAAGCAAACAGAAAGAGAGAAAGAAATTAAAGCGAGAGATAGAGAGAGAGAGAGAGAGACTGGCTTCTTCTGCCAGTCCTGTATTGATCAAAACAGACTGAATTATGCAAGGCTGAACTCTGCACACGGAGCTGAACCAACAATATGCGTAATTTGTTATCTTGTTATCAAAATTGTTTGGCACATGCAGTTTCTAACTTGGAGAAACAGGCCCCACAGATGTTGTTTATGAAAAGCTTTGATTTGATTTGATTTGATTTATTATTGTCACATGTATTAACATACAGTGAAAATTATTGTTTCTCGCGCGCTATACAGACAAAGCATACCGTTCATAGAGAAGGAAGCGAGAGAGTGCAGAATGTAGTGTTACAGTCATAGCTAGGGTGTAGAGAAAGATCAACTTAATGCAAGGTAAGTCCATTCAAAAGTCTGACAGCAGCAGGGAAGAAGCTGTTTTTGAGTCGGTTGGTATGTGACCTCAGACTTTTTTATCTTTTTCTTGATGGAAGAAGATAGAGGAGAGAATGTTCGGGGTGTGTGGCTGCTTTGCCGAGGCAGCGGGAAGTGTTGACAGAGTCAATGGATGGGAGGCTGGTTTATGTGATGGACTGGGCTACATTCACGACCTTTTGTAGTTCGTTGCGGTCTTGCGCAGAGCAGGAGCCCATACCGAGCTGTGATACAACCAGAGAGAATGCTTTCTATGGTGCATCTGTAAAAGTTGGTGAGAGTCGTAGCTGACATGCCAAATTTCCTTAGTCTTCTGAGAAACTTATGAAAAGCTTGTTTTGCTGGCATTGTAATTTTTAAAAATGCAGTCAATTTTCTAGCTAACCCAGCATGCCTTCTGAATTTTAAAATGTGGTCAAGTTAAAGCTGGGTCAGTTAATTTTTTAAGCTTAAGCATTTAATCAGCAGAAATATCTTAAAATGAAGACTTTGCATAAATGAAGCAAGCCATTCACAGGCTCTGTAGTGGGATTGTGATCAGTGCAGGCTCGATGGGCTGAATGGCCTCCTTCCGCACTATAGAGATTCTTTGACTCTATTCCACTCGAAGATTTTCCTGGAGTCTTCAAGAATTGAAGATTCATTCCCAAGATTCTGCGGTGAGCAAACATCATCAGGCCATTAAAAATGTTTTCTTTTCATTTTCTGTGAGCACTTCTGACAGTTAATTATAAAAAAAATTGGAGATGGTTAATGCAATAAAAAGAAAGGGCTCATGTTTATATAGTGGTTTCCTTGACTACCGCATGTCTGAAAGCCAGTGAAGTATTTCAAAATGTAATCACGCAGTAATTTCGGATTTGTGCATCGCAAACACCCGTACATCTATTTTTGTGATGTTGATTGAGGCTACATATTTATCAGAAACCCAGGAAAACTCCCCCATTTCTCTTTGAAATCCTGTCATGGGGTTTTTCACATTCACTGATGCAACATCTCCTCCTCCAAAGAGCAGCACTCCCTCAGTACCGCACTGGAGTGTCAGCCCTGACTTTTGAGCTCGGTTCCTGGAATGGGACTTGAACCCATAGACCTGCGATTGACAGAGTGCCACCACACTGCTGACACAATTGGCTAACAAAGGCTCTGTTCACTTTCCAATTGGTTGGGAAATAAAGTGTGTTTGGAAGATGGACCACTAGCAGAAAGATGGAATAATTCAAGGAAAAAGTCCATGTAATGAAACCTCCAGGATCTTGCGATAGTGTCTGGTACAAGGCATTGGTGGGATCTCATGCTCTAAGATCATGGAATCCCTATAGTGCAGAAAAGGCCATTCAGCCCATTGAGTCTGCACCTACTCTCTATCAGGGTATCTCCCCTACCCTACCCTCATGACCCGACACATTAATCCCCCTAACCTGCACATCTTGGCACACAAACAGGCAATTTAGCATGGCCAATCCACCTAACCCGCAGATCTTTGGACACTAAGGGGCAATTTAGTATGGCCAATCCACATAACCCACACATCTTTGGACACTAAATGACAATTTAGCATGGCCAATCCACCTAATCTGCACAGCTTTGGACACCAAGGGGCAATTTAGCATGGCCAATCCACCTAACCTGCACATCTTTGGACACTAAGGGGCTATTTAGCATGGCCAATCCATCTAACCTGGACTTTGGACACTAAAGGCCAATTTAGCATGGCCAATCCACCTAACCCGCATATCTTTGGACTGTGGGAGGAAACCAAAGCACCCAGAGAAAACCCATGCAGACACAAAAAAGAAAGTGCAAACTCTGCACAGTCACCCTAGGCCGGAATCAAACCTGGGTCTCTGTGCTGTGGAGCAGCAGTGCTAACCACTGTGCCACCGTGCCACCCCACCCTGTCCCACACGCAGAAGAAAAGCTGATTCTTGGTAACATGTTTAGTCTCTTACCTCTATGATCCTGTTAAAGTTTAACTGAAGGTAGCCGACCAGATCAAACCATACTCTGTCAAGACAGAAATCCTCTAAACTCTGAGAACTGCCACCCCACACACGGTGAGCAATCACTGCAAAAGCAATGACTAGATTTCTGCCGAGACCTCATCTTAATGTCTGACTCACAATCTAGCAGGTTGTGTCAGAGGATTGAGAGCAGTAGAAAGTTAACCATTTGTGTCCTGTGTCCTCATCTTACGCCTTTCTTTACTTTTATTGAACCTTCTCCATTTCGCTCCCCTCAGATTTTGAGGGACTGAGTGACTGCGGCACAAGTTCCACGCGAGCTGGTGAGACTTGGTCATCTCAGCCCAGTGATTGTAACACTCTGTGCGAGCCCACAGATAGTGAGTGAACTATTCTACAGACAGGGCATGGCAGGCAATCCAGTGACCAACTGGAGTCATCAGATAATGATCATGGGCAGGAAGTTCGCTCTGATGAATTCTATAAAATTTGAGGATTGGAAAACCCACAAAGCTTGGCGACATAAATAAATCATAGAAACTCTACAGTACAAAAGGAGGCCATTCAGCCCATTGAGCCTGCACTGATCACAATCCCATTCACCTGACGAAGGGGCTAACCCGAAAGCTAGTGAATTTGCTATCAAATAAATCGGTTGGACTGAAACTTGGTGTTGTCAGACTTTTTACTGTGTTTACGCCAGTCCAACGCCGGCATCTCCACATCACAATCCCACCCAGCCCCTATCCCTTTAACCCCATGTATTTACCCTGCTAATCCCCCTGACACTAAGGGATAATTTAGCGTGGCCAATCCACCTAACCCGCACATCTTTGGACTGTGGGAGGAAACAGGAGCACCCGGAGGAAACCCAACAGTCACCCAAGGCCAGGAATTGAATCTGGGTTCCTGGCACTGTGAGGCAGCAGTGCTAATTACAGTGTCACCGCGCCACCCCAAATCTTTCAGGATTATGAAGCAAATTGGTCGAAGCAAGTTGGTCTCACCAGCGAAAGTTATAATTATCAATGAATGTCAATGAATAATATCCATTTCTAAAGAGAGAACAGGCTGAGGGTCAGAGAACAGGTAGTTGGGTTGATGCATTGAGAAGGGATGATTGGCTTTTAAGTCCTTTTCTTGTTCCTAACTGTCTTTAAGGAAAGAAATCTGCTGTCCTTACCTGATCTGGCCTACACGTGACTCCAATGGTCTGGGGTCACTGTCTGTGTGAAGTTTGCACATTCTGCCCATATCTATGTGGGTTTCTTCCAGTGCTCCAGTTTCCTCCCATGCTCCAAAGATGTGCAGGTAAGGTTGATTGGCCATGCTAAATTGTTCCTAGTGTCAGGGGCACTAGCAGGGTAAATGTATGGGGTTACGGGAATAGGGCCTAGATGGGATTGTGATCGGTACAGAGCCACATGGCCTCCTTCTGTATTGTAGGGATTCTATGATTCTATGAGAAGATTATTGAATCAAGTCTTCTAAATAGACTCTGTCCACTGTTTGTTGGAGGACATTGCTTAATAGACTGTTGTTTCTTGGATGTAATTTCACTAATGCTCTTCAGGGAAGGAAATCTGGCATCCTGACCTGGTCTGGCCTACGTACTGACTCTAGACCCACAGCAGTGTGGTTGACTCTCAACTGCCCTCTGAAATGCCCCAGCAAACCATTCAGTTCTAGGGCGACTAGAGATGGGGAATGAATGCTGGCCAGCCCCTCACCTCCAACTCATTTGTGGACACAATGATATTAATAAGCACTTGACATTTTAATGAAGGAATTGCTGTTATTCCCTGTTGCTGAACTGTTAAAGGAACTAATCACTGATTTTAAATGTACAGTAGCTTGCCTTAGACATGGGGAGACACCGCAGGAGGTATACTCACTGTGACTTTAGAAATTGTAATATCTCAATATTTTCACTTCCATCTAAATAGACTGAATTGAAAATAATTTACTTTGAAGTTGCTGAAATTTAATTATTTGGAGGCAACAAACCATTTTCGACCCTGACATTGGTCACCATGGGTTATGAGGAATTATTAGATGTCAATTGAAACTCTCTGAGATGGGGCCCGAAACTCAGAAATTATACAGTAAATGGCAGAACCCTTAGGAGCATTGATTTACAGAGGGATCTGGGCGTACAGGTCCAAGAATCCCTGAAAGTGGCAACACAGGTGGAAAAGGTAGTCAAGAAAGCATGCTTGCCTTCATCGGCTGGGGAATCGAGCATAAAAGCTGAAAAGTTATGTTACAACCGCATAAAACTTTAGTTAGGCCACATTTGGAGTATTGCATGCAGTTCTGGTTGCGACACTACCAGAAGGACGTGAATGCTTTGAGGAGGGTGCAAAGAACATTTACCAGGATGTTGCCCGGTCTGGAGGGTTTTAGGTGTGAGGAGAAATGGAGACTGAGGGGTGACCTGATAGAGGTCTACAAAATAATGAGAGGCATAGATAGAGGAAAGAGGTTCATGTGGAACATGTTGGGCTGAATGGTCTGTTTCTGTGCTGTTCATGTTTTGTAATGTAATTTTTTTTATTCATCCATGGGACATGGGCATTGCTGGCTGGCCAGCATTTATTGCCCATCCCTAGTTAAGCAGTTTAACCACATCGTTAAAGTTATTAGTCACAAGTAAGGCTTACATTAACACTGCAATGAAGTTATATTGAAATTCCCCTAGTTGCCACAATCCGGTGCCTGTTTGGGTCAATGCACCTAAACCAGCATGTCTTTCAGAATGTGGGAGGAAACTGGAGCACTCAGAGGAAACCCATGCAGACACAGGGAGAACGTGCAAACTCCACACAAGCAGTGACCCAAGCCAGGAATTGAACCCAGATCCGGGCACTGTGAGGCAGCAGTGCTAACCTCTGTGCCGCTGGAGTCACACGTAGGCCAGACCAAGTGAGGGTGGCAGATTTCCTTCCCTCAAAGACATTTGTGAACCAGCTGGGTTTTTCCGACAATCGACAATGGTTTCATGGTCATCATTAGATTCTTAATTCCAGATTTGTTTTTAGTGAATTCAAATTTCATCATCTGATGTGGCGGGATTTGAACCCGGGTCCTCAGAACATTAGCTGAGTTTCTGGATTAATAATCTAGCGATAATACCATGAGGCCATCACCTCCCCATGTAAGACCCAATATGAAAAACCCTATCAAATCCTCCTTGCCTAATTCCCAATATTGAGATGCTTCAGAGCACAAGGCAAGAGCTGTAAACAATTGCTGAATTTGTCATTTGTTAAATTCGATTTGCATGACTACATTCAGAATAACAAAATCAGAGGCCTCACATCTGCAGCTTCCCGAGCCCCCATTCTCATAAGTACAGTGTTGACAATCCCTATCTATATCTATATCTCTTCATTAGGGGGTTGAAATATTGCTGACTGCAAAAGAAAAGGGAGCACAGCTATTGCAGAAATGAGCCGGTGTCACAGTGCCCGGTGATAACTCCCTTCCATTGGTGCAGCCTGGGGAGCAGTATGGAGAGAGGGGCAGCTGTAATCTATCTCCATTACCATCGCTGAAATAGGATCTGTCACTTTAACGTCTAGAGATAATCAATATTTCTGGCTGACCCTAAGGATCACCAGGCATGTTAATGCTTCCCAACTGAAATTTCAGCAAGCAACTTGTCACAGTCTTAAAGGGAGAATTTGCATCTGAAAGTAATCTTCCAAAAAGAAGACGCAGGAGCTTAAAGATTCAATAATTCCTTTCTTCCTTCTATTTCTTTATCTCTTTCTTTCTTTCTCCATCGTGTCGCTCTCTTTTAGCCAGTGTAATGTTGGACTGCGTACGGGGACAGGGAATCTAAAAGCCTGACATGATAGTGCTGGAGACGCATCTGTTTATTTTTCTCTATTTGAGTCACCCCGAGGATGGTGATTGCCATGGCAGCTAGGATAAAAATCCACAAATGCCTCTGACAAAGGGCTCCCAACCACTCTCCTCACACAAAAGTGATACTCTGCGCGATGGAGAATAATAATCAAATTCATTTCCAACTGCAATAATAATGCCCACAACTAACCTGACACTGGCTTCCACCCAGGAGGGGAAAGATACATACAAACATCGGAAAATTGGAATTAGGAGCGGATATCGACCTCAATAGGGAGGTTGGGGTGGGGGGGTGGGGGGGGGGGGGAGGAGGGAATCACCCCACACAATTTCTAAGTGTTTGCAGGACACCCGGAATAATCCATGCTGTTTTTTTTCAGTGGGGGCTCACACTACAATCTCCCACACTCTGTATAATGCAGAGGACACCAGCATAGTTATCATTCGATTTCATGGAGGGGGGGTCTATTCCTGCCTGGAAAGATGAAACTAGCAGGACTCTGCTTATATGCAGTGGCCCCGAACTGTCAGCCTCCTGTTTGTTGGCCATCTCGATCGCTGGCCAGCCCGGGACCCCCGTAGTGCTGTCCCCCTCCTGCCCAGCCCCTCCACAGCCCAATTGCAACACACCCGCCCATTCCCTGGTCAGACTCGACCACCTTTCCCCTAAATCCTGTCCCGATCTTCGGTCCCCACCCCCCCCTTCAGGCAGAATCGCACCTCCCCCTCAACGGCCACCGGCAGTCCCAAACCCCTCGGTCCCCGACCCACCCCCAGTGGCTGATCTCCCCAGCCCGCCCCGATCTCTGGCCTTCCTCCTGTCCCCATCGACCCCAATGGCAGAGTGGCAGCGGGACCACCCACCCACCCCCACTGATCGCCTCCATCAGCTCCCACCCTTGGCCAAGCCCACCTAGGCCCCTCCCCTTGGCACTGATCCATTTAGCGCAGAGGGTTGAGAGAATCACGGCCATCATTTCTATGTAAGGAGACCAAAGCTGCACACAGTATCCCAGATGTGGCCTCACCAATACTCTGTACAACTGTAACAAAACCTCTCTGTTTTGATATTCCATTCCCTGTACAATAAGCAACAACGTTCCATTTGACTTCCGAATCACTTGTTATACCTGCATGTGAACTGCCAAAGAGATCTACCTCCAATAAGGCCAATTCCAGCTCTCAGAATCATAGAATGGTTACAATGCTGAAGCAGGCCGTTCAGCCCATCTTTCCAATGCTGGCTCTCTACAACACCAACTCATAGAATCCCTAATGTGCAGAAAGAGGCCATTCAGCCCCTCAAGCCTGCGCCAACAACAATCCCACCAGGCCCTATCCCTGCAACTCGTGTATTTACCCTACTTCTCCTCACCCCCTAAGGGGCAATTTAGTATGGCCAATCCACCTAACCCACATATCTTTGGACTATGGAAGAAACCCAGCAGACATGGGGAGAAAGTACAAACTCCACACAGATAGTGACCCCAAGGCCAGAATTGAACCTGGGTCCCTGGTGTTGTGAGGCAGCAGTGCTAACCACTGTGCCACCTTCAGTGGGATTTCCACACCTTTTCCCAGTAGCCGTCAGAAATCAACAAGCCACAAACAAAAACAATCAGAAAAGGTTGAGGCATGATCTTTTTAAAAAGTGATTTCACGAGGTAAACATGTCTGTCGTGTTAAGGGGAGAGGAGAAGTAGGGTAAATACATGAATTGCAGGAATGGGGCCTGGCGGGTTTGTTGTTGGCGCAGGCACGATGGGCTGAATGGCTTCTTTCAGCACGTTAGGGATTCTATGAGTTGGTCTTGTAGACAGCCAGCACTAGCTAGATGGGCTGAATGGCCTGCTTCAGTGTTGTATCCATTCTATGATTCTGAGAGCTGGAACTGGCCTTATTGGAGGTAGATCTCTCTGGCAACGTATATCTCCAGCTTTGGGAAATAAAAGAGACATTAATGCATCCTGGAGGAATTGTCAAATCTGGTTTTCTAAACAATTTCTTTGACCCTTAACAGTTGGATTGCTTATAAGAACTGATGACTTGAGGATGATCATTCCTTTGGATTCTGGAGTAGGTTGAATGCTGTTATTTTTTCACAGTGGGTCCTACTTTCCTCCTTATTATTTACGGCCTAATCTTTTGCATTAAGAACTCACCACATGTCTGAGCAATATCAATCACTGGATTACGGTTGGATAATTGGACTAAGATCTTTAAAAATTGAACCTTACAATGTTCTTCTAATGGATCTACTTGGTTTATGTTTATTATTAATTTATTCATTTGTGGGACATGGGTGTCACTGGCTGGGCCAGCATTTATTGCCCGTCCCTAGTTGCCTGAAGGCAGTTGAGAGTCAAGCACATTGCTGTGGGTCTGGAGTCACATGTAGGCCAGACTGGATAAAGATGGCAGATTTCCTTCCTTAAAGGACATTAGTGGAGCAGATGGGTTTTTCTGATAATCGGCAATGGTTTCATGGTCATCAGTAGTTTCTTAATTCCAGATTTTTTATTTATTGAATTCGAATTCCACCAGCTGTTGTGGTGGGATTCGAACCTGGGTCCTCAGGACTTTAGCTGAATATCTGGATTCATAGTCTCCTGATAATACCAGAAGGCCATCACCAGCCCTTAACTGACACAAACTCACAATAAGCCACTTGCTGGGGAAAATGAAGGGTCCCCACCAGTGTCACTGAACCAATGTGAAATGTCCTAGATCCATAATTGTTAAAGTTTATTAGTCACAAGTAGGCTTACATTAACAGTGCAGTTACTGTGAAAATCCCCTAGTCAACACATTCCAGCGCCTGATTGTGTACACCAAGGGAGAATTTAACATAGCTAATGCACCTGACCAGCACGCCTTTCTGGGAGGAAACCAGAGCACCCAGAGGAAACCCAAGCAGACACAGGGAGAATGTGCAGACTCCACATAGACAGTGACCCAAGCCAGGAATTGAACACAGATCCCTCGCGCTGTGAGGCAGCAGTGCTAATCACTGTGCCACTGTGCTGCCCGACTACCAGCTCCTTGATCACTGAATTGTTTGACATACAGATGCCTGTCCATAGAGTTTCTGTTCACTGATCTTGATTGGTAGAAGACCAGTGAGCATGAGATGGTCTCTAAATTATCAGGATGTCCTTACTCTCATGTGAAAGCAGTTTCTTTGTAGTCTTTTTAAACTAACAGCAACTAATGCATTAATGGATGAAACTGACCTTCCACTAAATGGCAACACCATTGACTAGTCACATAAGCAGGGCCGGAGAGTAAAGCACGGTTCTTGGTGCTTTTCCTGGCTCTGAGCCCCTTATTCCACTCCCTCCACCCCCAACTTCAATCATGCATGATATTTCTTCCCCTGTTCAAGATTCACCAATCAATTCAGCAAACAATCACGGAGTAAAATGATCACGCCCATTGTTGCTATCTGCTTACAAGGAGCATCCGATATATATTCAGCATGGTTCATTAACATTAAGAGTAGCAACACTATGATGAAATGTTAGTCTGTGCGCCCTCAGTCCGACTATTAAACAAAGAGAAGAAATTTTACTTGTGCAACACTATGCAATATTGCTAATTTGACAGGAAAATATCCTTCAGACGATAAAGCTGGTTCGCAGTGACTGCCTCAGCTCTCATTAACACGGTCTGCACATTGCACCAGACAGACACAGTTACAGTAAACTCATATATGGGGAAAGATTCAATAATTGCAACCCAGATAAACATATTTTTCTTCAAGTTTATTTATTAGTGTCACAAATAAAGCTTACGTCAACACTGGAATGAAGTTACCTTGGGCAAATGCACATAACCAGCACGTCTTTCAGACTGTGGAGGGAAACCGGAGCACCCAGAGGAAACCCTTGCAGACATGGGGAGAACGTGCAAACTCTGCACAGAGAGTGGTGACCCAAACTGTGAGACAGCAGTGCTAACCACCGGGCCACCCATTCTGTTTCCCGGTCTCTAGAAGCAGAAGAGGGTTCTTTTGCCTGAGTGCATGATCATTTTTATTAATTTGCGAAATGAGGGCATTGCTGGCTAAGCTCCCCCCTCCCCCCGTCTTTAATCCTGTCTGCCATCCCACCCTATCATAGAATCATAGAATCCTGGCAGTGCAGAAGGAGGCCATTCAGCCCATCGAGCCTGCACCAAAAACAATCTTACCCTGGGCTATAGCCCTGTCACTATACATATTTACTCTAGCTAATCCCCTTCACACTAAGGGGCAATTTAGCATGGCCAATTCACCTAAACCTGCACATCTTTGGAGTGGGGGAGGAAACCAGAGCACCCGGAGGAAACTCACACATGGAGCTATCACGGACCTTTTGTTTGGTTCCTTTCTCCCTTCCCTTTTCTTGACCCTTATATTTGCTTAAAGCATGTTACATTTCTAAATATTTCCAGTTTTCATGGAAGGTTGACCCTAAAAGTTACTCCTGTTCCTCTCTTTCTACAGATGTTGCCTGACTTGCTGAATCTTTCCAGTATTTCCTGCTTTCATTCCTTTCCATGTCTGTTCACTCAGGTGACCTGGCAAGAGAGACGACTAGTATTTGTCATCTCCAATACTCCTGTGAAGCTCACTTCACTGTCGCCATTGGATATATTCATTGCGAGGAATACCTCAGGGTGTCAGCATATGGAATATGTCTTGCCTCCTTTTAAAGGCAATTGTAATTTGATTAATCCTAGATCAAGGTTTATGAGACCCCAGGGACAAATTAAATATCCCTGGGCAGTCATGCAGCTTCTTAGGATAACGCTATATATTTACTCCATATCACACTCTATATTTATCTATTGAATCCAGTAGAATATAATTATAGAAATTACAGAAACCCTACAGCACAGAAAGAGGCCACTCAGCCCATTGAGTCTGCACTGACCACAATCCCACCCAGGCCCCATACCTCTACATATTTACTCACCAAGCCTTCTAACCTACACATCTCAGGACACTAAGGCAATTGTAGCATGGCCAATCAACCCAACCTGCACATTTTTGGACTGTGGGAGGAAACCGGAGCACCTAGAGGAAACCCACGCAGACATGAGGAGAATGTGCAAACTCCACACACACACAGTGACCCAAGCCAGGGATCGAACCCAGGTCCCTGGAGCTGTGAAGCAGCAGTGCTAACCACTGTGCTACCGTGCCACCCATGGCCTGTGGCCTTTGACAGTGTATTTATTATAGATTGCCCATTGCACTATATTTTGTTCAACTCTTTTTTTTAATTCCTGAGACATGAGCATCACTGGCTGGCCAGCATTTATTGCCCATTTCTAGTTGCTCAAGGGCAGTTGAGAGTCAACCACATTGCTCTGGAGTCCCATGCAGGCCAGACCAGGAAGGGAACACAGATTATCTGTGCCATAAGCATAGATAAGGGTCATGGGTGGAGGGGGGACTGGTAATGTTAAAATGGTGGCGCGGGCTCATTGGGCCGAAGTGCCTGTTTCCTGGGCTGTTTTTGTTCTTTGTTCTTTATTTCCTTCCATAAAAGACATTAATGAACCAGATGGGTTTTTCTTATAACCAACAGTGATTTCACAGTCATCTGTAGATTCTTAATTATAAATATTTTATTTATTGAATTCAAATTCCACCATCTTCTGTGGTGGGATTCGAACCCAGGTCCCCAGAACATCAGCTGAGTTTCTGGTTTAATAGTTTAACGACAATACCACCAGGCCATCGCCTAGGTATTATTCATTATGACACATTGCATCTCTTTATTACACCTACTATTTTTTTCACTATTTTGTCTGGAGATTATCCAATATGATATATGTTCTTTACCTCCATTATATTTATAGTCTACTGTCGCACATGGAATTGGAGGTCTTTTGCCTCAGCCACATAAATATATTTACTACAGAATCTATTAATTCAATATAATACAATCACAGAGTGCAGAAGGAGACCATTTGGCCCACTGAGTTTGCAGCAACCACATCCCACCCAGGCCCTATTCACATAACCCCATACGTTTACCCTCGCTAGTCTCCCTGACCCTAAGGGGCGATTTAGCATGGCCAATCCACCTAACCTTTGGACTGTGGGAGAAAACCGGAGCACCCGGAGGAAACCCATGCAGACACGGGGAGAATGTGCAGACTCCACACAGACAGTGACACAAATTGGGAATCGAACCTGGGTCCCAGACACTGTGAGGCATGATGTGGAGATGCCAGCGTTGGACTAGGGTAAGGACAGTAAGAAGTCTCACAGCACCAGGTTAATGTTAAGGTTGCTGTGAGGCAGCAGTGCTAATCACTGTGCTGCCCCATGTACTCAGTATTATTTCCCACCCGACACTGCACTTACAATGAACCACACATCTGAATTACAGATCACTCTTTTGCAGTCCTAATGCTGCTGTATCAAGGAAATGGCTATAACTGCAATATAATAGATATTTACAGCACTGGCATATCCACCAGGGCACAGATTATGTTAAATTTGAGGATGTGCTCCATTATAAGGATGGGAAAATGATACAGTGTGAATGATAAAGGAGATGAAATTGGCCTTTGTCAACTGCGCAGCCTGAGCACTGGGGAAATGGGTTGCTGATTTTCCATCCTGTTCAATGTTCTTTCCATCGGAGTTCGTTCACTTCCTCGCCCCATTGTCATTTTAACTCGGCTTTAAAATTAAGAATCTCGGCGACATTTTCAAGCCCATGGAAAATGAAAAAAAACTGATGCAATGAAAAATCAGCTGCCAGTTCCCCATTGTCACAGTTTTATAATAAGGGGCAGCAAATTTAAAACAGGGTTGAGGAGAAACTACTTCTCCCAAAGGGTTGCGAATCTGTGCAATTCACTACCCCAAAGTGCGGTGGATACTGCGACAGTGAGTAAATTTAAGGAGGAGTTAGACAGATTTTTAAATGGGTAAGGGGTTGAAGGATTAAGGGGAGAAGGCAGGAAAATGGCCTTGAGGAGCATATCAGCCTTGATCGAATGGCGGAGCGGACTCGATGGGCTGAATGGCCTAATTCTGCTCCTATATGTTATGACCTTATGAGCTCAGCTTATGAAGCTGGTGAAGATGACTTTCCACCATGTTGAATATTTTTGCGGCTGGAATGTAGGTGCACATCCCTTTAAAACTGAAACATTACAATTGCTTAGCTCACTAACATGCCCTGGAACTAATTAAACTGATTCCTGGAATGGCAGGGCCGACATATAAAGAGAGGTGGGATCGACTGGGCTTGTACTCACTGGAATTGAGAAGAATGAAAAGGAATCTCATGGAAATGTATAAAATCCTGATGGGACTAGATGCGGGAAGAATGTTCCCGATGTTGGGGAAGTCCAGAACTAGGGGTCACAGTCTAAGAATAAGGGGTAAACCATTCAGGCCTAAGATGAGGAAGAACTTCTTCACTCAGAGAGTTGTGAACCTGTGGAATCCTCTACCACAGAAAACTGTTGGGGCCAGTTCGTTGTAGAAGGAGCTGAACGTGACTCTTTTGGCTAAAGAGATCAAGGGGTATGGAGAGAAAGTCGAAGTGGGATACTGAAAGAGCACAATCAGCCATAATCACATAGAATGGTGGTGCAGGCTTAAAGAGCTGAATGCCATACTCCTGTACCTATTTTCTAAGCTTCTGTGTTTAAACCCTGGCTTTAAGAGGTTGCAGATAGTCTGGCTGTGATATATAATGTGAAATAACAATTTGCATAGTGCCTGAAGTGTGACACCTGGAGTGTTGGCCATGGATTTTAATATACTTTAGCTTCCCTTCCCACACCCAACCCTGTGGTGTTTGTTGTTTATAGATAAATGGAAAAAAGATTCTTCATTACAGAGTCGCCCCTTTAGCCTCTCGAACCTGCTCCAATATTTCAGAATATTAGCCATCTATCAAGCCATTCCTCAGCCTTCCATTTTCTAGGGGAAGGAATCTCAGCCCCTTTAGTCTTTCCAAATACTTGCTTTCCCTTGTCAACTCCAATTCCCAAACTTTCTTTCCAACTCTTACAAAGTTAGGAAGAGAATTAATAAGCAGACCCTTGAGGGCAGTAATCTCAGGATTACTCCAGGTGCCACGTGCTAGCGAGTTTCTATTTTTCTCAGAATAGGAAGGTTGATGGCTCAGTGCATGGCTGGAGGATTGGGAATATAAAGGAGAGCTTTAGGTTTCTGAGGCATCGGGATCAGTTCTGAGGCAGGTAGGACCTGTACAAGAGCACATTACACCATAGTAGAGTGGGACTAATGTCGTCATGACGAGGATTTTCTACTGCTGTTGGGGAGGGTTTAAGTGAGATTGGCAGGGATGGCAATCTGAGGGGAAATTTAGAGTAGAGGGCAAAACAAAACGGCAATGGAAAGCAGAGAGGTATTAACTGATAAGGAGGATACATCAGAGAGTAGCATCGAGGTAAGTAGAATACTTGGAAAGTTTGATAGAATTAGAGCAGGCAGTAGTCAGGCATTAGATGAAAACAGGACAAGTAGGAAAGTGAAAAGCCTACCCCAGATCAGGTAAATGCCATCACAGCAACCCCTGGCCATTTGGTGTGAGCAAGAGCATTACTAAGAACACATGTTCCCTAAGTATTCCTATACTGTCACATAATGGGAGAAAGGGTGGCACGGTGGCACAGTGCTGCCTCACGGCGCCAGGGACCCGGGTTTGATTCCCAGCTTGGGTCACTGTCTGTGCAGAGTCTGCACGTTGTCCCCATGTCTGCACCAGTTTCCTCCAGGTGCCCCGGTTTTCTCCCACACTCCGAAAGACATGCTGGCTAGGTGCATTGGCCATGCTAAATTCTCCCTCAGTGTACCCAAACAGGCACCAGAGTGTGGTGACTGGGGGATTTTCACAGTAACTTCATTGCAGTGTTAATGTAAGCCTGCTTGTGATGAATAAATAAAAATGGAGATTTTTCCTGATTGGTTATCTGGTGGATGCTGAAGTAAAGGCCCAAAGAACAAAAGCAAGGAGGTTATAATCAACTCCCATAAAACTCTGCTTTGGTGCCCAATTCTGGGCGCCACACTATAGGAAGGACGTGAACGCGTTGGAAAGGGGGCAGAAGAGGTTTACAAGAATGGTTCCAGAGATGAAAAACTTCAGTTATGAGGATCGATTGGAGAGCATGGGACCGTTCTCCTTGGAAAGAAGGAGGCTGAGGGGACAGCTGATAGAAATGTTCAAAATCATGAAGGGGCTGGACAGAGTGCGTAGGGAGAAACTGTTTCATGCATATGGCCAAAAATGATTGACACTGGGCGATTATCAGAAATGTTACCTGTTGCTTCTGCAAACCAACTCCTTGTGATTCTTGCACAAGGACACCGAGGTCTCTCTGCACAGTAGCATGCTGCAATTTTTTACCATTTAAATAATAGTCCATTTTGCTGTTATTCCTACCTCATAATTAAAACATTGTACTCCATCTGCCAGAACCTCGCCCACTCACTTAGACTATCTATATCCCTTTGTAGGCTTTCAGCATTCTCTGCACTTTGCTCTGCCACTCATCTTAGTGTCATCCGTGAATTTTGACACACTGTACTTGGTCCCCAACTCCAAATCATCTATGTAAATCGTGAACAATTGCGGTCCCAACACCGATCCCTGAGACACAGTGACTACTAGTCACTGATCGCCAACCAGAAAAACACTCGTTTACCCCCACTGTTTGCTTTCTGTTAGTTAACCAATCCTCTATCCATGTGAATACATTACACGTAACACCATGCACCTATCTCTTATGTAGCAGTCTTTGGTATGGCATCTTGTCAAATACCTTCTGGAAATCCAGATACATCACATCCACAGGTTCCCCATTGTCCACTGCACATGTAATGTCCTATGTAGATCTTCAGCACCATCTCTGATGGTTCTTAGGGAATGTGATTGAGTTTCTCATTGGAGATAGCCTCTGTGACACTCAATATTTCCAAAATTCTTTGGACTCTGGAATGGTTCCTACAGATTAGAGGGTAGCTAATGTAAGCTCACTATTCAAAAAGGGAAGTAGAGAGAAAACAGGGAACTATAGACTAGTGAGCCTAACTGGGGAGTTGCTAGAATCTATTATAAAGGATTTCATAACTTGGCATTTGGAAGGCAGTGCTATAATCAGACAAAATCAGCATGGATTTATGAAAGGGAAATAATGCTTGACAAATGAATTGGAATTCTTTGAGGATGTAATTAGTAGAGTTGACCGAGGAGAACCAGTGGATGTGGTTTATTTAGACTTTCAGAAGGCTTTCAATAAGGTCTCACGTAACAGACTACTATATAAAGTTAAAGTACCTGGGATTGCAGGTAAGGTCTCGAGATGGATAGAAAGCTGGTTAGCTGATAGGGAACCAAGAGTTGGCATAAATGTGTCTTTTTCTGATTGGCAGGCAGTGTCTAGTGGGGTTCCGCATGGTTCTACATGAGGACCTCAACTGTTCACATTATATATTAATGATTTGGAAGAGGGAACTGGATGTATTATCTCCAAATTTGCAATTCATACGAAATTGAGTGGGAGGGTGAGCAGTGAGGAGGATGTGGAGATGCTTCAGTGTGATTTGAACAGGTTGAGTGTGTGGGCAGCTGCGTGGCAGATGCAGTAAAATGTGGATAAATGTGAGGTTATCCACTTTGGTAGCAATAATAGGAAGACAGATTGTTACTTGAATGGGTGTAAATTGAGAGAGATGTATACTCAACGAGACCTTGGAGTCCTCATGCATCAGTCACTGAACGTAAGCGCACAGGTAGAGCAGGCAGTAAAGAAGGCGAATGGTATGTTGGCCTTCATAGCGAGAGAATTTGAGTACAGTTATAGGGGGGATATTTTGCTGAAGTTGTATAGGGCGTTGGTGAGGCCACACCTGGAGTGTGCAATTTTGGTGTCCTTATCTAAGGAAGGATGTCTTTGCTATAGAGAGAGTACAGCGAAGGTTTACCAGGCTGATTCCTGGGATGGCAGGTCTGTCATAAGAGAAGAGACTAAGTTGGTTAGGATTGTGTTCACTGGAGTTTAGAAGAGTGAGGGGGGATCTCATAGAAATTTATAAAATTCTAACAGGGTTAGACAGGGCAAATTCAGAAAGAATGTTCCCAATGGCAGGGTCCAGAACCAGGGGTCGCAGTTTGAGGATAAGGGGTAAACCTTTTAAAACTGAGGTGAGGAGAAATTTCTTCACTCAGAGGGTGGTAAATGTGTGGAATTCACTGCCACAGGAAGTAGTTGAGGCCAAAACATTGTCTAATTTCAAGAAGAAATTAGATATAGCTCTTGGGACTAAAGGGATCATGGGATATGGGAGGAATGGGAATCAGGATATTGAATTCAATGATCAGCCATGATCAAAATGAATGGTGGAGCAGGCTCGAAGGGCCGAATGGCCTATTCCTGCTTCTAGTTTCTATGTTTCTATGAGTGCCTCAAACACGTTCCCATTGATCAGGGTCCTTATCTGCTGTATGCAATTGGTCCTGTCTTTAATGTTTCAATCGCTGTGCCCTCCCATTGAACCAGGCAACTGACACTGATGGTCTCAGCTCCCATTACCAACCTCAGTGCCTCCAGGACTGAGCATGACCACAACTGGCAAGGAGGACAAATCAAACACATAGCGCAGCAAAGTCTGAGCTGTGACAGTTCATTAGGTTCCCAGTAACCTGGCTTAATGATAAACACTTGAATATCTTTGTAATGAGATGAACATCAATATCGAATTACAACTCATTAAATAAACAGAACAATTACAGGCCTGAGTAGAGGACATTTGAAAGATTGACTATACAACAACTAATAGCGAACACTGATTATTACCCTGCACTGCTTCAGATTTTCACTGATGGTAATTGTGTGTCACTGTGCTTGAAAATCAAATCCATCTTGGTCCTGAACAAATAGGATTTGCGACATTTAATTCAGCAAAGGTTCTGCAACAAATGCAGTCAAAATAATCTCACAAGTTTGCTGCAGACTGCAGTTTCAAGTAGTTAACATATTTTAAAGTAAAGTTTATTTATTAGACACAAATAGCCTTACGTCAACACAGCATAAAGTTACTGTGAAAATCCACTAGTCGCCACACTCCGGCGCCTGTTCGGGTACACTGAGGGAGAATTTAGCACAGCCAATCCACCTAACCCACATACCTTTCAGACTGTGGGAGGAAACTGGAGCACCTGGAGGATACCCATGCAGACACGGGGAGAATGTGCAAACTCCACACAGACAGTTGTGATTTTTTTAAGGCTTGCTAGGTTTGGGATCACATTCAGAAGGGTGCTAGAATTAACTGCTGTGTTAGTGATCCAGCAACCTTCCCTCTGTGATACCACCCTCGCTAACCATAAACTCTGTGGTGTACACTCTAAAAAGTGTGCTGTTTGTAGACAAGGCTTTGCTCTGGAGCAGGTTATAACTCAACTCTCTCAAGGACATTATTCCTTGGAACGTAGGGGAATGAGGGATGAGCTTATTGAGGGGCATCGATGGGGGGGGAGGAGGATTTTCCTGTCTCACCCACCACAGGAATCATAGTGGGCGAGGGGCAAAGCTTGGGGCGAGTGCAGCCGGGAAGTCCCACCCATAGTCTTTTCCCAGGGAAGGGGAATTGAAAACTAGAGGACATAGGTTTAAAGTGAGAGGGGAAAGATTTAAAAGGGACCTGAGGGGCAACTTCTTCATGCAGAGGGTGGTACGTAGATGGAATGAGTTGCCAAAGAAAGTGGTTGAGGCAGTCACAAAGCATTTGGATAAGTGCATGGATGGGAAAGGATTAGAGGGAAATAGGCCAAATAGGCAATTGAGACTAGCTAGGAAGTCACCATGGTTGGCATGAACTAATGGGCCGAAGGGCCTGTCTCTGTGTTGTATTGTTCTATGATTCTATTTGAGATTCTTGGCCCGCTTACTCAGTAGACCAGCTGATATGATTTCCCATTGCCTTCTTCACGATTTTGCCTTTGGAGTTCCTTGTCTTAGTTGTGCCACAATGGGTTAAGGGGCCTTTAATGACAAGGACAGTGGCCATAAGTATCACCCTGGAGTATTTATATTAATGGCATTTGGAGTAGAGATGCTAATTACTGGACATTGGTTCTATCAAATCTGATTAACCTTACCAACAAGAACTGCCCAGGGCTTACCTGCATTAATACTCGTTTTGTGCCTCTCAGATGTCTTGGCAGCCACACAACCAGTTCAGAAACTATTAATGGATCCCATGAAAATGAGTAAGTATAGGTAATTAAGCAGAGAATCAAATTTGTCCCAATGAACCCATTGGTTGACACCACCATTTCTAGATTTTGAAAGTCTGAGTGATACAATAAAACTGCTTAAAAAGGTGAACATTAAACTGTCAAATTGTCCTAAATCCTTGAGGGAAGAAAACCATTCTTACTGACTGACCTGACATGTGACTCCAGTCCCACACAAACTTGATGAATTATCCTCTGAAGGATTAATCACTCTCACCTTCGCAGGCAACTGGGAGGACCAATAATTTCCCATAATGCCTGTGAGGTTCACAACACAAATTCAATATAAACGACTTAGGAATTTTGAAATCAGAAGCAAACAGTAAAGCACATGTCAAGTTGATTTCAAAATTATTTATTCAAATTCATATCTTGATTAGTTCTTTATATTTCTAATTTGTTTTCAAATGTCTGAACTTCGAGATTTGAAGTTTCCAATCAGGGTGAATAAATATTCAGTAATTTACAGCTTTTCAATAATTTACTGAGTGGTTTCACCCAATCTCGTGACTTCTGCTACTTTCAATGTTCACCCTTATCATCAGAATCATAAAACAGTAGAAAATACTTCCATAGCATCACTTACCTTGAATCTGCCCTGGATTCAGACCTTCCCCAAGGGGTATTGGTACAGCAGCTTCATTGCTTGGTTGTTAAGCTAGTGGAGTAGTTAACCTGGATGTCAGAGGAACCAATCTATTCCTTTTTTCCATTGATTTCAGTATCTTTTCACAAGCTGGTTGATCAGCCTTTCCCGAAATATCATTTCTAACTGTATCAGAACATCAAAAAATGTAATTCATTGACATCAAGAACTTTGAGATGCCTTGCTGATGCGACAAAGTTTTTTTAATGTATACAAATTCTTCCTAATCCCCTCCATCCCTCCCTTCCTCCTTCCCTCATTCCTCCTCCAGTCCGCTTTTCCTTCCCTTTCTCCCTCCCTCCATTCCTTCACCCTTCTTTCCTCCCTCCATTCCTTCCTTCTTCCCTCTCTCCCGCCATCCTTTCCTCCTCCCTCCCTCCTTCCCTCGCTCCACCCTTCCCTCCCTTCCGGTCATCCCTCCCTCCCTTCTTCCTCCATCCTTCTTCCTTTCCATGCTTCATCCCTCTTTTTCTTCTTCCCTCCCTCCTGCCTTTGTTCTATCTATCCATCGCCCAGTTTCCTCTCCAGTCTTTTCGCATTGGCTGCTGTTTAGCAAACCCTGTCTTATCGCCTTTCTATTTTTTACTATATAACTCCACATTAACACTGCTGTTCTTTCATTCATTGTGTGGCAATGATGAGCTTTCAGTGTATGCCAGAATGACAGCTATATCTAAAAATATCTCTCACACCTTTCCCCTTTCTTTCAACACAGCCTAGGTTTCATTATAGATTAATAATTATTAAAGCACAGGCTGCTTGGTTGCCATGGTTATGATTGAGACAGTCCCTTTCATCATCAAGATTTGCTGTCTTTTATGTCAGAAGCAAATATTTTAATAAAAAGCCTGATTACGAGAAATAGCAAGGAAGTCAACTCCCATCCCCATTTATTTTACAAATATTAGGTTGAAGCTCACATCGGTACAACACAATAGCACAGACCCCCTCATCTCAGCTCCCCCCTGACTGCTCAAACACTGTGCTGCTAGTGTGGGGATGCTTTCTGCGGCTTATTCCCCAGTAGAGCAACTGCAGGATATGGAGTTAGTTTTAATAAACCGTTATTGAGGCAGACAGTACAGACGAGACCTTCCGGCCTTGTGTCAGATGCCATTTTCATGGAATCGTAGAATCCCTACAGTGCAGAAGGACGCTGCTCGGCCCATCGAGACTGCACCATCAACAATCCCATCCAGGCCCTATCCTTGAAATCCCAAACATTCACTCCGCATGTCCTTCCAGCCATTTTGTTTCAGACAGATTTTTTTCCTACGTGTAGAGGAATCGAACTTTCAAAAATTGGGGGTATTTTTAACTTAACCCACCGAGGTGGAGAATGTCAGGTGCTGGAAATCGAAATAAGAATGGAACAGCTGGCAACTGTGGCACAGTGGTTAGCACTGCTGCCTCACAGCGCCAAGGACATAGGTTCCATTCCCAACTTGGGTATTGTCTGTGCAGAGTTTGCACATTCTCCCCATATCTGTGTGGGTTTCCTCTGAGTGCTCCGGTTTTCTCCCACAGTCAGAAAGATGTGCTGGTTAGACGCATTGGCTGTGCTAAATTCTCCCTCAGTGTACTCGAACAGGCGCTGGAGTGTGGCAACTAGGGGATTTTCGGAGTAACTTCATTACAGTCTTAATGTAAGCCTCCTTGTGACACTAATAAATAAACTTTAAACTTTAACACTGCTGCCTCACAGCTCCAGGGACCCAGGTTCAATTCCCAGCATGGATCATTGTCTGTGCAGAGTTTGCATGTTCTCCCCGTGTCTGCATGGGTTTCGTCAGGGTGCTCTGGTTTCTTCCCACACTCCAAAGATGTGCAGGTTAGATGAATTGGCCATGGTAAAATTGCCTCTTAATGTGCCAAGATATGTAGGTTAGATTAGCCATGGTAAATGTGTAGGATTATGGCATAGGGTTGGGGAGAGGACCTGGGTAAGATACTCTTGTAGAGACTCAGTGCAGACTTGATGTGCCAAATGTCTTCCTTCTGCACTGTAGGGATTCCATGATGACTGGGAATAATGGGGTTACTCGTTGAAAGGGTCAGCACAGAATGAATGGGCTGAATGGTACCTTTGTGTGCCGTGATTCTATGAATATTTTATCATTTAATGCATAGAGTTGACATTAAAATAGCCATAAATTTAATCAAGTGAAGCCCCATATAACCAGGTACTGTTCTAACTGTTGCCCTCTCTCCGTAGTGTACAGTCCCAGGGTATTAACCCTCTCCGGCCCTGGAATCTCAGAGTTCAGACATGATACATGTTGCTATGCTCATCACAATTCAAGTGTCACATTTGTACGCCGTAGACTGAAATTTGATATTCAGAAAACAGCTATTGCTAACCCTGTTGTGAAGCACACTGGAATGCTTAACTTTGTTAACGGTGCTATATAAATTCAAGCAGTTAATGCTGAATCAAAGAATTCAGCAATTCAGGGACGGGGTGAGGGGAGGGGGAGGGGGGAGGGGAAAGGAGGAGAGGGGAGGGGGAGGGGGAGGGGAAGGGAGAGGAGGGGAGGGGGGAACGGGTGAGGGGGGAAGGGGGCTGCAGAAAGGACTAAACTCATGCCATGAATTCCTTTTTTTAAGTCTGAAAAATCAAACTTTCAAGTCATCTAACCATCATTCAGGCATATTAGGCACAGCAGGTAAGAGTATGTGATTGTGGAAGCTTTTGCATTGTTAATGTGAATCCACTGATGCCATAAAAATACATTTCAGGGAAACAGGGAGTATTTATCAGTGAAGGAAAATTTTAAGGATGTCAGTTGAGAAAACTGGAAAAGCAGCAAATTCTGAATATAATTTTCCACCCAGTTTGTACCAGTGTGTGATAACAGGGTATTTGTGTGCACAACGTTTTAATCTCATGGGTGGGGAGCCATTGTAGCCAAGATCCGTTTGGGGGCACACATTAACAGACAGGGATACTGGGGCGACACGGTGGCACAGTGGTTCGCACTGCTGCCTCACAGAGGCGGAGACCTGGATTCGATTCCTGGCTTGGGTCAGTGTGTGGAGTTTGCACGTTCTCCCCGTGTCTGCGTGGGCTTCCTCTGGGTGCTGCAATTTCCTCCCACAATCGAAAGATGTATTGGTTAGGTGGATTGGCCATGCTAAATTGCCCCTTAGTGTCAGGGGGACTAACTAGGGTAAATGCATGGGGTTACGGGGATGGGTTTGGGTGGGATTGTTTTCGGTGCAGACTCGATGGGCTGAATGGCTCCCTTCTGCACTGTAGGATTCTATGACATGTGTAAGGAAATTTGGGGATAACATAAGAAGGTGTGTGACACACTTGCACCGACAAATCCTCTGCAAGTTGGCAATTTGCTCTGCACCTTGATTAAACTCATCTCACTTGTCCATCTCCTTTATTATCTCCTGTTTCTCAAATACAATTTATTCATGTTCTGAAAGCCTAACTATCTGGTCGTGCTCTGCATTGCCTGCCTGATGCTAATAACAAATGGAAGTGAAGATGTTTTGCAAATGAGGTGGTATGAAGCTAACCTCCTGCATGGGGGGAATGGATGGACAAGAAGAGCAGTGACAGCTCTGATTATCTGCCAGCCCATCTGACTAATGCACTGTCTCATCACATAACATGTGTACTGAAAATCCCTGGCAATGATCAGGGCCACAGGGAGCAGTCCACTTACAAAAAGTCTTTCTGCAACATTAGTTCAGTAACTCTGCAGAATCCTAGGCTTTCCAGGGGCCTTGTACAACAAAGTTGTTTGCCCATATTTTTACTTGGGTTTTTATTTCCCATCTACTCCCATTCATCTGCCTCCCCAGTCCGAATTGAATCATAGAGTCCCTATAGTGCAGAAGGAGGCCATTTGGCCCACCGAGTTTGTACTGACTCTCTGACACAGCACCTTACCCAGGTCCTATCCTCATGACCTCAAGTACTTGCTCTACGAATTTCCCTAACCTATACATCTTGGGACACAAAGGGGCCACTGAGCATGGCCAATCCCCCTAACCTACACATCTAGGGACACTAAGGGCCAATTTAGCATGGCCAATCCACCTAACCTGCACATCTTTGATCTGTGGGAGGAAACACAGGGAGAAAGTGCAAACTCTACACAGACAGTGACCCAAGGCCAGAACCTGGGTAGCTGGCACTGTGAAGCGGCAATGCTAACCACTGTGCCACCTCAATAGAGGCTTCTCTTCAAATCTCCTTGGCTATTACTGGGATGCAGTTTAATTCATTGTTCATTATGTGTGCAATTAGATATTAGGGATAAGTAACTGACCTTGCTGGATGTGCAATCCTACAGTCAAGAGGAATGCTAGTTTTCCATTACTGGCCAACACTAATCTCTCTTTATTAACTATTGTTATATACGTTGGATGGGGATTTTACAAGATTGTTTTAAATGTCTCTTGCAATTCAAGATAAAATGGAGTGATGGGAAGGGCCATGTGATTTCCTACTAACTTTGCCTGGCAACAGGTCAGGTGATCTGGTTACCTCGAGGACAGGGGGCCCAGGACAAGACTTACTGAGGGCAAGGTACAAAAGTTTCAGATCTGAAACTAAGGTAAAACCAGCTGTAAGTAAAATTTCAGACTCAGAGATTTTGCCAGTGAGAGAGAAAGGAAGGTCTCAGAGAAACAGCAGCTGCTCCAGTCAACAGAAGGAAAGAATGGTTAAGCTGTTAGCTACCAGGCAGAATGCTGGAGAAAGCTAATCCACTGGTCTAAGAGAAAGAATTGAGGACACTGGAAAATTTATCCTGGTGAGGCAAAGATAAGAAATTATCAGAGTGGGCTTTACAGCTGAAAGTTGGTCTGTGAATTCTAAGAGGACGGAGGGAGGTAAACCTTGACAACTGCAGGACATTACAATGTGGGAGAAGTAAAATTATTGGAAGCTGGAAGTGAGTGTAGACTCTTTCCTGAAAAAACTGTGATGTGAAAATGTGCTATAAAGTATAAATGCTACATGGAGTAATTAGTCATGTTAAAGTTAATATATTCTGTAAGATATCTCACAACACCAGGTTAAAGTCCAACAGGTTCATTTGGTATAAGGAGCTTTCGGAGCACTGCTCCTTCACCTGAATTCTTACTGTGCCCACCCCAGTCCAATGCCGGCATCTCCACATCAAGCTATTCTGTAGTTGAGCATTTTCATTTCCCACAAAGTAATATGTCATCATGTTGATTTTAACGTGTTTGTTACAGTAAAACTCTTAAAACTTGACATCTTGTCATGTGATTACTTTGAGTCAGTCACTGGGAACGCAAATTTCACTTTAAAAGTTATTAGTCTCTGTGGGGGTTGTAACAATAAAATAAGGCTACTGAGCAAGTGCTGGAAAATAGAATTAGAATAGATCGGTGCTTGATGGCTGGAGCAGACATGATGGGCCGAAGGGCCTCCTCCTGTGCTGTAAAACTCTATAGGTGAGGTTTTCTGCCTGTGCTCTCCCCAAGGCCACAAAATCCCACCCAAGCTCAATGAACCTTTGCAAATCTTTATCTCTGAGACCTCCTGCAGTCCCAGATGCCTTTGAGATCTCTGAGTTTCTCCAGTTATGACACCTTCTACCTTCTCGATTTTAATCCCTTCACGATTGTCGTTTGTGCTTTCAGCTGCTTTGACTCTAATCTCTGGAATTGCCTTAACTTCTGTCTTCTTTGAGGTTCTCCTTAAAGCTCACCTCTTTGACCAAGCTTTTGGTTACTGTCCTAATTTCCTTCTGTGGCTCCCCTGGCTAATTTTCAATGACACTGTGAAGCACCCTGGAACTCTTTTGTGTATTAAAGGTGCTCGGTAAATGCAAGTTTACGTTGTAACAGGGAGTCAAACCAAAGGTCCTTTCAGAGACCAATGGAATTCTATACCAAAATGGTAGGTTTGGTTAAAAAAAAACTTGTGAGCTCCACATTCCGGTAAGCACGTTCACAGTGGCACAGTGATTAGCACTGCTGCCTCAGAGCACCAGGGATCCAGGTTCAATTCCGGCCTTGGGTGACTGTGTGGAGTTTGCATGTTCTCCCTGTGTCTACATGGGTTTCTTCCGGGTGCTCTAGTTTCTTCCCACAGTCCAAAGATGTGCAGGTTAGGTGGATTGGCCATGCTAAATTGTGTCTGAAGATCTGTAGGTTAGATGGAAACGTGTGGGGTTACAGGGATAGGAGGGGCAGAGGGTCTAGTTAAGTTACTCTGCCTGAGAGTTGGTGAAGACTCGATGGGTTGAATGGCCTCTTCTACACTGCAGGGAAAGTCATGGTAATTTATTTAGTGTTACAAGTAGGCAGACATTAACACTGTAATGAAGTTACTGTGAAAATCCCCTAGTCACCACATTCTGGCAACTGTTCGGGTAGAGAGTGAGGGAGACTTTAGCTTGGCCAATGCACCTAACCTGCACATCTTTTAGACTGTTCAAGGTAATCGGAACGCCTGGAGGAAATCCACGCAGGCACGCAAGAATGTGCAGGCTCCGCATAGACAAGCCGGGAATCGAACCTGGGCCCCTGGGGCTGTGAGGCAGCAATGCTAACCACTGCGACACCATTTGATTTTAATAATGTTGGTAAATGCTTACCTGGCTGAGGAAGCAGAATGATTGAAGCACATCCGTCACTGAGAGGTGACTGTCTGTTATATTAGTCATGTAAGCCCCCATTAGCAGTAATTGTTGCAACACCAGTCACAGCTCAGTGTGTTTGTTGGGGCCAATAGAGAGAAATGTGGTTCTCAAGGGGAGAAGTGGGGGTACGTAATTACAGCACAATCAATAAAATCCCACACAGAGAATTAGCCTTTGAATCACATCTTCAGAGCAAGTTACACAATCAAAGTGAGTAACAATGAGGTTCTTTTCAAAACTGAGTAACAAAAACGAGACACATTATTAAACAATGTTGAAAAATAATAAAAGGAAAAAGGATGCATCTCAAATCATTCAAAATCTCTCACAAGTTGGAACATAATTCTCAGGGCAAATGATTTGTCAAGGCAAGAGTGGCTTCTCAGTTTGTTGAGACTGCTTCCAGCATGTTATCTTGGGTTGCTGACACTCCAGGACTGCCCGAGGGTCGCTGGCAACTAACGACTGACTCCCAGCTGAGTGCGACCCTGGAGAAAAATTATCAGGACGCTAAAAAAGATAGTTTAGAAAACAAAACTACTTTGGACCTCTTTCATCCTGCCATCCAATGGGTTTGTGTTGTGGAGATGCCGGCGTTGGACTGGGGTAGGCACAATAAGGAGTCTCACAACACCAGGTTAAAGCCCAACAGATTTATTGTTTTCGGAGCACTGCCCCTTCATCAGGTGAGTGGAGAATTGGATTCACAAACAGGGAATATATAGACACAGCCTCACAGCTCCAGAGTCCTGGGTGCTATTCCTGGCTCAGGTCACTGTCTGTGTGGAGTTTGCACATTCTCCTCGTGACTGCGAGGGTTTCGTCTGGGTGCTCCGGTTTCCTCCCACAGTCCAAAGATGTGCGGGTTAGGTTGATTGGCCATGCTAAGAAATTGCCCCTTCGTGTCCAGGGATGCGTAGGTTAGAGGGATTAGTGGGTATAATATGTAGGGATATGAGGGTAGGGCCTGGTGGGGGATTGTGTTCGGTGCAGACTCGATGGGCCAAAGGGCCTCTTTCTGCACTGTAGGATTCTACGATTCTGATTCTACAAGACAATAGTTGGAATGCGAGTCTTAACAGGTAATCAAATCTTTACAGGTACAGACAATGCAAGTGGAGAGAGGGTTAAGCACAGGTTAAAGAGGTGTGTATTGTTTCCAGCCAGGACAATTAGTGAGATTTTGCAAGCCTACGCAAGTTGTGGGGTTACAGATAGTGACATGAACCCAACATCCCGGTTGAGGCCATCCTCATTTGTGCAGAACTTGGCTATCAGTTTCTACCCAGCGATTCTGCGTTGTCGTGTATCGTGAAGGCCGCCTTGGAGAACAAGATCAGAGGCTGAATGCCCGTGACTGCTGAAGTGCTGAATGGGTTTATCATAGGGCTCAGACACGCAGGATGCGCGGTGCCAGCCCCACCCACGTCGGGGGCCCCTGGTGTTAGCATCCATCTTACAGTTGAGGTGGGCAGCACCTTGACGGTCCATGGCCTCGTGATCGCTAGGGAACGCTGTTAGATGTGAAACAGGTGGGTTTGGATGGAATAGTTCACCCTATTATGGATGGGGGTTGGGAGATGGGCTCCGGAGTGGGGGGTGGGGGAAGTATGCCAGCAACAGAGCCTCCTGACTGTGTTGCCATTCTCACACTCCACAGGGATGAGGTGCCAGGTGAGTGCGGTGGCTCCACCAAACTTGGTGGCATGAACAGACAGAGTGGAGACTCTGTGTAATGCTAAACATTCAAACTAAAATGCTGACCTACCTACACTGGTGCCAATAATCACCCAGGTCCACTAAGTGCCCATGGTTTCCTAATCTCCCTCACACTTCCACGATGTCTAGGTGTGTCCCCAGGATCCAGGTGAGGTGGCCTGCTGACTTCCGCATCCTTTGGCCTGAGATGACCTTAGTGGGTGTCACCGAGGGGATCACTTGAGGGTCCTGTCCTGCTTCTGGGCAGCATGGGTCTTTGACTGTTTCCCTCCTCGGTGCCAGGGGCTGGGGGTGTGTCACTCATGGGGAGGAGGTGTTTGATGGGCTGGAGACGCTCAGGGTCCCTTGGCTGGAGGGGCCTGCGTAATACCCCTCCTGATCCTCTTCCCTTCAGGTCCCTGGGGGCCCCTGTGCTCCTTCATGGCTTGGAGAGGCAGCTGGAGTGAGACCCAGAAGTCCTGTGATCCTCTGGTGCTCACACTCGTAGATTCTCAGCAGTTCCTGAACCACACAGCGAAACCTGCACCATGGTCCGGACATCTCCTGGTCTGGAGTGCACGTCTCCACTGCGGACACCGCCCTCGCAGTGTTGGCCTCGATGCACCATCTCATTGGGTAACTGGGGCTCCTCCAATTGGTCTTGCATTCGGGGGAGATCCCTCCCTGATACTCCTGACTCTGCCTTGGCAGCTCCAGCAGCTGTGGGACCACTGGGCCCAGGGGCATATCATTGGCAAGGCACTCGGCAGCGACCTGGGCTCTGGCATCCCTCCAAGTGCCGGTTCCCTGGGATCTCCCTGCCTCAGCCTGCTGTGGATCTCCAGCTGTGACGAGCTCACCAGGGAGTGACACAGAAGCCTGTCTACTTAGTAAGCCCACCAAGGTTTGAGTAGATGCGCTGTGCCGGGGGCGGGTGACAGTGTGACGCCTCGTCAGTGGTGAGATTGGAAACGTCCCTCTCTGAGCTGCTGGAGTCTGGTGGGTCGGGGAGACGCGAGGATGGTCCGACCTGTTCTGCTGGTTGGTCTGCAAGAGAAGGGAGATGGCATCAGGGGATACAGGGTCACATTGCTCTTGCACTGACCGTGCTGCATCCCAGGCAGGGGGTGGTGACCCTGCTGGTGCAGGGGTGCCCTGCCTCTGCTTCACTCCCTCCAGCGTCGCGGTGACACTTGGGGAATCTCAGTGTGCGGGTTAAGGATTCTCATGTCTCTCTGCTGCTCCCACTTTGCCAGCTACACAGGCTCACTGTTCCTCCTCCCCAGTCAGCTCGAGGTCTCACTCCTCGAATGGTGTGAGGGTTTAGGGTTTGGGCTTGACTCCAGCTGGCAGCGCCCGCTCACGCCCCATTGTGGTTGAGTTTCTCCTGCAATGCCACAGGGAGGTAGGTGGGAGTGTTGACATTGAAGATGGTGATGGGGTGTGGCAGGCAGGGGGTTTGGGTGGGAGCTGGAAAGTGAGGAGCACAGCAGCTTTGGGGGGGAACATGGTGATTGTGGGAGGGAGTTGGGGGGGGGGGGGGGGATCCTGGTGCCTGGTGCTGGCAAAGGCCAAGGTGTCTGAATGAGAGAAAGGGTTGGGGCTGCCAGGGATGTGCGAAGGGGTCCGGTGCGAGACTGGGTGTGGTCACTTCATCTTCCTCCGACACTGCTGCCCTGTACTAATCTTCGGGAGTGCGTTTGCATTGACCAGAGCTGCTGCTGCATTCCAGACGGTGGGTGGTGACCCTGGAAGGACATCTCTTGGAGCAGGGTAGAGTGTGTCTGACCTCTGCTCCACTCCATCCAGCTCCCTCTGGAAAGCGCTGTGCTGCCTTCTTGCTTGCCACTCCCTGCAGTCATTGTGGATCAAGTGCTGGGGAGCCACACAGAATCATTGAATTCCTACATTGCAGATGGAGACCATTTGGACCATTGAGTCTGCACCAACCACAATCCTACCCAGGCTCTATCCCCGCAACCCTACATATTTCCCCTGCTAATTCCCGTGACACCAAGGGGCAATTTTGTGATTGCCAGTTAACCTAACCCGCACATCTTTGGACTTTCCTCATGAAACCTTCCTCACAACAGTCCAAAGATGTGAAGATAAGGTGCGTTGGCTATAAATTGCCCTTTAGTGTCCCAGGATACATAGGTTAGAGGGATTAGTGGAGTAAATATATGGGGATAGGGCCTGGGTGGGATTGTTGTTGGTGCTGAATTGATGGGCTGAATGGGCTCCTTCTGCACTGTAGGATTCTATGATTTCTATAACTCTTCATCTCAGGAACCAGTCCAGCGTACATTCTCCGAGCTGCCTCAAATGCAATCTTGTCCATTTTTAGTTAGGCACCCTTAAGAATTAAGTTCCCTGAGACGCAAGGTAATAATTATGAGTTAGAAGGAAAGTCATGTGAATCAGTTTCAGCTGAAGAGCGGAAACCAGTGCATAATAAAAATGTGTTTGAGGGAAGCAGTGAGAGGGTGGCTCAGTAGGACTGGATCTGCCAAAAAGGATGAAATTATTGAGCCTCATTCTTTATTTGTATTCTGAATAATTCCAAAAGCCGTGATATGGAATTTAAAAATTCCAAAATTCATTAATGTGCACCTATTTTGCCCTCTCATTCCAATTAAAATGTCACCTATGTCAGCACAATAATGCTATATTTATATAATACGTTTAGCATAATAAAATGTCATAGTCATAGAGTCATAAGGACTACAGCACAGAAAAGACCCTTTGGCCCATTGGTCATCAGTCAAAGACAAACCATCTAACCAGGGGCAATGATGGCCAAGTGGTATTATCGCTAAGGTATTAATAGAGAAACTCAGTTAATGAGGACATGGGTTCAAATCCTGTCATGGTAGATGATGGAATTTGGAATTAACTTTAAAAAATCCAGAATTAAGAATCGACTGATGACCATGACACCGTTGTTGGAAAAACCCATCTAGTTCACTAATGTCCTTTAGGAAAGGAAATCTGCTGTCCTTACCTGGTCTGGCCTACATGTGACTCTAGTACCACAGTAATGTGGTTGACTCTCAACTGCCCTCTGAAATGGCTTAGCACTCGCTTGATTCCAGAGATGAGGAGTTTGTCGTATGAAGAGAGATTGAACAGTTTAGGCCGATACTCTCAGGAATTTAGAAGAACAAGGGGAGATCAAATTGGGCTACACAAGATGATAAGAGGTCTGGATAAAGTAGACGTGGAGCGGATGCTTCCTCTTGTGGGGCATTCTAGGACGAGGGGTCATAGTCTTAGGATAAGAGGTAGCAAGTTTAAAACAGAGTTGAGGAGAAATTACTTCGCTCAAAGAGTTGTGAATCTGTGGAATTTGCTATCCCAAAATGTAGTGGGTGCTGGGACAGTGAGTAAATTTAAGGAGGAGCTAAACAGATTTTTAATTGGTAAGGAGTTGAAGGGTTATGGGGAGAAAGGGAGAAGAACGGGGATGAGGAACATATCAGCCATGATTAAATGACGGAGTGGACTTGATGGGGCAAATGGTCTAATTCCACTTCTACATCTTATGAACTTACGAGACAGGGCCAATAGAATTTTGGATGACTTCAAACATAAAAATAAATCATTTTGGCATCTTCACAGAAAGCTGGCTGCTGGGATTTGGTTAATTAGCAATGCCATTACCCAGTTCAGTGAAATAGGAGACAGCACTCTATCTATCTGTCTATCTATTGCTCTCTCTCTCACTCCCACATGTGCTAAGAATACCAACCAAATTACTCACCCCTTCCAACAGCCATACTCGATTTTTACGACCACATAATGGGCCATATTATGCCTTAGTCAGAGAAGCCACTTTGCTTAAATGACTAGAACTTTCTTTCTATGTATTATTCAGTATTACATGAGCCATGTAGAACAGTTCCTCCACTGCAGGGGATAGTATTATGGAACATTAATGGGATAAAACCAATTGGGGTAATAATACCCGGGATAAATATGCGAATTTTAATCATGCACAGCTTCCTTCATGTTGTCAGCCACTTCAGGTCTTGAACAGCAGGTTAGGTGTAAGGATTCGCATTCTAATCAGTAATCTCTAAACTGTCTGTGCTTTATATGCTCTGTCTGAGGCCAGAACTCTCCATTCACCTGACGAAAGGACTAATCCGAAAGCTTGTGAGTATATTATCAAATAAATCGGTTGGACTAAAACCTGGTGTTAGACTTTTTACGATCTTCTCTTTGCCAGTAAACATGCTACAAGATATCAGAGCTAGATTAATGTGCACTGAGTCATTAAGGCAGCCTTGAATTGTGTATTTAGGTTGTTTATATTTCTACTAATCATTTCCCTGACTGAAATATTCACCATTTATGTGTTTGATCAAGTTGGTTCCTTTCCTTTGACATGCTTGCGTTGGTTGAGAGACTTGAGCATTTGAGTCAAGGAATGCTTATCGAAATGTCCTGTGGCTATTATACAAAACTCTGTTAAAACATTTATAAATCACTAGCTAAACCTCAGCAGCATTATCGTGCCCAGTTTCAGAGGAGGTGGCAGGGGTAAGTTTTTCACTCAGAGGGTGGTGGGTGCGTGGAATGGGCTGCCAGCGGTGGTGGTGGAGGCGGATTCGATGGGGTCTTTCAAGAGACTTCTGGATGAGTACATGGGACTTAGTAATATTGAGGGTTATAGGTAAGCCTAGTAGGTAGAGAGATGTTCGACGCAACTTGTGTTTTTCTATGTTCTATGTTCTAAGTGTGTCCAGGTGTTGGAAGTACTGCTCCCAGGGTTGAGGAACTCCAGTTAATGCTGAAACAGAGATCTTTAATAGCAATAACCTGCATTTATACAGCAATTTTTAAATTTATTCATTCATGAGACATGGCTGTCACTGACTGGGCCTACATTTATTACCCATCCCTAATTGCCCTTGAACTGAATTTGAGATGGCAGTGGAGACATTGCTGTGGGTCACATGTAGGCCAGACCAGGTAAGCAAAACAGATTTCCTTCCCAAAGCGACATTAGTGAACCAGATGGGTTTTTCCAAAAATCAACAATGGTCAACAGTAGATTCATTATTCCAGACTTTTTTTATTGAATTCAAATTCCACCATCTGCTGTGGCAGGATTTGAACCCGGGCCCCTGGAACATTAGCTGAGTTTACTGGGTTAGACGTCAGTGATAATACCACAAGGCCATCGCCTCTCCTAAACAGAGTAAAATTCTTTCTAACAGCACTGTGAATGCCTCAGGGACTGCAATGGTTCAAAAGACTGCTCACCACCACCTTCTCAAGGGCAATTAGGGAGATGTTTCTTCCTGCTTTCAGACTGGGAATCTTGCGCGCGTGAGGCGGACGTGGTAACCACTCCACTACAGAAACGTGTAAGGGCAATTAGGAATGGGCAACAAATGGCCACGTCCCATGAAAGAACAAAAAAATTGTTCTTCAAAGCACAGAAGGTTTGGAGACAATTAATAGTCACAATAATGAAGATTCTGATAAAATAGTGAAGCGGAAGGACTTACTCCTAGGGGGAGGGTCAGTAAGCAGAGGACTCAGAATTATGACTGGCAAAAGAAGCCATGAGCAGATGAGGAGAATTTGTTTCACTCCATGAATTGATATAATCAAGCATACACTGCCTGAAAATGGGGTAGATGCAGGATAGCAAATAACTTTCAAAAGGGAAACTTGCAGGGCTATGGAGGAAACCGGCAGGGCTATGGAGGAAACCGGCAGGGCTATGGAGGAAACCGGCAGGGCTATGGAGGAAACCGGCAGGGCTATGGGGGAGACTTGCAGGGCTATGGGGCAGACCTGCAGGGCTATGGGGCAGACCTGCAGGGCTACGGAAGAAAGAGCAGCTGAGTGGAGCTAATTGGATTTGATGGCTCTCTCAAAGAACTGGCACAGGCATGATGGGCTGAATGGACCCCTTCTGTGCTATAAGATTCTATAACTAAAGACCAGAAGGAGGATCTACAACTTGCCATGTTTATACAACTATGGTGTATTAGTTTATTTATTAGTGTCACAAATAGATTTACATTAACACTGCAATGAAGTCACTGTGACGATCCCCTACTCGCCATACTCTGGCGCCTGTTTGGGTACACTGAGGGAGAATGTAGCATGGCCAATGCACCTAACCAGCACATATTTCAGATTGTGGGAGAAAACCGGAGCACCTGGAGGAAACCCACACAGATATGGGGAGAATGTGCAAACTCCACACAGACAGTGACCCGAGCCAGGAATTGAACCTAGGTCCCTGGCACTCTGAGGCAGCAGTGTTTAAAGTTTATTTATGAGTTACAAGTAAGACCTGCATTAACACTGCAATGAAGTTATTGTGAAATTCACCACACTCTGGCAATTGTTTGGATCAATGCACCTAACCAGCACGTCTTTCAGACTGCGGGAGGAAACTGGAGTACCCAGAGGAAACCCACAGAGACATGGGGAGAACGTGCAGATTCCGCACGTTCAGTGACCCAAGCCAGAAATCGAACCTGGTACCTGACACCGTGAGGCAGCAGTGCTAATCACTGTACCACCCACCATACAAATATGGATGTAGGAATTTCTAATGGAATAAATGTCTGCAGGCGGACAATTGTTATTAAGTAATAACTGTCCTGAGAGAAAGTCCTGAGAGAAATAGCAAATAATATTAATGCAGCCTTGCTGGGTGAAGCAAGAACCTGTTCATAGTTTGTGAGACACTGAATGTAAAATAGCACTGCGGAAATAAACTGTGGGGATGCTGGAAATCTGAATTTAAAATAGAAAATGCTGGGAGAACTCAGCAGGTCTGTCAGCACCTGTGAGGAGAGAGAAAAACACAGTTAACGTTCTGAGTTCAATACGACTCTCCATCGGAACTGAGCTCTGAAGAAGAGTAATATGGATGCAAAACACTGCCTCTATTTCTCTCTCCAAGATGCTGCCAGGCCTGCTGAGTTCTTCCAGCATCTTCTCTTCTAGTTTCACAAATCAACCTGTTTCTAAAGCCAATTACTAGCCTTCACCCTGTCACCTCCCGACTGTGTGCGTATTACGCACAGCTCAATTGGTACCTGATAATGTTTTCGCATCATTGTGAGAGCCGGGGATTGTCACAAACAGCCTCACGTCATTTTACTTTAGAGGGAACTGGAGCTTCAATTTCCTTTAAAAATGAGAAGCTCAATCCGCTCTGGATTTCCGCAGGAAGAAGTGGACAGCCGAATTGGAGAAACCAACATGATTAGCCTCGCAATCAATTCCACTCAAGCTCTCGTAATTGCCAGGGCGAACTGAGAATCTTCGGCTTGATTAAACTAGTCCTGCCGCAGAGCTGAAGCAATTCTGAACAAGTGTGTTGTGTGATTGGATTGTGAATTATCAATGTGCTGTGAAGTAAGCTGGAGGGCTGATTGAAATATTAAGTTCACGCAGGCTGAGGCACTTGCTGCCTCTGTGTTTCATTATCACCTGTTGAAGTGTCCCTTCCACACACCTCCATCAGATTATGCTTTTTTTTAATTCATTCGTGGGACACAGGCGTCCTTGGCTGGACCACCATTTATTGGTCATCCCTAGTTGCCCTTGACTTTGTAGCTACCTTATATAACTGAGTGGCTTGCTAGGCCATCTCAGAGGGCAGTTGAGTCAACAGCATTGCTGTGGCCCTAGAGTTGTATGTAGGCCAGACCAAGTAAGGATGGCAGATTTCCTTCCCTAGTGAACCAGATGGATTTTTCGGACAATGGTTTTACAGTCATCAGTAGATTCTTAATTCCAGATTTTTTTGTATTCAATTCAAATTCCAACCATGTTGCTATGGCAGGATTCGAACCTCAATCCCCAGAACGTTAGTTGAGTTTCTTGATTAATAGTCTAGTGATGATACTTCTCGGTCATCACCTTCCCAATTGTGGAACAATCCTGTTCAATGCCACATCTTGCAAACCAACCTCTTAGTAAGACACAGAAGATCCTTTGGGCAGCAGCTCCAGAGAATATGAACCTACTATCCTGTCCCTCTATGGTAAGTAGTCTGACAACACCAGGTTAAAGTCCAACAGATTTATTTGGTGATTCAACTGATGAAGGAGCGATGCTCCGAAAGTGTGTGCTACCAAATAAACCTGTTGGACTTTAACCTGGTGTTGTCAGACTACTTACTGTACCACCCCAGTGCAATGTCGGCCACTCCACATCCTATCTGTGTGTGGTAATGTTAGTGATCCTTCTGATACGGAGAGATTACTTCAGTCAAAGAGCTGTGAACCTTTGGAATCTACCCCAGAAGGTGTGGATGTTCCATTGTTGAAGGCTGGCATCTTTGCACTCTCAGGGAATTATGGGATATGGGGAACGGGCACAAAAATGGGACTAAAGTCAAAGAGTAGCCATTGAATGGTGGAGCAGGCTCGATGGGCCATATGGCCTACTCCTGTACCTATTTTGTCTGTTCCTATCTCTTTTCTGTTTCACTCCAATTAGGTTTACAACAGCTCCCCACGAACAGGGAACTAGTGGCCCGGCCCACTGGTATGAAGGGGGCCAGTGATAAAAGAGGGTGCTCCCTGAGCACCCTGAAGGTGCCTGGACCCTGGCACTGCCCATGGGGCAAAGTGGCAATGCCCCAAGAGGCACCTTGGCACTGCCCATCCCAGACATCAGGCAGTGCCAAGGGGGTAGAGCCTAATGGGAAGTGTGGCCTATAATGACAAGGCCCCTGGAGGCGAGATCGGTGGAGTGGGGGGTGGGGTCCCACAGTTACTCTGCACTTGACGATGACAGAGAGAGGGAGAGAGGCCAGCAATTGGGGCTGGCCATTGGTTACAGAGGGCTTTGTCCTGCTGTGGGGCGGGGGAGGGAGTGGGGCTATGGTGGTGGGGTGTGGTGGGGATTGGGAGAATGGCATCAGGAATGCTGGTTTAGGTGGGGATGGGGGGGGGGGTTGGAATTGGGACTGCCAGGGTTGGGAGAGGGGAGATCAAGGTGGGGGGGGGGCGTTACGTCAAGGCTGGCCTGGGTATGTCCATGAACCCAGTGATCAGGGGCGTGGGGGTTTCAGAGGGGCAGTCTTGTGGGGTTATAGGCCTGACCAGTAATCAGGAAGCTGGCAGTGTGGGGCCATTGCGGTGCACCTATTTCGACACTTGACAGGTTGGCGCATGCGCAATGGCCCTCTCAGCACTATACTGCCAGCCTCTCCAGTGGGAATAGACCCTGCCCACTCATTTTTAACAAGAGTCCTGCTGGTGGCCTCTGCAGTGCACAGAGTATGGGAGATTCTCTTTGAAAATCCCATTGAAAAAACAATCGGGATTTATCCCAGTTTTTATGCAAATTCAACACTTAGAATTTTTTTTAGGAGAATCCCACCCATAGCATCTGGAGCAATCCATGCGCAAGGTTATGATTGGGCTATTTTGTGTGCTTAAGAAGTCTCACACAGCCAAATGCTGCCCCCACTCAATCTAATCTACCCGATCAAACCATTTAATAATCTTACAGATCACTTTCATGCTACCTCCAGCTTTCTCTTTAATGGAGAACGGAATCCTAGCTTGCTCACCAATTCCTAATGAGCACACCTTCTCAGATTTTGATATTCTATGAGTCACCAATGAGAAAATAGTGAGATAATCTTCTGACTGCAATTAACCTTGAAACTGCAGTATCTGGAGCTGGGTGATGCTGCAAGTCTGCTGTCAGGCACACGGCAAGTTTTGCTCCCCCATTACTGCCTCCCTGTAGCTCTGGCACGTAGACTAAATGAGGTCGTGTCACATCTAAGGTCATCTTCTGTTCATTCTTCCCTGAGAGTTCAAAAGTGTGGAACTCTTTACCCCTGACTGTACCACCCACCACCAGCCTCCCCCTCACCCCGCACAACCACCCAATGCCCCCCCCCCCAATCAAACCCCGTGTCAATTCCTCCATCAGTCTCTTCGTCATAGAATCATAGAACCCTACAGTGCAGAAAGAGGCCCTTCAGCCCATCGAGTCTGCACCGAACACAATCCCACCCAGACCCTACGCCCATATCCCTACATATTATACCCACTAGTCCCTCCAACCAGGACACTAAGGGGCAATTTCTTAGCATGGCCAATCAATCTAACCCACACATCTTTGGACTGTGGGAGGAAACTGGAGGACCTGGAGGAAACCCACGCAGACATATGGAGAATGTGCGAACTCCACACAGACAGTGACCCGAGCCGGGAATCGAACCCAGGACCCTGGAGCTGTGAAGCAACAGTGTTAACCACTGTGCTACCGTGCCACGCCATCAGCCTCTCTGTCATTCTCTCCGTCAGTCCCTCCGTCAGCCCTTCATTCATCTTACGACCTACAGGGTTTTAAAGCTTGAGTCATCTTGATTTGCCTCATCAGAAGTGACAGCCACCCCTCAGTGGGTAGCACTTTAATCTCTGAGTCAGATTGTTGTGGGTGCAAGTCCCACTGCAGGTACTTCAGCACAGAAATCTAGGTCAACACCCCGGTGCATTGCTGACGGAGTGCGATAGTGTAGGTGGAGCAGTATTTCTGATGAGACATTAAACCAAGGCCTCACCAGCTTTCTCAGGTGGATGTAAAGGATCTCACAAACATTATTTCAAAAGATAGGGGAGGGAATTCTCCTTGGTCAAAAGCGAAATACTGTGGAATCTGAGACAAAGACAGAAAACGCTGGAAAATTTCAGGTCTCACAGCATGTGTGGAGGGAGAATAGAGCCAATTGATTTGATCTGATTTGGTTTATTATTGTCACACGTATTAACATACTGCGAAAAGTATTGTTTCTTGCACGCTAGACAGACAAAGCATACCATTCATAGAGAAGGAAACAAGAGAGTGCAGAATGTAGTGTTACAGTCATAGAGAGGCTGTAGAGAAAGATCAACTTAAAGCGAGGTAGGTCCATTCAAAAGTCTGACAGCAGCAGGGAAGAGGCTGTTCTTGAGTCGGTTGGTACGTGACCTCAGACTTTTGTATCTTTTTCTCAAAGGAAGATGGTGGAAGAGAGAATGTGCCTGGGGTTCCTTAGTTATGCTGGCTGCTTTGCTGAGGCAGCGGGAAGTGTAGACAGAGTCAATGGATGGGAGGCTGGTTTCGAGTCTGGGCGACTCATCCTCCACTCTGACGAGGGGTCATCCAGACTCGAAACACTGACCCTATTCTCTCCCCACAGATGCTGTCAGACCTGCTGAGATTTTTCCAGCATTTTAGGATTCTTCTCGGCGTCCTGGTCAATATTTATCCCTCAGGTAGCACCATTAAAAATGCGGTTTGTCCCAGATCATCACATTACTGCTTTTGGGAACCATTCTGTCAGCTGCGTTATTTAAATTACTTCAGATGTTGGCTGCGAGATGTTCCGAGGCCACGAAAGGCGCTACACGAATGCAGGTGTTTGTTTTCCTCCCTTTGTATTCTCGGATTCGTCCGAAGCAGCCACGATCACCTCTGAAAGCAAGTCACATTTCTGCCCACCCCCCCCCCCCCCCCCCCCCCCCCCCACAACCCGCTGACCCCTCCGTCACTTCCCCAGTGAGGAACAAAGGATCTCTTAGCTACAGTTTAAAGTATTTTTATTGACCTACGCTGTTTCAGGAAAGCGGTATCTGCCCGGAGGTATTGGATTCCTGTTCGACACTCACTCAGGCAGCTGCAATTAGTGGGGGTCGCTATAGCAACTTGGAATTTGCTCTCCTAACTTGCACCTTCGAAGTTATTGCCATTCGGAAAGGACCTCACATGCCGCGCTGCACAAAAAAATCCATAAAGGTGGCCAGAGTAACCGTTGCCGGGGAAACCACTCATCGGGTTAAAGGGCACTGATAGACCTGGCGTCAAGGGATACTGGAGGTTGTGGGGGGGGCAGCGGTAAAGCTGGGGGTCGTTAGAAGAAGCTTGCCTGAAAACCGATTAACGCGCAATTTAATCTTTGAATCTTTGAAGGAGGGAAAAGTCTGACAGCTGATAGGTACCAATCCTTTGCCCAGTTAATCAATAATTGCAGAGAATCCTCTGACTTCATGAAGAATTGGTCACAGTCCCTTGGTACGGTGGGGGTGGGGGGTGGGGAGGCATTGTTGTTATTCTTGGGATAAAGGTCAACACTCTGAGATCAGTTGCATTTGCCGTAATGGGGTGGGTGTCTCAGTGTATCGTAGGGGCACTAATGAAACCTTGCTGAGTTTTATACATGGTTGACGGAATCCTCCTAATTTAGAGACGGTCAAATTTTTGCGCTTCACAAGTCTCCAGAGGCCCATCTGCATCGTTCGCCGAGTCTTATCTGATTCCCGGCTCGGGTCGCTGTCTGTGTGGCGTTTGCACGTTCTCCCCGTGCCTGCGTGGGTTTCCTTCGGAGGCTCCGGTTTCGTCCCACATTCCAAAGATGTGCATTGGTCAGGCTAAATTGCTCCTGAGTGTCAGGGGGACTAGCTAGGGTAAATGCAAGGGGTTAGGGGGATAGGGCCTAGATGGGATTGTTTTTGGTGCAGACTCAATGGGCAGAATGGCCTCCTTCTGCACTGTAGGACTCTATGATTAGTATGGCTGACAGTCCCAAATCGAATCCACTATAGAATCAAATACTACAATTCCAGCATGCCGGAATGCTGCTTAAGATTAATCTCTTCCTTGACTGCAGAAAATTAAGGGGCTGATCCAACTCAGCGGGTTTAAGCTGTTTTAAGGAGTCAATGGAATAGAGACAGAGAGAGGACATTTTTTGAGTGAGTAAGAAGCCCAAGACAAGGTGGCGTGAGCTTAAAATGAAAGGTGAATTGTTCATGGGTGATGTCAGAAATTACTTCTTCACACAATGAGATTTTTGGCACGCTCTCTCCCTGAGCCCGGGGGAGGGGGAGCGGGAAATGTCAGAACTGAGATTGATAAACTTTTGTGAGCTGGGCAAGGATGGACGCTTAATATACAGATGATCTAATCGAACGACAGAATAGGAGGCTAAATGGCATCCTCCTGTTCCTATGACAAACAGAGAACAAGCTTGAATTCAGCATCAAGTGAAACTGAGACAGTCCAATTCCAGGTCAGTTATAGTCCGCACTGAGATATATTAGGGGACTGAGTGTAGACAATCTTTGTCTCTCCTGGGCTAGTGAGAAATACAGAAACATCGTCATGTTTCTTTTTGCTACCCGGTGTCTCCTATTATCAGCTCCTCTGGTCAGAATGTTAACAACACATCATAGGTCGCACTGCACAGAGCAAAAACAAGGCGTCACCCTGCATGGTGAATGACAGGACCATGGAGCAGAGTTTTACAGAGAAACAAGTTGCAGGAGTAGGCCATTCAGCCCTTCGAACCTGTACCACCATTCATTGTGACCATAGCCGATCATCTTGACTACTTCCGAGAACATGATTGGGCCCGCTGTCCCATTCTGTTCGCTTCCTCTCTGCCTCTCTGAAATGCTAGCCCAATCAGAGGGCCAACACCTTGGCAGCCAGTGGGGATGATTCCTCCAGAGGCTGAGGGAGAAGGAAGGGGAGGGTTTCCATGTTGTGGCGCATTTAAAGGGGTGGTGAGGACATTTTTATTTTTATGAGAGCAGGCGATCAGGCCTTGGTGTTTGGAGGAGTTGTTTGGAGGAGGGCGAACCCTCCAGCAAGGGCATTGGTGCCATAGAGGCGCACATTGCTAGCAGAAAGGGTGCCTCCTTGGTTATCAAGCATGACTAAAAGAAGCCCACACCCTCACGAAGCCACGAGGGGACCATCTCAATGTGGTCTCCCCACACGGCGGGTTGGGAGTTGGGAAAGGGGGAGTATTCCGATGTTAGTGAAATGATAGCAGAGATGGCTGCTCACTAAAATACCTTGTGGTAAGTGGGAAGATGTACGTGGAGGAAACCCACACAGACACAGGGAGAATATGCAAACTCCACACAGACAGTCACCTGAGATAGGAATTGAACCTGGGTCCCTGGCGCTGTGAGGCAGCAGTGCTAACCACCGTGCCGCCACCGGCCTGTGAGTATGAACTACCTGATGAGTCTTACCTCCTTGTGAACCTGCTCCTGGGCCTAGCGATGCACGCCATGAACAGGTCCAGGCAGTGGGCGATTGATGGGGTCATCCACGCTGACTGTCTATCTCTCTACCGCAGCTATATCCCTGGCAGGCGGCCCTCCAGAGGAAGCATGTGGTGTCCATGGGCACAACTGATGCCTTCCGTGCCTGTTGGGCACCGCAGGGGCTGAGGTGCATTATCAACCCTGACAATCACATTTTGATTTGATGTTTTAAGCTTCCTTTGTCATTTGATTTTTGGTTCAGGCTGTTCTCCCTCCTTTTGGGGAGCTGCCCCTTTTAATTTGTCCCAAAGTTAATTTGAGTTGGTTTTACTCATTTGGCCCACGAAAAGAAATACTTGATGAGTCTTAATTGATGGTTAAATCAGGGAGCCTCACACTCCCTATTTAAAGCTCGTGTGTCAGCCTCCAAGTCTGCATTCAGCAGGGAGCAACTGGAGAGCTGGCTGTGTACAGATGTATGGTGTAAATAAAGTAACTTGGTGATGGAACTTTTGCCTCTGTGGAGTTACTACAAATTTAAAAAAAAATGAAAAGTTTTATTTCACAATAAATCAATCATTCTGAATTTATTGAAAGGGAGTAACATATTAGCATGACTAAAGGATTGGTTAGCTGCTAGAAGCAGAGAGTAGGGATGATTGGGGTTTTTTTTTTGGGGTTTGTGAGCTGTAACACAGGGATCAGTGCTTAGGTGTCTGCTTTTTACAATCTGTATCAATAGATAAAAGACCAAATGCATGGGAGCTAAATTTGCCAATATCACCAAAATGTGCAGGGAAGTAAATTGACAATAAATTGACAATTTATTGAACCCCCTGGTTCAAGTCCATTTAATTTTGGTTCTGGTAATAGCAGAAGGAAATAATTGGCCATTTTGGGGAGTGAATAAAACATTTGTACTTGAGGTTTATCCTGTGGAGCAGTGGGACCAGGAAAACACACTCCTCCCATTCTGATCATTACACTTGGATCAAGTCTCATTCATCTGTCACACCCTGTATTAGCTGGTCTGAATTAGCTTCTGCCCTGAAAATGTCTTATTTTATTTTTAATTATCTTTGTGCTTCAATGCCTTCATGACCTCACCTCTCCTTATTTATGTAACCTCCTTCCCCCTAACATGATTGTTCTGTAAGTTTATTAACTTCTTCTGCCATTTGCCCTCTTTGATATTAACTAGACAGCCAAACTGTAAATTTACATTAATAGCAATTAGTCATCAGTTTTAACAGAGACTAAAATATAACACACACACAGACACACAACAAAAGCATAAAATACTGGAAAATGTCAGTTCTGACAAACGGTCATTCAGACTCAAAACGTTGGCTCTATTCTCTCTTCACAGATACAGTCGGACCTGCTGAGATTTTCCAGCATTTTCTGTTTTTGATTCAGATTCCAGCATCTGCAGTATTTTGCTTTTATCTTAGAGCCAAAAATATAGTCGGTTTAAATCATGGACACGCCATGGAGTTGCCCTGAGAAAAATTGGGTCTTTTTTTGAGTATGAATTCCAGACATTATTGGGGCACACTTAATGAGAGTTGAACTCTGCATGTGGGTGATGTCAGTTCTGGGAGGGAGTGTTTGATGCTGGTGTCAGAGGTGACATCCTTCTTTCATCGGTAACGATTTCTCGCACAATGATCAGCGTGTAATCTGCCCCTCTCTCCTCTACTCAAAGGAGGAACTTAAAACTCGAGCACATTGTGGGACCATCAGACCAGATGCAATAAAACCCAGCCGCAAACCTGTAGCAGAAGGTGGGTTGTGTGATGTCCTGCCAGGCGATGTCCTTTCACAGCGCCAGGCGTACAACAAAAGCTCACAATGCAAACCTGTACAATGGCTTGAACTAAATCCAGGCCCCAGATTCAAACCAGAAAGGACAATTCATAACGCGAGGTCTCCGCATTCTGCACTGAACGCCTGCCAGATCTGACGGGCCGGTTAAAACAAAAGCCACTTATCTGAAAACTCTCCGACTGGCGAGGAAACTGAGCGAGCGGGAAACCCGACGAAGCGAAACAAGACGGAGTCAGAGAGAAAAGAATGAGTTGAAGAATGGACGAGTAAGTTAATGACTTGAGAAGGCGCAACACTTGCAAATTCATTCTCCTGCCTAAGCATAACCCCTCCACACTTACCCAGCATTTTAAAATGATGTTAAAATCGTCTGCCCTCGCAGGTGGAGGTTCCATGTCGAAGAGCATCAGTGGCGTGAAGCCAAGAATTACAGAGCCATCCTGTGCAAATTGACTCAACACAAAATAGGAATGAATAATAATTGGGGCTGGGTCCATTCAGTCGATAGATACTCAACAATCTCTCGCTCATGCAACTAAAGAGAGAATGTGCATTTCTATGGCACCCTTAACAACCTCTAGACCTTAAGGGCCAATTAAATACATCTGAACTATACCGATTGTTGTAATGCAGGAAATGCAGCAGCCAATTTGCACACAGCAAGCTCCCACAGACATGATCATGACCAGATCATCCTGTTTAGCTTTGACAAAGGGTCATCTGGACTCGAAACGTCGGCTCTTTTCCCTCCTTACAGATGCTGCCAGACCTGCCAAGATTTTCCAGAGTTTTCTCTTTTGATTTGAAGTTTATTTAAATAAACTGGGCGAGGAAGCCAATGACTTGAGAAGGCACAACACTTAGAAATTCATTCCCCTGCCTAAGCGTCACCCCTCATACTTACCCGGCATTTTAAAATGATGTTAAAATCGTCTGCCCTCACAAGTGGAGGCTCCATGTTGAAGAGCGTCAATGGCGTGATGCCAAGAATTACAGAGCCATCCTGAGCAAATTGACTCAACATAAGGGTAAGGCTTACATTAACACTGCAATGAAATTACTGTGAAATTCCCCAAGTCGCCACTCTTGGGCATCTGTTCAGGTCAATGCACCCTAACCACCATATCTTTCAGACTGTGGGAGGAAACAGGAGCACCCAGAGGAAACCCATGTAGACATGGGTAGAATGTGCAAACTCCACACAGACAGTGACCCAAGCCGGGAATCGAACCCAGGTCCTTGGCGTTGGGAGGCAGCAGTGCTAACCACTGTGCCACCGTGTCTAGTGGTGTTGATTATGTGGGATAAATATTGTTCAGGGTACTGGAGCTGCTGTTTCTTAAATAGGGCGGCATGGTGGCACAGTGGTTAGCACTGCTGCCTCACAACGCCCCATGTTCAATTCCCGGCTTGGATGACTGTCTGTGTGGAGTTTGCACATTCTCCCCATGTCTGCATGGGTTTCCTGAAGGGGGCTTCCAGTTTCCTCCCACAATCTGAAAAACGTGCTGGTTAAGGGTGCGTTGATCCGAACAGGTTCTGGAGTGTAGGGGAATTTCACAATAACTTCATTGCAATGTTAATGTAAGCCTTACTTGTGACTAACAAATAAACTTTAATATGTTGGGATCCTTTAGGTCCACCTAAGTGGCTGGTGGGGGCCTCCGTTTAACATTTCAAAGGAAAGCTTACAGTTCTGACAACTCTGCAGTCCCCCTTTGTGTGGTGTTAGAGCAGAATGTGTGAAGTGTCTAGTGCCAACCCCCAATTGTCTGACTCAGTGGCGGGAATGCCATCCACTGTTGTCACTTATAAAGTGTGGTCACTGTTACACTCAGAGGCCCGGCCTGACCGAGTGACCGGATGATGTGTCGGTTGGGCGTTGTTTGGGATAAATATTGAGCAGGACACAGGGGGAGAGCTCTCTAGCTCCAGGGTGGAATAATGCCAAGGGATGTGTAACATGAACATGTGAGGGCACGAACCTGGAGGTGAATGTGGCATCTCATCCAACTGGCGATCAATATTTAAAAAAACCTGTTTCCGTTTTACCTCTTTTATATTTTACAAGGGAACTACAAACTCCACATCCTTAAACCCAGACAAAACAGCGTGTCTAAAACTCGAACCTGATGAAGGGGAATTTAAAGCTACATTGTCCTCTGTTGGTCGCAGGTGGGAATGACAAATGATATTTTTTGAGAATCGCAGCGAGATGTTTGCCTGGGGTATATACAGGGTTTTCCAGACAACCCGTCGAGTGCTTCAGGTTGGCAGAGATGGCCTTCCCATTAGCCAGCCATGGGATCTTCAAGCTCCCGCCATTATCAACAGGGTTTCCTGTTGAACGTACCCCTCACCGCTGGTAAACCTGTGGTCGGGGGGCACTGCCGATGGGACTGGAAGAGATTGCCAGTGTGAATGGCTGGGAAATTCTGGCTATAGCCTGTTACATGTGTTAGTATAGACTTGGTGGGCCTAATGGCCTCTTTCTGTGCTGTAATGACTCAATCCATAAAACCCGTACAGTGCAGAAGGAGACCATTCGGCCCATTGGGTCTGCGCCGAACACAATCCCACCCGGACCTTATTCCCATAACCCCTCATAGATACCTTCAATGGGTGGGATTTTATAGCCACGCTCGCCCCAAAACTGGAAAATCCCACCAGAGATCAAATCCGCCCACTACGATTCCCCTGGCGGGCGGGACAGGAAAACTGCCCCCAATTATTTAGCTCAGTTCATATCTAGATTTGTATTTCCTCAGACTTCAATACTTCAGCACATGGCAGGGAGATGGTCCCGTTTCTTTGAGATGTTGGAAGTGGTGATTTTGGAGATGCTCCCCCTCACCCCTCTTACCTTACCCAGTGCTCATAGATGTGTGCACCTGAGTGGAAGTGAGATCTGGAGCGAAATTTTCCCTTCCAACTCACCACGGGAACAGTAGAGAACGGAGCACTGGCTATGGAAAGATGCGTTGACCTCAGGCTGGATTTTCCAGCATTGGTGTCAGCGCGACTGGAAAACCCCACCCATTGTTGGAAAAACCCACCGACATATCGTCCAATCCCCCGTAATGAGACAGCGGTTAAAATAAGATTTGACCTCCAAGGGTAAGAGTTCCTAACTAGTTTAAAGGTTAAGGAACGGTGTGCCCTGTTTTCTGGGTGTGCGGGAGTTACGACCTACGACCTGTGCCAATTCCAGTCGAGATGGCAGCACAGAGATTTGGAGCTGCCACCTCATTTGCATTTATCATTGGGCCAAGAGTTTCCCCCACTGGTAACTGCCCCTGCACTCAGCACAGGGCTCACGATGGTTGTCCTGTTCTTCTTCACTCAACACTCTTTTCTTCGCTCAACGCAAACTGGAGGAACAGCATCTCATCTTCCAGCTCGGCACGTTACAGCCTTCTGGTCTCAAATCCAATTCAACAACTTCAGATGATTTGCTCTACCCTATCTCGACCTGCTTTGTTTTCAATCTATTTTGTTTAATTTTTTTTACTGTTCTCAACCTTTTATTTCTTTATTGTCTTTCTTCATTTTTCTTCCCACTCTTTCCCCCCTACTTTATGCCCCTTCCCTTACCTTTTCTCCCGCTTTGTTTCTCCTCTTCTAAATCTTACCTCTGTCCCATCCATTTCACCCCCCCCAACCATCACCCCCACCCCCACCTCCACCACCCCCTCCCCCCAACAAAACCCCCCCACCCCACCCCCCAACCCCTTCCCCAACATCTTCATTTCACCTTCTCTGCCGTTTGGCCATTCACAGCCTTTACTCTCTCTGCGGACAGCTATTAGCTGGTTTCCCTGGTACCTGTGGCTATGATTCATCTCTCATTCCCTCCTCCTGCAGTATAAACATCTCCCACTCTCTCTGCCTTTTAGCTTTGACAAAGGGTCACCTGGACACGAAACATCAGCTCTTTTCTCTCCTTACAGATGCTGCCAGACCTGCTGAGATTTTCCAGCATTTTCTCTTTTGGTTGTTGTGCTGCTGCTGCCTCCCTTCCATTCTTAAAGACAGTCTGCCCCTCTTAAAGGGAAGCTGCACAGCATTAATTCTGTAGTTGCCGTCTCAACAAGGAAAATGGAACACAAGCGCAGAGAGAGGGCGCCAGCGTCACAAAAATGAAACTGGCAGCCTTATGGGAACAAGGAGGAGAGATACTCAGGGGTGTTTCCCCATCAATGCCTCCCCCAACTCCCCAGGTGTTTTCTGCCTGTGGCTGCCAACAGAATTCGGCCCAACTTGTACATGCCTCCATTCGGCCCTTCTTGTTCATGCTGACCCAAAGATATCCAGGTGCCCTTTCTAATCTCATCTTCCCATACACGCCTCATAGTCCTGTAGCTTACAGCACTTAGGGTGCAGATCCAGGGATTTTTTTAAAAAGCGTAGGGTCTCTGTCTCCACCACAACTTGGACAGCACATTCCAGACACCCAACACCCTCTGCGTAAAAAATGTTTCCCTCATCTTGCCTCTAATCCTTCTGCCACCTGGCTTGAATCTATGACCCCTGGTTTTTGAACTCACTGTCAAAGGAAATAGGTTCCTCCTGTCTAAGCTCTTCTTACCACTCACAATTTTGTACACATCAATCATGTCACCCCTTAGCCTTCTCTGTTCCAAGGAAAACATCTCCAATCTTTCCAATCTTTCCTCAGTTATAATTCTCCAGCCCTGGCAACAATTTACTCAGTCTTCTCTGCACTCTCGTCATGCCAATTACGCCCTTCCAGTCCTGCCGATATCTACAGTGTTTTCCATGGCACACCCATCCCATCACTGAGGAACCTACCATGGGGGTTCACCTGCAGCGAGACTGGAAAATCCTGCTGGCGGAAAGGGCCAGAAAATCCCACGTAGAGATACTAGGGGTGAAAAGTAGGGGAAAGGGATAGTGCTGGCAGAAGGTCATCAAGGGCCATCGATGGAAGGGATTAAGAAGAGGTGGCCGATGAGGTCAACTCCTGATGCCTGGTCCCTGACGATTTGGCAGGGTCACAAGAAATCTACCGATCTGGGGTGGCACGGTGGCACAGTGGTTAGCACTGCTGCCTCACAGCACTAGGGATCTGGGTTTAATTCCAGCCTTGGGTCACTGTCTGTGTGGAGTTTGCATGTTCTCTCCATGTCTGTGTGGGTTTCCTCTTGGTGCTCCAGTTTCCTTCCACAGTCCAAAGATGTGTGGCTTAAGTTGATTGGCCATGCTAAATTGACACTAGTATCAGGGGGACTAGGAGGGTAAATGTGTGGGGTTATAGGACTAGGACCTGGGTGGGATTGTGATTGGTGCAAACTCGATGGGCTGAATGGCATCCTTCTGCACTTTTGGGATTCTATGATCTCACATAGGTCTGTGAATGCATCTTCACAGGAGATCTCCTACCCTTCGCATCATCAGCCTCTCATGGTATTTGATGCACTGTTGCCCCATCGCTTATTCAGCTGGGGGAACCGTTGGCCTAGTGGTATTATTGCTAGACTATTAAACCAAAAATTCAGCTCATGTTCTGGGGACCCAGGTTCGAATCCCGCAGAGGGTGGAATTTGAATTCAATAAAAAATATCTGGAACTAAGAATCTACTGATGAGCATGAAACCATTCTTGGAAAAACCCATCTGGTTCACTAATGTCCTTTGGGGAAGGAAATCTGCCGTCCTTACCTGGTCTGGCCCACATGTGACTCCAGAGCCACAACAATTGGTTGACTCTCAACTGCCCTTGGACAACTACGGATGGGTAATAAACGCTGGCCCAGCCAGCGACACTGATGTCCCATGAATGTATAAAAAAACTCTCTGACACTCCTGATTCATACTTAACATCCAGATGATGCATCACATCTTCACACACCTGCCAGTCTCACACAATGTATCGCTGCCTCAAAGTTTCTCCAGCTACAGGGCGGCATGGTAGCACAGTGGTTAGCACTGCTGCTTCACAGCTCCAGGGACCTGGGTTCGATTCCCAGCTTGGGTCACTGTCTGTGTGGAGTTTGCACATTCTCCTCGTGTTTGCGTGGGTTTTCTCCGGGTGCTCCGGTTTCCTCCCACAGTCCACAAATGTGCGGGTTAGGTTGATTGGCCATGCTAAAAATTACCCTTAGTGTCCTGAAATGCATATATTAGAGGGATTAGTGGGTAAATTTGTAGGGATATGGGGGTAGGGCCTGGGTGGGATTGTGGTCAGTGCAGACTCAATGGGCCAAGTGGCCTCTTTCTGTACTGTAGGGGTTCTATGTTTCTATATTTCTATTATGCTGCAGTAGGTACATGACCCATAAAGAGCACTGACATTCTGCCCCTCTCTCAAAAGAGAAGTTGGTCTGCATTAGGAAAGAGCAGAATTTGTGGGAGATAAGGACTCCTGAGTCAAACAGAGGAGATGGCTGCCCATGTTATGGGACTGTCTGCAACAGAGCCTGTGGTATCCAGCATCACTGAGAACATCCTGGATGTTGGTAAGTTCCTGCATCATTGCCCCTTCTCGACTCTAGTTCACCTTCACCCTGTTATCTGGCATGATGAGGGAGTTGTTAATGGTTTGACCAGAAGCCTCCAGCTTTCCACCTCACTTGTCCAATCCCTCACTCCAATCTTCACCTTCTGATTTCCTGTTTTCAGACATCCAAGAACATTCCCTTTGCCCTGCCGAGCGACTTGGCAACAGGGGTGGGATAGCCTGTGTGTCATCTCCCTAGAGGGAGAGATCCCAGATGTTTCTTCAGAAGGAACTCTTCAAAATGCAGCTAATGAAAATACAACAAAACTTTTAAATTAAAGAAACAGTTTAATAAAGAAACATCATTACTCCAAACTCGGGGCCTCACTCTGGGCCACTCCAAGCTCTCCAGAATCCTACATCATTCCTTATTTAGAGTGAATCAGCTGGTCAGCTGACTATTACATCACTCTGTAATTGATTCCATGGTTTCCATCTTGCTCCCATTGGTCACATTACATCCAATGCAAAGTTGTCACCGGTTACATTCTAACACCAGAGAATCTCTCTTCTAAGGACACAGATGAGGATCTCAATGGGGGAATATACAGGGAAGTGTTGATGGGTATGACACCGGGATGCTGCGTGCATTGGTTGGCCTGACAGTGCCAAGCAGTCTCCTCTCACTGTCTTGGAGTCCAGTTCCAATTTGGCAGAGGGCTTTCCTTCTCTGCATCCTCTGCTCCAGCTCCCTGCTGCTCTGAAGAGCCAGAGGCACAGTAACTGCAGCTGCCAGACCTTCTACAGCCTTTGTGTGGCAGGTCACCAGATCCTCTGCCCTCCGTGTGAGAATGTGGCTGGAATTTTACCAACATGCCCACACCCGGAATTGGGGTGGGCCAGGTTGGCAGAATGGCATTCTTCATTGACCTTGGGCAGGAACTTTGGGCGGCGAGGTGGTAAAATTCCAGTATCCATGCTAAATCCAGCAACTCAGCACAACTCCAATGCCACAGTCACTCAGGGCACATTGTGATTTCAGAATCTCCTTACCTGCAAGTTAGCTGCCTGGCTCTGTCATCATTCAGATGTTGGGTTCCCCTTACAGTTAAATCCCTCAACATTTTGGGTGACTTGTGGTTGGAAATCGTCCTTGGGCGTTGAGTGGTATGCCCACCCGTAGGCTAGAGTGGCGTCAGGTTGGTGCTCGCTCCACTGCCTTGGGAACACACAGAGGATGCCCACTCAAGATAACACAAAGCACAGGCTATGTCAGAACACTGCTCCTTCATCAGGTGACCCGCCTAATGAAGGGGCAGTGCTCCGAAAGCTTGTGGCTTGTGCTACCAAATAAACCTGTTGGACTTTAACCTGGTGTTGTGAGACTTCTTACTGTGCCTAACCCAGCCCAACGCCGGCATCTCCACATTATGTCAGAACACGTATCCGTGCCAGGGGGGACATTGGCCTCCAGTGGTGCTGTGCTGATGAAATTCTATATTTTCAAAGGAGATTTTCTCCTGCCATTAGACTAATTGTCACACAACATGTTCTGCACTGGTATCCTGTAAAAGATCACAGAGACACTGCTGTATAACTGGGTCACGTCTCTGTATCCCTTCTGATTTATCTCCCTGTTTGCAGCGGTTCTGTTCTTCGTCCTCTCTCTCTTTTGCTTTAAAGTGTCTGTTACTGATTCCAATTTGTTTCCCTCCTTCTGTACCTCATCAGCCGCTTGCAAACACGTCACAGTTTCAATTGGGCTCCATCTCTCTCTCTCACTCTCTCACTCTCATTAATTTAGCAACCCTTTTGTTTTGTTGGTGTGCCCATTCTGGATCCAGTGAGCAGTCAGACTGAGGGACTTGCTGCTGCAAACAGTGGTTTTAGACGAATGGGGTAGTGGCTTTGAGGAGGATACTGTATAAGCGCAAGTGGGAGAAAGGAATAGAAGGTTTTGCTGAGAGGGTTAGATTTGGAGAGTGGCGGGGGGAGGCTGTATGGAGCAGAGAACTGACTTAATGGCTTGTAAAATTCAATGTAATTCCAAGCCTTTCTCCCACTCATTCTTTCTTTCTCGCATTCGCCTCTCCCTTTCTCTCTGTCTCTCAGTTGCGCTGCTTTGCTGGATTGTACCAGACAAAAAAAAACAAGCAGGAATGTGGCAAAACGAGCAACTTGCCCAGTCAAGAGCAGTAGCGGGATAGGCTCAGACTGGGAGCGGGGAGCGGGGAGAACAGGGAGTGATAAAGTTGTTTGTGTGTGTGCGTGCGTATTTTTTATATATGTAGGGAAAAAAAAACACCTTTCTCAAGCTCAGGAAGGCACAAAACATCTCGTGAAGTACTTTTAAATTGTGCTCATTCTTGTAATGTAGGAAACATGGTATTCAATTATGCACAGCAAGATCCCACATTCTGCAACACAATAAGGGGTGGGACTATTGGATAGAAGTATCGCCAGTGGCGTCCACATCCAGTGAAAGAATTTTTAAAAAGGTGATCTGATTTTATTTATTATTGTCACATATATTGTTTAGACAGTGAAAATTATTGTTTCTTGCTCATCGTACAGACAAAGCATACCATACATAGAGTACATAGGGGAGAAGGAAAGGAGAGAGTGCAGAATGTAGTGTCATAATCATTACTAGAGTGCAGAGAAAGGTCAACTTAGTGCAAGATAGGTTCATTCAAAAGTCTGACAGTAGCAGGGAAGAAGATGCTCTTGAGTCAGTTGGTACGTGGAGCGGCACGGTAGCACAGTAGTTAGCACTGCTGCTTCACAGCTCCAGGGTCCTGGCTTTGATTCCTGGCTCAGGTCACTGTCTGTGTGGAGTTTGCACATTCTCCTCGTGTCTGTGTGGGTTTCCTCCAGGTACTCCGGTTTCCTCCTACAGTCCAAAGATGTGTAGGTTAGGTTGATTGGCCATGCTAAGAAATTACCCCTTAGTGTCCAGGGATGTGTAGGTTAGAGGGATTAGTGGGTATAATATACGGGGATAGGGCCTGGATGGGATTGTGTTTGGTGCAGACCCGATGGGCCGAAGAGCCTCTTTCTGCACTGTAGGGTTCTATGATTCAATGCATACCATTCATAGAGAAGGAAAGGAGAGAGGGCAGAATGTAGTGTTATAGTCATAGCTAGGGTGCAGAGAAAGATCAACTTAATACAAGGTAGGTCCATTCAAAGGTCTGACAGCAGCAGGGAAAAAGCTGCTCTTGAGTCAGATGGTACATGACCTTAGACTTTTGTATCTTTTTTGTATCTAGGACGCATGGGGTCCTTGATTATGCTGCCTGCTTTTCCGAGGCAGCGGGAAATGTAGACACAATCTGTGGATGAGGGGCTGGTTTGTGTGATGGGCTGGGCTATGTTCAAACACTTTATTGTTTCTTGGGCAGAGCAGGAGCCATACCAAGCTGTGATACAACCAGAAAGAATGCTTTCTACGGTGCATCTGTAAAAGTTGGTCAGAGCTGTAGTGGACATGCCAAATTTCCTTAGCTTCCTGAGTAAGTAAAGGCATTGGTGGGCTTTCTTAGCTATAGAGTCAGCGTGGAGGGATCAGGATAGGTTGTTGGTGATCTGGACACCTAGAAACCTGATGTTGGTAATGTGAGTTGACGGACGCTGAGATTACCTTCCCTACTCTTTGCTGATCTTTTAGTCCATCTGAGAGAGTAGATGAGATCTTTGCATTTAACCTTGTGCAGGTTAGGAGGCATAATTAAGGACCCCATGCACCCAGGACATTCTCTCTTCCACCTTCTTCCATTGGTGAAAAGATATAAAAATCTGAGGTCACGTACCAACTTACTCAAGAACATCTTCTTCCCTGCTGCTATCAGACTTTTGAATGAACCTACCTCGCATTAAGTTGATCTTTCTCTGCACCCTGGTTATGACTGTGACACTGTATTCTGCACTCTCTCCTTTCCTTCTCCCCATATGCATGGTATGCTTTGTCTGTATGATGTGCAAGAAAAAATACCTTTAGGTCTGGATGAGGGGCAGTGATAAGGGAGGTTGGGAGTGATTGCCTTTCTTTGAAATCAAACCGTGGAAAATCATCACTGGCAACGAGGACATTTTTCAAAGCCGCACCTGACCCTGGTTGCTGTTCCCATCAGGTAGCCACCACTGCATCCCAGTTTAGGCCTTGGGCTAAGATAGCAGATCAGGTTCCAATGACATCAGTCTGATTTGAACAGGGTGAAAAGCCCCTCAGTTTAATTTAACTCCTGTCTATCATCCCCCTGTTGAGGGGCTTGGCATCTATGGGCACAAGTTCAGGCTGACCCCACTGTTAGCCAGAGCTCAGTGGGTAGCTCTCTCACTCTCGAATCAGAATCTTCTTCAGGATGGCACAGTGGTACTGTGGTTAGCACTGCTGTCTCACAGCACCAGGGACCCGGGTTCGATTCCCAGCTTGGGTCACTCACTATCTGTGTGAAGTCTGCACATTCTTCCTGTCTCTGTGTGGGTTTCCTCTGAGTACTCCGCTTTCCTCCCACACTCTGAAGATTTGCAGGTTAGGTGGATTGGCCATGCTGAATTACCCCTTAGTGTACCTGAACAGGCACCTGAGTGCAGGTTAGGTGGATTGGCCATGCTAAATTCTTTCTTAGTGTGCCAAGATGGGGGGATTAGTGGGGTGAATGTGTGGGGTTAGGGGGATAGGACAGATTGTGGGCAGGGTGCATTGCTCTTTTGGAGATACGGTGCAGACCCGATGGGCCGAATGGCCTCCTTCTGCACCATAGCGATTGTATGAATAGATGACCTGGCTTTTATCACACTCCTGTAGTGTGTAATTTGACTTTCTACTTTGCAAAAATGACTACGCTTAAAAATTACTTAATGGACCGTGAAGCCCTTGGGACATCCTGAGGTCAGAAAAGGTGCTATATAAATGTACATCATCTTTCTCATTCCTGTGTTATCTTGTTCCAACAACGTGAGTGCCACCTAGTGCCTGACTGAGGAACCATCTACTGACCTTGGTTGCCCTTTACCCTGAGGGCAGTGCTCTCTATGCTGTCACTTTATAGATGTCCCACTGTCTCTTATATCACATTGTGCATCTCCCTTCATTTCTGAAACCCTTGTCCCCTTCAGGATGTTCCTGAACTTAAATTAATCCCCATTTTTCCACATGTCTAAAAATTATATATTTTTTGTAGTATTTTCAGATTTATTTTCCAGGTTGTAATTTAATAACCGCTTTACCTGAAAAAATAAGTTTGGGCATTCAAAAATTTGAAATGAGTATATGTAAAATCATTTGCAGGCAGGGCGTAAGGCTTGCTCCACTAGAGGGAATCATAAGGTTGCAATTTCTTGTGTGTAGTCTGTGGTAAAATGGGGATTAATTTAAATTCACATTCTCGAATGGAACATTGTTCCCCTGCCCCCCTCCTTCTCTGAATCTTTAGACTTGCTGATTGGTTTTTCATCATCTAATCCCTCATGGGCCAATCAGATATGTATCATAGTGTTAAGGTGGCCATTAGGACCATATTGGAAGACATGCCCCTGTCTACATCAACAGGGATGAAATGGAAATGGTTGATAGTCTCATGTTTTTTAGGTTTCCAGATCACCAACAATCTGTGCTGGTCTCTTCACACCAATCCTACAGTTCAGAAAGCCTACCAATGCCTTTACTTTCTAAGGAGGCTAAGGAAATTTGACATGTCAGCCACAACTCTCACCAACTTCTACAGATGCACCCTAGAAAGCATTCTTTCTGGTTGTATCACAGCTCCTGCTCTGCCCAAGACTGCAAGGAACTACAAAAGGCCATGAATGTAGCCCAATCCATCATGCAAACCAGCCTCCCCCATCCATTGACTCTGTCTACACTTCCCGCTGACTTGGCAAAGCAGCCAGTATAATTGGAGACGTCACACACCCCAGACATTCTCTATTCCACCTTCTTCCGTCAGGAAAAAGAGGTCACGCACCAACCAACTCAAGAACAGTTTCTTCCCTGCTGTTGGACTTTTGAATAGACTTACCTTATCTTTCTCTGCACCCCTGCTATGACTGTAATACTACATTCTGCACTCTCCCCTTTCCTCCTCTATGAATGGTATGCTTTGCCTGTATAGCGCACAAGAAACAATACGTTTCACTGCATCGTGATACATGATAATAATAAATCAAATCATATTTTTCTATTTTAATTTTTAGCATTGTTTGCTGCTGCTTCGAGTTTTGTTCTCTTCTGGTATTTGGTATATTTCGATACTGCACCAGTCTGTCAGAGTGATGCATTATTGGAACGTAACAAGGCTTAGAAACTTAAAGTTCCTCATTACCCTTCTCTAAGTGTGATGCTCATCATAGAATCCTACAATGCAGAAAGAGGCTCTTCGGCTCATCTAGTCTGCACTGAACACAATCCCACCCAGGCCCTACCCCCATATCCCTACGCATTATAACCACTAATCCCTCTAACCTACACATTCCTGGACACTAAGGGGCAACTTCTTAGTATGGCCAACCAACCTAATCCACACATCTTTGGACTGTGGGAGGAAACCACGCTACCCGGAGGAAACCCACGCAGACACGAGGAGAATGTGCAAACTCCACACAGACAGTGACCCGAACTGGGAATTGAACCCAGGACCCTGGAGCTGTAAAGCAGCAGTGCTGACCACTGTGCTACCGTGCTACCCGATAAGGTTGTCAGACCCTTTGTCTTGCCAAATCCAATCTGATCTTTGACACTACCTCACTCCCTTTCTACAACAGCAACAATAGCTGAGCATGGGATCAAGCCTGAGATCAGGTACAATGCCTGTCCACTCGGATTTAGTAAGTCTCTTCTGTGGGGATCATGAATTGTGTCATGGTCAAGATGTAACAGAAAAAGAAGTATATATATTACATTCATCACTTGGACTATTTTATGAAGTCATTTTGTTTTGGTGTCCTTATCTGAGGAAGGATGTTCTTGTTATAGAGGCAGTATAGTGGAGGTTTACCAGGCTGATTCCTGGGATGGCAGGTCTGAGATATGAGGAGAGACTTGGATTATAATCACTGGAGTTTAGATGAGTGAGGGGGATCACATAGAAACCTGATTTGATTTGATTTATTATTGTCACATGTATTAACATACAGTGAAAGGTATTGTTTCTTGTGTGCTATATAGACAAAGCATACCATTCATAGAGAAGGGAAGGAGAGAGTGCAGAATGTAGTGTTACAGTCATAGCTAGGGTATAGAGAAAGATCAACTTGATGCAAGGTAAGTCCATTCAAAAGTCTGACAGCAGCAGAGAAGAAGCTGTTCTTGAGTTGGCTGGTATGTGACCTCAGACTTTTGTATCTTTTTTTCGGCGGACGAAGGTGGAAGACAGAATGTCTGGGGTGTGTGGGGTCCTTAATTATTCTGGCTGCTTTGCCAAGGCAGCGGGAAGTATAGACAGAGTCAATGGCTGGAAGGCTGGTTTGCCTGATGGATTGGACTTCATTCACAACCTTTTGTAGTTCATAATAAAATTCTAACAGGCTCCGACAGGGTAGATTCAGAAAGAATTTTCCCAATGTTGGGGGAGTCCAGAACTGGGGGTCATAGTTTGAAGGTAAGGGACTTTTAGAACTGAGATGAGGAGAAATTTCTTCACCCAGAGGCTGGTGGATGTGTAGAATTCACTACCACAGAATGTAGTTAAGCCAAAATGTTGTGTGATTTCAAGAAGAAATTGGATATAACTCTTGGGACTAAAGGGATCAAGGGATACGGGGGCGTGAGGGGGAAATCAGGATATTTAATTGGATATCAGCCATGATCAAAATGAATGGCAGAACAGGCTCGAAGGGCCAAATGGCCTCCTCCTGCTTCTAGTTTCTATGTTTTCTGTGCACCAGGAGAGAGTTGGTGAGCTAACAACACATCTCCACCTGATGCTCTGCAGCAGTACGAAGGTACCAGTGGCCAGTCAAGTGGTGAATCTGTTCCAGCTAGCTCCGAACAAAGGAAAACCCTTACATGTCTTAACTCTCTGACAATGGAGCTAATGGTCGAAGCATTAGCAGTCCCAATAGAACGATTTTGACAAAGAGAGCATCAGTTAATTAACCCAACACCAGTGTCTACGAAAACAAAAGAAATGCCAATTAAATTTCAGGATTCTAGTCATCCTATATCCACCACTGTGGAAGTATGTCACATGATCTCCCCAAGCTGCATTGTGATATTGATTGTTGGAACTGAATTCCAGCAGTTACTGTTTTGACCTCAACTGTGAACAGAGTTCCAGGCAATACCCCGTGCTGCCTGCGATCAAGCCGGTGGCAGCTGAAAACAAATCCCTGATGCTCTTCGGACCTGCCAATTGCTGGGGACCTTGGACTTTGCGCCTCCAAATTACAACCGGAAGGAAATAGTAAAAGTCTCACAACACCAGGTTACTGTGCCCTCCCTAGTCCAACACTGGCATCCCCACATTGGAAGGACAGATCACTCTCCAAGCAGCAAACTTCCCTCTGGGAAAAAAACATTCCAGTTGATTTCTTGTTCCAGACTTTGGACACATGTAACATGCACATTTCCATGAGAGAGAGTGTGTATGTGCGTGAGTGCATGTGAGTGTGTGAGTGTGTGTGTGTGTGTGTGTGTGAGTGAGTGTGTGTGTGTGTGAGTATGTGTAAGTTTGTGTGTGAGTGTATGTGTGTGAGTGTATTTGCATGTGTGTGTCTGTGTGTGTGTGTCGGTGAATGTGCAGGTGAATGTTTGAGTGTGTGCGTGCGCGCGCGAGTATGTGTGTGTGAGTGAGTGTGTGTGTGTGCATGTGCGTGTGTGTGTGAGTGTGTATGAGTGTACATGCGTGTGCATGTGTGAGTGCACATGCGCATGTGTGCGTATGTGGGTGCAAGTGTGTATGTGTGTGTGTCTATGAGAGTGTGTGTGTGTGTATGTGTGTGTGTCTATGAGAGTGTGTGTGTGTGTGTGTGTGTGTCTATGAGAGTGTGTGTGTGTGTATGTGTGTGTGTCTATGAGAGTGTGTGTGTGTGTGTGTGTGTGTCTATGAGAGTGTGTGTGTGTGTGTGTGTGCATCCCAAGGCAGGCGCCATTTTCAAGCACAATCTCACAAAAAGCCATATAAGGGCATCTGAGGTCTGGTGCCCAAAAGCTAAGTCACAGAGAAGAATAGAGAGAGAGAGAGAGAGAGAAAAGCTGAAAGTTGTAGGGAGGGATTCCTAGAATTTGAGGTCTAAGCAGCTGGAGGTATGGCTGCCAGGAGTGGATTGGTTAAAACTGTGGGTGTTCAAGAGGCCAGGTTTGTTTGGAGGAATGTAAATATCTTGAAGAAACAACTGAGAAGGCAAATGCTTTGTTAGACAATGCTACTACTGGGCTGGTGTAGAAGAATAAAGTCATCTCCCTGCAATTATAAAGAGCTCTGGTAAGGTCATGTCTGAAGTGTTGTGCAGGGTTGGTCTCCTTAACTTAAGAAAAGTTGTAAAGTTTATTTATTATTGTCAAAAGTAGGCTTGTATTAACACTGCAATGAGGTTACTGTGAAAATCTCCATGTTGCCACACTCTGGTGCCTGTTAGGGTACACTGAGGGAGAATTTAGCATGGCCAATCCACATAACCAGCACGCCTTTCAGAGTAAACCGCAGCATCTGGAGGAAACGCACACAGACACTGGGAGAACACTGACAGTGACCCAAGCCAGGAATCAAATCCGGGTCCCTGGCGCTGTGAGGCAGCAGTGCTAACCAACGTGCCACCCGAGGAATATACTTGCCTTATAGGGGAGCACAGCAATGAGTTGTTAGGCTGATCCCTGACAAAATTATCCTGAGGAGTGATTGGGTGGAATGGGCCTGTACATTCTGAAATTTAGAAAGATGATAAGTGATTTCATTGAAATGTATGAAATTCTTCCAGGAGTTGGCAGGATAGATGTTGCGAGAATGTTTCCCTTGGCTGGAGTGTCTGGAATTAGGGGTCATCGTCTCAGCTTAAGGGATTGGTTTGAGGTGATAAGGAGTTTTTCCCTCAGAAGATTTCAGTTATCAATCTTTGGAATTCTCCATCCCAGACGGCTGTGGACAGTCATTGAATATGTTTGAGACTGAGTTTGCCAGATTGTTGGATACTCAGGGAATTGAGGGGGTTGGGGAGGGGACAGCAAGGTTGCTGTAGAAATTGAGACATGATTGTGTAGAACAGAGGGGCAGCTTTAAAGGACTGTCTGGCTGTCTCCAGCTTCTGTTTCTTATGCTCTAATCTTCATTGCAAGCCAACTGATTGTCAACGTATCATTACTCTTCCAGTGTTGTGCTTTTGAAGAGTCTTTGTTCCCATGGCAACATGATGATGCTCGCACTTGGACACTGGTCTGATCATTTTATTGACACAGGGGAAACGCGGTGCATGAATGGCTGGAAGGAGATTTTAAGCAACTCACAAAGTGATAAAATGGGGAGGAATAAACGTGGGAGGAAATAGTCACTTCCTGTTATTGCTGTGCATCAAGTGGTAAGGTGCCTGTCAGGGTCACCGGAACCATCCAAAGGCCAAAAACCTCTCCCTGCACCAGCTGGGGTTTCGCTACTCGAGGACGACACAGCCATCAATCAATGCTGGAGAGAACTTTCTCTGCAACTCCTCAACTGTGAATGCAGAGAGACGTCTGATAGTCTCCAGACTATCTCCCAGTACTCTCTGTTGGAGAGTTCAGGTGGAAATCACCATCAATGGGAGAGCGGCAACTAATAATCAAACAGATGAAAAAAAATTACAAAGCTGTGGAGTTGCCGCTGTTGGGCAACAGTAAGTAGTCTCACAACACCAGGTTAAAGTCCAACAGGTTAATGATGAAGGAGCAGTGCTCCGAAAGCTCGTGCTACCAAACAAGCCTCTTAAAAATTACAAATCCTGTGGCCCTGTTGATATTCCAGCCGAGGTCTTCAATGCTGACAGCTGACATCAAGCTTTCATTACCTCACCCTATGGAATTTGGAAGGGAAAAGGAATGGCGGCAGCACAGTGGTTAGCACTGTTGCTTCACGGAATCCAGGTTCAATTCCGGCCTCGGGTCACCGTCTGTGTGGAGTTTGCACATTCTCCCCGTGTCTGCGTGGGTTTCCTCCGGGTGCTCCGGTTTCCTCCTGAATGATGTGCCGGTTAGATAAATTGGCCATGCTAAATTGCCCCTTAGTGTCAGGGGGATTAGTGGGGTAAACATATGAGGTTATGGAGTTAGGGTCTCAGAGGAATTGTTGCAGGCTTGATGGGCTGTTAGCCTCCTTCTGCACTGTGGAAATTCTATGATTCTATAAAAAGGACCTCCAAAACTAAACTAATTAACATAGCACAGAGGAGATTCATTAGGTTGATTCCAGACTTGAGAGGGTTGGCTTATGAGGAGAGATTGAGTAGACTTGGGCTATACTCAGTGGATTTCAGAAGAGTGAAGGGGGATCTTATAAAAACACATAAGCTTATGAAGGGAATAGTTAAGATAGAAGCAGGGAAGTTGTTTCCACTGGCGGGTGAAACTAGAACTAGGGGCCACAGCCTCAAAGTAAGGGGGAGCAGATTTAGGACTGAGTTGAGGAGGAACTTCTTCACACAAAGGGTTGTGAATCTGTGGAATTCCCTGCCCAGTGAAGCAGTTGAGGCTACCTCATTGAATGTTTTTAAGACAAAGATAGATAGATTTTTGAACAGTAAAGGAATTAAGGGTTATGGTGAGCGGGCGGGCAAGTGGAGCTGAGTCCACGAAAAGATCAACCATGATCTTATTGGATGGTGGAGCAGACTCGAGGGGCCAGATGGCTGACTCCTGCTCTTAGTTCTTATGTTCGTATGTAGACATACACGATACACAGTTTACAGATCACCACAGTGTCACTACCCACTCTGCACCAGATTTGCAAACTGCTCTCAAACCTCTTCAGTTCTGCGTACGGATGACATGGGGCTGGGTTTTATGACCTCGCTCGTCCTGAAACCATTAAATCCCACTGGACGTCAACGGATCTTCCCATGTTCTGCCCCTCGCCTGCTCTGATTCCCATGGTGGGCGGGATGGTAAAATTCACCTCATAGTCTGCCCTTCAATGTTGCCAAAGCAAGACTCACATGTTGTCTTGCAATGAAGACTAAAGCATAGGAAACAGGAGCTGGAATCAGCCAGACAGTCCTTTAAACCTGCTCCACTATTCAACAGTAAGAAGTCTCACAGCACCAGGTTAAAGTCCAACAGGTTTATTTGGTAACACGAGCTTTCCGAGCATCGCTCCTTCATCAGGTGAGTGAAGGTATGAAGAAAACTCATCTTCACTCACCTGATGAAGGGACAGTGTTTGAAAGCTCGTGATATCAAATAAACCTGTTGGACTTTAACCTGGCGTTGTGAGACTTCTTACTGTGCCCACCCCAGTCCAACGCCTGCAGGTCCACATCATCCAATATTCAGCACAACCATGTCTGAAATTCTATGGCAACTTTCCTGCCTTGTCCCCAGTTCTTGAATTCCCTTAGTATCCAAAAATCTAGGTCAGACACATTTTCCAGCTCTCATATATGTTAAAGAAGAGATTCTAGAATGTGTCGAGTGTTTCCCGTACCTTGGCAGCCGTCTCGCTCAGAAGATCACTGTTGACGGGATGATCTGACATCAGATCAGCTGCTCCTGCTCAACCTTCTAGAGCTATCACAATATTTGGTAACAAAGACCTCCACAACTCAACCAGAGCCTTCGGGTACAGATCATTTGTCATCACCTGTACGCCCCTGTCACCTGGATTGTGTATCAATGACAGGTAAGAGCACTGGAGAAAATCCATCAGCAACTCCCCCACCATATCCTCTGAATTCAATGGAAGCGCCGTTGAATAAGTGCTTGTTTCATTTTTGAAGCCAGCTCTCATAGAATCCTACAGTGTAGGAGGAGGCCATTTGGCCCATTGAGTCCGCACTGACCACAATCCCACCCAGGCCCCTATCCCCGTAGCCCCATGCATTTCCCCTAGCTGGACCTCCCGACACTAAGGGGCAATTTTAGCATGGCCAATCCACCTAACCCACACATCTTTGGAGTGTGGGAGGAAACCAGAGCACCCGGAGGAAACTCACGTGGACACGGGGAGAATGTGCAAATTCTACATAGACAGTGACCCAAGCCGGAAATCGAACCCGGGTCCCTGGCACTGTGAGGCAGCAGTGCTAACTACTGTGCCACCGTGCTGCCCCTTGTGTCACTACGCAGCCCCTACAAGCAATCAGACAAAACTTCTGCAAACTCAATTTCAATGGACTGCACCCTGAGTCTCAGTGGGTGAACTCCATCTCTGCTGCTACAATCCACTTCCCCATCTCTCTAATGGCTGGTGTTCCAGGGAGAGACAAAGAAAATACTTTAAAGACACTCTGAGGTCTCCTTGAAGCATGGTCACATTTTTAAATTTGGCCATATGATGCGGGCGTTGTAGGCTGGGTCAGCATTTATTGCCCATCCCTAGTTACCCTTGAGAAGGTGGTGGTGAGCTGCCTTTTTCAACCGCAGCAATCCATGTGGTGTAGGTACACCCACGGTGCTGTTAGGGAGGGAGTTCCAGGATTTTGATCCAGCCACAGTGACATTAATGAGTGGGAGGAACTTGCTACCAATCATTCAGTAAGTTGACAGTTCTCTATCTAGCTAGTTCACATTGTGAGTCACAACATCTTACTGATATGGCAGATGTCCAGAGAGTAGGAAAGAAAATCAGGCAAATCCTGTATTCTGGATTCTGCTACCTCATGGGACATTTTGGGCCATCTGCTCAAAGATCTGAGGGTTGGGAATCGACCTGTTTGAGTAACATGAAGACCCCGGCAGAAACCCTGAATAGCTGTCCTCCCCAAACTGGGGGAGAGCTGACGATGGCAGGAGGAGATTTAAGCAGGGATGATTGACCAAGTAGGTTTGATGTGAAGAAATAACCACTTACTGTTGTGTGTTGAAGGATCAGACACTGAATTTCCCTTCAAGCACATCCGTTCCTGAGGGAGAGTGTAGCCTTGTGTTCCCGGGACTGTGCCACTGAAATCAGTTGTTGCGAAGGATGGGAAGGCTCTGGGATGATCAGCTGATGTTCGCTGTCCTCCTTCGAGAGAGGCTGCCAGCCTCTGTGTGATATTGTGAGTCTAAGAATCACAGATGTGGAGATCATTCCCAGAGCTCCAGCTGCAGAGAATTTGGCGCAATGACGCACTGTGTCAACGGGCAAAGGGTTTCATTGGCACACTGTCAGAGGCACTGGCTTTTTGGATGAGAGGTTAAATTGGGATCACATCTGCCTTCTCATGTGGTTGGCATCATTCCAAGACAGCAAAAGAGCTCTCTTGATGTCCTGGTCAGTATTTAATACATCAAACAGATGATTTTAACGCTATTTGTGGGGTTTACTGTGAGAAAATTAATATTCACATTTTCTAAGTGACGATTGAAAAGTAGTGCATTGGCGCTAAAGTGGGATATCCTGAGGGATATCCTGAGGCCTTGAAAGGCACTAAAGCAAAATCCAAGACTGTTATTTCTTTCATTTCTTTTTGTCCCCGGTACTTTGTCCATTGTCCACAGGCAAGGTCAGACAGTCAATGGCAGCACACAATTGAATTTAGATATCTCCTTTCTCCTCCTTCTTCTTCGGTTCCTTGCCTGAAAGCAGGAGTGACCCATCATGGCCTCCGTCATGTGTAGCTCATGGAGGCAGTTCCTGAATCTGGAATGGGGATTGAACCCTGTGCCCTTGACACCAGTCTGATCCAAATCCACCTTCCAGCCACACTGCCACCCACCCCCTGTACACCAACAACACCCCCCCCTTTCCCACCCCTCCCCCGCCACCCTGACAAGAAGTCCAAGTTGCTATGGTAATGTTTACCAGCATGTTGTAGCCGTGGAGACCCCAACTTCCTTTTCACCACCTGGTTGACCAGGGATCTCTCCTGCCTTTGACGTAGGTTGGAAGGATTTACCGGGGGGATACTCAGCCTGTTTGGCCCAGCGATGGACACACCTTTTTTGGACATCCCCATAACTGTTTGACCTCCCTAATGCATTACCTTACACTTCTCTATGTTAAAATCCACCTGCCACCTTACCGCCCAATGCACCAACCCATCGATATCATTTTGTACATTATAGCAATCCTCTACACTCTCCACTACTCAGCCAATCATTGTGTCATCTGCAAATTCACCAATCGTGCTCCCCACATTCACTATTGATATATAACACAAACTGAATGGGTCCCAACACCGAACCCCGTGGAACATCATTTGAAATAACTTCCCATTCACAAGGGCATCAAGTGACCAATACTCTCTCCTTCCTGTTAATAAGTCAGCTTTTGATCCAGTTTGCCACATTGCTCTATGTCAAAGAACAAAGAACAAAGGAAATTATAGCACAGGAACAGGCCCTTCGGCCCTCTGAACCTGCGCCCATCATGATTCTTGCCTAAACGAAAACCGTATGCACTTACGGAGTCCATATCCTTCTATTCCCGACCTATTCATGTGTTTGTCTAGTTGCCTCTCAAATGTCACTATTGTACCTGCTCCCACCACCTCCCCAGCAGTACATTCCAGATATTCACCACCCTCTGTATAAAAGCCTGCCTTGTAAATCACGAAACTTTTCCCCACGCTCTTTAAATCTATGCCCAACAATACTTGACTTTTCTGTCCTAGCAAAGAGCTTCTGACTATCCACTCTGTCCATGCCACTCATAATCTTGTAAACCTCTATCACGTCACCCCTCAACCTCTGTTGTTCCAGTGAGAACAAACCGAGTTTATCCAACCTCTCCTCATAGCTAATACACTCCAGACCAGGCAACATCCTGGTAAACCTCTTCTGTACCCTCTCCAAAGCCTCCACATCCTTCTGGTACTGTGACAACCAGAAATGTACACAATATTCTAAATGAGGCCTAATGAGTGTCCCATAGGCTTGTACTTCTTTGACCATCTGCTGTGTGGGCCCTTGACAAATGCCTTTTTAAAATCCATGTACACAACATCTACTGCACTACCTTCATCAACTCTTCTTGTCACTCCCTCAAATAATTCAATCAGGTTTGTGAGGTGAGATCTTCCTTTAACACATCATCATCCAACTGGTTCTGAATTTATTTTTCAACATAACTTTTACAGCACACAGCCAGGCCCTTGGCCCCAATGTTGGTGTTTGTGTTCCACACAAGCCTCGTCCCAACCTACATCGTGAAGCTTATCGACACATCCTCCTGTTCCTTTATTCCTTGTGTTTATTTCGCATCTCCTCAAATGGGTGGGATTCTTCACATGACATGTTCTGTGGAGATGGAGGTGGCCCACCATTGACCTTAGAATCACAGAATCCTTACAATGCAGAAGAAGGCCATTCAGCCCATTGAGTCTGCACCGACCATAGTTCCACCCTGAAGAGAAAACGCTGGAAAATCTCAGCAGGTCTGGCAGCACCTGTAAGGAGAGAAAAGAGCTGACGTTTCGAGTCCAGATGACCCTTTGTCAAAGTTCAATCCCATCCAGACCTTATTCCCATAACTCCACATATTTACCCTGCTAATCCCCCTGTCACTAGGATCAATTTAGCATAGCCAATCAACCCAAACTGCACACCTTCTAGTCCCCCCATAGTCAATCAGTTTTCCTGTTGTTCTCACTCTCCACCTCCAGGGAACCTATGGCGTGGCGTCTCTCTTGATGAGACTAGAAGATCCCGCTGACGGGATCCAGTAACAACCAGGAAATTTCAGCCATTGGTCTCGACTCCTCTTTGTAGCAACGAGCTCCACATTCACACCTCTCTCTGGATAAATAAGGTTCTTCTGAATTCCCTCTGGAATTTATTGGTGATTATCTGAAATTTCTGGTGCCTATAAAGAAGAAAGAAAATTACAGAACAGGAACAGACCCTCCAAGCCTGTACTAACCACGCAAATAATTCAAAAAGTGCATCTAGAATCACATGTGGGCTAGACAAGCTAAGGATGTCTTTTCTAAAGGGCATTAATGAACTAGATTAGTTTTTCTTACCATCAATAACTGTTTCATGGTCATTAGACTTCTAATTCCAGATTTTCTAAAGACTGAATTCAAATTTCACCATCTGCCATGGTGGGATCCGAACCCAGGTCTCCAAAATAGATCCAGAAGCTTCCATACAAGCATGGTCTGTTTTTAAGTTATGAGTATCATGCCTCTCCTGGGCATGACAAGCTACTGAGCAGCAAGCTGCCACCTTAAACTACAAGAGATCAACCAATGCTGCACCATTCTTTAATGTTTCAGGATCAGCAAGCTGCTCTCACCTGTCACTGGTCAAATACTTTTCCTTTCTGTTTAATTTTGCATCATATCTACTTGTTTCTTTAAAAATTTAATAAACTACCTTGAAATCATTTTCATCTGTGACTCCCAAAATTTAAAACCTTACAAAAAGGGGAGGTGTTGGCCTAGTGGTATTAACACTGGACTATTAATCCAGAGGATGCGGCGGCGCGGGCTCGTTGGGCCGAAGGGCCTGTTTCCCATGCTGGGTTGTTCTTTGTTCTTTGATTTGTACCTGGGTCCCCAGAACATTAGCCTGGGTCATCTGCCCAGTGACCATACCACCACGCCACTACCTTCCAATGAAGCTTTGGACTCTCCCACAACAGGATTATCTTTCAACATTCCATGTGTCTTGTCTGGCTATTCAGTATCAAGAGCGACTATTCTATTGTCTAATCGTATATGGTGATGAATCAAAATTAGTTGAGGGGTTTCCTGTTAGGATTTGTTCGCTGATGTTGTAAGTTTCTGACAATCTGCATGAAATTTATGGGCATCATATTTGAAGAGAGGAATGTAACAATTAACAAGAGTTAATTACAGGTCATGTCATAGAGATCAGATAAATACAATGCAAACATTTCCTGTTTAACTGAACTCTATTGCTGAGATCCATCCTCAGGGTTACAGAGAACAAAATATTTCTGTTTGGGCTCCGGTTGTAATAGAGACTCGTGTAATTTAACTTTTACCCCTTACCTGGGGGAGTTGGGCCCACACCTCGTCCAGACAGCTGGAATGAAAGGAAAATCCTGCAGATGCTGGAAAGCTGAAACAAAAATAGAAAGTGCTGGAAATTCTCTCTTTTGTTTTCTTTTTGCTATTTATTTGTGTCACAGGTAAGGCTTACATTAACACTGCAATGAAGTTACTGTGAAAATCTCCTAGCTGCCACACTCTGGCATCTGTTTGGGTACACTGAGGGAGAATTTAGCCAATTCACCTAACTACATGTCTTTCAGACTGTGGGAGCGAATCGGAGCACCCAGAGGAAAGCCATGTAGGGAGAACTTGCAGGGTCCACACAGATGGTGACCAAAGACGGAAATCGATCCTGGGTCCCTGGTGCTGTGAGGTAGCAGTGCTAACCACTGTGCCACCGTGCCACCCATCTGGGTCCCTGGTGCTGTATGGCAACAGTGCCAACCACCATCTGGCAGCACATCTGGCAGCATCTGTGGAGAGAAACAGAGTAAACGGGTGGGATCTTCTCCCATTGTGACACTGGAATTTCCCGCCCAAAGCCAACGGATCTCTTGCTGGTCTGTCAAATTTTCCATCATGCCCTCAACGATTCCCGTTTCGGACAGGATGGGGAAAATCTGGCCAATGATTTTCCGTCGGAACATTTGAGATGCAGATGGGAGATTCCCGTCCAGAAATGTAAACCTTGAACCTTGATGCAATTATACAGGGCCATGTCTGGAATATTGTGTGCAGTTTTGATCTCCTTGTGTGAGAAAGGGTGTTCTTGCTCTAGAAGGGGTACAAAAAGGTTTACCAGATTGATTTCTGGGATGGTGGGACTGATGTATGAGGAGAGATTGAATTGTTTAGGATCGTATTCATTGGGGAATGTGAAACTAGAGAGCATGGGTTTAAGGTGAGAGGGGAGAGATACAATTTTTTCACACAGAGGGTGGTGAGTGTCTGGAACAAACTGCCAATTGTAGAGGCATGTACAATTTTGTCTTTTAAAAAACATTTAGTCAGTTACAAGGGTAAGATGGGCTTGGAAGGATATGGGCCAAATGCAGGCAATTGGGATTAATTTAGGATCAGCTTTTAAAAAAAGGCAGCATGGACAAGTTGTGCCGAAGGGCCTATTTCCATGTTGTAAACCTCTATGATTCTATGACTCCATGAGTTGAGAAGATTGAGGGGGAATCTCTTAGAAACCAATAAAATTCTAACAGGACTTGACAGGGTAGATACAAGAAAGATGTTCCCGATTGTAGGGGTGTCCAGAACCAGGGGTCAAGTGTGAGGATGCAGGATAGACAGTTTAGGATTGAGATAAGGAGAGGTTTCCTCACTCAGTGAGTGGTCAGCTAATGGCATTTGTACCACGGAAAGTCGTTGAGGCTAAAACATTGTGGGCGGAAGTTTTCTGTCCCGCTCACCATGGGAATTGTAGCAGTCAGGGGCAGGATTTTTCAGTTTTGTGGCGAACGCAGTCAGAAAATCCGACCCTGTATGTTTTCAGGAAGCAGTTAGAAATAGCACATAAGGAGAAGGGGATCAAAGGATGTGGGGGGTGGGGCGGAGAGTGGCGTCAGGTTATTGAGTTAGATAAAATCCATAGAATCGTAGAATCCATATAGTACAGAAAGAGGGTATTCAGCTAATCAAGTCTGCACTAACTCTCCGACAGAGCATCTTACCCAGGCCCACCCCCTGTGCTATTCCCAAAACCTCACGCATTGACCATGGCTAATCCACCTAACCTTTGGATACTAACGGGAAATTTAGCACGGCCAATCCACTTGACCTGCATGTTTTTGGGCTGGGAGGAAACCGGAGCACCTGAAGGAAACCCACACAGACACAGGGAGAACGTGCAGAGTCTTCACAGACAGTGACCCAAGCTGGGAATCGAACTCAGATCCCTGGAGAGCCATCGTGCTGCCCGTAGATGATCAGCCATGATCATAATGAATGGTGGAGCAGGGCTGAAGGACCGAATGGTCTCCTCCTGCTCTATTTCTGAGGAAGATTTAGGTGTTCAGGTCTGTTTGTGATGGATACCTGTTATTAGTATTGAGTTTAATGAGCTCAAGTAGGCAAATGTAGTGAAGGTCCACAGATCATCCGTGATCAAATTGAATGATGGGACGTGGTTGAAGGCTGAATGGCCTGCACCCTTCTCCCTCAATTCAACCAAAGCTGGGACCAAACAAGACTTTGCAACTCTTAAACAAGCGAATCATGCTCTGTTGGAAGTAACAAACTCACGTTTTCTGTGGAATTGCTGTGCAGACTGCCTGATCAAAATGTTCTGCTTTTATGGGTGACACGGTGGCACAGTGGTTAGCACTGCTGCCTCACGGCGCCAGAGACCCGGGTTTGATTCATGGTTTGGGTCACTGTCTGTGCAGAGTCTGCACATTCTCCTTGTGTCTGCGTGGGTTTTCTCCGGGTCTTCCGTTTTCCTCCCACAGCCTAAAAGTTGCGATTAGGTGGATTGGTCATGCTAAATTGCCCCTACCTTCAGGGGGATTACCAGGGTAAACCAGAGCCCTGGGTGGGATTGTGGTTGGTGCAGGCTTGATGGGCCGAATAGCCCCCTTCTATACTGTAGGTATTTTATGAAAATAAACACTGGATTCAGAATAACAACGTATTTGTATATAACTCGGTATATATATACCTTGGTGCGGCTCCAGCTGTGCCCAAGACCACAATAAACTATAAAAGGTTGTGAATATAGTCCAATCCATCACACAAACCAGCCTTTCATCCATTGACTCTGTCTATACTTCCCACTGCCTCAGGAAAGCCACAAGCATAATTAAGGGCCCCACGCACCCCGGACCTTCTCTTTTCCATCTTCTTCCGTCGGGAAAAAGATATAAAAGTCTGAGGTCACGTACCAACCGACTCAAGAACAGCTTCTTCCCTGCTGCTGTCAGACTTTTGAATGGGCCTACCTTGCATTAAGTTTATCTTTCTCTACATCCTAGCTATGACAGTAACACTACATTCTGCACTCTCTCATTTCCTTCTCTATGAATGGTATTCTTTGTCTGTACAGCGTGCAAGAAACAATACTTTTCACTGTATGCTAATACATGTGACAAGAATAAATCAAATCTGGTTGTTTGGTAGAAATCATAAAATCATTACAGTGCAGAAGGAGGCCATTTAGCCCATCGAATCTGTACCAACTCTTGGACAGAGCGTCATGCTCAGGCCCACCACCTTGCTCTGTCCCCGTTTTAAAATTGAGGAGGTGCAGGGGTTCAGCGAACACAGGGGTTATGGGTGCATGGGATTTGGTGCAAGTTAGAACATGGGTGAGCAGAGTTTGGAACGAATGTATATATGCACCTGGGGCACAGACACTGGAAGGGCGAACAAGCTGAGACTGGAGCCTCGCTCATTAGTCCAATATCCCATCTACATGTTTCCCCCACATGGCACAGGGTGCTGGGACATTAATCCTTCTGTCTGCTGTGCTGCTTGTCTATGGGTGTCCCCCTCCACATATTGATCAATAAACAGATTGTTTCTCTCTCAATGAGAGTCAGCAGGCAGCCTGTAGCTCAGGCTATTGAGGCACTGCAGACATTTTGCGAAAGATTTCATTGAGTTAAAATGTGAGGGATGGTTAGGGGAGGACAGTTGTAGGGGGGAGGGAGTTTAGGGGAAGGGGTTGAGGGGTGGTGGTAGAAATAAAAATAAGCCCAAAGGAACAGTACACAGGATTGGTGAGGGAACAGGAACAGGCAGCTCTAGAGAGTGACAGGAGGCTGGATCAGACAGTCTGGGGGACGTGGGGAGTCCGAGGGAGAGGCGGAGTTAGGGCTAATATCAATGCTTGGTGTTGATGTGATCTGTGCCTCCATCAGACCATGAAGAATGTGTGCGTATGATGCTCTCTGAGGGTGGCTTTCAGACAGCTGAAACCCAGTGTTACTGGACCACAACTAGCTGAAATCTAGTCTCTTCTTGTTGAAGTCTGTAAGTGGCTGTTGTTTTTTTTTCTCTCTCAAACATTTCTTCCTGGAATATTCTAGAAGTAATTTTGCAACTCTTGCTTTGATCCTGTGGCACTGCTGTAAGTATCTGATGATTTACAGAGATCGCTGTAATGAGCAAAACCCGCAACGTGACTGCTTTTAAACGCCAAGTATTTCTAAAATGATTGTTACAGCAGCAGCTCTTGCCCATGGTGCAGGGAGAATGCGTATTTTATACAAGGAGGTTAGTCAGCGAGGTTTAAGTATGTTGCAAGCACACATTCGGTCAGCCCTCCCTCTGGGATTAATGCACACAGCGGGGCATGAAGGGAGAGGTTGTGAGTTTTTACTGCTGAATAAGGGACTGTAGACAATGGCTCGAAGTCTGGGGGATGCGGTATCTCGCAGAGTGCTGAGGGCTGGCGGCTGGAGGATTTCAGCAGTGACTGCACAGTACACTGTTGATTTTTTTTTGCCTCAGCAGCAGAAATCTGAAACTCTCTCTCCCACAGAAAGCTGCCGAGGGCAGGGTGCGAGAGATAATTTCACAGCTGAGATGGACAGATTCCTACTGGGCAAGTGTGTTGAGGGTTTGGGAACCCAGGTGGGCAGGTGGGGGTGTTGAGACACATCAGTCAGGACCTCATCGAGGGGACTCGAGGGGCCGAATGGTGGATCCCAGTTCCTGTGTTCCTATAATGTTTTGGTGTTCCTATCTCCTCTTCAGAGTCTGAACATTCTCCCCGTGTCAGCGTGGGTTTTCTCTGGAGTGCCCCTGTTTCCTCTCACTCTCCAAAGATGTGCACGTTAGGTGGTACGGCCATGTTAAATTGCCCCTTAGTGTCGGGGGGGTTGGGGGGGGGAGTTAGCAGGGTACGTTTGTGGGGTTATGGGATTATTGTTGGTGCAGGATCAATGGGCTGAATGGCTTCCTTCTGCATTGTAAGGAGTCGCTGAGGTTCGATTCCCAGCTTGGGTCACTGTCTGTGTGGAGTTTGCACACATTCTCCCTGTACCTGCTTGGGTTTCCTCCGGGTGCTCCGGTTTCCTCCCACACTCCAAAGATGTGTTTGGCAGGTGGATTGGCCACGCTAAATTGCCCCTTATTGTCAGGGGGACCAGCTCAAGTAAGTGCATGGGGTTATGGGGATAGGGAATAGGTGTAATCTGATGGGCCGAATGGCTTCCTTCTGCATTGTAGGATTCTACGATTCTAAGGGGTGAATATTACCATCCTGCCTGCCACGGGAAGTGGAGGGGGCGAGGGGCAGACCATGGAAAGATCCATTGACCTCAGGTGGGATTTTCCCATTTCAGGGTGAGAACTGCCGGAAAATCCCGCCCTTTGATTCCATGATTCTATCCATGATTCTGGCACCATGTACAAGATGAACTCAGTATGAGGTGATTGGCATCATTAATCTGACCCTGCAGCTAGTCCACTGACCATGCAGGTTTAGACTGGTGGCTTAAGAAAGATGATGAGAAGAGACCAGATGAAGGGACGGAGTGTGTGAAGAGGGTGGGGGTAGGAAGGGGATGGCGGTGGGGGAGTGGGGGCGGCAGGGGATGGGGTTGGAGTACAAATGCTCAAGGGGCTCACTATTTTGGAACTGCCAACCCTGAAAGAGGTGTAGCTCGAGTTGCTCATATGGGTGAATAGGTGCATCAGCTGAAGGAGACAACACAGTGGCACAGTGGTTAGCACTGTTGCCCCACAGCGCTAGGGACCCTGGTTTGATTCCCAGCTTGGGTCACTGTTTGCGTGGAGTTTGCACATTCTCCCCATGTCTGTGTGGGTTTCCTCTCACAGTCAAAAGATGTGTGGGTTAGGTTGATTGGCCATGCAAAATTGACCTGGAGTGCCAGCGGGCTTAGCAAGGTAAATATGTGGGGCTCTGGGGACGGGGCCTGGGTGGGAGTGTGGTCGGTGCAGACTTGATGGACCGAATGGCCTCCTTTTGCACTGTAGGATTCCAAGAGACGTTACTGAGAAGCACGGTCAAGATCACTGACTGGAAGGTAAATGTTATAACTGCAGGGGAAGATTGAAAGGGCTAGATAAGGGAAGGCTGATAGGCGACCAATTCAAGGTCCTTCAGATGATGACATAGTTTGATGTGGTGGGTGCGGACAAACCAAAGCTTGAAGTCAGAAAGGTCAGATAACCCAACACAGAATTCAAGAGGCAATTTCCCCAGAGAGCAGGGAGAACGTGGAATACGTGACAAGGACTAGTTGAGGCGAAGAGTTTAGTCATTTCTAAGAGGAAATGGGCTAAACAGATAAATAGAATGTGCTGGGAGAGTAGATGACGAGGGCTGTGAGGTGGCTCGTGTGGAGTATAAATACTAGCAAGGACCAGTTGGGCTATGGGGAGGTGGTGGCAGAGTGTTATTGTTATTGTCACTATTAATCCAGAGACCCAGGGTAATGCTCTGGGGACACGGTTTCGAATCTCACCATAGCAGATGGTGAAATTTGAATCCAGGAAAAGCCTATTGATGATCATGAAAGCTGTTGTTAAAAACCCATCTGGTTCACCAATGTCCTTTAGGGAAGGAAATCTGCCATCCTTACCTGATCTTGCCTACATGTGACTCTGGATCAATAGTGGGTTGGAGGGGTGGGCACATGTGACCCTCTGGGTTCCGAGGTTTTTGATAAGAGAGGGGATTAAGGGTTATGGGGAGAAAGCAGGAAAGTGGAACTGAGCAGCGACAGATCAGCCATGATCTTATTGAATGGCGGGGCAGGCTCGAAGGGCTAGATGGCCTACTCCTGCTCCTATTTCTTATGTTCTTATGAGACATTTTGTTGACTGTTGCCCATGCGTGGGGTTGCCACCTTCCGCTGATTTCTATCTGTGTAGTCTTTTTTCGAACCAGTCTGACTGAAATGATTCACGTGTAAAGCAAGGGCAAGAGAAGTGAGGGTGCGGGCTGTTTGCTCACAACATTGACTGTGAGAGCCGTGCATTCCCCTCTGTGTCCAAAGTGGTTTGATTTGATTTATTATTGTCACTTGTATTAGTATATAGTGAAAAGTATTGTTTCTTGTGTGCTATACAGACAAAGCATACCATTCATAGAGAAGGAAACGAGAGAGCGCGGAACATTGTGTTACAGTTCTAGCTAGGGTGTAGAGAAAGATCAACTTAATGCAAGGTAGGTCCATTCAAAAGTCTGACAGCAGCAGGGAAGAAGCTGTTCTCGAGTCAGTTGGTACGTGACCTCAGACTTTTGTATCTTTTTCCCAACGGAAGAAGGTGGAAGAGAGAATGTCCGGGGTCCTTGATTATGTTGGCTGCTTTCCTGAGGCAGCGGGAAGTGTAGACAGAGTCAATGGATGGGAGGCTGGTTTGCCTGATGGACTGGGCTACACTCATTGCTTTGACCATTTGAAGTTGATGAGAGTTTTATAATATATAAATGTTTAAGCATTTTCTGTGTTGGAAAGACTGTGAGTGGAATTTTCCAGACCCACCCCACACGGCAGGGGCAATTCCCCGAGCTGTAGGCGGGAGACATCAGCGTAGGCCGTATAGCAGGCTTCCCACTGGGTCTCATGGCCTCCATGTGTCTCCGCTTGCTGCCTTTCCAGCACCATCAGTTCCACAGCAGAAATCAAGGAGGAATTGTATATGTTAAGCTAATGTGTATTAGCATAGCATTAGCGGGCGCGGGACTGAAATCGCTAGGCCCCCTAACCTCTCCCCCTGACACACCTCCCCCCCCCACCCCAACCAGGTGTGTTTCACTCCAGTGGGGTGTACAAAGGGTCCCCACCAGTGGGGAACTAGCGGCCAAACCAAATGCTGTAGTGAATGGAGGCCACAGGAGGTCAGGGCTTAAGACGGGTGCCCCCGGGCATTACCAATTTGGCAGTACCAACCTGGCCCCCTGGCACTGCACAGGGGGTAAAGGGACAATGCCCAAAGTGCTCCCAAGCAGTACCCACCAGGCACGGGGCAGTGCCAAGAGGAGCCAGGCTCTAGTGGGCGGGGGCCTAATGAGGCCTCTGGAGATGCAGGGGGAGATCGGTGGATTGGGGAAAATCCCTACAGCGGGAATGGTCAGAAAGTTCCGATCTGTGTGATTCTGTGCATGGATAGACTTTTTTGCCCCCCTATTCTTCCCCATGTTTTCTGGAGCTCCTGCCCCCTTCTGGGGCATGTGTCATAGTTCACAGGCACTCCTTGGTGCAATGGGCAATTGTCTCCCATATGAATCCAGGCGGAATATGTTGGCTGCCATTTGACTGTGTGCAACATCGCCGCCTGATCCTCTCTGACCATCAGTGCTCACTCGAGGTGCCCTGGAGCAGGGGCTGAGTTTCTTACCCCATGCAAGGGCAAGTGCTGCTGCAATACCCCAGCTATTTACCATTTATATAGATGATCTGGAGGAGGGAACCGAGTGTAGGGTGTCGAAATTTGCTGATGACACCAAGATTGGGGGAAAGGCAAATTGTGCGGAGGGTGTGGAGAGTCTGCAGAAGGATCTAGATAGGCTGGGCGAATGGGCCAGGAAATGGCAAATGGAATTTAATGTTGGCAAGTGTGAGGTGGTCCACTTTGGTAGGAAGAATGGTAGGAAGGACTATTACTTACGTGGCGAAAAACTGCAGCAGGCGACGGTGCAGAGGGACCTCGGGGTCCTTGTGCATGAGTCGCAAAAACCCAGCCTGCAGGTGCAGCAGGTGGTCAGGAAGGCGAATGGGATGCTGGCCTTCATAGCGAGGGGGATTGAATATAAAAGTAGGGAGGTCTTGCTGCAGCTGTATAGGGCATTGGTGAGGCCGCAGCTGGAGTACTGTGTGCAGTTTTGGGCGCCGCACCTGCGCAAGGATATTTTGGCCTTGGAGGGAGTGCAGAGGAGGTTTACTAGGCTGATACCGGAGTTGAGGGGGTTGAGCTATGAGGAGAGGCTGAATAAACTAGGCTTGTACTCGTTAGAGTTTAGAAGAATGAGGGGAGATCTCATTGAGACGTATAAGATGATGAATGGGATGGATAGGATAGAGGTGGAAAGACTCTTCCCGCTCAAAAAAGACAGTAGGACTAGGGGGCACAGCCTCAAGATAAAGGGGGGGCAGTTCAGAACGGAGTTGAGGAGGAACTTCTTCACTCAAAGGGTGGTGAATCTCTGGAATTCTCTGCCCATTGAAGTGGTGGAGGCTGCCTCGCTAAATATTTTTAAGAAGCGGGTTGATGGGTTTTTGATAAGAGAGGGGATTAAGGGTTATGGGGAGAGGGCGGGAAAGTGGAACTGAGCCACGACAGATCAGCCATGATCTTATTGAATGGCGGGGCAGGCTCGAAGGGCCAGATGGCCTACTCCTGCTCCTATTTCTTATGTTCTTATGTTCTTATGTTCCCAAAGAAAGTCAAAGAACCTTCTGTCTATTGGGTTCAGTGGGATAACCCTCTCCCCCTTTGATGGCAGGATGGCACAATGGTTTGCGCTGCTGCCTCACAGCGCCAGGGAGCCGTGTTCAATTCCCGTCGTGGGTGACCGTCTGTGCGAAGTTTGCATGTTCTCCCCATGTCTGCCCGGGTTTCCTCCGGGCTCTCCGGTTTCCTCCCCATACTCCCAAGATGTGCAGGTTAGATGGATTGGCCATGCTAAATTGCCCCTTAGTGTCCCAAGATGTGTAGGTTAGATGGATTAGCCACGGTAAATGTGTGAGGTTACAAGGATAGGCCTGGAGAGAGGGCCTGGGTAAGATCTGTAAGCGAGTCAGCTCAGACTCAATGGACCGAATGGTCCTTTCTACACTGTAGAAATTCTATGATTCTGTGAAATCTCACTCCAGACATTTGAGAGTGTAGCCAGTGCAATCGCGAGGGAGTGCTGCATTGTCAGAGGTGCCATTTTTTTGGATGATACATTAAACTGAGGCCCTATCTGCACTGTCTTCTGGGTGAAGAACATCCCAAGGCATTGAGCAGAAGAATTTCTGTGTTGTTCTGGCCAATATTTATTCCTAACCGATGTTACTAACCCAGATGATCTGGTCATTATCACACTGCTGTTTGTGGGAGCTTGCTGTGCACAAATTGGTTGCTGTATTTTTGCCACTGCAACACAGGCTATACTTTGAAAGTGCTTCGCTAGCTGTAAAGAGATGTCCTGAGGTCATGTACAGAAATAGGTGCTATATTAAGGCAAAACCTACACACTTTCCTTTATCCTCTCATGTCTGAGTATCATAGAATTCCTACAGTGCAGTGGGAGGCCATTTGGCCCATCAAGTCTGCATCAAGCACAATCCCACCCGGGCCCTATTCCCTATAAAATCATACGTTTACCTTAGCTGGTCCTCCTGACACTGAGGGGCAATTTAGCATGGCAGGGCCACCTAACCTGCACATCTTTGGAGGAAACTGGAGTACCCGGAAGAAACCCGCACAGACATGGGGAGAATGTGCAAACCCCGCACAGACAGTGACCCAAGCCGGGAATCGAACCCAGGTTCCTGGCGCTGTGAGGCAGCAGTGCTAATTATTGGGCCACTGTGCCATCTGCTTCTCTCCAGGCCTCAGGGTTGGCTTGGGAGGAACCTTCAAAAAAGCAATAGATCTTTGATAAGTTAAGAGGAATCAAGCCTAAAGAAATCAGGGGAAGGAAGTGGGAATGTAGGTCCACCAAAGATCCAGAGAAGGTTCATGAGAATGATCCCTGGAATGAAGAGCTTGTTGCATGAGGAATGGTTGAGGGCTCTGGGCCTGTACTCGTTGGAGTTTAGAAGGATGAGGGGGAATCATATTGAAACTTACAGGATACTGCGAGGTCTGGATAGGTGGACGTGGAGAGGATGTTTCCACTCGTAGGAAAAATTAGAGCCAGAGGGCACAACCTCAGGCTAAAGGGACGATCCTTTAAACCAGAGATAAGGAGGAAATTCTTCAGCCAGAGAGTGGTGAATCTGTGGAACTCTTTGCCGCAGAAGGCTGTGGAGGCCAGGTCATTGAGTGTCTTTAAGACAGGGTTAGATAGGTTCTTGATTAATAAGGGGATCAGGGTTATGGGGAAAAGGCAGGAGAATGGGGACGAGAAAAATATCAGCCATGATTGAATGGCGGAGCAGACTCGATGGGCCGAGCGGCCTAATTCTGCTCCTGTGTCTTATGGTCTTATTACCTATTGGGATGGCAGGAACAGGCCTGAGGGGCTGAATGGACTACATTTTTTTCGAACTGAGGAGGGAGTGGGGCCGGGAGCCTGGTCAGCCATTTCCATGGGACTCGACACCATCCCCACACCCACAGAGAGACAAAGCCCAGCGATGGACAGCACAGAGCCACAATCAACAGTAGGGAATCTTGCTGTGTAATCTGATTTGATGTCCACGTGAATGAAGTTTCACTTCACTTTGCATTGCACAGCGTCCCACTCTCTCGTACATCATCCTTAAATGCTTTTCCCTATTACTGCCTGACACACAAATTCTGCAAAACTAAAAGCTAGGCCGACACTACGAGAAACAGTCATTCTTTTCCAAACTCTGCGTTTATGTAACCAATGGCAACGGATTTACTGCTTAGCAACCGATTGACAAATTACGATTGGGGAAAGCTGTCTTTGATGGCCCATGTGATAAATACACGCACTGTGTGGCATAGGAGCAACTTGCGGACTCCCTTCCCGATCCCTGTTGAGACCCCGGTTGGCCGATTGGGCGCAGACAGGAGGATTAACCGCTTGTGAGAAAAGCTGGTTTCAACCCATCAGATTCTGGGTCCTGTTCAGACGGGCTGAGAATTCAATAGCCTCCCAGCAGCACCCCACCCTCTCTAGGGATGGCTTTGTGCAGTGGCACTGCTGCCCCACAGCGCCAGGGACCCAGGTTCGATTTCAAACTTGGGTCACTGTGTGCACGGAGCTTGCACGTTCTCCCTGTGTCTGTGTGGGTTTCCTCTGGGTGCTTCGGTTTCCTCCCACAGTCTGGAAGATGTGCTGGTTAAATGCATTGGCCACGCTAAATTCTCCCTCAGTGTAAGCAAACTGGCGCCGTAGTGTGGCGACTAGAGGGTTTTCACAGTAACTTCATTGCAGTGTTAATGTAAGCCTACTTAAGACACTAACAAATAAAATTTTAAACTTGAGACTTTATTTTAAATATTGATGGGCTGAGTGGCTTCCTTCTGCACTGTAAGGATTTCTATTTCTATCTTAATGATGCTGGTGACCACTGGTTTAACCTTTCCAAAATGTGGCCGTCTAGATGCCTCAGTCCTTCAGAGGTTCAGCAGATAGAGTGGAGCGAGGAGAGTGTTGTTAAGAAGATGAGGGCCTTTACAGCACGGCTTGTGGGCCAAGGGGAGTTGCAATGCTTCTCTCTCATGGTTGGGGTAGTAAGGGCGTGGAATGTCCTGCCTGCAGCAGTTGTGGACTCGCCAACTTTAAGGGCGTTCAAATGGTGAGTGGATAGGCATATGGATAACATTGGAATAATTTAGGTTAGAGGGTCATTAGATTGGTTCCGCTGGTCAGCGCAACATCGAGGGCCGAAGGGCCTGTACTGCGCTGTAATGTTCTATGTTCTATGGGTCTGGACTCGTCATTTGTGATTGGATCTATCCAGCCCAACAACCTCCTTCAGATTCTCCCAGCTGACAGGAAGATAAGGGGGAAACCTATCAGCGATGAAAGACCGATGTTACAAAGTTAAACCACCACAGCCTGTGGGGTAACGCAAAGTTCCAGATTCCTGTTCGATTATTGGGCTCCCCATCCCCAAATTAAAACTCCCCCCAAAAATACAGATCTGGTCATGATAGAATAATGGAATTAATTTGCCTGATGATTCAATTGTAAGTCACTTGTGACATGCTTTGGCACAGTAAAGCTGCTACATAAATGCAGGTTGTTGTTGTAAGGCAAGCGGCTTCCAGGTTAGTTGGAACAACCCTGGGCTTAAAGTTTAAAGTTTTTTAGAAGTTTATTTATTAGTATCACAAGTAGGTTTACATTAACACTGCAATGAAGTTACTGTGAAAGTCCCCTTGTCACCACACTCCAGTGTTTGTTCGGGTACACTGAGGGAGAATTTAGCAAGGCCAATGCACCTAAACAGCATGTCTTTTGGACAATGGGAGGAAACCGGAGAACCCAGAGTAAGCCCATGCAGACACAGGGAGAATGTGCAAACTCTGCACAGTGACCCAAGCTGGAATCAAGTTCAGGTCCCTAGCGCTGTGAGGCAGCATTGCTAATCACTGTGCCACCATGCCATGCTTATGAGGGGAAAAGATCCCTTTTGAACATTGTATGTGTGGTTGCCGGGTGAGGGGGTGGGGGGATTTTAGCTGTGTGAGTCAGAGGGTCATTTGGAACTGAATGAATGACGCCATTTGACCCAGTATTGTGACAGCCCTACAGCTTTCTCCATTTAAAGTTTTTGTCCAATTCCCTTTTGCGGAGTTACTATTGAATCTGTCTCCGTCGCCCTCTCAGTCAGCGCATTCCAGATCGTAACACACTCTGCAAAAAAAAATCCTCCTTATCCCTCCCCTATTGACCCTCACTGCCCAGTGGAATGTGTGTTTATTGGCTGGGGACAGGGCCAGGCTGGGCCACCGTACTCACAATATCTTCCGGACAGATATTACGCAGGGTCTGCAAACGATGGTGGGCAATTGGGCGCGTTACCAAGAAGGCATTAGTGCCCGATGCAACTATATATATCCCTGTAACTACAGGGGAGATGGTAGGGAATTTTATTTTATTCATTTGTGAGACATAAGTGTTGCTGGCTGGCCAGCATTTATTGCCCATCTCTAGTTGCCCTTGAACTAAATGGCTTGCTTGGGCATTTCAGAGGGCAGTTGAGAGTCAACCACATTGCTGTGGCTCTGGAGTCACATAGAATCCATTGAAATCTGACAGTACAGAAGGCCATTTGGCCCATTGAGCCTGCACTGACAACAATCCCATCTAGGCCCTATCCTCATAACTCCAGGCATTAACCTACTAATCCTCCTGACACTGAGGGGCAATTTAGTATGGCCACGCACCTAACACGCACACCTTTAGACTGTGGGAGGAAACCGGAGCCTGCGGAGGAAACCCACACAAACATGGGGAGAATGTGCAAACTCCACGCAGGTCAGGTGCAGACTCGATGGCCCGAAGAATCTCTTCTGCATTGTAGTGTTCTATGACTCTAAATTGACCCTAATGTCAGGGTGTTTAGCAGGATAAATGAGGGTTATGGGAATAGGACCTGGATGAGATGGTCAGTACTCTTTCTGTACTGTAGAGATTCTATGAACTTAATATGGCCAATCCAACTAACCAGCACATCCTTGGAAACTGGGGCATCCAAGGGAAACCCACGCAGACACGGGGAGAATGTGCAGACTCCACATAGACAATGACCTGAGGCTGGAATCGAACCTGGGTCCCTGGCATTGTGAGGCAGCAGTGTTAACCACTGTGCCACCATGCTGTCCTGTTTTGTTGGTTTAGGAGTTGAATTAGCAAGCTTTGTTTCCACACTTAGTTCAATGCCACAGTTTGCAGTACCCATATTTATTAATACTCCGCAACAATTTGCAGGATCGAATCATTTTTGTCATCACCCCATTGCAATGAATGATTTAATTGCATAATTACGCAATGGAATTGTAGCTGTGCTGTGGCAGAGACACAGATTGCCATGCCAGCCACGATTCAATGGGAAGCACTCACACATCTGAGTCAACAACAACTTTCATTAGCACCTTTAACTCTGTAAACTGCTCCAAGATGTTTCACAGGAGACACAATCTGCCCAAGAGCCAAAAATTGGACCATCAGGACAGGTACAGTATCACATCGAATCATAGTATCTCACAGTGCTGAAGAGGCCCTTCGGCCCATCGAGTCTGCACCGACACATGTGTGAAACACCTGCCTTCCCACCTAATCCCGTTTACCAGCACTTGGCTCATGGCCAGTGTTACTGGGTTTGAAATCTGGAGGCTGTGGCTAATAATGCAGGGACATGAGTTCAAATCCCACTGTGGGGAAATTAAATTTAATTAAATTAACTCTGGAAGGGAAAATTTGTCATATTAATGGTGACTATAAAACTATTGGATTGTTGTAAAGACCCATCTGGTTCATTAATGACTTCTAGGAAAGCAAATCTGCCCAGTTCCAAAGGGGAATCATTTGATTTGATTTATTATTGTCACATGTATTGGTATGCAGTGAAAAGTACTGCTTCCTGCGTGCTGTACGGACAAAGCATACCATTCACAGAGAAGGAAAGGAGTGCAGAATGTAGTGTTACAGTCATAGCTAGGGTGTAGAGAAAGATCAACTTAATGCAAGGTAAGTCTATTCAAAAATCTGTTGGCAGCAGGGAAGAAGCTGTTTTTGAGTCAATTGGTACGTGACCTCAGGCTTGTTTTTTCCCAATGGAAGAAGGTGGAAGAGAATGGCTGGAATTTTCCTGCCCTGCCACTGCAGTAATTGGATCGGGTGAGGGGCGGACAGTGGACAGGTTCATTGACCAGGGATGGAATTTCACGGTTTTGGAATGAGCGAGGCAGTAAAATTCTGTCCAGTATGTCCGGGTTGCAAGGGATCCTTGATTATGCTGGTTGCTTTTCCTCGGCAGTGGGAAGTGTAGGCAGAGTCAATGGATGGGAGGCTGGTTTGAGTGATGGACTGGGCTTCATTCATGACCCTTTGTAGTTTCTTGTGGTGTTGGGTAGAGCAGAAGCCATACCAAGCTGTGGGACTACCAGAGAGAATGCTTTCTATGGTGTATCTGTAAAAGTTGGTGCGAGTTGTAGTGGGCATGCTGATTTTCCATTTTCTCCTGAGAAAGTAGAGGCGTTGGTGGGCTTTCTTTACTATAGTGTCGGCATGGGCGGATGAGGATAGGTTCTCCCCATGTCCGTGTGGGTTTCCTCCAGGTGCTCCAGCTTCCTCCCACAATCTGAAAGACATGCTGGTTAGGGTGCATTGGCCGTGCTAAATTCTCCCTCAGTGTACCCAAAACAGGCGCCGGAGTGTGGCGACTGCGAGATTTTCACTGTAACTTCATCGCAGTGTTAATGTAAGCCTACTTGTGACACTAATAAGTAAACATAAAAACTCAGCAGCTGAATGTCTGGGTACCATTGATGGGGATAAGGATGAAGGAGACGCACAGGAGGTCAGAGATGGGAGGGGTGATGGAGAGGAACAGGGTGGGGAGGTGCCGGGGGGGGGGGGTGGGGAATGGAAGGTCCAGAGGGCTGTAGCCTGGAGGAGATTACAGACACAGGTGGAATTTTCCCAACCCACACAGGCGGCACAGGAAGTTTGGTGGTAAGTACAAAGGTCTGTTGACATTGGATGGGAATTTCCGGTCTTGTGGCAAGTGCAGATGTAGGTCCCTGCCCGGGGAAAGGTGAAGTCAGTGAGGGATTTCAGTACGGGGTGTGAATGTTACATGTAGGTAGTGTGGAAGTCAAGTTAGCCCAGCTATCACAGGGGTGACTTACTACGACAATGGGTGGTACACTTGCCCACCCAGCCCACAGTGGCGCACAGAGACACGATAGTTTAGTCACGGAATAAGATGTCAGCTTACCCCCTTGACATGGCTCGCAGATCAGTCACCCATTTCACTATATTTCTGATGCATGTTATTTTATCTTCCCCGTTTGCGCAACTAACTGATAGCTCCTGATATGAACCTTTGTCTGGAAACGGTTCCCAGGACAATAAAAATCGAAGGAATGGGACTCGGAAGGCTGACAGGAATACAATCCTTTGACAAGGCCCCGGTATATTTCTCTTTGATCAACTCCACAATCACAGCAGTTGAAAAATGTTATGCCATCCACCAATCTTGATTAATCACTCCAGAGTCTAAAGTTCAGGAACTGCCTTCTGTGAGCACTTGTTTCTGCTCCAATACTTGCACCTGCTACACAACCAGTCTCACCCAAACCTGCGCAATCGTGGAGTTCTTAGAATAATTTGCTAACAACAGTTGTGACACAGTGGTTAGCACTGCCTCAAAGAGCCAATGACCGTGTTCGATTCCAGCCTTGGGTGACTGTGTGGAGTCTGTATGTTCTCCCCATATCTGGGCATGTTTCCTCTGGGTGCTCCTGTTTCCTCCCTCAGGACAAATGACGTGCTAGTTAGGTGCATTGGCCCTAATAGTCCCTTAGTGTCACAAGATGTCTAGTGACAAATGTGTGAGGCAATGGGGATAGGGTGGGGGAAAGGACATGGGTAGGATGTTGTGTCTTTTTGCCATTGTGCTGCCCCGCTATTGATAATGGGCTGGAGCTCACTGGAGCAGGGTATGTCATGGTGCGCACCATTATTAGGCTTTGTTCAAGATCCTATTCAACAATTTTCTTTGCCCTGCACATTTCTCTGGGAGTATAAGCCGATAACAGTGCATCGAGGGTACTCCAGACATCTGTGACCTCAGCGAACCTCTTAGCCAGAAGCCTTTCACATTAACCAATGAGAAGTGAAGATTCAGAAAGAGCCAGAAAAGGACGGAGGAGATTAAAACCAAATCAAGTCCAGAAAGAGAAATGAAGAGGCTGAAAGAAAGATTGGATTAGGGAGAGAAAAGGAAAAGAAAATTAAAATAGCTAGAATTTTCACTTCTTAAAAGTGTGCACCAACTTACAGCCTAAAGGAATGAGAGTCCACCATTTTAATTATCACTTTCTGGGCTAGAGAGGTTGTGTGGCAGTCATTAAAATTTTCACCTTATTAAAAGGGTAGTCATGCTGTTAATTCTAAATTTATGTGGTGAGTTTGATAGCTAATTTATGCACAATTGCGTCAATTTCTGGAAATTCTCTGGAAAGTTCAGGTCAACATGCCATTTTTGTGAAACTAATGGAGATGGGATATAATTGGCAATAAAGTGGGTATTGTTTCCTAACCTCAGGTTTCTGATCGATTGAGAATTATTTAACATTGTTCACTATTTGGACACCATTATAGTTTGCAGCAAACCTTGAAGGATGGCCTTCAACGAGAGTTGAATGATTTACTTTTGTGACATTAGAGTACCTTTAAGAAAGCTTTTTTTTAAATTATGATCTCTGCAGCTCTCACAGTCACAGTGTTTTCTCAGCTCCAGCCTCAGCTCATGTCATTCGTAACTGGCTTGTCTGGAGATGTCCTTTTATGGCTACGTCAATAACTTAAATGGGGATTGCTTATATTTATTCTAGAATTGGTTCTATGACCCTGCATTGTTAGGAGGAAGGCCATGGGTTCTGTTCAGGTTTTTTCTCCCCCTTCCTGGGGAATTCAAGGTTTTATTTTCTGTCCTTGGCTGGCAGTTTGAGTTTTAGTTTTTAGAGAGGAGTGTTCATCAGACTGAAAGCAATGTCTCTGTCTCTCTCTCCCTGGTTTTGGGGAATTTTGCTGTTTAGTTGAAAGCCTTTCCAGAGTAGAAAATCTGTTGTAAGTGGCTTGCCTCAGGCCTTTGGTGGAAACTGTTCTGACTTCAAACTGTTCTGAGTCTAACCAGAGAACTGTGAACTTCATCCAAAGGCCTCAAGTCCAGTATCATGTGAGCATTAGTCTTTGCTGTATTAAACCTGTGGAAAGGGCCTTTTGTCTAATGGATTGGTTTAATTGGAACACATTAGATACATTTGTTAAGGGTTATATATTACAGTGGTTGTTCTGTTTCTTATTTGCAATGGATAAAAGTTCTTGTTAATTTTCTTACAACGCATGTTAGCTATATTTTTAAATAAACATTGTATGATAAAAGCTCCCTAGTGGGTCATTCGAAACATACTGAATCATGCTTTTTCCAGCCAAATTCAAGAGGCAAACTTATGAGCCAGGCAGGCTCCATAAAATACCCGAACACTTTTAACTCTTGTCTTCATTCCCAGTGTAAATAGAAACTGAAATCTATTTGTGAAGAACACCAGTCATTAGAACTAGGATGAAGTGAGGCTGTAAGTGGAGTGAGAGTTTAAACTTTCATATTTAATGATTTGTGAGGGCTAATCTCGATGCAGTTGCTGATTATGTAAAGAGAGCCTGTGTTAATGCGATACCGTTCATAACCTCAGGATGTCCCAAGGCACTTTATTACCACTGAAGTATATTTTGATATGTACTCGCTGTTGTCATAAAGGGAAATGACAGCAAAACGCAACACAGCAACCTTCCACAAGTAGCAGTGAGTTAAATAATACTCGATTTTGGTGGTGGCTGAGAACAGGATTGGATTTTGCTAGAATAACCTCACTGTGTCAGGGTGGCACAGTGTTAGCACTGCTGCCTCACAGCGCCAGGGATCCAGGTTCTATTCCCGACTTGGGTTGTTGTCTGTGTGGAGTTTGCACGTTCTCCCCGTATCTGCGTGGGTTTCCTCTGGGTGATCCGGTTTTCCTCCCACATCTGAAAGACATGCTGTTTAGGGTGCTTTGGCTGTGCTAAGTTCTCCCTCAGTGTACCCGCACAGGCACTGGAGTGTGGCAACTAGGGGATTTTCACAGTAACTTCATTTCAGTGTTAATGTAAACCTACTTGTGACTAATAAATCAACTTCACACTTAAAAACCTTTCATACACAATTCTTCGTCTCACAAATAAAAAATGGCAACTTACGAAAGGTAGGGCAGCCATTAGAAACATAAAATCCCTCATACAATCTCTACAGTGCAGAAGGAGGCCATTTGGCCCATCTGGTCTGTACCAACTCTGACAGAATATTTTCCCAGGCTCTCTTTCCCGCCCTATCCCCATAATCCCACATTTACCATGGCGAGTCCATTTAACCCACATTCTTGGGATATAAAGGGACAATTTTACTATGTCAAATCCACCTAACCTGCACATCTTTGGACTGTGGGAGGAAACCGGAGGAAACTCATGCAGACACGAGGAGAATGTGCAAACTCCAAGTTATCCAAGGCCGGAATTGAACCTGGATCTCTGGTGTTGTGAGGCAGCAGTGCCATCATGCCTACCATTAGGAGCGTGACCTCTGGCTGTTTTTTTCTTGCTGTGCAGTCTACAGACATTGAGGTCAAATGGAGCTACCCTGGCTGAGCAAATTATCTGGGGTTTGAGGCCCCAAGTAATTATATAATGAAGGGGTGGCACGATAGCACAGTGGTCAGCACCGCTGCCTCACAGTGCCAGGGACACGGGTTCAAGTACGGCCAAGGGTGACTGTCTGTGTGGAGTTTACACGTTCTCCCTGTGTCTCCCTGGGTTTCCTCCAGGTGCTCCGGTTTCCTCCCACAGTTCGAAAGCTTAGGTTAGGTGGATTGGCCATGCTAAATTTCCTCCTAGTGTCCAAAGATGTGTAAGTTTGGGGTTCAGTGGGGTAAATACTTGGGTTTCATGGGAAATAGGTCTGGGTGTGATTTCCCCTTAGTGCCAGGGGGATTACGTGGGGTTACAAGGATAGGGTCTGGGTGGGATTATTGTTAGAGCAGATGGGCTGAGTGGCCTCCTTCTGCACTGTAGGGTTTCTATGATTCTATGAATTGGGAGCCAGTGGGTAGCACACAACAACACTATGTGATCAATACCCCAGTGTTGGAGGGTATGGCAACTCCGGCAGCTGTACTGGATGGAAATCTACATTTTACAGCTAAAGGGATCTCCTACTGTCTGACTTTCACCTCCATCAAATCTCCCTCCAAACCTCACCCAGCAGCTGCTGATACCTTGAACCATGCATTTGTCATCTCCACTTTGGCCATGTCAATACTGGTCTCCCAACTTTCAGCCAATCCCACCCTTCAAAGGTAAAAATTAAGCTCATCCACACATCACTGCCCTTGGTGAAACTCATTAACACATTGCTGTTTGTGGGAGCTTGCTATGCATATATATTCCAGTAGAACAGTAACTACACTCCAATGGTTCTAACATGCTTTGGGATGTGCTGCACCCATATTTTACTTTCTTATTTAAAATCCCACCATTTATGTTTGTGATTGGCACCCCATCTATGTGATTTTCTAACTTGGTCTCTGTAGTCATAGAATCATCGGATCCCTACAGTGCAGAAGGAGGCCACTTGGCCCATCGAGTCTGCACCAACAACAATCCCACCCAGGCCCTATCCCCACATATTTGTCCTTCCAATCCCTTTAAACTCTACATCCCATGACACTAAGGGGCAATTTAGCATGGCCAATGTGCCTAACCTGCACATCATTGGACTGTGGGAGGAAACCGGAGCACCCGGAGGAAACCCACGCAGATACGGGGAGAACATGTAGGCTCCACACAGATAGCGACCCAAGCCGAGAATTGAACTCGGGTCTCTGGAGCTGTGAGGCAGCAGTGCTAATCACTGTGTTACCGTGCCGCCCTTTTCATTCCACCTCAATGAAGAACCTTGCGGAGCTTATTTTTTAACTTAGTGACATTCTCTAAGTAAAAGTCATTATGTTCGTAGCGAGCAACTCAAACCTCATTATCCCCTCCCTTTTTCCAGTTACTTCTCTTTCCAATAGTTTCTAATCCCTTTAATGACTTCTGCCTCAGTAGCCATGTGTGGTAAGACATTCCATGTTCCACTGATCGGACATTTTCTTTATTTAGTTCATTTATTCATTAGTCATAAGTAGGCTGACGTTAACAGTGTAATGAAGTTACTGTGAAAATCCTCTAGTTGCCACACTCCGGCTCCTGTTCAGGTCCACTGAGGGAGGATTTAGTATGGCCAATGCACTTAACCAGATCATCTTTCGGACTGTGGGAGGAAACCGGAGCACCTGAAGGAAGCCCATGCAAACATGTGTAAAAAGAACAAGTTCTTCTGACATGTCCCCTTTGAATATGTGTCTGGAAGAGCTTGATATTTCAAGTTGCTAAACGGGTCACGTTGATCTTATCTCTCAGTGGGATTGGTTGCCAGCCTACGGTTAATTGTCTGGAGTTCACAGCTCAAGTGTGTTTAGTAAGTAGCCTCACAACACCAGGTTGAAGTCCAACAGGTTTATTTGGTAGTACGAGCTTTTGTGAGTGCCTGACTTGGTGAAGGAGTAGCGCTCCGAAAGCTCGTGCTACCAAATAAACCTGTTGGACTTCAACCTGGTGTTGTGAGACTACTTACTGTGCCCACCCAGTCCAACGCCAGCATCTCCACATCAACTATGTTTAATGAGGGGATATTTCCCCACAATTACACTGTGGAGCGTGCCAAGGACTGGGGAGCCGATACATTTACTAATTATTTTTCCATTTGTGAGGGGTGGGTGAGGGAGAAGAAGAAAGATTCCTGCTTGACTGTCATTAGGGAAAACATCATTTATTAAATGACCAGCAGAGAACCACTTTAGATGGTAGTACAACTGTTTATAGGAGATTGATTGACTTGGGTCGGTACACTCTGCAATGCTGCTGTGATAAATTTCTTTCTAGTATTTCCCCCTCCCCCTCTTCTCCCCTCGGTTGTTTCCCTGTTCACAAACTCGAATAGATGCTTCGTTTTGACAACCTTCACTTGCTTGAGTCAGTGACCAGCGCAATTGTTTCCCGATTAATTCATTAGGGCGACAGATTAGTGGTTTATGTCAATTGCTCTGAAGCCTGCCTTCGGCGCAGGTTGTGGTCAGAACCTGTGAACGTCCGTTGAGCTTAGATGCCGACTGTGCATTTCTGTTCACAGTGGGAAACGTTGGGATAATCCACTCAATTCCGAGTCTAGGAGCCACAGGTGGGGAGGACCTGTCCTGGTGGAAATTGACCAGTGCCAAATCACTGCAGGTGCAATTGTCCCCTTCACCTGGAGATGAAGGAAAGACCACAAACTTAAAGGGAACGAGTGCTTGGATTTGCTGCCACCGAATTTTGCTTGAAGTTTTGACATCCACTGTTCAAAGCACACTTCTTAATACCATCATTAGAGAAGGAAAGCGATTTGTATCTAACTTTAAAAAAAGTTATTAATACTATTAGTAATTTTTTTACAAGCTGGATGCGCTGTGAAATAGAAACATAGAAAATAAAAGCAGGAGTAGACCATTCGGCCCTTCCAGCTTGCTCTGCCCCCCATGTCTCAGTGGGTTTCTCCAGCTTCCCCCCATAGTCTGAAAGATGCAATGGTTAGGCGCATTCGCCGTGCTAAATTCTCCCTCAGTGAACCCGTACAGGTGCCGGAGTGTGGCGACTTGGGGATTTTCACACTAACTTCATTGCAGTGTTGATGTAAGTCTACTTATGACATTAATAAACTTTGATCATGGCTGATCATCAAATTCAATATTCTGATTTCCCCCTTCTCCCCATATCCCTTGATCCCTTTAGCCCCGAGAGCTACATCTAATTTCTTGAAATCATATGTTTTTTTGGCCTTAATTACTTTCTATTGTAATTCTTCACTGTTTGGTGAAGAAATTTCTCCTGACCTCAGTTCTAAAAGGTTTACAACCTATCCTCAAACTGTGACCTTTTGTTCTGAATTCCCCCATCCCTGGGAACATTCTTTCTGAATCTACCCTGCCTGACTTGTTAGAATTTTATAAATTTCTATCAGATCTCCTCTCACTCTTCTAAACTCCAGTGAATGTAATCTTGACTTAATGTCTCCTCATATGACAGACCCGCCATCCCAGGAATCAGCCCGGCAAACCTTCACTGTACTCCCTCAATAGCAAGGACATCCTTCCTCAGATAAAGACACCAAACAATACTCCAGGTGTGGCCTGACCAACACCCTACATAATTGCAACAAAACATCCCTATCCCTATACTCAAATCTTCTCGCTATGAAGGATAACATACAATTTGACTTCTTTACTACCTGCTGTACCTGCACGCTTATTTTCAATGACTGATGTACGAAGTCACCAAGGTCTCGCTGAGTATCCACCTCTCCCAATTTAAGTTTATTTATTAGTGTCACAAGCAGGCTTACGTTAACACTGCAATGAAATTACTGTAAAAATCCATGAGTTGCCACACTCCGGTGCCTGTTTGGGTACACTGAGGAAGAATTTAGCATGGCCAGTGCACCTAACCAGCACGTCTTTCGAAGGAAACCGGAGCACCCAGAGGAAACCTACGGAGGCACAGGGAGAACATGCAGACTCTGCACGGACAATGACCCAAGCTGGGAATCGAACCCGGGTCCCTGGCGCTGTGAGGCAGCAGTGCTAACTGTGCCACTGTGCCATTGCATCGCCCTCCCCCATACCCCCCTGACCCTCTTCACCAATGCAGAAACTCAGAGAATTCCATAAATCAGGCTACTCAGAAATAACTTCCAATTTCCCAGCTGTGAATATTTGTGAAATATGTACATTTAAAATTGCAACAACTGCATTTATATATAACGTCTTTAACCTCGTAAAGTGTCCCAGGATGCTTCACAGCAGCATTCTCAAACAAAAGATGACACAGAGACATGCAGGAATATATTAGACCCGTGATCAATGGTTTGGTCAATTTAGTTTGGGAGGGAACTCTGGAGTTTTAGGCCCAAACAGCTGAAGGCGTGTCCGGTAACGGAAGAGTGATTAAAACTGGCGATGTTCGAGGGGCCAGAATTGGAGGGGTGCAAACCTGGAGAGTTAGAGGAGGTTACAGTGAGTGGCGGGGAGGGGAGGGGGTGGTGGGGGGACGGGGGGTATTTGGGGGGTGGGGGGGAAAGAGATCATAAAGGAAGGTGAAGACAAGATTGATAAATGCTGAAATGGAAACATTGAGAGACCAGGAGCCAGTGCAGGTCAGTGAGCACTGGGGAGACCGGGGATTTCTGGATGATCCCAATAAAGTGAACTGAATTACTTCTAGAATCCCCACAGTGCAGAAGGAGGCCATTTGGCCCATTAAGTCTGCACCGACCACAATCCCACCTAGGCCCTATTCCTGTAACCCCACATATTTATCCTGCCAGTCCCCCTGACACTAAAGAGCAATTTAGTATGGATATTCCACCTAATCTGCACATCTTTGGAGTGTGGAAGGAAACCGGAGAACCCGGAGGAACCCCACGCAGACATGGGGAGAATGTGCAAACTCTGCACAGACAGTGACCTGAGGTCAGGAATTGAACCTGGGTCCCTGTGAGGCAGCAGCGCTAACCATGTTGTGCACTAAGGGTGCGATGACTGTCAACAATTTAAATTTTCTTTTGTTTCTGAAAATAAATTGGTTTCTCAAATGAGTTCAACAAGGAAATGTACCCGGACTGGCTACTTATCCCCAGGTTTTGCAATAATGTTTGAACACCACTCAGGAATACAGAGGATCACGGGTGTGCAGAGCTCAAGCATTCCACACATAACGCTTCACCCTGAAAGAGTACCCTGGGGACTGTTTACAGGCTGCCAAGGAACAAGAGAAAGCTTGTACGGCCATCCTAAATACACTGTCAAGAATACCATTTCAAGAGACATCGATAGCAAAAGTTGTTACAGTTTGGAATTAACCCACCAAAAGCTTGAGATGATTAGATTAGCTTCTGTGCTCAGCTTCCAGTTACCTTGGCCTGATAACCTTGGGCGGCACGGTAGCACAGTGGTTAGTATTGCTGCTTCACAGCTCCAGGGTCCTGGGTTCGACTCCTGGCTCAGATCACTGTCTGTGTGGAGTTTGCACATTCTCCTCGTGTCTGTGTGGGTTTCTTCCAGGTGCTCTGGTTTCCTCCCACAGTCCAAAGATGTGCGGGTTAGGTTGATTGGCCATGCTAAGAAATTGCCCCTTAGTGTCCAGGGATGTGTAGGTTAGAGGGATTAGTGGGTATAATATGTAGGGATATGGGGGTTGGGCCTGGGTGGGATTGTGTCTGGTGCAGACTCAATGGGCTGAAGGGCCTCTTTCTGCACTGTGAAGTTCTATGATTCAATCTGTGATTCTACGATAATGTGCGGCATAATATTCTGTCCTGCTTTCTGATGAGTGTGTGTGTCATCTTGTATGTAAGTCTTGTAAGGGTGGCATGGTGGCACAATGATTAGCACTGCTGCCTCACAGCGCCAGGGTCCCAGGTTCAATTCTTGGGTAACTGTCTGTGTGGAGTTTGCTCTTTCTCTCCATGTCTGTATGGGTTTCCTCCGGGTGCCCCAATTTCCTTCCATGCTCCAAAGATGTGCAGGTTTGGTTGTTTGGCCATGCTAAATTCACCCTAATGTTGGGGGATGAGCAGGGTAAATGCGTGGGGTTAGGGGAATAAGGCCTGGGTGGGATTGTTGTCGGTGCAGACTCATTGGGCCAAATGGCCTCCTTCTGTACTTATAGGGATTGTACGTCTAGAGAGTGGCTTAGCCTGTAGAACTGAGTTGAAAGAATAATTTATTTTTCATTTAAAGACTCGGACGAATGGATGTTTGTTGGTTAAGGGGCTGTAGGAGGTATTGTGCTGCAGAGGATAGTGACCCTACCTCTGGGCCACGAGCTCTGGGTTCGAGTGCCACTCCAGGACCTGATGGCCATGGAAGGTGTGTTCATAACATGGCCAAACACATTGATTATCAGCCCGTAAATCCTTCCAATAAAGCTGATGGCAGGCAGTAAGAGTTTCCTGTTCAGTAGCACTGCAGAAGGCAACGGCAAAACCACTGCCGTACTTTGCCATGCATAATCATGGACCAATCCAATGGAAGTCATGGTTCCAATGCTCTCTTAGGGTTTGGTACCTGGTATCATAGAAACATAGAAACTAGAAGCCGGAGGCCATTTGGCCCTTCGAGCCTGCTCCACCATTCATTATGAAAGAGCTGATCATCGAATTCAATATCCTGGTTCCTCCCCCCTTCCCCCCATATCCCTTGATCCCTTTAGCCCCAAGAGCTATATCTAATTTCTCCTTGAAGTCAGACAATGTTTTGGCCTCAACTACTTTCTGTGGGAGTGAACTCCAGACATTCACCACTCCCTGGGTGAAGAAATTTTCCCTCACCTCAGTTCTAAAAGGTTTACCCCTTATCCTCAAATTATGACTCCACATTCTGGATTCCCCCACCACTGGGAACATTCTTTGTGAATCTACCCTCTCTAACCCTGTTAGAATTTTATGAGTTTCTATGAGATCCCCTCTCACTCTTCTAAACTCCAGTGAATATAATCTCAACCGACTTAGTCTCTCCTCACATGATAGTCTTGCCATCCTAGGAATCAGCCTGGTAAACCTTCGCTGTATTCCCTCTATAGCAAGGTTATCCTTCCTCAGGTAAAGACACCAAAACTGCACGTAATACTCCAGGTATGGCCTCACCAATTATATAACTGCAGCCACACATCCCTGTCCCTATACTCAAATCCTCTTGCTATGAAATCCAACATACCATTTGCCTTCTTTACTGCCTGCTGTACCTGAACACTTACTTTTAGCAATTGATGTGGGGGGACACCAAGATCTCGCTGAGTACCCACCTTTCCCAATTTATACCCATTCAAGTAATAATCTGCCTTCCCATTGCTACCAAAGCAGATAACCTCACATTTATCTACATTATACTGCATGTGCCATGCAGATGTCCACACACTCTGGGTGTTATGGTGGCACAATGGTTAGCACTGCTGCCTCACAGTGCCAGGGAACCTGGTTCGATTCATGGCTTGGGTCACTGTCTGTGTGAAGTTTGCGTGCTGTCCCTGCATCTGCGTGGGTTTCCTCCGGATGCCCCGGTTTCCTCCCGTACTGCAAAGACGTGCTGGTTAGGTGCTTGGCTATGCTAAATTCCCCCTCAGTGTACCGGAACAGGCACCGGAGTGTGGCGACTGGGAGATTTTCACAGTAACTTCATCACAGTGTTAATGTAAGCCTACGTGCGACTAATAATTTAAGGGGCAGCATGGTGGCACAGTGGTTAGCATTGAAGACTCACAGCTCCAGGAACCTGTGTTCGATTTCTGTCTGAGTGGAGTCTGCACATTCTCCCCGTGTCTGCGTGGGTTTCCTCCGGGTGCTCTGGTTTCCTCCCACAGTCCAAAGATGTGTGGGTTAGGTTGATTGGCCATGTTAAATTGCCCCTTAGTGTCCAGGGATGTTTAGGTCAGAGGGATTAGCGGGGTAAATGTGTGGGGATAGAGCCTGAGGTGGGATTGTGGTGGGTGCAGACTCGATGGGCCGAATGGCCTCCTTCTGCACTGTAGGGATGCCATAGTTTCTATCCTCCTCATAGCTCATCCTCCCACCCAACTTTGTATCAGGCATACTAAGAGATAGGGAACCAAAGCAGGCAATTAGCTGGTGTTTTCCATGGACCATGCCCTGATTGAATGGTGGAATATCCTTTGGGGATGAATAAACTTCTCCTATTCCTATCACTACCTTTGCTTTCCACCTTCCGAACTCATGGAAGATGCCGGAGGCATGGTTTGCATTCTTTATTAAGCGCATTAAGCAATTTATCATGATTAAAGCTAATTATTGGAACGGAGCTACACTTGCTTAATATAGCAGTGAAAAGCAGCAAGTAGCAGCTTGTCAATGAGATAATTTTACTAAAACTGGCGAGCTGTTTAAATGACAACACAAGTGTTGGGAAACGTGTTGATTGAATGTGGAAGCAGCCTGCACAAAGAATTCTTGAGGCAAAGAGCAAGGATTCATTGCAGGGGAAACTGAAGAAGCACGTGTGGGAGAAAGGGATAGACATTGATGATGATCAGACAAGGGGTTGGATCTAATGGAGGCAGGGGTGAGGCAAACTGCTCCCCACTGCCACCCACCAGGAAGGGACAGTAAGAAGTCCTGGGCCATGATATGGAGATGCCGGCTTTGGACTGGGGTGGGCACAATAAGAAGTCTTACAACACCAGGTTAAAGTCAAAGAGGTTTATTTGGAATCATGAGCTTTCGGAGCACTGCTCCTTCATCAGGTGAGTGGAGGAAGTCATATTGGCCACCAAATGTGAGTGTCATCCACTCACCAATGAATGAGCAGCATTCCGAAAGCTTGTAATTCTAAATAAACCCATTGGGCTTTAACCTGGTGTTGTGAGACTTCTTACTGTGCCCACCCCAGTCCAACACCGGCATCTCCACATCATGGCCCAGGGAGCAATGTGGCTCCTAAGCTAACAGAAAAGCTTGCCCTACAAGGATAATATGCTGGGGGAGGAATGAACAAGCTGAGGGTCAGACTTCTGCCCCTCACTGGACAGGAGGTCCTAACTTTTGGAGCTGCTAGCCAATAGGATTGACTGACAGTTCCCGCAGCACCAGCAGCACTCAGTAGTGGGTGCTGCAAGAGGGCCAACTCATGGAAACCATTGTTGGCATCTGGACTGTGTTTTGAGGACAAGAAAGGATGTCCTAGGAAAGGGGTGAGGTCAGTGGGAGCAACATTCTGGAAGCTAGGTAGGGAGGAACAGAGTGTGGGGGTAACATCCTGGGGATTCATAAAATCCTTACAATGCACAAAGATGCCATTTGGCCCATCAAGTCTGCACTGACTTCCCAAAGAGAGTCCAAAGTGGACCCAGGCTCACCTCTCCATGGCTAATCCATTGAACCTACACATCTTCGGGCTGTGGGAGGAAACCTGAGTCCTCGGAGGAAACCCACGTAGACGCAGGGAGAATGTGCAAACTCCATACAGACAGTGACCCAAGGCCAGAATCAAACCTGGGCCCTTGGCGCTGTGAGGCAGCAATGTTACCCATTGTGCCTCACAGCCTCCAATGTGCACAGGGCACTCCCTAAATAATGCATCCCTCTTCCTTCCCATCCTTTACATAAAATTGTCAAAGCTTTTCCATTCTTGTCCACCTGACATTGCCCAGTGTATGATGACAGTGGAGATGGTTTGAGGACCTTAATTAAATAGAGAACAATTGGCCAATTCAAGATCTCAATACACCCAAGCGTTGGTGAGCTTGGAGGTGCCTTACCCATCACTCATATTATGGGAAGTCAGGGATAGACAGGAACGCCGTGGGCTAGCGACTCATCATATTTTACATGCGACCCTCACCCACCCCACCCCATTGTACCAAAGGTATGTCTGACAGTGGTTGTTACAGTCTAGCTCATTGAGTTACATCAGGTCTGCAGCACAGAAATGAGCCATTTAGCCCAACTGGCCATAACATTAATGCACAACAGGAAAGAGGAGACTGATGGGTGAACTGTTCTGACCTCCAATAACCTTTCAGATCAAGTCAGAGTTTGCTGGGGTAAACAGAGAGAAAATGTCTGCATTCATGGGACAGACCAGAGCCAGAGGATATAAATATAAATCACTAAAACATTCAGGAGGGAATTCAAGATAAATGCATTTAATGGAAAGCTCATAAACACATGTGCTGTGTTATGTTAACAAAACATGAAAGAAATCCAAACTTCATTCTTTTCCTGCTTTTTTTAATGGACTTTTGCTGAACAACTGGATGGCTGCTACAAGTCACATGACTCAAGCATGGCCATCTGTTCTGGAAGAATCCAACAAAGATTACAAAAATAAAGGTTCCTCTCTCACCTTTGTGGAACCTCACACCTTGTCGTAAGACCATTCAATCACAAAACTGACTGACAAAAGATAAGCTGACTGCAGTCTGGATAGTAACAATAAAGTTACTATCCAGGCCACCTGATGAAGGGCCAAACACCAAAAGCTAATGGTGTTTACTACCAAATAAACCTGTTGGACTTTAACCTGGTGTTGTGAGTCTTCTTACTGTGCTTACCCCAATCCAACGCCGGCATCTCCACATCATAGTAACAACAAAGTCAGAGTTATTGAAACTCGTTATGCCTGAAGATGTATTAATGCCCACCATTTTACTCCCAAGGAACACAGTGGATATTACCTAGATGCTTGCGAGGCTGTGATTAACTCATTAATGGTCCATGTCACATGATTCCAAGTCTCAAACCTTTTAGCTTATTTCAAAATTACATTTCTAGCATTTGCAGCTGCTTTAACAGTAACCAGAAAGATCTGTCAACCCGTCTCCAAGCTGACCAGGTAGCTGGCTGTAATAAATCCTCGGAAGCTGAAGCCCCTTCACCAGTATTCCTTTATTTACAAAGTTGGCTGTTTGGATCATCGATTTGGCCCTTAATCCAGGGGCATTTTTCGGGGTCCTTAATCAGGGGGCCCTTAAATTTGGACATTTTTTTGTTGCCCAACCAAATAACCAAATTAACTTAGGGACAACTCAAAAAGGGGCAACTCCCTAACAGGAAGGGAACCGCCCGAAACAATAGACAAAGCGGAAAGGAAACTTAAAACATCAGTTTAAAATGTGATTAAAGGGGTCAATAATACACACCTGTCCCTGCGGTGCCCAGCGGGCATGGAAGGCATTAATGATACTCTCGGACACTGCATGTTCCCTCTCCAGGGACATCTGTACCCTTGATCAGGGAGTTTATATATAAGCAGGCTAACCTCAATTGCCTGATTAAACCGTTACACATCCCTCAGAGCCTGTTTCATTTTAAAACTCTCTGATAACAAACTGCCAGGTGATCCATGCACAGGAATCACATCACACTGTGTCAGCAATCAAACTTTTGCATTGCTGTTTCCAATCTGAAACTCATCTAGATGGACTCTGCCATAAAGGAAGCATCCTCTGGACTTTGAGTTCTCAAACTCAACAACACGGGAACTAATATTCGTTGCTGTATTTCTTTTATTGTTTTATTCACAATTGTAAAAGTTCCCTCTTTTCTGTCCCTCCTTGCTGTATATATATGTGTGACCTTTCAGATCATGAAAGGATTTGATAGGATAGTCAGGGAGAAAATGTTTCCATTTATGTGCGTGCACACCTGTTTATGTGTGTGTACACGCACACATGTTTTTCTGTGTGTGTGTGCATGTGCACCCCTGTGTACACGAATGCATGTGTGCACGCGTGCACCTGTGCACATGTTTATGCACGCACACACATGTGTACATAAAATTTTAAAGTTTATTTATTAGTCACGTGTAAGGCTTACATTAACACTGCAATGAAGTTACTGTGAAATTCCCCAAGTCGCCACATTTCGGCACCTGTTCGGGTACATTGAGGGAGAATTTATCATGGCCAATGCACCTAATCAGCACGTCTTTCGGACTGTAGGAGGAAATCGGAGCACCAGGAGGAAACCCACACAGACACGGGGAGAACTTGCAGTCTCCACACAGGCAGTGACCCGAGCCGTGAATCGAACCTGAGTCCCTGAGGCCGCAGTGTTAACTACTGTGCAGCCCTAGACAGAGAGGCAGAGGGTAAATAAGTTCAATTTTCCTCTCTCCTGTCCATAACAGCCATAATTTTGTGGAGAAAAGCTAAACGATAGCAGGACACATCCCACTTCGCTCGTCCAGAGATTGTAGATACCAGTCTGAAAGGACCTAACCTCAGGGAGCCTCCAATACTTGTGGTTACCCAGGTTCACCGGACAGGACATGCAATGCCAGAAAGGATGGTGGCAGCAGGTCTGACAGCAACTTTAAAAGGGAGTTGGATAAATTCTTGTGAACAAAATAAAATGCAAAGCCACTGAGGGGGAGCAGGAGAGTGTGACTGATTGATAACACTAATAGACCTTCTGCCTGTTCTAGCTATGACTAACATACCCAGAGGGGCACAGGGTTTACAGTGTTACCTGAAGCTTCCAGTAAGCCTGGAGTATTATAGTTCAATGCCAGCAATCTGATCCATCAGAAAGGATCATCTCAACCTCAAGACTGACTGAAATGAACTTGGCGAATGATATCCCTTCCCTGATATACCCAGCCCAGCTTCCAATAAAAGAGACCATCCATTCATTGGATACAATCACAGTTTATTCATGGTGGTCATGTCTGGTATTTATGGATGGAGAGGTGCACTGTCAAAGGTACAATTGAATTAAAAGTTTGTTGGCATCTCGTTGGGGAGTGCCCAGAAGTGTTCATGGTATCTTACCAGTCATTCAGTCCATTGTTTCTGTGCTAGCTATCTGGAGGAGCTACCAATTAGACCCGCTTCCCTCTTCTCTCCCCATAGCCCTGTAATTTTCTTCCCGTACCAAATAGCTAACCAGTGTTCCGACCAAGCATGCTTGGTTTCATTGGTCAGAACATTGAATAGATCTTGTTGAAGTTGTACAAGACATTGGTAAGGCCACACTTGGAATACTGTGTACAGTTCTGGTCATCTTATTGTAGAAAGGATATTATTAAACTAGAAAGAGTGCAGGATGCTACCGGGACTTGATGGTTTGTGTTATAAGGAGATGTTGGACAGACTGGGATTTTTTTCTCTGGAGCATAGGAGGCTTAGGGTTGATCTTATAGAGATCTATAAAATAATGAGGGGCACAGATCAGCTAGATGATTAATATCTTTTCCCAAAGGTAGGGGAGTAAAATTGAGGGCATAGGTTTAAGATGAGAGGGGCGAGATACCAAAAGGTCCAGAGGGGCAATTTTTTCACGCAGAGGGTGGTGAGTGTCTGGAACGAGCTGCCAGGGGCAGTAGTAGAGGCGGATACAACTTTGTCTTTTAAAAAGTGTTTGGGGTAAGATGGGGATAGAGGGATATGGACCAGAAGTGGTCAATTGGGACTAGCTTAAGGGTTTAAAAAAAAAGGGCGGCATGGACAAGTTGGGCCGAAGGGCCTGTTTCCATTCTGTAAACCTCTATGACTCTAAGTCTCTTTTTAAAGTTACTGGTGTCACAGCCCCACTGGACAGCACATCCCAGCTCACAGCAACCTGCTATGTAAACTAACAGATTCCTTATCAGCTCTTTGATTCTTTTGCTAATTATCTCATATTGTTTGGGCATCCAGCGAATGTATGGCTAATGTAGGGAGGTCTATGCAGTTTAGTGAGTGCTGTTTATATCGGCTGCAGATTGAACCTTTGCAGTTTTTTTATATTCACTCACGGGGATGTGAGTGTCGCTGGCAAGGCTAGCGTTTATCGCACATCCCAAATTGTGCTTGAGCATGTGGTGATATGTCACCTTGGATACAGCTGAGTGCCATACGCGGTCTTTCCAGGGGGCAGTTAAGTATCAACAATATCACCATGACTCTGGAGTCACATAGGCCTAGATTCTCGTGAAGTCATGGAGACTTCCAGAACCTTTATAAATGGTGAGCTGGACACAGATCAGGGAGTTTAATCCCCATTTCCGACAGATCCTATTTCAATGCAGGGTGTGCTGAGTAAGAACGCTTCTCATCTCTACTGAACTCGGAAAGGTCGCTATGGGCCCTGAAATTCTTCAAGGCCATTTTGAGACGGGCAGAATGGCTTAGCTAATTATCCCAACATCTGTAGGCCAAAATGTAATTCTCAGGCCCCCATGAATGAATTAATGGTAACCTCACAATTCCACCCATACTCAGCTGATGAATGAGTTCCATTTTGGGTCTTGTAATTAAGTTCAGGGAATCAGGAGAACACCCCGAGGGGAGCTGATTATGGCAGGATGTGGCCTTCAGAAGTATTGTGGAGCTGGGAGAAGGAAAGCTCTCAACTTCCCAAAATAATTAAAGTTTTATTTTTCGCTGGAGGGTTGGTTTCTATGCAGCATTCTTGAGTTAAGTCAGTCTGACCAGGGGAAACCATTTTGACATGTGGTCCTTCAATCGGCTAGTCTCCCTAACCTGCACATCTTTGGACACTGAGGGATAATTTAGCATGGTCAATCCAACCAACCTGCACATCTTTGGACACTGAGGGACAGTTTAGCATGGCCAATCCATCTAACCTGCACATCTTTGGACACTGAGGGACAACTTAGCATGGCCAATCCATCTAACCTGCACATCTTTGGATGCTGAGGGATAATTTAGCATGGTCAATCCACCTAACTTGTACATCTTTGGACACTGAGGGACAATTTAGCATGGTCAATCCATCTAACCTGCATATCGTTCGACACTGAGGGACAATTTAGCATGGCCAATCCACCTAACCTGCACATTTTTGGACACTGAGGGACAATTTAGCATGGCCAATCTACCTAACCTGCACATCTTTGGACAGCAAGGGACAATTTAGCATGGCCAATCCACCTAACCTCCATACCTTTGGACAGCAAGGGATAATTTAGCATGGCCAATCCACCTAACCTGCACATCTTTGGCGTGTGGGAGGAAACTGGAGCACCCAGAGGAAACCCATACAGACATAGGGAGATTGATACAAAGTCTACACAGAGAGTCATCCGAGTTCAGAATTGAACTTGGGTCCCTGGCACTGTGAGGCAGCAGTGCTAACCATTGGTGCAGTGAGGGAATTCCAGAGTTCTGGACTTCAACAACGGAAGGCACAGCCATCAATTTGAGAGGAAATAAAGTCAGAGATGCTTGAAGGGTCAGAATTGGAAGAATGCAGAGACTTTGAAGGAGATGTGACTGGAGGAGGTCACAGGGATCATTATCAAGAGAGCATAACACCTGATTTTGAAGATTACCCTGGAATTGGACATGACCCATCTGATGGATCTCTTGCGCAGATTGGGCCCAGGCTCCCCACTGTTAGAGTAGTCAATGTCAGACCATCTGTTCTGCATCTACAGGCATCCTGTTCAGCTCAGAAATAAGTGTAAACACTGGGCTATTATTTTTTTAATTAAAATGTAGCAATGCTAATTATGTCTTTGTACCTTTGTCTATTTCACCGCAATATGTCACCACAATCAGGCAGTAGCTTTGCGAGAAGAAAGCAGAACAGAAGTAGAATGTGTGAGGACAATAAATTCACAGTGTAGGGACATGACGTGTTTAGCAAGTTGAAGGTTGTGCACGTGATGCTTGAAAGTTTAAAATGATTAAGCGAATTTGGGGATTTACATCAATCCAACTAAAGTAGGATTAGAGAGAATGATTAAAGGCCTATTTTCCACTTTAGCTGTCAGTTTTGAGCTAATAATATAAATATTCTAATATCTTTAAAAAGAAAAATTGTGGTTAAACTCCCTTAATTATCCAGATAATTCAGAAGGCTTTCACAACTCCTCACATAACAGATGACTACGTAAAGTTAAAGCACGTGGGATTGCAGTAATGTCTTGAGATGGATAGAAAGCTGGTTAGCAGATAGGAAGCAAGGGCTGGCATAAATGTTTTTTTTTCTGATTGGGGCAGTCAGTGAGCAGTGGGATCCCGCAGGGATCTGTGTTTGGACCCCAACTGTTCACATTATATATATTTAATGATTTGGAAGACTGGATGACTGAATGTATTATCTCTAAATTTGCAGATGATACAAAGTTGGGTAGGAGGGTGAGCTGTGAGGAGGCTGCAGAGATGCTTCAGCGTGATTTGGACAGGTTGAGTGTATGGGCATCTGTGTGGCAGATACAGTATAATGTGGATAAATGTGAGGTTATCCACTTTCGTAGTAATAATAGGAAGACAGATTATTACTTGAATGGGTGTGAATTGAGAGAGGTGGACACGCAGTGAGAACTTGGTGTCCTTGTGCATCAGTTATTGAAGGTAAGCACGCAGGTACAGCAGGTAGTAAAGAAGGCAAATGGTATGTTGGCCTTCATAGCAAGAGGATTTGAGTATAGGCATAGGGATATTTTACCGCAATTGTACAGGGCACACCTGGAATATTGTGCGCAGTTTTGGTGTCCTTATCTGAGGAAGGATGCCCTTGCTATAGAGGGAGTACGTTGAAGGTTTACCAGGCTGATTCCTGGGATGGCGGGTACGTCATAGGAGGAAAGACTAAGTCGATTAGGATTATATTCACTCGAATTTAGAGGAGTGAGAGGGGATCTCATAGAAACTTATAAAATTTTAACAGGGTTAGACAGGGCAGAGTCAGTAAGAAATTTCCCAATGGTGGGGGAATCCAGAACTAGGGGTCATAGTTTGAGGATAAAGGGTAAACCTTTTAGAACTGAAGTGAGAAGAAATTTCTTCATCCAGAGGGTAGTGAATTTGTGGAATTCACTACCACAGAATGTAGTTGAAGCCAAAACGTTGTGTGATTTCAAGAAAAAAATTAGATAGAGTTCTTGGGATCAAGGGTTATGGGGAGAAGTGGGGAAATCAGAATTTTGAATTTGATGATCAGCCATGATCAAAATGAATGACGGAGCAGGCTCGAAGGGCCAAATGGCCTACTCCTGCTTCCAGTCTTGATGTCCCTATAATCCAGTTGAGCACTAACTGATAATGGAACCTGAGGTTCTCTGGTTCAGTTTTGATTGGTGGTCACACTGGCCACAATTCACCCGTTTGGAATCTAAGTGCCCCCTCCAGCGGGTAAACTGGGATCTTCCCAAAGGCTGTGAGGTGGGATTCAGACTGACCCGAGATCAGGGTGTCCTGATCTCCATGCTGATAGACAAGGCCCCCCTCCCCCCACCGTGGAATTGCTGAACCCTCCACTGACTAGAGGAGCATCATCCACCCCTCATCACAGAGGGGCACTCTCCACCCCACCACGCAGAGGATGGGTACTCCTGCCCCCTCCCCCTCACCCCACCATAGCACGCAGGCATGAGGATGACCCAACAACTCCTCCCAGCCAGTGACCTCAATGGCCTCCTCCCACAAGGAGGCACTACCAGATTAACCCTCTTCAGAATCCCCCTCACAACCCTCAATGCCAATGTTGCCCTGGCACCCTGGCAGGGACACCCTGACCAGGCACCTTGTACTCCAAGGGTGCCAAGGAGGTAGGTGCAGCGCCCATGTGCTCCTACTGCCAGGCTGTAGAAGGAGGGTTCCCCAAGGGTCTTGGGGATTGGGTGGTCTTGGGCTGGGAGCAAGGGTTTGGCCTTGGCACTAACCCTGGCACAGGGATTTTTTTTGGCTAGACTGCCCCACCCAGCCCTGGGAAACCTGAATTCACTCCCAGAATGGTGACTTCAGGCATCACTCTGATCAAAGTCTTCACTCTGGTTTGTGAACTGTGGAAAATTTGAAGTGAGCTGGTCACTTTAATCCACTGGCAGACATCCAAATCCCAGCAGCACTCAGTCCTGAAGAAAGAATTCCCCTTTCTCTCTCTCGGAAGCTGGAGAGATGTGAGGAGACAGCCTTTCAAGTCCTCTGACTGACAGGAGAAGTCACTTTCACTGGGACAGGGAGAGCAGGGAGAGTTGAGGGTGGGGGGGGGAGGTGGAATTCGATTCTACCTCAACTCCTCACTCAACCCCATTTTTTAACATTGCATTCATTCTTCATCTCTGAGCCTTCTTAGAAAGCTCAAATCCTTGGAAATCCTTTGAAGTTCTTTGTTTTCCTTTGAAAACCTTTGCTGTCACTCAATGTCATGGTGCAGCCTAACACACCTTTGATTGACAGTCTAATGGTTTTTACACAGTATGTAGGGTGTATATTTCTCTTCCACGTTTGAATGCAATTGAATTACTCCCACCCCTGCACCCCCAACCCCCATCACCACCCATTAATTTGATTTGATTTGATTTTTATTGTCACATTTATTAACACACAGTGAAAAGTATTGTTTCTTGCATGCTATACAGACAAAACATACCGTTCATAGAGAAGGAAAGGAGAGGGTGCAGAATGTAGTGTTACAGATATAGCTAGGGTGCAGAGAAAGATCAACTTAATGTGAGGTAAGTCCATTCAAAAGTCTGACAGCAGCAGGAAAGAAGCTGTTCTTGAGTCGGTTGGTATGTGTCCTTAGGCTTTTGTATCTTTTCCCATCGGAAGAAGGTGGAAGAGAGAGGTGCATGGGGTTCTTAATTATGCTGGCTACTTTGCTGAGGCAGCGGGAAGTGTAGACAAAGTCAATGGATGGGAGGCTGGTTTGCGTGAAAGATTGGGCTACATTCATGACCTTTTGTAGTTCCTTGCGGTCTTGGGCAGAGCAGGAGCCCATACCAAGCTGTGATACAACCAGAAAGAATGCTTTCTATGGTGCATCTCTCAAAGTGGGTGAGAGTCACAGCAGACATACCAAATTTCCTTAGTCTTCTGAGAAAGTAGAGGCATTGGTGGGCTTTCTTAACTATTGTTCCAAAATGCAATGTTTATTCAAAAGAGGACCTGAGAGTATTTAGCTGCTTTCAGGTTGCCTGCAGCTATGAACCAGAAACATTCAAATTGGCTTAACCAACCTATTCATACCAGGTTTGGGTGGGAACCTGATCAGGGTTGTCAGGGTGGACTGGGTGAATGATAACGGGAATCCCGCTTTGCCCCGATGCCCTATTCAGCGGGACGTTGGGATTCTCGCCAGTGGTGAACTGGGCCTCCATTTACCATCCTCTAGTCATTAAAAGTGGAGCGAATGGTGAAGGCTTCATTGCAGATCAGCCATGATTTTATAGGATGGTGGAACAGTCTTGAGGAGCCAAGTGACCTCCTCTTTCTCCTCCTTGTTTACTGACCTCCCTATGCCTGACTTCACCTCAGGGTAAAACAAATCACATTAAGGTGAGTCATGTGATCCAAGAACCTGTATCATCCCAAGACTGAGGGTTGGAATTCTCCGACCTCACCCCAGCTAAGGTTTCTCCAGTCCCGCTACAGTCAACGGGGATTTGACTGAGCGTCATATTCTCCATTCTCACTGGCAGTGGCAGCAGGGTGTTAACGGCCGGAGAACTTGGAAAGAAAATGATTCATTCTCAGAGTGTGAGATCACTGGCAAGGCTGACATTTGTAGTCCATCCTAAGTTATCCCAAGAAGGCGGCAGTAACCCTCTCCCTGAAGCACTGGTGATGACTGGATACAGTTGGGTGGGAGTGAGGAGAGGGATGAGACCGATGTTCTTTTTACTATTCCAGCAGCAAGGCTGTGTAGATTTTCAAAATGATGGCACATGTGTAGAAGGTGGATATATCCGACAAGATTGTGCATCAGGCCTCGATTGGGTTAAAACCAAAGTGAAAATCAGGCCAAATGCAGCTCAGACAATTTACAGGTTGTTCTGACAGGAATCAGGACTTACTAAGTGTCCATTCTTACTGGTTCAGTAGGCATTGGCAACCCTCCAATAGAACATACATGGTGATTATTCTTCAACTGGTAACACTCACATCTCTGAATCTGAAGCTCAGCCTCAGGCCCACTCCAGCCTCAGACCCTACTCCAGATTCAGGCCTTACTCCAGATTCAGGCCCTATTCCAGATTCAGGCTGTATTCCAGGCTCTATTCCTGAATCTGGAGTAAGGCCCTGTTCTAGATTCCGGCCCTGTTCTAGATTCCGGCCCTGTTCTAGATTCAGGACCTGCTCCAGATTCAGGCCCTACTCCAGATTCAGGCCCTACTCCAGATTCAGGCCCTATTCCAGATTCAGGCCTTACTCCAGATTCAGGCCCTACTCCAGATTCAGGCCCCATTCCAGATTCAGGCCTCACTCCAGATTCAGGCCTCACTCCAGATTCAGGCCCTGTTCTAGATTCAGGCCCTACTAAGATTCAGGCCTTACTCCAGATTCAAACCCTGCTCCAGATTCAGGCCATACTCCAGATTCTGGCCTTACTCCAGATTCAGGCTTTACTCCATATTCAGGCCGTACTCCAGGACTTGAGCATAGACTCAAAACTGATGCTCCAATGGAGTGCTGCATTGTCAGAGTTTCTAGCTTTGGCTTTGAAACATTGCTCAGGTAGATATAGAAGTTCCTCTCACCACGAGACAATAGCTGACATGTCCTCAGGATGATCCAAAGCACTCCATGGCTAAACGACTAGGTTTTGAAGTGTTAACCTTATTATCTGTGGGCAACGTCCAGTTTGTACAGCACTAGGCCCCACAGCAAAGCGGTAAATGAATTATCAACCTGTTATGGTGCCGTCCATGGAGGGATAAATGTCACCTGGTACACCAGGACCGTTCTTCTACCTTTCTTCAAATATTGGCACGTAGATGTTATTCACTGTGCGCTGGTAGTGGAAGGAGTGAATGTTTAAGGTGGTGGAGGAGGTGCAGATCATGGAGGAGAGAAATGGATGAGTTTAGGGAAGGAATTCTGAAGCGCTGAGGCCCAGAGAACTGAAAACACTGTCACCAATGCTGAGGCAAAGAGCAGAGATTGAAACTGTTCCAAAATGAAAGCAGAAAATGTTTGGAGCCCAAATCAGCATCTGAAAAGAGAAAAAGCAGTCCAGTGTTTCAAGTAGAAACACTACATCAACTTGTGTTGGCTCTCATGATGGAGATCAAAGGCGTTCTGGAGGCCTGTTCTCTTGAATAACAGCTGTTTAGAAGATGCAAAAATATTTCCTGCAAATTGATTCAACTAACAGCTCTACAAAGTGCCTTCCCTTTGCCTTTAATGAGAACAGTCACGACTGTTTGATCTTGCGTCTGATCAACAAGTGAGTGCTCTGTCTCTCTCACTCTCTCTCCCTCTCATTGACCACCAAGCCCTTGGCAACGAGCACTTCCTCAAGCACCACGTCGCATCCAGCAGCAAGCCGGGAAAATAATGACCAGCGTGAAAAATTAATCTGGGAAATCTATAAATATTACGCGTGGAAGCCCAGATCCAAAGAAACCCGACGTTATTCAGGGTTGTTTCATTTCAATGTCACATCTGGGGTGGCACAGTGGTAGTCATGATGAGGAGATGCCAGCGTTGGGCTGAGGTAAACACAAAAAAAAGTCTCACAGCGTCAGGTTAAAGTCCAAAGGTTTATTTGGTAGCAAACACCACTAGCTTTCGGGGCTTTGTTTCTTTGTCAGGTGAGTGGAGAGTTCTGACCACAAACAAGGCATATAAAGGCACACACTCAGTTTACAGAATACTGGTTAGATACTAATCAATACTAATACTAATCAGTAACCTGAGTGTGTGCCTCTATGTGTCCTGTTTGTGATCAGAATCCCCCATTCACCTGACGAAGGGGAAAAGCCCCAAAGGCTAGTGGCGTTTGCTACCAAATAAATCTTTGGACTATAACCTGGTGTTGTGAGACTTCTTACTGTGGCACAGTGGTTAGCACTGCTGCCTCACAGCATCAGGGACCTGGGTTCAGTTCCCAGCCTGGGCAGGAGTTCACACACTCTCCCCATGTCTGTGTGGGTTTCCTCCATGTGCTCCGGTTTTCTCCCATATCTAAGGAAGGATGTGCTGGTCTTGGAGAGGGTCCAGGAGAGGTTCACAAGAATGATCCCACAAATGAAGAGCTTGTTGTTATGGCAACGGTTGAGGACTCTGGGTCTGTACTCATTGGAGTTTAGAAGGATGGGGGGGGTTCTTATTAAAACTTACAGGATACTGCGAGGCCTGGATAAAGTGGACGTGGAGAGGATGTTTCCAATTGTAGGAAAAACTAGAACCAGAGGGCACAACCTCAGGCTAAAGGGACGATCCTTTAAAACAGAAATGAGGAGGAATTTCTTCAGCCAGAGAGTGGTGAATCTGTGGAACTCTTTGCTGCAGAAGGCTGTGGAGGCCGGGTCATTGAGTGTCTTTAAGACAGAGATAGATAGGTTCTTGATTAATAAGAGGATCAGGGGTTATGGGGAAAAAGCAGGAGAATGGGGATGAGAAAATTATCAGCCATGATTGAATGGCAGAGCAGACTCGATGGGCCGAGTGGCCTAATTCTGCTCCTATGGTCTTATGGTTTTCTGGTCTCCCACAGTCCAAAAGACCATAAGGCACAGGAGCAGAATTAGGCCACTCGGCCCATCGAGTCTGCTCCGCCCTCAATCATGGCTGATATTTTTCTCATCTCCATTCTCCTGCCTTTTCCCCATAACCCCTGATCCCCTTATTAATCAAGAACCTATCTATCTCTGTCTTAAAGACACTCAATGACGTGCTGGTTAGATGGATTGGCCATGCTAAATTCTCCCTCAATGTCTCCGAGCAGGCGCCGGAGTGTGGCCACTGGGGGACTTTCACAATTACTTCATTGCAGTGTTAATGTAAGCCTACTTGTGACTCTAATAAAAATAAACTTAATAAAAACAGTATATTGACTGATTTTATAAGTTAGAAACTCCAGACGAACAAATTTTTTTTTGTGGAACATCATTTCTTCTCTTCAACCAGAATATTATTTTTTAAGTAATTATGCCACTGCTAGGTTCTTAATTGGTAAGGAGGTCAAAGGTTACAGGGAAAAGGCAGCAGGATTGACAAACTTATCAGCTGCGATTGGATGGTGGAGCAGATCCTATGGGCTGAATGGCCTAATTCTGCCCCTCTATCTTATGGTCTTATGGCCCCAAGGTGTGAGAATTAGATAGATTGGCCATGATAAATTGTCCATTAGTGTCAGGGAGATTAGCAGGGAAAATATATGGGGTTACAGGGATAAGTTCTGGGTAGGATTGTTGACGGTGCAGACTCAATGGGCCGAATGGCCTTCTTCTGCACTGTTGGGATTCTATGATGATTCTATAATGGTGCTATCTGAATTGCCACTAAAAAGTTTAAAGTTTATTTATTAGTGTCATAAATAGGCTTACATTTTGCTGAATAATATTAGCTAAACTTTAGCTTAATATAGTTAGGAATATACAATCCATCTAACTAGTTTCCCTCTCTTGGAAATATCGTAACCACCTGTGTGAAGCACCTCAGGACAATGAAAGGTTATATAAATGCAGGTTGTTGTTGCTGACGTTCACTGGCCATGCCGGTTTAATAGAGGACTGCAGGTGCCGGCAGCTGACATACCACCACCAACATCACAAAAACGAACTTGTTAACCATCACGATGGCATTACTGCTTTTGTGGGAGCTTGCTGTGCACAAACTAGCGGTTTTGCTTCCTACGTTGTAACAGAGATTATCCTTCAAAAGGTATTCCACTTGCTATAAAATCACTGGGGACAGTGAAAGCACTGTATAAACACGCTCTCTATGGTGAGGACAGAGACTTGGGAAAAATAACCAAAAACAGCAACCGACGATTGCGATGATCTGAAGGAAAATTCTGTAGAAAATTCACACGGAGCTGAAACGTTAACTGTGTCTCACTGTCCACAGATGTTGCCAGATCTGCTGAGTTTATCCAGCATTTTCTGTTTTCATTAAAGGAAAGTTATGTTTGATTAATTGTGACCCATCTCTTTTGAGAAGACATTCGCTGGTGTTGTTAAACTTATCTTCATCTTAGAGTCACCAGTAGGCTTACATTAACACTGCAATGAAGTTACTGTGAAAAATCCCCTCGTCGCCACACTCTGGTGCCTGTTCGGGTACACAAGGTCAATGCACCTAACCAGCACGGTGGGAGGAAACCGGGGCACCCCGGAGGAAACCCTCGCAGACACAGGGAGAACATGCTTACTTTGCACAGACGGTGACCCAAGCCAGAGATTGAACCCAGGTCCCTGGCACTGTCAGACAGCAGTGCTAACCACTGTGCTGCCCTTTTATAGACAAGTTTCAGCAATGGAGAATGATCTGGTTTTGTCCTCTGGTTTTGTCCCCTTCTGTGTTTGAGTTGCTAACTTTGCTCAGGTATGGGTTTCCCAGAAACTGATGGACCTGCTAGTTACTGGATATTTACATTTTTTTTATCATTCATTCACGGGATGTGGGCACCGCTGACTGAACCTGCATTAATCACCCAGCCCTGCTGTCCTTGAGAAGGTGGCGGTGAGCTGCCTTCTTGAATAGAACTGAATGGCTGCTCAGTCACTTCAGAGGGAACAGTCAACCAAATTGCTGTGAATCTGGAGTCACATGTGGACCAGACCAGCTAAAGATGGCAGATTTCCTCCCCTAAAGGACATTTGTGAACCAGATGGATTTTTACAACAACTGACACCAGTTTCATGGTCACCACAGGCAAACAAGAGGTGCAGGTTAGGTTGATTGGCCATGCTAAATTGACCCTGGTATCAGGGGATTAGCAGGGTAAATACATGCAGTTACGGGAATAGGGCCTGGGTGGGATCATGGTCGGTGTAGACTCGATGGGATAATGGCCTCCTTTTGCACTGTAGGGATTCTATGATTACTGAGCTTAGAAGCTAATTTTTCACTCCTACCATTTGTGGGAATCGTTGTGGGTAAGACAGACGATTTGAAGGGCAATTTTAAGGTCCGATGACCTTGGGTAGAGTTTCCAGTCTCAAGGTGGGCACAATTGGAAAATCCTGCCCAAGATTTCAATCCCAGATTTATTAATAAAATTTGAATTCCCCTGGCTGCCATGGTGGGATTTTGATTTGATATTTATTATTGTCACATGTATAACATACAGTGAAAGCACCGTTTCTTGTATGCTATATAGACAAAGCATACCATTCATAGAGAAGGAAATGAGAGTGCAGAATGTAGTGTTACAGTCATAGCTAGGGTGCAGACAAAGACCAACTTAATGCAAGGTTTTGCCACTCAAAAGTCTGACAGCAGCAGGCAAGAAGCTGTTTTTGAGTTAGTTGGTACGTGACCTCAGACTTTTGTATCTTTTTCCTGAAGGAAGAAGGTGGAAGGGAGAATGTCCGGGTTGCATGGGGTCCTTAATTATGCTGGCTGCTTTGCCGAGGCAGTGGGAAGTGTAGACAGAGTCAACGGATGGGAGACTGGTTTGTGTGATAGATTGGGCTACATTCACAACCTTTTGTAGTTCCTTGCGGTCTTGGGCAGAGCAGGAGCCATATCAAGCTGTGATACAACCAGGAAGAATGAATTCTATGGTGCATCTGTAAAAGACATACCAAACTTCCTTAGTCTTCTGAGAAAATAGAGGTGTTGGTGAACTTTCTTAACTGTAGTGTCAGCATGGGGGACCAGGAAGGTTGTTCGTGATCTGGACACCTAAAAACTTGAAGATATTGATCCTTTCTACTTTGTCCCCATTGATGTAGACAGGGTCATGTTCTCCTTTATGCTTCCTGAAGTCGATGACAATCTCCTTCATTGTGTTGTCATTGAGAGAGAATCCATTTGAACCCCTGTCCCAAAGTATTTGCCTTGGCTTTTAGTTACTCACCAGGATTATTGCTACTATCTGCCCATGGTAGTCGCTGGACATTTACATTTTTTTGTTATTCAATCATCTTGATAACATCCATCTACCCATTGCTTTGCCTGTACACTCTCAATATTTTCCCTACACCATTGGGCGGGGTGTGTCTTCAGTAACCTTGGGTTTGCACTCCAGAATACTTCTCCTTTCAATATCCCATCTAATCCTTGCAAACTATCTTCAAACCCACTTCAGCTCAATTAATCTTTGTATGTTCTACACGTTAGAATCATAGATAGAATCATAGAATGCCTACAGTGCAGAAGGGAGCCATTCAGCCCATTGAGTCTGCACTGACCACAATCCCACCCAGACCCTATCCCCAAATCCTATGCATTTACCCTAGCTAGTTCCCCTGATCCTAAGGAACAATTTATCATGGCCAAACCACCTAACCCGTACATCTTTGAGCAGTGGGAGGAAACCAGAGCACCCGGACGAAACCCACACAGACATGGGGAGAACATGCAAACTCCACACAGACAGGTGCCCAAGCCGGGACCATTTTTCCTGACTCACCTCGGAATCACTTTGGACCATTCTCTACGTTGAAGGTTTGTCGTTGTCTGTTGAGGTGTTTTTTTAGATGCCCCGGTTCATAGAATAAGGCCATTTGGCCCATCAAGATGACACCGACTCTCCGACAGAGCAGTTTGCCCTGGTCCACTTACCTACCCTATCCCTGTAACCCCATGCATTACCCTATCCCTGTAACCCCATGCACTTACCATGGCCAATCCACCGAACCTACACATCTTTGGACACTAAGGGGCAATTTAGCATGGCCAATCCACCTAACCTACACAACTTGTGATAGTAAGGGGCAATTTAGCATGGTCAACCCACCTAACCTGCTCATATTTGGAGTGTGGGAGGGAACCAGAGCACTGGGGGGAAACCCACGCAGACACAGGGAGAACATGCAGACTCCACACAGTCACCCAAGGCCGGAATCAAACCTGGGTCCCTGACGCTGTGAGGCTGTAGAGCTAACCGGTCCTTTTAAGTATATCTCCACAACTAGTTTGCTTTTTCTATCTGGATAACAAATGTTGTGATTGTGTTCATCACTGAGGCAGTGTTAAACTCTGCAGGGATCACATGCTAACAATCTGACACTTTGACTATGAAAGCCCATAATTGTAAATCTAAATCTTGTCACAGCAGCTGTGATTTGGAAAGTTACTGATTTACTCTCCCTGCCCTTTATATCAGCAGGGTATAATTTAAAACAAGAACCTTCCTGATTAAGGAAAGAAAGACTTTCATTTATATAGCACCTTTCATGGCCTCAGGACGTGGCAAAGTGTTTTACAGCCAATAAAGGAGCTTTGAAATATGGCGATTGTTGTATTGCAGGGATTGCGGCTGCCAACCGGCATTCAGCAAGCTCCCACAAACAGCAATGCGATGATAACCAAGCTATTTTTGTAATATCGGTTGTGGGGTTATAGTTGACCCAATTCTCTTTGAATAGCGCCGTGGGATCTTTCACATCCACCTGGGAGAGCAAACTGTTTGAAATCTCATTTGAAAGCTGGCACCTTTAATGACCTTAACAAGGCCCATGAGGTGGGCTTCTTGGATGATGAGCTCCCTGATTGAGATGGTATATGGGCACCATTAATTTCTTCCGTGCTCGCTGGGCACCGCAGGGACTAGGGTGTATTATTGACCTCTTTAGTCACATTTTAATTTGATGTTTTACGTTTCCTTTCCTGCTTTGTTTTTTGTCTCGGGCGGTTCCCCTCCTTTTGGGAGCCACCCCTTTTGAGTTGTCCCTAAGTTAATTTGATTTAGTTGACTTGGTTAGGCATCCAGAGGTGTCCCTGACTGAGGGAGTGATTGCCTGTCTAATCAGGGAGCTTTGCCTATAATAAGGAGTTGTCAGGACTACTGATACTCTAGTTCTGAGGTTGTATCTGAAACACACAGGAGAGTCTATAAATAAAGGGAATCTGGTGAAGGGACACCAGCCTCTGATGGGTCATTTCAGCACCTCTGACAGTGCAGCCTTCCTTCAGTACTAACTTGGAGTATTCGCCTAGATTATGTGTTCAGAGTACTGGGGTGGGCCTCTTGACTTTCTGACTCAGAAGTTAGAACATTATCCAGTTATCTTACGCTGACACTTTATGTTGTATGTTATTTCTGTGGCTACAGGAGCAGGTCAGAGGTTAGGAATCCTGCATTGAGTAACTAGCCTCCTGATTTCTCTAAGTCTGCCCACAAGACACGAAGGATGGAATGGTCACCACTTGCCTGGATGGGCGCAGCTCCAATAAAAATCAAGAAGCTTGACACCATCCAAGACAAAGCAGCACCCCAACCACAAACATTCGCTCCCTCCACCATCGCCGCTCAGTAGTAGTGGCGTGTACCATCTACAAGATACACTGCACCAAGACCCCTTAGACAGCACCTTCCAAACCCACATCCATCTAGAAAGAGGCAGGCAGCAGACATATGGGAGTACCGCCACCTGCAAGTGCCCACCCAAGCCACTCGCCATCCTGACTTGGAAATATATCAGTGTTCCTTCACTGGCTGGGTCAAAATCCTGGAAATCCCTGCCTAACAGCACTATGGGTCTACCTACACCTCAGGCAGTGCATCAATTCAGGAAGGCAGCTCATCATCACCTTATCAAGGGCAATTAGGATGGGCAATAAGTGCTGGCCTAACCAGCGAGGCCCACATCCCATAAATGAATTTAAAAACGTATTTCAATCCCAGGTCTCTGTTCATTCACTCCATCATCTTCCAACGAGTATAGGCTCCCCTTTCTTGTTTCCCTCCCAAATTATATTGCTTTAAAATCATAGAATCCCTACATTGAAGAAGAGGCCATTCGGCCCTTCAAGTCTGCACCAATACCCTGACAGAGAATCTTACCCAGGTCTCCTCCCCATCCCTGCAACCACACATATTCACCAAGGCTAATCCATCTAACCTACACATCTTGGGACGCCAAGAGGCAATTTAGCACGGCCAATCCATCTAACCTGCACACCCTGGGACACTAAGGAGCAATTTAGCATGGCCAATCCTCCCAATCTGCACATCTTTGGACTGTGGGAGGAAACTGGAGTACCCGGAGGAAACCCACACTGACACGGGGAGAATGCGCAAACGCTGCATAGACAGCGACCCGAGGTTGAATTGAACCCGGGTCCCTGGTGCTAATGAGGCAGCAGTGCTAACCACTGTGCCACCGTGCTGCCCCTCAGTTATTAAACAGCATCTGCCACCTTTCTGCCCACTTAACTAACCTGCTCACATTCACTTGACACTGAGAGAACTCAGATCCCCCTGTCGCACTGAGGTCAATACAGTCTCACCTCACATCTTAGACTTGAATTCAATCCAACCCAGGTCATGGGGCGAGGAGTGGTGGTGGGGGGGGGGCGCGAGGAGTGGTGGTGGGGGGGGGAGGGGGGAATGGAATGAAATTACCTTCTCGTGTTCCTACAGTTCTCTTTCCTGTTTGACAATTACTTTTATACGCTGAAGGCGTAATGAAAATCTATTACGGAATCTCGTTTGGTTTTCATCTGTGGCCTTTCAGAATCCTCTTCAGCGTAATTACATTGGAATAATTTAGAGTGGAAATGGAATTGTATTGCCATGAGATTTCTTGGTGATGGGGAAATGTTTCTGCAGCTCACGCACTCCCACTTCTTTCTTGCAGCTTCAACATTTGGAGCTAGAATAATTGAAATGAAGAAGTTTAAGCGCCGTTTCTCGCTGTCAGCTCACCGGACAGAGACTATTGAAGAGTCTCTGGCAGAGTTTCAGGAACAGATCACAAACCAGATAAAGAACAGGAGGAATGACGGTGAGTTACAGAGAATCCTGTGAACCTGGCCACCAAGTATCCCAGTTAGGTTACTGACTAATCCATATCCTGTGGATTACTGACTGACCACTCAGTGCCTTCTTAGATGACTGACTGACCAATCAGCATCCAGTAGATTATTGAGTGACCAATTGGTATCCTGTAGATTACTGACAGCCCAATCAGTATCTTGTTAGATTACTAACTGACCAATAGGTATCCTGTTAGACTACTGACTAACCACTCAGCATCTGATTAGATTAGTGAGTGACCAGTTGGTATTCTGTAGATTACTAATTAATTGGCCATTATCATGTAGATTATTAAGTGACCAGTCATTTTCCTGAAGATTAGTAACTGACCATTCATTATCCTGTTAAATTACTGGCTGACTGGTCAGTATCCTGTAGATTATTGGTCAGTCAGCAGCCTGTAGATAATTGATTGACCAATCGGTTTTCTGCACATTATTGACAGACTAATTGGTATCCTGTTAGGTTACTGATTGACTGACCGATATCTGTTTAGATTACTGACTCACCAATCTGTTTCCTGTAGATTGCTGGCTGACGAGTCAGTATTATGGATGCATAGGAACTAGAAGCAGGAGAAGGCTATTCAGCCTGCTCCACCATACATTTTGATCATGGCTGATCACTAAATTCAATATCCTGATTCCACCCTTCCCCCATATCCCTTGATCCCTTTAGCCCCAAGAGCTACATCTAATTTCTTCTTAAAATCAGGCAATGTTTTGGCCTCAACTACGTTTTGAGGTAGTGAATTCCACACATTCACCACCCTCTGGTTGAAGAAATTTCCCCTCACCTCAGTTCTAAAAGGTTACTCCTTATCCTCAAACTATGACCCCTAGTTCTGCACTCCCCCACCATCGGGAACATTCTTTCTGAATCTATCCTGTCTAACCCTGTTAGAATTTTGTAAGTTCCTATGAGGCCCCCTCTCGCTCTTCTAAACAATGAATATAATCTGAACCGACTTAGTCTCTCCTCATAAGACAGACCCGCCATCCCAGAAATCAGTCGCATAAACCTTCGCTGTACTCACTGGATAGCAAGGACATCCTTCCTCAGATAAGGACACCAAAACTGCACACAACACTTCAGGTGTGGCCTCACCAATGCCCTATACAACTGCAGCAAAACATCCTTATCCCTATATTCAAATCCTCTCACTATGAAGACCACAATACCATTTGCCTTCTTTACTCCCTGCTGTACCTGTGCACTTGCTTTCAGTGACTGATGCACGAGGATACCAAGACCTCGCTGAGTATCCACCTCTCTCAAGTTACACCCATTCAAGTAATAATCTGTCTTCCTATTATTGCTACCAAAATGGATAACCTCACATGTATCCACATTATACTGCATCTGCCACGCAGATGCCCACACACTCAACCTGTCCAAACCACGCTGAAGCATCTCTGCATCATCCTCACAGCTCACCCTCCCACCCAACTTTGTATCTTGTGCAAATTTGGAGACAATACATTCAGTTCCCGCTTCCAAATCATTAATATATAATGTGAGCAGTTGGGGTCCTAGCACAGATCCCTGCGAAACCCCACTTGTCACTGAATGCCAATCAACTCTTTGCTTCCTATCTGCTAACCAATTTTCTATCCATCTCAATACATTACCTGCAATCCCACGTGCTTTAACTTTACAGTGTAGTCTCTTATGTGAGACCCTGTCAAAAGCCTTCTGAAAGTCTAAACAAACCACATGCAATGGTTCTCCTGGTCAACTCTACTAGTTACATCCTCAAAACATTCTAATAGATACATCAGGCATGATTTTCCTTTTGTAAATCCCTGCTGACTTTGTCTGATATTATAACTGCCTTCTAAATGCCGAGTTATGAAATCCTTGATAATGGATTCTAACAACCTCCCCAGTACCGACGTTAGGCTCAAAGTCTAGAGTTCCCTGTTTACTCTCCATCTTCTTTTTTGTAGTGCGGGCTTATATTAGCTACGTTAAAGTGATGGCAGATGGGATTAGGTAGGAATTCAGCTGTTTTTAATGTGTCAGTGTGGACACACTGGGCAAAAGGGCCTCTTCTGAGCTGTTTTCTATGATTCTATGATTCCAATCTATTAATGTTCAGTTACTGACCAGATTCAAGACTGATCCTGGGCACTAATAGAATAGTGCTGAAAAGCGGACCTGATCCATGATCATATTGAATGGCATAGAAGCCTTGAAGGGTCGAATGGCCTACTCCGATACTTATTTTGTATACTGCCTTAAGTTGGGACAAAAAAAAACCAAGATATCCATTGGAAAGTGTTTGCCTGGATGTAAGGGCAGCTAATATCAAGGTTGTTAGGGATAATCCCTCCCCAAACCTCAACCCCCATGGTCCCCCTATCCTCAACCCCATCCAACAACACATTAGCTACCTGACAGTCATGATTGAAACTCAGGCAAGGGAACTGGATCCATTGGACAGTCTACTAGAGAGAGGAACTCAACACCTGTTTTATCAGTGCCTTTAGGAGGGGAGCAAATTAGGAATCGGAGGAGGCCATTCAGCCCCTTTGGTCTTGCTTGACCATTCAATTAGATCTTGGGTTCCATTCACCCATCTTTGCACAATACTCTTTGACGCCCTCACCCAACAAAGAATCTCCTCATCTCGGTCTTCAAAGCTCTCTAAACTTTTTGAGATAGAATTTTCCAAGTTTCCTCCGTGTGAAGAAGTACCTCCTCGGATATGCTCCGGAATCTTGTTTTCAGGTGATGATATTAGAAAATTAGAGGGAGAATGCATACTGTGCTAATCTAAAAGAGTTACTACTGACTAATTTGTGTTCCTACTGTGCCAGATAGTAAACACAAACAGATATCATTGACGCTATCCCTTGTGCTTGGCCTGTATTCACAAAGTATTTATTTATTTTTGTCTTCTACTTTTCCAACAAATGCCTGGAAAAAAAAGGCTGACTTAACCCTCCTAATTCTACAAAAGCTGTTACTCGAGATTCACCCTCAAGGCGGCTTTTACCACCGTCTCAATCTTTATGTGCTTTCATCAAGTGTACTTAAACAATTCAAATTGTAGACCATCGAATTAAACCCTAGGGAAGCGAAGAATGAAGAGAGGAGAATTAATGAAGGGCTCATTAATGAGACAGGAGCTGGAAGCTCTGACAGAGCTGGCCATTACTTTACCCGTGTCTTCACTTTTATGCCACATCATTATGACATGATCGAGACTCTGTGGGCGGAATCTTCTGGAAGTTAATGATCTCATGATGACAATGCAAAGAGGAACAGGGAAAATCTCTCTGGTGTCCAGGCTAATATTTATCCTCAGCCAAAATCATAACACATTATCTGATCCATGTCTTATTGCTGTGTGTATGAGATGGTGTGTGAAAGTTAAGTTGCCACACTTTGTACATTACAATTGGGGTTATACTTTTAAAAGGAAGTTCATTTGTAAGCCCAGCCCTACCCTGGCCACCCAGGGGGCTTCAATGCTCTCCAGGCCCACTGGCAAAGCCATCACGTCAGATCCCCGCTCGTGGGGACCATATGTGATCCTTGCCAGTGGTAAATATTGAAATCACCTTCATGCCCTTTTTGGGCACAAAGCTGATTTTTCGCTTCTCACCCAATCGTACCAACTCACCACGCCAATGGATGGATGGGCGAGCCTATAGGCTCACTCCCAGGATGTACCATTTACAAGATGCACTGCAGCAACTTACCAAATCGTTCAACAGCGCCTTCCAAATCCTGCCATCCAGAAGGACAAGGGCAGCAGATGCACAGGAACACCACCACCTGAAAGTTCTTATCCAGGTTACTCACAGTCCCAACTTAGAACCACCTCAACTTGTTCAACTGTCAAAGTCCTGGAACATCCTCTCAAACAGCACTGTGGGTGTACCTATGCAGTAAGAAGTCTCACAACACCAGGCTAAAGTCCAACAGGTTTATTTGGTAGCAAATGCCACTAGCTTTCAGAACGCTGCCCCTTCATCAGCTGAGGAGATCTGTTCACAAACAGGGCATATAAAGACACAAACTCAATTTACAGAATAATGGTTGAAATGTGAGCCTTTACAGCTAATCAAGCCTTAAAGGTACAGACAGTGTGAGTGAAGAGAGCATTAGGCACAGGTTAAAGAGATGCGTATTGTCTCCAGACAGGGCAGTTAGTGAGATTTTGCAACTCCAGTCAAGTCGGGGGGGTTTACAGATATTGTGACGTGAACCCAAGATCCCAGTTGAAGCAGTCCTCATGTGTGCGGAACTTGGCTATCAGTCTCTGCTCAGCGACTCTGCCCTGTTGTGTGTTGTGAAGGCCACCTTGGAGAACGCGAACAGATGTACCTACACCACGGGGGGGCGGGGTACTATTTCTGTTCACCATCATCATCTCGAGGACAATTAGGGATCGGTAATAAATGCTGGCCTGACCAGTGATGTCCACATTCTATGAATGAAAAAAAGATCTGCCGGTCTTCCTTTCATCTATAACCACAGACGCTTGACCACGTTTGGCTTTGTTTAACTCCTTGATTCCTCTCATCTCCTCTCCCACTCTCCCCAGCCTCGGGGCTGTGCTCCTCACTCTGGATCTCAGCCTCTTGTCTACATTTCACCATTGAAAAAAATGTTGTTTGCTGACACTACATGGGTTAACGTTTCGGGCTCTGTGTGGTACAAGTGTTAATCGTCACGATCAAAGGGACGTGGGCAGAGAGAATACTCTTTGAATTGTAAAAGCTTTTTGGCAGCAATTGTGAGCAGTCCCGCATCCATTCCCTTTGATATCCCAATTCCTATTATTCTGCTTGACAAAAATAAGCATTAATAAACAGCAGCCAGACAATTAAAATAAATCATGCATGCATCCCATACAGTGATGAATTGACAATCATTAGCATTCTTCACCTGCTAACTGTGAACAATCTCTTGGAAGGTTCATTGCTGTTAAATTTTGCCTTCCTCTGTGTCCATCATCGCCAGTTCCCTTTCATTACTTAAAGAGCTGCCTTTCTCTGTGTCAGATCTCGACTTTCCCATTTATAGAATCACTACACCACAGGAGGAGGCCACTCGGCCCATCAAGTCTGCGCGGTCTCTCTGACAGACCATTCTTATCCAGATCCTATTTACTCCACATATTTTGATTTTGATTTGATTTGATTTATTATTGTCGCTTGTATTAACAAACAGTGAAAAGTATTGATTCTTGTGCATTATATAGAGAAAGCATTCCGTTCATAGAGAAGGAAAGGAGAGAGTGCAGAACGTAGTGTTACAGTCATAGCTATGGTGTGGAGAAAGATCAGCTTAATGCAAGATAAGGCCATTCAAAAGTCTGACAGCAGAAGGGAAGAAGCTGTTTTTGAGCTGGTTGGTACGTGACCTCAGACTTCTGTATCTTTTTCCTGATGGAAGAAGGTGGAAGAGAGAATGTCCAGGGTGTGTGGGGTCCTTAATTATGCTGGCTGCTTAGCCGAGGCAGCGGGAAGTGTAGACAGAGTCAATGGATAAGAGGCTGGTTTGCGTGATGGATTGGGCTACATTCACGACCTTTTGTAGTTGCTTGTGGTTTTGGGCTAATTACTCCACTAATCCCTCTAATTTGCACATCTTGGGACATTAAGGGACAATTTAGCCAACCCACCTAATCTACATACCTTTGGACTGTGGGAGGAAACCAGAGCACCCGGAAGAAACCCAGCACTGTGGCACAGTGGTTAGCACTGCTGCCTCACAGCACCAGGTACCCGGCGTTATATTCTGGCCTTGGGTGACTGTGTGGAGCCTGCATGTTCTCCCCGTGTCTGCGTGGGTTTCCTCCAGGTGCTCCAATTTCCTCCCACATTCCAAAGACATGCGGGTTAGGTGGATTGGCCATGATAAATTGTCCCTTAGTGTCAGGGGGTTGAGCAGGGTAAATACACGGGGTTATGGGATAGGACCTGGTTGGGATTGTTGTCGTTGCAGGCTCGATGGGCTGAATTGCCTTCTTCTGCACTGTTGGGCTTCTATTCTAACCCACAAAGAATTGGGTGGAGAATGTGCAAACTTCACACAGTCACCCAAGACTGGAATGGAACTCAGATCCCTGGCGCTGTGAGGCAGCAGCGCGAACCACTGTGCCACCATGCTACCCGTTACTGCTCTTCAGTCTCTGATTCTGTTCCCTTTGCTTCTTCTCCCTTCCCCAGGGATATCGAACCAGAATAACCCACTGGCCACTGTGTTTTTCCCTCTCTTCATTGTATTGGGTGGGGGATCAACCAATATTTTCCCCAGCTGACACTATTGGCAGACAAGAAACCATTCAAACTGATGACTATTTGCAAAACTTACCCCTAAAGTAACACTAAAAATCTTCAACGAGAGAAAGATGACTCTAATATCATGTGAAGTGACCTTTCATCTGATCAACAATAGTTACAGTCAGAAAACATTTGATCCAAAACTAACATCATCCCATTACTGACCAAACATTGAACTGACGGGTAAACTGAAAACCAAACACATTTCTAGAAGGGGGATATACAAACTGGTCAGGCGTCATATAATACCTTTTAATTTTCAGGTTCTTACTCGTCAAACTGTCTTCGGACTTGCAGAAGTCTTAAGCTAAGGTCAGGCTCGAGGGTGCGCAGGAGCAATTCAACCCCATTTTAAAGCCATCTTCCTTTGTCCATCCTTGTAATGGGAAGCAGCTGCGTAAACTTTTAATACTGTATTTTTTTCATTCATTCATGGGATGTTAATATCGCTGGCAATGCCAGTTAAGAGAAACTGCTCCCAATGGGCAGCACAGTGACACAGTGGTTAGCACTGCTGCCTCAGAACTTCACAGACCTGGGTTCGATTCCCGGCTTGGGTCACTGTCTGTGTGGATGTTCTCCCCGTGTCTGCGTGGGTTTCCTCCAGGTGCTCTGGTTTCCTCCCACAGTCCAAAGGTGTGAGGGTTAGGTTGATTGGCTATGCCACATTCACACTTAGTGTCCTGGGATGTGTAGATTAGAGGGATTAGTGGGGTAAATATGTGGGGTTACAGAGAAAGGGCTGTTACCAGTGCAGACGCAATGGGTCAAATGGCCTCCTTCTGGACTACAGGATTTCTATGGTTTCTATTTGTTGCCCATCCCTAATTGCCACCACACCTGTGAGGCACTGCAGGAGGGTGAAGTGCTGTAAGTGGACGTATTTGTTCTGGATTAATTGTGGCTTGTAATGACTTCAACAAGGCCCGTTATTCATTTGTTTTATTCATCTGTGGGACATGGGTATCACTGACTGGCCAGCATTTATTGCCCATCCTTAATTGCCCAAGGGCAGTTGAGAGTCAACCACGTTGCTGTGGCTCTGAACACACACGTAGACCAGGTAAGGACGGCAGATTTCCTTCCCTAAAGGACATTTTTGAACCAGATGGGTCCTCTGATGAGTTATGTCATTGAACAAAGAACAAAGAACAACACAGCACAGGAAACAGGCCCTTCGGCCCAACAAGCCCCTGCCGCCATTTTAACATTGTGAGTGCCCTCTTCTACCTCTGACCTTTGTCTACGCCTATTGGACTCCACAATAAAGGAACCATAACCAGATTGAGGGACACCTAATTTAGGGATAATTTGTTAACACCAATCAGCCTGAGAGCACGTTTTTGGGGTATGGGAGGAAACCAGAGCACCCGGAGAAAACCCACGCAAACATGGGGAGAACGTGCAAACTCCCACAGACACCAGCCCAAATCCATGTATCTGCACAGCAAACAGTGATAGTCGCTGAGCTGTCATGTTGTAAGATCAAATCTTGGTAAGTGGTTGGTCCGACCCGACTGGTTTTTCATAATCATGTCCTTAAAGCTGATTCTCTTTGGCTACGTACCAACCCCTCCACAAGGAATACCTGCATCAGTCACCATCCAGGCTTCACTCTCTCTCCTTCTTCTATATCGTTAATGTAAAAGGAGCGGCAGCCAGACAGATGTGCCACTTTTCTCTGATTGAAACATCATTTGCCCACCAGGCACACCATGTGATTTCTAGCAGAGATGGAAACTAATCACATCTGGCGAGGTCTATAGTCTATTAATAGCGATCCGCACTGCCATCCTTGTGGGATTCCTCTTGTGTCTGAGAAACCCAAAGTCATTTCTGACACTCAGGAATTGGATGCATTTCTAAAATGTTTTGCACAGTGTGAACATTGTACAGAGCAAATATTGACACTGGTGTATCAGGTAATCGGATGGAGATGGGGGAGCAAGTCTGGTGTTTTTAATTTACAAACTGTTCAAACTCCGGACCGAAATGTTTCTTAATTCCAGAACTGCAGGAAGTAGCGTTTCCAAATAACAGCCGGAGTGAGTGGAGATAGTCACTTAATCCAAATCATCCATAAAAAACTAATCATAACCATTTAACGCAGCGCAATCTCCAGGCATGATTGATGGGAAATTAGTCACTTATTTCCATTCTGCCCTAGACTTGTAGCAGCACAGTGGTTAGCACGGCTGCCTCATAATGCCAGGCACCCGGGTTCAATTCCCCGCCTAGGTCACGGTCTGTGTGGAGTTTGCATGTTCTCCCCGTGTCTGCGTGGGTTTCCTCCGGGTGCTCCGGTTTCCTCCCACAGTCTAAAGATCTGCAGGTTAGGTGGATTGGCCATACTAAATTGCCCATTAGTGTCCAAAGATGCGTAGGTTAGGTAGTGGGTTATAACCAGTTAGTGCTGTAAACTGTTCATTTACTTCAAAGATATAAGGGATTTGGAAGTTAAAATTAACTAATTAGTTCCATTTGGATGCTAGGATAATGTGTTTCATGGTGCCATGGAGAAGAGGATAGAGAAAGTCATTTCTGAGATCAGGTAACAGGCTTCCCTATAAGTGAATCAATATCACAGGCAGGCGGTGACATGAAGTGGTCAGAAAAACTATTTGGCTTTGGAGGCTATTACAGTCAGATGCAGGAGGGAGAGAGTCTCCAGTCAAATAGTTGAATCTTGCAGCTGTCTTAAGGCTTCCAGGAGATTTGTCCTTGCATGGCTGGAGAAGAAGAATGATTGGAACAAGCTTTACTGCTGTTGGTGGAAGAAACTGATTGAGATCTGAGAAAACTATCTGGAGACAGTCACTCAAAGTTACTACTCGGTGAAGCAGACGTACAGAAACCCACTGAAACCTGGGAACAACTCTGGGCTGTTTGCTAAAAGGACTGTAGTTCAGGGGAGAGGGTGATGGGTGATTAGTATAAAAAGGAACATAATTTTATGTAGTTCGAAGTATAAGTTACCAACAAAAGGAAAATAGTGCTTAGCTGATAGTATTGCAGTCACTGGGTAGTGTGTCCTGAGGAGGGAATCATTGCCAATCTAATTGTTGGACATTTCTTGGGGATGAGTGACCATAACATGATAGAATTTTTTATCAAGCTGGAGAGTGAAGTAATTGATTTGGAGACTAGGAGGTTGAATCTTAATGGAGGAAATATGAGGATATGAGGTGTGAGATGGCCTTGACAGATTGGGGAGAGTTAGTTGAAGGGATGATAGTGGATAGGCAATGGCAAACATTCAAGGAAAACATGGGGGAACTGCAGCAACTGTTTATTCCTGTCTGGAAAATGGGTAAGAGATGGAGGTGGGATATTTCTTCACCCAAAGAGTGGTGAGCCTGTGGAATTCATTACCACAGGAAGTAGTTGATGCCAAAACATTGAATGTATTCAAGAGGCAGCTAGATAAAGCACGTGGGGCAAATGGGATCAAAGATTATAGAAATCATAGAAACCCTATAGTACAGAAAAAGGCCATTCGGCCCATTGAGTCTGCACTGACCACAATCCCACCAGGCCCTACCCCCATATCCCTACATATTTTACCCACTAATCCTCTAACCAATGCATCTACGGTCAATCAATCTAACCCGCATATCTTTGGACTGTGGGAGGAAACCCACACAGACATGGGGAGAATGTGCAGACTCCACACAGACATCACGGGGAGAAAGCAGGTCAGCGACCATAGGGATGATGGGGGAACAGGGCTCGGTGTGAGTTGGAATACAGCAGGAGTGTTTTGGATGAGGCGAAGCTGATGGAAGATGGAAGCCATGTTAAATGATCAGCATCGATCGTGATGAATGGCGGAGCAGGCTCGAAGGGCCCAATGGCCTTTTCCTGCTCCTACATTCTGTGTTTCATTTGTTATAGTAAATGTTTTAAAATCTTGTCATGACAATTCTTTCAGCCAGTAACTGGAACTTCTTAAGTTACTGATCTCCATGGAGATTATAATAAGTAAATCCTAAAAAGTGAATCCTCATGAATGTATTCTGAGTCCTGGTTAATTGTTATTTATTTCCTTTACTCAGATATTGCACATGAGAATCTTCCACTGACCTTGAATGTTCATACGGACCGGGTGACATCAGAAGATGGCCATTCTCCGAATCCCCTGCGTTATAGGAATCACCGACAGCGCAGGTTCTCAATGGAGGTACAAAATAATCACTCACCTCAAACCAGCGTGTTCATCAGTGGCTGGACACATGGTGGTGTAGCTGGTCTCAAATATTTGAATGGTCTCCTGGCTAGCCTCCACCTTCCATCGTCTAAAACATTCCTGCCATATCCCAACTCATGTTCACCCATCACCACAATGCTGGCTGGCCTGCGATATATTCCTGATCCAGCGATGCCTTGATTTTAAAATTCAGACTCTGAAACCCCTCTATTATTACCACTCCCTATCTCTTCCAGCCACACAACCCTGCGAGACCTCTGCATTCCTCATAATTTGGCCTCTTGCGTCTCACCTATTTTAGTCGCTGCACCACTGGCTTCTGCTACCTGGGCGCCAATCCTGGAGTTCTCTCCCAGAACTGCTGCCTTCCGCTCTTCTCATTCAAGCCGCTCATTTAAAGCTACATTTGATCATCTGTCCTAATATCTCCCTACTTAACCCAGTGACCAGATCAGAAACTCTAAGGTATTTTGTGAAGTTAGCCTAGACCCTAACTTTTACATTTGGTTTAGACATTAGGGTGAACATATGGTGTTTCACTCCAGGTATGATTATTTGACACACTAAGGAGCTTTCATCAAAACAACCTTTATTTAAGAACACAGTTAGAATATAACAAAAAGAATTAGCATAATTTTTATCAATTTAAGTATTTAAATATGACAAAGTATAATTCTTAACAGCTAGTTATCTCTATTGTTCGAATTTAGCTGTTTTCCCCAAAGACATAATTCCCTTCTTCCAAATCAGTTAGCACCAAAAGCAGAAATGCTTACATGGATATATGGCCTTTTAACCCCTCTGGACAGAGGTCCAGACAGACAATGTCTTCTGACTCTCAAACAGCAACCTCCAAGAAAGGGTACATCCTCAAGTAGCAGAACTTCAGAAAATAAACTTGGTCTCTGACAGAACCCGGTCTCCAGATCTCAGAGGCTCAAAGCTACTTCTTCTTTCCACAGTTCCCAAAAAGCAACTGAGTTGATTTTTTTGTGTAAGCCTAGCTCCACCCAGTCACCTGATATCGCTGTAAGTCAACCCAATCAAGCCCTGCTCTGCAAAATCCCAGGGGAACACTAAGAACAACAGAACAGCATTAGCCCAGATTAAAACAAACAGTCTAGCAATTATGCTGCTGCAGTAACAGTATAGGGCTACCAGGTATAGATCCAGTGGTACCGATAAAATGGAAGGTTCTGCTAAAAACATCCTATACGGAAATATGACAAATACATTTCTGAAAGGCACAGTATCATCACACAGAATACTCTTAAGAATTACTTTGGGATGATTTACCAGGTTACAGGTGAGATATTAATGTCATCTATGTTGAGAATCACTCTTGAAATTTGGATTAGGGTTGCCACAGGACAATTGCACAGAATTAACAGCATAGAACAGGCCATTCAACCAAACTGGTCTATGTTGGCTTTTCTGCTCCAGCCTCTTTATCTAATCCTATTATCATATCCTTTCTTCCCCATGTGTTCTTCCAGCTTCCCCTTAAAGAATCTCCACCATTTGCCTCAGCTACTCCAAGCGGGGGTGAAATTAAATGGATAGAAGGCGCAACAGAAAAATAGGCCATTTGGCCCAACCACTTCATACTGGTGTTTATGCAACACTTGAACCAAATGGGAGGTATTGTGATGTAGAGGTATTGTCGCTGGATTAGTAACCCAGAGACCTAGTGGAATGCCCAAGGAATCCAGGTTCAAATCCCACCACAGCAGATGGTGAAATCTGAATGCAATGAAGAAACTGGAATTAAAATTCATGAAGCCATTGTCAAATATCGTAATAATCCACCTGGTTCACATATCATAGAAATCATAGAACCCTGCAGTGCAGAAAGAGGCCCTTCGGCCCATCGAGTCTGCACCAAACACAATCCCACTCAGGCCCTACCCCCATATCCCTACATATTATACCCACTAATCCCTCTAACCTACGCATCCCTGGACACTAAGGGGCAATTTCTTAGCATGGCCAATCAACTTAACCCGCACATCTTTGGACTCTATGTGCATTAGGGAAGGAAATCTGCCATCCTTATGTGGCATGGCCTACATGTGATACCAGAGCCACAGCAATGTGGCTGATTCTTAAAGTAGGAACATGGGAATTAGGAGCAGAAGTCGGCAAGTTCGAGCCTTCATGGCTGATCTCTCCCTGGACTCAAATCCACATCCCCGCCCGTTTCCCAGATCCTTGCCACTCAGTTCAGCTGGTGACCTTGCCCCAGTGATGTGCACACCTTAATAAACTGTGTTCTCTCTTTCCCCTCTAACCCCCCCCACTCCAATCCCCAGGACTTCAGCAAGAGGCTGTCACTGCCAATGGATATTCGACTGCCGGAGGAATTCCTACAGAAGCTGCAGCTGGATAGCCCGCCCCTTCCCAAGACGTTGAGCAGGACATCCCGGAGAGCCTCGCTGGTGAGTCAGTGGGAGGCTCCTGCCTTTCATTACACGGTGGCTGGAGCCTATTCAGCCTGAGGCATATCACAGCAACAGGTGGAACCTGTACACATAGAACATCAGACATCAACTCAGACAAAGACAACTGCAGATACTGAAAATGTGAAACGTAAATAGAAAATGCTGGAACTATGCAGCAGTTCAGGCAGCATTCAGTGAAAGGTCACGGATTGGAGGCAGTTTCTATCCCCACACGTGCTGCCTGACCTGCTGATAGTTTCCAATATTTCCTGTTTTTATTCCACCTGCCAACTAGTCTCGTGAGTCTAGATGATTAAGGGGTGATCTTATTCAAGTGCGTAAGACAATAGGCGGAGTGTATAAGGCCTTGCTGAGGTTTATACATGGTTTATGGGACCCTTCTGACAAAAAGTAATTAAAATTTCCCTGCCCCATGCGTGGCAAGATTCCCAGGTCTGTCATCGTGGAATCAAACATCAGTGCATCGAGGGTGACACAGTGACTCAGTGGTTGGCGCTGCTGCCTCACAGCATCAGGGACCCTGGTTCAAATCCGGCCTTGGGTCACTATCTGTGTGGAGTTTGCATGTTCTCCCCGTGTCTGCGTGGGTTTCCTCCGAGTGCTCCAGTTTGCTCCCACACTCCAAAGATGTGTGGGTTAGGTGGATTGGCCATGGTAAGTTGACCCTTAGTGTCAAGGGGATTAGCAGGGTAAATCTGTGGGGTTAGGGGGATAGGGGCTGGGCGGGATTGTGTTCGGTGCAGACTTGATGGGCCGAATGGCCTCCTTCTGCACTGTAGAGATTCTATGATTTTGATTTTTTTTGCGCTGGTGAACAAAATAGATGAAGGTATTGCAGTGCCCACTTTCCTGAGCATGATGGGAGATACACTGTTTACTCTGCGACCTGATAAAGCCAGCCACTAAAACGTAAAGCAAATTGTGGAACTGTTGCAAGCAGATTTTTCACCTAAACCCTTGGTGATTATTGGGCGCTTTAGATTCCATCAAAGAAACCCAGAGGAGGGAGAGTCAGTCACGCAATTTGTTGCCGTGCCAAAAAGGCTTGCGGAACATTGTGAATTTGGAGATGTACCTGATGATACCATTCGTGACAGAGTGGTTTGTGGTCAAGCCTCATGGGGGTCACTGAGGAGTTATACGCAGGAAGGAAGTAGCAAGAAGTTATTTCTGGTGACCCGGACTTGATGCAGAGACTGGAGAAAAAGTTAGAACACGCGCAAAGTTCAGGAACTTGTCATCCTTGGCCCTGCTGCACCCATGGGAGTGGCCTGAAGAGGCTTGGCAATGTGGGCATATAGATTTTGAAGTAACTGTCACATCAAATGGCCAGAGGTTCTTGTGATGACATCTACTTCAGTTGAGAAGATGGTTGAGAAGCTGGGGGAAGTGTTTAGTCTCTTTTGTGAACAGCTGGCGAGCGATAATGGACCTTAATTTCTCAGGCATGAATTTGAGAACTTCAGACAAGAAAGCACCATTCAACACATTATATCCACACCATATCAAACCGCCACTAATGGGTTAGCAGAATGCTCTGGGCAGCACGGTAACACAGTGGTTAGCACTGCTGCTTCACAGCTCCAGGGACCTGGGTTCGATTCCCGGCTCGGGTCACTGTCTGTGTGGAATTTGCACATTCTCCTCGTGTCTGCGTGGGTTTCCTCCAGATGCTCCGGTTTCCTCCCACAGTCCAAAGATGTGCAGATTAGGTTGATTGGCCATGCTAAATTGCCCTTAATGTCCTGAAATGCGTAGGTTAGAGGGGTTAGTGGGTATAATATGTAGGGATATGGAGGTAGGGCCTGGCTGGGATCGTGGTCGGTGCAGACTCGATAGGCTGAATGGCCTCTTTCTGCACTGTAGGGTTTCTATGATTCCAACCATGAAACATACTTTGAAATCAACCAATGAACAAGGTTCGCTTATTCAACGAGTTCCTCCTGGTCTATTGGGATACCACAGAGGTCACAAACAAGACCTCTCCTGCATTACTTGATAAAAAGCCAGCTGCATCTGATCTTCTAAAACCTCCAAAACCAAGGAGATTGTGTGACAACAACCACAAACACAAGGAACAAGGCAAAGCACACACTCTAGATCACCAACAACCTGTCCTGGTCCCCTCATGCTGACACTATCGTTAAGAAAGCTCACCAATGTCTCTACTTTCTCAGAAGACTAAGGAAATTTGGCATGTCTGCTACGACTCTCGCTAACTTTTACAGATGTACCATAGAAAGCATTCTTCCTGGTTGTATCGCAGCTTGGTATGGCCTCCTGCTCTGTTCAAGAAACTATAAAAGGTCGTGAATGTAGCCTAATCATTCATGGACTTTAACCTGGTGTTGTGAGACTTCTGACTGTGTTTACCCCAGTCCAACGCCAGCATCTCCACGTCATAAACTCCACACAGACAGTGACCCAAACCAGGAATCGAACCTGGGTCCCTGGGGCTGTGATGCAGCAGTGCTAACCACCGTGCCACCCATTCATTGCAAACCAGTCTCCCATCGATTGACTCTGTCTCCACTTCCCACTGCCTCGGCAAAGCAGCCAGCATAATTAAGGACCCCACGCACCCTGGACATTCTCTCTTCCACCTTCCTCCATCGAGAAAAAGATACAAAAGTCTGACTGAAAAATAAACTTTTAAACTTTAAAATACACAACAGGTGGATTTTTATTTATAGAATCCCTACAGTACGGAAGGAGGCCATTTGGCCCATCGAGTCTGTACTGACCACAATCCCACCCAGACCCTATTCCCATAACACATTTGCCCTGCTAATCCCCCTGACACTAAGGAGCAATTTAACATGGCCCATCCACCTAAGCTGCACCTCTTTGGATTGTTATTGGTTTGAGAGTTACAGAACTGAAGTGGGTAAGATAGGGTTAGCTGCAGATCAGCCTTGTAATTGAATACTAGTATGGGCCTAGAGGGCTGAATGGCCTCCTCCTGTCCCTATGTAACCCCCCCAGGCTCTATTAGGTTTTATTCAGTAGGAGCACTCTTGCCTCTTTGTCAATTGTAGCAGCCTTTCAATCTAAGTTAACCTCGGTATTGTTTCATGTTGATTTCAAGTCAATGGTGCACATTGCCACCAAGTGGTGATTTCCATTCATTACATGGAATCACAGGCAGCCTGGATAGTAACCGCTCCTTACCCAGAGGGAGTGACGCCCGGTAGGGGAGAAGAGGGTTTGAAGATCTCATCTACTTACTGACCGAGTACACGTCCCTGTCACCGACGTTTGGAGCCTCTTCCCTGTCTCGCAGAAAGTCCCAATCATCCCAAACCAACACAAAATTCCTAAAATTCAGGCAGCTGGAGTCGGAACTGCTGACGGTGAGCCTCTGGTGTTTTCATCTTCACACTGACAAGAATCTCTGGTGCTTCCTCCTGCCTGACATGGGTGGCACGGTGGTTAGCACTGCTGCCTCACGGCGCCAGGGATCCGGGTTCAATTCCGGCTTCGGGTCACTGTCTGTGTGAAGTTTGCACATTCTCCCCGTGTCTGTGTGGGTTTCCTCCGGGTGCTCCGGTTTCCTCCCACAGTCCAGAGATGTGTGGGTTAGGTTGATTGGCCATGCTAAAATTGCCCCTCGTGTCAGGGGGATTAGCAGGGAAAATATGAGGGTTTACGAGAATAGGTCCTAGGTGGGATTATGGTCGGTGCAGACTCAATGGGCAGAATGGCCTCCCTCTGCACTGTGGGGATTCTATGATTTTATGAATCTAAACTAGGGTAGAGACCTACCTGTTGTGTCTTGTCCATTTTCTTGTTTATTTTGTACATTTTAGTTCTTCGGTGCTATGGAAAGATGACACTGGTTTCTAAACGTGCAACAGGTTTATAAGAACATAAGAACATAAGAAATAGGAGCAGGAGTAGGCCATCTGGCCCTTCGAGCCTGCCCCGCCATTCAATAAGATCATGGCTGATCTGTCGTGGCTCAGTTCCACTTTCCCGCCCTCTCCCCATAACCCTTAATCCCCTCTCTTATCAAAAACCCATCAACCCGCTTCTTAAAAATATTTAGCGAGGCAGCCTCCACCACTTCAACGGGCAGAGAATTCCAGAGATTCACCACCCTTTGAGTGAAGAAGTTCCTCCTCAACTCCGTTCTGAACCGCCCCCCCTTTATCTTGAGGCTGTGCCCCCTAGTCCTACTGTCTTTTTTGAGCGGGAAGAGTCTTTCCACCTCTATCCTATCCATCCCATTCATCATCTTATACGTCCCAATGAGATCTCCCCTCATTCTTCTAAACTCTAACGAGTACAAGTCTGAAAATATCTCTGCAATCATAAAATGTCTGCACCCATGTTTCTCCCAGCTCAGTTTCTCAGTCTGTCTGCAGTGCCTGTTCATTTCAGTTCTGAGTCAACGTCCAGGCTCAATCAATCCACTACAATGATCATAGATCCAGTACCAGACAACATAATTGAACACAGAACAATTAAACTATTGTCAGAAGCTCTACCTCTATCCTCTCAGCACTTGCTGTCAGGTTTGGCTCAATGAATAGCATTTTCAGCCCTGGATACCAGAAGATTGAGGGTTTCAGTCTGACTGGAGCACACATTCACACAATCCCTACAGTGCAGAAGGAAGTCATTCAGCCCACCGGCTCTCTGACAGAGTATCTTACCCAGGCCCTCCCCCCCACCCTATCCCCATAACCCCACACATTTACTGTGGCTGATCCATCTAATCTAAACATCTTGGAACACAATAGGCCAATTTTAGCATGGCCAATCCATTTAACTTGCACAACTTAGCTCTTGGGGCCAAAGGGGTATGGGGGGGGAATCAGGATATTGAATTTGATGGCGGCACTGTGGCACAGTGGTTAGTACTGCTCCCTCCAGGATGTGGGGATGCCGGCGTTGGACTTGATTGAGCACAATAAGTCTCACAACACCAGGTTGAAGTCCGACATCTGATGAAGGAGCAGCATTCCAAATCCTCATGACTCCAAATAAACCTGTTGTTGTGAGACATCTTACTGCGTTCACGGCGCCAGGGTCCCGTGTTCAACTCCAGCCTTGACTGACTGTCTGTGTCTGTGTGGGTTTCCTTCGGGTGCTCTGGTTTCCTCCCACAGTCCAAAGGTGTGTAGGTTAGGTTGATTGGCCGTGCTAAATTGCCTGACCCAAGGCCAGGAATTGAACCCGGGTCCCTGGCGCTGTGAGGTAGCAGTGCTAACCACTGTGCCACCGTGTCGCCTTGTGTTCTGTTGCAAGGTTTGGCCGTCACATCACCACTGGCGCCCACAAAACTGAAATGTTACATTTTTTCAGTGAAGTGATTTGAATTGACTTGAGTTTCCTTTCTTGCAGTCTGACATTGGATTTGGGAAGTTGGAGACTTACGTTAAGCTGGACAAGCTGGGAGAGGTGAGTTGGACCCATCACTGAACTGAATAAATGTCTTCATTCACTTTCCATTTTCAGGTTCATAGAATCACAGAATCACACAGCGCAGAAGAGGTCCTTCGGCCCATCAAGTCCGCACTAACACGTTAGAAATACCTGAATTCCCACCTAATCCCATCAGCCAACACTTGGCCCATAGCTCTGAATGTTACGGTGCGCGAAGTGCTCATCCAGATACTTTATAAAGGCTGTGAGGCATCCTGTCTCCACCACCTTCCCAGGCAGCGCATTCCAGACTGTCACCACCCTTTGGGTAAAAAACATTTCCTCACATCCCCTCTAAACTTCCTGCCCCTCACCTTGAACCTATGTCCCCTCATGACAGACTCTTCAATGAAGGGGAACGGCTGCTCCTTACCCACTGTCCATGCCCCTCATAATCTTGTACACCTCGATCAGATCACCCTCTCTGCTCCAACGAAAACAACCCAAGCCTGTCCAACCTCTCTTCATAATTTAAGTATTCCATCCAGGCAGCATCCTGATAAATCTCCTCTGCGCCCCCTCCAGCACAATCACACCCTTCCCATAATGTGGTGACCAGGACTGCACACAGTACTCCAGCTGTGGCCTCATGAAATATCTGTACAACTCCAACATGACTTCCCTGCTTTTGTAATCTATTCCTCGTCTGATAAAATGTCCTTTTTCACCACCCTACAAACATGCCTTTCTGCCTTCAGAGATCTGTGGACAAACGCGCCAAGGTCCCTTGGTTCCACGGAAAGTCATGATGTGGAGATGCCGGCGTTGGACTGGGGTAAACACAGTAAGAAGTCTCACAACACCGGCTTAAAGTCCAACCGGTTTATTTGATAGTAAACCCACAAGCTTTTGGGGTTTTCCCCTTCGTCAGGTGAGTGGAGAGTTCTGCTCTCAAACAGAGCATATGAAAGGCACACACAGTTTACAGAATACTGATTAGAATGCGAGTCTTTACAGCTAACCTGCTATTCAAGTCTTAAAGATGCAGACAGTGCCTGCTTCTGTTTGAGACCAGAACTCTCTGCTCACCTGACGAAGGGGCAAACCCCGAAAGCTTGTGGGATTACTATTAAATAAACTGGACTTTAACCTGGTGTTGTGAGATTTCTTACTGTGCCCACAGAAAGTCCCAGCATCATGCAGTCCATTGAACACTTCCTTGGGAAATCTGTAAGAAATGGATAAATATCCATTTATTTTTAGATTATTTTCTGGTTTTTTTTCTGCTGTATGTTTCAATGATCTGTGGGAATTAAAATCAAGTAAAAAGTCTGACAACACCAGGTTTTAGTCCAACCGATTTATTTGATAATTTATTTGATAATTTTAGAATCAAGCCAGACTTTTAGTGATTAACATCGAGCAACAACTATCATTGTCCCAATCCTATCGATATTGCAATGGGAACCCCTGGGGATAAACTCTTCCAAGGATGTATCTACACACAAGCGCCCGTGGGAAAGCCTTGAGTCACGGTAACCGTCCTGAACTGAATGACTTGATTGACAGTTCAGTTGAACCCTTGGGGAATGATTCTTGCTAAAACTGGGAACTGATTGCTGGGAATAACCATCGGAATTCTCACAAAGCCAGAATGAAAGGTTTGGGAACAGACTCTGCAAATCCTAGAGCACCATTCCCCTGGATCTCAAAGCCTGTGTCACTATGAATTTTGCAGCAACTACGCATGTGTAATTGTTAATATTAATAGTTAGCAGTGTGAGTGGCACAGTGGTGAGCACTGCTGCTTCACAGTGCCAGGGATCTACCTGGGTTTGATTCCCGGCTTGGGTCACTGTCTGTGTGGAGTTTGCACATTCTCCCCATGTCTGCATGGGTTTCCTCCGGGTGCTCCGGTTTCCTCCCACAGTCTGAAAGATGTGCTGGTTAGGGTGCATTGATCCGAACAGGTGCTGGACTGTGGCACCTAGGGGAATTTCACAGTCACTTCATTGCAGTGTTAATGTAAGCCTTACTTGTGACGCATAAATAAGCTTTAAACTTTTTTAGTGTACTGTATACTGATTTTGTATTGATGACTGGAGGCACAGAGTTAAAACGTTTGAGAGAGAGTGGGTGGTGACATGATGAGACCTTGGGTGGAATTTTACAGGCACGTCCACCCGAGATTCATACAATCCCACTTGAGGCCAACGGAGAATTCCATTCTCCGAGCTTCACCTGCCCACGGAATCGGGGCGGGCGTTTTGGTAAAATTCCAGCCATTGTCTTTACACAGGAATCTGCTGTAATCTGGAATGGCTGCCCTGGAATAGTGATTGAAGCAGATTCAATAGTGATCTTGAAAGAAGGGAAAAGTTTACAGGGCTATGGGGACAGAGCAGGGGAGGGAGATTATTTCAATAGCTCTATCAAACAGATATATGATGGGCCAAATGGCCTTCTTTGCCCTCTAGCATTCTGTAAAAGTCAATAAATGCCTTCAAGTTTCTTCATAGAATCATAGAATCCCTACAGTGCAGAAGGAGGCCATTTGGCCCATCAGGTCTACACTGACCGCAATCCCATCCAGGGCCTATCCCCATAACTCCATGCATTTACACTAGCTAGCGCCCCCAACACTAAAGACCAATTTAGCATGGCTGATCCACCTAACCCACATCTTTGGACTGTGGGAGGAAACCGGAGCACCTGGAGGAAACCCATGCAGACACAGGGAGAACGTGCAAACTCCGCAGTGACCCGAGCCAGGAATCGAATCCGGGGTCTTGGCACTGAGAGGCAGCAGTGCTAACCACTGTGCCACCATGCTCACTTCTTCTCTTGAAAAATTACATATCAACTTGCAAGAGCATCTAGATCACTCTCCTAACCAGTGAAAGCATTATTCATCCGATATATCCTTAGGAATTTTACTGGTCTTTCTGGGTTTGTGACACTCGGGCTATCACCCCTCACCATAAGCTCCTACATCTATGGGATCGGACCTGGGGAACTTGCATGTAGTGATGTCCCCACCTGTTTGCTGCCCTTGTCCTTCTAGGTAGTAGAGGTGGCAGGTTTGCGAGGTGTAGTTCAACTTTGTAAGTTGTTGATGTGTACCTTGTAGATGGTACGGTTGGATCTCCGACAATCACAAAATAAGACTATTCGACACATTGTTGGCTCTTTGGAGCCAATTAGTCTCATTGTCCCTGCTCTATAGAAAAAAAATACAGTTTCTCCCCATCTTCTCCTTCAGCATTTCTAATTGCTTTTTCAGGGAACTTACGCCACAGTTTTTAAGGGCAGAAGCAAGTTAACGGAAAACCTGGTGGCACTGAAGGAAATTCGCTTGGAACATGAAGAAGGGGCTCCGTGCACCGCGATCCGAGAAGGTACAGTCTAATCCTTAATGCCACCCCACATCTTAGCAATGCCAACCTTGCTGGGTGACCGTGCATCCAGATTTCACCCAACACTGGGACAGTCCTCGACTGTATGATGCTTATTCTATTTTTGGAAGATCTAATTCAGGTGTGAAATATACAGTAGATGGCAGAATCCATAGGAGCATTGACGTACAGAGGGATCTGGGCGTACAGGTTCACTGATCGCTGAAACTGGCAACGCAGGTGGATAAGGTGGTCAAGAAGGCACACAGCAGCTTGCCTTCATTGGCTGGGGTACCGAGTATAAATGTTGCCAATTATGTTACAGCTGTATAAAACTGTAGTTAGGCCACATTTGGAGTATTGCGTGCAGTTCTAGTGGTCGCAATACCAGAAGGACGTGGATTCTTTGGAGAGAATGCAAAGATGGTTTACCAGAATGTTGCCTGGTCTGGAGGGTTTAGGGATGAGGAGAAACTCAAATTGTTTTGACTGGAAAGACGGAGACTGAGGGGATGACCTGATAGAAGAGAACAAAATTTTGAGAGGTGTAGAGAGGGTGGATAGTCAGAGACTTTTTCCCAGGGTGGAAAAGTCAACCACATGAAGACACGGGTTTAAGGTGGGAAGGGGAGACGTGCGGGGGGAGGTTTTCATACAGAGGGTTGTGGGTGCCTGGAACGCATGGCCATTGGAGGTGGTGGAAACAGGCACATTAGAAACGTTCAAGGTGTATCTTGATAGACACATGAACGGGTGACAAGCAAAGGGATAGAAACCCCAATTGGTGCAGGCTTTGTGGGCCGAAGGGCCTGTTTCTGTGCTACATTGTTCTTCATTCTTTATAGGGTATGGGATTCACTGGCAAGGCCAGCGCTTATTGTCTGTCCCTAATTGCCCTTGAGAAGGTGGCGATGAGTTGCCTTCTTGAACCGCTGCAGTCCCTATGGCATAGGTACACCCACAGTGTTGTTAGGGACGGAGTTCCAGGATTTTGACCCAGCGACAGTGAAGGAGTAGCGATCTATTTCCAAGTCAGGATGTTGAGTGACTTGAAGGTTGTGACTCAGTGGGTAGCACTCTTGCCCCTGAGCCCTAAGGGCATGACCAGACACAAAAGTGGAACATCAAGGTTGGCATCCCCAGTGCGGGGCTGAGGGTATGCTACACTGTTGAAGGTGCTAGCCTTTAGGTGAGGTGCTAAACTATGGGCACAATGGTGGCACAGTGATTAACACTGCTGCCTCGCAGTGCCAGGGACTCGGGCTCATTTCCCAGCTTGGGTAACTGTCCGCGGGGAGTTTGCATGTTCTCCCCATGTCTGCATGGGTTTCGTCCCACAGCCCAAGGATGTGTTGGTTAGGGTGCATTGGCCATGCTAAATTCTCCCTCAGTGTACCCAAACAAGTGCCAGAGTGTGGCGACCAGGGGATTTTCACAGTAACTTCATTGCAGCGTTAATGTAAGCCTTACTTGTGACAAATAAATAAAATGAATTAAGGCCTTGGCTGGAATTCTCCAGCCATTCATCCCCTTTTCCTGCTGCAGTGAGGATGGAAAATCTCTGTTCATTGCAGCGGGACTGGAAAATCCCAGCTGCGGGCCAGATCGGAGAATCCAGCCCTTTGTCTGTTCTCTAGGTTGGACTTAAGTGATCCTGTGGCAGTGTCTTAATGAAGAGTGGGTGTGCCCTGGCCAATATTTACCTTTCTGTCAACACCATTAAAGCAGACAATCGGGTCGGTATCACGTGCTTGTTTGTGGGATCTTGCTGTGCACAATCTGGTTGCCCCAATTTCTACGTTACAGCAAGTGACTACTGCAATTCAATCAGCAATTTACCCTCGCAAGACCCAGATGTGGTGCATGTGGTATCTGGGGGGGGGATGCGTGATACCTGAAGAGTGGGCAGCTGGCTATTGCGTCATGAAGGGCATCACAGCTGAGGGCCAATTCTGCTCTTATCTGGGGACACTGAGCTGCGGCCAGGAATGAGGACCTCAGCTGATATTTTTTCCCTCCTTCTGGACTAGGAAGCCCTTTAGCCAAATCTTTCCCAAACCCTTTAGCACAGACTCTGTGATCAGCCCTGGGGGCTTCCCTGCTCTCTCTGACTCGGCACAATGAACTTGCATCTTGTGTGTCGGTGCCAAAGGAATTTTGTCGCATGTCTAGCCGTCAGTAGGTGGCAGTGTTGCACCACAATCAATCACTAACACGCAGCAATAATAACTTACATCTATAAAAAGCTTCTTTAACACAGCAAAAGTTTCCATAAATCCCCTTGGGAAGGAGATTCCCAGCCAAGGGAAAAGAGCAGGAGGAGCATGAAGCTTCACTTCAGGGCCCATGTTAAGGAGCGATTTGACGAAGAAACAGATAAAATAAAGTTTATTTATTAGTCACAAGTCGGCTTACATTAACACTGCAATGAAGTTACCGTGAAAATCCCCGAGTCACCACAGCCTGACGTCTATTCGGGTCCACGCACCTAATTAGCACATCTTTCAGATTGTGGGGGGAAACCGGAGCGCCCGGAGGAAACTCACGCAGACACTGGGAGAACGTGCAAACTCCACACAGACAGTGAGCCAAGCCGGGAATCGAACCCGGGCCCCTGGCGCTGTGAGCCAGCAGTGTTAATCATAGAAAGAGGTGATTTTGGGAAGAATGTTCCAGGATTTGGAGGGCGAGGGCACGGATGGTAAAGTCGCAGGATGTGTGGGATCAGCCAGTGTTAGAGAAATGGGGAACTGGGAGAGAATGGCAGATTGGGATAAATTCATGTCGGAATTAAATCGCAAAGGGTGAGGACCTTAACCAGCCTCCATCCACTGACTCTGTCTACACTTCCTGCTGCCTCAGAAAAGCAGCCAGTGTGATTAAGGACCTCCCATGCACCCCAGACATTCTCTCTTCCACCTTCTTCCATCGGGAAAAAGATACCAAAGTCTGAGGTCACGTACCAAATGACTCAAGAACAGCTTCTTCCCTGTTGCTGTCAGACTTTTGAATGGGCCCGCTTTGTGTTAAGTTGATCTTTCTCTACACCCTGAGTGTGTGTGAGTGTAATGTGGATATATATATCTGTACGTCTTTAATTCCCTGTGTTTTATGAGAGATTGTATGTGAAGGAGAAAGACCAGTGTGTTTTTGTGTGTTACATCCATGAGAGATTCTAATTTGCTCCAAATGCAGTTACTGACAGAGTTAGAATAGGGCCCTGTGCGTGTGAATGCATTTGCAGAGATGTGCGACAGTGTCAGGAAAGGGGGTTAACACTCAAAGCTCTGTGTTTGATGTAAATATTTCCTGGAGTTCGTTCTGAGTACTGATAAAACACTGGAAGTATGTCAGAGCAGGAAATATGCACCTTGTCCTGACAGAGTGAGAAAATACCGGATTAATACCAGCCTATTGGCTATCACAGGCTGATGGTGTTTTAGTGTCAGATATCCACTCTAGAAGCTGTGACCTATTCTCGAACACGGCAAACAATCACTTTCTCGTTCACTTGTGATTCACTGGAGGTTTCTGCTCCCAAATTATTTTCTGTTGATTTCTCTCCTGCTCTGCCGACAGTACCCCGATCTACAATTCCCAGTGCACTTCACAGCTCCAGGGTCCTGGGTTCGATTCCCGGCTCAGGTCACTGTCTGTGTGGAGTTTGCACATTCTCCTCATGTCTGCATGGGTTTCCTCCGGGTGATCCAGTTTCCTCCCACAGTCTAAAGATGTGCGGGTTAGGTTGATTGGCCCTGCTAAGAAATTGTCCCTTAGTGTCCAAGGATGCATAGGTTAGAAGGATTAGTGGGTATAATGTGTAGGGATATGGGGGTAGGGCCTGGGTGGGATTGTGTTTGATGCAGACTCGATGGGCCAAAGGATCTATGATTCTATGATTCTAAAATCCAGCAATCCTCCTCAGTGGCCTCCACTTCTGAGTGAGATGAGATAAAAGCTGATTCAACCACAGAAGGAACCTTAGCCAGGTCGAATATTGTCTTCACCCAATGGCCTCATACCTGAGCAGGATATTACGTGACCAATAATCCAGAGGGGTATGAGTTCAAATCCCACCATTGGTACTCTGGGATTTGGAATTCAGTTTACACAACAAAAGTAAAAATGAAAAGCCGGAAATGTCATGTCTGGAATCGGGAAGAAGGAACTGGGAAAACTGTCAGGAAAAGCCAGCTTGCTCAGGAAGATAAAGTCTGCGGTTCTTATGGAACCCGGCCTATATGTGTCTCCTGTCTCACAGCTTTCTTTCTGGTTGCAAAGCATCTTGGTATGGGCTCCTGCTCTGCCCAAGACCACGAGGAACTACAAAAGGTCGTGAATGTAGCCAATCCATCAGGCAAACCAGCCTCCCATCCGTTGACTCTGTCTACACTTCCCGCTGCCTTGGCAAAGCAGCCAGCATAATTAAGGACCCCACGCACCCCGGACATTCTCTCTTCCACCTTCTTCAGTCAGGAAAAAGATACAAAAGTCTGAGGTCACGTACAAACCGACTCAAGAATAGCTTCTTCCCTGCTGCCATCAGACTTTTGAATGGGCCTACCCTGCATTAAGTTGATTTATTTCTACACTCTAGCTATGACAGTAACACTACATTCTACACTGTCTCGTTTCCTTCTCAATAAACGAAATGCTTTGTCTGTATAGCGCGCAAGAGACAATACTTTTCACTGTATGTTAACACATGTGACAAAAATAAATCAAATCAAATCTCTCACTATCTTGTTCTCTTTCACCCTCTCCAATTTACACACTTCCTCTGCCCCCCCTCTCACATGGTCCACCTTTCCCTCTCCCTGTCTCTCTCACGCCCACTTTCTCTTGTTCTCCCACAGTACACACAGGGACAAACCACAGACCCTAGCAGCAAAGCAATGCCCAATTTTAACCCCAGGATCCCCAGCATACTCATGTTGGCACATTTTAATGGCCTGTTAATGATTGGTCAATCTTTCCAGGTGACACATCACCTGACCTCTGTTACGTGCTTTCCCCAAGCCGACCTTTTTAGTGTTTAAGTAATTGTGAAACTCAGGAGGAAATCTTTAATAGTTACAAACAATTACCGAGAGTCGACTCAAAAGCTGAGAGGAGCATGTTTCATACATGGGTGGTGTACTGGAGTGACGATTACCTCGACTTGCTATTTATATGTTATTGAGCCTGTAAAGACCCAGTGCAGCTTTGTGTTCAGTGGGCAGCTAATCAGAGTCCAGTAGATTGAGGAACGTTACATTTAGTCCATCGAACTGGCAGAGAAAGCCTCGTCAGATCAAATAGTGGTAATAAGGCCATAAGACAGAGGAGCAGAATTAGACCACTCAGCCCATCGAGTCTGCTCCGCCATTCAATCATGGCTGATAATTTTCTCATCCCCATTCTCCTGCCTTTCTTCCATAACCCTTGACCCCCTTATTAATCAAGAATCTATCTATCCCTGTCTTAAAGACACTCAATGACCTGCCCTCCACAGCCTTCTGTGGCAAAGAGTTCCACAGCTTCACCACTCTCTGGCTGAAGAAATTCCTCCTCATCTCAGTTTTAAAGGACCGTCCCTTTAGCCTGAGGTTGTGTTCTCTAGATGTTTCCTACTGGTGGAAACATCCTCTCCACGTCCACTCTATCTAGACCTCACAGTTTCAATAAGATCCCCCCTCATCCTTCTAAACTCCAACGAATACAGACTCAGAGTCTTCAACCGTTACTCATACGACAAGCTCTTCATTTCAAGGATCATTCTTGTGAACATCCTCTGGATCCTTTCCAAGGCCAGCACATCCTTCCTTAGATATGGAGCCCAAAACTGCTCACAATCCTCCAAATGGAGTCTACCCAGAGCCCTATACAGCCTCAGAAATACGTCCCTGCTCTTGTATTCTAGCCCTCTCGACATGAATGCTAACGTTGCATTTGCCTTCCTAACATTACTGGGCGAATAATCCAGGGGTCCCAGATTGGTGCACATCCCTCCATAACAGCAAAGGAATTTAAATCCAATTAATTTTTTTTTATTCATACGCGGGACATGGGCGTCGCTGGCTGGCCAGCATTTATTGCTCATCCCTAGTTTTGCTAGGGCAGTTGAGAGTCATCTACATTGCTGTGGCTCTGGGGTCACATGTAGAGCAGACTGGGTAAGGATGGCAGATTTCCTTCCCTAAAGGGTAGATGGGTCTTTACGACAACCAGCAATGGTTTCATGGTCATCAGTAGATTCGTAATTCCCGATATTTTTTGTTCAAATTCCTCAATCTGCTGTGGCGGGATTCGAACCCGGGATCCCAGAACATTAGCTGAGTTTTTGGATTCACAGTCTAGTAATAATACCACTAGGCCATCGCCCACCCCCCCTAAAATTAATTAATAAATATCTAAACTTATAATTACATTGGAAGCAGGTTGCAAATTGTTCTGAGTGCTGGAATGAAGAGGGGTTTTTTTGAGGAAAGGCTGGGGATTTGGATTTGTACTCACTGGAGTGTAGAATGTAAAAGTTTATTTTTTTTACTTATCACAAGTACAGCTTACACTATCACTGCAATCAAGTTACTGTGAAATTTCCCTAGCACCATACTCCGGCACCTGTTTGGGTAAATGTACCCTGCCTGCACGTCTTTAAGACTGTGGGAGGAAACCAGAGCATCGCCCTGCAGATAACTTGCAAACTCCACACAGGCACTGATCCAAGGCCAGGAATTGAACCTGGGTCCCTGGTGCTGTGAGGCAGCAGTGCTAACCACTGTGCCACCGTGCCACCCGTAAAATGAGAGGTAGTCTTATTGAAACATATAAGATTCTGAGGGGGCTTGAGAGGGTAGAGAATGTTGCCTGTTCTTGGAGGAATCTAGAATCGGAGGGCACACTTTCAGGAAAAGGGGTCTTTCATTTCAGATGATGATGAAGGGGAAACTGCTTTTTTCAGAGGGTGGTTGGTCTTTTTATTCTCTTCCCCAGTGAGCTGCGGACACTGGGTCACTGAGCATGTCCAAGGCTGAGTTCTACAGATTATTGATTAACAAAGGATGGGCGAGGAAGTGGGGTTAAAACCACAATCAACCACAACAGGGTGGCACAGTGGGTTAGCACTGCTGCCTCACAGCGCCAGAGACCCGGCTTCAATTTTCGGCTTGGGCCACTCTCTGTGTATAATCCTCTCAACCTACATATTTTGGGACACTTAAGGGGCAATTTGACATGGCCAATTCACCTAACCTGCACATCTTTGGAGTATGGGAAGGAACAGGAGCTCCTCTCAGCATCGTGTCTGCAGGTTCTCCCTGTGTCTGCTCCGGTTTCCTCCCACAGTCTGAAAGACGTGCTGGTTAGACGCATTGGCCGTGCTAAATTCTCCCTCAGCGTACCTGAATAGGCACTGGAATGTGAGACTAGGGGATTTTCACAGTAACTTCATTGCAGTGTTAATGAAGCCTACTTGTGACACTAATAAACAAACTTAAACAATTTGTGCAGCCATGATCTTATTGGATGGTGGATTAGACTCAATGAGAGAAATAGCCTATTCCAGCTTTAATTTCTTCTGATATTATTAAAATGAAAAGTCAGTCTCAGTAATGATGCTCACTAAAATCCTGGATAGTCACAAGACAGAAACCTGTTGTCCTTACTTTAATCTGATTTGATTTATTATTGTCACATGCATTAACATACAGTGAAAAGTATTTTTTCTCACGCGCTATAGAAACAAAGCATGCCGTTCATAGAGAAGGGAAGGAGAGAGTGCAGAATGTAGTGTTACAGTCATAGCTAGAGTGTAGAGAAAGATCAACTTAATGCAAAGTAAGTCCATTCAAAAGTCTGACAGCAGCAGGGAAGAAGCTGTTCTTGAGTCGGTTGGCACGTAACCTCAGACTTTTGTATTTTTTCCCTGTCGGAAGAAGGTGGAAGAGAGAATGTCTGGGGTGCGTGGGGTCCTTAATGATGCTGGCTGCTTTGCTGAGGCAACGGGAAGTGTAGACAGAATCAATGAATGGGAGTCTGGTTTGAGTAGTTAGGGAAGGGCAGTAGATTCTCACCTTGTCTGCAATGCCTGCATCAGAAAAACAATTTTTTTAAAAAGTTCATCGCTAGTCAGTGGCCAGGTGGATTACTTCTCAGGATACGGACAAGGACAGCATCTATGGGTGACACGGTGGCACAGTGGTTAGCATTGATGCCTCACAGCATCAGAGACCAGGGTTCAATTCTGGCTTTGGGTCACTGCCTGTGTGGAGTTTGCACATTCTCCCCATATCTGCGTGGGTTTCCTCCAGGTACTCAGGTTTTCTCCCACTGCCCAAGGATGTGTGGGTTAGATGGATTGGGCATGCTAAGTTGTCCCTGAGTGTCCCAAGATATGTAGGTTCAGTGGATTAGCCATGGTGAATGAATGGGGTTACAGGGATAGGATGGGAGTTGGGCCTGTGTAAAATGTTCTTCCGGAGAATCAGTGCAGACCTGATGGGCCAAATGGCCTCCTCCTGCACCGTGGTGATTCTGGGAAAGATAGTATGTGAGAAAATATGTGGCAGGTTTTTCTATGGAGGAGGGGGTGAGCTATTGGCTGCTGGCAAGGCCTTCTGGTCTTGCCAAAGGCTATGCATTTTTGCATGGCTTACCCGCCACCCCAGTGGGGAACCCCCTGCGCAGGGAGTGGGGTGGTTGATTTGGGTAGGACAGGATGAAGCTGCTGGCTGGAGGAACTGGAAAACCCCAGCCAGTGTTTCACACAGTGAGAAAAATGAAGAAAATGAGAATGTGCAGGAATCAGTCACTCACCGCCGTGCTATCATAGAACATAGAACATTACAGCGCAGTACAGGCCTTCAGCCCTATCATTCAGTAAGACCATGGCTGATCTTTTACCTCACCTCTGCTTTCTAGCCACAGCTCAATATTACATTCCTCTAGGGTAGAAAACTCACCACCATCTGTGTGAATAAGAGTCTCCTTATCTCAGCCCTAAATGGCCAACTAGTTATCCTGAGGTATGCCCTCTAGTTCTGGACTCTCCAGCCTAGGGAAACCGCCTCTCAGTGTCTATCTGTATCAGTGGGGGTAACTTTATCTCGGGGTGATTAATATAATCCTATTCTGGTGGAAGTGACCCCAGTATGTATGAGGGAGGCCACAGAGTTGCAAGGGTTTACAGCGTGGAAACAGTCCCTTCAGCCCAAATTGTCCATGCTGCCTTTTCAACCATTCATTCCAATTGCCCGTGTTTGGCCCATGTCCCTCTATACCCATCTTACCCATGTAACTGTCTAAATGCTTTTTAAAAGACAAAATTGTACCTGCCTCGAGTACAACCTTTGGCAGCTTGTTCTAGACACTCACCACTCTCTGCATGAAAGAATTGCCCCTCTGGACCCTTTTGTATCTCTCCCCTTTCACCTTAAACCTATGCTTTCTAGTTTTAGACTCCCTTACCTTTAGGGAAAGACGTTGATTATCACTTTATCTGTGCCCCTTATTATTTTATGAGCCTCTATAAGATCAACTCTAAGCCTTCTACGCTCCAGGGAAAAAAGTCCCAGTCTATCCAATTTCTCCTTATAACTCAAATCATCAAGTCCTGGTAGCATCCTAGTAAATCTCTTCTGCACTCTTTCTAGTTTAATACTATCTTTTCAATAATAGAGTGACCAGGACTGTACACAGTACTCCAATGTATGAGAGGTGGATGATGTATTGTGTGTGAGGCTGAACAGGTTTGTCAGAAAGGGAGAAAGGTTATGAGAGATGGATAGAGTGTGGAAGAGACAGAAGGAAATCAGATCAGAGTATAAGGAGTTGGTGAAAGGTTGTGTGTTAGTGTGGGAGAGAGCCAGTGATTGATAACAGCATTTTTAACAGAAGCTGACTCCCCTGTGCTAAAATGGGCAATCTGTAAGTCAGGCTGCTGTTGACGTGTGGAGGTTTAAATCAATTAATGACTGTTTTCTTTCCACAGTCTCTCTGCTCAAGAATCTGAAACATGCAAACATCGTCACTTTGCATGACATCATCCACACAGACCGCTCACTCACCCTTGTCTTTGAATACCTGGTAAGACGTCAGACTGGGACGACTCACTCACAATCTTTATTTTCATTCAAAAATAAGACTTTTTCCAGCTCTTTTCTCAATACAGTGTTAACTTTGCACCCAGCACCTTATCAGACATTCCCAGGACAGGGACAACACAGGAGTTAGATACAGAGTAAAGCTCCCTCTACACTTTCCCCATCAAACACTCCCAGGACAGATAAAGCATGAGCTCAGGTACAGAGTACAGTTCCCTCTGCACTGACCCATCAAACACTCCCTGGACAGGTAGAGCATGGAGTTAAATACAGAGTAAAGCTCTCTATACACTGTCCTCATCAAATATTCCCAAGATAGGTGCAGCACAGTGTTAGATACAAAATAAAGCTCCTTCTACACTATCTGGTCCCAGGACAGGTACAGCACAGTGTTAGATACAGAGTAAAGCTCCCTCCACACTGTCCCCATCAAACACTCCCAGGACAGGCACAGCACAGGGTTAGATACAGAGTAAAGCTCCCTCCACATGGCCAGCCTTGTTTCAGTGAGTGGCACTCTTTCCTCTGAGTTAGGAATTTATAGATTTAAGCCTGATTATAGATACTTGAGCATACGTCTAAGCAGCTAGTCCTGTGGGAGTGCTGCCCTGTTGGAAGTGCCAACTTTCAGATGAAATGTTAAGCCAGAGTTACTCCCACGTGAGTGTAAAAGACCCCAAGCTACCATTTAGCAGAAGAACAGGAGATTTATCCCTTGGCCAATATCTTTAAAATCGTCTGATCATTATCACCCAATTGTTTGTAGGAGTTTGCTGCGTGCAAATCCACTGCCAGTCTTCCTCCATTATAACAGGAACCACACTTCAAAAAGTACTTCATTGGTTGGAAAGCATTTCAAGACTTTCTGGGGCTTTGAGAAATGCTGTAGGAATTGTAGGCTGGAATTTTACCGTTATTCACACCTACGGGATTTTCCCTTCCCACCACGGTGAATGGAGATTTGGCTGGCTGCCAAATTCTCTGTCTTGGCTGCAGTGGGAATGTGGGATGAACGGCAGGTAAGATCGCGCCCAAAGTCTTTGAACGCACCTTCCAAAAATGAAGTTCTGGGGCGTGTGAGAGTTGCGTAACTGACCTCCCAACACCTGATGTCACTGTATACACCTGTTTTATAGGACAGTGACCTGAAACAGTACATGGACAACTGTGGGAACATCATGAGCATGTACAACGTCAAGGTGAGCAAAAAAAATCCCAGTTCTTTGCTTGAACTTCTGTAAAGTGTTCAAAATAGAGAGAGCAGCTCAAGAGGGCGAGGAGATAGAGTGGACAGGATAAAGTGGTTTCCCTCGGCGGAGAATTCTAGAACCAGGGGACATAGATTCAAGATAAATGGCAGTTGGTGTAGAGGGGGCATGAGGAAGGAGGTTTTACGCAGTGATGGGTGTCTGGAATTCACTGCCTGAGTTGATGGTGGAGGCAGAGACTCTAAACTCTTTTAAAAAATACCTGGATCTGTACCTTAAGTGCTGTGAGCTACAGGACTATGGGCCAGCTGCAGAAAGGTGGGATTGGAAAGGGCACCTGGGTCCTTGGGCTGGCATGGACAAGGTTAGCCGAATGGCCTCCTTCTGTGCTGTAACTTTTCTATGGTTATAAGATTCCGTTCAGAAGGATTTACCTGTAGGCTGTCGAGTTGCTGATTCTGGAGCACTAGGCCCCCACTTGCACCATTGGTCAATTCTTTGCACATTCCCAATCCATTTGGAAAAAGGAACAGACCCCATTACCTAACTGGATTACTCTTGATTGTCGGTGAATATTCTGATCATGATTTTTTTTTATTCTTTCATGGGATACCAGAATTTGTTGCCTATCCCTAACTGATTGGCTTGCCAAGCTATTTCAGAGGGCAGTTTCACATGTTTCACATGTGTCTGAAGTCACATGTAGGCCAGACCAGGTCAGGATGGCAGATTTCCTCGCCAAAGATCATTAATGAAACAGCAGGGCTTTCCTGACAATCGATGATATTTGCACGGTCACCGTTACTGATACTGGTTTTCAATTCCATAATTATTAACTAATTAGGCAGCACAGTGGCGCAGTGGTTAGGACTGCTGTCTCACAGACCAGGGACCAGGGTTCAATTCCGGCCTTGGGTCACTGCCTGGGTGGACTGTGGATGTTCTCCCTGGCTCTGCATGGGTTTCCTCCGGGGTGCTCCGGTTTCCTCCCATAGTCCAAAGATGTGTGGGTTAGTAGATTGCCCAGACTAAAGTGCCCCTTAGTGTCACAAGATTAGGGGGATTAACAGGGTAAATACGTGGGGTTACAGGGACAGGGCCTGGGTAAGATGCTTTGTCAGCGAGCCAGTACAGACTCGATGGGCTGAATGGCTTCCTTCTGTAGTGTAGGGATTCTAGAAGTCTATGACTTTCTGCCACCATTGTCCCTGCAACAAATGAGAGTGTTCGAAGGAGATTAGATGAACATAATTTTCTATAAAGCAACAACGTCCTGGACATTAACTTCAATTTGCGGAGAGTATGGGACAATTCTAGTTGAACCCAAGCGCCCATTCTTGAGCTGAAACAGCTCAGTTACTGAACAATCTGTCTTGGAAATTTCCAAAATGTTCACAGGGTGTCAAAGATCCAGTTGCTTTGAAGTAGTAGTTTTTTTTCCACTTGTGTTGTGCCTTGTGACCTGGCAGCAATAATTGGCATTAATGTTTAGTGAGATTTCATCTTCAGTGATGCACATATCCGAAAGTCAAAGCCTCACCCTGCCCCACCCCCCAGTCCTGTCTTTATCTCACTCTCTGTAATGAGATGACGTGATGTCTTGTAAACGCTGTTCGAAAGTATTCCAGGATTGTTACATTCTGTTGAGCTAAGACATGACACGGACGGCACTGCTGCCTCACAGCGCCAGGGACCTGGGTTCGATTCCCGGCTTTGGTCTCTGTCTATGTGGAGTTTCCTTTGGGTGCTTTTGTTTCCTCCCACACTCCAAAAATGTGCAGGTTAGGTGGATTGGCCATGCTAAATTGCCCCTTAGTGTCAAGGGGGATTAGTAGGGTAGAGCTGGCATGGTGGCACAGTGGCTAGCACTGCTGCCTCACAGAGCCAGGCACCTGGGTTCAATTCCAGCCTTGGGTCACTGTCTTTGTGCAGTTTGCATGTCCTCCCTGTGTCTGTATGGGTTTCCTCTGGGTGCTCCGGTTTCCTCCCACACTCCAAAGATGTTCAGGTTAGGTGGATTGGCCATGCTAAATTGCCCCTTAGTGATAGGGGGATTGGCAGGGCAGGGGCAGCACTGCGGCTGGTTTTCAATTCCATAATTATTAACTAATTGGGCAGCATGGTGGCACAGTGGTTAGGACTGCTGTCTCACAGACCGGGGACCAGTGTTCAATTCCGGCCTTGGGTCACTGTCTGTGTGGAGTTTGGATGTTCTCCCTGGCTCTGCATGTGTTTCCTCCGGGATGCTCCGGTTTCCTCCCACAGTCCAAAGATGTGTGGGTTAGTAGATTGCCCAGACTAAAGTGCCCATTAGTGGTTAGCACTGCTGCTTCATAGCGACGGGGAACCCGGTTCGATTTCTGGCTTGGGTCACTGTCTTATGGAGTTTGCAAATTCTCCCTGCGTTTGTGTGAGTTTCCTTCGGATGATCCGATTTCCTCCCATCGTCCAAAGATGTACAGGTTGGGTTGATTGGCCATGCTAGGTTGAACTTTAGTGTCCAAAGATGGTCGCATTAATTTCAAAAGGACTAGAATACAAAAGCAGGGATGTGTTGCCGAAGCTTTATAGGGTTGTGGTGAGACCATATTTGGAGTATTGTGAGCTTTTTTGGGCACTGTATCCAAGGAAGGGTGTGCTGGTCTTGGAGAGGGTCCAGAGGAGGTTCACAAGAATAATCCCAGGAATTAAAATCTTGATGTATGAGGAGCGTTTGAGGACTCTGGGTCTGTACTCGATGGAGTTTAGAAGGATGAGGGAGGGATCTCATTGAAACTTACAGAATAGTGAAAGGCCTTGGATTGAGTGGATGTAGGGAAGGTATTTCAATTAGTTGGAGAGGCTAGGATCCAAGGGCACATCCTCAGGGTAAAGGGATGACCCTTTGGAACTGAGACGAGGAGGAATTTCTTCACCCAGAGGGTAGTGAATCTGTGGAATTCATTGGCTTAGAAGGCTGTGGAGGCCAGGTCACTGAGTGTCTTTAAGTCAGAGATAGATAAGTTTTTGATTGGTAAGGGATCAAAGGTTATGGGGGAAAGGCAGGACAATGGGGTTGAGAAAAATATCAACTATGATTGAATGGTGGATCAGACTCGATGGGCTGAATGGCCTAATTCTGGTCTTATATTTTATGGTCTAATGATTAGGGAGGTTAGCTGTGGTTAATGTATGGGACTAGGGGGATCGGGTGAAGGGGTGGGCCTGGGAGTGATTCTTGCTCAGAGGGTCGGTGCAGATTCGATGGGCTGAATGGCCTCTTTCTCCAATGTAGCGATTCTACGACTTGTAATCGACATGTGCTTAAATAATTAATTGGTGAGATCGAGTTGAAATCCATTCTGCAGTTTGTGAAGGAAAAATGTAAGGAAAAGATATTCTGTAACTTGTAGCTTTAACACGGTGTTATTATTGTTCTGTTTCTGTAAGTCCACCTGTGCTAAACCCTGCTCACTCTTCACTCCTCTGCTCACTGACCTGCTCTGACCCAGGTCCAATATGGCCCAGATTTCACCTTGTTTTCAAACCCCAATGAAACATAATGCACCAGATCACAACTCCTCCAAAACGGAATAAAAGCAGAAAATGCTGGAGATACTCATGTGTTCTGATGAAAAATCATCATTGACCTGAAACATTTTTAACTCTTACCTCTCTCCCCAGAAGCTGCCTGGCCTGCTGAGTTTTCCCGGCATTTTCAGTTTTTATTTCAGATCTGCAGGAGTTTATCATAGGCTCCCGACAGTGCAGGAGGAGGCCATTCAGCCCATCGAGTCTGCACCAACTCTCAGAAAGAGTATCCTGCCAAGGCCCATCACCCCACCCTATCCCCGTAACCCCATACATTTACCATGGCTAATCCATCTGTACGACACATCTTTACCTTTGTACAGTCCAAATGATAGGTTAGTCATGGTATGCGGTTGGATTTCCCAATTTTTTACATTTCCATCCTTGCACTCACGTTCCTGCTTGACCTTACCGGTGCCGAACTCTGTAACCTCCACCAGCCGCACAACCCTTCGAGCTCACCCGGTTTTCCATCGCTCCGACATTGGTACCTTTAGCTGCCTGGAGCCCGAACCTTGGAATTTCCTCTGTACACCTCCCCACCTTTTTCATATCCTTTAGGACAATCCCTCAAACCTACCTCTTGGACCAAGCTTTTGATCAGTTGTCCTAATATCTCCTCATGTTAATCCGTGTCAGATTTAGTTTGATTGTTCCTGTAAAGCACCATGGGACATTATAATAAAGACGCTTCAGAAATCCAGATGGTTGTAATAGATTCACAGGCACATTACAATGGAGGGAAGATGCTAGGAGGGGCTTCTAATTGCAGAAGATGAATCTGATCGTGGTTTTAAACATAGAAACTAGAAGCAGGAGTAGGCCATTCAGCCCTTCGAGCCTGTTCTACCATTCATTATGATCATGGCTGATCAGCCAACTCAATAGCCTGACCCTCCCTTCCTCCCATATCCTTTGATCCTCTTTGCACCAAGTGCTATATCTAACTGCTTCTTCAAAACATTCTGCACCAACCACAATCTCACCCAGGCCCTATTCCCGTAACCCCACATATTTACCCTGCTAATCCCCTGACACTAAGAGGATTTAGAATGGTTAATGCACCTAACCTGCACACCTTTGGAGTGTGGGAGGAAGGTGGAGCACCTGGAGGAAACCCACGCAGTCATGGGGAGAACGTGCAAACTCCACACACACTGGAATCCTGGAATTGAACACGGGTCCCTGGTGCTGTGAGGCAGCAGTGCTAACCACAGTGCCGTCCCTCCTGTCCTCACTTTGAAAATTCCAGCACGTCCCAGAGGCTGACATTCCATCCCAGAGCTCTATCTTCAAACCACACCTACTCCTCTGGGCCAAGTGACACCCCAGCCAGGATCACACAGGTCAAAGCTGCCCTTTGCCACTGACCCTGTGTTAGCTGGACCTTGGGGGACGTTGCAGTTGATAGTGACTCTTTCCAGCTACTGAAAGAAAACTTTAAGGACCACTTTCCCCACTGCCTCCCTGACCGGGGAATGATGTCAACACCTGAGCATCCCCCCCCCACCCCTCAGTAGAAGGAATCTGACCTCTGACCTCACTGATCCAAATGTCTCTTTTAGAAGTGGCCTCCGATCTTTCTGAGGGAAAGAAGCATCTCCACCTCTTCCCTCATCTGAGATTTTCATGGAGGAAACATCAGAGTGGCAAAGTGGTTAGCACTGCTGTCTCACAGTGCCAGCGACCCGGGTCCAATTCTGGCCTCAGGTGTATGTGTGGAGTTTGCATGTTCTCCCCGTGTCTGTGTGGGTTTCTTCAGGGTGCTCCGGCTTCCTCCCACACTCCAAAAATGTGTGGGTTAGGTGGATTGGCCATGCCAAATGGACCCTCAGTGCCAGGGGGGTTAGTAAGATAAAAATGCAGGGTTACATGGATAGGGTCTGGGTGGGCCTCTTGTTGGTGCAGTTTTGATGGGCTGAATGGCCTCTTACTGGACCGTCAGTGTTCTATGATTCTATGATTGATTATTAGAAACAACTAGACAATCTTTTAGAAAGCATACAAGGAAAAGATGAAGACATGTGGGGAGTGCCCTACAGAGGGGTGACACAGTGGTTAGCACTGCTTCCTGTTCTCCTTGTGTCTGTATGGATTTCTTCTGGGTGCTCCGGTTTCCTCCCACAGTCCAACAATATGTGGGTTTAGGTGGATTAGCCATGCTAAATTGCCCCTTAGCGTCAGGAGGATTGGTGGGTTAATGCCTGGAGTTATGTGATTTTCGGGGCAGGCTCGAAGGGCTAGATGGCCTACTCCTGCTCAAGAAATAGTTCTTATGTTCTTATGTGGATAGGGCCAGGTGGGATTGTGTTGTTGCAGGCTTGATGGGCAGAAAGGCCTCCTTCTGCACTGTAGGGCTCCAATTTCCTCCTGGTGCTCCAGTTTCCTCCCACAGCCCGAACATGTGTGGGTTAGGAGGATTGACCATGCTAAATTGCCCCTTAGTGTCAGGGAGACTAGCTAGGTTAAATGCATGGGGTTATGGGAATAGGGATTGTGGTTGGTGCGGATACGATGGGCCAAATGGCCTCTTTCTGCAGTGTAGGGGTTCTATTCTAATCTAAGGGCAGTGGTCACATATTGCTTTGTGACAAAATGAAACTAGATTGCGAGGTTTGGAGAGGGGCAAAGTGGGGGCGGAGTGGGGAGAGGGAGTCCAATAGAAAGGCCACGAATCTAAGTTAAATGCAGTAAGATATTCAGGAAGCAATCTTCTTACCCGGAGAGTAGTGAGAATGTGGGTGTCACCACAACCAGGTCAGCAAAAAGCAGAGACAGATTTGTAAGGGAAGCTAGATGCTGGAGAAAGGGACAGAAGGATATGTTGCCAGGGTGAGATGATGGGGAGAAGACCCATGGGAAGCATAAACATCAGTATGGAACAGGTGGGCAGAATGTCCTGTTTCTGTGCTGTAATCTGTGATCTGATTCTCCTATGTAAAAACTGAGGGAGGTTTAAATCCAGTTTAATATTCATACAACGCAGCTGCTATTCAATGGGTGTTCAAAACGCCTGGGTCCTCTTAAATAACATAGAAACTGTGAGCCTGCGATGTAAGTAGGGTGTTGATTATTAGTTTGGGTAGGAGGTGGTTTGGAACCTACCCCTAATGCACTCTGAGAAATTGCACAATGCCAAGATCTTGAAGGGTATGATTTTATTTAAATTTATTTTAATTCAAATGTCATATTTTTACTTTGGGGCCTCAGGGAAGCCACTCACGCTGAAAATAATCAGGCGACATGCAACTCTGTGCTCTGCCCTCCGCCCCCCCAGCTGTTTATTTTACACATCACTCCAATACAGCTGTGACCAATCTTGAGCCTTCAATGTAGGTGAGATAGGATCACAGAATCTCTACAGTACAGCAGGAGGCCATTCTGTCCATCGAATCTGCACCGACCAATAATCCCACCCAGGCCCTATTCCCATAACCCCACACAATTACCCTACTAATCCCCCGACACAAAGGGTCAATTTAGCATTGCCAGTCAACACAACCCACCCATGGGAAGAAACCGAAGCCCCTGGAGGAAACCCATGCAGAAATGGGGAGAACATACACAGACAGTGACCCAAGCCAGGAATCGAACCGGGTCCCTGCTGCTGTGAGGCAGCAATGCTAACCGCTATGCCACCATTCCACCCATGCGGACCATGGACCATGATCACCTGCTTAGTTCATTGATCGGATAGCTCAATTGGGTGGATGGCTAGTTAGTGATGCGGAGTGGCGCCCGTAGCGTGAGTTCAGTTCCCGTACCAGCTGAGGTTATTCATGAGGACTGCGCCGTCTCAACCTTGCCCCTCGACTGAGGTGTGGAGACCCTCAGATTAAATTCCCACCGGTCAGCTCTTTCCCTCAGAGGGGAGAGCAGCCGATGGTCATCTGGGACTGTAGTGATTTTATCTTCACCTCGTTCACTCCAGCTTATCTGACCAGGTTTCACACTGAGGTCAAAGTCATGGGAGTTATAATGGCTTCTCTTCCCAGGGTGCAGTGCACAATGGTGATGTCACTGGGTGAGTAATCCAGTGACGTGAGTTCAAGTCCCACCACCAGGATTCGATGAATTAAATAAAAGGCTTGTCTCAGTAATAGCGATAATGAAATTATTGGGCTGTCGGGTAAACACGTATGATTTACTGATATCCTTGAGCGAAGGAAATCTGCCCTTCCTACCTCGTCTGGCGTATATGTGCCACAGTGATTAACTCTGAACTGCCCTCTGCAAGATCTTAACACTGCAAGGGCAATTAGGGATGGGCAATAAATTCTGGCCTTGCCAGGGACCCCCAGGTTCCCCAATCCCTGAGTGTTTTTAAAAAATGTGGAATGTGTGTGTTGGGGGGGGGGGGGGTGGGGGGGGAGCGGTCAGACATCACCCTCCCCCACTCCTTCCCTTCGCCACCCTCATTAGCCAATAGTCACCACTGACCCCACAGAGGTAAAGGGCGGTGAGAGTGGGAAATGATATGAGCACGGATATAAAATGAAGGAGAGTGGTTTGATTGTTGACGCGACGCTTCCGCTAATACAGATATTCATGTTCCAACTGTTGAGAGGATTGGCCTATTGTCACAAGAGGAAAGTTCTGCATCGAGACTTGAAACCTCAAAACCTTCTCATTAACGAACGTGGGGAATTAAAACTAGCTGACTTTGGTAAGTCTTCTTTTCTTCCCCCATCTTCTTTCGAGATAATATTGTCTTTTTACATTTCGTCCACATCATTAAACCAGGAAACTATGACAAAGGGCGAGCGTACGACATGGGTTGGCACGGTGACTCAAGCCGGGTCCTTGGCGCTGTGAGGCACAGTGCTAATCAATTCCCAGCTTGGGTCACTGTCTGTGCAGAGTCTGCACGTTCTCCCCATGTCTGCATGGGTTTCCTCCGATGTTCTGGTTTTTCCCACAATCCAAAGAGGCATGGGTTAGGTTGATTGGCCATACTAAATTGCCCCTTAGTGTGCCAAGATGTATAGGTCAAGGGGGGAATAGCGGAGTAAATCCTTGGGGTTACGGTGAACAGGTCTGGGTGGGATTGTCCCTTAGTGTCAGGGGGATTACATATGCCACCGTACTGCCCCATGGCATGTGCCTGCCCTTTGTCTTAGTCTCTTGGTTTACCTATCAGTAAATTAGCTGGTAACAGTGACTGTAGCTGGGTATCACACAGACAAATATTCAGTATTGTCTACCTCCACTGGCAATGTACTCAGTGATGTCCTGCTACCTCACATCATCGGGGACCCGGGTTCGATTCCTGGTTTGGGTCAGTGCCTGTGGAGAGTGCATGTCCTCCCCATGTCTGTATGAGTTTCCACCCACAGAGCAAAGATGTGCAGGTTAGGGTGCATTGGTCATGATAAATTGTCCCTCAGTGCTCCTGAACAGTTGCTGGAGTGCAGTGACTCGGGGATTTTCACAGTAACTTCATTGCAGTGTTAATGTAAGCCTACTTGTGACACTAATAAATAAATTAACTTTAAAACTTCATAGGATTAGACTAACAAGGATGTTTTCTTCTTGAGTGCCCGGCCGGAGGGCAGGTACTTGACGGTTATTTGGTAAACTACGGCCAAGCACCATGACCGTTTACCACAGGCGGGTGAGGAGGCAGGCCCTGAGCCCACCTCACCTGGAACAGTTGACAAAGAAGGGAACCAAGGGTTATCGGTGAGTGGGTGGAATTGAGGCAAATAAGCCATGATCTTATTGACTGATGGAGCAAACTCGAGGGGCTAAACACTAATACCCAGCCTCCCTGCCAAAATACTTACAAATATCAGTAATCTGCTCCCTTGCAGATAAATCAATTTGTACAAACACTGTTCCTGGAAGTTTGGAACTGCACCTTTTCTGTCATTTACTCAGAGGAGTACGTTTCCATGTGTGCGAATGACCGATCCCACCCCCAGTTAACCTTGCAAGTCACTCCCATGTCCCTAAACACACATTTTTTAAACTGTTAATATTACACCTGTGACAAAGGTTGGTAAAACATCTCTCCCTCATTTGATTGAACCTTCTTCAACCTTGCAACCATCCCCCACATCCTGGGTTGGTGGATAGTTTATTAATGTTTTCTTGGACAACATCCTGGTTTATAAGTGTCATCAGATCAGTGAGTGAGTTTTCCCCAAAGTTAACCGTTTTTAGGATGAGCATTTCCGGAAGGATTTGGGTGTCCACCCAGCCTCACTGAAACCCACAGCTCATTAGCTTGTAAGTGTTATTTGTAGTTCTACATTTAACCACGGGAGTTCAACGGTCAAAATAAGTCACTTATTCTTGGACAGAAGCAACCCAGTGTGCGGTTTGATTGCATGCGCCATCCCTTGACCAGTATATTCATATTCATGGGGTGGCACAGTGGTTAGCATTGCTGTCTCAGAGCACCAGGGACCCAGGTTCGATTCCTGGCTTGGGTCACTGTCTGTGTGGAGTTTGCACATTCTCCCAATGTCTGCATGGGTTTCCTCCCGGTGCCCCAGTTTCTTCCCACAGTCTGAAAAGCATGTTGGTTAGATACATTGGCCATGTTAAATGCTCCCTCAGTTTACCCAAACAGGCACCACAGCGTGGCGATTAGGGAATTTTCACAGTAACTTCATTGCAATGATAATGTAACCCTACTTGTGACACTAATAAATAAACTTAAACTTAAGAGTTGCTTCATTTTTCTGTGTTTTATTTCAAGCATTTTGTTTTAATCTGGTTCCAAAGTCTCATGGTATGCTGGGGTGTGAAATTCGGCCAGTTTCTGGTCATTGTCCATTGCATCTTGTTTTTCCCTTTTTCAGCAACACCACTTGAATATTAGATATTGGATTCCTTTTAGTTGACTGCATTCTTGCTGACGGATTGGATACGCAGGGTTCAAATTCCTTGCTGTTAGTGATTTTTTTATTCATTCATGGGGCACAGGCATCGCTTTATTGCCCATCCCTTGTTAAGAACATAAGAACATAAGAAATAGGAGCAGGAGTAGGCCAACTAGCCCTTCGAGCCTGCCCCGCCATTCAATAAGATCATGGCTGATCTGTCGTGGCTCAGTTCCACATTCCCGCCCTCTCCCCATAACCCTTAATCCCCTCTCTTATCAAAAACCCATCAACCCGCGTCTTAAAAATATTTAGCGAGGTAGCCTCCACCACTTCAACGGGCAGAGAATTCCAGAGATTCACCACCCTTTGAGTGAAGAAGTTCCTCCTCAACTCTGTTCTAAACCGCCCCCCCTTTATCTTGAGGCTGTGCCCCCTAGTCCTACTGTCCTTTCTGAGCGGGAAGAGCCTCTTCCACCTCTATCCTATCCATCCCATTCATCATCTTATACGTCTCAATGAGATCTCCCCTCATTCTTCTAAACTCTAACGAGTACAAGCCTAATTTATTCAGCCTCTCCTCATAGCTCAACCCCCTCAACTCCGGCATCAGCCTAGTAAACCTCCTCTGCACTCCCTCCAAGGCCAAAATATCCTTGCGTAAGTACGGCGCCCAAAACTGCACATAGTACTCCAGCTGCGGCCTCACCAATGCCCTATACAGCCGCAGCAAGACCTCCCTACTTTTATATTCAATCCCCCTCGCTATGAAGGCCAGCATCCCATTTGCCTTCCTGACCACCTGCTGCACCTGCAAGCTGGGTTTTTGCGACTCATGCACAAGGACCCTGAGGTCCCTCTGCACCGTCGCCTGCTGCAGTTTTTCTCCACGTAAGTAATAATCCTTCCTACCATTATTCCTACCAAAGTGGACTACCTCGCACTTGCCAACATTAAATTCCATTTGCCATTTCCTGGCCCATTCGCCCAGCCTATCTAGATCCTTCTGTAGACTCTCACCACCCTCCGCACAATTTGCCTTTCCACCAATTTTGGTGTCATCAGCAAATTTCGACACCCTACACTCGGTTCCCTCCTCCAGATCATCTATATAAATGGTAAATAGCTGAGGCCCCAGCACCGACCCCTGGGGCACTCCACTAGTCACCCACCGCCAATCCAAATAGCACCCATTGACCCCCACTCTATGCCTCCTATTTGACAACGAGTCCTCTATCCACGCTAACACCCTACCCCCAACTCCATGCCCCCTGAACTTGTGCAATAACCTCTTGTGAGGTACCTTGCCAAACGCCTTCTGAAGATCAAGAAAGACCACATCCACCGGCTCTCCTCTATCCACCGCCCTAGACACATCCTCATAGAACTCCAGTAAATTTGTCAGACACGACTTCCCTTTAACGAAACCGTGCTGCGTCTGCTCTATTAAGCAGTTCCCCTCAAGATGCCTTGCTATTTCCTCCTTGATGACGGATTCTAACATTTTACCTACAACAGACGTTAAACTAACAGGCCTATAGTTCCCCGCCTTTTGCCTGGCACCCTTCTTAAACAACATTGCCCCTTGAACTGAATGGCTTGCTAGACCATTTCAGAGGGCAGTTGAGAGTCAACCACATTGTTGTGGCTCTGGAGTCACATGTAGGCCAGACCAGATAAGGACGGCAGATTTCCTTCCTGAGGGCATTCGTGAACCAGATGGGTTTTTCCGACAATGGTTTCGTGGTCATCAGTAGATTCTTAATTCCAGATATTTTTTATTGGATTCAAATTCCACATCTGTCGTGGCGGGATTCGAACCCGTGTTTCCAGAACATTTTTTGGATTAATAGTCTAGTGATAATAGCACCAAGCCATCGCCACCCCATATGAAATTTGGCCAGTTTCTGACCATTGTCTATTGCACTCAGCCTTTTTTCAATAGTGCAACTTGAACTTAGGATGTTGGATTCATTTTAGTTTATGCATTCTTGCTGAAGGATTTCAGGGCAGTGGGGTCAAATCCCTTGCAGTTAATGCTGAGGTGAGCAGAATGTTTATAACCAATCCACGTTTAAGAAAGGAAAAGAAACTATATATAGTAGCTGGACTGTGAGATTCAGTAACAAGTCTAATTACAATATTCAAACCATTTCCCTTCCAGGTCTGGCAAGAGCAAAATCTGTTCCCACAAAAACCTACTCAAACGAGGTAGTAACATTATGGTACCGACCCCCTGATGTCCTCATGGGCTCCACGGAATACTCGACGCAGATCGACATGTGGTGAGCAATTAGTGAAAAATAAAAATACTTACGTCTTTCCAAACCGTCACATTTTACTGACGAGATGATTTTCAGTAATCATTGCGATAAAACCAATACTCAGGCAAAAAGCAGAGTTAATTCAATCCTTTCCTACTCACATTTACACCTTTCATCATATCCCAAAGCACTTTTTTTTCCCTGAAAGTGGAGCCAGTGGGGGAATTTTACCAAAATTGGCAGAATGTTGAGGCAAACAGCAGGCATGATTTTACCGGATTGCCACGCCGACTGACTGGCATGGACAGCCGGTAAGATCAGGCGAGAGGCGGAAAATCAGGTTCGCGCCCGGTTCCTCGCCTCTCACGAACTTGCCAGCCCCATTCTACAGTTCACAAATTCTGACCTGCTCTCGTAGCCACAATAATTGTACAGCTGGTCCAGTTCAGTTTCTGATCAATGGTAGATTCTAGGATGTTGATTGTAGGAATTCACCAGTGGTGTTCCATTGTACATCAAGGGGAGATGGTTAGATTCTTTCTTGTTGGAGATGGTTGCTTCTGGTACTTGTGTGGCATAAGTGTGACTTGTCACTGAAAGCTGTGCAGTTCTTGCTGTATATAGACATTGACTCACGAATGGCACTGAATATTGTCATCTGCAAATGCCCCCACTTCTGACCTTATGATGGAAGGAAGATCATTGATAATACAACTGAAGACGATTGGACCTCAAACACCACCCGGAGGAACTCGGCACTCTCCAGCCTTCGAGCCTCAACACTGAGTTCAACAATTCTAAATCATAATCTCTGCTTCCAATTTATTTTGTGTTTTTTTTACTAGTTTGTTTTCTTCTTATTTCTCTTTTTTTTCCTTCATTTTGCATTTGGACAGCTGCCACCCAGCCTTTCAACCCTCATCCGAACACATCTTTATTCCCTTATCTGCCCCACTACCACTCCTTTTGGCTCTTCACTGTAAAACCTTTTATCATTTAATCTCTTCTTTCTGTCCTTCAGCCTATCACACACCTTACCTTTTGTCCCCCCTTTTCTCTTTCACTCGCTCAAAGATTATTACACTTTATCTCTCCTCAGTTCTGATGAAGGGTCATTGACCTGAAACTCTTCCTCTCCGTTGCTGCTGCTTGGCTTGCTGAGATTTTCTAGCATTTTCTGTCTGTGTTTCAGACTCCAGCATCTGCAGTATTTTGCTTTTACCTGCTTGCAGGTTTTAGATTTGATTTATTATTGTCACATGTATTGGGATGCAGTGAAAAGTATTGTTTCTTGTGTGCTACACAGACAAAGCATACCATTCATAGAGTGTGAAGAGCATGGCTGGCTGTTCTCCAAAGAGTTAGCTTTGCCATGACAATTAGCCACTGTGAAGCTTACAACACCTTGGATGTTTGCTTTATATAGTGAGGCACAACACTACAATTCTGACATTCTGAACTTTTCTAAGTTATCTTATGCAATTACAATGATGCAGGGAACACAATTTCTTGGATATTATCAACACCGTAACATTGCATAGTGTCATATAGGTAAGCCTGGTAGGTAGGGACATGTTCAGCGCAACTTGTGGGCCGAAGGGCCCATTTGTGCTGTGGTTTTTCTATGTTCTATGTTCCAAACCCATTCAATGTTAAACTGCTATAATCTAAACCTGTAGCAATGAATTGATTTAGGCTAATTGGGTTACAGCTAAATGTTCTGATTTAGACTGAACTTGTCAAAGTCTGTAGATTATCTCCAGAGTGAGACTGTTCCAATGAATACCTCTGGAGTAGACAGGCATTGGACCTACTCCAGATCAAGGCTATTACAATGCATAGCTCAATTGCAGATTCAGACCATTTCACTGTGTGTGAGATAATCTCAATATTACTTTCTGTGCTCAATATTTGCAGGGGAGTTGGTTGTATTCTATACGAAATGGCTGCTGGAAGGCCTTTGTTCCCTGGCTCCACAGTGAAGGAAGAATTGCACTTAATTTTCAGGCTTCTAGGTGAGTTGGGTATGGGTGTACTGAGATTGACACCAAACCCCTGATCCTGATGTTTAGCAAGCCGAGAGTTTAACAGTCAGTGTTAACAGAGTGGTTAGCACTGTTGCCTCACAGTGCAAGGGACACAGGTTCGATTCCCAGCTTTGGTCACTGTCTGTGCGGAATCTGCACAGTCTCCCTGTATCTGTGTGGGTTTCCTCTGGGTGCTCTGGTTTCCTCCCACAGTCCAAAAGATACGCTGCTTATGTGGATTGGCCATGCTAAATTCTCCATCATTGCACCCAAACAGCGCCAGAATGTGGTGACTAGAGGATTTTCACAGTAACTTCATTGCCATGTTAATGTAAGCCTATTTGTGATATGAACAAATAAACTTTAAACCTGTTACAATGAGGTTAGTTAAGACGAAGAGTTTCACTAGGAAATTAAGTAAAACTGAAATCTCATTACAAAATTTAACAACAATAGCTTATATTTATATAGCACTGTTAACATAGTGGCTGCAATTCTCCAGCTGCTCACGCCTGTTGCTACAAGAGAGAGGATGGAGAATTTGGAGCTCAGCCAAATCTCCGCTTGCAGCAGTGGGACCAGATCTGTGTATCTTAGAAATGGAGATTACGGGCATGATGTTCTGGTTCTTCACACCAGTGGGACCTTCTGGCCCAGCCAACAGTGCGTCCGCACCATGCGTTTCCCAGTCGAAAGGGTGGAATCAATGGGAAATCCCATTGACAGTTCCGGATCCAGAAGGTCCCACTGCCAGCTCACAGCAACTGTTTCCCACTATCAGGAGAAATGCCACGGCAAGGCCAGAGAATCCCAGTAAAATTGATAGCGATCTTTAGGGAGGAAATTCCAAAGCTTTGGGCGGATGGAGCTGTAGACATGGCTGCCAATGGTGGAGCAATGAGAAAACACATGAGAATAATGAGAATTCGGGGAATGCTAATTGGATTTCTCAGCTGCGCACATTCCAAGACTGGGAATTTCCACCCGAGCTCAACGGATCTTTGAATGGTCTGCCAAATTTTGTGTCCTGCTCGCTACAAGTCCCGGGCAATTCGGGATAATCCCAGCTGTTATCTTAGAGGGATGCGGAGATTGCAGGCATAGGGAGGACAAGGGTGGCTCGGTGGCACTGTGGTTAGCACTGCTGCCTCACAGTGCTGGTGATTCGGGTTCAATTCCGGCCTAGGATCACTGCCTGCGTGGAGTTTGCATGTTCTCCCCGTGTCTGCGTGGGTTTCCTCCGGGTGCTCCAATTTCTTCCCACAGTCCAAAGATGTGGGAGTTAAGTTGATTGGCCATGCTAAATTGACCCTAGTGTCAGGGGATTAGCAGAGTAAATGTGTGGGGTTACAGGGATAAGGCTTGGGTGGGGTTGTGGTTGGTACAGACTCGATGGGTCAAATGGCCTCCTTCTGTGCTGGAGGATTCTATGATCCTATGGAATATTTGAAGTCAATGGAGGGGTTTGAAAAGGAGGATATTAATGTCAAGATTGGGAGCCAGTATAAGTTAGTGAGAACAAGATTATTATGAGTTTTAGGTGATCTTAGATTTATGGAGAGTAGAATATTAGGAAACCCTGTTGGAATGGTCAACTCTAGAGTGAATGAATGGCATGAGTGAGGGTTTCGGCAGCTGATGAGCTGATACGGGACTGAAGTCCTGTGGCATTATAGAGGTAGGGAGATTGAGGTTGTTTTAATGATGGCATGAATATGTGTTGGAAAGTCCTCAGGTACAGATATAACTCCGAGTTTATGAATGGACTGTTTTAGAATCAGACATTTGCCAGGGAGAGAGAGCTTGGGCTGACTTTAACCTAGAATCCAGCCTCTGTAGATAAATAAGGAATGGATAACACAGCACATTCAATAATGAAGTTTTGTGTAGTTTATTATCTTTATTATTGTTCCAGGTACTCCAACAGAAGACACGTGGCCAGGAATAACAAGCAACGAAGAATTCAAGGCTTATAATTTCCCTTATTATCGACCCCAACCAATGATACACCATGTTCCCAGGTACACTGGAAAACTATTCTCCTTACTTTCCCAATTTTGGGAATCATATTACATAAGAATTTTTTTTTATTCATTTGTGGGACATGGGCATCGCTGGTTGGCCAGCATTTATTGCCCTTCCCTGGTTGCCCTTGGTTAGGCTATTTCAGAGGAGCAGGTGCAAGTCAACCACATTGCTGTGGCTCTGGAATCACATATAGGCCAGACCGGGTAAGGACAGCAGATTTCCTTCTCTGTAGGACATTAATGAACCAGATGGGTTTTTCCAACGTGCGACACTGTTTTATGATCATCAGTAGATTGTTAATTCCAGATATTTGTTATTGAATTCAAATTCCACTGTCAGTCGTGGTGGGATTTGAACCTGAGTCCCGAGAGCATTAGTTAAGTTTCTGGATTAATAGTCTAGCGATAATACCACTAGGCCGTCACCTCCCCATAATCTCAGCGATAGGCCATTCTGCCCAACAGCTCTTGAACAATTCTTTATATTCTACAAGTGCACTTTCCCACTCCCTTTCCTTCATCTCAACCAAGCAATTCACCTTTCTATTCTTTTCTCCCCTGTGTTTATCCCGCTTCCCTTTCAATACAATTCAGCTCACCTACTCCGTGTGATAGCATTCTCACCACTCTCTGAACAATTCTGTATTCGATTCATTCGTGGCTACCTTACACTTGGCTGGAATTCTCCGGTCTCGTCTGCCCCGCTGCTACTGCCAGCGAGAACGGACAATTTGGCGCTCAGCCAAGTCTCCGTTCACAGCAGCGGGACAGGAGAATCTTAGTCCCGGGCGAGGTTGGAGAATTTCAGCCTACATTTATAGCTTCCTCGTGTGGAAGTATTTTCTTTACACTTTACCCTGTCGAACCCCTTCATAATTATAAACAGCCCCGTTAAACCACTCCTCAAATTGCCCTTTTCCAGAGAAAAGACCCCCATTTATGATTGCCCTCTCTCAATTCCCCCAAAGTGTCATCTGGACTCGAAACGTCAGCACTTTTCTCTCCTTGCAGATATGGCCAGACCTGCTGAGATTTTCCAGCATTTTCTGTTCTGGTTTTTGCCCCCAGTTGCACTATTTACTAGTGCCCCCCCCCCCACCCCGCTGCCCCCCCCCATCTACCCACAAACCTCGTCCTTCCCCCAGTTCCTGATGCTGTCCCTTTTCCACCTTAAGCCTCATGCTGAGTTCTGGCAGCTCACCAGTGTTGGCCAGCAATGCCAGCCAAGACTGGAGGATCTTTAACGATGGGCAAAATCATTCTCAGGCCCAACCCTGACCCTCCAATGCGAGTCTCACGTTTGTGGATGTTCTCCTCTCACTATTTAGTTTGGCCCTGTGCTGCCGCTGACTTTATTAACTTCAAACTGAGCACACCAGAGGAAGGAATAGTGACACCAGTGGCATTTTGTTTAGACTTGACAGCAGGGTGGGCAGGGGTGGTGGGGGGTGGGGTTAGCGGGGTTGGTGGGGAACGGGTGGTGGAATTAGTTCACTCAGCCGTGCATGATAGTGAAGTATATGTATACAATGCTTATTGTATGTATTATATGCACGGGGTGACACAGCGGCACAGTGGTTAGCACTGCTGCCTCACAGCACCAGGGCTCCAGGTTCAATTCGTGACTTGGGTCACTGCTTGTGCAGACTCTGCACTTTCTCCCTGTGTCTGCGTGGGTTTCCTCCAAGTCCTCCCACAGTCTGAAAGATGTGCTGGTTAGGTGGATTGGCCGTGCCAAGTTCTCCCTCAGTGCACCCAAACAGGCATCGGAGAATGGCGACTAGAGGATTTTCACAGTAACTTCATTACAGTGTTAATGTAAGTCTTACTTTATAAACTTAAACTTATTACAATATTCAGTGGGGTATTAGCTGTCAGCAGGTTGTGTCTGAGTCAAGAGTTGTGAGTTCAAGACCCTCTCCTGAGACCTGAGCACACAAGTCTAGACTGGCAACTCAGTGCAGTAATTGAGGAAGTGCTGCACTGTTGGAGATACTTTCAGACAAGACTTCAAACTGCTACTCCACCTGCCCTTTCAGCTGGATACAGTTCTTTGTCAAACAGATGTTTATATGACATTTTCCTGCCTGCTATTTCAACAAAGCAATGACAGGTTCATTTTAGATATTGTTGACACTGGCACTAAAATCTGGACTGAGGAATTTGAGATCTATCTGTTGGTATTGGCAGCAATTACTAGGCGCAGTGGCACCATGATTAGCATTGCTGCCTCACGACTCCAGGGACCCTTGTTCAATTCCAGCCTTGGGTCACTGTGTGGAGTTTGCGCATTCTCCCCGTGTCTGCATGGGTTTTCTCTGGGTGCTCCAGTTTCCTCCCATAGTCCAATGATGTAGGGGTTAAGTTGATTGGCCATGCTAAATTGCCCCGTAGTGTCTGGGATGCGTAGGTTCGAGCAGTAAATATGTGGGGTTATGGGGATAGGGCTTGTGTGGGATTGTTGTCGGTGCAAACTCGATGGGCCAACTGGCCTCCTTTTGCACTGCAGGGATTCTATGATTTAAATGATTATCGGGTGACATGATTTTGAACTCCTCAGCCAGGACACCACAGCCTCTCCCACCTGGTGGGATATTACTGTCCCACCCAACTGAATGGAGATTTCAATGCCTCACCACCTCTGTAGCACTGCGAGGGGGAGGGGGGGGAGGGGGGGGGGGAGGGTGGGGGGGCTACAAAAACCTGGCCCCTGACTAACTGAAAATGTTTTCATTTCTGTGATTTTTTTACTCTAGGCTGGACGCTGAAGGACTAGATCTTTTTGCCAACCTTTTATTGGTAAGCATCTACATAATTGCATTAATGACAAGATGATGTCTTTTAAAGAAAGCATTGCCATAGCGATGTGTTTTATAAGTTGTTATCTCTCTATACAGGTGATTTGTAACCATACTGATAATTGTTATCTTTATTAATTTATGGAATGTGGACGTCGCTGGCTAGGCCAGCATTTATTGCCCATCCCTAATTGCCCCTTGAGACGGTGGTGGTGAGCTGCCTTCTTGAATCACTGCAGTCCATGTGGTGTAGTTACATCCACAATGGCGTTAGGGAGGGAGTTCCATGATTTTGAGCCAGCAACAGTGAAGGAACGGCGATATATTTCCAAGTCAGGATGGTGAGTGGCTTGGAGGGGAACGTGCAAGTGGTGGTGGTGTTCCAATACGCCTGCTGCCCTTGTTCTTTTTAGGTAGGAGAGTGTTGGAAAGTGCTGTCTAAGAACCTTGGCGAGTTGCAGCAGTGCATCTTACAGATTGCTCTACAGAGGAACGACCCTGCTTTCTCTCATCTCTCCACATAACATCTTTCTCATTGACACTGAGGTCAAAATGTTGTGGTTGAGTTGTAGGTGGCAAATTAGGCCACACGCTCTGAAGGGGATTGCTGACCCCACTTTGGAAATTTCAGTATTCAGAGGCAAGGGAAGAAACACCGAGAGATGGTGGCTGGAAAATGCTGAACGTACAGAGAAATTCCCTCCGGTAACACTTCTGAACCACAATATTGGCACTGCTGGCAAGTGCAGCCAAGTGTCAGATATTCTGCTGCACTTTGAGGTTACAGTTGCTGTTGATGGTGACTCAATTTCTTACAAGGCTGCAGAGAAGTCAAGAACATTCTAGAATGAGAATCCTTACAGTGCAGAAGGAGGCCATTTGGCCCATTGAGCCTGAACTGCTAACAATCTCACTCAGGCCCTATCCCGTAACCCCTGTTAATCCCCCCAAGACACTAAGGGGCAATTTAGCATGGCCAATCAACTTAAGTTGCACATCTTTGTGGCACAGTTGTTAGCACTGCTGTCTCACAATGCCGGGGACCCAGGTTCGATCCCCAGTTTGGGTCACTGTCTGTGTGGAGTTTGCACATTCTCCCCTTGTCTGCGTGGGTTTTCTCCGGGTGCTCCCGTTCTTTCCCACAGTCCAAAGGATGTGCGGGTTAGGTGCATTGGTCATGCTAAATTGCTCCTTAGTGTCATGGGGACTAGTTAGGGTAAATGCATGAGGTTATGGGATAGGGCCTGGGTGGGATTGTGGTCGGTGCAGACTCGATGGGCCGAATGGCCTCCTTCTGCACTGCAGGATTCTACGATTCTTTACTGCTCAATGGGTCCAATGATTTTTCTGATTCTGGAAGGACTCAAACGAAACCAACACAGACGTGGGGAGAACGTGCAAATTCCACAGACAGTGACCCAGGGCCGGAATTGAACCCGGTTCCCTGGCGCTGTGAGGCAGCACTGTGCCACTGTGCTGCCCATGGAAGTGAGTTTATGTTTGAGGCCTGATTAGGAACAGACTTAGTTCATGGAAAGCATGTCTTTTTCTTTTGAACCATCTTGTTTTGACTTAAGTTGTGGTGAGTTATAATGCCGGCTTTACCCTGGTGGAACCTGGCTGACATTTCAATTGATTTCCCTGTGTCAGTACGAGGCCAGGAAGAGGATTTCAGCTGAGGATGCCCTCCAGCACCTTTATTTCAAGAACCTGGGAGAAAGAGTGCACTTTCTACCAGACAGTGAGTAACTTCTCAATAATTTGGTTTGATTTGATTTATTATTGTCACACGTATTAGTGAAAAGTATTGTTTCTTGCGCGCTACACAGACAAAGCATACCGTTCATAGAGAAGGAGAGCGTGCAGAATGTAATGTTGCTGTCATAGCTAGGGTGTAGAGAAAGAGCAACTTAATGCAAGGTACATCCATTCAAAAGTCTGATGGCAGCAGGGAAGAAGCTGTTCTTGAGTTGATCTTTTCCCTGGTATGTGTCCAGCCCTCGTGTTTTTGCTGCTAAGTTGCCTTTGGTGCTTTCAGTGTTCAGCTGTTGTTCCTGACGTCTTGGAAAATTCCATCCTGCTTGAGCACAAGGTACTAATATTAAGATGTTAGCAGCACGGTAGCGCAGTGGTTAGCACTGCTGTCTCACAGCACCAGGGACCTGGGTTCGATTCCTGGCCTCGGGTCACTGTCTGCGTGATGTTTGCACATTCTTCCCGTGTCTGCGTGGGTTTCCTCCGGGTGCTCTGGTTTCCACCCACAGTCCAAAAGATGTGCTGGTTAGGTGCATTGGCCGTGCTAAATTCTCCCTCAGTGTACCCGAACAGGCACCAGAGTGTGGTGACTAGGGGATTTTCACAGTAACTTCACTGCATTGTGAATGTAAGCCTACTTGTGACACAAGAAAACAAACTTTAATTTTAACTTTTTCCCACACTCTAAAGATGTGCAGATTAGGTGGATTAGCCATGCTAAATTGACCCTCTGGGTGGAATTTTACCGGCGCATCTGTCCAGGTTTTGTACGATCCAGACTGAGGCCAACAGAGAAAGCCGTTCTCAGAGCCTCGCCCACCCCCGGAATCAGGGCAAGCATGCCAGTAAAATCCCGGCCTTGGTGTCAGGGGGATTAGCAGGGTAAATACGTGAGACAACAGGGATAGGGCCTGGGTGGGATTGTTGTCAGTGCAGACTCGATGGGCCGAATGGCCTCCTTCGGCACTGTAGGAATTTTATGATTCGATGACTCAATGAAGCTGTCCTTGTAATTGTCCCCTTTTAACCCCACTATCATTATCTCAGTAATCATATGGGGGCGAGGGGGCGTTCCTCTTGCTGCTTGTTTGCCCTCCTTCCCTGAGGATTCTAGACCCCCTCCCCATGAGGTTACACATGAAAGGCTCAGAACCTGTGCCCCCATTTCCCCCACAGACCCATCCACCCCCACAACCACTTCAAGGAAAATTCTATATTATGTAATTCATTCTGAAGTTTAAAAACAATTACATACAAAAATCTGCTTTACCTACAGCACCAAACAGACAGACTGTCCTGTACACACTGTGCAATGAGGCCCACAGTTACAAACCTCTGCTTAATGTCACTAAACCGCTTAAATCAGCACTCAATTCATAGCTTTTACTCAGTGTCCCATCTCCTCATTTCAGCATGATTTCTATCGGTGTGGACCTCATTCTGCCCTGCTGTTGGTGTTCTCTGTTCGAGTCACATAAATGCATCAAATGTGGCCCGCCAAACTGTTTAAAATGATTTGAGATGCACTCTAGGATGTCCAAGTGCTCTGCAGCAGCCAGAGGAATCGATGCGATGACTATGATAATGCACAGCAAACCTTAATCACATATCGCTGAATCACGTCCTCACGTTAGCTTTGATCTCCTCCTCTCTGTAGATATCAGTATTTTCACTTTGAAAGAAATCCAAATGCAGAAAGATCCAGGTTACCGAGGCTCGTCCTATCCCCAATCCGGTGAGTTTTATGTGGGTTACCAGGCCGATGAAATGGTCCAAATTCAGCAAAACATGTATCAATGATTCATGAAAGAAGGTTCGGTTTGAATGAAGCGACGATGTGGAGATGCCAGCACTGGACAGGGGTGGGCACAGTAAGAAGTCTCACAACCCCAGGTTACGGACGGCACGGTGGCACAGTGGTTAGCACTGCTGTCTCTCGGCGCCAGGAACACCAGTTCATTTCCCGCCTCGGGTCACTGTCTGTGTGGAGTTTGCATATTCTCCCCGTGTCATTGTGGGTTTCCTCCGGGTGTCCGGTTTCCTCCCACTGTCTGAAAGATGTGCTGGTTAGGTGCATTGACCCGAACAGGCACCGTAGTGTGGTGACTCGGGGAATTTCACAGTGACTTCATTGCAGTGTTAATGTAAGCCTTACTTACGACTAATAAATAAACTTTAAAGTTAAGGTTAAATTCCAGCAGGTTATTTGGAATCACGAGCTTTCGGAGTGCTGCTCCTTCATCGCATAATCTTTTTCATCACCTGATGAAGGGGCAGCGCTCCAAATGCTCGTGATTCCAAATAAAACCTGTTGGACTTTAACCTGGTGTTGTGAGAGTTCTGACTGAATAAAGCGAGGTACCATTGCAAAACTTATTCCCTGAGTAACTGGGATCAGGGCACTGGCATTCTTTGAATAACTGGCAGCATAGAATAATTGAAATGAATGGTACGGATGTGTTTAAATTAAAAATACATAAGCAGATGATGGAGGGTTTTGCTGATAGGATTAGATGAACAAAGAGGCTGAAGTGGATCAGAAATGTCTGCGGGACCTGGTTGGTCCAAATGTTTCTTCGCTGTTTATACTCCGTTAGTAACCACTGTCTTTCCATCTTGCAGCCCGGGGAAAGAATCGAAGGCAGAGTGTTTTATTCTAGACGAGTTTGTGCTTCCACCTTTTCCCCACGTTACAGAGGAACAGCAGTTCATGGCCGTTCCATGGTGGCAGCTCCTCATTCTCGCAATGTGTAACGGGTACAGGTGAGGCTCTGCCAGCAAACAAGACAATGGCTGCATGAGATTAGCATCTTCACAATGTGATGACATACCATCAGGCAAAATTACTTGGAACGGAAGGACACCAGTCTGCCCCTTGAACATGTTCTGCCAGTCAATTCGGCTGTTCTGCATCCAATCTCCACTCACCCACTTTGATGCCGCAACGCTGAATTTCCAGGGAAGATATTTGGATTCAATCCTAATTTGTCCCAAATGCCACAAACTGGCTTAATGATCAGAGTGTCCTGTTCTAGCAATGTCAGTGATGGTCAGATGTCTGCACGAGGCTCCTGTAGATAGGAGATGAGCTTTTGCTTTGCCGTTGTGTTCTCACCACCTTAGGACCAGCCGGCATTGCCACAACTAACGATTTCCTCTTCCCCAGAGACAAAGTGATGGCTGCTGACTGTTTTTTCCCTGAGAATTTCTCGCGGTGGAAGCATTTCTTCCGTTTTCTTCAGTTCACTAATTCAGGGCAGGTCTAGTGGGCACGGGAAGGAAAGTCTCATAACAGGCTGAATGGGGATGGGAAGGGAAGGTTCATAACAGGCAGAATGGGTGTGGGAAGGGAAGGTTCATAACAGGCTCAATGGGTGTGGGAAGGGAAGGTTCATAACAGGCAGAATGGGTATGGGTTGATAGGATAATTTGGGTATGGGGTTACCATGGGCCCAGAGTCAAAGCAGACTGAAAGGACACAGTTTTATAACAGGCCCAGAGGGCACTGCGGGGATACATGACATGGGATTAGAGTGGACATGGGGCCTTCTTTTTCCTTCTTTCTTCCTCCTTTCCTTTCTTTTTTCCATTCCTTCCATTCTTCTTCCTTTTGCCCCTTCCTTCCCCCCTCTCATCAGTGGATAGCATCAGCTAGAGCTTACTCCCTGATGAGATCCTCATGTCTTCCCTGTGAAGAGATGGAAGTGGCCACACAAGCCAGCATGATCTCCAACAAGGGTGACTCCTGCGAGTGGGACACAGGCATGTGGGACAGTGGCGGGGGCCAAATCCAGGGCACTGGAGTAGGCAAGCTTGAGGAGAAAGATAGCAATGAAGGAGTGAAATCAAGGGAAATAATTTCAGGACAAACATTCCCAATTGGACAAACTACTTGTGTGTCATTTTTCAATGAGTACAGATGGTTATAGAAGGATATGGGCCAAATGTGGGCAATTGAGACTGGCTTAGTGGTAAAAACTGGGCGGCATAGACAAGTTGGGCTGAAGGGCCTATTTCCATTCTGTAAACCTCTATGATTCTATAAGACTCAAATTGTGATTCATCTGACTTTGAACTGAGAAATACAAATATTAAGAAAACCAAAAAACAATGAGATTAATATGGAAGGGAGTTGTGGGTACCTCACTGAACATTAATCACTTAGCAATGTGCCAAGTACCAGTCTTAGATGTAGGAAATACTATAAGATTTTGTCAGCAATAAGTTTGTAATGGGAGATGTATTTTTCAAAGTCTATTCGATGTTCCAGTCTAATGTTGTCTGGAGCAATTAACTCTCTCTCCTGGTAAAGTGAGCCCCCGACACCTCCTGATTGAAAATGTCCTATTGGATTCCTGTTTTCTGAATGTGTTCCTGGAAAAATGTAGGAGAGAATTGGAATGTCAATCAACAATGGTTAAATGTCATGCAAGTGGCATTGTAAACTAAAGGCAGAGGATTCACAAGAGAAGTGTGATGTCTGAATAAAACAGTTGCTTCTCTACATTATTTATAACCCGGCCTTCCTAAAATCATAGAATCCCTGCAGTGCTGAAGGAGGCCATTCGGTCCATCGAGTCTGCACCGATCATAATCCCACCCTATTCCGTGACCTTACATATTTACCCTGCTAATCCCCCTGACACTAGGGTGAATTTAGCATGGCCAGTCAACCTTACCTGCACATCTTCGGACTGTGGGAGGAAACCGGTGCACCCAGAGGAAACCCCACGCAGACACGGGGAGAACGTGCAGACTCCGCACAGACCTGAGGCCGGAATCGAACCCGGATCCCTGGCAGCAGTGCTAACCACTGTGCCACCCTGGGCCTCGCTTTTACCTGAGACATAAAACCGAGGCCCCTTCTGTTCTCTCAGGTGGATATGAAAAAAACCCCAGAAGAGCTGAGGAGTTCTCCTGGGTGTCCTGGAGCCAATGCCTATCCCTCAACTAACATCATTTTTTTTTATATTAAAAAAAAGGCAAATTGGGTCATTATTTGCTGTTTGTGAGATGTGTGGAAATTTGGCTGCTGCAATTCCCCAAACTAGAACTGTGACTCAAAGCAATATTTAATGAGCTGTAAAATGCCTCGGGGATGCCCTGAGGCTGTGAAATGCGCTGTAGAAATGCAAACACTACCCCCCCACTCCCCCCCCCACCAACCTTCTCCCCTTCACCAAACCCTGATTGCCACCCGATGACTCTGGCAGACGTTGTGTAGTCGCTATGCTAAACGTCTACATGTTTTATTCAACTATTGTAATACAAGTGTCACTTTATCAGGAAACTCTGAGCTCCGACCAATTTCTATTTAATATATAAATCATTCCCACAATACCTGGAACCTGTCAGTAGCTCATTTTTAGAACAGTTTTTGGAGAATTGGAAAGTTTCAAGGTGATGATTTACCCAAATCCGAAGAGAGGAGTGACTATTTTGGATGTTTTTTTAAAATATTGGAGTGCTTCGACCATCTGAGCTCGATGTCACAGTTCTTGCTGCCTTGTCTTAATCTTTCATGAAGTGCGAGCGTCGCTGGTATGGACAGGGTTTGTCACTCATCACTACTTTGCCCTTGAACCAAACAGGGACAATTAAGAGTCAATTAAACTTCTGTAGATCTGGAGTCACACATGGGCCAAACCAGGTGAGGATGGATATCAGTGAACCAAATGAGGTTTTACAACGATTAGTGACAGTTGTTACGGTCGCCATCACTGACACTAGAGCTGGAATTAACCAGCTGTTCAGACCACACCATCGCTGTAAGCGAGGACGGAGAATTTGGTGCTCAGCCATATCTCCGTTCATTGCAGCGGGACTGGAGAATCCACCCTGAGGCTGGATTATAGAACCCTTACAGTACAGAAGGAGGCCTTTCAGTCCATCGAGTCTGCACCGATAGCAATCCACCCAGGCTATACCCCTATAACCCCAAGTATTTACCTTGTTAATCCCCCAACACGAAGGGGCAATTTAGCATGGCCAATCAACCTAACCTGCATATCTTTGGAGTGTGGGAGGAATCCAGAGCACCTGGAGGAAACTTACGCAGGCACGGGGAAAAATTGTCAACTCCACACACACAGTGACCCGAGGCCAGAATCGAACGTGGGTCTCTGGCACAGTGAGACAACAGTGTTAACCACTGTGCCATCATTCCCCGACATCACCCTTCATCCAGGATTTTCCTGTCCCGCCACAGTGAATGGAGACTTGGCTGAGCGCCAAATTGTCCATTCTCGCCAACATGGCATCAGGGCATGAGTGGCCAGAGAATTCCAGCCTTGCTTTGTATTCCAGAATGATTTATTTTAATAACTGAATCTAAATTCCACCTGCTGGTGTGGGGGTTTTGAATAGTTTTTCCAGGGCATTAGTTAGCACTGCTGCCTCAGGGAGCCTGGGACCCGGGTTCAATTAGTATTCATGTTACACATCAGATTTAAAACAATGTTGGTGTGCAAATCAGGCACAATCACTTTTTGGGTGATATCTGCACCTGAGTAGGGAAACCCAAGACCCCCCTGAAATTGAGGCTTTAGCCATTAAGTTAGCTGGCAAAGTCTCAACAAAGAATGGACCACTAATGATTTGGTTAAGTAATGACGAGAATTGGAGGTCAGAAAGGAAGACACTTTGCTGGGGTTTAACAAGCAGCAGCGGACGATGGGGTCGAGAAATGCAGGAAAGCTCCTCCCAGCTCCACACTCGAGTAATGATTGTTTCCCCTGATCCCAATTCTTTTTGTCCTTTCCAGTAAAGTGGTAGATGACGCACTTTTAGTTGAAATGTGTGCCTTATGTCACCATATTCCAGGTGGGCTAGCAGCAGAATGTTTGAGCAATTTATAGGTATAGGTCATTAGAAAGTTCAAATATAATGGGTGCTACTGAGTGAAAAAAAAGGTAGGAGTAAAATTGGAGAGTTCAGGAGGTAGATTTTTATCTGAAGGTTAAAGAGTTGGAGAATAAATTACCAGTGACGATATTGAAGCTGTTGGTATAAAGGGATTTATGAGGCAACTGAATGTATTTGTGGAGAGTAAAGTGAGTAGATGGGGTTTGTCTATGGGGTTGGGTAGGGATTGGTCTATGAGTTTGAGTCGGGGTTTCATCTATGGGGTTGGGTAGATGGGGTTGGTCTATGGGTTTGAGTAGGGGGTCGGTCTATAGGGTTGCATAGGGTGTTGGTCTATGACATCGAGTAAGGTGTTAGTTTACAGGGTTGAGCAGGGGGTTGGTCTATGGAGTTGAGTTGGTGGGGGGTTGGTCTATGGGATTGAGTAGCAGGTTGGTCTATGGGGTTGGGAAGGAGGTTGTTCTATGGCGTTGAGTAGAGGGGGTTCGTCTATTTGGTTGAGTAGTTGGGGTTGGTTTATGGGGTTGAGTGGATGGGGTTGGTCTATCCGGTTGAGTGGGAGTTGTTGGTCTATGGGATCAGGTAGGTGGGGTTATTCTAAAGGTGGGGAAGTGGGTTGGTTTTGAAGCAGGGTAGATGGGATTGGGTAGAGGTTGGTCTATGCGTTTAGATAAGGGGTTGGTCTATGGGCTTGAGTAGGTGGTGTTGGTCTATGGGATTGGGTAGGTGGGGTTATTATAAAGGTGGGGAAGTGGGTTGGTTTTGAAGCAGGGTGGATAGGGTTGGGTAGCGGGTTGGCCTATGGGGTTGGGTAGGGGGGTGGGTCTATGGAGTTGGGTAAGGCATTGGTCTATGGGGCTGGGTAGGTGAGGTTGGTCTATGGAGTTGAATATGTGGGGTTGGTCTAGAAGTTGGGGAAGTGGCTTGGTTTTGAAGCTGGGTAAATGGGGTTGGGTAGGGGATTGGTCTATGGGGTTGGGTAGGTGGGGTTGGTCTAGAGGTTGGGGAAGGGGGTTAGTTTTGAAGCTGGGTAGATGGGGTTGGGTAGGGGATTGGTCTATGGGGTTGAGTAGGTGGGGTTGGTCTATGGAGTTGAATATGTGGGGTTGGTCTAGAAGTTGGGGAAGTGAATTGGTTTTGAAGCTGGGTAAATGGGTTTGGGTAGGGGGTTGGTCTATGCGTTGGGTAGGGGGTTGGTCTGTGGGGTTGGGTAGGTGGTGTTGATCTATGGGGTTGGGTAGGGGATTGGTCTATGGGGTTGAGTAGGTGGGGTTGGTCTAGAGGTTGGGGAAGTGGGTTGGTTTTGAAACTGGGTAGATGGGGTTGACTTCCCGCTGTGACACCTAATGCCTCTACAATCTCTCATTTAAACAAAGTCCAGTTTTTTTCATTGAAGCACACCGTGTGAAGGAGGCATGAATAAGGCAGTGTGGGAAAAACAGTTCTTCACAATGCAAATTGTAAAGGATAAAAAATAGTGACCCTGTGGAACTGTTCTGTATATCACTGCAGAATCTGATACAGCCAGGCTGACCTCTGAGTCTAAATCATATCCAAACATAAAATAGAGGACTGCATAGTGCAATGGGACAGGAAACTGGCTTCCATTTCTCAGAAGTGGGTTCATTGTAAGATCAGGAGTAACACACCTGCTGTGGGGGCACTTGGTATTGACGTGGGAATCTAGAAGTGGAAAATATTCCATTTCCAAATATTAACATTTTATATCCTCACGGGCACAACATTCACAAATGTATCATGACACCTTGGGTATTTTAACTCGGAGCCTATCATCAGCATTTGGCCTCAAAAGGATACTTCTGACATTCCAATCCATGAGAGCATAAGGCATTGAGCAAAATTAGGCCACTCAGCCCATCAACTCTGCTCCGTCATTCAACCATGGCTGATATTTTTCTCATCTCCATTCTCCTGCCTTTTCCCCATAACCACTGATCCTCTTATCAATCAAGAACCTATCTATCTCGGTCTTAAAGACACTCAATGACCTGGCCTCCACAGTGTCCTGTGGCAGAGTTCCACAAATTCACCACTCTCTGGCTGAAGAAATTCCTCCTCATCTCTGTTTTAAAGGATCATCCCTTTGGCCTGAGGTTGTGCTCTCTGGTTCTAGTTTTTCTAACTAGTGGAAACATCCTCCCCATATCCACTCTATTCCGGCCTCACAGCATCCTGTAAGTTTCAATAAGATTCCCCTTCATCCTTCTAATCTCCAACGAGTACAGACCCAGAGTCCTCAACCGTTCTTCATATGGCAAGCTCTTCATTCCAGGGATCGTTAATGAAAATTAAGATTGTTTTAAGTGTGTAGAAGCACCACTTTGAAAATTGCTTTGACTCTTGATATTGGGAAAATAGGAGGAGTGAGTGTTCCCGATATTAAATTGAAGTTCTCTGGAGCTCAGAGCTTCCTTTAACTTTATTGTGTGCTTTCTAGATGAATGTTTGACAGCACATTCTGTACGATAACTGTACCATAAATTATAGAGAAAGAAGGAAATATAAAATGGTTTCATTCCTGAAGTTTATTAAATGTTTATTAAAATTTACTTTAAAAGAATATATCTTGGGTGCATTCTTCCTGTAGTTCACTTGTTGCGTACCTGAACTGCAAACTTGTCTGTTCCTCTCAGATGACAGTCAGTTCCTGTTCTGAGGACACTGTCTAATTAGGTCTCGTCGTGAATCTGAGTTGAATTATAACTCTCTGAGTTAAAATGGCTTGGGTTCAAACCTCATGACAATGGAGTTCATGACCTAGGCTGACAGTTCAGTACAGTACTGTGGAAGTGTTGGGAGTACAGGACGGAATGCTCCAACCTCACCCACAGCTGGGATTTTCCAGTCCTGCCACAGTGAATGGAGTTTCAGCTGAGCGCCAAATTCTCCATCCTGGCTGGCAGCTATGACGGGGCGAATGAGATCGCAGAATCCCGCCCACAGACTTTTGGAGAATATTTGAAGAAGAGCAGGGAAGCTCTCCCAGTATCTTGGTCCATATTTACCCTTCAGCTAACTTCACCAAGAAACACATGATCTGATCATTACCATATTGCTGTTTACTGTGTGAAAATTGGCTGTCATGTTGCCTCCATTACAACAGTAACGACACTTCATTGAGATCCCCCTAGGCCATGAATAAATAAAGTCTATCTTCCTGAGAACTGCTCTGCCCAATATCAAACTCGCAACATCAGGCTGATATTATCCTTCCACTCTGAGTGGTTGCATCTATCATTGACAGCAGAAATGCCTGGATTTGCACAACATTTTATTAATTTTTGTGATGGAGTGACCAGCATTTATTGCTCACTCCTAATTGCCCTCAAGAAGATAGTGGAGAGGTGCCTCCTGGAATGGCTGACATCCATGTGATGCAGATACATCCAGACTTGATTTTCTGTTGTGGTTTGATACAACTGAATAGTTTGCTCAGGCATTTCAAGAAAATGTTAAGAGTCAACCGCATGGCGATGTGTCTGGAGAGATGTGGTGACCAGACCAGGTGAGTGCCACCTCACTCGTGACCTCGAGGTGTGTGTGTGTGTGTGTGTGCGTGTGTGCACAGCATTGACCTACCTGGCACTGTGTGGTACTCACAGCTGCTCCCACTCCATCCACCTTTAATTTCGTCCCACCTTGCCCTTGGCTCTCCATTTACTGCACTGTAACCTGTTGACAAACAAGGTCACAGTGGTCCCCCAATAACAGCTCTTCCATTACTCTGTTCACTTTCTCGTTTCTGCCCAAGGCTGCATGGAACTACAAAAGGTCGTGAATGTCGCCCAATCCATCACACCAACCAGCCTCCCATCCACTGACTCTGTCTACACCTCCTGCTTCCTCAGCAAAGCAGCCAGCATAATTAAGGACCTCCACACACACTGGACATTCTTCTGAATGGACCTACCTCGCGTTAAGTTGATCTTTCTCTACACCCTAGCTATGATGGTAACACTACATTCTGCATTCTCTTGTTTCCTTCTCTATGAACAGTATGCTTTGTCTGCATAGCGTGCAAGAAACAATACTTTTCTCTGTATGTTAATACATGTGACAATAATAAATCAAATCAAATTACATCATCATGGTCTAATGACTCGAATCTTTGATAATAAAGAGTACATAGCATGTGTATTGGAGCTTTGCTCAGATCCCTTTTGAAGGCCGCACACTTTCATTCCAACAGTCAGACATGTGCACCCTCAAACCAGTCACAGAAAGCAATGGCAAAGCATTGTAAGTAGCACAGAACCATGTGGAGTGGGAGCTGGCAGAGGGTTCCTGTCACAAGAGGCTAGTCAGATCTTCAAGCCCAGTGCAGCATTCTCTCGTTTCCGAGCCGGGCACCAGGGGCTTTCACACACAATTCCTGCATCAACACGGGTTTAACCATCGAGCTGGAATCACTAAAGTCAACATGTGTCAGTGAGGCTCATGGTTCTATATGAAGGAGGTGGGAATGTAGGGGTGATGGTCAGATGTATACATGAACATTGGACAATGCAGCAGGCAAACAGGAACTCGTGAGAGATCTGGGTTTTGGTTGATCACAGTAAAAAGTCTGACAACACCAGGTTTTAGTCCAACCTATTTATTTGATAATATACTCACAAGCTTTCGAGGGGACTGCCTCTTCGTCAGGTGAATGGAGAGTTCTGGCCTCAGACAGAGCATATAAAGCACAGACAGTTTAGAGATTACTGATTAAAATTTTAATCAGTAATCTCTAAACTGACTGTGCTTTATATGCTCTGTCTGAGGCCAGAACTCTCCATTCACCTGACGAAGAGGCAGTCCCCTCGAAAGCTTGTGAGTATATTATCAAATAAATAGGTTGGACTAAAACCTGGTGTTGTCAGACTTTTTACTGTGTTTACGCCAGTCCAACGCCGGCATACCCACATCATGACTACTATCGATTTTGGTTGATCTGCAGGGCACACTCAGGGCTGACAGAAAGTACACGGAGACCAATGAAAGATGCACTGAATCCAAGCCCATCACCTTTCATTCCTGTAAGATCCACAGTGAGCACAGGACAATACAAAAACATCAGGATTAAAGCAACCTTCAGGTTCTATACTCATGAGATGACATTACCTGAAGTGAAGCAGACAGCAGAGAGATTTTGTCCAATGACCAAATAAGTCCTGCCCTGGTTCGATCTACCAAAATGTATCACCTCACATTTATTTAATTTAAACTCCATCTGCCATTCATCAGCCCACTGGCCCAATGATCAAGATCCTATGGTAATCCTAGATGACCTTCTTCCCTATCCCATCAATCCTGATGTCATCTGCAAACTTATTAATCATATCTCCTCTATTCTCATCCAAATCATTAACATAAATGACAAATAACAGTGGACCCAGCACTGATCCCTGAGGCATCCTGCTGGTCACTGGCCTCCAGTTTGAAAAACAACCCTCTACAACCACCCTCTGGTTTTTGTCATCAAGCCAATTTGGTATCCAATTGGCTACCTCACCCTGGATCCCATGAGATTTAACCTAATGCAACAACCTACCATGCGGTACCTTGTCAAAGGACTTGCTAAAGTTCATGTAGACAACTCAACTGCACTGCCCCATCTACTTTCTTGTTACCCTTCAAAAAGCTCAATCAAATTTGTGAGACATGATTTTCCACTCACAAAGCCATGCTGACTGTCCCTAATCAGTTCTTGCCTCTTTAAGTGACCGTAGATTCTTTCTCTTAGAATACCTTCTAACGACTTAACCACCACAGGTGTTAGGCTCACCGACCAATAGTTCCCAGGCTTTTCCCAGTGGCCCTTATTAAACAAAGGCACAACATTTGCCACCCTCCAATCTTCAGGCACCTCACCTGTGGCTGTCGATGATTCAAATATGTCGGCTAGGGGACCCGCAATTTCTTCCCCAGCCTCCCACAATGTCCTGGGATACACTCCACCAGGTCCTGGGGATTTATCTACCTTGATGCGCTTTAAGACTTCCAGCACCTCCTTCTCTGTAATGTGTACACTCATCAAGAGTGTGTATTGTCTATTTCCCAGAGTTCCCTAACATCCATGGCTTTCTCAACAGTAAATACCAATGAAAAATATTCATTTAAGGGTGTGTGTGTGATTGCGTGTGAGTGTGTATGTGTGTGTGTGTGTGTGTGTGTGTGTTTGTATGTGTGTGTGGAAGTGTGTGTGTGCATCTGTGTGTATGTGGGAGTGTGTGAGCGTGTGTGTGTGTATGAGTGTTTGTGTGTCTGTGTGCGAGTGTGTGTGTGTGTGCGTGCATGTGGGAGTGTGTGTGTGTATGTGGGAGTGTGTGTGTGTATGTGGGAGTGTGCATGCGTATGTGTGTGTGTGTGTGTGTGTGTGTGTGGGGGGGGGGGTGGTAGTGTGTGTGTGTGCATGTGTCTATGTGTGTGTCTGTACGTGCGTGTGTGTTTATGCACGTGTTATCTTCCAGTCTTGCCACTGTCAACAGAGTTTTTCATTATTTGGACCCTCTGCTCTTGGGGAACCCTTGGAAGGGTGGGGGGAATCACTGTCAGTGGGATCGGCCAGAAAATCCCACCCAAAAAGCGAATCTCAGTAATGGCAACCACGAAACTCCTGTATTATCCTTTTACAAAAATGCAATTCACTATTTCCCTTTGGGGGTGTAACCTGCTGCCTTAACCCTGTCCGACTTACAGGAGACTCCAGATACACAGCGACATGGTTGACTCTTGTTTGGCTTCCGAAATGACCGAGCAAGCCACTCAATTGTTAAGGACATCTAGGGATGGACAATTAATGGTGGCCATGCCAGCAAGAGCCACGCCCTGTCATTGAATCTTGGAAAGAAAGAGCAACAGGAATGCAAGTCTTTCTTCTTTTCGTACACAATGATATGTGGGGAATGAACAGGATTCAGGACATTGCCCCGTTGGGAAACAACTCTTCAGTTGTAGCTTGCTGCGTTTGTTACACAAGCGCCTGTTGCTGTAGTCAGCATGAACCTATGGAACGTTTGTCATCATACAGGAACACTCAGTCCTATAGTGACACATTATATTTCCTATACCAATCCTGAGCTATTATGTATAACAGGAATTGACTGACTGTGTATTTAGAGGAATTGGTGGAATATTAAATAGCCGTTCTGTCAAAAGCTGGTTAGCCATTTCCATTCATTATTGTTTGCGGTACACAGTACACCGTGTTCTAGTTAGCGTTTAGACAATTGGTTAAAGGACGAAGGGGTCCTCACAACCCTTCAGGAATACAGTTATAATGAAAGACAACTAAACAAGGGGTTCCTCTACACTGTTGTTAAAGTGATATTTGCAAATCCTCTTGCACCAGAGCTGAATGGCTCTGAAACAGACAGCGTGCAGTACCGTGCGTCTCCAGTAGCAGCTGTGGGCTTAACAATTAATGGCTCCACTGATCCATTCAAGTGGTTTGTTGAAGTATTCTGGTGAAAGGTTAGGTCCTTTTAGATGACTTCATGCAATATTTTATCATTGGCAGCTCTGTTTTTAGCTATCTACTTGCTGAGGTATGGAATTGCCTTCCAAAATCTCTCCGTCATTCTTCTTCTTGAAATAACTCCTCAGAGACCAGGATCCCTTCACCAGATTCCTTTTATTTACAAAGCCAGCGTAATCAAGGATCCCACGCACCCCGGGCATTCTCCTTCCCAACTTCTTCTGTTGGAAAAAAGATATGAAAGAGGAGTTATTTTGAGAAGAAGAATGACGGAGAGATTTTGGAAGGCAATTCCATACCTCAGCAAGTAGATAGCTAAAAACAGAGCTGCCAATGATAAAATATTGCATGAAATCATCTAAAAAGACCTAACCTTTCACCAGAATACTTCAACGAACCACTTGTACTAACAGACTCAAGAACAGCTTCTTCCCTGCTGCTGTCAGGCTTTTGAATGGACCTACCTCGCATTAAGATGATTTTCGCTATATCCTAGCTATTCCTGTAACACTGCATTCCCCACTCTCTCCTTTCCTTCTCCATGAATGGTATGCTTTGTCTGTAAAACACGTAAGAAACAATACTTTTCACTGCATACTAATACATATATCAATAATAAATCAAATCAAAATCAAATCAAGTCAAACTCAAGTTCACTCGTAAGAGTGCTTCAGTACAGAATCAGAATCAGGAGTGCCAGTGGACTATTTATAAGCAGGTGAGGCTCCTTGTTTGGGCGAGAGATTATGAGTTCAATCAGGGAGCTCATATTCTAAGAGGTCAACCTCATGAGCCTCATTGAAGTCATTGCACCTCCCTCCCCCTCAAGATGCAATTTTAAACTTCCCCTTTGACCAAGCTTTTGGTCATCAGCCCACCATTTACAGTGAATTCCTAGGACATTTAGATTCTCTCAAGGGATTCCTGGGAGTTGTGTTAATGTTTGGCAAGAAGAATCCCAAGATATTTCACATGAGCCAAATTTTTTTTATTCATTCATGGCATCTATGGTTAGCCAGAAATTTTTGTCCATCCTTAGTTGCCCGGGAACAGTTGAGAGTCAACCACATTGCTGTGGCTCTGGAGTCACATGTAGGCCAGAGCAGTAGGGATGGCAGATTTCCTTCCCGAAAGGACATTAGTAACCTGCATGTCTTTTGAACTGTAGGAGGAAACTGGAGAACCCAGAGCAAACTCCACACAGTGACCAAAGCTGGGAATTGAACGTAGATCCCTGGCACTGTGAGGCAGCAGTGCTAACCACTGTGTCACTGTGCTGCCCCAGTTTAGCCATTGTTAACGAACAGAGGGTTGAAAATGGTGAGAGCTCACAAGAAAGTGGACAGAAATAAACTGTTCCCATTGGCTGACGTGTTGAGAATCAGAGGACACTGATATAAGGACAAAGAAACCAAGGGTCACATGAGGAAAAACCTTTTCTATGCAAGGATTGGCTGATAAAAAGGAATGTGTAGGGGCTACAGGTTAGGGAAATCAGACCAGCTGAATTGTTATTGCAAAGAGCTGGTCTGGGCACAGTGGGCAGAATGGTCACCCCTGTCTGTAATTATTCCATGGCTCTGTTTGAAACCTGGCCTCACCAATAACCATAGCACCATAGAAAGCATTATTTCTGGTTGTATCACAGCTCCTATCACAAAACCCACCTGGTTCACTAATGTCCTTTAGGGAAGGAAATCTGCTGTCCTTACCTGGTCTGGCCTACATGTGACTCCAGAGCCACAGCAATGTGGTTGACCCTCAATTGCCCTCAGGCAAGTTGGGATGGGCAATAAATGCTGGCCAGCCAGCAACATCTATGTCTCGTAAATGAATACAAAAATTGTTTATCCAGCTTCATCTTAAAAATATTTATGCCATCCATCATAATCATTTGCAGCAGTGAACTCCACATTCTCACCACCCCCTGGGTAAATATGTTTCTTCTTAATTCACAATTCCATTTATTAATGATTATCTTATAGTTGTGGTAACTTCTCTTTGGAATTCCTACGATTGATTTGATTTATTATTGGCACATGTATTACTATATAGTGAAAAGTATAGTTTCTTTTGCGCTATACAGACAAAGCGTACCATTCATAGAGAAAGAAAGGAGTGAGTGCAGAACATAGCTATAGTTATAGCTATGGTATAGAGAAAGATCGACTTAATGAGAATTGGTCCATTCAAAAGTCTGACAGCAGTAGGGGAGAAGCTGTTTTTGAGTTAATTGGTACGTGACCGCAGACTTTTGTATCTTTTTCCCGACAGAAGAAGGCGGAAAAAAGAATGTCCGGAGTGTGTGGGGTGCTTAATTATGCTGGCTGCTTTTCCGAGGCAGTGGAAAGTGTAGATAGTGTCAATGGGTGGCATTGTCAGAAAGGAGGGGTATGAGAATTTGGGGTAGCTGTGCCCCAGGGTTCAGGGGTATAGTGCAGAGGCATAGGTTTATCCGTGTTGGAATATATTGGAGGTGGCACACAACCAGGACCTGTAAACCAGATACACTGGCAATAATAACATGATCTAATTTACAAATGACCTTGAGTCCTATCCTGGTATTTGGTTAACATTGTGATAACAGTGTTATGCTAACTGAAAGCTTCAACGAATAATTGGCTAACACATCAAAATATTTGTCATTTTCCACCTGAGTTCAAAGGATACCTTTAAACTGTGCTCTCTTTTCTAAATGACATGATATTATTTGTTGCTGTTGCTCATTAGGCTGTGCCTGCTGGGTCCATCTGTTTCATTCCTAAAATTTATTTATCAGTATCACAAGTTGGCTTACATTAACACTGCAATGAAGTTACTGTAAAAATCCCCTAGTTCCCACACTCCAGCACCTGTTCGGGTAAGCTGAGGGATAACTTAGCACGGCCAATGCATCTATCCAGCATGTACTTTGGACTGTGGGAGGAAACCGGAGCACCCAGAGGAAACCCACACAGACACAGGGGGGACGTGCAGACTCTGCACAGACAGTGACCCAAGCCAGGAATCGAACCCGGGTCCCTGGCGCTGTGAGGCAGCAGTGCTAACCACTGTGCCACCGCATTTGTAACCTCTCATTCACAGCTTTTCGCTTGCCTCTGATCAGCAATGTCGCCCTGGCGGGATGCAGGAAGGGGGTGGGGTGGGGGGGCTGGGGAGCAGGGTGGTGGTGGTGGTGATGGGGGGACATTAATTTGGCAGGAGGCAAAAAATCTGATTCCCAATAGTGGGATAAATTGTAGAACTTTTGTTCTCCTGACTTTCAAGGTGCGTTATAGGCAGATCAAGCTTCCTTCTCAATTTGCATTCACTTGCACCTCATGGACATAGCAACATCGGAAATAGGAACAGAAGGGGGCACATTCAGCCCTTTGAGCCTGGTGGGGGGGAACCTTTGAGACTTTGAAGCCTGAGTTGATGATGTTGACATTGGAGGTGGGGTCTGGGGGACTTGGTGGAGAGAGGTGGGGGGACGGGGGGGTTTGGGGGGAAGGGGGGTATGTGGTAAATTCAGGACACTGGTGATCATTCTGGATAGTCACAGTCAGAGCAGGGAGTAGGATACAGTAAGGGACAGGTCCAGGGTAAGATTTTGGTAGGTGAAGGTCTTATTGAAACGTCGAAACTAGAAGCAGGAATAGGCCATTCGGCCCTACAAACCTGGGGTGCAACACCATTCATTTTGATCATGGCTGATCATCAAATTCAACATCCCATTCCCACCTCCACCCCCCACCCCCCATCCCTACAGGGTCCATTCATTCCTTTGAATGGACAAAGACAGCACTGGTATGAAGTTGAATTTCTTTTATTGAACAGAACTTAAAATTAAATCATTACAGAAAGCAAACAGAAAGAGAAAAACTGGAGAGAGAGAGGGACTGGCATCTGCCAGTCCTGTGCTGATTAAAGCAGAACTCCAAAACCAGACTCTGGACTGAATTAACTGTGACTACAATATATGTGATTCGTTATCTCTGTTATTGAAATTGTTTGGCACACGCTGTCTCTAACTAAGAGAAACAACTTGCAGATGTTGTTATGAAAAACTTTGTTTGGCTTATGAGAAAGCCTGTTTTTGTTGACATCATACTTTCAAAAATGCAGTCAATTTTCCAGCTATCCCAGCATGCCTTCTGAGTCTTAAAATGTGGTCAAGTTAAAGCTGTTAGTTTTTTTTTAAGCTTAAGCATTTAAATATAATTGCATCGGCAGAAACATCTTAAAATGAAGTCTTTGCATTTACTGAAGCAAGACATACACAGACTCTATACCTCTGTATCCTTTCATCCCTTTAGCCCCAAGAGTTATGTCTGATTTTTTCTTGAAATCACACAATGCTTTGGCCTCAGCTACTTTCTGTGGACTCCAGACATTCACCACCCTCTGGGTGAAGAAACTTCTCTTCACCACAGTTCTATAAAGTTTACCCCAATATCCTCAAACTATGACCCCTAGTTTTGGTTGGGTTATTGGATGGGTTACAGAGGGGGGGGGGAGGGAACAGGACAGGTGGCTCAGATAACGAGAGGAGGGAGGGTTAGGGTGGGCACGGACATGATAGTGGGTGTCAGCTCTGAGGGGAGGGAAAGTTTGTGGAGATGGATCATGATAGGGTCCGGGGAAATGAGAGGTGGTACATGGGTGGCAGAGGGGAAAGGATTGGGTGGGTTAAGGCTGATGGGGGAAGTTGGTGGATGGCAGGGAAAGGGGAGAAGGTGATGGAGTGAGTTTGAAAGATGACACGTACCATTTCCCAGGCAGCTGGGTGTGAACCGTATTTGGTTTTGTTCTCCTTCTGGTGCTCAGACTCACACAGCAGCAGCTCTGTTCCTGGCTCTCAGGATACAGAGATCCCAGCGAGCTCTGGAGCTGCTGTCCATTCTCTGTCATTTGTCATCTGCTGCCGTTGGAGGCAGGAATTGGGGGAGAGGGGCAGATGGGTATCTCCTCGGGGCACAGCTGGTGGAGGGAAGCCAACTCGTAACTCTAAAACTCCATCCTCCCGGGTGAATGGTCAAGGCTGAGGAAGGCTCATGTGGTTAGTCTCTCGATGTTGCCAAGGTGATGGTCCTGCTATGGAATCTCGATGGTGGTGGAGGCAGAGGGAATAGTGTCTGAGGGAGGTCTCTCACACATTATTCTCATCACTCTGGTCACAGAGCAATGTCTCTGTGTGCAGCCACGTATAAACAGGAGGAACTTCCATCTCCTCCAGGGTGTCGTTCAGTTGAACGGCCTGGGGAGGGGCTAAGAAAAAGGATTAGCCCTGGCCTGCTGGCTGTGAGATGGAGAGAAACCTGTGGAAAACAAGGTCACTAAATGTATCCCATCAATTCATTCATGGTCAAGAGCTTCAAGTTTTTAGGTGTCCAGATCAGCAATCATGTCCTGGTCATCCCCATGCCAACATTATAGTTAAGAAAGCCCACCTCTACTTTCTCAGAAGACTAAGGAAATTTGGCATGTCAGCTACGACTCTCACCAACTTCTACAGATGCACCATAGAAAGCATTCTTTCTGGTTGTATCACAGCTCGGTATGGCTCCTGCTCTGCCCAAGAGCTTAAGAAACTACAAAGTGTCATGAATGTAGCCCAATCCATCACGCAAACCAGCCTCCCATCCACTGACTCTGTCTATACTTCCTGCTGCCTCAGCAAAGCAGCCAGCATAATTAAGGACCCCCATGCACCCCGGATATTCTCCCTTCCACCTTCTTCCGTTGGGAAAAAGATAGAAAAGTTTGAGGTCACATACCAACTGACTCAAAAACAGCTTCTTTCCTGCTGCCATCAGACTTTTGAATGGACCTACCTTGCATTAAGTTGATCTTTCTCCACACCCTAGCTATGACCATAAGACTACATTCTGCACTGTCTCATTTCCTTCACTATGAACAGTATGCTTTGTATAGCGTGCAAGAAACAATACTTTTCACTGTGTTAATACATGTGACAATAATAAATCAAATCAAATCAAATCACAGATCCATTGTGGTGTTGAAGACGTCTGCAGCCCTGCCTTGGTAATGGAGTCATAGAGTCATAGAGATTTACAGCATGGAAACAGGCCCTTCAACCCAAGCTGCCCTGGTCCATACCACCCTTTTTTTTAATCTCTAAGCTAGTCCCAATTGCCCGCATTTGGCCCATATCCATCTATTCCCATGTAACTGTCTAAATGCTTTTTAAAAGATAAGATTGTACTCGTCTCTACTACTACCTCTGGCAGCTTGTTCCAGACACTCCCTCACCTTCTGCGTAAAAAAATTGCCCCTCTGGACATTTTTGTATCTCTCCCCTCTCATCTTAAACCGATGCCCTCTAGTTTTTTCACCTTTGTGAAAAAATATTGACTATCCAGCTGATCTGTGCCCCTCATTAATTTATAGACCTCTACAAGGTCACCCCTCAACCTCCTACGCTCCTGAGAAAAAAGTCCCAATCTATCCAGCCTCTCCTTATAGCTCAAACCATCAAGTACCCAGTAGCATCCTAGCAAATCTTTTCTGCCCTCTTTCTAGTTTAATAATATTCGTTCTATTATAAGGTGATCAGGAGAAGGAGGGCCCCTGGCAGGCTGGTACAGGGCCAGGAGGAGCAAGGATCTGAGCAGCCAGAGGCAGCTCAACCTCAAGAAGATCAAGATGCTGGTGGACAGGGTCCATTACAGCAGTGAGCACTGGCCTGACCATGACCGTATTGCGGGCAGTGTTCTTATAGCAATGAGTGAAAGCTAATGCCAGAGGCACCTTCATACATCCCAGATCAGATTCCCCAGTATGAGCTGCAGCAGCAAGGACTCTGGAGGAGTAACGAGGACCTCCCCCCTGGCCAGCATTGAGTGACTGGCTGATTACTGATCAGTGAATAATTTCCCTTGACTGATTCCCACGCTGGTAGTTTCTGTTAGCAGGTTATCCCCATTAGCTAGTCCCACTTAAACAGCTTTAGAAATCTCATAGTCCATCATTGGGGCGGTTTGGAGGGGGGGGGGGCACTCGACAAGGGGAGCACCCTGCAACCACCAGATACAAGTTTCTCACTGGACGTTAGCACAGAATTTGGAATGAGGTCTCGAGCTTCTACTCACCAAGTGTGCCCAGAGTAGAATTCAATCCTTATTTAGAGACTGGGATTTTAATTAGCCAGTCAGAATTATTGTCTCTGTCTGAGCAGGAGCAGACTATTCAGGCTGTCACGTCTGTTCCACCACTTCATTAGCTCATGGTTGTTCAGTATCTTAGCCCCATCACCCAATTTTTGATTTGATTTGATTTATTATTGTCACATGTATTAGCATACGGTGAAAAGTATTGTTTTTGCGCACCGTACAGACAAAGCATACTGTTCATAGAGAAGGAAAGGAGAGAGTGCAGAATGCAGTGTTACAGTCACAGCTAGGGTGTAGAGAGAGATCAGCTTAATGAAAGGTAAGTCCATTCAAAAGTCTGACAGCAGCAGGGAAGAAGCTGTTCTTGAGTCTGTCGGTACGTGACCTCAGACCTTTGTATCTTTTTCCCGACGGAAGAAGTCAGAAGGGAGAACGTCCGGGGTGCGTGGGGTCCTTAATTATGCTGGCTGCTTTGCCGAGGCAGTGGGAAGTGTATGTCAATGGGTGGGAGGCTGGTTTGTGTGATGGATTGCGCTACATTCACAACCTGGTTCCAAAACCTTTAATACCTCAGCCTAATGAAAATCCATCTGTCAGCTTTGAGATTTGAGATTTTTAGCTGACTCGCACCAATTTCCACACCTTTTCAGGGAGAGAACTTCAGATTTCCACCAATTCTTTTTTGTCAAAAAGTGCTCACTGACATCAGACCCAACATGATTCTAATTGTCAGTAAAACAGATCAAGGTAAGAATAGCTGTGGGGGAGGTGATGGCCGAGTGGTCCAGGGCCTGGTGGAAACTCAGCTAATGTTCTGGAGACCTGGGTTCGAATACTGTCACAACAGATGGTGGAATTTGAACTTAATTTTAAAAAATCTGGAATTAAGAATCTCCTGATGACCATGAAAACCATTGTCAATGTTGGAAAAACCCATCTGGTTCACCTATGTCCTTTAGAGAAAGAAATCTGCTGTCCTTACCTGGTCTGGCCCACATGTGACTCCAGAGCCACAGCAATGTTGTTGACTCTCACTTGCCCTCTGAAATGACCTAGCAAGCCACTCAATTCAAGGATGACTAGGAATGGGCAATAAATGCTGGCCAGCCAGCCACGCCCATGCCCCACAAATGAATAAAAAAGAAATCCCCTACACCCTGAAAACTGAGGGGATGCATTTTGGAAGGGCTAACAAGGCAAGCGAATATACAATGAACGGTAGGATGCTATGAAGTACAAAGGACCAGAGGGACCTTGACGTGCATGTCCAAAGATCCCTGAAGACAGGAGGACAGATAAATAAGGTGGTTAGTCTCAGTAACTGTGAAACTATCATTGATTGTTGCAAAAAAGAACATTTAGGGAAGGAAACCCACCGTATTTATCCCATCTGGTGTACATGTAACTCCAGCCCCACAGCAATGTAGTTGACTCTTAACTGCCCTAAGTGATGGCACTCAGTTCGGGGGCAGTTAGGGATGGAAAACCCTAATGTTCTTGCTACTGATGTCCACATCCCATGAAAGAATTAAGATAAGGAAGCAGGGAGAACATTCCCAATGGTGGGGGAGTCCAGTACAGAGGATACGGGGTAAACCATTTAGAACGGAGGTGAGGAGACATTTCTTCACCCAAAGAGTGGTGAGTTTGTGGAATTCATTATCACAGGAAGTAGTTAATGCCAAACCATTGAATGTATTCAAAAGGCAGCTGGATATAGCACTTGGGGCGAATGTGGTCACAGGTTATGGGGAGAAAGCAGGATTAGGCTATTGAGTTGGATGATCAGCCATGATTGTGTGATGAATGGTGGAGCAGGCTCGAAGGGCAGAATGGCCTCTTCCTGCTCTGATTTTCTATGCTCCTATATTTCTTTGTATAAACAAGGTGAGAGTCCTACCAACTGAGCCATGGCTGATGCAATTGAATGCAGCTGCCAGCTGTGAATAAATGCAGCTGCCAGCTGTGAATAGGTTGGAGCCATTAAATCATCCCTTCAGCTGGAATAATCTCTTACATGTCCTGACTTCCCACCTGTTCTGATTCACCAGGAGCTTATTAATTTCCCCATCCTCGAGCCTCCCTCAGCTCTCAGTTCCACGGGGTGCTCCTTGGCCAGCTGGTCAGGGCAGTTTGGACGATGGACTTTAGGGTCGTGAAATTATCCTGGTTCAGCACACAGCGCTAATTATTTGTAAACTATTTATGTTGGAGCATGAACTTCTCTGCAAAGTTCCGGTTGGTTTTAGCAGAAACCTCAAGTCAGCAACATTCAGTGGGATTAGTTCCGCTCTGTGACTTATTGTGCAACCGTGGAGGTGTTACTGACAAAACATCTCCCAGTGAAGACACACACACACACACACACACACACACACACACACACACACACACACACACACACACACACACACACACACACACTCTCACACACACACATACTCGCACACACACACGGCTGGCAAATGGAGGACACACAAGAGGCTGGAATTGGAGGGGCACAGAGTTGATAGCGGGTCGCAAGGTTGGAGGCGATTCCAGACATAGGCAATGGAGAAATTTGGAAACAGGGATGGGGATTTGAGGAGTTAAGCCAATGCCTGCACACGTTGAGTTGTTGGGTGAGCAGGGCATGAGTTACAGATAGCAGAGGGTGCACGGTGGGAGTGTATTGAAATAATGGAATCAGGAGAGAAAAAGGGGTTTGGAGTTTCGGTGACAGATGGGTCGAAGTGGGACAAAAACAGGCAATATCGGGATTGGAGAGAATCGTCTTGGTGATGCAGAGGATATGGAGAGAAAAGTTTGAATCAGTGTTAGTTAGAATAACAAAGTTACAAAGAGAATTGTTCACTGTGGCCAGGGCAGAGGGTGGAGTGTGTGTGTCGAGGAACTGGGTTTATAGCAGGGTCTCGTGGCTTCACTCTTTCCAATGTTCAAAGTTGAAGGGAAGGTAATTTCTGCTGATCTGATCCTGGATGTCAGACAAAGAACATTGCCCAGTCAAAGGCAGTGGAAGATGTGAAGGGGCAGAGGGGAGGGGGGGTTCTGAGGTGGAACTCAGAGCTGTCAGCAGCCATGTGAAATCGGACACTTTTTTTGGATAATGTCCATGAGGGGAATATTTAAATAAAAAATAAAATTCAGCCAAGGAATTTCATACACACACATTTATACACACACACACACACACACACACACACACACACATTCACACACACAAGACTCACACACACACACACTCACACTCACACACACACACACACGCACTCACACACACACACAAACACACACACACATAAACAAACACACACACACACACACACACATTCACACTCACACACATAAGACTCACACACACACACACACTCACACACTCACACACACACACACACGCACTCACACACACACACAAACGCACACACACATAAACAAACACACACACACACACACACACACACACACACACACACACACACACACACAGACACACACTCACACAGAGTGAGTGTATGGTTCTCACAGTCAAACACCTCACTTCACTTGCCCTTGCTTTATGTGTGAATAACTTCAGGCATAAAAGCAGGAAAATAACTACGTGGACAGTAATCAGCAGAACGTGGCAACCCTGTATGTGGGCAACAGTCAGTAAAATGTTCCATGGGCCCCACTCAGAACCCAGCTGTGTGCTTGGGGCTGCAAGTTTCCCACCACTGACCCGGTGGTTAATAGTAAATGTCAGGTGTGACTGATACAGATCAATCTTCGATCCCAAATTCAATTTCTCCTCTGGGTTTAGTTCACCATTCTCAGTTGAGTGGGTGATTTAGAGTGTTACAGTTAGTCTTACTGTGTCTGGGATGTCTGTGTGTCTATGCATGTGCATGTGTGTGTACATATGCTTGTGTGTGTGTCTGTGTGCATGTGCATGTGTGCTTGTGCATGTGTTGTGTATGTGCGTTTTTGTGTATGCATATGTGTGAGTGTGCCTGTGCGTGTGTATGTGTTTGTGTGCATGCTTGTGCGTTTGTTTGTGTGTGTGTGTGTGTACGTGTGATTGTTCATGCCAGTGCATATGCATATGTGTGCACGTGTGTGTGTGTGCATGTGTTTGTCAGTGCGTGTGAGTGTGCGTGTGCGTGTGTGTGTGTGCGTGTGTGTGTTTGTCAGTACGTGTGCGTGTGTATGGGTGTGTGCCTTTGTGTGTGTATGTGTTTGTGTGCATATGCGTGCATGCTTGTGCATGTTTGCCTGTGTGTGTGAACTTGTGATTGTGTATGCCAGTGCATATGCATGTATGTGTGTGTGTTTGTCTGTCTGTCTGTGCCAGTGCATGTGCGTATGTGTGTGGGAGAGGTTTACGGGTGCATTGCTATAATATGATAATCCTCTCTGGACTGGACACCAAAGGACGGATGTCATGAACACCTCAACAAACTTTTTTTAGAAGGTAAACTTGGTCTGGTTAAAATGTTACAAGTTTCATCGTGATATTAATCAGACCCAGTTAATCGTGATGAAAAATTGACAAACACTGTTGGATGCTTGTTCCACACCCTGTTGAATCCAAATGCTATGTTAATGTCAATCAGTAACTCAGTTACTGAGAACAAAGAACAAAGAACAAAAACAGCCCGGGAAACAAGCCCTTCGGCCCAACGAGCCCACGCCGCCATCTCAACACCACCAGTCCCCCTCTCCACCCTTGTCTAATGTTTTATGGCCATCCACATTGAGGGAAACTGATTTAGGGACAATTTATTACTGCCAATCAGCCTAACAGCACATCTTTGGGGTGTGGGAGGAAACCGGAGCACCCGGAGAAAACCCACGCAAGCACAGGGAGAATGTGCAAACTCCCACAGACACCGGCCCAAATCCATGTGTCTGCACAGCAATCAGCGATAGTCACTGAGCTGTCGCCTTGCCCAGTATCTAGTCCAGTTTAGGCACACACTAACGACATGAAGCACTAGGCCAATCTCGAACAACCAAGAGCAGCCCAAGTACGACCCATCACGTGTATGCCCCTCGTTGGACACAAGACAGGCCAACTTAAAACCTGTGAACGAAAAGGAAAAGAAATTATTATTGTACCATATCCATTTACCTTACCAGGGACGCCCCAATGCTAATGACCCTTATTTAAAACAATCTCCTATATCCACCCATCTCCAACCCAGTCATGTGCCTGTCTAAGTTACTCTTAAATGACTCTAGCGTGTTTGCCTCCACCACCTTACCTGGCAGAGCATTCCATACCCCCACTACCCTCTGTGTGAAAAACCTCCCTCTAATTTCTGTGTTATACCTCTCCCCCCCATCTTAAGTCCATGGCCCCTTGTCCTATGTGTCTCTATCATAGGAAATAGCTTACCTCTGTTTACTCTATCTATACCCTTCATAATCTTATATACTTCTATTAGATCCCCCCTCAGTCGCCGTCTTTCAAGGGAATAGAGCCCCAGTTTCTTCAATCTTTCCTCACACCCCAGTCCTTCCATACCAGGCAACATCCTGGTAAACCTCCTCTGCACTCTCTCCAGAGTCTCCACGTCCTTCCGGTAGTAAGACGACCAGAACTGGACACAGTACTCTAAATGCGGCCTAACCAACGTTCTGTACAACTGCACCATTAGACCCCAGCTCTTATATTCTATACCCCTTCCGATAAAGGCTAACATACCATAGGCTTTCTTCACCACACTCTCCACTTGCACTGCCACCTTCAAAGACTTGTGCACTTGCACCCCCTGATCTCGCTGCGACTCTATACTCCTTATGGGCTTACCCTTTACCATATAACTCCCCCCTACATTATTCCGGCCAAAATGCACCACCTCACATTTATCCGGATTAAACTCCATTTGCCATGTATCTGCCCAATCAACCAGCATATCAATATCCCGTTGTATTGCCAGTCACTGCTCCTCACTGCCCGCCAATCCAGCCATCTTGGTGTCATCAGCAAATTTGCCGATCACACCACCTACTCCCTCTTCCAAATCATTTATGTACACTACAAAGAGAAGAGGTCCCAGTACTGAGCCCTGCGGCACACCATCAGTGACAGACCTCAAGCTAGAAAAGGACCCCTCCACTACTACTCTCTGACTCCTCTTTGCAAGCCAGTTCTCTACCCATCTAGATACCTGGCCACGTATCCCATGAGCTTTAATCTTCTCTACCAACCTACCATGAGGGACTTTGTCAAATGCATGAAATCCATATAGACGACATCAACAGCTCGTCCTTCGTTGATCGTTTTTGTCACCTCCTCAAAGAATTCTACCAGATTCGCAAGGCAAGACTTCCCCTTTACAAAGCCGTGCTGTGTATCCTTAATCAGATCGCAACGCTCTCAGTGCTCATACATCCTATCCCTAAGAATCCTGTCCATCAACTTGCCTACCACTGACGTTAAACTCACCGGCCTATAGTTACCCGGGCTATCCCTCCTACCCTTTTTAAACAACGGTACTACGTTCGCTATCCTCCAGTCCTCTGGCACCTCACCTGTGTCCAAAGAAGAGACAAAGATTTGCGTCAGAGGCCCAGCAATCTCATCACTCACCTCCCTAAGCAGCCTAGGATAAATGCCATCGGGCCCCGGAGATTTATCGGTTTTAATGCTACCTAAAAGCCCTAACACTTCTTCCCTCGTAATCGATAGATCTTTCAATTGGTCTACCGCTCCCTCAATGACCGTACCAGACATCAAGCCCCTCTCCTTCGTGAATACCGACGCAAAGTATTCATTCAGGATCTCCCCCATTCCCTTTGCATCTAAGCACAATTCCCCACGTCTGTCCCCGAGGGGACCGATTTTACCCCTAGCCACCCTTTTGCTCTTAAGATAGGAGTAAAACGCCTTTGGATTCTCCTTAACCCTACCTGCCAAAGCCATCTCATGCCCCCTCTTTGCTCTCCTAACTCCCCTTTTGAGATCCCTCCTACTCTCTCTGTATTCCTCCAACGCTCTCTCCATTCCCAGCTGCTTAGACCTGACATACGCCTCTCATTTCTTCCTAACCAGGTCTTCTTTATCTCTAGTAATCCACGGCTCTCTAATCCTACCTTTCCCATCCTTTCTCCCAACCGGCACATGCCTTTCCTGCACCCATTGCAGTTTTCCCTTGAAAGACTCCCACATGCCTAATGTGGTCTTGCCTTCCAACAGCCTATCCCAGTCTGTATCCCTAAGCTCCTGCCTAATCCGGCTGTATCTAGCCTTCCCCCAATTTAGCACCCTTCCCTTAAGGACAGCTCTCATCTTTTTCCATTCGTATCCTAAAGTAGACAGAGTTGTGGTCACTATTAGCCACATGTTCGCCTACCGCAACCTCAACCACCTGACCTGGCTCATTTCCCAGAACTAAATCCAGTATAGCCCCCTCTCTAGTCAGGCTATCTACATACTGTTGCAAGGATCCTTCCAATACACATCTTACGAATTCCTCCCCGCCCAACCCCCCCCAGCTCTAGGCACCTTCCAATCCACCCCAGGGAGATTAAAATCTCCCACTACAACAACCCTGTTTTTCCTACACTTGTCCAAAATGTCCCTACATATAGCCTCTTCCACTGACCGTGGGCTGAGGGGTGGCCTATAGTACACTCCTAGCATAGTAATGGCCCCCTTCCTATTCCTCAACTCCACCCACAGAGACTCAATTCCCAATCCCCCCATGTTATCCCCCCTCTGCACCGCTGTGATCTGCTCCCTAACTAAGAGCGCCACTCCCCCTCCTCTTTTCAACCCTCCCCTATCACACCTAAAACACTTATACCCTGGAATATTTAGCTGCCAGTCCTGCCCCTCCTTTAACCACGTCTCTGTCACTGCCACCACATCTAAATTCCTCGTGAACATCAAGGCCCTAAGTTCATCCGTCTTACCCGTCACACTCCTGACATTAAAACAGATGCACTGAAGACCCTCAGACCCACTCGGGTCCTCCTTCTCCTGGGAGATTTTCCTATCATCTAGACTTACCCTGACCTCCAACTCACTCCCACTCCCAGTACCTGAGCTGTCTCTCTCCTTCCCACCCCCCCCTCCATATTAGTTTAAATCCTGCCGAAACACTCCAGCCAACCTCCCAGCTAAAATATGTGTGCCCTTCCCATTTAAATGCTCCTTATCCCTCATATACAAGTGCCCTTCCTTTACTGTTTTTTAAAATTTCTATTGTCCAAATTTTGGATTTCGTCCAAGGTTCTGCTACATCAAATAAACAATGCTTTCAAGAACAGGGTGACCCCCCCCCCCCCCCACCAATTTATCCAGTGATTTGAGTATTATTGTCGTAGCGTCAGCTTAAAAATAAATAATTAGCATTTAACTAGTGCCTTTCATGGCTAGAGGATGACACAAAGAACAGTGAAGTACTTTTAGTACAGTACTTCCAACAGTACACTGTTATACTGAAGATTTGATTTGATTTATTATTGTCACATGTATTCAGATACAATGAAAAGTATTGTTTCTTGCGCGCTATACAGACAAAGCATACAGTTCATAGAGCACACAGGGGAGAAGGAAAAGAGGGAGTGCAAAAAGTGGTGTTACACTGGGTTTTTCTGACAATGGTTTCATGGTCATCAGCAGATTCTTAATTCCAAATACTTTTATTGAATTCAAATTACACCGTCTGCTGTGGCAGGATTCAAACCCAAGTCCCCAAACCATGTGCTGAGTCTCTGGATCAGTAGTCTAGTAGCAATACCACTAGGCCATCATCTCCCCTTAATGTAAGGTAAGTCCATTCAAAAGTCTGATGGCAGAAGGAAAGAAGCTGTTCTTAAGTCGGTTGATGCGATATCTCAGGCCTTTGTATCTTTTTCCTGACGGAAGGAGGTGGAAGAGAGAATGTCCGGGGGCGCAGGATCCTTGATTAGAAGCACTACAGTCAATTTGTACACAGCAAGCTCCTATAAACGGCAATGCGAAACGATCAGATAATCTATTTTACTAATGTTGGTTGAGGAACAAATGTTGGTCACACTCATTGGAAAATTCCACTCTGAAACAGTGCAGTGAGAGCTCTCTCATTCACCTGAGAAGGCAAGTGGAGTCTTGGTTTAAGATAATGTCTCATCCAAAAGATGTTACCTCTGACAATGTCGCATTCCCTCAGTACTCTCAGGAGCGTCAGCCTACATGATGTGCTTTTGGGAACCACATTTTAGGAGGGAAGACGAGCCCTAGAGGAAGTGTTGACAGGCTTTACTAAGATAGCACCAGGATGGAAGATTTAATTAGAAGCAACAGTGGGGCGTGTGTTCTCCTTTGGGGTGGCACAGCGGTTTACACTACTGCCTCACAGCACCTGGGATCTGGGTTCGATTCCTGGCTCAGATCATTGTCTGTGTGGAGTCTGCATGTTCGTCCCATGTCTGCATGGGTTTCCTCTGGGTGCTCCAGTTTCCCCCCATAGTCTGAAAGATGTTCTGGTTAGGTGCATTGGCCATGCTAAATTCTCCCTCAGTGCGCCCGAACAGGTGGCGACGAGGGGATTTTCACAGTAACTTCAATGCAGTGTTAATGTAAGCCTACTTGTGACACTAACAAATAAAGTTTGAAACTTCTGACTTGGGCAGGTTAAGAGGGGATTTAATAAAGATTAACAAAATGATGAAGGGTTCTGTTCAGAGTAAACGAGGGAAACTCTGTGGCTGGTGAATCAGTATCCAAAAGACATGTGTTTTAGATAATTAGCAGAAGAATTAGAGGGGAGGTGAATAGAATTACATTTTTACACAACAAGATATTGTGATCAGGAACACAGGTCATTCGGCCCATCGAATACCATCCAACTCTCCGAAAGAACGTCTTAGCCAGACCCTATCCCTAACCCATACCTAATCCACCGAGCCTACATGTCTTTGGACTCTAAGCGAAAATTTATCACGACCGATCATCTAACCTAAGTGGAGCTGTGTCCACAAAAAGATCAGCCATGATCTTATTGAATGATAAGATCCAAAGATGTGCAGGTTAGATTGATTGGCCATGCTAAGAAATTGCCCCTTGGTGTCCTGGGATTGTAGGTCAGAGGGTTTAATGTGCATGATATGTAGGGATATGGGGGTAGGGCCTGGGTGGGATTGTGTTCGGTGCAGACTTGATGGGCCGAAGGGCTTCTTTCTGCACTGTAGGGTTCTATGACTTCTATGGTCGAGCAGGCTCAAGGGGCCAGATGGCCCTACTCCTGCTCCTAGTTCTTATATTCTTATTAACCCCCATACCTTTGGACCGTGGGAAGAAACTGGAGCACCCGGAGGAAACCCATGCTGACACGGGGGGAACATGCAGACTCTTCACAGGCACTCACTCAAGGCTAGAATTGAACCTGGTGCTGGGAGGCAGCAGTGCTAACCACTGTGCCACCATGTCAGAATGGTGGAATCCTATTCGATAGTAACTTTCAAAACAGGATTGACTACAGGAATAAAGACACGCAGGGTTATGGAGAAAGAATGGGACTTTTAAAGAGCCAGACACAATGGGCTGAATGGCCTCCTCTTGTGCATTTTGTGATTGGATGAGCAGCCCCCATCTAGATCAAGCCTGCCAGTCATAACTAGAAGACTTCTAAAACAGGGTGGAGGCTTGGCAATTAGGGATGCAGAGCCTTTCTCAGCACCCCCTCTTTAATCTCCCCTTCTTAGCCCTGGCCTAGTGATGGATTAGGTCTGGCAAATGAATGGGGATAGGGTCTGGCTAAGATGCTTCTACAGAGAGTTGGTACAGACTCAATGGGCTGAATGGCCTGTGTTCCCGATCACAATATCCTGTTGTGTAAAAATGTAATTCTCTTCACCTCCCCTCTAATTCTTTTGCTAATTATCTAAAACACGTACCTTCTGGATACTGACTCACCAGCCCAGGTTTACCTCTCATGCCTGTTGCACAGCAATAGCCCCAACCACCCACCTGTGCTGGGACGGTCCTGGACTGCGCTGGCAGAAGAGTCCCTGGGTGCGTGCGGTGAGAATAGGCACCATGCAAATGCAGTGCGGCTCAGACCTGAGGAACAGGGCATTTGTAATGCAAACATAAACCGGCTGCTTTGTTTTCTAGTTCTTGACAATGAGTTATTCCCAAAACATTCCGCTCCGAGCTCAGTGTTGATGAATGTTCCGAGGCCTTGACTTTCATCCTAAAACCCAGAAATGGACACAATGTTTCCTGGTCGAAACCAAACCAGTGATTCATAAAAGCTTCGCAGAATGTCCGTGTTCCTGTGTGAATCAGGCATTCGAGAGGGTGCAGAGTAGATGCCTGGGAATGAGTGCGGAGATGGAAAACCTCATTTAAGGATAGATTGTAGAAGCTGGGATTGTTTTCCAGGATGGAAATTGATGTTGTTGTGAATATCCCTGAGGTGAAAACTCAAGTTACGTCTCTGTCAATCTGGGTGGGAGTGAGTTTGGGCTTATAAGAACATAGGAACTAGGAGCAGGAGTTGGCCATCTGGCTCCTCAAGCCTGCTCCACCATTCAGTAAGATCATGGCTGATCTTTTCGTGGGCTCAGTTCCACTTACCTGCCTGCTCACCATAACCCTTAATTCCTTTACTGTTCAAAAATCTGCCTGTCTTAAAAACATTCAATGAGGTAGCCTCAACTGCTTCACTGGGTTGGGAGTTCCACAGATTCACAACCCTTTGGGTGAATTTGGATTGGAAATTGGATTCGGGTGAATTTAAGTAAAACCCTGTTGTGGGTGGCACGATGGCACAATGATTAGCACTGCTGCCTCACAGCACCAGAGACCCAGGTTCTATTCCCAGCTTGGGTCACTGTCTGTGCAGAGTCTGCACATTCTCCCCGTGTCTGCGTGGGTTTCCTCCAGGTGCTTCGGTTTCCTCCCACGGTGAGAAAGGCATGCTGGTTAGGTGCATTGGCCATGCTAAATTCTCCCTCAGTGTATTCAGATAGGGGCCAGAGTGTGGCAACAAGGGGAATTTCACTGTAACTTCATTGCAGTGTTATTGTAAACTCTCTTGTGGCACTAATAAATAAACTTTAAACTAATAAATAAACTTGAAACTAATAAATAAACTTGAAGAAGTCCCTCCTCAACTCAGTCCTAAATCTGCTCCCCCTTAATTTGAGGCCATGCCCCCTAGTTCTATGTTGACCCGCCTGTGGAAACAACTTCCCTGCTTCTATCTTATCTCTTCCCTTTACGTTGTTGTAAGTGTGAGTGGCTGGATTTATCCATGAATGTGAATGTTTGTTTGTGTGTGTCAGAATATTTGTGCTTTTTTTTAATGTGTCACGTGTGTATCCGTGGGCTTAAAATTCTATCCCATTCTCGGGGTTACGAAATCAATGCACAGAATGGACATGGCGAGCCCCGAATCCACCTCCTCCCAAAAAATAATTCAAATTCAGATTGAATCCCATTCATGGCCCCCATAAAAGACACCTGCTGACTCCAAACTGACAAGAAGAGGCATTACACCTAACCTCAAACTTGATCCTACACTTAGCCAAAAGGCCAAAATACAATGCATATCTGTGTGTTTGTCTGTGTGTCTGTCTGTCTATCTGTGTGACTGCCTGTGTGTGTGTCTCTCTATATATTTGTGTGACTATAGGTGTGTTGGTCTGAAGTCTGATTCTGTCTCCATCTGCAGTCCAGCTCTGTGTCTGTCTGCAGTCTGGCTCTGTGTCTGTCTGCAGTCTGGCTCTGTGTCAGTCTGCAGTCTGGCTCTGTGTCTGTCTGCAGTCTGGCTCTGTGTCAGTCTGCAGTCTGGCTCTGTGTCAGTCTGCAGTCTGGCTCTGTGTCTGTCTGCAGTCTGGCTCTGTGTCAGTCTGCAGTCTGGTTCTGTGTCTGTCTGCAGTCTGGCTCTGTGTCTGTCTGCAGTCTGGCTCTGTGTCAGTCTGCAGTCTGGCTCTGTGTCTGACTGTGTCTGTTTACATTTGGTAATCAGTAGGTTTATTTTTCCGGGCAGTTTACCACGCTTGGGTAACCGATAGTGCGACTGCCAGTATCTCTCTCTCTCTCCTCCAATTGTCCAATTAGGGATGGCTGGCAGGCTGAGGAGGTGGGAGAGTGAATCAGTGGGCAGAATCTTGTGGGTGCTGGAAATGTTACCAGCCAACCCTGCCATCTACCCCATTGAACACTCAGACTGCAGGTTGCACTGCTCTGACCAGCTGTGCACCCACCTCCTGTGAGCTGCAGGATATTGTGGGGTGGGGGTGGGGGTGGGGGTGGGGAGGGGGGGGGGGGGGGCCAGGTGGCGGGGGGGTGGGGACTGATAAAATTGCATTGTTCCAACAAAATAGTAATTGACTAATTAACTATTTAAATTGGCTTCCAACTTCAAACCCACTTCCAAGGGTTTGTGTGCTTGTGTATATGTTTGTGTACATGTCAATGCATCAGTATGACTGTCCGCGTGTGAGTGTGTGTTTATGCATATGTGTGTCCGTCATCAAGGAGGAAATAGCGAGGCATCTTGAGGGGAATCGCTTGTTAGAGCAGACGCAGCACGGTTTCGTTAAGGGGAAGTCGTGTCTGACAAATTTATTGGAGTTCTATGAGGATGTGTCTAGGGCGGTGGATAGAGGAGAGCCAGTGGATGTGGCCTTTCTTGATTTTCAGAAGGCGTTTGACAAGGTACCTCACAAGAGGTTATTGCAGAAGGTAAGGGGACATGGAGTTGGGGGTAGGGTGTTAGCGTGGATAGAGGATTGGTTGTCAAATAGGAGACAGAGAGTGGGGGTTAATGGGTGCTATTCGGATTGGCGGTTGGTGACTAGTGGAGTGCCCCAGGGGTCGGTGCTGGGGCCTCAGCTATTTATCATTTATATAGATGATCTGGAGGAGGGAACCGAGTGTATGGTGTCGAAATTTGCTGATGACACCAAGATTGGTGGAACGGCAAATTGCGCAGAGGGTGTGGAGAGTCTGCAGAAGGATCTAGATAGGCTGGGCGAATGGGCCAGGAAATGGCAAATGGAATTTAATGTTGGCAAGTGTGAGGTGGTCCACTTTGGTAGGAATAATGGTAGGAAGGACTATTACTTACGTGGAGAAAAACTGCAGCAGGCGACGGTGCAGAGGGACCTCGGGGTCCTTGTGCATGAGTCGCAAAAACCCAGCCTGCAGGTGCAGCAGGTGGTCAGGAAGGCGAATGGGATGCTGGCCTTCATAGCGAGGGGGATTGAATATAAAAGTAGGGAGGTCTTGCTGCGGCTGTATAGGGCATTGGTGAGGCCGCAGCTGGAGTACTGTGTGCAGTTTTGGTCGCCGTACTTACGCAAGGATATTTTGGCCTTGGAGGGACTGCAGAGGAGGTTTACTAGGCTGATACCGGAGTTGAGGGGGTTGAGCTATGAGGAGAGGCTGAATAAACTAGGTTTGTACTCGTTAGAGTTTAGAAGAATGAGGGGAGATCTCATTGAGACGTATAAGATGATGAATGGGATGGATAGGATAGAGGTGGAGAGGCTCTTCCCACTCAGAAAGGACAGTAGGACTAGGGGACACAGCCTCAAGATAAAGGGGGTGCGGTTTAGAACGGAGTTGAGGAGGAACTTCTTCACTCAAAGGGTGGTGAATCTCTGGAATTCTCTGCCCGTTGAGGTGGTGGAGGCTGCCTCGCTAAATATTTTTAAGATGCGGGTTGATGGGTTTTTGATAAGAGAGGGGATTAAGGGTTATGGGGAGAGGGCGGGAATGTGGAACTGAGACACGACAGATCAGCCATGATCTTATTGAATGGCGGGGCAGGCTCGAAGGGCTGGATGACCTACTCCTGCTCCTATTTCTTATGTTCTTATGTTCCTATGTTCTTATGTGTCTGTATGCCTGCATGTGTACCTGTGCATCTGCTGTGTATGTCTGTTTATGATGGTATGTTTGGTTATGTATGTGAATCTGCATGTCTGTATGTGTATGTGTCCATGTGAGGAGCAGCGCTCCGAAAGCTAGTGGCGTTTGTAACCAAATAAACCTGTTGGACTTTAACCTGGTATTGTGAGACTTCTTTCTGTGTGTGTATACATGTGCCTATGTATCTGTGTTTGTTTGTCTGTCTATGGGTGTTTGTGTAACTGTATGTGCGTATATACATGTGTGTGCATCTGTGCATGTGTGTGTCTGTATGTGTGTGTATGTCTGTATGTATACATGTATTTGTGTATCTGTGTGTGTGTGTCTATATGTGTGGGTGTCTGAGTGTAAACATGAACAAAGGACAAAGGGGACAAAGAAAATTACAGCACAGGAACAGGTCCTTCAGCCCTCCAAGACTGTGCTGATCATGATGCCCTAATTAAACTAAAAAAAAACCTGCCATAACTCAGTCCATATCCCTCCATTCCTTCCCTATTCATATACCCATCCAGGTGCCTCTTATATGATGTTAAAGTCTCTGCTTCCACCACCTCCTCTGGCAGCGCGTTCCAGACACTACCACTCTCTGTGTTAAAAACTTTCCCTGCACAGTTCCCCTAAACTTTCTCCCTCTCACCTTGAACCTGTGCCCCCTTTGTAATTGACACTTCCAACAACTTATGCCTCTTATAATTTTGTAAACCTCTATCAGATTTCTCTTCATCCTCTGTCTTTCCAGTGAAAACAATCCTGGTTTATTCAACCTCTCCTCATAGCCATCACTCTTGAGACCTGGCAACATCCCAGTGAAGCTTCTTTGCACTCTCTCCAAAGTTTCCACGTCCTTCTGATAATGTGGCGACCAGAACTGCACGCAATACTCCAAATGTTGGCCTAATCAAGGTTTTATATCGATGCAACACGATTTTCCAACTCCTGGACTCAGTGCTCAGCTGCTGGAGGCAAGCATGCTATATGCCTTCTTAATCATCTTGGCCACCTGTGTATCCATCTAACCAGCCCATCCCAAATCTCATGGGATGTTCGTTTTTTGTACCTGTGTGCCATGTGGGATCTTGTCAAATGCCTTACTAAACATGTGTGTGTGTGTGTGTGTGTGCGTCTGTGTGTGTGTTATCTGTGGGTGTGTGTGTCTGTGTGTGTGTGTGTTTCCACGTGTATGAGTGTGTAGGTGTGTGTTGTGTGTATCTGTGTGTGTGTGTGAGTGTGTGTGTGGGTGTGGAGGTGTGTGTGTGTGTGTGTGTGTGTGTGGTGTGTGTGTGTGCATTTGTGTGTCTGTGTATCTGTTTGTGTATATATTTATGAGTGTGTGTGTGTGTACCTCTGTGCGTGTATCTGTGTGGAGTGTGTGTGTACCTTTTTGTGTGAGTGAGCGTGTGTGTGTGTGTGTATCTGTGTTTCTGTGTATATGTTATGTTTGTGTGGGGGTGTGTGTGTGTGTATCTTTGTGTGTGTGTGTGTATTTCTATATATGTGTTTATCTGTGTGTGTGTGTATGTATTTCTATATATGTGTGTATCTGTGTGTGTGTGTGTGTGTGTGTGTGTGTATTTCTATATATGTGTGTATCTGTGTGTGTGTGTGTGTGTGTGTATTTCTATATATGTGTGTATCTGTATGCGTGTGTGTGTGTGTGTGTATTTCTATATATGTGTGTATCTGTGTGTGTGTGTGTGTGTGTATATTTCTATATATGTGTGTATCTGTATGCGTGTGTGTGTGTGTGTGTGTGTGTATTTCTATATATGTATGTATCTGTATGCGTGTGTGTGTGTGTGTGTGTATTTCTATATATGTGTGTATCTGTATGCGTGTGTGTGTGTGTGTGTGTATTTCTATATATGTGTGTATCTGTATGCGTGTGTGTGTGTGTGTGTATTTCTATATATGTGTGTATCTGTGTGTGTGTGTGTGTGTATATTTCTATATATGTGTGTATCTGTATGCGTGTGTGTGTGTGTGTGTGTGTGTATTTCTATATATGTGTGTATCTGTATGCGTGTGTGTGTGTGTGTGTATGTATTTCTATATATGTATGTATCTGTGTGTGTGTGTGTGTGTGTGTGTGTGTATTTCTATATATGTGTGTATCTGTATGCGTGTGTGTGTGTGTGTGTGTGTATTTCTATATATGTGTGTATCTGTGTGTGTGTGTGTGTGTGTGTGTGTGTATTTCTATATATGTGTGTATCTGTATGCGTGTGTGTGTGTGTGTGTGTGTGTATTTCTATATATGTGTGTATCTGTATGCGTGTGTGTGTGTGTGTGTGTGTGTGTATTTCTATATATGTGTGTATCTGTATGCGTGTGTGTGTGTGTGTGTGTGTGTGTATGTGTACCTCTTCTGGAGTTTAATAATCTGCACATTTTCATGCAGCAGACAGGAGCTGTACAGATACTGCAAACTCCCACCTCAGTTTTTCGTGCTTCAGATAACAATAACGTGAGTTTATTCACCTGATTAATGCGAATTTAGGTCTCACCCTCGGCACCAAGGCGTGTTCTAACATTTGGGTGTTTATCTGCATCCTCCCTTATCCGAGTGTAATATTTTAACACATTGTCCTTGTTGCTGCACCAGGACCACAGCAACATTCAGCACATCGAGATTCTGTTTTTGTTCTGACCAGTTTGCTGCACAAGTATGAATGCAAATTGGGAAGACATTACACAGGAAGCTAGCACACAGGGATCGATATACTCACTCTCAGAGTTTTGCTATGAACAAGATCCATAACAGGTTTGTGTCCATGCGTAGAAGCATAATTAAGGACGCCACTCACCCCGGACATTCTCTCTTCCACCTTCTTCCGTCGGAAACGAAAAAAGGTATAAAAGATACAAAAGTCTGAGATCACATACCAACTGACTCAAGAACAGCTTCTTCCCTGCTGCTGTCAGGCTTTTGAATGGACCTACCTTGCATTAAATTGATCTTTCTCTGCACCTTAGCTGTGACTGTAATACTACACTGGGGAGGTAATGGACTAGTGATATTATCGCTAGACTATTAATCTAGAAACGCACCTGATGTTCTGGGGAGCGGGGTTCAAATCCACAGCAGATGGTGGTATTTGAATTCAGTAAAAAGTATTTGGAATTAAAAGTCTAACCATGAAACCACTGTCAATTGTTGGAAAAACCCATCTGGTTCACTAATGTCCTTTAGGGAAGGAAATCTGCTGAACTTAGCTGCTCTGGCCTACACGTGACTCCAAACCCACAGCAATGTGATTGACTCTCAACTGGCAACTAGGGATGGGTAATAAATGCTGCCCATGTCCCACGAATGAATTAAAAAAAGAAATTCTGAATTCTCTCCTGTCTTTCTCTATGAACAGTATGCTTTGTCTGTATAGAGCGCAAGAAACAATACTTTTCATTGTATGTTAATACATGTGATAATAACAAATCAAATCAAATCAAAAAACACACTGAACAATCTGCTCTGTTATTATTTGCATTCAATGCTTTCATAAACAAAGCTACAAACTAAATTATAGCTACAGTCAGAATTCCCTCTTGTGTCAGGTCGTACAAAGATTACAGTTCCATTAAATTATGGTTTTAAATTAAGCTTCAAATGATCTTGACCTCAGTTCTATTTACCCACGGGAACTCTGACAAACAAAAATCACTGGATTGGAAGTCCCTCTGTGCTCAATGTTTTGGGGGAGAATGTTCCAGGTTTCCACCATTCTTTATGTGAAGAATGTTTCCTGATTTGTTTCCTGAATGGCCAAGCTCGAGTTATAAGAATACACTCCCTCCTTCTCAATTGTCCATGGAAGGAAGTGGTTTCTCCACGTGCACCCTATTGAATCTTGTTAATATTGAAATACCTCAAACAGATTATCCTACCTCCTCCCACACTCAAACAAATACAGGCCAAGTTTATGAAACCAGTCTTTATAATTTAACCCTCCAAACCACAATGTGGAAAAGTGTTTGATCTCTCGCAGAAGGAGGTGGAGGCTTTGGAGATGGTACAGAAAAGATTTACCGGGATGCTGCCTGGTATGGAGGGCATTAGCTATGAGGAGAGGTTGGAGAAACTTGGTTTGCTCTCACTGGAGCGACGGAGGTTGAGGGGCAACCTGATAGAGTACAAGATTATGAGGGGCATGGACAGAGTGGATAGTCAGAAGCTTTTTACCAGGATGGAAGAGTCAATTACTAGGGGGCATAGATTTAAGGTGAGAGGGGCAAAGGACTTGTATGAGGCAAGCTTTTTATACAGAAGTGGTGGGTGCCTGGAACTCGCTGCCAGGGGAGGTAGTGAAAGCAGATATGATAGTGACTTTTAAGGAGCGTCTTGACAAATATGTGAACAGGATGAGAATGGAGGGATATGGTCCCCATATCCCTCCAGGATAGGGGGGTTTTTAGTTCAGTCAGGCAGCATGGTCAGTGCAGGCTTGGAGGGCCGAAGGGCCTGTTCCTGTGCTGTAATTTCCTTTGTGCTTTGTTCTTTTCCATCTGCAAGAAAAGGGCAGAACAAAAATCCAACCCGGCCAATTACCGGGCCAACAGTCTACTCTCAAACATCAGCAAACTAATGGAAGACATTGTTGACAGCGCTCTCAAATAGCACTTACACATCAATAACAGGGAGGCGATGGCCTAGTGGGATTATCGCTAGGCTATTAATCCAGAAACTCAGCTAATGTTCTGGGGACCTGGGTTCAAATCCCACCGTGGCAGCTGTTGGAATTTGAATTTGATGAAAAAAAAAACCCGGAATTAAGAATCTACTGATGAAATCATTGTGGATTGTTGGGAAAACCCATCTGGTTCACTGATGTCCTTTAGGGAAGGAAATCCTGGCCTGCAAGTGACTCCAGAGCCACAGAAAAGCGATTTGACTCTCAACCACCTTCTGAAATGGCCAAGCGAGCCACTCAGCTCATGGCAACTAGTGATTGGCAATAAGAGCAGTTAAAACTTTAATGATGACCATGAAACCATTGTCAGTTGTCGGAAAATCCTATCTGGTTATTTTGTACCCTTAAGGGAAGGAAATCTGCTGTCCTTACCTGGCCTGGCCTACATGTGACTCCAGACCTATAGGCAATGTGGTTGACTATTAAATGCCATCAGGGATGGGCGGTAAGTGCTGGCCCAGCCCACATTTCATGAACAAATATAAAAACAATATATATATCTGGAGTATGTAGTTCATGTCTCACAGTTTACGCATTTTTTATCTGTCCGTGTGACATGGGCCAGCGTTTATTGCACATCCCTATTTGCCCTTTTAAGAGTCAAACACATTGCTGTGGGTCTGGAGTCATACGTAGGCCAGGCCAGGTAAGGATGGCAGATTTCCTTCCCTAAAGGATATTAGAGAAGCAGATGGGTAATTCCAACAATGGTTTCATGGTCATCAGTAGACTTTCAATTCCAGGTTTTTATCAAATTCAAGTTTCTAACTACTGCTCAATTGTTTGTATGAATCAGCAGAACACTCTGCAATGCTTTGCGCCTTATTGTGTTCTCAAGTAATTAAAAATTTGAGTGCTCATTGTGCTAATCCTCAGCACTCTGCTGTGGTGGGATTTGAACACACATCCTCAAAGCATTACCCTGGGTCTCCAGATTACTAGTCCAGTGATAATACCACCATGCCACTGCCTCCCCTGTATGAAGCACTTGGACAGATTCCAGATGAGATGCACTCGAGTCATTATGCTCTGATGGATGGACATGTACTCTGAAGGCTGATGATAAAATCACTGAGCTGGTCACACTTGCATAATGTAAATGTGGACATTGTCTGCAAGGTAAGCCAAGGGTAATGTTTACGGCCTCTTTGCGGGTGAACCTAAGGAGAGAAAAGAACTACCTGGGGAGTAATCACAAATGGCACTGAGCCCTTGGAAATACAGCAAAATACAAAAGGCAAAAAAGACTGGGCAATCCCAACAAAACCAACCTATATCCTTGTCCGCATTGTGAAAAGCAGTGCAATCACAACAGATCACTACACACACACACACACACACACACACACACACATACAAACCGGCCATCATCAATAACACAGAGAAACCAATGGCAAAAGCAAAATACTGCAGAGACTGGAATCTGCCACAGAAACAGAAAATGCTGGAAAACCTCAGCAGATCTGACAGCATCTGTTGGGAGAGAATCGAGCCAACATTTCAATCTGGATGACCCTTCGTCAGAGCCAGGAATAGACAATGGAACCAACTTAGTTTGACCGACTCAGTAACAGACCAGACAAGGATGTTCACCCATTTTCAGGCTCTAATGAAGGGCCATCCAGACTCGAAACATCGGTTCTATTCTCTCTCCACAGAGGCTGTCAGACCTGCTGAGATTTTCCAGCATTTTCTGTTTTTGTTTCAGAAACCAATGGGAACACTCCTCACCCTATCTTCTCTTTCCATTGGCTGGAGTTTTAGTTGGTGACCAATCCCGCCACCTTGTTATTTTAACCCAAAGAGAGAATTTGGTCAGAGAAAATTTAGATGATCTAAGGGAGAGTTTCAGGGGCTGGAGAAGGTGAACCACGGATATAGTTACCATTCTGCTGTCAGGTAAGTGCTCAGAAGTAAGGACTGGAGGTGTGGCATTGTTTACTAGGAACTGCTCCAGGAACTATAGCTACTTGAAAGTCACATAATCCTTGCGCACACTCAAATACTTTTCTTTGGGTGGAGTTTTGCAATTCTACAATTAAGATGCACAAATATTGTTTCTTTCAACATTGTAATTTCCTCCTCACTCATCCTGGCCGCATCTCCCACAGCAATGCATTAAACAGTCTTCCCCAAGGTCATCGAGAATGCAACTCCGATCCATAACCTCCATAATGTGTACAATGATGTGGGTAGAAATTTGCTCTTTGATCTTCTCTTGCCTTGGGAAGGGCTGTTTGGACTTCATTTGGTGCCTTCCACACTTCACACAGTCAAGGCGGGAGAGTTCAAACTTTCACCATGTCTTTCAGTGTGTGTTCTTTTCCTGAATGGCGAAATGCCCTTGCCTGGTTTCTTACTGAGGAGGAGGCAATGGACTGGTGGTATTGTCGCTGTACTATTGATCTAAAAACTCAGCTAATGTTCTGGGGACCTGGGTTCGAATCCCACCACAGCTCGTGATAGAATTTGAATTCAATCAATCCGGGATTAAGAATCTACTGATGACTATGAAACCATTATCGATCGTTAGGAAAAACCCATTGGTTCATTAATGTCCTTTGGGGAAGGAAATCTGCTGTCCTTACCTGGTCTGGCCTACATGTGACTTCAGAGCCACAGCAATGTGGTTGAATCTTAACCGCCATCAGTTTCAACGGGCAATAAATGCCAGCCAGCTAGTGAAGCTGATTTGCCAAAAAATGAATTAAAAATAATTAAATAATAAAATTTGTTAGGGTCTTTTAAGAGACTTCTGGATGAGTACATGGGACTTAATAGGATTGAGGGTTATAGGTAAACCTAGTAGGTAGGGATATCATCAGCACAACTTGTGGGCCGAAGGGTCTGTTTGTGCTGTAGTTTTTTTATGTTCTATAACAAAGTCAGTCAAACTAAGTTGATGCCATTATCTATTCCTGAACAGTATCTATCAGTGCTGTCTTGGCCAACCTCACACCCATAGTGTAAAGCGTTAACAGATGGAATATGTTAATATATGATGATACAACACTGATACTAGCCAGTTATGCATTAGCCGAGAGAGGGAGAGAGAGAGAGAGAGGATTTGGAATCATGCCTGAAGGCTATGTGTTTACTCTGGTAGCCTGTTGAGAAATGGTACTAATAAACATTTGCTAAGCGGATACCAGAGTGTGTCTATGGAGTGCCTAAGGACCAAGTGCTGAACTTCAAGCCAAGGCAGAAGGATCCAATATCAGAACACCATTATACTTACAGACAATTGAGCGAATGTAAACCTTCATCCCTCTGAATTCTAACCTGCACTAATGTCTGATCTGCATTGGCTCCTGGTCTGATAATGTATCAATTTTAAACTTTTTTATCCTTGTGTACAATCTTCTTGCCTCTTCCCCCCACCATCCCAAACCACCCCCCCCCCCAATCCTAAAAATCTTTCAAGCACTTTGTGATCCTCTAATCTGGTTTCTTGCATCTTCTCACACTCTTCACTGTGCCAAGGCAGTCCCTTCAAGTATCCAGGCCTACGGTCTGGAATTTCCTCCCTAAACTCCCCCATCCCCTCTCTCTCTCTCTCTCTCTCTCTTTGTTCAAGACACACCTTAAACCCATTTATTTGATCAAACCCTTCTGCTTTAATGCCTCCTCCATTAACGTGGTTTCAAATTAACACTCCTGTGAATGTTCTCCTACAGTCATGGCTTTATATATTTTTAGAATTTATTTTTATGGGTGCTACAGGCTAAGCCAATACATTGCCGACTCCTAATTGCCCTTGAGAAGGGGATGGTGAGCTGCCTTCTTAAACCGCTGCAGTCCCTGCAGCGTAGGTACACCTACAGTGCTGTTAGGGAAGGTGTTTCAGGATTTCAGGATTTTTACCCCATGACAGTGAAGGAATGGGGACATATTTCTAATTCAGGATGGTGAGTGACAAGTGGGGGTGTTCCCAGGTACCTGCTGCTCTTTTCTGTCTGAATGGAAGTGGTCATGGGTAAGGAAGGTGCTGCCTAAGGAAGTTTGATGAGTTCCTGCAGTGCATCTTGTAGATAGTACACACTGCAGTTACTGAGTGTTGGTGGTGGAGGGAGTTACTGTTTGTGGATGGAGTGTCAATCAAGTGGGCTGCTTTGTCCTGGATGGTGTCAAGCTTCTTGAGGGTTGTTGGAGCTGCACCCATCCAAGCAAGTGGGGAGTATTCTACCACACTCCTGACTTGTGTACTTGTAAATGGTAAACAGGCTTTGGGGAGTCAGGTTACTCACCACAGAATTCCTAGCCTTTGATCTGTTATGGTAGCCACAATGTATATATATACGGCTAGCCCAGCTCAGTTTTCTGGTCAATGGCAAACCCCAGGATGTTGATAGTGGGGGATTTAGTGATGGTAACGCCTTTGAATATAAATGTTGTTACCGACCTGAGCTTGATTAATTGATCACAGCTTGAGAAGTACACAATAATAGAGAGAGAACTTTCAACCAGAGTTTGTAGAAAATTCCCAGAAATGATGAATATTAATGGATATTGAATAAGCACAAAATTGGCATGGTTCTGAGACCCTACTGGTTTGTATTCTTTGTCGATATTCATTGTCAAGGTAAGGATATTAAGGCCAGAACTCTACATCTCGCCTACCACAAATTAGTTGGGGAAGGGTCCGGAAATGGAAATCTCCATCTACCTCGGGCAAGAATTTCTGGTCTCACCTGGATAAGACCATAGAATCCCACCCTAAATGTATTTAACTTTGGCTGTAAAGCACTTTGAGACATCCTGGGAACCTGTTAAAGTTTATTTATTAGTCATATGTAAGGCTTACATCAACATTGCAATGAAGTTACCGTCAAATTCCCCTAGCCACCACATTCCAGCACCTATTCGGGTCAAAGTACCCAATCAGCACGTCTTTCAGACTGTGAGAGGAAACCGGAATACCCAGAGGAAACCTACGCAGACACGGGGAGAACGTGCAAACTCCACACAGTGGCCCAAGCCAGGAATCGAACCTGTGTCCTTGGCACTGTGAGGCAACAGTGCTAACCACTGTGCCACCGTGCCACCCCAGATATGGAGGCAGCTAAATAAATGCATCTGTTGCTTCCTATTAATTACCAACACAGTGATCTTATAGAGGTCTATAAAATGTGGCTGACTCTCAACTGCCCATAAAGTAATGAAGGGCATAGATCAACTAGATAGTCAACACCTTTTCCCAATGGTAGGCAAGTCTAAAACTAGAAAGCATAGGTTTAAGGTGAGAGGGGAAGATACAAAAGGGTCCAGAGGGACAATTTTTTCACACAGAGGGTGGTGAGTGTCTGGAACAAGCTGCCTGAGATAGTTGTAGAGGCGGGTAAAACTTTGTCTTTTAAAAAGTGTTTAGACAGTTATATGGATAAGATGGGTATAGAGGGATATGGGCCAAATGTGGGTAATTGAGGCTAGCTTAGTCGTAAAAAAGGATGACATGGACATGTTGGGCCGAAGGGCCTGTTTCTATGCTGTAAACCTCTATGATTCAATAACTCCATTTATTTATTGCCTTTTCTAGACATCCAAGGCAACCTGCAACTTAAAATTTGATGCTGAGTTACAGAAGGACATGTGAGAGCTGAACCTTGGTGAATGGATAGGATTGAGAAATGTCTTAAAAAAGCAGACACAGAGAGAGAGGCTAAAAGGTCTTGGTGGGGGGTTGGGGGTTGGCGGGGGTGGGGGGAGAGGGGTGGGAGTGTTTAGGGACGGGGGGTGGACTGGGGATGGGGGGGTGGGGGGGTGGAAGGGTGACTCCAGAGCTTAAGCTCTTAGCAGTTGGCTGAAGACACGGTCGCCAATAGTGATAAAAATTGGGATGCTCAAGGGTCAGAATTGGAAGAACGCAGGGGTTGCTGAGGATTGCTGGACTAAAGAAAGTAATGGAAACATGGAGGGATGAAACTATGTAGGGATTGGAAAACTAAAGACACGGCCAGAATTTGGCAGCCCCCCGCCCCCCCCTTTAGCGGATTTTCCCACAGCGGAATCTTCCGGTTCGGCTGAAGTCAATGGCAATTTGAGAGGCTCAGCCATCCCATCACTGGTGAAGCTTCCATGGGGGGGGGTTTGGCTTTGGTGGGACTGAAATGTCCCACTGCGCAGGAAGGACCAGGAAATTCTATCCGAGAATTTTTAAATTGGGATATTACTGGACCGGGAGACAGTGGTGGCTATCGAGTGGGGGCTGGGCAGGGTGGGACATGGATGGGTGGGTGGTCTGGACTATGTGTGTTAGGAGATAAGGAATTTGAGGTGAGTGGATGTTTACAGAAGCTGCAATGGGAGGGGCCAGCTAGGATAACATTGCACGGGTTAAATCTATAAGTATCAAAGTCATGGATAAGTCAACACCTTCAGGAGATAAGAAACAGGAAGATTAAAAGGTGGAAAAAAACTTGAAGCAGGTCTAGGGATGACACACACGCTTCAGAAAGCAGGCATAAGCCATTCGGCCCCTCGAGTCTGTTCCGCCATTCATTTTGATCACAGCTGATCATTGAATTCAATATCCTGATATCCCTCGATTCCTTTAATCCCAAGAGCTATATCTAATTTCTTCTTGAAATCAGATAATGTTTTGGCCTCAACTACATCCTGTGGGAGCGAATTCCACGCATTCACCATCCTCTGGGTGAAGAAATTTCTCCTCACCTCAGTTCTAAAAGGTTAACCCCTTATCCTCAAACTATACCCCTAATTCTGGGCTATCCCATCATTGGGAACATTCTTTCTGAACCTACCCTGAATAATCCTGTTAGAATTTTATAAGTTTCTATCAGATCCCCTCTCACTCTTTTAAACTCCAGTGAATATAATCCTAACCGACTTAGCCTCTCCACATATGACAGGTCTGCCATCCCAGGAATCAGCCTTTGCTGTACTCCGTCTATAGCAAGGACATCTTTCCTCAGGTAAGGACACCAAAACTGCACACAATGCTTCAGGTGTGGTCTCACCAACACCCTGTACAATCATAGAAACCCTACAGTGCAGAAAGAGGCCATCTGACCCATCGAATCTGCACCGACCACAACCCCACCCAGGCCCTACCCCCCATATCCCTACACATTTACCCAATAACCCCTCTAACCTAAGCATCTCAGGACATTAAGGGGCAATTTTAACATGGCCAATCAATCTAACCCACACGTCTTTGGACTGTGGGAGGATACCGGAGGAAACCTACGCAGACACGAGGGAAATGTGCAATCTCCACACAGATAGTGACCCAAGCCGGGAATTGAACACAGGTTCCCTGGAGCTGTGAAGCAGCAGTGCTAACCACTGTGCCACCGTGCCACCCAACCCTCTTGCTATGAAGCCCAACATACCAATTTCCTTCTTACTTACTTACTTTCAGCGACTGATGCACGAGGACACCAAGATCTCGCTGAGTATCCACCTCTCTCAATTTACACCCGTTCAAATAATGATCTGTCTTCCTATTATTGCTACCAATTAATATCAGTGACCTGGTAACCAAAGGCAGCGAGATTGGGAATCACATACTTTGCTTACTGAATTCTATTTTCACAAAACTGTTGCAGAGATTGTGATTGGCAGACACTCGAGGAGTGAAGCAAAAAAGTTCAGTCACTTGGTTGATCTATTATAAATATTGGCAGGTTCTCAACATTGGCTTTGCAAAACAGTTTAATGTTTCTTCACAACGTCACAGCTAATCTGTCATTCCCTGTGGCTGAGTTCCATGTTGATCAATTTAGCTCTGTCAGCTGGACTGCTGGTTTATGAGGTAGACCCACGCCACCAGTGCAGGTTCCTTCCTGTACTGGTTGAGATTATTCCTCTCCTTCTCAACCCTGCCCCTCACCTGAGGTGTGCTGATCCTTAAGTTCAATCACCGCCAGCCTATGGTCATCTGGGACTAAGGCAATTTTACCTTCTACCCTAAATTGTTGCGTAATTTACTTTCACAACTCACTGATAATGAGAACTAAAGAATTAGAATTTTTAACCTTCAGTTGTGGCTGAATGAAGCGTGTTTGGTTGGGTGTGTGATTCAGGCTGATATCAGCTGATGTCACGTTTGCGGACCTGATCCTGGCCCGGCTTCAATAAAGGAAACCGATTCCAAGCTCAGCATCAAAATAAAAACTTGGCTCCCTCATTGCCCGTGTCAAATTTTAACCCTGGAGCAGCAAACAACAACGAGGCGCATTTATATAACTCCCCAACATGTTCCACAAGAGCAGAACCAGACCAGGATTGACATTGAACCACTTAAGGAAATATTAGGTCAGGTCACCAAAAGCTTGATCGGGGAGGCAGGTTTCAACCAGAGGCTTAAAGGAGCAGAGAGAGGTTAAGAAAGTTTAATTAGGGACGGGATTTGAGAGCTCTTGGCAGCTGAAAGTGAAGTCACCTATTTTGAAATGATTAAAATTGTGGATGTACAATTGACAGAATTGGAAGAACGTACATGTTAGACCATAAGGCATAGGAGCAGAAATAGGCCATTCAGCCCATCTGATAATCCTTGGCTTCACTTTCCTGCCTTATCCCCATAACCCTGGATTTCCTTACTGATTAAAAATGTCTATCTCAGCCTTGAACATACTCAACAACCCAACCTCTACAACCCTCTACAGCAAAGAATTCCACAGACTCATTATCCTCTGAGAGGAGAAGTTCCTCTTCATCTCTGTCTTAAGTGATCTCTTTACTCTGGTTCTGGATTCTCCTGCAAGGGGAAACAATCTCTCAGCAACTACCTTGTGAAGCCTCATGAGAATCCTATACGTCTCAGTAAGGTCACTTCTCATTCTTCTAAACTCCAATGAGTACAGTCCCAACTTACTCAACCTCTCCTCATAAGAAAATCCTTCTATGCCCAGGAGCAGTCTAGTGAACCTTCTCTGGACTGCCTCTGATGCCAGTATATCTTTTAGATAAGAAGTGTTCAGAAGAAAGTGGGAGCAGAGATTGTAGAGGTAGGGAGGAGCTAAGTATGGATTTTAAAGCAAAGATGAAATTTTTAACATCAAGTTGCTGCTGTCATGAACGTGGCTGATGTTCTCTGTGAGGATGTCCCGAACTGGAATATTGGTTTGTAGGAGCGTTTTGCGTTTTGAATGTTCCTGTCATTTGAAACATAGAAACTAGAAGCAGCAGTAGGCCATTCAGCCCTTCGAGCTGCTCCACCATCCATTTTGATCATGGCTGATCGTTGAATTCAATATCCTGATTCTCACCAACTCCTGTACCCCTTGATCCCTGTAGCCCCAAGAGCAATATCTAAGATATATATAATGAGCTGATCTTTCTCTAATCTATCAAGGGGAGGTATACATATGGTAATTTTTTTAGAACCACTGAAGCTAAAGGGGCAGACAGCAAATACGCAGAAAGAACTTTCAAAGGGAAAAATAGTATAATTGCAACCTTACATAGAAGCAAGGAGGCAGTTTCCATGTAGCAGCCTCGCTAGCGTACCAGAAGCAAGAGTGCAGAAACCTTCGTGGAGGCAGTTAAGACCATATCTTCACTGAACCATAAGAGATGTTTCCAAGAATAACTCCTCAATCGTGTGCCGTGGGGTAACTACAAGTTGGTCTTATAGTTTGATCATTTGAAGTAGATGTTGTTTGGGAAGAGGGAAGTGCTGAAAGAGTTCAGATTTTGTAGGTATATTCTGGATCAAAAAAGGGTCATTCCTACATTAGCTATGAGGATGTGTTTAGTAATTCCTATATGTAACTGCCTTAGATCAGTATAGTCTATTGGTGTAGAAGTGTCTTTATTGTGATGAATATTCTTTAATAAATGTTATACTCTGACTAGGCTGGTTACTTTCTTACTATGTCTTCCCTGTGGCTCCTCACACCATTCCCATAATTTGATTTATTATAAACCTTCCTGTCATAAATTTGTGTAACATTTACAGTGGAAACCTGCCACATCTCATGTATTGGGATACAATAAGAAGTATTGTTTCTTGCGTACCATACAGCCAAAACATATCATTCATAGAGCATATAGGGGAGAAGGAAAGGAGAGGGTGCAGGATATAGTGTTGCAATTACAGGTAGGGTGAAGAGTTAAAGTTAATTTATTAGTCACAAATAGGCCTACATTGACACTGCAATGAAGTTACTGCAGGAGGAAACCAGAGCACCCAGAGGAAAGCCATGCAGACATGGGAAGGACATGCAAACTCCACACAGTTAGTGACCCAAGCCGGGAATCGAACCTGGGTCCCTGGCACTGTGAGGCAGCAGTGCTAACCACTGTGCCGCCCACGGCACGTACTCTTCTGGCCTGTTTCTGTGTTTCTAAAAATTGTCATATGGAAATAAAATATAGGACTCTGAAAACAAGACTCAAGAACAGCTTCTTCCCAGCTATTGTCAGGCATTTGAATGATCTTATCACACAGAAACATAGAAACACAGAAACTAGAAGCAGGAATAAGCCATTCAGCCCTTGGAACCTGCTCCACCATTCATTTTCATCATAGCTGATCATTGAATTCAATATCCTGATTCCCACTTCCCCAGTATCCCTTGATCCTTGTAGCTACAAGAGCTATATCAAAGCTATATATATATAAAGCTGATCTTTCTCTTCACCCTACCTGTAACTGCAACATTATATCCTGCACCCTATCATTTCCTTCTTCCTATGTATTCTAAGAATCGTGTACTTTGACTGTATAGCAAGCGAGAAACAATACTTTTTACTCTAATCCTGGAATTTAGGAGAAAGAGGGGCAATCACATTGAGGTATACAGAATGATAAAGGGTACGGATAAAGTAGATGTGGACTGGGTGCTTCCTCTTGTGGGGCTTCTAGGTCACGAGGTCTTAAGATAAATGGTGGCAAATTTATAACAGAGTTGAGAAGAAAAATAATCCTGTCTAATGGCCCAATACATAGGTTTAAAATTAAAGTTCCATTTATTAGTCACAAATAGGCTTATTTTCACACTGCCCTGAAGTTACTGCGAAAATCCCCTACTTGCCACACTCCGGCACCTGTCCGGGGACACTGAGGGAGAATATAGCATGGCCAATGCACCCTAGCCAGCACATCTTTCAGACTGTGGGAGGAAACCGGAGCACCCGGAGGAAACCCACACAGACACGGGGAGAATGTGCAAACTCCACAAAGGCCGTGACCCAAACCAGGAATTGAGCCCAGCTCCCTGGTGCTATGAGGCAGCAGTGCTCACCCCTGTGCAACCATGGATTATTTTTTTCCGACATTTTCAGTCACATCAATTTTTTATTTTTCCACATTTGTTGGCTCCTTTCTCCTCAATTCATGGTTGGAAGGACAGGATACAACAACAACTTACATTCCTCTAGCACCTTTAATGGAGTGAAACGTGCTTTCCCTGGGGGATGGAATGTTGTCAGATAACATTTAACACTGAGTCACATGTGGACTTGTGAGAACTGGTGACCAAAAACCTCAGACCAAGAGATAGGCTTAAAGCATCTCCTTAGGTGGGGGCTAGGATTTGGGTGGGAGGGTCAGGGGTTGGATAAGGAGGCTTTGGCTGGGTAATCAAGAATTTCAGGCCTAGGCAGCTGGGGACGGAGCATATGGTGTTCAGGGGGCGCCATTGAGACCTTCCGTGTCTCTTGGGCACCGCTGGGTTTGGAATGTGTCATTGACCTTTGTAACGACCTTTTGATTTGTTTGTTTAAGGTTCATTTGTGCTTTGTTTCTGTTTTGGGTGGTTCCCCTCTGAAGGAGCTGCCCTTCTTGCTTTGTCTCTCAGTTTGTTTGATTTAGTTTATTTGACTGGCCAATAAGGTTGGCAGCTGAAAGCACATACCTTGTAGATGAGGTAGGGTGGTAGGAGGCTCTTTAGGGCAGTATGACTTCTTTCTCATGCTCCACTAACTCCATGGAGGGCAGCACGGTGGCACTGCGTTAGCACTGGGCCCAGGTTTCTTTCCTAGCTTGGGTGGCTGTCTGTGCAGTGTCTGCACATTCTCCCCATGTCTGCATGGGTTTCCTCCAGGGGCCCCGGTTTCCTCCCACAGTCTGAAACATGTGTTGGCTATTGATTTGATTTGATTTATTATTGTCACATATATTAGTGTGTGGTGAAAAGTGTTTCTTGCGCTTTACAGAAAAAGCGTGCCGTTCATTGAGAAGGAAAGGAGAGGGTGCAGAATGTAGTATTACAACATAGCCAGGGTGCAGCAAATTCCACAGATTCACAACCCTTTGGGAGAAGCCGTCTCTCCTCAACTCTGTTTTAAATTTGCCACTTCTAATCCTAAGACTATGACCTCTCGTCCTAGAATATCCTGGAAGAGGAAGCATCTGCTCCATGTCTGTCTTATCCATACCTTTTATCATCTTTTATACCTCAATTTGATCTCCCCTCATTCTCCAAATTCCAGGGATACAGTATAAAGATCAACTTAGCGCGAGGTAGGTCCATTCGAAAGTCTGATGGCAGCAGGGAAGAAGTTGTTCTTGAGTCATTAGGTGCATTGGCCATGCTAAATTCTCCCTCAATGTACCCAAACAGGCACCGGAGTGTGGTGACTAGAGGATTTTCACAGTAACATCATTGCAGTGTTGATGTAAGCCTAACTGGTGACAAATAAATAAACTTTAAAAACTATATAGCACATGAGAAACAATGCTTTGTACTGTCAGATAACATTTAACACAGAGTCACAAGTAGAGTTGTGAGGACTGGTGACCAAAAACCATGGTCCAAGGGATAGGCTTAAAGCATCGCCTTAGAAGGGGGCAGGGGTGAAGGGTTTGGGTGGGAGGACGGGGTTGGATAGAGATGCATTGGCTGGGAAGTCAAGAATTTTGGCTCAGGCAGCTGAAGAGGGAGCACATGGTGTCCAGGGGACGCCATTGAGGCTTTCTGTGTCTGTTGGGCACCGCTGGGACTGGAATGTACCATTGACCTTTGTAATTACCTTTTGATTTGATGCTTTAAGTTTCACTAATGCTTTGTTTCTGTTTCGGGTTGTTCCATAAGAACATAAGAACATAAGAAATAGGAGCAGGAGTAGGCCAACTAGACCTTCGAGCCTGCCCCGCCATTCAATAAGATCATGGCTGATCTGTCGTGGCTCAGATCCACATTCCCGCCCTCTCCCCATAACCCTTAATCCCCTCTCTTATCAAAAACCCATCAACCCGCGTCTTAAAAATATTTAGTGAGGTAGCCTCCACCACTTCAACGGGCAGAGAATTCCAGAGATTCACCACCCTTTGAGTGAAGAAGTTCCTCCTCAACTCCATTCTAAACCACCCCTCCTTTATCTTGAGGCTGTGCCCCCTAGTCCTACTATCCTTTCTGAGCGGGAAGAGTCTCTCCACTTCTATCCTATCCATCCCATTCATCATCTTATACGTCTCAATGAGATCTCCCCTCATTCTTCTAAACTCTAACGAGTACAAGCCTAATTTATTCAGCCTCTCCTCATAGCTCAACCCCCTCAACTCTGGCATCAGCCTAGTAAACCTCCTCTGCACTCCCTCCAAGGCCAAAATATCCTTGCGTAAGTACGGCGCCCAAAACTGTACACAGTACTCCAGCTGTGGCCTCACCAATGCCCTATACAGCCGCAGCAAGACCTCCCTACTTTTATATTCAATCCCCCTCGCGATGAAGGCCAGCATCCCATTCGCCTTCCTGACCACCTGCTGCACCTGCAAGCTGGGTTTTTGCGACTCATGCACAAGGACCCCGAGGTCCCTCTGCACCGTCGCCTGCTGCAGTTTTTCTCCACGTAAGTAATAATCCTTCCTACCATTATTCGTGCAAAAGTGGACCACCTCGCACTTGCCAACATTAAATTCCATTTGCCATTTCCTGGCCCATTCGCCCAGCCTATCTCCCCTTTGATCTTTATTATTCACAAGTAGGCTTAAATCTTTTTATTGTATCGGTAAAAAAAAGTTGTGAATCTACATAATTTGCTACCCCAAAGTGCGGTGGATGCTGGGATAGTGAGTAAACTTAAGGAGGAGTTAGACAGATTTTTAATTGGGAATAGGTTGAAGGGTTATGGGGAGAAGGCAGGAAAATGGGGATGAAGAACATATCAGCCATGATCGAATGGCGGAGTAGACTCGATGACCAAATGGCCTAATTCTGCTCCTATATTTTATAAACTTATGCGGAGTTTGCACATTCTCCCCATGTCTGCATGGGTTTCCTGGGTGCTCCAATTTTCTCCCACAGTTCAAAAGATGTACTAAATTCTCCCTCAGTGAACCTAAACAGGCGGTGGAGTGCAGAGACTAGGGGATTTTCCTAAAAACTTCACTGCAGTGTTAATGTAAGCCTACTTGTAACTAATAAATAAAACTTTAATTTTTAACCTCTAACATAGTAAAACATGCTTTGCAGGATGGAGTGTCATCAGACAACAGCTAACACTGAGTCTTAGATGTGAGGACTGGTGACCAAAAACTGCGGTCCAAGAGATAGGCTTGAAGCATCTCCTTAGATGGTGGGTTGGAGTGGGAGGGTTTGGGTGGGGGGTAGGGAGCAGATAGAGAGGCATCAGCTGGAAAATCAAGAATTTAGGGCCTTGGCAGCTGGAGAGGGAGTACACGGTGTTCACGGGACGCCATTGAGGCCTTCTGTGCCTGTTGGGCGCTGCTGGGACTGGAATGTGTCATTGACCTTTTGATTTAATGCTTTAAGGTTCATTTGTGCTTTGTGTCTGTTTTGGGTGATTGCCCTCTGAAGGAGCTGTCCTTCTTGCTTTGTTCCTCAGTTTGTTTGATTTAGTTTATTTGACTGGCCAATAAGATTGGCAGCTGAAAGCACATACCTTGTAGATGAGGTAGGACGGTAGGAGGCTCTTTAGGGCAGTATGACTTCTTTCGTATGCTACAATAACCCCACGGAGGGCAGCACGGTGGCGCTGCATTAGCACTAGACCCAGGTTCGATTCCCAACTTGAGTGACTGTTTGTGCGTCTCTGCACGTTCTCCCCGTGTCTGCATGGGTTTCCTGCAGGGGCTCCGGTTTCCTCTGAAAGACGTGCTGGTTATTTGAATTGATTTGATTTATTATTGTCACATGTATTAGTATGCAGTGAAAAGTATTGTTTCTTGCGCACTATACAGATAAAGCATACCGCTTATAGAGAAGGAAAGGAGTGCAGAATGTAATGTTACAGACATAGCTAGGGTGCAGAGAAAGATCAACTTAGTGTGCGGTAGGTCCATTCAAGAGTCTGACAGCAGCAGGGAAGGAGCTGTTCTTGAAGGGGGCACATGACATGCATAGGCAGCTGGGATCAAATGAATCCCTTGCAGAGAATAGAAGGTGCAAGAGTAGAGTTAAAAGAGAAATCAGGAGGGCAAAAAGGGGACATGAGATTGTTTTGGCAGGTAAGGCAAAGGAGAATCCAAAGTGCCTCTGCAAATACATAAAGGCCAAAAGAATAACTAGGGAGGGAATAGGGTCTCTTAAGGATCAACAAGGTAATCTATGTACGGATCCACAAGAGATGGATGAGATCCTAAATGAATATTTCTCGTCAGCAATTACTGTTGAGAAAAGCATGGATGTGAGGGAACTTGGGGAAATAAGAGTGATGTCTTGAGGAGCGTACATTTTACAGAGGGGTGCTGGAAGTCTTAAAGCGCATCAAGGTAGATACATCCCTGGGACCTGATGTAGTGTATCCCAAGACATTGTGGGAGGCTAGGGAGGAATTTGTGGGTCCCCATAACTGAGATATTTGAATCATTGTTAGTCACGGGTGAAGTGCCTGAAGATTGGAGGGTGGCAAATATTGTGCCTCTGTTTAAAAAGGGCTGCAAGGAAAAGCCTGAGAAATACAGGCTGGTGAGCCTCACATCTGTGGAGGGTAAGTTGTTTGAAGGTATTTTGAGAGACAAGATCTATAGGTATTTACAGATGCAAGGACTGATTACAGATAGTCAGCATGGCTTTGCGAGTGGAAATCATGTCTCACAAATTTGATTGAGTTTTTTGAAGGGGTAACCAAGAAAGTAGAGGAGGGCAGTACAGTTGATGTTGTCTACATGGACGTCAGCAAGGCCTTTGACAGAGTACCACATGGTAGGTTGTTGCATAAGGTTAAATCTCACAGGATCCAGAGTGAGATAACTAAAAGGATACAAAATTGGCTTGATGACAGAAACCAGAGGGTGATTGTAGAGAGTTGTTTTTCAAACTGGAGACCTGTGACCAGAGTGTGCCTCAGGTATCAGTGCTGGGTCCACTGTTATTTGTCATTTATATTAATGATTTGGATGAGAATATAGGAGGCATCGTTAGTAAGTTTGCAGATGACATCAAGATTGGTGCTATAATGGACAGTGAAGAATGTTATCTAAGATTGCTACGGGATCTTGATCAATTGGGCCAGTGGGCTGACGATTGGCAGATGGAGTTTCATTTAGATAAATGCAAGGTGGTGCATTTTGGTAGATTGAACCAGGGCAGGACTTACTCAGTTAATAGTAGGACATTGGGGAGGGCTACAGAGCCAAGAGATCTAAGGGTACAGATTCAGAGCTCCTTGAAAGTGAAGTCACAGGTGGACAGAATGGTAAAGAAGGCATTCGGCATGCTTGGCTTCATTGGTCAGAACATTGAAAACAGGAGTTGGGACGTCTTGTTGAAGTTGTACAAGACATTGGTAAGACCGCACTTGGAATACTGTGTGCAATTCTAGTCACCCTATTATAGAAAGGATATTATTAAACTAGAAAGAGTGCAGAAAAGATTTACTAGGATGCTACCGGGACTTGATGGTTTGAGTTATGAGGAGAGGCTGAATAGACTGGGACTTTTTTCTCTGGAGCGTAGGAGGTTGAGGGTTGATTATATTAAGGTCTATAAAATAATGAGGGGCACAGATCATCTAGATAATCAATATCTTTTCCCAAAGGTAGGGGAGTCTAAAACTAGAGGGTACAGGTTTAAGGTGAGAGGGGAGAGATACAAAAAGGTCCAGAGGGGCAATTTTTTCATGTAGAGGGTGGTGAGTGTCTGGAACGAGCTGCCAGAGACAGTACTTAGAGGCGGGTACAATTTTGTCTTTTAAAAAGTGTTTAGACAGTTACATGGGTAAGACGGGTATAGAGGGATATGGGCCAAATGCAGGAAATTGGGACCAGTTTAGGGATTAAAAAAAAGAGCAGCATGGACAATTTGAACCAAAGGTCCTTTTTCCATGCTGTAAACCTCTATGACTCTATGAGTGTTAGGTGAATTGACCATGTTAAATTCTCCCTCGGTGTACCCGAACAGGTGCTGGAGCGTGGCGACTAGGGAATTTTCACAGTAACTTCATTGCAGTATTAATGTAAGCCTACTTGTGACACTAACAAATAAACTTTAAACTTATGTACTTTATCCTGATATATGATCACCTGGGAATACTTCATCTGAATCTCCATCTTTTGAAGAGAGATACCTGCCTCTTATTTTGAATGTGAAGTTTATCTGAGCAAGCCATTTTGTTCAGGCAAGTCAGGAGAAGGGAGTGTTCCAATGTTGTAAAATGATCGCACTGTCCAGCGAACAATGATCTCTGATAAGCAAATGCACAATGGCTGAGTTCCAGCTGACTACCAAGTGGAAGAGAATGACTGAGGCAACCTGGATCCAACCTTCCCATACCAGACAGCAGAGACTCCAGCATTTAACATAAATTCTCTGATTCTTTCTGAAGCTCGAACCTCAGGTATACTTGTTTGTATAACACAACTCTTATGTACCAGTGCACGATCTGTTACATCTTCCTGCTGTAAATTTGTGTGCCCACATTTACGATGGAAACTTGCCACATTACGAGTCGCACTGGAGGACGTTTACTAAGATAACATCAGAACAGGGAGGTCATGACAATGGGGGCAAAGAAAGTATTTGAACAGACTGGGACTCACAAATACAAGATAAGGTAGGTAGGGAGCGGACACGCCAACCTGCTCTCTACTAACCTACTCCTTTTCTGAATAAATTATATAATCAATTATACTTAACCAAATAAACTGAGGAACGAATTAAAGAGGCATCCCCTTAAAGGAATACTGCCTTCAACTAAAAACAAATCACAGGTGAAACTGCAAACCTTGGAGCAAATTATGATTGACAGGGTCGAGAAGGCCCCCATGGTGCCTAGGGGGCATGGACGCCCACAATGGTGTCGGTGGACTCCGTGTGCTCCCTCTCTCAGGGCACCCAGACACAACTGTAGCCACGGTGGAGGGGCAGGCAGTCAGGTTGGATGGCATCCTTGGTCACCCGCTGCCTGATTCTTTTTATGGCAAGTTTAGCCAAGCCCAGGAACTGGTTCACCAGATGGTCCTCCTCCTTCCCTGCCAGTCCCCACACCGGGTGTCCATAGATCAGGAGCATTTATGAAGTGCAAACAAAACTATAACAATTGTTTTATAAGAAACTGAAAAGTGGGTCTACACTAAGCCCCAATCCAATTGAGCAGGGGGGTGCGGTACCATTGGTGGTCTTCCTGTCCTTGGATCTATTGAGGCCCTTAAATGGCTACTCATGGGTGGTATGCTGCCATGGCCATTATAATGTTGATGGCAGGACAGTGGGAGAGGCTCACATCAGCCAGAAAATCCAGCAGTTTTAGTGGTGTCGGACAAAGAGGTGGGGATTTTCCTTTCTCAACCTTTGGTCTCAATGAAGGCAAATTCCAACCCCCCAAATCCTCCCGTGTCACTCCAAGGTGCTGCTGGGCAGCACGGTGGCACAGTGGTTAGCACTGTCACCTCACAGTGCCAGGGACTCGGGTTTCATTCCAACCTCAGGTCATTATGTGTGGAGTTAGCATGTTCTTCCCATATTTCCATGGGTTTCCTCCGGATGCTCCAGCTTCCTCTCACAGTCCAAAAATGTGCAAGTTTGGCGCATTGTACATGCTAAATCATGTCCGGGAATGTGTAGGTTAGAGAGATTAGTGGGTAAATATGTCAAGTTACGGGGATAGGCCTGGGTGGGATTGTTGTCAGTGCTGACCCGATGGCCAAATGGCCTCTGTCTGCATTATAGGGTTTCTATGATCATCTCAATCCTCTCCCAATCTCTTCCTGAACTCATCTCCCCACCCCAACTCACCCTGCTTACCATGGCCCACCCATGCACCTCCAGTGAGACCCCAGGCATGCCTGTCAGGACAGGCTCCTGGGCTTGGTGGATGGCCTGTAGTCCTGGCAGCGGCCACTGCTCCTGGTGGCGCTGCTGGCACTACAGAGCTGCTGTGCACCTGATTGGTCTGCAGCTCTCTAGGGTGGGAACTCCTCATGGGTAGAAGTCCCTCTTCATACTGCATAACGTTGCTCCCAGGATCTGTTGGGGTCGGAGAGGGTTCCCCATCCATGCTCTGCCCCCCTCAGCCCCCTTCCCCCACACCCACCAACTTCTAATTGATTAGCTAAGGAGTTGCGGCACTCAGTTAAATCCAACCCAGAGTTACTAATAAATCTAACAGAGAAATAAAGAGAAGTTTCTTTACACAAGGAGTGGCTAGGATGTGAATTGCTCGTGTGACACAGTAGCACAGTGGTTAACACTGCTGGCTCACAGCACCAGAAACCCAAGTTCAATTCTAGCCACACTGTCTGTGTGGAGTTTGTCTAATCGTAGCTAATCATAGAATCCTACAATGCAGAAGGAGGCCATTCGACCCATTGAGCCTGCACTGACCATAATCCCACCCAGGCCCCATCCCCATGCATTTACCCTGGCTAATCCCCCTGACACTAAGGGGCAACTTAGCATGGCTAACCCACCTAACCCACACACCTTTGCTTAATGCAAGTCAGCAAATTATTTGGCATTCAATGTCCCCTTCAAGTTAGGACACGTGAAATAAAACTTTTTATTTTATCTTAAGTCTTATTACCAAGAATTTAAGGACTAATTCAGTTTTTTTTAAACTGCTGGAAATACCATTTGGTCACCATAGAAAAAAAGTTATGAAATAAGAGAATAAAGTCAGCTAAGTAAGTAAGTCGTCATTAAAGTTAACTAATCATTCAAATAGACAACTGAGAGGCTATTTAAAATTCTTAGCATGAAATGGAGCTTTCCACAAAATATAAAGTAAATTTATTAGTTACAAGTAAGGCTTACATTAACACTGCAATGAAGTTACTACAAAATTCCCCTAGTCGCTACACTCTGGCGCCTGTTCGGGTGCACTGAGGGAGAATTTAGCATGGCCAATGCAACTAACCAACCTTTCAGACTGTGGGAGGAAACTGGAGCACCCGAAGGAAACCCAGGCAGACAATGTGCAAACTCCCTACAGGCAGTGACCCAAGCTGGGAATCAAACCCAAGTCCCCGGCACTGTGAGGCAGAAGTGCTAACCACTGTGCCACCATGATGCCCAAACATAAAGCATTGGGAAGGCACCTGTAAAAACTGGTATTACCGGGTGTAATCATAGAATGAAATTGGGGTTAAAGGGCTAAATAGTAATGACAGACTGCGAGGACCAGGCTTGTATACTGTCAATTGTCAGATTAAAGGATGGTCTAAGTGAGGTATTGAAGGTGACTGAAGGATTTGATAGGGTAGATAGAGAGAAATGATTCCCTCTGGGGGGAAAAGAGACAAAACTAAGATGGAATAACCTAATATTAGAGCTAAGCTCAAAAACAGAAAATGCCGGAAAATCTCAGCAGGTCTGACAGCATCTATGGAGAGAGAATAGAGCCAATGTTTTGAGTCTGGGTGACCCTTTGTCAGAGCACTTAGAGCATTACAAGCTAGGCTGCGTGGTGGCAGTACCAGGGAGAACCTTCTTCACACAAAGGGACATCTAGAAATCTGGAAATTCTCCTCCCAAAAAAGCTGTCAGGGTAGGAGAAAATTTAAATTTTAAAACTGAGATTTAGTAGCACTAATACAGCAGCACGGTGGCACAGTGGTTAGCACTGCTGCATCACAGCGCCAGGGACCTGGGTTCGATTCCCAGTGCTGAGTCTCCACGTTCTCCCTGTGACTGCGTGGGTTTCCTCCGGGTGCTCTGGTTTCCTCCCAAAGTCCGAATGATGTGCTGGTTAGGTGCATTGGCCATGCTAAATTCTCCCTCAGCGTACGCAACAAGCACCAGAGTGTGGCGACTGGAGGACTTTCACAGTCACTTCACTGCAGTGTTAATGTAAGCCTACCTGCGACACTAATGAATAAACTTCACCAACTTTCTGTTAGTCCAAATGAGATAAAGAACAAAGACAAGTAAATACACATTAACAACGATTAAACTGAATAAGAAAACAGACTCAAGGGCTGAATAGTCTTCTGCTTGAAAACAAGGATAGGAATTTTAAAATCAATGAATCCAAATAAGTATCTGTTATTAGAAAGTATGATTTGGCTCATTCCGTGCTCGTGGAGAGGTTAATTGGCAGCCTGGGCTCAAGAGGTTGCCAGCTTCTTTCTGAGTCAGAAGGTTGTTGGTTCAGGTCCCAGACCACATTCTGTGTTGGTTTCTCATTATAGCACGGAATATTTTGGGGGGGATGTTAAATTGAGGCCAACTTTTGTCTGCACTCAAGTGGACATAATGATCCCAAAATATTTCTGAAGAGGAACAGTGTTTATGAGATCTGTGGAATCCAATCAGGAAAATGCCTTCTGGGGACAAGAAGAGATAAATGACAGAAGAGGAACAGTATCCTAGCAAAACTAACATCACATCATACCCGAGTAATAAACTCATTTCTGCATGTGGGAGCTTGCTGTGCACAAATTGGCTGTGAGTTGTCTTATGAAGAGAGGTTAGAGTTTATATCCACTGAAGTTTAGAAGAGTAAGAGGTGACTTAATCAAAACCTTTAATATCCTCAGGGGTTTTGACAGGATGGATGCGGAGAAGATGCTTCCTTTTGTCAGAAGATCTTGAACCAGGGGTCACTGTTTAAAAATGAGGGGTCGCTCATTTAAGATGGTGATCCGGTGACACAGGGGTTAGCACTGCTGCCTCACAGTGGTCAATTCCAGCCTCGAGTCACTGTCTGTGCAGAGTCTATTCTTCCAGTGTCTGCTTGGGTTTCTCCCGGGTGCTCCAGCTTCCTCCCACAGTCCGAAAGATGTGCTGGTTAGGTGGATTGGTCATACTAAATTCCCCCTTAGTGTACCCGATGAGGGTGTGGCAACTTGGGGATTTTCACAGTAATTTCATTGCAGTGTTAATGTAAGCCAGCTCATGACACTAATAAATAAATTTAAACTTCGGTGAGGCGCTGGAACACACTTCCTCAAAAGGCAGTGGAAACAGAGACTGGGAATATTTTTAAGGCAGAGTTAGATAGATTCCTGATTAACCGGGGGGTGGAAGGTTGTTGGAAGGTTGGAATGTGGGGTTAAATTTATGATGTGGGTATGCCGGCGTTGGACTGGCGTAAACACAGTAAAAAGTCTGACAACACCAGGTTTTAGTCCAACCTATTTATTTGATAATATACTCACAAGCTTTCGGGGTTAGTCCCTTCGTCAGGTGAATGGAGAGTTCTGGCCTCAGACAGAGCATATAAAGCACAGACAGTTTAGAGATTACTGATTAGAATGCGAATCCTTACACCTAACCTGCTGTTCAAGACCTGAAGTGGCTGATAATGTGAGTGGAAGGAGCACTGATCACAGTTACTGTACTGTCTGGAGACAATACACATCTCTTTAAACTGTGATCAGTGCTCCTTCCACTCACATTATCAGCCACTTCAGGTCTTGAACAGCAGGTTAGGTGTAAGGATTCGCATTCTAATCAGTAATCTCTAAACTGTCTGTGCTTTATATGCTCTGTCTGAGGCCAGAACTCTCCATTCACCTGACGAAGGGACTAACCCCGAAAGCTTGTGAGTATATTATCAAATAAATAGGTTGGACTAAAACCTGGTGTTGTCAGACTTTTTACTGGGTTAAAGTTACCCAGATCAGCCATCATCCCTGTGACTGGCAGAGCAGACTCGAGGGGCTGAGTGGCCTACTCCTGATCCTAATTCATTTATTTGTATAGTTTTCATACATCCATTCAAAAGTACCTTTTTTGGCTGTAAAACATTCTTAAGGTTGTGAAAGATGTTGCGATATTTGCTTCTAAATTCCCTTATGAATTAATTCCCTTAATTCATACTTCTATGAGTGTGAATTACTCATAAGAATCCTTACAGTACAGAAGGAGACTATTCGACCTATCGAGTCTGTGCCAATTACAGTCCCACTCAGACCCTACTACATTAATCCTCACTTACTCTGTTAATCCCCCTGACACTGGGGTCAATTTAGCATGGCCAGTCAACCTAACATGCACATCTCTGGATTGTGGGAGGAAACCGGAGCACCCAGAGGAAACCCACGCAGACATGGAGAGAATGTGCAAACTCCACAAAGACAGCCACCCGAGGCTGGAATTGAACCCGGTACCCTGGCGCTGTGAGGCAGCAGTGCTAACCACTGTGCCACCGTGCCGCCATACTGATTCAACTCTTCCTACTTTTTTGAAAGATACTGAAGAGGTCGCATGGGTTCAGCATTTAACTTTCAACTATCTGTGGGTACAGATGTGCTAATCTCTTTCCGGAGTGTTGCTTCATTAGGTAACTAACGCAAAAGCTTTCTTATTGTCTCAGATGGTGATTGAGTCACACAGTCCCAGGAATGTCCTCATGATTAATCTCTAATCCAGGAATGAATTTTGCCTGTGCGGTGCCCAGACAAACACAGGAAATAAACTACAATTCACATTACCTGCAACACTCCTGCCAAATATTCTCCAGAAACGTCAATGGCTGGAGGAAGGGCCTTGCATTTACAAAGTAACTTTCAACACTTCAGAACATTTCAAAGTTCAAAGTCCTCTCCAGCCAATGAAGAATCATTCAAAGTGTATGTGCTGTTACAGTGTGGGAAACAGCTCATTTGCATACAGTACGATCCCTCAAACAGTAGTGACATAAATAACAAAATAATCAGCACTTAGATCAAGGATGTGAACATATTAGCTAGAATCTGATGGCACTGTTCACTGTAAACTACCAGTCCCAGATATGCTACCTGACACCAGTACTAGTAAAAAGTCTGACAACACCAGGTTTTAGTCCAACCTATTTATTTGATAACATACTCACTAGCTTTCGGGGTTACCCCCTTCGTCAGGTGGGTAACCCCGAAAGCTAGTGAGTATATTATCAAATAAATAGGTTGGACTAAAACCTGGTGTTGTCAGACTTTTTACTGTGTTTACGCCAGTCCAACGCCGGCATTCCCACATCATGACCAGTACTAGTGTCCACTTTAATTTAGAATCCCTACAGTACAGAAGGAGGCCATTTAGCCCATTGAGTCTGTACTGACCACAATTCCACCCAGACCCTATTCCTGCGATCCTCATTTACCCAACTAATTCCCCCTGACACTTGGGTTAATTTAGCATGGCCAATTAACCAGCCCCCCATCCATTGACTCTGTCTACACTTCCCACTGCCTAGGCAAAGCAGCCAGCATTTACCCTGGACTTCTCTCTTCCACCTTTTTCTTTCAGGAAAAAGATACAAAAGTCTGAGTTCACGTACCAACCGACTCAAGAACAACGTTTTCCCTGCTGCTGTCAGACTTTTGAATGGGCTTACCTTACATTAAGTTGATCTTTCTCTACACCCTAGCTATGACTGTAACACTACATTCTGCATTCTCTCCTTTCCTTCTCTATGAATGGTATGCTTTGTCTGTATAGCGCGCAAGAAGAAATACTTTCCACTGTATGTTAATACATGTGACAATGATAAATCAAACCTGACCCGCATACCTTTGGACTGTGAGGGGAAACCGGAGCACCCGGAGGAAAGCCACGCAGACATGGGGTGGAAGTGCAGACTTCACACAGGCAGTGACCTGAGGCCAGAATTGAACCCGGGTCGCTGGCACTGTGAGGCAGCAGTGCTAAGCACTGTGCCGCCTTACAGCAATCTGCGCATCCTGGAGAGATTCTTCAGTTGACAAGGCAGTGGCATCCATACCTTGATCAGATTCTTCCTTCGCACAGCATTACACTTGGTGTATTACCCCCCACCCCCCGCACCCGCCCCCCCCCCACCCCCCACCACCCCTGCACCTCCCCCCCCCCCCTCCCCACACACACACACACACACACACACATACATTTCCTCCTTGGTTTTGTAATGTGAATTTTCCCCAAGCTACAAGACACAATGGAATGCTTTCTATTCTCTCACACTGTTCCCATTTGAGCGGAAACAGGAAACATTGTAATGAATAGAGATGGCAGAATGATGTTGTATTTACTATTTACTAAGGAGCAAATTCAGCCAGGGATCCCAACTGTGATTATGATACTGTGTCTTCTAAGCAGCTACGAACATCAGATGAGAACAAAACTGTTCTCGGAATGATACCCTCCACAGTCGGATGTCTTACTTTTGCTCACAAAGTGAATCATGAATTGATACAGGCCATCGAGCCTGTACAACTCTAAATCCCACTCCTCTATCCATTCCATAATCACAGAATCCTTACAGTGTGGAAGGAGGCCATTCGGCCCACTGAGCCTGCACCGACAACAATTCCACCCAAGCCCCATTCCCTCATATTTACCCTGCCTATCTCTCTGATACTAATGGTCAATTCATCGTAGCCAATCAACCTAACTTGCACATCTTTGGGAGTGTGGGGGGAATCCGGAGGAAACCCACCCAGACCCGGGGAGAATGTGCAAATTCCGTATAGACAGTGGCCCGAGGCCGGAATTGAACCTGGGGTCCCTGGTGCTATGGGGCAGCAGTGCTAACCACTGTGCCACCATTTCTAATCATAGAATCCTACAATGCAGACGGAGGCTATTTGACCCATTGGGTCTGCACTGACCACAATCCCAATCAGGCCCTATTCCCATAACACAGTGTATTTACCCTGCTAATCTCCCTGATACCAAGGTGCAATTTAGCATGGCAAATTTTTGGACAGTGGGAGGAAACCGGAGCACCCAGAGGAAACCCACGCAGACACAGGGAGAACGTGCTGACTCTGCACAGACAATGAGCCGGGGATCGAACCTGGATTCCTGACGCTGTGAGGCAGCAGTGCTAACCACTGTGCCACCGTGCCACCCCAAAATCAAAGTGGAGAATATTCCTCCTTTTAAAGCACCTTATTTTTATAAAAGTAGAATTTCTCGACTCAGTGTTGAGTAATGGCTTCAATGAGGACTCTATCTGGAACATGGGCTGCTTCACTGGGTTATTGGAGATGATGTATTTTCACATTGATACAGGCCCCAGTTTGAAGCCATGCTTTCCTGGGACCAGGGAATATAGGAGACCCTTGGGGAAATTGAGAGAACCCAACTGTTACACATCAAAATTATATTGTCAGTATTGTTTTGTGAGTAGTGTGCGAACAACAGTTAGGACAATTTTGCGCTCAGCCTCGAGTTTAAGAGCAGCAGAAACATGGGAAAACCACCACCTGCAAGATTCCCTCCACCCTAACTTGGAACATGTCACCATTTCTTCGCTGTCATTGAGTGAAAATCCTGGAAGTCCCTTGCTAACAGCACTGTGGGTGTACCTACACCCTGCAGCGAACAGGAAGGTGGCTCACCACCACTTTCATAAGGGCAATTACGGATGGGAAATAAATGCTTGTCTAGCCAGCGATACCTGCATTTCCTGCATGAATGTAAAGATGATGTGGAAACAGGAGTAGGCCATCCAGCCCCTCGCGCCCGTTCCCCCTTCCAATAGGATCACGGCTAATCCAACATTCCTCAGATTCACTTTCCTGCCCGTTCCCCGTAACCCTTCATTCCCTCACTGATCGAAAGTCTATCTATCTCAGCCTTAAATTTACACAAGGACTCTGCTGCCACATCTCCCAGTGGCAAGGTGTTCCAAAGGCTCAAACCACTGTGAATGAATAAATTCCTCCTCATCTCCGTCTTAAATTGGTGTCCCTGTATTCTGAGACTGTGTCCTCTGGTCCTGGACTCTTTCATGAGGGGAAACTCAGCATTTACGCTTCAAGCCTCTTCAGAATCCTACATGCTTCAATGAGATCATCTCTTATTTTTCTAAATTCCAATGAGTCCCAACCTGTTTAACCTTTCCTCAGAAGACAATCCCTCCACACCAGGGATCATCCCAGTGAATCTTCTCCGAACTGCCTCCAGTGAAATAATATCTTTCCTTCGGGGAGTAAATCTGCTCACAGATATGATCTAAGGGGATCCATCAAAGATGCCAAAAGACAGTACTGGACCAAGCTAGAGTCCCAGGCTAGCCACACTGACCCCCACCAACTATGGCAAGGTCTACAAGACATAACAGGCTACAAGATGAAGGCATGTAAAATTGCCAGCTAACGCACCCCTCTCTGATGAGCTCAATGCATTCTACACCCATTTTGAGCAACATATCAGTGAAAGCATGTCCTCTACCCTGGAAGCCCTGGATGAACCTGTATCTGGGGTCACCATTGCAGATGTCAGAGCAGCTTTCTTGAAGGTCAACCCACGGAAAGTAAGTGGTCCTGATGGGGTACCTGGACAAGCATTCAGATCCTGTGTGGATCGACTGGCGGGGTATTCACTGATATCTTCAACCACTCTTTACAACAATCTGAGGTCCCTATCTGCTTCAAGAAGATGACCATCATCCCTGTACCAAAGAAAAACCAAGCAGCGTGCCTTAATGACTATCGGCCAGTGGCTCTAACATCCATCATTATGAAAGGTTAGTCATGGCACAAATCAATTCCAGCCGCCCGGACTACCTGGATCTACTACAGTTTATCTACCACCGCAACATATCCACAGCAGATGTCATCTCCCAGGCCCTTCCCTCAACCCTGAAACACCATCAGACTCTTAGTTATTGACCACAGCTCAGCCTTCAATGCCATTATTCCCATGAAACTCATCTCCAAACTACATGGCCTGGGCCTCGGCACCTCTCCCTGTGACTGGATCCTGAACTTCCTAACTCACAGACCACAATCAGTAAGGATAGGCAACAACACCTCCTCCACAATCATCCTCAACATCGGTGCCCCACAAGACTGCGTTCTCAGCCCCCTACTATACTCCTTACACATCAATGACTGTGTGACCAAATTCCTCTCTAATTCAATTTTTAAGTTTGCTGACAACACCACTGGAGTGGGTCGGATCTCAAACAATGACGAGACAGAGTACAGGAATGAGATAGAGAATCTGGTGAACTAGTGCAGCAACAATAGTCTATCCCTCAATGTCAACAAAACAAAGGAAACTGTCATTGATTTCAGGAAATGTGAAGGAGAACATGCCCATGCCTGCATCAACAGGGACAAAGTAGGAAGGGTTAAGAGCTTCACGTTTTCAGGTGTCCAGATCACCAACAACTTGTCCTAGTCCCTTCATACTGACACTATAGTTAAGAAAGCTCACCAATGCCTCTACTTTCTCAGAAGACTAAGGAAATTTGACATGTCAGCTACGACTGTCAGCAACTTTTCCAGAAGCACCATAGAAAGCATTCTTTCTGGTTGTATCACAGCTTGGTATGGGCTCCTGCTCTGCCCAAGAGCACAAAGAATTACAAAAGGTTCTGAATGTAGCCCAATCCATCACACAAACCAGCCTCCCATCCATTGACTCTGTCTATACTTCTCACTGCCTCGGTAAAGCAGCCAGCGTAATTAAGGACCCCACGCACCCCGGACATTCTCTCTTCCACCTTCTTCCTTCGGGAAAAAGATACAAAAGTCTGAGGTCACTTACCAACCGACTCAAGAACAGCTTCTTCCCTGCTGTTGTCATTCTTTTGAATGGACTTACCTTGCATTGATTGATCTTTCTCTACAGCCTAGCTATGACTGTAACACTACATTCTGCACTCTGTTGTTTCCTTCTCTATGAACGGTATGTTTTGCTTGCGAAGTGTGCAAAAGATAATACTTTTCACTGTATACTAATACATGTGACAATAATCAATCAAATCAAATGTTCCAGACGTAGTCTCATCAGTACCTTGTCCAGTTGCAGCAAGACTTCCCCACTCTTATACTCCAACACCCTTGAAATCCTGCACTGCTGCCTCACAGCACCAGGGACACGGGTTCGATTCCTGGCTTGGGTCACTGTCAGTGCGGAGTCTGCACATTCTCCCCCTGTTTGCATGGGTTTCTTCCAGTTGCTCCTGTTTTCCCCCACAGTCTGGGTTGGTTAGGTGCATTGGCCATGCTAAATTCTCTCTCAGTGTACCCAAACAGGTGCTGGAGTGTGGCGAATAGGGGATTTTCACAGTAACTTCAGTGCAATGTTAATGTAAGCCTACTTATGACACTAATAAGTAAAGTTTCAAACTTGAACCAAGGGTCACCATTCCATTAGCCTTCCTGGTTACCTGCTACTCCTTTGTGCTAGCTTTCTGTGTTTCGTACACAAGTTCCCCCAAGACCCTTTGTGCTGTAGCTTTCTGCAGCTTTTCTCCATTTAAATAATTCTCTGTTCTTTTGTTCTCCCTTCCAAAATGAACAGCTTCACATTTTCCCACATTATACGCCATTTGCCAACTTTTTTACCCATTTATTTAACCTATTGATATCTTTGTAAACTATTAGAAAGAGATATTGATAGGTTAGCACTGCTGCCTCACAGCGCCAGGGACCTGGGTTCAATTTCAGCCTCAGGTGACTGTCTGTATGGAGTTTGCACGTGGGTTTACTCCAGGTGTTCCAGATTCCTCTCACAGAGATGCATATGTTGGGTGGCTTGGCCATGATAAATTGCCCCATAGTGTCCAAAGATCTGCAGGTTCGGTGGATTGGCCATGCCAAATTGAAGCTTTAAAAATTTATTTATTAATCACATGGAAGGCTTAAATTAACACTGCAATGAAGTTACTGTGAAATTCCCCTAGTCACCACATTCCGGCACCTCTTCGGGTCAATGTACCTAACCAGCACGTCTTTCGGACAGTGAGAGGAAACTGGAACACCCGGAGGAAACCCACCCAGACACAGGGAGAACATGCAAACTCCACACAGACAGTGACCCAAGCCGGGAATCAAATCCAGGTCCCTGGAGCTGTGAAGCAGCAGTGCTAACCACTGTGCCACCGTGCTCCTTAGTGCCCAAAGCTGTGAAAGTTAGGTGGATTGAACGTGCTAAATTGCCCCTTGGTGTCCAAAGGTGTGCAGGTTAGGGTGGATTGACTATGCTAAATTGCCCCTTGGTCCCCAAAGATGTGCAGGTTAGACGGATGGGCCATGCTCAATTGCCCCTTAGTGTCAGGGGGATTAGCAGGGCAAATATGTGGGATCATAGAGTTAGGGTGGGATTGTTGTTGGTGCTGGCTGGATGGGCTGAATGGCCTTTTGCTGCACTGTAGGGATTCCATCATTCTATTCTATGCAGTTCAGTTTTATTCGAGTTCTCTGACCCACGAACTCTTTAGCGCCCCGAGGGGATAAAATCAAACTGCATTCAGGAGTCGCCCTTTTACCAGGTCAACACTGAGAAACATTAACCATTCCAACCGCGTTTAACTCAACTCGCTCACAGTTTAACAACAATAATGCCAACACATCTTCCAATCCTTGCCCAATACTTTACCGAGAAACCCATTCACTCACACCCACGCTCTCTCCTTCCCCAGCCCCCTCACCCCGGGTAGTGAGTCAGCCATTAATGTAACATTGCTCCAGGGGTCAGATGGCTATGGTAAAACTCACCCTGCATGATGTGTGTGAGAGCAAACGGTTAATACCTGCTGGAGGGAGAGTATAAAAAGCAAGAGGGTTGCCGCTTTCGGAACCTGCTTTTGTCTGGGGGGAGGTGGAGTCGAAATTACTCTGCAGATTCTGTGCTGAAGCCAAGAGCAGGCATTCTGTAGCCTCCACTTGCTGAGTTGGGTTTTTAGTTAACTCCAGTTGGGTGGAATTGAGTTACCTGTCCCCCCCTCTTGTGTGTGTGTGTGTCTCTCTCTCTCTGTGTACTCCCTCCCTCTCTGCCTTGGGCACCGAGATGTGGGACGACCGTCGCTGGGCACTCTTCAAGCGCAACTTGCAGCCCACCCTGACCCTGTGGAGCGCTTTCTGCTCCTTCGGGCTGTGCATGGCTTTTCTGGGTCCAACGCTACTCGACCTCCGCTGTCAGACACACTCCAGCCTGCAGCAGATCACCTGGGTCTTCTTCGCTCAGAACTTCTGCGTCCTGGTCGGAACCATCATCGGTGGAGCCTTCAAAAAAACGTGAGACACCAACTGATTTCGCATCGCCCTTTAATCTTTCGTTCCCTCCTCTCTCCTCCACTACTTAATATATCCTTCCAGATCTCAGCATTTGAATTCTCTTTCTCTCTGGCCTTTAGCCAGTTTGAGGGAATTAGTTTACAAGCATCCACACTAAACCAGCATCAATCACATTGGCTTTATTTTTTCATATCCCCATGGGATTCGCACCTGGCTCGGTTGTATCATTACTTTTTTAATCGTTTATAACCCAGGTTTGGGGATTTATTATTGGGCGAATGCATCCCGTTGTGTTTTCAGATGTTCTTTTTGTTCCCTATCTGTTCCTTTTAAAGGTTCAGACGAATGAGGTGGGGGATCTCATAAAGACTGATAAAATTCTAACAGGATAGATGCAGGGAGGCTGTTCCCCACGGTGGGGGATGTCCAGGGGGTCACAGTCTGAGGATTTGGGGTAGATCATTTAGTTCGGAAATTAGGAGACAATCCTTCAGCTAAAGAGTGGTGAGCCTGTGAAATTCATTATCACAGGAAGTAGTTGATGCCAAAACATTGAATACATTCAAAAGGCAAGTGGAATGAGATCAAAGATTATGGGGAGAAAGCAGGATTAGGCTACTGAATTGGATGATCAGCCATGATCGTGATGAATGGTGGGGCAGGTTCAAAGGGCCAAATGCTCCTATCTTCTATGTTTCTTTATTAGTGTCACAAGTAGGCTTACATTAACTCCGCAATGAAGTTACTGTGAAAATCCCCAAGTCGCCACACTCCGGTGCCTGTTCAGGTACAGTGAGGGAGAATGTAGCAAGGCCATTGCACCTTAACCAGCATGTTTTCAGAGTGTGGGAGGAAACCAGAGCACCCGGAGGAAATCCACGCACACACAAGGGCAAAATGTGCAGACTCCACGCAGGCAGTGATGCAAGCCGGGAATCGAATCCAGGTCCCTGGTGCTGTGGGGCAGCAATGCTAACCACTGTGCCACCGTGTGGATCACACTTGGTGTTGAGTTTGTTCCCTCTCTCACAGCCCAGTGAGAATAATGGAACTGGTTACAAAAACTCCTGGGAGAGGATGATCAAATTAAAAAGTTGCCATCCATTAGGCTGCAGAGGAGATATGAGGACAAGTGACCAGAGGTTTGCTTGGAAGAGTCAGGTTCTGAGGAGAGGAGGGAGGCAGAGAGATTAGAGAAGGATGAGGGGGAAATTGGACTTTGTGGCGTCTGGCAGCTAAAGTAAAGTTCATTTATTAGTCACAAGTAAGCTTATATTAACACTGCAATGAAGTCATTGTGAAAATCCCCTAGCTGCACAGCAGAATCCCAGTGATGGAGGGGTTAGAATTTTTGATTTAATTTATTAGTGTCACATGTATTTACATATAGTGAAAAGTATTGTTTCTTGCACACCATACAGACAGAGCATACCGTTCATAGAGAAGGAAAGGAGAGAGTGCAGAGTGTAGTGTTACAGTCATAGCTAGAGTGTAGAGAAAGATCAACTTAATACGAGGTAAGTCCATTCAAAAGTCTTGAACAGCAGCAGGGAAGAAGTTGCTCTTGAGTCGGTTGTACGTGATCTCAGACTTTTGTATCTTTTTCCCGACAGAAGAAGGTGGAAGAGAGTATGTTCATGGTGCGTGGGGGGTCCTGCTTTTCCGAGGAAGTGTAGATAGAGTCAATGGATGGGAGGCTGGTTTGAGTGATGGACTGGACTTCGTTCATGATCTTTTATAGTTTCTTGTGGTCTTGGGCAGAACAGAATTGGTGGAGTGCAGTTGACTGTGAAGGTTGTGCAGCTGGAGGAGATCACAGAGGGAGGCCATGGGGGGCTGGCTTAAAGAAAAATCAGAACATACTGGAAGATCTCAGTATCTGTGGAGAGAGTTTAGCGCTAATGTTTTGAGTCAAGACGACCCTTTGTCACAGGCTGGTTACACTCTGTTCAATCTTGATTGTCCCTTACTCTGTTGCGATACGGACTAACCTGAGCCAGCTACTGTTGATAGAAGACTTCTAAAACTCAAATACTGGAAAGTAAACACATTTAGTCATATAAACACAGAACCAGGAGTTCTGTCCTGACTTGCTGTGTGTGAACTGACTTTGAGTGTCTGTACCAGGACAGGCAGAGTACAATAACAGTTTTATTCTATTTCATTATCTGGAATCCCTATTTAGTTTTTGATTTGAAATTGTAGTTAAATTCACTAAGCAACAGAAGGCAGAACATTGTAATCTGTTGATGATAAGATTACGTGTGAAAAGTGTTAGGAACCTTAAGAGTTTTCACCTTCATCTCCTTTATCACAAGAATATTGAATCTTTTGACTCGAGCTTTCAGGTTTATATTGTCGAAGTGATTGATTCTGCTGTTTATCATGAACAACGAACAGGGGAGAGAAATTTCTGGAAACAGTACAATGCCATCCCTGCATTCAGGGGGTGAGAGAACAGACACTTGTATGCAGTTCATAGAATTTAATGGTACAGAAGGAAGCTAATCAGGCCATTCTGCCTTTGCCAGCCCTTTGAAAACATTAGTCAACAAATCCAAGGTTATTGCTCTTTCTCCGTAGCAAATGTAAAACAGTCGCTGTGGTATCGTCCAAAATGCAGTGACCAAATCGCGCACAGCAAGATCCCATGAACAGCAATGCTACAGATAATCTGTTTTGTAGAGATGTATTCCTGAGGATTACATGTTTGCCGGGATACTCCCCTGCCCTTCTTCAAGATAGTGCAGTTGGTTATTTTATGAGAGTGCAGACCACCCTTTAGTTCAATGTCTCATCCAAAAAGGTAGCACTTCCAAGAAACACAGCATATCTCTGGTATTCCATTGGAGAGTCAATCTCTGTTTTGTGCTCAGGTAGGATCTGAAATCACAATCTCCTGACTGAGAACGAAGAATTGCAACTCACTGAGACACAGCCGATGCATTTAGCATCATTTTATGTGAGGACCAACTTCCGGTTGTCCGCCCATTACTTAATATTGACTTTATTAGTTCATTCACAGGGAGTGGGCATGACCAGCAAGCTTCGCAATTATTGCCCATCCTTAAATGCCTTTGAGAAGCTGGGGATGAGCCGTGTTCTTGATAACTTGTGGGTTGCTAGGCCTCTTCAGAGGCTGGTTATGAGTCAGTCACGTTGTTGTGGGTCTGGAGACTTACGTTGGCTGGATTGTGTAAGCTCAGGAGATTTCCTTTACTGAGGAACATTTAGGAAATTAGATAAGTTTTTATGGTAATTCCATAGTCACACGAGATGGCACGCCAGCCTCCCAATGGCAGGAGAGTCCCTTGCAATTAAATTGAAGACTGGAATGGGCCCATTGGGGATATTCTCCTCATCACAATGAGTTTAGAGTAAAAAGTTTATTTATTATTGTGACAAGTACATTAACACTGCAATGAAGTTACTGCGAATATCCCCACACTCCAGCTCCTGTTCAGGTACACTGAAGGAGAATTTAGCACAGCCAATCCACTTAACTAGCATGTCTTTCAGACTTTGGGAGAAAACCCACACAGACGCGGAGAGAACGTGCATCTCCACACAAACAGTGACCCAGGCCGGGAATCAAACCCGGCCCCGGCGCTGTGAGACAGTAGGGCTAACCATTGTGCCACCGTGTCAATTAATGAGCCAATTGATGCAAATTATCCTTGAGACTAACTGAATTAATTGCTTTGTTTATTCATTTGTGGGATGTGGAACTTTGAGTTGCTGGCAGCTCCTGGTGTCCGTGATTTCTGTCTGGGGTTCTCAATCTTGGGTTTGATCCAATGGTTGCCAAGCACTCATTTCACTGATGAGGGAGCTACCCAGCAACCACAAGACCCCCACTGGGGCCATTAAATTCACACACGTTTAGTGGCTGGCCAGTGTGTGTTGCCCATCCCTCATTGCCCTTGGAGGGCAGTTGAGAGTCAACCACATTGCTGTGGCTCTCGAGTCTCATGTAGGCCAGACTGGGTAAGGACTGCAGATTTCCTTCCCTAAAGAACATTAGTGAACCAGATGGGTTTTTCTGACACGGTCATCACTAGATCCTTAATTCTAGATTCAGGGCAAGTGGTGTAGTTTTCCTGCCCTCCAGAAGGCCTCGCAGATCTCTCAGTCTTCACCCTTCTACTGTAGAACAAGAGGAACTTTCACAAAGATGTTCAGTGCCAGATTTAGAGACAGGCATTGGAAAAGGGGTGGGTATTAAAAGCTTCCCCCTGCCTCCACTCTATTGTGACCTCTCCTGCGTGACCCCCATTCCATCCTCACTTGCCTGAGGCCTGGATTCCTCATTGATCATAGGTTTCTAGTGAAAGCACTGCTGTCACTGCGCCTGATGGCAATGGAGAGCTGTGGCCTCATGGGTGCATGTGCAGCATGGTGGCACAATGGTTAGCACTGCTGCCTCACACTGCCAAGGATTTGGTTTGATTCCCAGCTTGGATCACTGTCTGTGCGGAGTTTGCACATTCTCCCTGTGTCTGCATGGGTTTCCTCCAGGTGCTCCAGTTTCCCCCCACAGTCTAAAAGACTTGCTGGTTAGATGCATTGACTTGAACAGGTGCCAGAGTATGGCAACTAGGGGAATTTCACAGTAACTTCATTGCAGTGTTAATGTAAGCCTTACTTACTGTCTGGAGTTCTCAATCTTGGGTTTGACCCAATGGTTGCCGAGCTGATGGGGAAGCTACCCAGCAACCACAAGACCTCTATTGGGGCCATTAAATTCACACACATTTATTCTCAATGTGTTTAACTAACTGAATTTAAATCACCAGCTGCCATGGTGGGACTTGAACTCACATTCCCAGGTCGTTAGACCAGGCCTCTAAATTAGTAGGACAGCAACATAAAAGCAAACCAAGCACTCGGTTTCATTTCTAGATAGACAGAATTGGTTTTATTGAACCTCGAGACAGCTGCCTGCAGTTCAAGTCATTTAATATCAAGGATAAAGAGATACTAGGGAGAGAGTTCATGACTGATTTGCAAGGATGAAGTGCTTGGGTATACGGATCAGGAAAGGGTTGGGTGACGTTTCTTGAAAAGATTAGAAAACCGGAAAATGTATTCCTTCTCTGTTGAAACCAATGAATTCCTTCTCTCTTGGCCCATCTAATAACAGGTCTTGAGAATTCTGAAAAGTTTTGACAGAGTTGGCTACACAGAGAATGGGCGGGATGTTATGGCCTCATTCGAGCGAGACCGGAAATTCCTGCCCGAGGTCAACGGAAACTTCCATTGTTGGGTCCCCGCCTCCTCCGATTGCCTGGCGGACAAGGTGGTAGAGTTTCGGCCAATGTTCCCTGTTGTGGGGAAGAGCAGAACAAGAGGCCATCAGTCTAAGATAGTCCCCAAAAATCCAACTGGTAATTCAGAAGTAACTTTTTTATCTAAAGAGTAATGAGAATGCGGAGCCTGATACCACAGTGAGTGATAGAAGTGAACCGTACACATGTATTTGAGGGAAAGCGAGATAAGGGAAGGGATTAGAGGGTCCTAATAATACATTTAGCAGAAGAAAGGTGGGAGGAGGCTGGAATGTATGAGTTGGGCTGAATGGCCTCTTCCTGTGTCCTGAATCCTATACAATAATCATTTTTTTACAAACTTGAACCTGTGATGTGAAGATGCTGGTGTTGGACTGGGGTGAGCACAGTAAGAAGTCTTTCAGAGCACTCTCATCTGATGAAGGAGCAGCACTCCGAAAGCTTGTGCTACCAAATAAACCTGTTGGACTTTAACCTGGTGTTGTTAGACTTCTTACTGTGCTAATCTGAACCTGTAATCCCCTTGCCGCAACTTCATTCATAATGTCTAAGCCCACTGCAATGTTATGGCAAGGTGGTACAGTGGTTAGCACCGCTACCTTACAGTGCCAAGGACCTGGATTCAATTCCAGCCTTGGGTCACTGTCTGTGTGGAGTTTGCACGTTCGTGAGGCTGAGTTGACCCCGGGTCCATGGCATTGTAAGGCAGCAGCACTAACCACTGTTGCAAGTTCTCTCCATGTCTGCATGGGTTTTCTCCGTGTGCTGTGGTTCCCTCCCAAAGATGTGTGGGTTGAGTTGATTGGCCATGCTAAATTAACCTTAGTGTCAGAGGGATAGCAGGTTAAATGAGGGTTATGGGAATCGGGCCTGGGTGGGATTGCAGTCAGTATAGATTCAATGGGGCGAATGGCTTCCTTCTGTACTGTAGGGGTTCTATGATGAGTTCCAAATGATCACTGACAATCCCAAGTTTCTCCCATCTTCTGACAAAGCTATTGATGCAACCTTTGTTTTCAAGAGAGGTGTTGCCTAAGTTTCCTGAGGTGTTTCTTGCAGTGAGTGTTGACAGCTTTGGGATATCGAGTGGGGTTGAATAATCTGACAAGATGAGGAGGCAAAAGAAAACCAAAGGTTTGGGGATCAGATTCAGACCCAAGCACGGCTGAAGTACATTCAAAACAGTGAGACAGAGAGAGAAGTACATTCAGATAAACTTTTGAGACAATTTGACTGGTCTCTAAGGGAGCCTGCAGTGTTGTGGTTGGAGTTGCAAGCAGGTTTTTGGACAATGAATTCCTTCTCTTTTGAAATGCTGTTGGAATCCTGAGATTTGCATAGGAAATGTCACAGTGTAAGAAAAAAAATAAACTAGATTAAAGACTTGGCACAAAAATATATGTAAGCCAGAGTGTTGTTGGAATCAACTCAACAATTCAGGAAAAGGTGCAATGGCTTCTATGTACGTAATGGGATGGTAAAGAGCCATTAAAGAGGGGAACTTCTTCTTTCTATTGTATTTAGTAGCCTGGAAGAATAGATACTTGAAGAAGCCACGCTACATCAGGGGGCTGCTGTCATTTAGTTAGATCATGGCTGACCTGTATCTCGATTTAATTCGCCCAACTTTGTTTTGCATTTCTTGCTACCCTTCCCCAGCCAAATTCCATCAACCTCGGTCTTGAAGGCCCCTCACCCCCGATGTTCGCAGGCTTCTTTGGGAAGAGCATTTCAGATTTCTATAACTCGTTGCTCCATCACTGATGACCCTACCTCCAGCTGCCTGTGTCCCAACACTGGAAGACCCACTTCGAACCTCTCTGCCTCTCAGTCATATTTCCTTCATTGGTTTAGATTCTGCTTAAAATCCGCTTCTTGGACCAAGATTTTGGTCACTTGTCTCATGAAACTCAGGGTCAAATTTTGGCAGATAGAAAACAGAGAATTGCAATAAATGGGTAATTTTTAGGGTGAAGAGATATAACTAGTGGAGTACCACAGGGATTAGTTCTTGGCCCACAAAGGTTCAGTACTTACATTAATGTCCTGAAGGAAGGAACAGAATGCAAGGCTTCCAACTTTGCCGATGACACGAAGATAGGTGCAAGGGCAGCTGGTGATGAGAATAAGGTGATCCTGCAACGAGATATAGGTTGATTGATTGAGTGAAACCTGGCAAATGCAGTTTAATGTGGGCAAGTGTGAGGCCATGCGCTTTGATAGGAAGAATCAAAAGGCAGATTATTATCAAAACAAAATAGAGACAGGTCAAGGTGTTCTAGCGCATGAATCATGAAAAGCTAGCAAGCAGGTCCAACAAGTAGTTAACAAGGCATTTTGGTCTCTACCATAGAATCCCTACAGTGCAGAAGGAGGCCATTTGGCCCATCAAGTCTGCACTGACAACAATTCCATCCCAGCCCTATCCATGTAACCCCATGTATTTACCCTGCTAATCCCCCAATGATCAATTTAGCATGGCCGGTCCACCTAACCTGAACATCTTTGGAGTGTGGGAGGAAACCGGAGCACCGGGAGGAAACCCACGTGGACACGGGGAGAATGTGCAAACTCTACACAGACAGTGACCTGAGGCCAGAATTGAACCTGGGTCCCTGGCACTGTGAGACAACAGTGCTAACCACTGTGCCACTCTGTGCCAAGGGGTTGGAGTTTAAAAATAGGGAGGCTTTGTTGCAATTGTACAGGGTGTTGGTGAGGCCTCACCGGGAATACTGTGTACAGTTTTTGTCCCCTTACCTAAAAAGGATATAGTAACATTGGAGGCAGCCCAAGGGAGATTCACCAGGCTAATTCCTGGAATGAGAGGGTTGTCCTGTCAAGAGAGTCTAAATAGTCTGGGTCTGTATTCCTTGGAATTCAGAAGAGTGAGGGGTGCCTTTATTCAAACATATAAGATCCTGAGGAGCTTGACAGGTGAGATGTTTTCGCTAGTGGGAGAATCTTGAACAAGGGGGCATAGCAACAAGATGAAGAGCTGGTGATTTAAATTCGAGGAGTGTAGAAATATCTTCTTGCAGAAGGTGGTGAATCTTGATGTTGATTTGATTTATTATTGTCACCTGTACTAGCATACAATGAAAAGTATTGTTTCTTACATGCTATGCAAACAAAGCATACCATTCGTAGAGAAGGAAAGGAGATGTAGTGTTACAGTCATAGCTAGGGTGTAGAGAAAGATCAACTTAATGCAAGATAGGCCCATTCTGATGGCAGCAGGGAAGAAACTGTCCTTGAGTCAGTGACCTTAGGCTTTTGTTTCTTTTTCCCGATGGAAGAAGGCAGAAGAGTAAAGGTCCTGAATGTGTGGTGTCTTTAATTATGCTGGCTGCTTTGCCAAGGCAGCGGGAAGTATAGACAGAGTCAGTGGATCGGAGGTTCTGAAATTCTCTACCCCATAAGGGAGTGGAGGCTGGATCGTTAGAAGTATTTAAGGTGGATAAGTATTTGATAGACTGAGGAATATAGGGTCACAGAACAGGAATTGAAGCCACTATGGATCAGCCATGATCATATTGAATGGTGGGGCAGGCTTGAAGGACCTGGTGGCCACTTGTGCTTTTATTTCTCGTGTTCTTGTGTATAAGAACATAAGAACATAAGAAATAGGAGCAGGAGTAGGCCATCTAGCCCTTCGAGCCTGCCCCGCCATTCAATAAGATCATGGCTGATCTGTCGTGGCTCAGTTCCACTTTCCCGCCCTCTCCCCATAACCTTTAATCCCCTCTCTTATCAAGAACCCATCAACCCGCTTCTTAAAAATATTTAGCGAGGCAGCCTCCACCACTTCAACGGGCAGAGAATTCCAGAGATTCACCACCCTTTGAGTGAAGAAGTTCCTCCTCAACTCCGTTCTAAACCGCCTCCCCTTTATCTTGAGGCTGTGCCCCCTAGTCCTACTGTCTTTTTTGAGCGGGAAGAGTCTCTCCACCTCTATCCTATCCATCCCATTCATCATCTTATACGTCTCAATGAGATCTCCCCTCATTCTTCTAAACTCTAACGAGTACAAGCCTAGTTTATTCAGCCTCTCCTCATAGCTCAATCCCCTCAACTCCGGTATCAGCCTAGTAAACCTCCTCTGCACTCCCTCCAGGGCCAAAATATCCTTGCGCAGGTGCGGCGCCCAAAACTGCACACAGTACTCCAGCTGCGGCCTCACCAATGCCCTATACAGCTGCAGCAAGACCTCCCTACTTTTATATTCAATCCCCCTCGCTATGAAGGCCAGCATCCCATTCGCCTTCCTGACCACCTGCTGCACCTGCAAGCTGGGTTTTTGCGACTCATGCACAAGGACCCCGAGGTCCCTCTGCACCGTCGCCTGCTGCAGTTTTGTTCCCCCTTACTATCTTGGAAATCTTTATCTGTCCCCTTCTCATTAATCTGTCTCTTAATACTACATATCCCTTTCCCGAACTTGTCTCAAATTTTATGATAATGCTTTGACAAAATTGTTCAGTTTTGGTCTCCTTTCCTGAGGAAGGATGTTCTTGCCCTCAAGGCAGTGCAGCGAAGGTTTACCAGGCTGATTCCGGGGATGGAGGGATTGATGTATGAGGAGAGATTGACTAGGTTAGGAATATTTTCGCCAGAGTTCAGACAAATGAGAGGGGATCTCATAGAGACTTATAAAATTCTAACAGGACTGGACAGGATAGATGGATATCCCAGATGGCGGGGGAATCCAGAACCAGGGCTCACAGTCTGAGGATGCAGGGTAGACCATTTAGGATGGAGATGAGGAGACATTTCTTCACCTAAGGAGTGGTGAGCCTGTGGCATTCATTACCACAGGAAGTAGTTGATGCCAAAACATTGAATGTATTCAAGAGGTGGCTGGATACAGCACTTGGGGCGAATGGGATCAAAGGTTATGGGGAGAAGGCAGGGTTAGGCTACTGAGTTGGATGATCAGCCAAGATGGTAATGAATTGCAGAGCAGGCTAAAGGGGCCGAACGGCCTCGTCCTGCTCCTATTTTCTATGTTCCTATGTAATTCCCTGAGAGTTTACTGCACTAGAGGTATGAAAACAAAACAGGTTATTGTTGACTAAAGAGTTGGGTTGTATTTAAATGTTTCTTACAGAATGTGACCTCAGACTTTTGTATCTTTTTCCCAATGGAAGAAGGTAGAAGAGTAAATGTCCTGAATGCATGGGGTCCTTATCTATGCTGGCTGCTTTGCCGAGGCAGAGGGCAGTGTAGACAGAGTCAGTGCATCTATCTGACACCTGGCTACAACTGTAGCATTAAGAAGGTTTGGCTGATGCTAATGGGATCTGAACTACATGTGTAATTGACATGTAGAATGTGGTCTAAGATGCTCTATTTTATAGGGGCTGCATCTTTGCCCTGTAACATTCGGGAGTGTAGGCTGCTCATTTAGAAACTCACCGTTGATGTTCAACCCTCGTCCACAGTTTAAGTTGACAATCAAACCCGTTTCTTTCACATCAAAGGAGACACATCCCTTGCCCTAAGACCAGATCACAAACTTACTGACTTTTCTACCATCCCGGACATGGTTTCCTTAGGTAATGCCTTTTATTTCCATGGAATTTGGGCTACTGCTCTTTGTAAAGTTAAGTCACAAAACCAGTAAAGGAACTTGATGCATTGAGTCAGATTTTAGCTGCAATTTGTTGAGTTTTCCAGTCACATCCTCCCAACCACAGGAATTGTCAAGGGTGAGATGGACAGTTTCACAGACCAGCGAAAGCTCCATTGACCTTGGGGTGAGAACTTCCAGTCCTGGGGTGGGCAGCGGGACTGGAGAACTCCATCCATAGGATTGGAACAGCACAGAGGGAGGCCATTCAGCCCATCATGTTTGTTGCTGACTCAGTAAACAGCAAGGTGTCAACCGCTTGCAGTTTGCATTTAAGTAGCCAATTTAGGATTGGAAGTGTAACTGTCACTTGGGAGTCTGGAGCAGGCTGTGATCCTGGATAGCCATAAACTCCATGGCTTAGTTCATAACGTCTTTGCCTTTGGAGACGCACTCCAGCATTTCAGTAGAAAAATCAGGCCTGATACTCGAGTGCAGTATTGAGGGAGTGCTGCACTGCCTGAGGTGCTGTCGTAGAGTCATAGAGTCATAGAGGTTTATAGCATGGAAACAGATTCTTTGGCCCAACTTATCTATGCCACCTCTTTTTTAATCCACTAGGTTAGTCCCAGTTGCCCACATTTGGCCCATATCTCTCTATACTTATTGTACCCATATAACTGTCTAAATGCCTTTTAAAAGACAAAACCGTACCCGCCTTTACTTGCAGACACTCACCACCCTCTATGTGAAAAAGTTGCCCCTCTGGATCCTTTTGTATCTCTCCCCTCTCATCTTAAACCTGTGCTCTCTAGTTTTAGACTCCCTTACCTTTGGAAAAAGATGTTGACTATCTAGCGGATCTATGCCCCTCATTATTTTATAGACCTCTATAAGATCACCCCTAAGTCTCCTGTGCTCGAGGAAGAAGAGTCCCAGTCTACCCAGCTTCTCTGTATAGCTCAATCCATCAAGTCCCGGTAGCATCCTAGTAAATCTTTTCTCCACTCTTTCTGGTTCAATAACATCTTTCAAATGAGATGTTAGATTGAGACCGCCTGCCCAAGTGGATGTAAGAGTAAGGGAGTTAACCCCTGGTGTACTAGCCAAAATTAATCCGTTAACCAATATCATAAAAAACAGATTGGTCAGTATTAAATTGTTTGTGCAAGCTTGCTGTGTGAAAATTGGCTGCTGCATTTCCTATATTGAAACAATGACTCAACTTCAAGGAGCACTTCCTTGTGCGTAAAGTGCTTTGAGATGTCTGAAAAATGCTATGCAAATCTTTCTTTTCTGATGGAGCAAGTATATGCCAAAGGAACAGCCTTTATTGTGAGCCGAGTCGCACTAGGAGAGCTAGGACGAGGTTAAAGAGAATTTTGAGAAGTGGTAACAAGGCAGGTGGAGGGAGTTGGAGCTGGCAGGGTTGAGGAGACTGAGTGATGGAGCAGTGAATGAGGGGCAGACGTGGGAAGATGAGGGTGAGAGTGAACAATATGCCGGTGGCGATTGCAGAGATAAAGAGGGCAAAGGTCATGGATGGGCTTGAAGCTGAAGAGTTCAAAGCCTACAAACTTTTAAGTTTATTTTATTAGTATCACAAGTAGGCTTATATTAACACTGCAATGAAGTTGCTGTGAAAATCCCCTTGTCACCACACTCTGGCACCTGTTCGGGTACGCCGAGGGAGAAATTATCATGACCAATGCACCTAACCTGCACATCCTTGGACTGTGGAAGGAAACCGGAGCCTGCGGAAGAGACCCACGCAGACACGAGAACATACGGACAGTGACCCAAGCCAGGAATTGAACCCGGGTTCCTAGTGCTGTGAGGCAGCAGTGCTAACCACCATGCCACTGTGCTGAAATGGGGAAGAAGGAATAGGCGTGAACCACCTGAGTTGGCCATGATGAGTGAGCATTTTTCAGTGGAACAGAGCATGTAAAAAGAGTGAAACTTTATAAGGCTCCATGTTAAACCTTTGTGGATAGCTGTGGGCCTGTCAAGAAACTGCCAATGTTATGTGCACAGTACACAGATCCTTAGTCAGTAATGAACACAACACAAATGATTTCCTGATAAATGACCACTGCCAGCGGACCCCCAACCGTGGCATCAGCTTTCTGAAAATGTCCAAACTTGTCTGAGAAAGGACTGACGAGAGCGTAACAAAGCACAACATGGGCCACCCAATTTAACTGTGACCAATACCGTTATCATGAGTAGTGCCTGTATTTATGGGGAAATGTAAGAACTGATTGAGATGGCCTTCTAACTCATCAGATCCTGCACTACTGACCTAGGTCATGTCCCCAAGAACCACAGTCGATTCTTTCTGCTAGTTTGGCTGCTGATGCATCTCATAGAGTCATAGAGATTTCCAGCATGGAAATAGGCCCTTCGGCCCAACTTGACCATGCCACTCTCTTTTTTGGCCACCATGCTCATCCCAATTGCCTGCATTTGGTCCATATTCCTCTATACCCATCTTATCCAAGTAACTGTCTAAATGCTTTTTAAAAGACAAATTGGTACCCGCCTCTACTACTGCCTCTGGCAGCTCATTCCAGACACTCACCAATGTCTGCTTGAAAAATTTGCTTCTCTGGACGCTTTTGTATCTTTCCCCAATCACCTTAAACCTATGCCCTCTATTCTTAGACCTCCTTGCCTTTGGGAAAATATATTGATTGTGTAGCTGAACAATGCCCCCACATTATTTTATAGACCTCTATAAGATCACCCCTACGCCTCCCACGCTCCAGAGGAAAAAGTCGCAGTCTATTCAACCTCTCCTTATAACTCAAACCATCAAGTCCTAATAGCATCCTAGTAAATCTTTTCTGCACTCTTTCTAGTTTAATAATACCTTTTCTATAATCGGCTGATCAGAAGTGTACACAGTATTCCAAGTGTGGTCTTACTTGTATAACTTCAACAAGATGTCCCAACTCCTATATTCAATGTTCTGACCAATGAAACCAAGCATGCTGAATGCCTTCTTCATCACTCTATTGACCTGTGACACCACTTTCAAGGAGCTGTGAACCTGTAACTCAAGATCTCGTGTTCTGTAACTCTCCCCAAAGCCCTACTATTAACTGAGTAAGTCCTGCCCTGGTTCGATCTATCAAAATGCATCATCTCGCATTTATCTAAATTAAACTCCATCTGCCAATCGTCAGCCCAGTGGCCCAATTGATCAAGATCCCGTTGCAATCTGAGATAACCTTCTTCACTGTCTACTATGCCATAATCTTTGTGTCTTTTCTAGACATCATCCTTTTTCCTCATATTTTTTCAATTATACATTGTATTCTCTCTGGGTGCATTTTGCTGAATGTCACCATGATGATTAATTTATGCAGCTTTTTTTTATTGTAACAAAACATCCAGTCTTCACGGTGATGTGATCAGACATGCATTCACTGCTCATGAGGAGAAATTAGTGAATGTATCCCAAAGTTTGGCCGAAGAGTTAGGTTTTTGGGAACGTCTTAGAGGAAGAGAGAGAGGTAGAAATGGGGAGAGGTTTCAGGAGGAAGTTCCAGAGCTTAGAGCCCAGGCAGCTGAAGGCACAACTGCCAATCACTGAGCAATAGAAACCAGGGATATGCAAGAGGCTCATATTGGAGGAGTGCAGAGATCTGGGATATAAGGCCACTCAACCCTTCGAATGTGCTCAGCCATTTAGTCATGGCTGATATTTTTCTCAACCCCATTGTCCTGCATTTTCCCTGTAACCCATGATCCCCTTATTAATCAAGAATCTTTCTATCTCTGTCTTAAAGACACTCAATGACCCAGCCTCCAGTCTTCTGTGGCGAAGAATTCCACAGATTCACCACTCTCTGGCTAAAGAAATTCCTCCAAATCTCTGTTTTAAAGGATCGTCCCTTTAACATGAGGTTGTGCCCTCTGGTTCTAGTTTTTCCCCCTAGTGGGAATATCCCCTCCACATCCACTCCAGGCCTCGCAGTATCCTGTAAGTTTCAATACGATCCCCCCCCTCATCCTTCTGAACTCCAACAAGTACAAACGCAGAGTCCTCAACCGTTCCTCATACGACAATTCCTTCATTCCAGGGATCATTCTTGTGAACCTCCTTTTGACCCTTCTCAAGGTCAGTACATCCTTCCTTAGATGTGGGGCCCAAAACTGCTCACAATACTCCACATGGGGTCTGACCAGAGACTTATACAGCCTCAGAAGTGCATCCCTGCTCTTGTATTCTAGCCCTCTCGGCATGAATGTTAACGTTGCATTTGCCTTCCTAACTACAGACCGAACTGCACGCCAAAGCTTTAAAATTTAAAGCAGTGCTGGGCCACAATCCAGTGAAGATGGGTGATAGGTAAATGGGATTCATTATGTGTTAGGATACAAGTGCCAGGATGAGTTTCAATTTACAGAGGGCAAGATGGGAGATTGACCAGGACAGCATTTGGAATAAATGAGTGTGCAGTATGACTGATAATCTCAGCAGCCAGTAGGCTCAGATGAAACTCCACTGCTTTCATTGTCCCACCCTGTGTGTGTGGATTGCGTAGAGGATGTAAGTTAGCACGTTCTCCCTGTGTCTGCGTGGGTTTACTCCGGGTGCTCTGGTTTCCTCCCACAGTCTGAAAGATGTGCTAGTTAGGTGGATTGGCCAAGCTAAATTCTCCCTCAGTGTACCGAACAGGCACGGAAATATGGCAACTGGGGGATTTTCACAATAACTTCATTCCTACTTGTGACATTAATAAATAACCTTTTTCTAAATTTTCAGATGGTACCAAATAAGATGAGGTATTGGTATTGAACGAGACAGCTCAGAAACCGCACAACGAGTTACACAAGCTGTGCAAAAGGACAAAATGATGCAAGATCAAATTTAATACAAATAAATGTAAAGTGCTCCAAGTAAAACAGAAAAGTGGACAATATACCTGATGAGTTTTGAGGTAGCTAATTTGAAAAAAAACTGGAAAAGATTGCACAGGTGATAGTCTAGAACGTTGGCAGGGATGACAAACTTCAGTAATCTAGAGAAACTGGGCTTATTCTCCAAGGGGCAGGGGAAGTGAAGAGGAGGTTTAATAGATGTGGGCAAAATTATGAAAGACTTTTGGTGAAGATAATTGCGAGGCAGTTGGGAGAGGGATGCAGTTTAGTTTAAGTGGGCAAAAAGCTGGCAAATATTATATCATGCGTGAAAATGTGACCTTGTTCATTTTGGAAGGGAGAACAAAAGACTAGAGTATTATTTAAATTGAGAAAAACTGCAGAAAGCTGCAGCACAAAAGGACTCTGGGGAACTTGTGCATGAAACACAGAAAGCTAGCATGCAGGAGCAGCAGGAAGGCTAATGGAATGGTGACTCTCATTTCAAAGGGGTTGGAATATAAGAGTAGGGAAGTCTTGCTGCAACTGTCTAAGGTACTGGTGAGACCACATCTGGAACTGAGAGTAGTTTTGGTCCCTTTATTTAAGGAAAGATATTATTTCATTGGAGGCAGTTCAGAGAAGGTTCACAAGGATGATCCGCGGTATGGAGGGATTGTCTTATGAGGAAAGGTTAAGTGTTTGGGGCTCATTGGAGTTTAGAAGAATGAGATATGATCTTATTGAAGCATATAGGATTCTGAAGAGGCTTGACAGAGTAAATGCTGAGAGGATGTTCCCCTCATGGGAAAGTCTAGGACCAGAGGGCAGAATCTCAGAACAAAGGGACACTAATTTAAGATGAAGACGAGGAGGAAGTTCTTCTCTCAGAACGTTATGAGACTTTAGAGCTCCTTGCCAGAGAGTTGTTGGGGCAGAATCCTTGTGTATGTTTAAGGCTGGGATAGATTTTTCATCAGTAACGAAATGAAGGGTTACAGGGAAAGGGCAGGAAAATGAACGTGAGGAATATGGAATCAGCCACAATCTTATTGAATAGCGAAGCAGGCTTGAGAGGCCGAATGGCCAACTCTTATTCCTAGTTCTTATAGTCTTACAACTATTTCTACTGGCAGAGAGTCAGTAATCTGAGAACATGGCTTTGAGATTCACAAAAGAACCCTGAGGGAGAAATGAGGAGAACTTATTTTTATGCAGTAAATTTTATAATCTGAAATGCATTGCTCGCTTCGATGGCAATTTCCAAAAGGAAATATTTGTACAAAGGAGGCATTTTCTGGACTATTAGGAAGAAGTACAGGAGAGGGACGAATGGGTCAAAGGACTAGCATAGGCACAATGGGCTCAATAGCCTTCATCTGTACTGTAGGATTCCTAGATTCTGTGCATCCTGCTAAGCTTGATACTACCTGGTGTCCAATCAATGCCAAATAGCAATCAGGAATACCAACAGGTTGTTGAATGAAATAGCTAGTAGAAGTTAATTATCAAACTTTATAATGCTCTCATCAAATTGCAGCTCAAACATTACATCCACTTCTAGTTGCCAAGCAACAAGAGAGATATTGAACTACTCAAGACTGTGCCAAGATGAGTTATAAATGGTCTAAGACGTATTGTGAGGAGTCTCTGATACAAAGTGAAAAATGGGATTTCCAATCTTTATGTAGATTATAAAGGTTGCTTCATTGGTGAGTTGGGGGGATGGATTGAGGAAGAGGTACCGGCTTGATGTGCTGAATGGCTTTCTTCCGCGTTGTGACCATTCTGTGACTCTTGCATGCGAATGTTACATAGAACCCAAAGTCTGTGAACAGGCCATTTGGCCCATATTGTCCATGCTGGCCACACCTGCCCCTCATCATTCTAACTTATCTCACCCTCTGCCGTTCTCTTGCAATCTATTTGTTTAACTTCGCTGTTATTTTGTTTGCCTCAACCAATCCAAGTGGTGGTAATTTCCACATTCTCACTCCTGTCTGGTTATAAAAGTTTCTCCTGAGTTTCTTGTTGGATTTATTACTGACTATTTTATATCTTTGGCCTCTATTCTTGGTTGCTTACCAAATGGACATATCTATCTCATACTGAACGCATGATTTCAACACAAGAAGCACTTGATAAGAACCTGTTCATTTCAGCTATTGGTTATTTCTCTATAAACAAGAAGCCTATTCCCATTGTTCTCTTCAATTTGATGCAGATAATGGTTAACGCTGCTGCTTCACAGCGCCAGGGACCTATGTTCAATTCCCGGCTTGGGTCACTGTCTGTCTGTGCGGAGTCTGCATGTTCTCCCCATGTCTGTGTGGGTTTCCTCCGGGTTCTCCGATTTCTTCCCACAGTCCAAGGATGAATTGGCCATGCTAAATTCTGTGTCCCAAACAGGCACCAGAGTGTGGCGATTTTCACAGTAACTTCATTGCAATGTTAATGTAAGCCTACTGCGATGCTGCTAAATAAACTTTAACTTTCCTTGTTGTGGGAAGGAGGTCAGGACGGTGATACCTAACTGATAGCAATGACTTCTGGAAAGTTTTCTATGCCACATCACTCTGCTATTTCCCCATGTGGGCCAGGATTTGGCCTTGTGCTATCTCATCCAGGACAATGAATTGCAGCCCGACCAATTCACCACGATGTTATCTTTTTGTGAACCTTGATGCTCACCAAGGTGAAGGATGCCAATGCTGGGAATGGATTTCTTTTTAATCTCAGTGTGGGTGGAATCTTTTGTGTGGTTTGCTTCAGTTAATGCAAAGACTTCACTTTCAGACATTTCTGCCTTTGTAACTAACCACGCTAAGCTTTAAAGCTAACTTGGCCGCATTTTAAAACTCAGCACGCTTGCTGGGATTATCTTAGAAATTGACTGCATTCTTTGAAAGGGCAATGTTGGCAGAAGTGACTTTTTCATAAGCAGAACAGAGTTTTTCAGAAACAGAAGCCCTCCAAGGGTGGCACAGTGGTTAGCATTGCTGCCTCACAGAGCCAGGGACCTGGGTTCGATTCCTGGCTTGGATGACATTCTGTGTGGAGTTTGCACATTCTCCCTGTGTTTGCGTGGGTTTCCCCCAGGTGCTCTGGTTCCCTCCCACAGTCCAAAGATGTGTGAGTTAGGTTGATTAATTACCTCTTAGTATCAGGGGGACTAGCTAGGATAAATGCATGGGGTTATGGGGAGGGAGCCTGGGTGGGATTGTGGTCGGGGAAGACTCAATGGGCCAAATGGCCTCCTTCTGCACTGTAGGATTCTATGGCTACAGCTGCAAATTTTTAATGAAAGTTTGAGACACAGCTTTTACCAAGTAATTTCATAAAACAGATAACCAAAAAGTTATAATGCTGTCTACAACTATGTGTCCATAGTTATATGTGTGCTGTGTGTGAGGTTTGAGTCAAGTCTGTGTCAGGTCTGGCTTTTGATGCTATCTCTATCTAACTTTCTCTCTCTCTCTTTCCAGTAAATCAGTTTTTTTGTTTACTGTAACGTGTTAATTTTAAAATTCTGTTTGTTGGGCAGCATGGTCAGTGCAGGCTTGGTGGGCTGAAGGGCCTGTAATTTTCTTTGCTCTTTGTTCTAATGAATTTCCTTTGAAAGTGTAGTCATTGTAATAATGGTGAAACTCATGGGGTGGGACTTTTTGGCTGTTCCGGCTGGTGGGGTCATCCAGTCCCACCAACGGTGAGCCCGGTCTGTGGGTTCCCCAGTGCCAGTGGGTACGAATAATGGGGAATCTCATTGACAGCGTTGGGACTGGACGATCTTGGCACCGGCACCTGCCACTAAACCGCAGGGACAAGGGTGGGGCGGAAAGTCCCGCAAATGGAATTGGACTCGTATTAAACACCCTTTTTTCCTGTCCCAGAAATTTGCCCCAGTCAATCTCAGCTCCAAACTGCAATAGATTTTATTTCATTTCTTGCACCGGTCATCTCTTGGAGTGAGATTAGGCTGGGACTTTCTGGCCCAACTGTGGCAGAATCTGCCATAGGGGATGTGGCGGACCAACTAAAAACCTGTTGACATTCGGCAGGACCAGAAGATTCTAGGGCTGGGCAGGGCTGGAAAACCCAAGCCACTATGCTGAACCAAACGCATTTCTTTTGGTTGTGGGCTGGAAGCAGCTTTCTATCAAGTGGGGCTGGTCAAATCTATTCCATATAAAGGGCTATAATGAGAGGAGACAATGTACACCTGTCTCATTCCAGTAAAGCTCTTCTGTAACATTTTTAAAGCCTTTACATCCTACCGAATGTGTGGCGCCTGTAATTAGACCTGATACTCCAGCTGAGCCAGAGCAGTGTATTATAAAGGTTTAGCGTAACCTCCTGATTTCGTATTGAATAATTCATCTCACACTCATATCCCTGTAGTAACAGACTCTAAATTACTGAACCTTGGAATCCTTACAGGGCAGGAGGCCATTTGGCCCATCACCGAATCTCTGACAGAGTATCTTGCTCAGGTCTCCTGTGCTGCCCTGTACCATAACCTCGCACATTTACCATGGCTAATCCCACTAACCTGCACATCTTGGGACACTAAGGGGCAATTTAGCATGGCCAATCCACCTAACCTGCACATCTTTGGACTGTGGGAGGAAATTGGAGCACCGGGAGGCAACCCACACAGACAGAAGGAGAACGTGCAAACTCCACACACTCATCCAAGACTGGAATTGAACCTGGGTCCCTGGTGCTGTGAGACGGTAGTGCCCAACACTGTGCCGTCATGCTGCCCCTGGACCCCAATGGCTGGATCTTGGGAGAAAGTCATGTGATGACTCTTGAATCATAGTGGGCAACCCTGATAGAGATATTTAAAATGAACAGTATAAAATAAAGAGAAATTATTTACAATGGCTGATAACCAAAAGATACTGGGTTTAAGATGGTTGGCAGAAGTACCAGAGATGACACAACAGGGTGACAGAGGTCTCCCCGTGTTGGCATGGGTTTCCTCTGGGTGCTCCAGTTTTCTCCCACAGAGTAATTATGCACGGGTTAGGTAGATTGGTCATGTTAAATTTCCCCTTAGTTATCAGAAGGATTAGCAGGGTAAATATGTAGGGTACTGGGTTATGGCCTGGGTGGGATTGTCGTCATGGCAGGCTCGATGGACCAAATGGCTTCCTTCTGCACTGTAGGGATTCTGTGAGAGAAGCCTGTTTAGTTTGGATTTGGAGTATGCTACATGACAGGCAGACTCTGAAACATCTTTCCCAAGTGACTGGGTAAGCGTTGGCGGGAAGTAGACATCGCAGGGCAGTAGCCAAAGAACAGGGCAATTGGATTAACAGGAATGCTTTTTGAAAGGGTTAGTACAGACCCGATGGGGCAAATGGCCTCTCTCTGCGCTGTACTCTGATTCGATATCTCACCACTTTTGTTTTCCTACTCACGCTTGCTTGAATTTTCTGAGAAGGAATTGATTGTTCTGTATTTCCAGAAAATGTTGATCAGTTTGTTTGCAAATCTTCCCAGTGCCATCTCCCCCCTGAAGCAACAGGGAAACAAATATCTATTTATTGTTGATTTCTTACTAATTAGACAACAGCATGCGGTGGTTTAATTGCTATTTTGTTGACTGATCCAACAGAATCATATTGGTTTTTAAACTTATCTACCGGGATTTGGCGCCTAATAGCAGATGTTCTTCAATATATTGTAAAGGTTGCAGCTTAGCGTAATCAATAAGATTTCTTGATTAGTGAGACTAACAGATGCCAACAAAAGAATCTTAGAATCCCTACAGCGCAGAAGGAGGCCATTCGGCCCATCAAGCCTGCACCGACAATAATCCCACCCAAGCCCTTTCTCCGTAATCACATATATTTACCCTGCTAATCCCCCGACACCAAGGGGCAATTTAGCATGGCCATTCCACCTAACCCCCACATCTTTGGACTGTGGGAGGAAACTGGAGCACTCAGAGGAAACCCATGCAGACACAGGGAGAACATGCAGGCTCCGTACAGACAGTGACCTGAGCCGAGAATCGAACCTTGGTCCCTGGCGCTGTGAAGCAGCAGTGCTAAGCACTATGCCACTGTGCCACCCCGTAATAATAATACAGAAAGGCTATACCATTCTGGAAATTGAGCTGCCTTTAGTTTAATTCTAACCCACCAAACCCTACCACCTCAAACCTCCAATCCTCGCCCACTGTTCTCTAAATGTGCCAACCTGTGCTGTGACAGTGCCATTGTCAAATAGCTATCCAACACCTAGACAATGGATGTTGGCAGACTATTCCACCATGATGCCATCACAGCTTTAAACAACAGTTTGTGGTTTTATAGCACCTTTAACGTAGCAAAAGAATCCCAAAACACTTCACAGGAGTTTTCTCAAATAATATTTGACACTAATCAATGTAAGACAATCTTTGTGCAGGTTTTGGTCAAAGAGCTAAGTTTTAAGTTGGGCTGTAGAGGTTTAAGGAAAGTCAAAGAGGTCAGTGAGAAAGTTCCAGAGTTAAAGTTTATTTATTAGTGTCACAAGTCAGCTTACATTAACGCTACAATGAAGCTACTGCGAAAATCTCCTACACACCACACTCAGGCGCCTGTTCGGGTACACTGATGGAGAATTTAGCATGGCCAATGCACCTAACTACATGTTTTTCAGACTCTGTGAGGAAACCAGAGCACCCGGAGGAAACAGAGGCAGGCACAGGGCGAACGTGCAGATTCCACACAGTGCCCCAGGCCGGGAATGCAACCCAGGTCCCTGGTGCTGTGAGGCAGCAGTGCTAAATACTGCACCGCCATGCCACATAGGGCCTCGGCAGCTGAAAGCTTGATTGCCAATGTGGAGCAGAGAAACCCAATCTGTAGTGACCCAAATCCACAGCACAGGACGCGATCACAACCAGGAGCAGGAACTCTAAATGATTTCCTTCTGCTTAGGGTGGCCAACTATGATTGAATATATTCCTAGAAGTTTCATCACATGACTTGCCCCCCCAGCTCCAGCCATTAATCAACTAGCATGTCCATTCTTGTGACACACTGCTTTCCTACGCTAATCGGAAAGCAAAAAGACTCATTACCCAATTACGTGATGCTTGAGTGACAAAACGCGCTATATAAATGAATGTTCAGAGAAGGCTCGATGGGCTAAATGGCCTCCTCCTGCTCCTATCTTTATACAATCACTACAGTGCAGAAGGAGGCCATTCAGCCCATTGAGCCTGCAACTACTCTCTGACAGAGTGTCTTACTCAAGCCCTCTACCCCTGTCCTATCATTGCAATCCCACGCATAGCTCATCTGTTTAGCCAGACTGTGTTTTAAAAGAAAACCATTTTGAATATTTTTACACTTGGTAAAGAGAAATAGTCAAAGAAAATGACCAAAAATAACAGTCTCTTTTAATGTCTCAATGATTTTCTCTCCAGTGATGCACACTGCAGTGTCCTGGAGATTTATCTCCAATTTCTGGAGACTCCAGGCTGTTCCTGGAGGGTTGAAAACCCTATGTCAGCCCACCTTCTCTGACCTGAGATATTGAAGTCAACAGCTAGGCCATTGCTATCGTTCCAACCAGACCAACGGCCAGCACAGTTGGTGGGTGGAAGCTGGGTGGATTCTGGGTTGTGTGGCTGGATTCTACAATGGATAACTCACTTGCCAATGAAGCTGAGGAGTATTTTTATTTGTTATAGTAACCCTCCATCGCACGAAGACATGTTCTGGATGCCCAGCTATGCTCTGTAATCAAAACCTGGAACTTTACCCGTACCTATCACCGTTTATCACTGACATTTTTGCAACTGTAATTAATCATGAGTGGTGGAACTGGAATAAGTTGGTGCTATTGACGCAGAACTGCTACATTACCTGTTCCCATGTCAGACACAATGAAAATTGGAAGCAAAATAATCACCCCTACATTACCCCACCGACAGCAAGGGCAGTACGGAGGCACAGTGGTTAGCGCTGCTGCCTCACTACGCCAGGGACCCAGGTTCAATTCTAGCCTCGGCTGATTGTTTGGAGTTCGCATGTTCTCACCGTGTTGCATGGCTTTCCCCTGGGTGCTCCTGTTTCCTCCCATAGTCCGAAGATGTGCAGGTTAGGTAGATTGGCCATGCTAAATTGTCTCGAGGTGTGTAAGTTAAATAGATTAGTTATATGTGGGGTTACAGGAATAGGGCAGGGGTAGAGGCTTAAGTAAGATATGATGTCAGAGAGTAGTTGCCAATTCAATGGGCTGAATGGCCTCCTTCTGTACTGTAGTGATTCTATTCTATGAATCTTCATTTATATAGCGTGTTTCAACATGGTAAAACATCCGTAGGTACTTCACAAGAGTGTCTTCAAACAAATTGTGACTACAAGCCACTTTGGGATGTACAATATCAGGACAGCTAGGTAAGGTTGAAGGAACATCTGAAAGGTCAAGAAACTGGCATGTTTTGAAGGAAAAATCAGTTCAAAGCTGTCAAACCTCAGTAAACATCAGTAATACAGGTACCAATAACACTGAAGTTCTATTTTAAGGTACAGAAGGCTGGTTCAGACAAGTTAGACTGGTTCTCTTCATTTTCAAGTTTTATTGTTTTTTTTTCCTTTTTTATTCCTGAGATTAGGATCCAGGTAATTCAGAGCTCAAAAGTGATAGAAGTTGAAAGGTCAGAATGGGGGAAGTGCTCAGATCTCAGAGGATTGAGATAAACAAGAGCAAGAGTGAGCCACATGGCCTTTCGAGCCTATTCCACCACTCCATATGAACATGAGAACTAGGAGCTGGAGTCGGCCATCTGGCCCCTCGAGCCCGCTTCACCATTCAGTAAGATTATGGCTGATCTTTTTGTGGACTCAGCTCCACTTACCCGTCCACTCACCATAGCCCTAAATTTATCTATCCTTGCCTTAAAAAAATTCAATGAAGTAGCTACAACTGCTTCACTAGGCAGGTAATTCCACAGAATCACAATGAAGAAATTCCTCCTCAACTCAGTCCTAAATCTGCTTCCCCTTATTTTGAGGCCACGCCACATAATTCTAGTTTCACCCGCCAGCGGAAACAACTTCCCTGCTTCTATCTTATCTACTCCCTTCATAATCTTATATGTTTCTATGAGATCGCCCCTCATTCTGGTGAGTATAGCCTCAGTCTACTCAGTCTCTCCTCATAAGCCAACTCTCTCTCAAATCCAGAATCAATCTAGTGAATCTCCTCTGCACCCCTTCCAGTGTCAGAATATCTTTTCTCCAGTAAGGAGACCAAAACTGTACACAATACTCCAGGTGTGGCCTCACCAGCATCTTAAACAGCTGCAACATAACCTCGCTGTTTTTAAACTCCATCCCTCTAGCAATGAAGGAAAAAATTCCATTTGCCTCCTTAATTACCTGCTGCACCTACAAACCAACTCTTTGTGATTTTTGCACAAAGACACCCAGGTCCCTCTGCACAGCAGCATGCTACAAGTTTTCACCATTTACCATAAGGTCATTGTTGATCTTCTACCTGAACTTGCCTTTTCTATTCTAGTCTATAAAGGCTGTTATTGTGTCTCAAGCAGACTACCAACAATAACAATCGTGCGTTCCACACACAAAAGAACACTAATTATGGCATCGATGTGTCCCATTCCCCTACTGAAGCTTGTTATCTGCCAGTGACACTAACAATTTGATGCAAGTGCCTTCTGTTTTATAGATAATTCTGTTCTGTGGGAACGATGACAAAAAAGTTATAACACAAAGACAGATCATTTGTCCCAAATCTACAAAATCTAATCTCAGCTTCAAAGTAAACTAAGGGACACAGGTTTAAGGTGCGAGGGGCAAGGTTTAAAAGAGATGTACAAGGCAGATTTTTTTTACACAGTGTGGTGGGTGCCTGGAACTCGCTGCCGGGGAAGGTGGTGGAAGTGGATACAGTAGAGATGTTTAAGGGGTGTCTTGACAAGTACATGAATGAGATGGGAATAGAGGGATATGGTCCCCGGAAGGTTAGGGGGTTTTTGTTAAGTCGGACAGCATGGTTGGTGCAGGCTTGGAGGGCGAGGGGCCTGTTGCTGTGCTGTAATTTTCTTCGTTCTTTGTTCTAAACCACTTGTGGCATCCTTCCAATCTCCTTTTCCTTCCCATCATCAATGCTTTTGCCTTTTCATATTCAAATCCCTCTGTGGTCTCAGCCCTGTCATTCCCTGCACCCTCCTACAGACTGACAGTCTTCAAAGAGCTCTCCATTCCTCTAATTGTTGCCTCTTGTGCATTGCCAACCTCCTTTCCTCCACCACTGCTGGCTGTGCCTTCAGCTGCCTGGGCCCTAAGCTTTGGAAATTACCCTACTCTCTCCTCCGAAAAGACATTCCTTAAAACCTTTCACTTTGACAATACGTCACCTACCTCAATGCCTTGTCTAACCCTCACTGGTCTGATCAGGATCCCCACAGTGCGTCTCCCTTTGCCAGGTGCATCCTGTAGCAAGTCCTTGTGTTGCCTTGTGCCAGGTTTCTCTCTTTGAAACAATACCAACGTCACATTGTATGATACAAGTCCAACTCTATACAAAAGCAGGACCCATTTAATCTGATTAGGGAATAGAATAGATGCAGATTCTGTTTGTTTGTTTGTCTCATTCATGGTCAGACAGCCTCTCGTCTCTCCTTCCCACTACAACCACCCCCACTCCTGCCACTCCTGCATAAAATCCCGACTAAATATAACATATCCTTCAATTGTCCTTTCAGTGACTCGTGTGCAGTTCCCAGCTGATAATGGCTTGTTTTTGATTGTTGGCTTAACTGCACATGACTTGACAAATAAAGCAATAACGCGCTTTCCATTGTATTGCTGCTAACCAGTGCCACTATTAAAACCCCTGACGTACAAATATAACTTCAAATTATGAATTCAGGTTTTTTTTATATCAATCTGGATAAATCATGTTGATTGAAAGCAATTGTTCATTTAGTGAGTCACTATTGTGGAATTTCAATGCATGTTTTAACAATAGCACTTTTCAAAATATTCCAGTACCCTGTGAATCCTTCTAACCCAATAATCCCTTGTGAACATACAACTCAATAGAGCTTCACTTTTGTGGGAGATGGGAACAGTGGGTGGGCAGACAATAAAGGGTCAGAAGGCTTATGTCTTACTCCTGAGAACCGAACACACACAGCCGTCTCAGTTCATGATGCTCTCTGTTCATTTTAGTTTATTTATTAGCGTCACAAGTGGACTTGTGTTCACAGTACAATGAAGTTATTGTGAAAATCCGTTAGTTGCCCCCACACTCTGGTGCCTGTTCGGGTACACTGAGGGAGGATTTAGCATGGCCAATGCACCTAACCAGCACATCTTTTGGACTGTGGGAGGAAACCGGAGCACCCGGAAGAAACCCACGCAGACATGGGGAGAATGTGCAATCTCCACACAGACAGTGACCCAAGCTGGGAATTGAATCCGGCTACCTGGCACTGTGAGGCAGCAGTGCTAACCACCGTGCCACCCCAATTACAGGGATAGGATGGGGGGAGGAGGCCTGGGTAACATATTCTGTCAGAGAGTCGGTGCAGACTCGATGGGTGGAATAGCCTCTTCTGCACTGTAGTGATTCCATGATCTCAAAGTGGTTAACAGCCAGTCAAATACTTTTGAAGTGTAGTCTCTACTGTAATAAAGGAAACACGGCAACCATATATAACCACAGCTAACTGCAATGTGACAATAACCAGATAATCTGTTTTAGTGATTTTGATTGAGGGATAACTATTGACCGGAATATTGAGGCGAGAGACACCATGTGATGCAGTGGGTAGCGTTCCTGTTTCTGTGCCAGAAGATCTGGGTTTAAGCCTGTAGGGTCCATTCATTCCTTTGACTAGACAGAGATGGCATTAATACAATGAATTCCTTTTATTGACCAGAACTTAAAATTAAATCATTACAAAAGTGAACAGAAAGAGAAAAAGGCTGGAGTGAGAGAGAGGGATGGAACTTCTTTTGCCAGTCCTGTACTGATCAAAACAGACTGAACAGGTCCCAAAGACAGACTGCTAGTTGAATGCATAATTCCACAATATATCCATCCTTAAGGCAAGGATAGATAAACTTTTGAACAATGAAGGAATTAAGGGTTATGATGAGCAGGCTGTAGTGAATATAGGCACAGACTTCACAACCACTCGTCATATGATAAAGTGGAGTTGAGTCCACGAAGAGATCAGCCGTGATCTTATTGAATGGCGGAGCAGGCACGAGGGGCCAGATGGCCCACTCCTGTTCCTAGTTCTTATGTTCTTATTTTGTGGCCTCATAGATGTTGTTTATGAAAAGCTTTGTTTGGCTTATAAAGAGGCCTGTTCTTGCTTCCATTGTGCTTTCAAAAATGTGGTCAATTTTCCAGCTAACCCAGCACGCAAGAGAGCCATTGATGTAGATGACGTTATGCCAGAGGGCCAGGAAAAGCTGATGAATATTTTCCCTCACCCCTGGCTGGACCTCAACACAACCCCCCCTCAGTGCCTGCAGCAAACCCCCCTGCCCCACCTCCCAGCAACTGCCGCATACACACACACACACACACACACACACCTGCACCAGGCCTTACTGGCTCCCCCTCCCCACACCAGCCTCCCTGTTAGACCTCATTGACTCCCACCCGTACCTGACCCCACCACCTCTTTGTGGAAAGTGTCTGAGACTGGCTATTGTTTGTGAAGTCAGTTTTAGGCTGCTGTCAGTAAAGAGATCCCCTTGACTGCTCGAGTGTTCTAATATCAAATGTTTCATATAAATACACAACCCAAAGGCACTGACTGGTTTCAAACTGGTTTGCACTTTGTTACCAGAAAGAGAAAAGAAAAACAGATACTCTGGAGCAGTGATATTGTCACACCAGAACTTACTCATCTCCTTTTTTTGCAAAAGCTGCTGCAGTGTCGAAGTTATGCTTACACAAGACATTATTACAGTGAAACCTCCCCCCCCACCCAGCCCCCGAGTGCTTCACAGGAGCCCACCCAGTCAAACTCTGTTGGCGAGTCACAAAGTAATATCAGAATGAGTAAAAGCTGGGTCAAACAGGCAGGATGTTAGGGCCAATTACAGACCTAGAGAGGGAATTTGAGAGCTTGGGACTTGGTCAACTGAAAGTACAGCCAATGGAACGATTCCATTTGGGAATGCTCAAGAGACCCACACTGGGGGATTGTAGATATCTCAGAAACTGAGAAACATGGAAACTAGAAGCAGGAGTAGGCCATTCGGCCCTTCAAGCCTACTTTGCCAGTCATTACAATCATCATCAAATTTAATATCCTCATTCTCTCTCCACCGCCCCCCACCCCACCCCCATATTCCTTGATTCCTTTAGCCTCGAGAGCTATATCTAATTTCTTCCTGAAATTATACAACATGTGGGTGGCACGGTGGCACAGTGGTTAACACCGCTGCCTCATAACACCAGGGATCTGAGTTCAATTCCCAGCTCGAGTCACCATCTGTGCGGAGTCTGCACATTCTTCCCGTGTCTGCATGGGTTTCCTCCCACAGTCTGAAAGATATGCTGGTTAGGTGCATTGGCCATGCTAAATTCTCCCTCAGTGAAACTGAACAGGCGCTGGAGTGTGGCGACTAGGGGATTTTCACAGTAACCTCGTTGCAGTGTTAATGTAAACCCACTTGTGACTAATAAATAAGCTTTAAAAAACATTTTGGACTCAACTACACTCTGTGGTAGTGAATTCCACACATTCACCACCCTCTGGGTGGAGAAATTTCTCCTCACCTCAGTCCTAAAAGGTTAACCCTTTATCCTCAAACTATGACCCTAGTTCTGGACTCCCCCACCATTGAGAACAATCTTTCTGTATCTACCCTGTCTAACCCTGTTAGAACTCTAAGATTCCATGAGATCCCCTTTCACTCTTCTGAACTCCAATGAGTATGATATATTTTGGTGGGTTGTAGTGCTGGGGGAGGTTAGAGAGGGGTGAATGAGGCCATGGAGGGATTTTTAAAAATGAGGTGTTGCCAGACAGAGAGCCAAAAGTACATTATTGCTCCCACCTGTTCCTAACTTGCTGTAGCCAGTGTAATTATATTAGATTGTATAAAGGTGGGTGTAATCCCTTCCTGAGCTTAGTTACTCTGTACCTCAGCCATCCGAAATGATCATCTTGAGACATCAGTCTCAAACTCTGAATGAAATAGACTTTTGGATGGATCGCACTTGCAAGAGGGACTGAGGGAGGTGAATGTTTTGAACAGAGAAGGTTAAGGAGAAATCTGATTTTGATCTGATTTATTATTGTCACATGTATTAGTATACAATGAAAAATATTGTTTCTCGCATGCTGTACAGACAAAGCATTCCATACATAGAAAAGGAAAGAAGAGAGTGCAGAATGTAATGTTACAGTCATAGCTAAGATGTAGAGAAAGATCAACTTAATGCGAGGTAGGTCCATTCAAAAGTCAGCAGGGAAGAAGCTGTTCTTGCGTCAGTTGGTATGTGTCCTCAGACTTTTGTATCTTCTTGATAGAGGTGTTAAAAATTATAAGATGCTTTGGAGCAGACAGGGAGAAACTGTTCTATGATTGGGGTAATCAAGAATCATAGAATCCCTACAGTGCAGAAGGGAGCCATTCGGCCCATTGAGCTGAACCAACATCAATCCCACACAGGCTCCTTCCCCATGACCCCAAGTACTTACGCTGCTAATGCTCCTAGCACTAGGGTTAATTCAGCATGGCCAATCCACCTAACCTGCACATCTTTGGACTGTGGGAGGAAACCAGAGCACCCGGAGGCAGGTTTGATCCCCATTCCAGCTGAGGGAGACATGGGACCTGCCCTGTGGTAAAGTCGCAGTAGATATCATAGTTTGGCGACCCTCGGATAATAAGGGATGTTACCTTGACAAAAAGATAGAGATACTTTGTTTCCTTTGGTGGATGGATCCAGAATAAAGGTGTATCGGGAATTCTTGTCTTTATTACAGTTGCTTGAAGCTTATTGACAACCTTTCATTTGTATTACAACTTAAACATTCAAAAGATATCGGCATTTAGTGAAATCTGCTTTTAAGTTGTGCTATAGATATTGAACTTCCACTCATTATCTCAAGGCCATATCAGTTACTGACCCATACGTCTCCAGAATATTTATTTGATCATAATGAATGGCTGAGCAGGCTTAAAGGGCCAAATAGCCTCCTCCTGCTTCTATTTTCTCGGTACAGACGAAGGGGGAGAGAGGTGTCTATATCTTGTCTGTAACAGCCTAAGAGCCACACCCTGTTATTTGCAAACACACCCCCAAACCCCCCTGCATTTTAATAATGGCCTCCTTCTCAGCCTTGTGGTGAAGATCTAAGTGGAGTAATACCTGTTCTTACCAGCTTACTTACCTGGCGGGGTGAAACTATGAGTGGGGGAGATGGCTAGTCCATCGCATTGTGCTGACACCTGCAATCGTGGTTCGTAGAGTAAGGGATCAGGGTAGCCAATGAGGTTAAACCAAGGCCTTACCTGATGCAATTTTCCAAAGCCATCTCAGTCTTTAGGCTAAGATGAAGCTCAGATCGAGCCCTGGAGGGGGAATACAGGACTCTGGATCTGTACTCATTGGAATTTAGAAGGATGAGGGGGGATCTTATTGAAACTTACAGGATACTGTGAGTCCTGGATAGAGTGTACGTGGAGAAGATGTTTCCACTAGTAGGAAAAACTAGAACCAGAGGGCGCAACCTCAGGCTAAACAGACGATCCTTTAAAACAGAGGTAGGAGGAATTTCTTCAGCCAGAGAGTGGTGAATCTGTGGAACTCCTTGTTGCAGAAGGCTGTGGAAGCCAGGTCATTGAGTGTCTTTAAGACAGAGATAGATAGGCTCTTCATTAATGAGGGGCTCAGGGATTATGGGGAAAAGGCAGGAGAATGGGGATGAGAGAAGTATCAGCCATGATTGAATGGTGGAGCAGACTCAATGGGCTGAGTGGCCTAATTCTGCTCCTATGTCTTGTGGTTTTTTTTTGATTAGGATTAACTGTGTACAGTTCTGGTCACCCTATTATAGAAAGGATATTATTAAACTGGAAAGTGTGCAGACAAGATTGGCTAGGATGCTACTGGGACTTGATGGTCTGAGCTGTAAGGAGAGGCTGGATAGACTGGGACTTTTTTCCCTGGAGCATAGGAGGCTTAGGGGTGATCTTATAGAGGTCTATAAAATAATGAGGGGCATAGATCAGCTAGATAGTCAATATCTTTTCCCAAATGTAGGGGAATCTAAAACTAGAGGGCATAGGTTTAAGGTGAGAGGGGAGAGATACAAAAGGGTGCAGAGGGGCAAATTTTTCACATAGAGGGTGGTGAGTATCTGGAACAAATTGCCAGAGGTTGTAGTAAAGGTGGATACAATTTTATCTTTTAAAAAGTGTTTAGACAGTTACAGAGGGATAGAGAGTATGGAGGGATATGGGTCAAATGCGGGCAATTGAGACCTTAGGGGTTTGAAAAAAAGGACAGCATGGACAAGTTGGGCCAAAGGGCCTGTTTCCAAGTTGTAAACCTCTATGACTCTATTGAAGTACCAAAAGGTACAGAAAGGTTTTTAATACTGACCTGCTGTTTGTTTTCTTTGCTAGGTTCTCCTGCTCTCTGGGTGCTCTGTTCATCTCCACTCTGCTCATATCAGCAGTATTTTCCATCATCCCTTTCTGCAACAATGTGATCATCCTTGCCTTCGTTCTGGCTGTGGCAGGTCTGGCCATGGGCTGCATCGACACCATCGCCAACCTACAACTGGTTCGCATCTACCAGAAGGATTCTCCTGTCTTCCTGCAGGTCAGTACACGCTAGCTGGGGCAGTGTTTTGGTCTTCCGATAGTTTTATTTGACGGGATTCTCACCTTCATCGCAAGTAACCCTTGAGCCCAATCCGTCGCTTGTTAAATGTGGTACAGTGATTGGCAAAGCTGTCTCACAGTGCCAGGGACCCAGGTTTGATTCCCGGTTTGGGTCACTGTCTGTGTGGTCTGAACATTCTCCCCATGTCTGCATGGATTTCCTCTGGATGCTCCGGTTTCCTCCCACAGTCCAAAGGATGTGCCGGTTAGGTGCATTGGCCATGCTAAATTCTCCCTCAGTGTACCAGACTTTCACAGTAACTTCATTGCAGTGTTAATGCTTCAGATAATCTCCAGTTTATGTAGATAGGAGGTCACTTATGGTATGAGCCGGTGTTTATTGAACACTCCAATCTTGTGAAAGCCTTGATTTCTCAAGATGAACAGTGAACGCTGTCAGAGTCCCCACACTTTGTGGAATAAGTGGGCTAAACCTCTCAGTGTTTGTCAGCGGGAATGGGAATAAATGGCGTGGGCATGCCTGGCTACAGGGGCAGGGAAGACACATTCAATTTTCACTGACAGATTCAGGAGGACTTCATAAATTAAGTCAAACCTGCTTCTCCCACTTGTCAAATCCTTCAGGGCTGGCAGCTTATTTGGCAGTAATAATTGTGACTTGAATGGACCATTTTAAAAAGTAGCCTGAGGCACATAATGGACCTGAATTTTGCTTGACCCCTCAGCCAAGGACAAACTCTGTCAGCGATTAAAGCTAAAGCAATAACTCCACAGACCTGAGCTTGGGTTAGGTTATTTAAGAGATTTTTGTGATTGGCTTGATTCTGTTAAAAAAAAAATTCAACAGTCAAGATATTTTGAATACAAAGAATTTGGCCAATTTATCTGTTCTATTTTAGTTAGAACAGGCAAATTATTTAACATTATACCTTTTATTCAGTGTCTCATTGCCGAATAGTGACTCCCAACCCTCCAGTCAGATCTGTTCTATTTTTGAGAAAGTTAACTCTCAACTGGACAGACAGACCGGAATGAAATTAAGCTGAATTACAGGACACTGATAGATTAGTTTATTTGTGTAGTTCATCTAACCTTGCTTGAGTTTGATTGTTATGGCACAGTGGTTGGCAATGCTGTCCCACAGTGCAGGGACCCGGGTTTGATTCTCGCCTCAGGTGACTATCTGTGTGGAGTCTGCACATTCTCCCCGTGCCTGCGTGGGTTTCCTTTGGGTGCTCCGGTTTCCTCCCACACTCTAAAGATGTGCTGGTTAAGTGGATTGGTCATGCTAAATTGAACCAAGATAATCTAGGTTAGATGGATTAGACTTGGTAAATGTGTGGGGTTAGCGGGGATAGGTCTGGGGAGAGGCATGGGTAAGATACAGTGTCAGAGAGATGGTGCAGACTTGATGGGCTGAATGGCCTCTTCTGCACTGTATGATTCTATATTGACAGGGAGATGTGTAACATTACCTCTTGTCCAAGGCACAACTGGAGTGTATTTCTCAAAGTCTTTGCAATGTCCTCATGGTACAAATGTGCTTCCAGTTGCTAACTGATTGATTAATGAGAATTCTTGCCTTGTTTTCTCTTTGCTGACAGGTTCTCCATTTCTGCGTTGGTTTTGGTGCGTTTCTGAGCCCCATGATAGCTGACCCCTTCCTCTCCGAAAAGAACTGCATACAGAACAACCTGACTGCAAATGGGACCTTGTCGGACTTGACACACATTCGAAAATCCCTGGTCCCCCACCACGTCGTGAATGAGACCCAGTTTGTTCTGCCAACTGACGGGCTTGTCATCTCACAAGTGTCCTATGCCTTCTGGATCATGGCCCTGATCAACGTGAGTAAAATATATCGCAAAAACAAGGGCGTGTGAGCTGCAACGAGCAGGCAATGTAGGCAGGCAGGATAAGCTTGCCTCTTTCCTGGGCATTGAGTTTAAAAATTGGCAAGTCATGTTGCAGCTTTATAGAACCTTAGTTAGGCCGCACTTAGAGTATCATGTTCAATTCTGGTCACCACACTATCGGAAAGATGTGGAAGCTTTGGAGAGAATACAGAAAAGATTTACCAGGATGTTGCCTGATATGGAGGGCATTAGCTACAAGGAGAGATTGGAGAAACTTGGTTTGTTCTCACTGGAATGGCGTAGGTTGAAGACAACCTAATAGAAGTCTACAAGATTATGAGGGGCTGGACAGAATGGATAGTCAGAAGTTTTTTCCAGGGTGGAAGAGTCAATTACTAGGGGTGTAGATTTAAAGTGCGAGAGGCAAGATTTAAAGGAGAAGTACAAGGCAAGTATTTTATCCAGAGGGTACTGGGTGCCTGGAACTTGCTGCCGGCGGGGCGGGTAGTGGAAGCAGATATGATAGTGAGTTTTAAGGGGCGTCTGGACAAATACATGAATAGGATGGGAATAGAGGGGATATGGTCCCCAGAAGAGTAGGGGGTTTTAGTTCAGCCAGGCAGCATGGTCGGTGCAGGCTTGGAGGGCTGAAGGGCCTGTTCCTGTGCTCTAATTTTGTCTGTTCTTTGTTCATCCACCATGATGGCATCTCCCGCCCCCTACCCCCTCACTGCCACCTTCACCCTCCATCATGGGAGTGGCAAAAAAAGAAAGCTGACGCTCGTGAGAAAAAATTCCTCTCCAGACTCATCAAGTGATTGAAACCAGTCACCGGTGGGGGGAGCCATTTTTTTATTTATGGGATGTGGACATCACTAGTTGAGTCAACATTCATTGCCTTTTATTGAAGGCAACTTAGAGTCAATCACAAGTCACTTGTAGGCCAGACCAGGTAGGATTTCCTTCCGTACAGGATATTAGTGAACCAGATGGTTTTTTTTTACACAATCAACAATGGTTTCATGGTCATCATTAGACTTTTCATTTCAGATTTTTATTGAATTCAAATTTCAAGTGGAGGGATTGGAACCCAGGTCCCCCAGAGCATTGCCCTGAGCCTCTAGGTAACCACTGGATCCACTGCCTCCCCTATTATCTAGAAAGACACCTTTGGTCTTCCTGTTCCTTCTTTAAAGGTGGGAAACATGACAGCTAATCCTTCCACAAGCGACCACAAACATCAAACTAACAAATTACCTGACGATCAGTACCTGAACCGAGAAACTTAGAGTCATACAATCTGACATCTCAAAAGGAGGTCATTCAGCCCCCATTTGAGTGTGCTAGCTCTTTGATTAGAACCACTGTTCCTGCAATAGGCCCATAAGTGACTTCCTTTTCAACTATATATCCGATTCCCATTGAAAGTTACTACGACAGTGATTACATGCCTGTAATAAATCCACTGAGGGGAGAATCCCGTCACCAAAGTTCCTTTATTTCCAAGATCATACCACACGGAATGCTACCTGCATCAGGAGTGAAGAGGGACTAACACTCTTGTTTAAGTACTCCCTGATTGGGCCATCAATTAGCTCTCAATCAGGGACATCTTTTGTTGTAAAGGACATTAGTTGAACCAGATGGGTTTTTAACAATTGACAAGGATTTCACGGTCATCTGTAGGCTTTTAATTCCAAATTTGTTTTTTATTTCAATTCATATTTCACTCTCTGCCGTGGTGGGATTGGAACCTGGGTCAAACCAGAACATTACCCTGGCTCTCTGGATTACTAATCCAGTGACAATACCACTGTACCGCTGCCTCCCCGGTTAGCTCTCAGTCAGGAAACTCGTTTTGTGTCCAACCAAATAAACAAAATCAAACTAACATAAGGACAACTCAAAAAGGGGCAGCTCCCTAAAAGGAGGGGAACCTCCCGAAACAAAAAACAATGTGGAAAGGAAAGTTGAAACATCAAATTAAAATGTGATTAAAGGGGTCAATAATACACCCCAGTTCTTGTGGAAGGCCTCAACTGTGCCCATGGACACCACATGCTCCCTCTCCAGGGACACCTGGCCGCAAATATAGCTGTGGTAGAGGGACAGACAGTCGGGATAGAGGCCCCCCCTCGATCGCTCGTTGCCTGGACCTGTAGATGGCTCTCCTTGCCAGGCCCAGGAGCAGGTTCACGAGGAAGTCCTCCCCCTTCCCTGCCCCCCTCCGCACCGGGTGCCCCGAGATCAGGAACGTGGGGCTGAAGTTCAAGAAACACATCAATAAAAGGTTTTTGAGAAAATTGAAGAGGTTTTGCAGCCAATAACATGAAACATAGACATGGTCCACAGACCCCACAACGTTGCAAAAAAGAGCACACTTGGGAGCTCAAGAATCATTACAACCTACGGTTGTACAGTACTGCTGTGTGCAGTATCCTCCACCCCCAGGTCCCCGAGAAAGTGGGGGGAGATCCCTCCGTAGAGGGACCTCCACTGGGGACCTCCGCCGCCTGGTGGCAACAAAGCTCCTCTTGGTGGCCATCAACAAGGGAGTTCATACTCAAGCAGGCCAACCTCAAATGCCCAATAAAAGTCATCACAATGTCAAATATACTTCATTGTCTAAAAAGCACATTGGAACATGTGAGGTTGTGTAGGATAGTGAATAAATGCAGTTTCTTCCCCTCTTTCAGGCAGTTTGCTCCAAGTCATTACAACTTACTGCATTAGAAATTAGAAGGGTTTTTCTCCATTGCCCCTGTGGTTTTCTGGCCAATTATCTGAAACCCGTGTCCTCTGGTTATTATTCCTCTTGCCAGGGGCAATACTTTCCTCCAATTACACCATGTTGCCATTGATTCTAATATCAAATTTCAGAGCATTCAACTTTTTGTTGCTTCTGACAAATTAAATACTTTAATCCTGTTGGTGAGTACCACCAAAAATAATTGCTTGAAGCTGGGAGTTATTCCAAATGTTATTGTTCAACAAAGGATTGAAACAATGCTGGACTGTTTGCCAGGGTACACTGTAACCCGGCAATTGAGTCAAGTTTGCTTTCTTTTTCAATGATAAATGCCCTCCATCTGCTGTCGAAGAACTCCTTGCGAAATTTCATTGAAACTCTCAATACAGTTCCTTCCCTTCCTTGCCCCCCTGACCTGAATCTGACTTGGAGTCTACCTGGCACGGAGGGAATTCTGTTCAGTCCGTGCCACATCTTTGCAATTGTTTTTCACGCAGTTAACAATAGTTTCATGGCCATCATTAAATCAGTACCTGGGGCGGCACGGTGACACAGTGGTTAGCACTGCTGCCTTACAATGCCAGGGAGCTGGTGTCAATTCCAGCCTTGGGTGACTGTGTGGAGTTTGCACGTTCTCCCCGAGTCTGCGTGGGGTTTTCTCTGGTTTCCTCCCACAGTCCAAAGACATGCAGGTGAGGTGGATTGGCCTTGCTAAATTGCTCCTTAATGTCCCCTCCTGTGTAAATTAGTTGGGTAAATAATGGGGTCATAGGAGTAGGGCTTAAATGAGATGCCCTGTCAGTGAGTTGGTGCAGACTTGATGGGCTGAATGGCCTCTTTCTGCACTGTAGGGATTCTATGATAGGGCGGAACTTATAAATTTGCAAGGGGCACAGATAAGGTGAACAGTTGGTAGCCTTTTCCCAGGGCAGAAATGACACTTGCAAGGGGGCACAAGTTCATAGTTGGGAAGAAAGGTTCAGTGGAGATGTGCAGGAGAGGTTTTTTATACAGAGGGTGGTGGGGGCCTGGAATGCACTGTCAAGTGAGGTGGTTGAGACAGACACATTAGCGATATTTAAGACTTACCTGGATAAGCACATGAATAGATGGGGAATAGAGGGATACAGGTGGTTGGTCAGCGCAGGCTTGATGGGCTGAAGGGCCTGATCCTATGCTGTACTGTTCTTTGTTCATTGATACTCTACCATTGTAACCCTGCAAGTTTACTTCACTCGTGTCCATCCAATTTCCCTCTGAAATTATTTGTCATCTCCACATCCACCACCCTCGTGAGCAATGAGTCAATACCACTTGTCGCATAAGAATGTTCTTCCTCACATCCGCCCTGTATCTCTTACCCAAAACTTTAAATCTGTGTCCCCTTAGTCCTTGTGCCGTCAACTAAAGAGAACAGCTTTTCTTTGTCTGCCTCCTCTAAACCTTGAACACCTCGATCAAATCTCCCTTTGCTCCAAAGAGAACAACCCCAACTTCTCCAACAAAGGTTTACCAGGCTGATTCTGGACACAGCGGGACTGATGTATGAGGAGAGATTGACTAGGTTCGGATTATTTTAGCTGGAGTTCAGACAAATGAGGGGGGGAGTCTCATAGACACTTATAAAATTCTAACAGGTCTAGACAAGATAGATACAGGGAGGATGTTTCTGATGATGGGGGGAGTCCAGAACCAGGGGTCACAGTCTGAGGATTCAGGGTAGACCATTTATGATGGAGGTGAGGAGACATTTCTTCACCCAAAGAGCGGTGAGCCTGTGGAATTCATTACCACAGGAAGTAGTTGATGCCAAAACACTGAATGTATTCAAGAGGCTGCTGGATGTAGCACGTGGGGCAAATGGGATCAAAGGTTATGGGGAGAAAGCAGGATTAGACTAGTGAGTTGGATGATTAGCCATGATTGTGATGAATGGTGGAGCAGGCTCAAAAGGCCAAGTAGCCTCCTCCTGCTCCTATCTTCAATGTTTTGATGTGGGGAGGGAAGTTAATCGTTATGTTGTTCTTTAACCCGTACTTTATCTCTGCAGCTGCCGGTGCCCATTGCTGTCCTTTTCCTGATGTGTAAACAGGGTATTGGGTTCTGTTGCGGTAAGAAAAGTGCACTCCTCTTACCAGCTGAGGAACTGCCGCCTGACTTGCAGATGGACAGGTTATCGCTGGGGCAGGAGCGGACACTGCGTGCTAAAGGTGGGTAAAGACCATGGGCAAAATTTACTCACCTCACCCACCAAGAAAATTGCAGTGGGAGGGACATGGAGTAAAGGTGTGTGTGTGTGTGTGTGTGTGTGTGTGTGTGTGTGTGCGGTAGATCTGTCCTCACACACGTGCATGTGGACATGGTCGCTGTGGGTAGCAGTCTCTCACTTAGGTCAGACGGACTGGGGTTGGTGTCACAGAGCCAAGCATCCAATCCAGGCTGAGACTCCCACTGTGATGCTGAGGGTGAGCTGCATTGTCAGATGTGCAACCTTTGGATGAGGTGGTATTCCAAGGATCCCAGCTGCCCTCCAGCATCCCCCAACATTATCTGGCAAAAGAGAGGGAGAGTTCTCTCACGTCCTGGCCAATCTCTCAACCAGCATCATAACAACACATGATCGGCCCATTGCCTTGTGTGGTGTTAGCTGTGCGCAAATTGGCTGCTATATTTCCAATACCGTGACAATGGCGTATTTCAAAAACATTGTACCAACTATGAAGTGCTTTGCTTGTTCAAGGTGCTACATAAATGCAGGCCCTGACTTTTATATCTGTGAGATTGAGAGAGATAGTGAGAGACGAACTACGTTAATCACTGAAGTGAGCAGGAATCACTAATAAAAAGGAAGACTTTGACTTTGTACGTTAGTGAAATGTAATGATTGAGGATCAATAACATTATTTTTACGAAATCCTGGCATAGTCCTGTCACTGAATGATTTGATTTATTATTGTCACATGTATTATCAAACAGTGAAAAGTATTCTCTCTTGCGAGCTATACAGACAAAACATATCATTCATAAAGAAAGAAATGAGAGAGTGCAGAATGTAGTATTACAGTCATAGCTAGAGTGTAGAGAAAGATCAACTTAATGCAAGGTAAGTCTATTCAAAAGTCTGATAGCAGCAGGGAAGAAGCTGTTCTTGAGTTGGTTGGTACGTGACCTCAGACTTCTGTATCTTTTTTCCGATGGAAGAAGGTGGAAGAGAGAATGTCCGGGGTGTGTGGAGTCCTTAATTATGCTGGTTGCTTTGCCGAGGCAGCGGGAAGTGTAGACAGAGTCAATGGATGGGAGGCTGGTTTGTATGATGGATTGGGCTACGTTCACAACCTTTTGTATTTCCTTGCGGTCTTGGGCTGAGCAGGAGCCGTGCCAAGCTGTGACACAACCAGAAAGAATGCTTTCTACGGTGCGTCTATAAAAGCTGGTGAGAGTCGTAACTGACATGCCAAATTTCCTTAGTCTTCTGAGAAAGTAGAGACGTTGTTGGGCTTTCTTAACTATAGTGTCAGTGTGGGGAGACTAGGACAAGTTGGTGATCTGAACACCTAAAAACTTGAAGCTCTTGACCCTTTCTGGAGTGGGGTCGCCTTGCTGCCCATTTCCTACCAGCTCTCCACCAAAACAATTTTGCCTGTCCCACTCCCCCACACTTTCCCTGGAGCCTGGATAATGCTTTCCTTCGGATGCTTATGAAATTCCATTTGGGAAGCCGCAATTGAATCCCTCTCCAACAAACTCAGAGTGCATTCCTGACCCTAACGGAAAAGGCTTTCCTCATGTCGATTACAATTTTTTTCAAATCTGAGCCTGGTTTTTGATCCTTGCGCCAGTGGGAACGGCTTCTCCCTGTCTGCTCTTATCTCGCCTCCTTGTGATTTTAGAAACTTCTGCCAAATCTCCTCTCAAACTTCTCTACAGAAAACAGCCACAGCGGTGGTTAGATGCTGCCTTACAGCACCAGGAATTCAATTCTGGCCTTGGATGATTGTGTGGAGTTTGCATGTTCTCCCTTTGTCTGCATGGCTTTCCTCTGGGTGCTCTGGTTTCCTCCCACTACTCTGAAACTGTGCAGGTTCGGTGGATTGGATATAAGACCATAAGACATAGAAGCAGAATTAGGCCATCGAGTCTGCTCCATCATTCAATCATTTTTCTCATCCCCATTCTCCCGACTTTTCCCCATAACCCCTGATCCTCTTATTAACAAGAGCTTATCTGTCTCTGTCTTAAAGACACTCAATGACCTGGCCTCCTCAACCTTCTGCGGCAAAGAGTTCCACTGATTCACCTCTCTGGGTGAAGAAATTCCTCCTCATCTCTGTTTTAAAGGAGCATCTCTTTAGCCTGAGGTTGTGCTAAATTGCCCCTTAGTGTCAGGGGGATTAGCAGAGTAAATGCATGGGGTTACGGGGATAGGGCCTGGGTGGGATTGTTGTCAGTGCAAGCTCCTTCTGCACTGTAGGGATTCTACGATTCTGCAGTCCCTACATTTAATTGAAGACCTTAACTCCTGGAAGCAATCTTGCAAATCTTTTCTCTCCAACATTACCCCCCCCTCAACCCCCAGATCGATCGAAACGAGAATGGGGGAGAGTGAACACAGGGATGCAGAGTCAATGTCACAGCCAGAACCTGGTCTCCCAAGTCAGTACCTGCCTCTTTGGCTATCAGCATGTGAGTACAATGCTGGCTGTTCCACAGCACTTCTGTGGAATACGGTGTACAACAGATAGCTCAAGATGAGAATTTAAATGTTATTTACATTCAGAATATCAATCTGTGCCAACAAGATTTGCAAATCAGTTGTCTTATAACACACTAATTATACCTGTTAGATGAATGGGCTGAAATTCGAGTTCCTATTAGGCAGTCATCGTCAACAATGTTGCACTTTACTGGACTATTACCAATCCAAATTACAACCCGCTCTCTTGTACTTTTAGATATATTACACTCCCGTAATCTATGGTTTTTATGCAAGTTAACAGTAACAGAGTTTAACCATCCCCAAAGCATTAGAACTCTTTTAAATCTCTTCCTTCCCTTTCACTCTCTCTGAGTTTTTTTTGGAGGCTCCCTGCATCGTGGTTCCATGAGGTTGGATCACCGTCGCCTGGCTTTCCTGCTGTGGCTCATCTGGATTGACACAAGAACAGGCGGGTTATAGAGGGATGTAAATGGTTAGTGCAGAGAGGACAATGTGATTGGCACAGGCTTGGCAGGTCGAAGGGCCTGTTCCTGTGCTGTTACTGCTCTTTGTTCACAACCCCAGGCTATCTCGAGATGCTCCACAGTTAATTAAGTGTTTTCTAAGTGTCATTGTTTTAATGTCAGCGACACTGCTTCCTATAAGCTCGCTAGAACAGGAGGTTGGTGCTGTTGATGTCATCATTGTGTTCTCATTGTCCTAGAACAAGATGTCAGTGCTGCTGATGTCCCACCACCCACTTTCTGCTTGTTTCAACCCTCGCCTCGCCGCCCTCGCCTCGCTGCCCTCGCCTCGCTGCCCTCGCCTCACCGCCCTCGCCTCGCCGCCCTCCTCAATGCACACTAACAGTTCCCCTCACTGAGCCTCTCTCCACCCACTTCAACAAACACCCCTGCCATTTCCCTACTTGCCACACCCACAGCCGCCCCCTCACACCCCCTGCTCTTCTAGCCATTTCTTTTTCACTGATTGCTTTACTGGCACCCCCCTACCACACTCCTTACTACCCTCTCACTGCCCCCCCCCACCCAGCCACCTCCTCACTGTGCCCCCAACCACCCTCTCACTGCCTCCTCTAGCCACCCCTCGTCAACCCCTCCCTCACTGCCCCCCACTACCCTCTCATTGTCCCCTCCAGCCATCTCTTTCATCACTACCTCCCTAGCCACCCCTGACTACACCCTTCACTGCCCACCACCTCCAACCCCACCACGTCTCTCGCTGGTCCCCCCGGCCGCACCCCCCTATCTGCCGCTCCCCCACACGGGGCTGCACCTCTCGGCAACCCCTCCGTCACTGTCCCCCCCCCTCACTGATTCGCTCTTGACACCCTGCCATGTGTACCTGCCATGTCACTGCCAGTGACAGCACTGTCTGCGCTCCCTGTAGCAAATCCAGCCTGTCAAAAAAGATGATGGTTTATTTTCACACAGCAAGATCTCGCAAACACAAGCAGATAACCAAGCAAATGATTCCTTTCTCAAGATAAATGTTGACCAGGGGAGGCTGAAAGGTGGGCCGAGAAGTGTTAGCAACGTGGGCTTTTCTCCCAGTGTTTTTTTTTAATTATTGATTTGATTTATTATTGTCACATGTATTAACATAGAGTGAAAAGTATTGTATCTTGAGCACTATACAGACAAAGCACATTGTTCATAAAGAAGGAAAGACGAGAGTGCAGAATGCAGTGTTACCGTCATAGCTAGGGTGTAGAGAAAGATCAACTTAATGCGAGGTAGGTCCATTCAAAAGTCTGGCAGCAGCAGGGAAGAAGCTGCTCTTGAGTCGATTGGTATGTGGTCTCAGAATTTTGTATCTTTTTCCTGATGGAAGAAGGTGGAAGAGAGAATGTCCAGGGTGAGTGGGGTCCTTAATTATGCTGGCTGCTTTGCCGAGGCAGTGGGAAGTGTAGACAGTCAATGGATTGTTTGCATGATGGATTGGGCTACATTCGTGACCTTTTGTTGTTCCTTGCGGTCTTGGGCACAGTAAGAGCCATACCAAACTGTGATACAATCAGAAAGAATGCTTTCTGTGGTGCATCTGTAAAAGTTGATTAGAGTCGTAGCGGACATGCCAAATTTCCTTCGTCTTCTGAGAAAGTAGAGGCATTGGTGGGGCTTTCTTAACTATAGTGTCGGCGTGGGGGGACCAGGGCAGGTTGTTGGCGATCTGGACATTAGTTGTGTCGAGGTAATGCAATCAGCCCAGACAGAGGAGCAGAAGAATCTGATCCTGTTATAGTGGTGTATTTGATATTGTTGCTAACTCAGCCCATCCAGGGCGTTGGCTCCATATGGGTGACATTAACCCCAGTGACTGTATTCATCCAGAGAAAAATCAATTAACAATAAACATATTTCAAGAATTATTCGAACCAAAGCATCTTCACTGCACATTTCAGAGGGAGGGAGTATTACATTTCCTATTTGTATTAAAATGGTTCTTCACATAATCAGATGTGTATTTCATATAATCACTACAGTGCAGAAGGAGGCCATTTGGCCCATCAAGTCTGCACTGACCACAATCCCACCCAGGCCCCCTAACCCCACACATTTACCCCATTAATCCTCTAACCTAGACAGCTCGGGACACTAAGGGGCAATTTAGCATGGACAATCTATCTAACCCGCACATCTTTGGACCGTGGAGGAAACCGGAGCACTCGGAGAAAACCCACGCCGACACGGGGAGAAGGTGTAGACTGCACACAGACAGTGACTCGAGTCAGGAATTGAACCCAGGTCCCTGGTGCCGTGAGGCAGCTAACCACTCTGCTACCGTGCCGCCCACGTTTCACAGACTCAGGCCATCCCAAATGGCTTTACAAATAATGAGGTAGTCTTTGAAGTGTAGCCACTCTTGTAATGTAGGAAGTGTGGCAGCCAATTTCTCACACAGGAGAAAACATTATGAAAATAACCGAGGACCGGAGTCTCGGGCCTTGCCCCGGGGCTGGGGTTCCCGGGCCTTGCCCCGGGGCTGGGGTTCTCCGATTCCCACTACAGTGAACGGAAATCTGGCTTGAGCACCAAAATTCTCCATTCTCACTGGCAGCAACGGTGAGGTGTGAATGGCCAGTGAATTCGGGCTCAGATAACCTCTTGGTTGAGGGATAAATGTTGGTTGGAACACCGGGAGGACTCTGCTTTCCAAGAGGGACAGGGGTGTGTGGGATCTTTCTTGTCTACTCACAGGACCTCAGTTTAACCAAGGGACGGTAAATAGGCTCACAACACCAGGTTAAAGTCCAACAGGTTTATTTGGTAGCACAAACTTTCAGAGCACTGCTTGTGCTACCAAATAAACCTGCTGGACTTTAACCTGATGTTGTGAGACTTTCTTACTGTGCCCATGCAGTCCAACGCCGGCATCTCCACATCACAGCTAACCAAAGGACAGCATGGGCTATAGTGCAGAAATTCCTCCGTAACACCGCCTTGCATTATATATTGAGTTGGGATTCGAAGCCATGATCTACAGGCTCTGAGGTGGCAGTGATACCAGCCTGAGTGATGGCTGACACTGGCACATTGAGTCTGTTCAACTCAACACCAGTTGTGGCCTCCCATGAGTTATTTGAGCTCCAATACTTGCATTGCAGCCAGCGAGAACTGGCAGGGTTGGAACTGGACAGGGAATACTTTCTGATGCATCAAGAAAGATGACGGAGGTTGATAATCTTGAAACTTGTTTGCAAAACACTGCAGTTGTGTTGTGTAAATAGCTGGAAGCAGAGTGTGGTGTTTAAATAGCAGCAGTGTTACATGCGGTCTAGGACGCAAGAGTTGCACTGTCAAGATTTCCTCCAACACTCAACAGCTGACCTTGTTCACACTGTAGGCTCTTTCTTGCAAGAGAGGGGGACAGAGTATACAAGTTCAGAAGTCTTGCTGCCACTGTGTAAGGCATTGGCAAGACAGTGGCACAGTGGTTAGCACTGCTGCCTCAGTTCCAGGGACCCACATTCAATTCCCAGTTTGGGTCAATGCCAGTGCAAAGTCTGCACGTTCTCCCCATTTCTGTGTGGGTTTCCTCTGGGTGCTCCAGTTTCCTCCCACAGTCTGAAAGACTTGCTGGTTAGGTGGTTTGGCCATGCCAAATTCTCCCGGAGGTGCCGGAGTTTGGCGACTAGGGGATTTTCACAATAACTTCATTGCACTGTTAATGTAAACCTACTTGTGACACTGATAAATAAACTTAAAATTGAACTGAGTTCACATCAATGCTTATTGTGAGAGTGAATTCCATTCTTCCAGCACCTCTTGTGTGTAGTTCTTCCTAATGTCTCTCTGAATGATTTGGCAACAAGTGACTTTGTACCGTGGTCCCTTCTCCTTCTCCCCTGGGGTAAGTTCATGATTACATCCTCTTGTCCTTGGAATCTTAGTATAAGACAAGAGAGGAGGAGGCAAGTCACTGTGTTGTGACTGAGCTGCTTTCTTGTTGTAGTGATCCAGTTACTCCCATTCCCCTGCTCTTTCCCCATTGCTCTGTTTTCCCTTAACGTATTTCTCTAATTCCCTTGTTGAATGCTCCTATTGAATCTGCTTCTGTTAGGATGTAACCAGTGATAACATTGTATCGATTGTAATGTGACCAATGGTAACAAGCTGTAAGGGTCAGCTGAACCAGTAAACCATGTAACCAGTGACAAAACGATATGATGATCAGCTGACTTGGTATAAATAAGAACCTGTGGGGAATTGTTAGTTTGCTTGGAATGGCCCAGGATGTGGCCTCAAGTGTTGGAGTAATGAAGTTTCTCTTTTAAATCTTTTCTTTGATGTAGAAGTTGGAACAAGTTTTGTTATTTTTATTGCCTACACTGGAGAAGTTTCTTCTGGGTCAGCATCTTCCACTGTCCTTTCAGGCAGTTAGTTCCGGATCACAATCGTCAGGATTTTCCAGCTCCATTATGGTGGGAGATTCAGCATTCCAGCCAAAAGCCTATTGACTTTTAATGGGATTGAATGATCCTGGCATTGGGCAGGGTCAGAATCTCCCATTCCATAACTCCTCCCGTGAAAAGGTGTTTCCACATGAAGTCTCCTGTTATTTTGTCAATCAGTAGATCAGCTGAGACCACTTCTACCTCTCAGTCAAAAGGTCATAGGTTCAAGTCCAGGGTTTGGACTGTGACACTGCAGTACTGAGGGAGTGCTGCACTGTCAGATGTGCTGACTTGTTTGATGTTAAACCGAGGCTCTGCCCCTGGTAGATGTAACTTATCAGAGTCAAGATATTTAGGAGAGAAGTTAAGAAACAGTCCATGCTCAATGGGCTGAATGGCCTTCTTCTGTATTGTAGAGATTCTATGGTTCACTCAAAGGATAGTAGAAGTGTCAAATTGTCTCTCTCAATGACCAATAGAATCTCTTCAGTGCAGAAAGAGGCCATTCAGCCCATTGTATCCACACTGACTCTCCGACAGAGCATCTCACTAAGGCCCACCCCCCGTCCTATGCCTGCAACTCCACACATTTACCCAATTAATCCCCCTAGCCTACATATTTTGGGACACCAAGGGTCAATTTAGCATGACCAATCCATCTAACCCGCATATCTTTGGATTGTAGAGGGAAACCGGAGCACCCAGAGGAAACTCACACAGATTGAATCATAGAAATCAATAGCTGCTAACTCAATTAAATCTGAGACTGATTAACTTCTGCTCGCTCAGAGGCATGGAACCAAAACAAACAATGGTGTTGACATCCAGATCAGCCAAAGATCCCAAAGAAGAGTTGGGATGGGGTGTTCTGGTCACTAAAAAAATTGATTATCTGGTTATTACCACACTGCCACATTTGTGGGAATGTTTTCTGTTTCTGATATGACAGCAGTGGCCCCAACTTGGAAAGTATTTAATTGGCTGTAAAGCACTTGAGGCTCCTGTGGCCATGAAAGAAGCTATGTAAATGTAGGACTTTCCTTCTTCTGGTTGTGGTTCTCTGCTTCGGGAGACAGCTTCTCTCTATTTCTTCTATCAAACTCCTTGTGAGTTTTGAACACGGTGATTAAATCTCCTCTTAACCATCTTTGCTCCAAGAAGGACAACTTCCAGTTTCATACTTTACAACAATTTTGGTCTTGTAAAGAGGACCATTGATCAAAGAGCCATTGTGCAACTTATTGTGTTCAATGCAAACAGGTGTGACTTAGAGAAGCAGCAACTTTTAAATAGTGGGTGTCGCTGATTCCATCGGGTAAGCAAAGCTAAATACAACCTCGTCTAGCATCTCAAGGAATGTCAACAGGAGCATGAAGGGAATAAAAACTCATCTAAATGCATTGCTGCGCTGCTACACAATGCATTTTTTTCAGAATATCATCTGGGGTCAGTTGGCTGCTTTCACGGTGGCACAGTGGTCAGCGCTGTGACCTCACAGCATCAGGAACCCGGGTTCGATTCCCAGCTTGGGTCATTGTCTGTCTGGGGTCTGCACGTTCTCCCCATGTCTGAGTGGGTTTCCTCCAGGTGCTCCAGTTCCCTCCTACAGTCCAAAAGATGTGCTGGTTAGATGGATTGGCCAATCAGTGTACCCGAACAGGCACCGGAGCGTGGCGACCAGAGGAATTTCACAGTAACTTTGGTTTTGATTTGATTTATTATTATCACATATATTAGCGTACAGTGAAAAGTATTGCTTCTTGTGCGCTAAACAGACAAAGCATACCGTTCATAGAGAAGGAAAGGAGAGAGTGCAGAACGTGATGTTACAGTCATAGCTAGGGTGTAGAGAAAGATAAATTTAATGCAAGGTAAGTCCATTCAAACATCTGACAGCAGCAGGGAAGAAGCTGTTCTTGAGTCGGTTGGTACGTGACCTTAGACTTTTGTATCTTTTTCCCGGCGGAAGAAGGTGGAAGAGAGAATGTCCGGGGTGTCATTGAAGTGTTAATGTGAGCCTGCTTGTGCCACTAATAAATACACTTTAAACTTTCCTGACCTCTGAGTCAGAATGTTGTGGAATGAGGACCAATCCATTCCTCGAGGCAGATGTTTCCAGAGGGGCGGTTTTGGCCAAGACATTGAAATGGAAGCCTCAGCTCTCAACTGATACGGAAATAAAAAATCTGGCCGCACTTCTTACAGAGAACAAGAATATTGACCCGGCCAACATTCATCCCTCAACCAGCATCATGAAAATAGATGATCTGGTCGTGCATCACACATTGAGGCTTGTGGAATCTTGCTGTGTGTGAATTGATGTCTTGAGTTTGCAGCAGTGACCCCACATTCATTTTACTTAATTGACTGGGAAGTATATTTTGGGATGTCTGGGGGTTGGGGGGGGGAGGTGGGCGGGGGGTGGTGGGAGAGGGTGGGGCTAAATGCAATTTTGTTCTTATGACTACTAGTTTGCTGCCACAGTCTAGCCTGTTCGCATAGACAACAACTACTTGCATTTATGTAGGACCTGTTGCATAGTAAACCATCTCAAGGCATTTCACCGGAGGGTGAAATTTGATTCTAAACTACGTAAGGCGATATCAGGGCAGGTGACCAGAGATAAGCCCGTTCTTCACTTCAGGATGAGAAGATGGAGTATATTGGGGGAGAGGGTGTGTGAGAGAGAGAGGGTGATTGCATGGATAGGATTGAGATGCAGTGGCACCTGTTTACACTAAACAAGGTGTGATAGCAACTGGAATGACGATGTGTTAGTGTCTGTAATTAACAAATATTTTGCAACAAATAACATGCCAGGCCACATTGATGTAGGGACCTCGGGGTCCTTGTGCATGAGTCGCAAAAACCCAGCTTGCAGGTGCAGCAGGTGGTCAGGAAGGCGAATGGGATGCTGGCCTTCATAGCGAGGGGGATTGAATATAAAAGTAGGGAGGTCTTGCTGCAGCTGTATAGGGCATTGGTGAGGCCGCAGCTGGAGTACTGTGTGCAGTTTTGGGCGCCGCACCTGCGCAAGGATATTTTGGCCCTGGAGGGAGTGCAGAGGAGGTTTACTAGGCTGATACCGGAGTTGAGGGGATTGAGCTATGAGGAGAGGCTGAATAAACTAGGCTTGTACTCGTTGGAGTTTAGAAGAATGAGGGGAGATCTCATTGAGACGTACAAGATGATGAATGGGATGGATAGGATAGAGGTGGAGAGACTCTTCCCGCTCAAAAAAGACAGTAGGACTAGGGGGCACAGCCTCAAGATAAAGGGGAGGCGGTTTAGAACGGAGTTGAGGAGGAACTTCTTCACTCAAAGGGTGGTGAATCTCTGGAATTCTCTGCCCGTTGAAGTGGTGGAGGCTGCCTCGCTAAATATTTTTAAGACGCGGGTTGATGGGTTCTTGATAAGAGAGGGGATTAAGGGTTATGGGGAGAGGGCGGGAAAGTGGAACTGAGCCACAACAGATCAGCCGTGATCTTATTGGGTGGCGGGGCAGGCTCGAGGGGCTGGATGGCCTACTCCTGCTCCTATTTCTTATGTTCTTATGTTCTCTGGCGATGGCTCAGATCTCGTTCTTGCATTTTCTGGCCCTCTAGAGGGCAGTGACGTGACTGAGAGCTCAGGCAGGGGATGAAGCAGTTAAAGTAAAGTTTATTTATTCGTCATAAGTAAAGCTTACGCTGCAATGAAATTTCTGTAGTCGCCACACCCTGGCGCCTGTTCGGGTCAATGCACCCTAACCAGCAGGTCTCTCAGACTATGGAAAGAAACCGGAGGAAACCCACGCAGACACGGGGAGAATGTGTGCAAACTCCACACAGACAGTGACCCAAGCCGGGAATTGAACTCAGGACCTGCTAACCACTGTGCCACTGTGCCGCCCACCCCATGGAAGAGATGTCAGTTCTTTCCAGGTGCTGGCACAGGACAGGATGGGCTGAATGGCCTCCCTCTGGGCTTCATTATTCCTATGTACAGATAATTAGATCCTGAATCCGTTGCAATGCAGCTTTGAAATGGTGACGAACTGGAGACCAGTTTATCCAGTGATTGCGTCAGCTGAACTGCAGATAGCACCGAACACAGCCAGAGAAACCAGTCACTGCCTCAAATATCAAACACAGTTCAGCAAAACCCCTGATTTTATAATGGGATCACAATTTATTGATTGTGAAATCTCTACCAATTAGCACTGGTCATCATAAAGGTTCTTGTTTCAGCACTGCATCCAGGAAAAAGACTGACTTTCATTTATATAGCACCTATAACCATGTCAGAACATCCCAAAGAGCCGCAGAGGCAATGAAATCCTTTTGAAGTGTAGACAGTGGTTAGCCCTACTGCCTCTCAGCACTGGGGACCCGGGTTCGATTCCTGGCTTTGGCTCACTGTCTGTGTGGAGTCTGCACATTCTTCCCATGTCTGCATGGGTTTCCTCCAGAATGCTTCAGTTTTCTCACACTCCAAAGATGTGTGGGTTAGGTGGGCTAGGGTAAATGCATGGGATTATGAGGAATAGGGCCTGGGTGAGATTGTGGTCAGTGCAATCTCGATGGGCCAAATAGCCTCCTTCTGCACTGCAGGGTTCTAATGAACTCTACGAACACTGTAGCCATGAAAGGAACACAGCAGCCAATGTGTGGCATCTGGGATTCTGAGGGTGGGAGTTTCTGTCTGCGCTCACCCCAAAACCGGAAAATCCCACCTGAGATCAACGGACCTTTGCATGGTCTGTGTACCGCCCGCTAAGATTCCCGTGGTGGGCAGGCCAGAAAGATTCCTCCCGCAGTGTCACAGGGGTGAAAGCCAGCATTCTGTGTGATGGAGCAAGTGTGTGATTAGGAAGGAGACCATCTTGGAGTCACACATGACTCAGCTCTCGGCCATCAGCGGGGGGGTCACTGGCTTGGTCCGCTCATAGGCCTAGGATACAAAAAGGATAGGAGGAGGCTGGTGTGGAATAGAGCTGTGGGGCCAAATGGCCTTTTCTTTTATTGTATGCTATCCCATTTAGCAGCTCCTTTCAATAAATGTCTTTATTCCCAATTCACAGAACCAGATGGTATCATTGACTGCCTCAAGGGATTGCGTCTTCAAGAAGCTCCTTGTACTTTCTTTGTTGTCCACATTATCGGCGCTGTCGTGCTTTTTATGACGGATGGAATTTTGGTAAGCAGCTTCTACTTTTCGGGGGGGGTTCAGAATCATACGGTACAGAAGGAGGCCGTTTGGCCCATCGAATCTGTACCGATCACAAACCCACCCAGGCCCTATCCCCATGCAATTACCCCAGCTAGTCCCCCTGACACTAAGGGGCAATTTCGCATGGTCAATCCACACATCTTTGTTCTGTGGGAGGAAAGCGGAGCACCCCGAGGAAACGCACGCAGACACGGGGAGAATGAGCAAACTCCAGACAGACAATATCCCAGGCTGGGAATCGAACCCGGGTCCCTGATGCTGTGAGGCAGCAGTGCTAACCACTGTGCCACCAATTCTCACTTTCTATTTTTTGTCTCCTTTCCCAGTCTGAAGCATAAAGTGAACCAAAAAGGCCATTAGACACAGGAGCAGAATTAGGCTACCCAGCCCATCAAATCTGCTCCACCATTCGATCATGGCTGATATTTTTCTCATCCCCATTCTCCTGCTTTTTCCCCATAACCCCCAATCCCCTTATTGACCAATCAAAAAGGATTGGATTCTATGGTTAAATGTTGAGAGGGCAGGGAGGTCGGTGGGGGGGGAGGTTGTGAGGGGGTGGAGTGTTGGGGGGGGCAGTGGGGTACCAAGCTCTGGGTGAGGAGGATTATCTCGCGTGCGGTCATGCCAGCCTTATTTTCCCTTGTGCTGTGCCTGCTGCAACTTCCCCCTGGTCCAATGCAAAGAGATGAAAATCTACCCGAGAGTGTTGTGTTCTATCAGCTTTGAAGATAATTCTAGATTGGAGTTAGGGTTAGGTTGATTGGCCATGGTAAATTATCCTTTAGTATCCCAGGATGTGTAGGTTAGTGGGATTAATGGGGTAAATATTGGGGTCATGGGGATAGGATCTGGATAGGATTGTTGTCAGTGCAGACTCAATGGGCTGAATGGCCTCCTTTTGCACTATTCTATGATTCTGGAGCTCCCTGTACTCAGTCTAAAACCCATACTCCAGTGTTAATGGAATGAAGAGTAGACAGAGAGGCAGAGGAACTGTCCAGAAACTGGATTTTACCTCAAGTCCTCACTCTTTTACTAAAACCAGTTTCTTTTTGCACATCTATCAATTTGTTTTTTTTAAGAACATAACATTTGGTATCAGCCGAAGCTTGAATTGGGCCTGTTGCTAGCAAACAGCGTGCAGTTGGCAGGGTTCATTATATATGAGCTGCATAGGTGCCAACTATCTGCTACTGATGTAGACACTTAGGTCCTGATATTTTTGGTGGGAGGGAGTGCAGGATGGAGACAGGTACAGGATCTCATTTGATTTCCCTGCCAGGTTGGGAATGTGCCAGCCACAAACGAGGGGAAGGCTTGTGCTGGAAAGCTGCAGCCAGGGAGTGGCCTGTAGGGAGAGGGAATGTGAGCGCATGGTGAGGGGTTAGCGTGTAGGTCTGTGTGCGATTGCAAGGGAAGAGTGTGGCCACGGGGGCAGCTCATTTGTGAGAAACATAAAAACATAGAAACTAGAAGCAGAAGGAGGCCATTTGGCCCTTCAAGTCTGCCCCATCATTTGTTTTGATCATTGAATTCAATATCCTAACCCTCTCTTCCTCTCATATCCCTTGATCCCTTTAGTCCCATGAGCTATATCTAATTTCTTCTTGAAATCGGACAGCATTTTGGCCTCAACTACTTTCTGTGGTAGTGAATTCCACACATTCGCCATCCTCTGGGTGAAGAAATTTCTTCTCACCTCAGTTCTAAAAGGTTTACCCCTTATCCTCAAACTATGATCCCTCGTCCTAGACTCCCCCATCATTGGGAACAATCTTTCTGAATCTACCCTGTCTAACTCTGTTGGAATTTTACAAGTTTCTATGAGATCCCCTCTCCCTTTTCTAAACTCCAGTGAGGAGGGGGCTTCTGTCTGCGTGGAGGATGAGGGAAGAGTTAAAATTCTCTCCAGAATGTATTGTGGGTCTAGCCCAAGTCTCCACGATGGAGAACAGTGTGAATTCTCCCCACCAACCTACCCCACCTGAGTTCCATGGCTGCTGCATTGTTGGCCACAGCAGTTGAGTCTTGCTGCGTAGTCTAAACAGAGATTCTTGCTATTCTGGAGTTTCTGCTCTCAGTATCCGGGTTAATGTAGTTACTTTAGCGTCTGGGTGATAGGCTGGAGAAGCACAACAAGGGGGCTGGATGTGGGGGAGTGGGGGCGGGAGGTGGGGGAGTAGTGGGATGATCACAGAGGAAAGAGTGGAGAACCCACAGGACTTGATGGAGAGAAGAGGAGGGTTGATGAACTCTGGGGGAGGGAGAGTGTGTCTACACAAATATGATGTGGGAGAGAATATCAGACTTGGATTAGCAGGAGGGAGAGATTTGCTCCCTGGAGTGTGGAAGAGTGGAAACATTTCCTACACAGACTAAGGGGTGGAGATTTCCTGAATAGATTTTGGAGGGGGGTGAAGGTGAAAAATTTCCTGCAAGGACTGATGGGGGCAGGTAAGATGAACTGGAGATGGCGGTGGGGCAGGGGGGAGTGAGATAGACTGGGCGGCACAGTGGTTAGCACTGCTGCCTCACAATGCCAGAAGCCCGGATTTGATTCCTGGCTTAGGTTACTGTCTGTGTGGAGTTTGCATGTTCTCCCCGTGTCTGCATGGGTTTCCTCCAGGTACTCCGGTCTCCTCCCACAGTCTGAAGATGTGCAGGTTAGGTGGATTGGCCATGCTAAATTGCCCCTTAGTATTAGGGGGACTAGCTAGGGTAAATGCATGGGGATAGGGTGGGATTGTGGTCAATGCAGGCTGAGTGGGCCAAATGGCCTCCTTCTGCACTGTAGGATTCTATGAAATGGGGTGGGGAGGGGGGGGGGGGGTGGGGATTGAGTGCCTTCACCAGGTAGCAGTGGGAAGGGGTAAGATTGACATTTTAGAGCAAAACTTTAATCTTGTCTTTCTTAATTGTTGACAGTGTAAAGAAATAAGTATTGATGTAATGTAAAGAAGTGTGAAGTTTTGTGATAAGACACCCTGACTTGTGTTTGATTTCTAACAGGGAGAGTATTCTGGATTTGTCTATACCTACGCTGTGGAGGAACCTCACCTCATGGAGCCTCGGGTAGCTGGCTACCTCAGCAGTCTGTTTTGGGCTTCCATCACTCTGGGGAGACTGGCGTCTATACCGATGTCTGGAAAGTTAAAACCAGTGACTATGGTGTTCATAAACCTGGTGAGGGTCTCATTCACTCCTTGTTTCAGTTTGAATGCCATCTTCCTCTTCCACCATGAGCCCTGTTCCTGATTCACACCTTGAGGTCCGTCTACAAGTAGTTACGTCAGGAGTGAGGTGATCAGAAAGAGTGCAGAAAAGATTTACTAGGATGCTACCAGAACAAGATGGTTTGAGTTATAAGGAAAGGCTGGATAGACTGGGACTTTTACCCCTGAAGTGTAGGAGGCTGAGGGGTGATCTTATAAAGGTCTATAAAATAATGAGGGATGTAGATAGACTAGCTCAATAGTCAACATCTTTTGCCAAAGACAGGGGAGTCTGAAACTAGAGGCATAGGTTGAAGGTGAGAGGGAAGAGATACAAAAGGGTCCAGAGAAGCAATTTATTCACTTGGAGGGTGGTGAGGGTCTGGAATGAGCTGCCAGAGGTAGTTGTAGAAGTTACATGGGTAAGATGAATATAGAGGTATATGGGCCAAATGCAGGCAATTGGCACTAGCTAAGTGGCTAAAAAAAGGATGGTATGGACAAATTGGGCTGAAGGGCCTGTTTCCATGCTGTAAACCTCTATGACTCTTTGATCAGGAGAGGAAGTTCATTGCAGATCCACATTGCCCCGATTAGTCTGGACACGTGGGGTTGATAACCTTGGGGTAGCTGGGGTTCAGGGCACTCGTGTCTGAGCCTGGAGCTTCGAGGTCCTCTCCTCAGTCTTAAGGACAAAAACGGAGACCAACACTCCAGTGCAGCACTGAGAAAGTGCTGTTCTGTCTGAGGTGCTACCACTCGGATGAGATGTTAAACTGAGGTCCCATCTGCCCTCTCAGATGAATGCTATTGGAAAATGAGTGTATGTCATCTGAACATCTCACCATTTGAAAAGCTCTGACCTCTCTCAGTCTTTCTACTTCTCTCTCTATCCAGTTGTGATAATGTAAGAGTTTGAAGAAACTTGGTTTGTTCTCACTGGAACGATGGGGGTTGAGGGGTGATTTGATAGAAGTCAACAAGATTATGATCAGAATGGATAGTCAGAAGCTTTTTCCCAGGATGGAAAAGTCAGTTACTAGGGGACACAGGTTTAAGGTGCGAGGGGCAAGGTTTAAAGGAGATGTATGAGGCAGATATTTTATACAGAGGGTGGGGGTGCCTGGAACTCGCTGCCGGGGGAGGTAGTGGAAGGAGATACGATAGTGACTTTTAATGGGCAAATATATGAATAGGATGGGAATGGTGGCGTATGGTCCCTGGAAGGGTAGGGGGTTTTAGTTAAGTCGGGCAGCATGGTCGGTGCAGGGCCAAGGGGCCTGTCCCTATGCTGTAATTTTTTTTTGTTCTTTGTTCTAAGCAAGAAGCTGGGCTTATGTACCATTTTGAAAAGTTGCTTCAGTGGCAGTCTGTTCTGATGTGATTTTCCGTCTTGCAGGGTGGAATCATCGGTACCTTTGTCCTGATGCTGTGCTTTCCTGTCAGTGTAATTTGTCTCTATGTGGGAACTGGACTTCTGGGTTTTTTTCTGAGCAGTACCTTCCCCAGTATGCTGGCTTACACTGAGGACATCCTCAATTACCAAGGTTTGTTGCACGTTCTACCGTACTCTTAATTCCTGTCACTCTGTTACAGAATCCTCCTAGGAACTGAATATGTTGGTTATACGGCATAGAAACAGGCCATTCGGCCCAACTTATCTGTGCTGGCGTTAAGACTCTGCACAAGCCTCAGTCCCATTCCACCTCATCATCTTAGCTTTTCAGCATATCTTTTTATTGCCTTTTCTCTCATGTTCTTACCTAATTTACTCTACACCCTAGTAGCTATGACTACAACACTACATTCTGCACCCTCTCCTTTCCTTCTCTATGCATGGTGTGCTTTGTCTGTATAGCGCGCAAGAAACAATACATTTCGCTTTATGTTAATACATATGACAATAATAAATCAAATCAAATCAAATCAAAGACTGTCTTCATGCCAACTGCCTAACACCTTTAATTACCAAAAATCTGTCAATCTTTGTTTTAAAATTAACAATTAATCAATTGACGCATGTCGAAGTGCGTTCCAAACTTCTGTCACTCTTTATGTAGAAGTGTTTCCTAATTTCACCTGGGGACTGGCCTAGGTCTAATCGTTAAACTATATCCTCTAGCTCTAACTCCCCAACTAGTGGAAATAATTCCTCTCTTTCTACCCTACCTGTTCCTTTGAATATCCTGAAAATTATAGAAATTACAGTGCAGAAGGAGACCATTTGGCCCATCAGGTCTACAGTGACTCTCCGACAGAACATCTTACCAGGTCTTATCCCTGTGACCCCACGTATTTACTCTCCTAATCCCCCAGATCTGCACGTTTATGAAATTACATGTTAACCTTCTAAATTTCAGGATTGGAGCTGTATTTGTGTAAGCTGTCCTTGTAATGTAACTCTTGGGATCCAGGTTCATTCTGGTAAATCCAAGCTGTTCTCCCTCAAATGCCAATATATAAGTGCACCAAGGCTTTGTGCACCAGAAGCAGAATTTCTTTTATATTCTAGTCCTAGTTCTTTTTAGTCAAAAGACTCCTTCCCCCGAATGCCGCTTACTTTCCTGGCAGGGGAGAAAAGAAAATTTAAAAAACAAAGTCAGTTTTTAAGTTAAAGTTTATGTGTCAGTATCATGAGTAGACTTTCATTAACACTGCAATGAAGTTACTGTGAAAATCCCCTAGTTGCCACACTCCGACATCTGTTTGGGTACAGTGAGGGAGAATTTAGCACGGCCAATGCACCCAACCGGCACATCTTTCAGACAGTGGGAGGAAACCCACGCAGACACAGAGAGAATGTGCAAACTCCGCACAGACAGTAACGCAAGCTGGGAATCGAACCCGGGTCCCTGGCGCTGTGGGGCAGCAGTGCTAACCACTGTTCCACCATACCACCCAGTTGTGGCCAGCTGTGGGTGGGTGGGGAGAGGGGGAGAAATTTCTGATCCCTCTTGGTGATTAAATAGATACTTTATTGCCCTTGGCTTCATTGTCTGGTGCCCACAGCATAAATTTATTTATTAGTGTCACATGCCAACTTACATTAACACTGCAATGAAGTTATTGTGAAAATCCCCTAGTTGCCACACTCCAGTGCCTGTTCGGGTACACTGAGGGAGAATTTAGCGTGGCCAATGCACCTAACCACACTTTTGGACTGTGGGAGGAAACCCATGCAAACATGTGGAGATTGTGCAGACTCTGCACAAACAGTCACTCAAGCTGGGAATCGAACCCAGGACTCTAGCACTGTGAGGCAGCAGTGCTAACCATTGTGCCACCGTGCTGTCCAAATTATAGTTGCAATCACAAGCAGTTTGAAACCTTGGATGCTCTTTACTTAGTTGATTTTCCTTCTATTTTTAGGTTGTGCAACCACTGTGCTGGTGACAGGGGCTGGTGTTGGAGAGTTTGCCCTCCAGATGCTTGTTGGATCAGTGAGTATATCATTTCAAATTTTTTTTAAAGAGAATCATGTCTGACCAATTTAACAGTGACCTAAGGAAATACAGCAGACTGATTTACCAAAGGCAATTGATAAGGTGCTATGTTGAAGGTGTTTTGACAGTATATGGCATCTAGTATTGAAATCAGAGTTACTTGGTGTTTTTTCAATCATATGCACGGTGTCCTCCCAGAGTAGAGTTCGTCCTGGATGGAACACAGGAGATAAATCACAGGAGCATGAGGAAAGAGCAGAGATGGGGAGAAATAAAACTGTTTGACCATCAGTCAACTCTTTTCCAATACATAATCAAGAGCCCAGTTAGCATGGGAGGGTAAAACACCACGTAGATAGGCAGATTGGACAGTGTCTAGCAGCAATGTGGGTCCATGACAGCTGGGTATCATGGGGTGAAACTCCCTGGAACATGTTCAACTAGAGTTGGCACCTGTAGCCAGGGGTCATTGTTGGAATCATGGCTCTCAGTATATGCATCTGGGTACAAGGGATCCAATAACAGAATTTGCAGATAATACAACAAGTGGGAGTGTCGTTAAATGTGAAGAAAACTATAAGTGATTTCAGGAGGGTGAAGAACAGTTTGAGCAACTAGTTGGAAATCAGATAATATTAATAGAAGCATAAAATCCCTACAGTACAGAAGAATGTCTTACTCAGATCCTATCCCCATACTCCCACATATTTACACCAATATTCCCTCTAACTTACACATCTTGGGACAAGAAGTAACAATTCAGCATGGCCAATCTGCACAACTGTGGACTGGGGGAGGAATGAACTGGGGTAAACACAGGAAGAAGTCTCACAACAGCAGGTTAAAGTCCAACAGGGTTATTTGATAATAAACCCACAAGCTTTCAGGGTTTTCGAGAGTTCCACTCACCTGACGAAGGGACAAACCCCAAAAACTTGTGGGTTTATTATCAAATAAACCTGTTGGACTTTAACCTGGGGGAGGAAACCAGAGCACCCAGAGGAAACCCCCGCAGACATGGGGAGAATGTGCAAACTCCACACGGTCACCCAAGGCTGGAATTGAACCCGGGTCCCTATCACTGTGAGGCAGCAGTGCTAACCACTGTGTCACCGAGAAAAGTGAGCTAATACACATCTTTTGGACTGTGGGAGGAAACCGGAGCATCCGGAGGAAAGCCACGCAGACACAGGGAGAACGTGCAAACTCCACACAGACAGTGACCCAATCTGGGATGTCAACCCAGGTTTCTGACACTGTGAAGCAGCAGTGCTAACCACTGTGCTAACCAACACTTCTAAGGTGATCACCAAAAGTAAAATGAGAAATTAGGAAAAGAGTATTTAATGTTGAAGATTGTTGGAACATGAAATGGCCAACTGGAAACCAGATTGGAAGCAGACTGCGTGATGGCTTAAAAAGTGAAAGTGGATAAATAGTTGAAGGAAAAGCATTTGAAAGGAGATGGTGAATAGCTCGAAAGATGGGGGTTTTTCTTTCAAGTGGAGAAATCTCTTGAAAAGTCTCCTTTTGTATTGTAAGATTCCATTGAGTTATTTTCAACTTCCAAAAGACAGCAAGAGAGAACTGGAGACGGGACATTCAATGGTCTGTTTTACACACGCCATCATGGAGCCAATCAGGTGACCAATTCGCCACAGCCACTTCCCTGCATCCCATTGTGGTTGGAAATGCCATTCCCTGCCCGGGTCAGAGCGGGCTGGAGGGGGCGAGGGCCTGCTCCAGCTCCTAATTTGAACGTTCCTGATTGATATGGGTCTGTTGACCATCATTCTTTTACTGTGTTGACTAATTCATCTTCTGGCTCCTTTCAGATTATTCAGTCGCCTGAAACTGATATATTCCTGGTGTGTGGGCTAACGTTTGGCTGTCTTGCCCTTTTGTTCTACCTGGTTCTTTTACTCGTACACAGATTACACAGTCATCAGAGGATGGCAGGTAAGCAGTCAAAGAACAAAGGACAAAGTGTGGCACGGGTCCTTCAAGCCCGTGCTGATCATGATGCACTAATTAAAAAATAAACCTTCTGCCTTTACTCGGTCCGCACCCCTCTATTCCCTCCCTGTTCATTCCCATCCAGATGCCTCTTAATTTTGCTAATGTTTCTGCTTCCACCACCTCCTCTGACAGCGCGTTCCAAGCACCCACCACCCTCTCTGCGAAAAACTTCCCCGTACATCCCCCTTAAACTTTGTAATTGACACTTCCACCCTGGGAAAAAGCCTCTGTTTATCACTGGGTCAATAAGGGTAACGCATTATTTAGGAACAGTAAGAGGTCTCACAACACTAGGTTAAAGTCCGACAGTTTATTTGGACTCACGAGCTTTCGGAACGCTGTTTGTGATGAAGGGGTTGTGCTCCTCACCTGCTGAATTAGCAGCGCTCCAAAAGCTTGGAATTCCAAACAAACATTTGAGGGTGAGAGGGGAGAGATGCAAAAGGATCCAGAGGGGCAATTCTTTCACTCAGAAGGTGGTGAGTGCCTGGAACAAGCTGTCAGGGGCCTTGGTAGGGGCGGGTACAATTTTGTCTTTTGAAAAGCATTTAGACAGTTACATGGGTAAGATGGGTATAGAGGGATATGGGCCAAATGCAGGTTTTAAAAAAAAGGGGCAGCATGGACAAGTTGGGTCGAAGGGCCTATTTCCATGCTGTAAATCTCTGATTTTATTACTGTGCCCACTCCAGCCCGATGCCGGCATCTCCACATCTTATTTAGGAATGGCAAACTGAGGCAGAAACTGGCCTGCTTTCAGGGGCTGATAGTTCATGTAACAATTTAGCATTCGAACAGTACACACCCAATCTAGACCTCCCTGGAGATTTCTGGGGCCTTTTCTCAACTGCGATATGGGAGAAAGGAGCAGAACCTTAGATGAGCTGAAGTCGCAACAGTTGTGATCAGTCCTCCCACAACCTCACTCCCCACCATAAAGCATTCGATCCTATAACCCTCCCAGCCCCTGCCTCCTCACCCCCTCGCCCCACCAAAATGTACCTGAGAACCCCCGCAAGCAAAGCTAGTGTCCAAAATTGATATCACAACCTCTTGGGGAAAGGGAGGTGCTGAGTTTTGACAATTCTCCTGTCTTTTGTGTGGAGAGGTTCTTCCTAGTGGCAATTTCACTGTGGACATATGAGACACACTATACCAGGGTGTTTGATCTTTACTCTGTTGGTTCTTATTTTGTCTTTGTAGTCTAGGACAGCATGGTGCCACAAGGGCAGCACGGTGGCACTGTGGTTAGCACTGCTGCCTCACAGCGCCAGGGACCCGAGTTCGATTCCCAGCTCGGGTCTGTGCTGAGTCTGCATGTTTTCCTCGTGTCTGCGTGGGTTTCCTCCAGGTGCTCTGGTGTTACAGTTTATTTATTAGTCACAAGTAAGGCTTACATTAACACTGCAATGAAGTTACTTCAAAATTCCCCTAGTCGCCACACTCCAGTGCCAGCTCAGGTCAATGCACCCCACCAGCACGTCTTTCAGACTGCGGGAGAAAACCAGAGCACCCCCATACAGACACGGGAAGAATGTGCAGAGCCAGCACAGACAGTCACCCTAGCCAGGAATTGAACCAGGGTCCCTGACGCTGTGAAGCAACAGCGCTAACCACTGTGCTACCATGCGGTTTCCTCCCACACTCCAAAGATGAGTGGATTAGGCTGATTGATCATGATAAATTGCCCCTTAGTGTCAGGGGGATTAGCGGGGTAAATGTGTGGCGGTTACAGGGATAGAGCCTGGATGAGATTGTGGTGGGTACAGACTCAATGGGCCAAATGACCTCCTTCTGCACTGTAGGGATTCTGTGATTCTACAACAGAAAGAAACTCCACTCATTTCCCAATTTTCTTTGTTTTCTCAGAACCTTCGAAAGCCGGCACGATAGAGGAGTCGAAGTTCTCGTTCCAAAGCTGAGATTTAGCAAGCGACCAGTCACGATAACGCGCACTAGTTCCGAATGGATCTAATGCATTATTGGAACAGACTGATTGCCCATTCTGGCTATTACAATGGACATTGCTGCGATAAATTCACACGCAGCTGCCCTACTCTGAAGTGGCGAGGTCGCTTTTGTCTTAAACTTCTGGTTAAACTGATGCGTCGCACTGATCTGTGTGGCTGCAATAATAATCTTCCTAAGAGAATGGACATCGAAGGTATAACATACCAGAGATCATCTTAGTAATCGGCACCTTGTGGAACCTGAGTTAACTGCTTCATGTCTTTTTTTTCAAGTAGAACTGTTTTATTTTTAAAAACACATTTGATTGTTTCAGGGAAATGATTCTTTTTGCTTAATTCTTTTTTTTGCTTAAAAAAAATTGCCAAATGTGAATAGGGTGGGAAATTGAAGCATTTTGTTTCAATTTCACTTACGGTAAAAATGAAGGTTATAAATTGGGGAGGGTGGTTGGGCGGGGAGGAGAGGGGGTGGAATTAGTGTCAATGTACAAACTCCTCTTGGCCTTAAATTGCTCTTTTTATCACTTTACCACCACAGTTGAAAGCGAAAGGGTCTACACACATCTCTGTTAAACCTTTCTTATATTTGTAATCTCTTGGTGGCTGACACTAGCAAGACAGCATGAATCCCTCTTTTCCTGGTGACACGGGACTTGCCACGTTGGTTGTGTACTTCTTAGTTTCCCTACCTTGTTTCGGAGCGCCTTTGCCACATGGACTACAGTACTCCAAGGCAAAGGCTCAACACCACTCCCTTCCCCAGTGCATCTCAAGATAGGCAATAAGTGCCATTCCTGCCACAGCACCCTGGAAATGAATTAACTGGGCAGTGGGCTTTTTTTTAATTCATTTGTGGGACATGGGCATTGCTGGCTGGCCAGCATTTATTGCCCATTCTTTGTTGCATTTGAGAAGGTGGTGGTGAGCTGCCTTCTTGAATCGCTGCAGTCCACGTGCCTTGGGTTGGGGAGGGAATTCTAGGATTTTGACCCAACCACTGTGAAGGAACAGCAGATACGTTTCTGAATCGGGATGGTGAGTGGCTTGGAAGGGAACTTGCAGGTGGTGGTGTTCCTATGTTTCTTGGGTTTGGTAGATGTTGTCTAAGGATCTTTGGTGAATTGCTGCAGTGCATCTTGTAGATAGTCCTCACTGTCTCATATTTGCACACATAAGGAAGTGCAGTCACTGCTGTTATGTAGAGGATATAGTGACTATTTGGTGTACGGCATACAATGACTTTGTTAATTTATTTTTTACTGGGGATTGGCCGAGGGAGGAATATTAGCAAAAGTAGTGAGAGAACATAAAAAGATAGGAATGAGGAAACCATTTAGCCATTTGATCTTGCTTCACCATCCAATAACATCATGGCTAATCTTCCTCTACTCCATTTTTTTGCCTTATTTTCCTGAATTGCTTTTAATACATGTGACAGATCAGAAAGAACAAGTTTCATTCTGCACTTAACTTATGCTCTAACTCATCCAAGCAAGCTTGAAAAGAACTTGTCACTCCTCTGCTGCTAAAATCCTCCCTCAACTCATTGCTTTGTTTCCTTGTACCCTTAAATAGGGGATAAAGAAGTTTCTACATTGGTGCTCCAGGTCAGATATAGGACAGTCAGCCTGAGGACAGAAACCCCAGTGATGACAGACAGTCTCCAAGCTCACTCTCGATCATATACCATTGCCTCCTATCCATTATCCACACCAAACAAGCATGTGATTATCTTTTGGTGCTTAGCTGAGTGTGCAGGAAGAACATGGTTGGCTCTAACAAGTTTCTTATTTTAAGGTCGATGCAAATCGGATGTGAATGTTCTGGCACCAAATATCATTGACACCATTATTGATGGTGATGGGCACAGGGTGGGCCCACTTTCTCCGGTTGCTGTGTGTGACCCACGTTTCTGTGTTCTAGATAGGTCAAGACATTTCATTGACGTAATGATACCAGTCCCTGACCACATTTCCCATGAGGCCCTGGGTGGAGAGGGCTAGTTTTGAAGGTAAGAAGTACCTTAGAGGGACTGCACAAAGACCACCCCTGAAGAAAATGCCCCCTTACTACAGGCCTTTTTAAAAACTTATAAAAACCAGCTTTCCACCCATTGATTCTGTCTACACTTCCCGTTACCTCGGCAAAGCAGCCAGCATAATTAAGGACCCCACGCACCCCGGACATTCTCTCTTTCACCTTCTTCCGTAGGGGAAAAGATACAAAAGTCTGAGGTCACATATCAATCGACCCAAGAACAGCTTCTTCCCTGCTGCTGTCAGACTTTTGAATGGACTTACTTTGCATTAAGTTGATCTTTCTCCACACCCTAGCCGTGACTGTAACACTACATTCTGCACTCTCTCCTTTCCTTCTCTATGAACGGTATGCTTTGTACAGCACAGAAGAAATAATACTTTCCACTGTATGTTAAATCATGTGACAATAATAAATCAAATCAGATCAAAACTTTCTCTCAGAGGGTGAGAGCTTTCGGAACTCTCTTCCCCAGACAGCAGGGCAGGCAGTGTCTGAACTGTTGTTAGATTCTTGGTTAACAGGGGAGTCACACTGGGACCAAGCGAAATATAGAGTTCAGCCCTTCAGATCAGCCATGAATTTAATGAATGGTGAAGTATGATCGAGGGAGCCAAATAAGACCATAAGATGTAAGAGCAGAATAAGGTCACTCGGCCCATCAAGTTTGCTCCGCCATTCAATCATGGTTGATATTTTTTCTCATCCCCATTCTCCTGTCTTTTCCCCATAATCCCTGATCCGCTTACTAATCAAGAACCTATCTAACTCTGTCTTAAAGACACTCAATGACCTGGCCTCCACAGCCTTCTGTGGCAAAGAGTTCCACAGATTCACCAGTCTCTGGCTGAAAAAATTCTTCCTCGTCTCTGTTTTAAAGGATTGTCCCTTTAGCCTGAGGTTGTGCCCTCTGGTTCTAGTTTTTCCCACTAGTGGAAACATTCTCTCCGAGTCCACTCTATCCAGGCCTCGCAGTATCCTGTAAGTTTCAATAAGCTCCCCATCATCCTGCTAAACTCCAATTACAGACTCAAAGTCCTCAACCGTTCCTCATACAACAAGCTCTTCATTCCAGGGATCATTCTTGTGAACACCCTCTGGACCTTTTCCAAGGCCAGCACATCCTTCCTTAGATATGGGGCCCAAAACTGCTCACAAAATTCCAGATAGGGTCTGAACAGAACCTTATACAGCCTCAGAAGTACATCCCTGCTCGTGTATTCTAGTCCTCTCAACATGAATGCTAACATTGCATTTGTCTTCCTAACTGCTGACTGAACCTGCACGTTAACTTTAAGAGAATCTTGAACATGGACTCGCAAGCCCCTTTGTCTTTCTGATTTCCTAAGTATCTTCCCATTTCGAAAATAGTCTATGTCTCCATTCCTCTTTCCAAAGTGCATAACCTCACATTTTTCCACATTGTATTCTTTCTTTGCCCACTCTCCTCACTTGTCCCAGTCCCTCTGCAGCCCCTGTCAATACTACCTGTCCCTCTGCATATCTTGGTATCATCTGCAATCTTAACAACAGTGCCTTCAGTTCCTTCCTCTAAATCGTTATTGTATATTGTGAAAAGTTGTGGTCCCAGCACTGACCCCTGAGGCACACCACTAGTCACCAGCCACCATCCTGAAAAAGACCCCTTTATCCCCACTCTCTGCCTTCTGCCAGTCAACCAATCCTCTATGCATGCCAGGATCTTACCCTTAACACCATGGGCACTTATTTAACAATGTCCTATGCAGCACCTTGTCAAAGTCCTTTTGGAAATGGCTTACTCCTATTCTTGATTGATATGTTTGCATGTTCATGAAATGCAACAAGACATTCATTAGTTGAGGTGTCAAGGGATATTTTTATTTAATCAATGTACAAATAGCCATTTGAGTCCTAACTCCAGTTGACAACTGAGTGGGTGACATACTTGTCTCTGAGCTAGAAGCTTGTGAGTACAGTTCCACTGCAGGAGTTCCACACAAATTCAAGGTTGACACTTCAGTGCAATACTGAAGGGATGCTGCACTGTCTGAAATACTGCCTTTTGGATGAGATATTAAGATGAAACGTGGGCCCTCTTTGTGCTCTGGGACAGTGGTTAGCACTGTTGCCTCACAGCACCAGGGACCCGGCTTAAATTCTAGTCTTGGGTCACCGTCTGTGCGGAGTTTGCACATTCTCTCCATGTCTATGTGGGTTTCCTCCGGATGCTCCGGTTTCCTCCCACACTCCAAAGATGTGCGGGTTTGGTTGATTGGCCATGCCAAATTGACCTTTAGTGTCAGGGAATTAGCAGAGTAAATATATGGGGTTATGGGAATAGGCCTGGGTGGGATTGTGGTTGGTGCAGACTGGATGGGCTGAATGGCCTCCTTCTGCACTGTCGGGATTCTATGAATTTCAAATGATAACAGGGGCAATTTCCTGTGCCATTGTTTACCCCTCAATCAACATTTCCAAAAAAGCAGATGATCTGCTCATTATCACATTGCTTGTGAGATTCGATTTATTCTTGTCACATGTATTGGGATACAGTGAAAAGTATTGTTTCTGACGCACTATACAAACAAAGCATACCATTCATTGAGTAGATAGGGGAGAAGGAAAGGAGAGGATACAGAATTACAGTCAAAGCTAAAGTGTAGACAAAGATCAGCTTAACACAAGGCAGGACCATTCAAAAGTCTGACAGCAGCAGGGAAGAAGTTGTTCTTGAGTCGGTTGATACGTGACCTTAGACTTTTGTATCCTTTTCTTCCATCGATCTTGCTGTACGCTAATTGGCTGCTGTGTTACAATAGCGACTACACTTCAAAAGCACTTAATAGGCTGTGAAGCACTTTGGGATGTCTTGATGTAAAAGACATGACATAAAAGCAAGTCTTTCTTTCTTCCTAATGGTTGGGTTCCACAATTAATTTATTAGTCACTAGTCTGCCTCACCGGCACAACAAGCTAACTGAAGAGTTACTGTGTCTGATTATAATGATTTGTTGAAGCAGATGGGATGTCAAGGAGCAACCTGTAACTATGATAGTTACGCGAGGAAAGGCTCCTACGTGATTCTTTTGGTGGTGGCCTCATTATATATCCAGTAATGTGCCAATACTACCTTCCAGGATAGTCTAATCAGATAAAGTTGCTCTCGATAACGTAACCTGTTTTTTTTATTCTTTAACCTGTGCAGTGTTGCAGAATGTTGTGATTTCATTTTATTTTGCCTTGTAGACTGAAGAGGAGTTGCTTTACGTGTTTTTGTTATTTAAAAATGTCCTTTATGAAAATTTGATTGAATGTATTTCGAAGGTCGGACTTTAATTAGCGGATTAATCAGTGCGCCTGAACTCAGGATGTGTCTGTGTTTCGACAACTGAAGAAATGTTAGATAATATATTAAAGATACTATGAAATTCCATTTAGTTTATCTTTGTTTTGTATTAATTTACATATTTGACTTCTAGTGGCAAAGTCAGTGTAGGTGAAGAGGATATTTTGGAATACTTGATCTCATTCCATCAAAATGCTAACTCTCCAATTCCAACTCTTGCATCCCGACCCTTCCAAGACAATTTTTCCATCTCAATTCTTCCATCCCAACACTTCCATCTGAACCTTCCTTTTCCAATACTAACTTCCAATATGCCATCCATTCATTTCCTTCTGAACAATTCTGATCCTCTGTGAATTGAAGCATGACCTAAAGTTGACCTTTACAACACTGAACCTGTGGCCAATTGTTCGGGAATTGAGTGAAAGTTGTATCTGGGCCAACATTCATAGTCCCGTTAAGGAGCTCACCCTCTGGGATGTCCTCCAGATGTGTTTGAATAAGCAACACTTGCATACAATATACTTTAAACATCAATCGTTGGGGCCAGAATTCTTTGGTTTTACACTATGACTGACATATCTGCTATGACTGCCAGCGAGGATGGAGAATTTAGTGCTCAGCCAAATCTCTGTTCACAGCAATGGGACTGGATAATCCCAGACACGGGCGCGACTGGAGAATTCCAGCCAAGATCACAAATCGTGTGCAGAAATTTCATACTGTCTGTGAGTATGTGAGTGAGTGTCTGAGTGTGTGCGTGTGTGTGTTTTTCCAGGCAGGGAAGCATGGTGGGTCAGTGGTTAGCACTGCTGCCTCACAGCGCCAGGGACCTGGCTTTGATTCCTGGCTTGGGTCACTGTGTGGAGTATGCACATTCTCCCCGTGTCTGCATGGATTTCCTCTGGGTGCTCCGGTTTCCACCCACATTCTGAACGATGTGCTGGTTAGGTGCATTGATAGGTGCCAGAGTGTGGTGACTAGGGGATTTTCACAGTAACTTCATTGCAGTGTTAATGTAAGCTTACTTGTGACTAATAAATAAACTTTGTGTCTATACAACTATTGATTTCATTATCAGTGGCTAATACGTGGACGCACATAGAACCTATATTTGCACACTGGGCAGGATTTTATGGCCTCATACTGAAACGGCAAAATCCCGCCCGAGGACAGTGGACTTTTCCACGGTTCGCTCCTCACCTGCTCCGATTTCCGTGGCAGGCGGGATGGTAGAATTCTGACCTCTGTTTCCCAGGTTTAATTCCATTACTCTGTCTGCAGCAGGAAGTGAATTGGGTAACAGCACAGCAACACATGTAACTCAGAGTCTTCCTTTCCAGAATTCCTAGTTAAACAATCACACATTTACCATTCCTACTCTCAGCTGAAGGTCTTGCTAAAGGTGAGATTGATTACCCAGCATCTACACTGAGGATTCTCTGCCTTTTTATTCCTTCCACCTTCTCAGCCCGGCTGTACTCCTAATCCTTCTCAACCTGTCTACAGCTTGATCACAACATCCCCCTCCAACACTTCTCCACCATAGGACTGCACTTGCCTTCTTCCATTCATAGCTATCCAATCCTCGCCAGAGTATAATTTACAATGGCTTCTTTTCGTGCTCCCTATCGTTACCTCAAGTGTCCCCCAGTTCTCGGTTCCCTCCGATTTCCTACCTCCACGCTTCTCCCTGATAGAGTCATAGAATCCTATGGTGCAAAAGAAGGCCATTCAGCCCATAAAGTCTCCCCCAACCACAATCCCAGCCAGACCCTTTCCCTATAACCCTTCATAATTACCTTGCTCATCCCCCCTGACACTTGGGTTAATTTATCCCTATAGCCACATATATTAACCCTGCTAATCCCCCTGGACAATTTAGTATGGCCATTCCACATAACCTGTACATCTTTGGACTGTGGGAGGAAACCAGAGCACGCGGAGGAAACTCATGCAGACATGGGGAAAATGCGTAAACTCCAGACAGACCCGAGGCCGCAATTGAACCCGGGTCCCTGGCGCTGAGAGACAGCAGCGCTAACCACTGTGCCACCCCCTCATCCAAAAACATAACATGACTTTCCACATGTACACTCGATACTGTACACTGGACCTCACCACCATCTCACTCAGCTCCAGGTTTTTGCTAAATAGTCTAACATCCAGTACTGGGAGAGCAGAAATTCCACTGGAATATTGGGAAGTCTGAAATCTTCAGTCCCTGTCAGCTCCAAGCTCTGTTCCCTAGCTACTGACCCCATTCCTCCTTGGAAGTGGCTTGAAACTAAACCAATTAGTCTGATACTTGAATGTTACATTCAGCCTGCAATGAGCTACCAACTACACATCCACACCATCCTTCACCCAAGTGCCATCGCTTGATCCTGCCCCAAACCCCCCACCAGCGCATCTACTGCTGAAATTCACAATCATGCCTTTGTTCCATCTCAACTTGTTTATTTCAACAGACAATTGGCTGATTTCCCACATTCTACATACCATGAACTCAAGGTCATTCAAAACTCTGTCTGATTGGTGCAAAGTTCTATTCCTCTATTGTACCAGGGTGGCACAGTGGTTAGCACTGCTGCCTCACAGTGCCAGGGGCCTGGGTTCAATTCCGGCTTTGGATCACTCGCTGTGTGGAACAAAGAACAAAGAAAATTACAGCGCAAGAACAGGCTTTTAGGCCCTCCAAGCCTGTACTGACCATGCTGTCTGACAGAGCTAAAACCCCCCTACTGTTTCGGGGACCATATCCCTCTATTCCCATCCTATTCATGTATTTGTCAAAACACCCCTTAAAGGTCACAAAGTTTGCAGTTTGCACGTTCTCCCTGTGTCTGCGTGGGTTTCCTCCTACACTCCAAAGAAGCGTAGCCAACCTAATCCTTGGTGTCAGGGTGATTAGCAGAGTAAATAGGTGGGGTTATGGGAATAGGGCTTGGGTGGGTTTGTGATCGGTGCAGACTCTACGGGCTGAATGGCCTCCTCCTGCACTGTCGGGTTCTATGATTCTGTGTACTGTTCCCAGTTCAAATTCTCGTTCCTGTTTTCAAATCAATCCATGTCATCTCTCCTCCTGATTTTTGTTCTCACTCGAACTCTGTGTTACCTCATCCAGCAGCCCATGCACTCACTGGCCTGAACTGGCTCCCATTCAAACAACATCCTGATTTTAAAAATCTCATCCTGGGCTCTGACGAAGGGTCAGCCAAAGTAAAACGCTGGCTCTATTCTCTCTCCGCAGATGTTGCCAGATCTGCTGAGATTTTCCTGCGTTTTCTGTTTTTGCTCCAGTAGCGTGTTCTGTGGCACGGTGTTGAGCTCTGCTGTAGAGCCCCACTGTGAAGAACCCAGGGACACTTTATCACGTTAAACGTGTGATATAAGTAGAAGTTGTTGTTATTGTTATTGTTGATAATGATGTGTCACTCATGTTCGCATGCGAACATTCTGTTCCTAGGCCCCTCTCTGTGCGCAGATTTGTACATCGAGAGAAGGATTTTGAAAATACACGTATGTTATATCTAGAGTCATAGAGATACACAGCACGGAGACAGGCCCTTCGGCCCAACTCGTCCATGCCGACCAGGTTTCCTAACCTGAACTAGTCCCATTTGCCTGCATTTGGCCCATATCCATCTAAACCTTTCCCATCCATGTACCTGTCCAAATGTCTTTTAAATGTTGTAATTGTACCCACCTCTACCACCTCTTCCAGCAGCTCATTTCATACACCCACCACCCTCTGTGTGAAAAAGTTGCCCCTCGGGTCCCTTTGCCCTCTCACCTTAAGCCTCTGCCCTCTAGTTTTGGACTCCCCTACCCTGGGGAAAGGACCTTGACTATTCACTTTATCTATGCCCCTCATGATTTAGTAAGTCTCTATAAGGTCACCCCTATCCTCCTACACTTCAAGGAAAAAAAATCCCAACCTATCCAGCTTCTCCTTATAAGTCAAATCTTCCAGTCCCAGGAACATCCTTGTGAATCCTTTTTGCACCCTTTCCAGTTTAATAACATCCTTCCTCTAGCAAGATGACCAGGAATGCATGCCGCACTCCAAATGTGGCCTTACCAATGTCATGTGAGATAACATTTGCATGCTTGAATCAATGTACAGCAATCACCCAATTTGTTTTGGTTAGTCATAAGGGGAACGTAATCTCTGATCGCAGTTCCCACACTCTTTTTCCAGTTATACCTCCCTCTGCTGTCAGCTGGGAGACATGTCTGTCATTGGGACTGGGATTACTTGCTACTGTTCTCCTACACGGATAAACCTGCTGCCCGAGGAACTGCCCACACTCTGACTGGCAGGAAATAATCCTTTGACATAACTTAGGCTTCCTAAGGTGTTACCAGGTGGTCCCACAAGGCTCTGTGGGGGCCAAACTGTTTTTCAAAGAGAAAAGGAAAATGCATCTAGAAAGGACACAGTTGTGTTTTTGATTAGCATGTAATGTTTATGCTGGTGGACTTGTAATTCCTGCAGAACAAGATTAATTATTCCAAAGGATGCTGGTTCAAACCCTGTTACAGCCGCTTGGTCTCAGTTTTTAAAAAAGAAATCATTATCAATTTAAAAAAAGCGACCTTGAAGGTGTTGGAATGCTGCTAAAAACCCACAGCCGCTTCCCCAGTGTCCTTTAATCATAGAAACCCCACAGTATAGAAACAGGCCATTCAGCCCATCGAGTCTGCATCGACCACAATCCCACCCCCACACATTTACCCACTAATTCCTCTAACCTATGCATCACAGGACACTAAAGGCAATTTTTACCATGGCCAATTAACCTAAGCCGCACATCTTTGGAGTGTGGGAGGAAACCAGAGCACTCGGAGGAAACCCATGCAGACACGAGGAGAAGGTGCAAATTCCACACAGACAGTGACCCGAGCCAGGAATCAAACCCAGGTCCCTGGAGCTGTGAAGCAGCAGTGCTAACCACTGAGCTACCGTGCCGCCCATAGCCCATATAATTGTCATTCCTACCCTGTGCAGCCCGTTTGTGGATCCAGTCACACATCAATCATGGTAGATTCTGAACCACTCAGTTGTATCAAATCACCCCCAACAGTTGCGTCAGCCCCTTCACAGGTTAACCAGCCATAGCAACTTTCTGAGAAATCTGTTAAAAATAGAGCTTGGATGTAACAGGTTAATCTCAAACTCTTTCGCCCTCACTATTTCCCTCTGCTGGGCGCTTACATTCAGACACCCAAACATCTGAAAAAGGAGTGGGATGGGGCCCCTCCAGCCTGCTCTGCCATTCATAGAATCCTACACTGCAGAGTGAGGCCATTCGGCCCATCGAGTCTGCACCAACCACAATCCCATTCTGGCCTTATATCCATAACCACATGCATTTACCCAACTAGTGCCCCTGACACTAAGGGTCAATTTATCATGGTCATTCCACCTAATCTGCACATTTTACGGACTGTGGGAGGAAACCGGAGAATCCGGAGGAAACCTGTGCAGATTTGGGGAGAATGTGCAAACTCCACACAGTGACCCCAATCTGGGAATCGCACCCAGGGTCCCTGGCGCTGTGAGGCAGCAGTGCTAACCACCGTGCCTCCCCCGAATAAGATCATGACTGATCTGATTGCAGCTTCAATACCACATTCCGCCTACCACCTCCCATCCCCCAGCCCACTCCCCCCCAATCCCATAACCTTTGATTCCCTTATCCATCTCTGCCTTAAAAATATTCATTCATAGTATTCCCTACTATGCAGAAGGATGCCATTTGGTCTATCAGATCTGTACCCACTCTCTGATGCAGTGGCTTAGCCAAACTTTCTCCCCCACCTACATTTACTATGGCTAATCTGTCCAATCTACAATAGCTTCAATCTACTTAAAATGTAATTGGAGGAAATTTCTCTTCATTCAGCACTGACTCAGTGACTGTGAAGGAATTGCAATATATTTCCGAGTGTGGATGGTGGGGATGTTCTCTTGTATCTGCTGCATCTTGAGCTTAGTTGGTCGAAGTTGCAGGTTTGAAAGGTGCTGTTGAAGGAGCCTTGGTGAGTTGCTGCAAGCTCATCTTGTAGATGGTGCACACGGCTGCCACCGTGCACTGGCTATAGAGAGAGCGAATGGGAAATAAGGAAAGGTGGAAAACCATTAACAATATACTGTTAACTTTGTTGACGAATGGCAGGTGGAGTTTAATTTAGATAATTGTGAAGTGATGTATTTTGTTAGATTGAACTAGGGCAAGACTTACTCAGTTAATAGTGGGCATTAGGGAGAGTTACAGAACAGAGAGATCTAGGGGTACGTGTTCACAGTTCCTTGCAAGTGGAGTCACTGATGGACAAAGTGAAGAAGGCTTGGTTTCATTGGTCAGAACATTGAATACAGGAGTTGGGTTTAAGCTGTACAAGATATTAGTAAGGCCACACTTGGAATACTCTGTGCAGTTCTGACCACCCTATTATAGAAAGGATATTATTAAGCTAGAAAAAGTGCAGAAAAGATTTACTAGGATGCTACCGGGACTTGATTTTTGAGTTATAAGGAGAGATTGGGTAGACTGGGACTTTTTTCTCTATTGCATAGAAAGCTGTGGGATGATCTTATTGAAGTCTATAAAATAATGAGGAGCATAGATTAGCTAGCTAATCAATATATTTCCCAAAAGGTAAGGGAGTCTAAAACCAGAGGGCATAGGTTTAAAGAGAGAGGGAGAGATACAAAAGGATCCAGAGGGGCAATTTTTTCACAGAGAGTGGTGAGTGTCTGGAAGAAGCTGTCAGAGATAGTAGTAGAAGCAGGCACAATTTTGTCTTTCAAAATGTGTTTAAACAGTTATATGGGTAAGATGGGTATAGAGGGATATGGGCCATGCGGGCAACTGGGACTAGCTTAGGGACTTTGAAAATAAGTGTGGCATGGACAAGTTGAGCCAAAGGCCTGTTTTCATTCTGTAAATCCCTATGACTCCATAGTAAGGGTTCTCCATCACTGAACTAAGTTCCATCTCCGAAAACAAATGCCGTATTGATGTCTTAGATCACATATCTCTATAGAAATAAAAACATTAGCCTGCAGTTTTACATATATATACTTTAATTCAGATATTCAACAAAAATAGCCACTTTCTTTGATTGTCTACACATTTTGCCAAACCAAATAGTATCAGTTTCCCTTAAGGTTGGGCTCAAATTCTTTTCAGAAAATATATATATTTTGTATATATATTTATTTAATTGAAATTTTATAATTTCTACAAATCCAACATATTCACCATAAAGAATTTATATCATTTCATGATTTGAATGAGAAAGGGGGAGAATAATTAATTCACACAAATAGAACAAGAGTTACGGTCAGTTTCGAGTCAGGAACCTAAGTTCACGCTACTCAGTTTGATCGCAATTATACCTCACGTGGAAAAGAATTGTGTCAAAATCCACCGATGTGCCACAAATGAGAAGACCTGAAAAATGTCTTAATTTTCCATCAATTCCACATCTGACCGCATAAGATAAAGATTCAATTCAATAAAGTATGGTTTAATCAATAGACTGAGACTCAAGGGTCATCAATGTTGCAGGAGATCGAACGGAATTGTCAAATATGTCCTCAGTTACAGTTAACGTGTTAAGCAGGAGTTGGGCGCGTGTGAATCAAACTCACACCCATTTACAACACTAGGGCCTGGACTAATGCTAAATTGGGAAAAGCTAACTCTGAACACACTGAGGATTTCATTTGGGATCTCCTTGTTTAAGAAGCTCAGCACTATCTTAAACTGGATAGTTACTTCAACTCCCTTCATCCACCCTCAATATAACCACCTCAAACACTGGTGTTTCATAAGAATATGGGCCAGCAAAATGGCAATGATTTCCAATCTAACAAACCTGTCCATGGTTTTCCAACACATTTGGAGGAAAGTGGACTAGGTAGTGACAGGCAGCATTGTTTTGTACCAGGAAGGTCATGTCTCACCAACCTAATTGAGTTTTGTGAAAGAAGTAATAGAGAAAATTGATGAGGGAAGGATGTGGATGTAGTTTATATGGAATTTAGTTTGACAAGGTCCCACCTGGAAGACAGGTACAAAAACTACAATCACATGGGATTCAGGGTGGGAGAGCAAAATAGATACAGAACTGGCTTGGTTATAGAAGACAGAGTGCTGGTGGAAGAATGGAAATCTGTAGCTGGTGGTGTTCTGCAGGGATTAATGCTGGAACCTCTGTTGTTTGTAGTATATAAATGATCTGGAGGAAAATGTGGGCGGTCTAATTAGTAAGTTTGTGGCTAACATGAAGGTTGGTGGAGTTGCTGATAGTGCTGAGGATTGTCAGAGGATACCACAGGATATAGATAGATTGGAGACTTGGGCACAGAAGTGGCAGACGGAGTTTAATCCGGACAAATGCAAGGTGATGCATTTTGGAGGATCAAATCAAGGTGTGAATTATACTGTAAATGGCTGAACCCTTAGGAACATTAACTACAGAGGGATCTGGGCATGCAGATCCACAGTTCCCTGAAAGTGGCAACATAAGTGGCCAAGGTGATTAAGAAGGCATGTGGCATGCTTGCCTTCATCAGCCGGGGCACTGAGTCCAGGTATTGGGAAATCATGTTGCAGCTATATAAAACCTTGGTTAGGCCGCGTTTGGAGTATTACGTGCTACCCTGTTCACCACATTGTCAGAAGGATGTGGAAGCTTTGGAGAGAGTGCAAAGGTTCACCAGGATCTTGCCTGGTCTCAAGAGTGTTGGCCATGAGGAGGTTGAATAAACGAGGATTGTTTTCAATGGAAAGTCAGAGGCTGAGGGGAGACCTGATAGAGGTCTACAAGATTATGAGAAGCATAGAAAGGGTGGACAGTCAGAGGCTTTTTCCCAGGATGGAAGTCAATTACAAGGGGGCACAGGTACAAGGCAAGAGGGAGAAAGTTTACGGGAGATGTATGGGGGAAGCTTTTCATGCAGGGAGTGGTGGGTGCTTAGAACGCACTGCCAATAAGGGTGGTGGAAGCAGGCACATTAGCGACATTTAAGAGGCATCTGGATGGGTACATGAATAGGCAGGAAATAAAGAGATATGGACCAAGTAAGGGCAGAAGGGTTTTTTTTAGTTATGGCACAGGCTTGGAGGGCTAAGGGGCCTGTTCCTGTGCTACACTTTTCTTTGTTCTAAGGCCAGACCATGTCGAAGGCACAGGGTCAAAAAATTTCTGTCCCAGTTTAATCTTTTGGATTTATCTGAATTTAACTTCCTTCCACCTTTCTCCCAGAAAGCACCAGTATTGATCATTACCAGAAAAATCAGCTAGCAGCATCTTTTGCTCATCAATAGATTTGCTTTAAGAACAAAGCCACACACAACTGGGGGGAAAAAAATTCCAATGTATCATTTTCTTTTCATCAAATGGCATCTTTTATTCCCCTATGACCCTGCAAAAAATTCCAAAATGCTATCGGAAGTTAGTGACCCGAAACTATTCGACTTTATTCTATTGGTTATAAATTCAAAGAAAATAAAAATATTGAGGTTTTTTAACATGGTGATGCTGACACTCAGGTTGCGTCTCTGAGGTGTCAACAGGAAGGACTCAGTGAGCTTTCAGGGAGGGAGGAGAAAGTGATGGGGGAGATGGGGGTTCTCGCCCCAGCGTATTCACACGCCAGCTTGTAAAATGTTATTTACACGCTACAGGGACAGTGTCATCAACGGGCAATGCTGTGACCAAGGTTGGAGGGCACACTTGTTTTGGGACATCTATGAGGTGGTCCCATCCTCTCCCTCTGTGGGGAGAGTGGGCAAAGCTAATTGATAGGAAAGGACTGATGCCGAGGACTGGAAGAGCTACATTTCACTTTGATGAATTGGGTCAGAGCTCTCAGCCCTGCCCAAGACTGCCCAGTTCTGAGATTGCTGATTTAAAGTTTATTTATTAGTGATAAGTAGGCTTGCATTAACACTGCAGTGAAGTTACTGTGAAAATCCCTGCTCTGTTCAAGTACACTGAGGGAGAATTTAGCATGGCCAATACACCAAACCAGCATGTCTTTCAGACTGTGTGAGGAAACTGGAGCACCCGGAGGAAACCCCATGCACACATGGGGAGAACATGCAGACTTTGCACGTTCTGCGTGACAGTGACGCAAGCCTGAAATTGAACCTGGGTCCCTGGAGCTGTGAGGCAGCAGTGCTAACCACTGGGCCACCGTGTTACCCTGGGAAAGCCCAAAGCTGGCATCCGAAGATTGTAGATAAAATCTTTGATGTGGAGATGCCAGCGTTGGGCTGGGGTGGGCACAATAAGAAGTCTCCAGGTTAAAGTCCAACAGGTTTATTTGATATCATGAGCTTTTGGAGCGCTGCTCCTTCATCAGGTGATTCATCCTGATATTGTGAGATTTCTAGAGAATCTTTTGAGTAATTTGTGTTTGAAGCTTGCTGCTGTGGTTCCAGCTGCACAGGGTATGCAGGGGGCAAATTCACATCCCTACTATCTACCCTTACTGAAGACAGGTCTGTAAAACAAAAGAAGCAGACGATGCGGATAGGAGTGTACAAGGTGGGTTTACACTCTTACAGGCCACATATTCCCAGTTGCATACCAGACTTTTCCTGCCCTGGGATTATCCCTATTTCAAGTGCACTAACTGACTCATATTCACGTGAACTGGATGACACAGAAACTGCAACATCGACTTGTTAACAACAATCCTTGGTTGTGGGCTATCACAGGGACTTGGACTTGGGCAGCCTCACACGGGTGTCAGTTTTACCTCCGAGGCAGGAGGTTATCGGTACACCTCAGAGACATGAGGACATAATCCAGACTGAAGCTTCTAATGCACTACCGAGGGAGTGCTGCACTGACAGAACACTGCCTTTCATATAAGATGATATGGAGATGCTGGCATTGGACTGGGGTACGCACAGTAAGTAGTCTCACAACACCAGGTTACAGTCCAACAGATTTATTTGGTAGCATGAGTGCTACCTGATGAAAGAGCAGCGCTCCAAAAGCTCGCACTACCAAATAAACCTGTTGGACTTTCACCTGCTGTTGTGAGACTACTTTCTGTCTCAAATGAGATGTTAAACAATGTCCCTGCCTGCCAGCTCAGGTGGATATAAAAAGATTCTTGACACTATTTCAAAGAAGAATTATAGAACCGTCCTCCCTAACGTCTTGGCCAATATTTATCCCTCAAACAACATCAGTTCAAACAAATTACCTGGCCATTATGACATTACCGCTTGTAGGACCTCAATGTGTAATGTTTTCAACATTAGAACAGCGAGTACACATCAAACCTACTTCATTGGCTCAGGGATGCCCTGAACTTGTGGAAAGGTGTGATTTAGCCACAAGTATTAGCTTTGGCTCAATTGGCAACACTCTTGCCTGAACCATAAGGCTCAGAGTCCAAGTCCCACCCCAGGGCTTGAGTGCACAGAAATCCAGGCTGACACTCCACTGCAAGACGGAGGAAAAGCTACACCATCTGAAATGCCCTCTCTCAGATGAGACAGAATCATAGAATCCCTACAGTGCAGAAGGAGGCCATTTGGCCTATTGAGCCTGACCCAGGCTGTATCCCTGCAACCCCATATATTTACTGTATTGATCCCGCTGACACTAAGGATAGCCAATCAGCCTAACCCGCACATCTTTGGGCTGTGGTAAGAAACCGGAGCACCCAGAGGAAACCCATGCAGACACGGGGAGAACATGCAAACTCCACACAGTCACCCAAGGCCGGAATTGAACCTGGGTCCCTGGTACTGTGGGGCAGCTGTGCTAACCACTGTGCCACCCTTAAACCAAGGTCCAAATTGCCTGTTCAGGGGGATGGCAACAGCCCCACGTTTCTATTCTGAAGAGCAAGGGAGTTCCTCCCAGTGCCTAGGACAATATTGATCACAATTATCTGGTCATTATCACATTGTTAACCATATTCATAAATGACAATTATCTGGTCATTATCACATTGTTAACCATATTCACAAATGTTGCTGGAACACGAGTGTCAGTCTGCCACAACCAAAGTAGAAGTTTTTTTACAGTTGAGGAAGTTTGCTGCTTATGGGTTGCCACCTTGGGATGGCGATACTCAATACTCAAGGGTGACATTGGTAAGTATTCACTGGTTGTGTGCTTGTAGTTGTAGCCAGTGATATTTTATTCTTGCTGCTGTTTATGGGCCAGCTCCCTCATGCCCACCAGTCTCCCTTACTAAAACTAGGCTAGAAGATGCAGCTGCCTCACATTTGCTATCAATAACTGGTGCAGCCTAAGTCAAAGAGGCACAACTTCAGAATCAGAGGCAATGCATTCAGGAGTGGAGCTGGGAAATACTTCCTCACACAACAGGTCAGACAAGGCTTAAAATCGCTCCCACTAAAAACGGGTTCAGTGAATAATTTTGAATCTGAGATTGATTAATTTTTGCAAGATGGGAGTATTAAGAGATCTGGAGGTAAATGGAGAGGTGATGGTGTCATAGTAATGGAACTGGACTGGCAATCCAGTGGACCAGCCCAATATTTTGGGGACATGGGTTCAAATCCCGCCATGGCAGCTGTCGGAATTTAAACTTGATCTGGAATTAAGGAGTTGTGATCATGAAACCATTGTTGATTATTTTTTTTAAAAACCCATCCGATTCACTAATGTCCTTTAGGGAAGGAAATCTGCCGTCCTTACCCGGTCTGGCCTACACGTGACTCCAGACTCACAGCAATGTGGTTGACTCTTAATTGCCCTCTGGAATGAGACACTCAGTTCCAGGGCAATTAGGGATGGGCAACAAGAACTGGCCCAGTCACTGTCGCCCACATCCCGTGAAAAAATAAATAATACAGATCAGCCATCATTTCAGAAAATGACAGAACAGGGACATGGGGTTGAATAGCTTCCTCATGTTCCTATGTTCAGTTGGATTAATTCCTCTGTGAGATAAATTAACACAGAGCTTAATTCACTTACAATAATGTTGTAATAACTGCACAGAATCCACTACAAGTACGTTCAACACTTATGCAAGAACAGTACCAATCTTAATGTCTCCCTAAGTGTGATTCATCTCCTAGCCAGACAGGAGGAACAAGCCAGCTGATTGACCTAGAGAGGGGGGCAGCATGAGACTCAAACTGATTCAACACCAGCTTGCATTTATATAGCATCTTTAACATAATAAAACATCCCAAAGGGTTTCACAGGAGTGATATCAGACAAAGATTGACAGGAACCGATTACCAGGAGATCACTGAATCCCTACAGTGCAGGAGGAGGATATTCCGTCCATGCACCACAACATCCCACCAAGACCCTGTAACCCCACGTATTTACCCTTCCTGACACTTAGGGGCAATTTTAGCACGGCCAACCAACCTAACCCACACATCTTCCGGACTGTGGGAGGAAACCAGAACACCTGGAGGAAACCCGTGCAGACATGGGGAGAACGTACAGCCTCTACACAGACAGTGACCCGAAGCCGGAATCGAACACGGGAACTCTGGCACTGTGAGGCAGCAGTGCTAACCACTGTGCCACCATATTGCCCAGAGATATGTAACCAAAGCTTGTTCAAAGAAGTAGATTTTAATGAGTGTTTTAAAGGTGGAGAGTTTGGGGGGGGGGGGGGCGGTGGGGGGGGTTAAGGAGGGATTTGCCAAAGGCTCTTATTGACAGGGGGCAGAAGTCTGTCAGATTCAGCGTGATAACATTCACCAAGCTGCATGGCTGGAGGTGAAAAGAAATGAGTTGGAAAAGTATCCGAGTGGGAAGAGAGAAAGAGCAACTGAAGAAAACAAATAGATACGCAGAATAAAACTCTGGGTTTTCGGATGTGCTTTTCGTAAATCCTGTGACTGTGACTAATCATCTTGCAGGATTAGACTTCATTGAATGCAAGCGGGGTTAATAAGAGAGAGCGAGCGTTCACATCCCACCCACTCTGAAACTATTTTTGTTTCAGAGAATGAGTCAGCTCTTGGCATTTTCACCAGACTCCAACTCACCACCACTAGAATAAGAATTCGCTGACAGTAACGCCTTCTTGCACTGATGGATTTCAATATTCCTTCGCAGGATATGGGCATCGCTAGCAAGGCTGGCACTGAGTGCCCACCATTGGTACAACTGATTTGATTTTGATTTGATTTGATTTATTACTGTCATCTGTATTAACATACAGTGAGAAGTATTGTTTCTTGCGCACCATACAGTCAAAGCATACTGTTCATAGAGAATGAGAGTGCAGAATGTAATGTTACAGTCATGTCTAGGACATAGAGAAAGATCAACATAATGCGAGGTGAGTCCATTCAAAAGTCTGACAGTAGCAGTCAATTGGTATGTGACCTCAGACTTTTGTATCTTTTTCCCCGCAGAAGAAGGTGGAAGAGAGAATGTCCGGGGTGCGTGGGGTCTTTAATTATGCTGGCTGCTTTGCCAAGGCAACGGCATAGGTAGCCACAGCTAGGGTGTAGAGAAAGATCAACTTAATGAATTAGAGCATTGTTAGAGAGTTTAAAAAGAGTTAGAATGAAGTTTTAGAAGCATAGAATGAGAGTAAAAGATAGAATTAGAAGGCATGCTGGGCACAGCTTGCAAATAGTCACCTCACTCTGACGCCATCTTGAAGAGGGCCTGATCTGTCCTCTTCCAGTTCCTGTTCATCTTCAAGAGGAACAGATCGGCCTGTTAAGACTGCAACAGAGGGCAGTTAAGAGTCAGCCACTTTGGCGTGACAATGGAGTCACACACAGGTCTTGACTGGGTCAAGGCAGTAGGTTTCCATTCCAAGGAGGGCAGTAGGCGATCCATTACTCATTTAAAGTCAATCCAATAGTTTCCTGTCACACTTAAAATACTAAATCTTTCATTCCCCGCTTAGTTAACTGAACTCAAATTCCCAAACCCACGGGTGGATTAGCACTCCTGGTTTACTTGCTTTATGAGCCCAGCTCTCTAAATTATTGGTCCAGTGTAACCGCTGCACTGCGGTATCCGTTCCGTCAGTTCAGCAGCGGGGTAGGGGAGTTCAGGCTGGGGTACCCTGAGGGTTCTAATAACTCATTTCCCTGAAGCCCCAAACAGCAGCAGATCAACTGAGGCTTATAAGAATGGGGGAAGAGAATGAGATTAATCTGGTGGCAGTGGTTAGGAAACATTACACTTGGGTTTTTTAATGCCTTCTGAATTACACACAGGTGTGGAAGGTACAGAAGTCAATGAGCTCTACCATCTGGGAATGAATGAATGAAGAATGAGTGAGACGAACTTCCCTCTGCAGCTGGAACTCTCATACGTTAGCTACTCTGAGACCAACACACAAACCGGCCTCCCATCTTACACCCTCCACAAGCACAAGATTCTGCTGTCCCATATCCTATCACACACCAACGACCCACTCGCTGAAATGCGTTGGCCGGAATTCTCCGGCCGTTCATGCCGGCAGGATTCTCCAGTCCCACCGGCAGAGCACCCCCCACCCCCACAATCCGTGGGTTTCCCACCAGCATGGGGTGACATCAACGGGAATTCCCATTGACAGTGGTGGGACCGGAGAATCCCGTCGCGAGCAAACAACGCGCCACCTCCCACCAGTGGGAAACACGCGGCTGGGAGACTGGAGAGTTTCGCTCATTGGCTTTCAGTCTTGCAACAGCTCAATTTTAAAACTCTCGCCCTAGTTTTCAAATCCCCCTCCGACCCTATGACATCCTCCAGCCCTTACATCTCCACGGTCTTCCAATTCTTGCTTGCACATTCTCCACTGTAATTGCCCCATCATTGATGGTCATGTTTTTAGCTGAATGGACCCAAAGCCTTGGAATAGACGCTACATAAATGCAAGTTGTTATTGCTGAATCAGCTTAGTCCCATCAAAATTTGCTCAGTTTAGATCAAAAACCATTGTATTTACAGGATTGCAGGGTTTGAAGCTGAGGCGGGGCAGTTTCAGCCAGGCCTATGGCTTAGGTTCTGCAATAAATACATCGACACTAAGCTCTCCCACTTTCCCCGTACCTGTAACAAAGACAGCTTTCATTGTAAATGATTGGATGATTATAGACAGTTGATCAAACTGTCCCTTCCCATATCCCTAATTTTTGGGATATGCCTATGATTATTCCACCGCCCCCACTTCCCCTCCCCCCCCACCCCATAATGGGGACTAATCTTTTATCCCCATTCCGGATCCAAGATGAATTAGGAGGGTTGGCAGTGGCGAGCTGGTGATTGGGAGTTCAGGCTTATTAGAAAGTCTTGTTTGAACCTAATGGACTTCTCTTGCTTTTGATTTTCTGCAAACAGCTATACTAGCTACAAATGCAAAGGAAGAAAAGGTTTGCATTCCAATCATGCTATCCACTACCTCAGAACGTCCAAATCTTTACAGACAAGGTCATTATTTCGCAATGCAATGGCTTGTAATTTTGAGAAGTACTGCAGCCAATTTGTACATAAGAAAATCTCACAACAACCTTCCCGGATTTTTTTTTTTAAAAAAGTAATATTGGGTGAACCCCCCCCCCCACCAGTACTGCGTTGAGTGTGCCAGCCTCCAATCTTGTCTTCAAGAGGAAGATTCTCCGGGTTCGCACACGCCACTACTGCTGCCATCAAGAACTGAGAATTTGGCTCTCAGCCAAACCTCCGTTCGCTGCAGCGGGGCTGGAAAATCCCAGCCGCGGGCGAGGTTGGAGAATTCTGTCCCCCAAGCCTCTCTGAGTTGAGATTACAAGGCAGGGCATGAGCGCCACCAATTGAGCCACAGCTGACACGGATGTAAGAACAACGTTCAAATGGCAAGAGACAAAATTAAGCACGTGAGGGGAATGACAGTGCTAACATAACTAACTCCCTGGTGAGTAATATTTCAAAAAATGATTGAAATGAACTGCCTGAAACAATTCTTCAAAAGTCTGTGTAAAATGTCTCGATCAGCCTGTCTTTCGAGGGAATCGAAAGGCAGAGAGCACTGAATAATTGCATGTTTAAAATTCCCTGCTCTCAACATAAATAAACAGGATTTTCCACCATTCACCATCCTGAGTCAAATCAGGTCAGAACACAGCAGGGTCCTAGAAATCCACAAATGGCAAAAACACCTACAACAACCGCAAGATATAGTAACAAAGCTTAAATACAATCCATTAAACTTCTTTGTGAAAAAACAATATCTCCAATTTTGTGGGGTTTTTTTAAAAGAAAAACAGCACTTTGTATAATTTTTTTGCAGGATTTGCATTAGCCTGTCCCAGTCAGTTTACTCAGGCAAGAAAAGACATATCAATTTAAAATCAGGAATTATATTATCAGGAGGTGCAAGAATAATATAACCAAAGCTTCACTTTATACCATTCATCTGAACAGCATTAACCAATTCAAGTATGGATCAAAACCCATTCTATGGTGAACAGTGAATAAGCCATGACCTTAAGTTCCATTTTAATCATTGTGCTGCCTTCTGAGGGATGGGGTGAAGACGGAGAACTTTTGCTCAAGTTTAGCTCTAGAAATGGAATATTTTCATATACATATAGCCCACTCTGTTAAAATGCAACAGAGTCACAGAGTGGAACTTCCTCTCCTTTACCCCAATTTCCCTTTAAGTGCCCTCCATTACACCAATGTGGCATTTTTCAGTATGTGAAGAAACATTTCCTTTAACATCGTCTAGAAGCTCAGGGCACCCCAGAATGATCAAGTAACTGTTGTAATGTGAAACACACCGGTCCATTTGCACACAGTAAAACGCCAAAGGATGGTGAACATCTGAGTTTTTTTTAAAGCAATGTTGGTTGAGGGATAAATATTTGCCAGCCCACCCCTGCTCACAACAGTATCATTGGGTTTTTTTTTTATGTACACCAAGGGGGCAATTGGGATCTCACATCAGCTAGCTCCATTGGCTCCCATCCCCAACGTAGTTAGAACATTACACACTGGTGATTACCTACATAGTGACGTTTAATGCTTTGCTATATCGTAAGAAGTCTCACCACGCCAGGTTAAAGTCCAACAGGTTTATTTGGAATCACGAGCTTTCGGAGCGCCGCTTCTCCTGCACTCACCTGGTGAAGGAGCAGTGCTCCGAAAGCTCGTGATTCCAAATAAACCTGATGGACTTTAACTTTGTGTTGTGAGACTTCTTACTGTGCCCATCTCAGTCCAAAGCCGTCATCTCCACATCATTGTTATATTGTGTCAGAGTGACATGGAGTCAGGAACTAGAGATTCTTCAGAATGAATTATTTGTAGTCAATGTCAACTTATAAATGTCCTATTTCAGCGAATTATATTCATATTTTTGATGACTTAGAAAAAAATAAGAAGATACAGATCTTTTGAAATAAAACCCTTCACCATTTTGGATTGTACTATCAATGGAAGGTCAACAAACAACATCGGAACTTTAACTTCTTATTATTTCAATATCTCACATGACCTGACATGTTCTCAGCTGATTAGCACAAAGTCACCCTGCACACATTCAATTATTTTGTTGCTATGGTTAAAGTATTCTCAAACAGTTGAACAAGGAACATTTTTCCTTTCAAACTCCCGCCAGCATTTATTGATCATTCCAGGAAACAGCGCAGGGCCGACACTCTACTTTAACAATGTGACCTAGCTCTCGGAGCACCCTTGAGAAACCAGTGTGACATTTCTTTGACCCTGCACCGTAACTCCTTGAGATTACTACATACGCAAATTGCTAATTTGTGCGCTATAGACATGCACCGGATAGGAAATGGTGTCCCAGATCCATTAGAGAAAATATCAGGAGAAAGATATCATCATTGCATTAGGCTAGATTGGATTCCAATCCTGAGCCACAAAGGTAAAAGCATAGTGTTCCAACTAACTACAGCACCCATACCACAGATAAAAGTCCTTAGCTACACAATCCAGATCTCTGCTAAGTGTTGGTCCATTGGTTCTGGTGGACAGCATTTTCTCCTTGTCTCAGACAGTCACCAGAAACATTAGTCCACAAAGCAATGAAAACCAAAAAGGGGTTGAACTTTATCATATGTCATTAGTAACAAACAAATGCAGGGACTTCAGTTACATGGCAACATCAGTCATATTGGGTATGGACAGGGTGAGCAGGGAGCAGCTGCTCCCCTTGGTTGAAGGGTCAATCATGAGGGGGCATTGTTTGAAAGTAAGATGCAGGAAATTCAGAGGGGATTTGAGAAAATCTTTTTCACTCAGAGGGAATGCATTGCCCGGGAAGGTAGTGGAGGCCAGAAACCTTACAAACTTTAAAATATGAGCACTTGAAATATTATAAAATTCGAGGATATGGGAAATGGGATTAGCACAACTTTAGTGGTAATTATTGTTGGTGCAAACTTGATGGGCTGAAGGGCCTTTTCTGCACTGTATAATTCTATGATTTTATGTTTTCTTTGGAGGAGAGATGGTTGAATGGGGATTTCATAGATTCCTTACATGCAGAAGGAGGCCATTCAGCCCATCGAGTCTGCACCAACCACAATCTCACCCAGGCCCTGTTCCCGTAACCCCACATATTTACCCAGCTAATCCCCCTGACACTAAGGTCAATTTAGTATGGTCAATCAACCTAACCCGCACATCTATGGAGTGTGGGAGGAAACCGGAGCATCCGGAGGAAACAGGCACGGGGACTATGTGCAAACTCCGCACAGACAGTGACCCAAAGCCGGAATCAAACCCAGGTCTCTGGCGCTGTGAGGCAGCAGTGCTAACCACTGTGCCATGGATTTAATAGAGATAATCTAAAACTCAGAGCAGATGGGAAGGAACAGTTTTGACTGGCAGGAGATTCAGTAACCAGAGGACACAAATTTTAGATGATCAGCAGAAGAACCAGAGGGGAGATGAGAAGATATGTTTTTTTTTTAAATACAGCAAGTCGTTATAATCTGGAAGAACTGCTTATAAGGTTGGAGCAGAATCTGAGTTAGCTATCAAAACAAAATTGGATGTATTTTTTAAAAAGAACTGGCTTTGCAGAGCAATGGGGAAAGGGTGTGGGGGTTGGGGAGTGGACACACTAATTGGATAGTTATTTCAAAGAGTCAGTACAGGCACAATGGACTGAATGGCCTCCTGTGATATAAGATTCTAATAAATGAACATGCTAAAAGGGTAGCTTAAAGCCTTTGATTAAAAAAAGGAGCTGCATGCAAATGAATTATGTATTCCATACTAATATCACACAGTACAATTTCAACCCCTCAGTGTTTTTTGTCTGGCAGAGATGTGAATGCAATTTATGATCAAACACATTACACCTTTACATTGACTATGTAGTTTAACAGCACCTATATACACAATTCCACTAATCACTAGTCAATCTGAAGGTATAAAGTATTAATAACTGTAGTGTCAACATGCTCTGATCACTTTAATGTCCACAGATAGGTTTTCCATACATGGAGGTCAGTCCACTGTGGGTAAAACCCGGTTTGATCAGTTAACTGTTCAGTAACATAGATGTAATAATGCATGGCTCTTTACACTTTACATATTCTTAAAAAAAAAATCAATAAACATGAAATTAAGACGTTTCCCTTTAGAAACCCAAGTGCCATAGGTATATTAAATAAGAATGCCATCGTTGACACTGATATTCAGTTTTCTCAATTACGTCTAAGCAAAAAAACACCCAAAGTACTTTTCTTCCTGGTTTAAGGCCACCCATCTTTGTTCAAGATGATGGGAGATACCCAACGCCCTATCTTGTGAGTGGCACATGTTTATTGACTGTCGGAGGGATGGCATCAGTGCTTGCAGTAGATTAAGAGGAACTCCTCCTGGATATAGGGTTACCAACATTTGACTGGACGAATTCCTCGAGTTTTCGCCCCCTTACCTCCAATCTTCCTGCCCAGACAAACAGCCCTTTGTTTGAAGAAAAAAAAAAGCATCTCCAAATAGTTTTGCAACTAATAAACAAGCGCTTTTGGGAAAACAATAAAAAAAAGTTTCTCTTTTAAACACTCCTATTATTTTTTTTGCCTCCCGAGCAGTGTCCAGAAAAATAATCTTTAATTCCTGAAGACTCCAGGACATTCCTGGAGGTTTGGCAACCCCATCTGGATGGCAGCATTAATGAGCAGGAACTTGGCGCAAGCACGACGGGGCCCTCAATTACGGATGGCAACCAATTTCACGCCACCGTGGTTACATCAGTTGGTTTCATGGTCGATTTTTCAGATCTATGCCCCTGTTAACTTCGATGCCAAGTCCAAAAGTATCTTCATAAAGCTCCTAGTAACAGATGGTGACCAATTCTCATAACAATCTGTCATTACAGACTGCGGGGTCACCGCCAGTATACTGTTTCCCCTGTTGGTTGATAGCCACCCAGACTTATCTTTCAGTGAACATTAAAATTTCCAAAATGTAAACAAGACACCAAAGAAGTTTTTTTTTTGTTTAAAGCTAGCCTACATTCCCCAGTGATACCTGCCCCCTACCTCCACTCATGTCATGGAGGTATTTTTTCTTAAGGGTTCCAATGAACTTTCACCTTCAGTGAAACAAATGAGCCCTGGTCACCCTGCTCACATCCATGTAAAGTTCAGGAGTCGGCAAAGCGGACAACCCTTGCGGTCTGTGTCAGAGCTCCCGCCAATGTTCTCTCAGCATCAGGAAAAACCCCAAATCCCTTCTCTATGGGGTTGGGAAGTGAATATCTTGTCCTGCTGATGGTTGCACGAGCCAATGGAATACATTTATTCCAATTGCGAAACAGCATCCACCAATCGGCACTGGAACCAGCTTCAAGCAGATTGAATCATTCGATAAACAGCGGGGAACCGGCTAAATTCTCTTGTATTCGTTGAAAGTTAAGGAAAAGCTCGACATTCCATTCAGTTCAACTTCATTGCATTTATATTCCGCTAACTCTTAAATTCACTTTATGCCCAATCACCTCAAAACCCTCTGGACAGTTTCAGTTTCTGTCAGATCCTTTGCACTATTCCATGATGAACAGAGGGAACATTAATTCAAATCCAAAGATCTGACCACACCATCATAGTCAAAGTGCTTTCATTCTCAAAACTAGTTTGATTCGGAAGTGTTACCAACTCCCACCATCATCATTGTGCTGGCATCATCAGGTCCCAACTACATCTGGCCCAAGCTTGAGTTCAATTTGGTTTAGAATTGGAACAAAGCAAAGCTTTGAATATTGATGAGACTTGCTTTGATGTAGTGCTGGAACATCTCCAAAGTGTATTCACACAACTAAGTGCAACGACAATAGTTGTACAGGCAGATAAGACAATCATTCTACACTCGCAGCATCTCGCAAATGGCAATGAGAAAAATGACCCGTTAATCCCTTTCTTTTTATAGCTGCTGTTCCTCGAGGGAGGAATGTTGGCCAGGAGACCAGGCCAAAAACCTTCTCTTCTGCACATCATGCCAACCTTTATGTCCATTAGGACCCCAACGGGCAGACAGCACCTTCATATAACGTCCGATTCCAAAACACGGCAGCACTACCCCTATGGACAAGAATATGAAACACTCTTTAGCATATTTATCAAAGATTTAGGTTGATAGGAACAAGGCCTAGTTGTATGGATTGAACCACTTGCAGGTTGAGGCTGCTGAGTTCTTCGGACGTTGGCTGCTAAAAATGGAAAGCATTAACTTCTGTCAGAGTGCAGTGTGCAGAATATGGCTAGGATTCAGGAAACTAACAGTACCCAAATTGATAATGTACCATTAATAAATTTGCAAAGGCAAAAATCCCTCTTTTTAACTCTTGAAGCACCAGTTATATATATATATATAACATGCAGATGTGATCCAGTAAAGGTTCCACTTTGGTGGGGAAGTGGACTGGTGTGACATAACCAGCCCCCACAGCAAGAAGTCAGTTAGGTTTTATCACCCACCCATGGAAGGGCTTATATTGTGTGTGCAAAACCCACACAAGATCATTCTTTATACCAGTTAATAAATCAGCCCACACCCTATTAGAAAAACACAGGCACGCAAGAGATTTCACCCACCTAGTGTCAAAAACAGCAAAGGAGACGGATGCTGAATTTCAAAGAATGCTTCCACACTTTCCAACTTTCTCGTTGTTTAAAAATGACTTCAAGCTTTTTCCCTGTTCACTTCCGTACAATTAATTTAACTCCTTTCAAAACTTTGAACTCGGGGCATTTAAAATCCATCAAGTGATTAGTCAACGATGAGAATGACACCATGGATATGGCAGAACAGAAAACGGAATAAGTGTTGAAGTTGGCTTTTTGCTGATTAGGGATGGAGGGTTAAATATATTGGAATTTCCTATGTCGAAGGAAAGGTGCACTGAGAGATGGAAATAGGGCGACGGAGCAGGGGTAGGCCGTTTGGCCCTTCCAGCCTCCCCCACCGTTCCAATAAGATCAAGACCGATTCAGTTGGGTTCTCAATTCCTTGCTGCCCCTCATAACTCTTGAATTGGAACTGGAGGGGTTGACACAATGAAGGAGGGGGGAGGGGTAAATAGATTGAATGGAGGGCCAGGCAAAACTGGAGGTGAACTGAACGATGATGACTAGAAAAGTGATAAGGGCTTCTTTCTCAACCAAAGCTGCAGTATCGTGGGATCGGTTGGTAAATTGAATTCCTCAGCACATTTGCCCGTCTGCTCTGAAGTGGTATTAATGGGTTGTCACAGAGGCACAATTGCAGCATGCCCTGAGGCAAAGGTTCTACAAGTCCATCACATAGCGGACCCTGGACAGGGCCTGCTTTGTCAGTTATAATTCCACAAAGACAGATGATCCGAAGAGTGGACAAGGGGCAGGTCCGCAGTAGAGGAAGGAGTTTCCAATGATTTGTAGTCTGGGTGTCTGGATCCAGCCTCCTGAAGTCAGTCTGACCAGAATTGAGCCTCAAGAAGTATCATTTGACGAGAGGCCATTTCGAAAATTGCTGCTCACAACCTACAGGTGAGCTACAGTCCGTTAAAGTTGATAAGAGTACTGTGGCATGAACATGAGCTGCTCATGGACTTCCAGTTATCCATAATCTTCAACCATAAAACCCATTAGTCAGTGAGTGTACTGAAGATAAAGGCAGATCTAAGCAATGGTGTCCCTGGAGATCACTTCCTCAAGTCGAACAATAAGGTCTGTACAAGTGCAGGAGACCCAAATAACAGAGATTTTGCCATATGCAAAAAAAAGTTGTCCATCTTTTATCATTTGCATTGAAATAGCATCAGATCTCGTCACAGTTTCTCGATTAAGCAGATTTAGCAAAAGAAGTGGATTCCAAATCAAATGTAAAACAAGAAACAAAAATGGATCCTATCGTTGCTAATAGTTACCCCAGCATACCATGTTCTGGGCAGGGACTTGCGATCAATGCTACCAACGATGAAGACACCAAAGATGAATTTGATTGGTTGGCATTGCCTCTGATAGGAACTCCCTCTGTTGCCTTGTTCACAGCCATGGTTTTTGGTTTTGTTAGGCCTTCTGAAGGTCTGGTGACAGAGAGGCTGGAGTCGACGAGCCATCCACACTTGACAATGGAATCTGCATGTGACTGTTGGCGATATTAGGGAACTGCGAGAAAAGAAAACAGTTTTATTTTCAACTGATGCATGCTTTACCGCAACCATTTTCTTAACTTTTCATCTTCAACTTACATTTATACAGCCACCCTGAACACACAGAACATTACTTCACAGGAACATCTGTGACACTGGATCAAATGATACGGAAACCATTTATATAAATGGATATTCCACAAATTAAAAGGTGGCAGATGGCATACTTGCCTTCATCGGCCAGGCATTGAGTTTAAAAATTGGCAAGTCATGTTGAAGCTTTTTGGAATATAGTGTTCAATTCTGGTCGCCACACTACCAGAAGGATACGGAGGCTTTGGAGAGGGTACAGAAAAGATTTATCAGGATGTTGCCTGGTATGGAGGGTATTAGCTATGAGGAGAGGTTGGAGAAAATTGGTTTGTTCTCACTGGAATGAAGGAGGTTGAGGGGAGACCTGAAAGAAGTCTACAAGATTATGAGGGGCATGGACAGAGTGGATAGTCAGAAGCTTTTTCCTGGGGTGGAAGAGTCAATTACTAGGGGGCATAGGTTTAAGGTGCGAGGGGCGAGGTTTAAAGGAGATGTACAAGGCAGGTTTCTCACACAGAGGGTGATGAGTGCCTGGAACTTGCTGCCGGGGGAGGTAGTGGAAGCACCGCTGCCTCACAGGGACCCGGGTTCGATTCCTGGCTTAGGTCACTGTCTGTGTGGAGTCTGCATATTCTCCCCTTGTCTGTGTGGGTTTGCTGCAGGCTCTCGGGTTTCCTCCCACAGTCCAAAGATGTGTGGCCATGCTAAATTAACCCTGGTGTCAGGGAGATTAGCAGGGTAAATATATGGGGTTACAGAGATAGGGTGGGATATCAGTGCAAGCTTGATGGACCGAATGTTCTCCTTCTGTACTGTAGGGATTCTATGAATCCAATTTGAAATTAGTGATGTATCCATCAACCCAATTGCATGTGTATCTTGAATTTTGCTCCTCATTTCATTAATTGCCTTGGTTGGGGGGGGGTGGGTGGGTGGGTTAAGATTCTCTTGTTATCGCCTATCATAGAATCCCTACAGTGCAGAAGGAGGCCATTCACCCTATTGAGCCTGCACTGATCACAATCCCACCCAGGTCCTATCACCATCACCCCACGTATTTACCCTGCACTACGGGGCAAATCAGCCTAACCCGAGCATCTTTGGACTGTGGGAGGAAACCGGAGCACCCGGAGGAAACCCACGCAGACACGGGGAGAAGGGACAGACTCTGCAAAGTAAGAAATCTCCAAGAGCAAGTTAAATTCCAACAGATTTATTTGGTAGCACAAGCCACAAGCTTGTTTGTTCTCCATGGTCGCTTGTGGCTCGTGCTACCAAATAAACCTGTTGGACTTTAAGCTGGTGTTGTGAGACTTCTTACTGTGTTTACCCCAGTCCAACATCGGCATCTCCACATCATGACTGTGCACAGGCAGTGACTCAAGGCTGGAACTGAACCCAGGTCTCTAGCGCTGTGTGGTAGTGGTGCTCATCACTGTGTCACTGCCGCTATATATATATATCCAGAGGCTCTTTCCAAAGCGTCCAAATCTTTCACAATGAAAACATTGTGCTGTGCTTGTAGAACGCTGTTTATGGGGTTTTTCCAGCACCACAGCACTGACATGGTTTGATGCCACCTTGAACTTTTGTTCCATGAAGTGTCTTTGTCCCTGGGGTGTCTGTGACATTCCCTTTTGTTTTAGTTGTACTATCAGTGGGGTTGTCTTCCCCTGGGTAAGTCTTACTTGTGACTAATATATAAACTTTTAACTTTGCTATCACATCAGCTGCAATTACCCTAATAGCACATAGTAATGTAGAGATATGTTCAGTCTCTGCTTTGTGGGTGGATCTGACGGCAATTCTGAATCTTAAAAATCTCGTCCTCCACAATGACCAATTCTGTGTGGGTGATTTTCTGCTCCCACACCACGCGCCCCCCCCAACATGGCAGTAGGGTGGGAGGGAGGACCCGTCATTTGTTGGCACCGGGATCTTCTGCCCAAGGGAAGGGCAGGAAGGCCTCTCCTTCTCTGTTTGATCTGTTCTTTCCATCTGACCAAGTCAGGCTGCCAAGGAATCCTTCTCCGTTTTAAGCTCTGAGGAGGTTTGTCTTGATTTGTTGTCCTTGTTTTGCAGTAATGGAGCTTTCCCTGCACTGACCAGCCTTCCCCAGCAGATACTTAACCCCTTTTTGGTAACCGTTCCAAAACTCTGCAGAATTTCTCGAAATAATCCCTGATCGCCATTTTCCTTCCATTGGGAATCGTGTCTCAGAAGCTGATTTCTGTTGGCCAATTATTACCATACGGTCTCCGCACACTGCCTTTGGAGCCACACTGTGGAATGAATCAAAACTCACACTCGCTAAAAATTAAATTTGCCCAGTACGTCCATCTTTCTGCATCATTCATCTGAAGATTCTGATTCCTTTTCAAAATTTTGCTCAATCCTCCTCAATCTCACTTGGCTCTTCACTTTGCTGCTGGGTCAGGGTTTGCCATGTGCTATGATGTCACTCTCAGCAAGCTGAACTGTTGATATTTTCCTACCCATTCTCTGACTCCATGGCCACAATTCTCCCTTCCCACTGCATTAATTGCGCGATGGTCGATGCATGGGATTCACGCATACGTCCCACCATGATAGCGTCTCCCAGCGTCAGATTTCGGGCGGTGTCTGTTCCGCGTTGGAAATCGGCACAGATGTGATTTAATAAACACTTCCCTCTAGTTTAAATTTGATTAACGGGCCCAGGACTGAAGTCTCTGGGGAACTGGTGGGAGACCCTGCTGGAGTGGAAGGGGGTTAATCGGGGCCCTCCAGCTGGTTGGGCAGTGGGGGGGATGGTGCCTACTGGCATGGGCACCCTGGTAGTGCCACCTATGTCCCAGCAACTGCCCAAGGGGCAAAGTGCCAATGCCCAGGGGACACAACCCAGGAAATTCTTGTCTGAACTCCCACTGAAAAAATACATCGCTAATTACTCCAGTGTTCACACGAATTTGACACTTAGAATTTTTTTGGCAGAATTCCACCCCATATCGTTTATGGAACGCTTTTGGAGATTTACCAAAGTCTTCAGTATTTTTTGTAGCACCTTTATTCAGGACAGATTTACAAAGTTTTTGGAAGTTGCCTTCCCTGCCACCATGTTGTATGTTGGTTATGACAGGCTAGAGATTGGCTGTAGAGACACTGAAAAGACGGGACAAAAACCCGTTTATTGGATAAACAAAACCATCCACAGATATACAATGTTATTCAGTCTGAGACAAGAACTTTCTCCCTCTAGACTCCCAGTCACCTGATTCTCTCTCTCTTGCATCATCACACACATGGTACTGTTCCTCCAGACCTATGCATTAGCCCTTTCAATACAAACACCTGAATACTACAGATCCCATAACCAATACTTACTTGAAATAAAGTGCTGGTTCCAGGCATTCGGGCAGGACTAAGCGAGGCCACAGGGCTAAGGGTGCTCCAGAAGTGGATGCTGGAGAGTAATGGACTTGGAGTCAGTAAGAACGGAGTCTGAAACAGAAAAAAAATCCCAAAAGATTGGAATTGGAACTAACTACAGAAAAAAGATCAAATTCACTGATCTAGCACTCTATGGATTGTGTCAGAAAGTACTCTTCATACAAAGGAAGTCTGGAAATCTTTCTGTCTCAAAGACCTGAACTTGTTCATGGGGGGAGGAGAGGGTGCAACTGAAAATCCTATCTCAGTTCCACTTACCTGCCTGCTCCCCATAACCCTTAATTCCCTCATCGATCACCTTGACCATCAGATTGTCTCTCACTCCTCATTTTTCCAGGGAGAACAATCCCAGTTTATCCAATTTCTCCTCATAGCTAATACCCTCCAATATCATGCAACATCCTGGTAAACCTTTTCTGTATTCTCTCCAAAGTCTCCAACATCCTTCTGGCAGTGTGGTGACCAGAATTGGAGACATTATTCCAAATGTGGCCTAACCAATGTTTTATATAACTGTAACATAATTTGCCAACTTTTATACTCGATGTCCCATCCAACGAAGGCAAGCATGCCGTATGCATTCTTCACAAATCGGTAAGATCAACTCTCGATATTCTATACACCAATGGATACAGGCCTATCCAATCCAACCTTTCATGGCAAAATAACACCCCTTCCCACAAAACCAGGTTTTAGTTGAGTGGATCTTCTCTGACCTGCTTCTAACATACATTCACATCCTTTCTTAAATTGGGACACTGAAACTATATACAGTACTCTAGATGTGGTCTCGCCAATGCCCTGTATAACTGTAGCAAAACATCCCTACTTCTGTTTTCCATTCCCCTGGCAATAATCAGCAATATTCCATTTGCCTTCCTAATCATTGCTGCTAATCTCTTGTGATTCATGTACCAGAATACCCAGATCCCTCTGTACCTCAGAGTTCTGCAATCTCTCCCCATTTAAATAATTTGCTGCCTTCTACTCCTCCTGCCAAATACATTTCCCCCATGCACCATGAGCTCTTATCTTGTGTCACAACCTTTGATGTGGCACCTTGTCAAATGCCTTCCGAGATTCTAAGTACAGCATATCTACAGGTTCCCCTTTAACTAAGTTGCTTGCCACCCCCTCAAGTTGGTCAACGTGATTTCCTTTTTCGCAAAACCATGTTGACTCTCCCTGATTTTCATTGAGATTTTGTAAGTGACCAGCTATAATCTCCTTAATGATAGATTCCAGTAATTTCCTTATGACATATGTTAGGTTACTGGCCAATCGTTTCCTGCTTTCTCTCTCCTTACTTTCTTCAGGAGACACATTTGCTATTGTCCTATCTGCTAGGAGCTTTCCATTATCTGCGGAACGTTGGAAAATTTAGCTGTCAGTTCGTTAGTTGCTATGGAAGATGCCTTTAGTGACTTGCTACAGTGCATCTTGCAGATGGTACACACTGCTGCCACTCTGCTTCAATGGTTGAGAAAGTGAATATTGAAGGTTGTGCAAGGAATAGGAATCTAGTGGGCTGCTTTTTCCTGGATGGTGTCAACCTTCTTGAGTGTTGTTGGAGCTGCACCCATCCAGACAAGTGGTGAGAATTCCATCACACTTCTGACTTGTGTCTTGTAGATGGTGGACAGGTTTTAGGGAATCAGGAGTTTTACTTACAATTTAAAGTTTAGCATTTGTACCCCTTTAAAATGAAGGCATTTTGCTGATTTGGTTTTTACTGTTGAGCTGGTTTTTGTAGAGAGTTCCTCATAGCCGGAGTATTAGAACAGTGGGTAACAATTTCAGAGTTAGGGGTTGATAATTTAGAACTGAGAGGAGGAGAACTCTTTTCACTCAAAGGTTTGTGAAACTTTGCCATCCTCTACTCCAAAAGGCTACATTCAGTCATTGAGTTGATTCAGGACAGAGATTGGTAATATTTTGGGGTTAAGGGATATGGAGACAGTGCAGGAAAGTTGAGTTGATGTATGGAACCAGTTACGAGCACAGTGGTCAGCGCTGCTGCCTCACAGCATCAGGGACCCAGGTTCGATTCTTGGCTTGGGGTTTCAGTCTATGTGGAATCTGCACGTTCTCCCCGGGTCTGCGTGGGTTTCCTGCAGGTGCTCCAGTTTCCTCCCAGAGTCCGAAAGATGTGTGAGTTAGGTGGATTGGCCATGCTAAATTGTTCATTAGTGTCAGGGGAATTGGCAGGGTAAATATATAGGGTTACAGGGATAGGGCTTGGGTGGGATTGTAGTCGGTGCAGGCTTGATGGGCTGAATGGCCTCCTTCTGCACTGTAGAGATTCTGTGGGGTATACTGGATGAAGGATCAGACTCAAGGGGAAGTTTGGCTTACTCCTGCTCCTATTTCCTTTAACAATGCTCTGCTAATTAGGTCTTGGATCTGAAATTCCATTAACCAAACACTGGTCTGAAGAAAGTTCAGGATGGCTGACCTGTGTTAAGTAGGCTGGTGTTAGTGAAGCTGCTGGGAGGGGAGGACTTGGTAAAGCCAGGGGGCTTGGGTCACTGCTGGTAATGACCAATGCCGGAGTCAGTTCCAGTCCCTTGGGCTTCTTTGACCTGCCCTTCTGATGCCTGGTTTCTGAATTGTCCAACGACGGATCTTCCCCATCCGAGGAGAGCTCAGGAGGCCGTGTCAGGTCGTCTGAGGGGCTGGCGGCCAGCTCAGTCTCAATGGCTAAGGTAGCAGGTGGCTCCAAGGGGGAGGCTAAAAGGGGCGAGCCAGGGCTCAAGGGCAGAGGCGTGGAGGGTGAGATAGAGGAGACGGGCGGAGTAGAGGTAAAAGACGCTACGATGTTTGGCACAGACAAGGACTCTTCCATTAACTCCAACTTTGGTGAGGTCACTGCGACTGAGGGCACTATTGCAGGTTCTACCACAGAGACTGGCGGTGGCCTCTTAGGCGGGTTGGTTACGAATTTAATGACGGTCACTGGTTCCTGATGAGGTGGCTTCTTCTTCTTCTCCTCGGGCAGTTTCTCACCAGGGTTCTCGATCTTGATGGACTTGAAGATGTTTGGGTTGGTTTGCAATGAGTTCAAGGTGAAGGACGAGTAGAGCCCCGAGCGGATGTAATCGTTGCGGCTGGAGATCTTGGAGGACGAGGCCGCTTTCTCCTGGCTGTGGTTTTCCTTGTCCTTCAGTGGCCGATTTATTTCAGGTGAGCTGGTTTCTACCCCACTCTCAGCCCTGGTCACCGTGTTGAGGTCCATGTTTAATATCTCCGGGTAGCACACAAATTTATACACAAATTTCTGTCCATTCACCTTTTTAATAATGTTCTGCAGATTAAACAAACAAAAAAGGCAGGATGAATGAAAGAAAGAAATATGCACTCCTAAAATTCTCTCTCACCTTGCCAAGATGCATGCCTGTCCTTTTTGAATTACAGCAGGACTTTGAATATAGTTGAACAATTTACATAGAGGAAAGGCTGGAATTCCCAATAGGGTTTCCACTGCTTTTTGAGTTGGTGGACAGATCCTACCAATGAAGGTCATAACCCCATAAAACTGTGGCCCTAACCCCTCCATGTAACTGAACGTTACTGGGGTTTCAAAGGGTGGATAATGGGGAGAGATAACATAAACTGAACTTGTATTCCATGGAACATAGGGGGAAGGGATGATTTGATTGAGGTCTTTGTAATTTGAAAAGAATTCATAGAATCCTGCAGTGCCATTCGGCCCATCAAGTCTGCACCCACCACAATCCCACCCAGGCCCTATCCTCATAACCCCATGCATTTACCCTAGCTAGCCCCCTGACACTAAAGGGGAATTTGGCATGGCCAATCAACCTAATCCACACATCTTTGGACTGTGGGAGGAAACCGGAGCACCCGGAAGAAACCCACGCAGACATGGGAGAATGTGCAAACTCCGCACTGACAGTGACCCAAGCCAGGAATCAAACCCAGGTCCCTGGCACTGTGAGGCAACAGTGCTAGCCACTGAGGTACCCCAGTGCTGGAAAAGTAAAATTTAGGCACATAGGTGCAAGGAGGAAGCCATTGAACCCCTTGAGCTGGTTGCGCCATTCGCAAACATCATAGCTGATCTGTATCTTAACTCCATCCACCCATCTTGGCTCCATATCCTTTTATACCCTTGGTTAACAAAAAAACCTGTTGGTCACAGATTTAATTGAGTTGGCACTCGTTACTTTTCATGGGCTAAGTGATCTGACATTTCTGTCATGTTGTTACAATGATAGAGGCACCAATCCCTCATTAGGAATTGTATAAACATTTTGTGGTTCCATTTATTTACACTAGGTACATCAGAACATTTATATAAAGGTAGAAAACTTAACAATATCAGAGCTGTGCGTGTGTGCTCTGCTCATGGGCAAAAGTGAAACCAAAACTGGATTGAATGATACACTTCCTTTCAATTTGCTGTACCGTAAAGACATTTGACAACAACTCCTACCATTCTACCCTCATTTGCAAAAATAAATATTGCCTAACTTCTTTCCTGAATGAAAACAGAAAGTGCCGGAAATGTTCAGTAGGTCAGGCAGCATCTGTGGAGGGGGTTAATGTTTCAAACTCAATGTGACTCTTCTTCCAAAGAAGAACTGCTTCTGAGAATAGTTCTTCTCAAGAAGGGTCATATTCAGCTAAAAATGTTAACTCACAGAGGCTGAGCTTTTCCAGCACTGGGTTGGTGGCACGGTGGCACTGTGGTTAGCACTGCTGCTTCACAGCGCCAGGGACCCGGGTTCAATTCCCGGCTTAGGTCACTGTCTGTGCAGAGTTTGCACATTCTCCCCGTGTTTGTGTGGGTCTCCTCTGGTTGCTCCAGTTTCCTCCCATAGTCAGAGAGACGTGCTGATTAGGTGCATTGACCATGCTGAATTCTCTCTCAGTATACCTGAACAGGGGCCAAAGTATGGCAACTAGGGGATTTTCACAGTAACTCCGTTGAACTGTTAATGTAAGTCTACATGTGACACTAAATATAGACTTTTTATTTCAGATTTCCAACATCCACTGCTAATTTGCTTTTATTCTCTCTCTCTCAAGTGGTTGGTCTTTGATTTTAAGGCTATCTTCCATTGTCGAAGAAAGTTTATCTCTCTCTACCTCATCAATTCCTTTCAAATTACAAAACCTGAATCAAATCATTCCTTCCCTCCATGTTCCATGGAATACAAATCCAGTTTATGTTATCTCTTCCCATAATCCACCTCTTGAAACCCTGGTAAGGTTCAGTTACATGGACGGATCAAGGCCACGATTTCATGGGATCATGACCCTCATTGGTAGGATCTATCCACAAACTTAAAAACCAGTGGCAACCCTGCCATGCCTGTTTCTGGGAAGCCCAGTGGGATTAAGACCTAGTTAGTCACTGACTTTCCTATTATCAGGCTTCCTGCCTCCTATGTGGAAAAATTACTCCCAGGAAGCCTGGTGCAGGACAGATGTCTTGCTTCTGAGAGACACCAGCCAATCAACAGCCATCAGCTCTCTAGTGTCACCAGGGACGGTGGCCACTGCTGGTACTGCAGTTCGACGAGGCAGAGGCCCAGATACAAAGTCTCAGTTACAAGGTGAGTGGGGTGGGATCGCAGGGGGCCAGACGGAGAGACCCAGCACTGTGATGAGAGGGTCTTAGCCCACGTCCCTCCATGCCCGCTGCTGTGCGTCTGTCAGGCACAGACTGACATAGAAAGATCCTCCACCAGGTCTTACCCCCACCTGCCAGGGCATCGCCAGAAAGCTGTGGGTGCTCAGTCGTTAAATATATTCCAGACTGAGATCAGTAATATTTTGGACAGTTAAGGGAGTTAAAGGATAGGGACAGTGGGCAGGAAATGTAGTTGAAGATCAGCCATATTGAATGTAGAGAGAGTTCAAGGGACTGAATGGTCTACTCCTGTTCCAATTTTATTGAACATGGTTATAAAAAGGATGGCCTTCTTTGTCTCAGACAGTGCAACACAAACAGCTAGTTTAAATAATACCCCGTACCTTGTCGTAATAATATCGGAGTGCTCTACTCAGCTTATCATAATTCATGTTGGGTTTGTTTTTGCGAAATCCCCACAGTTTGGCCACATCCTCTGCCTTGAGCAGCTTGAACTCGCCGTCATTCGACGTCCAACAGATCAGGTGGTCGTTCTTGGGTTCCAGAAGAAGTTGCAGCAGGAACTGCCAGAGGGTGATGGTGCTGTCCATGCCTAGCACTGCCACCTGTGGAACAGGCAGGAGAGCTGGTTAAAGAGAAAGCTCTGACTACAATCGTTATGTCCCCTTAACATAGACCTCCCCCAGTGTTCAGGACATAGAAACATAGAAGATAGGAGCAGGAGGAGGACATTTGGCCCTTTGAGCCTGTTCTGCCATTCATCGCGATCATGGCTGATCATCCAACTCAATAGCCTAATCCTGCTTTCTCTCCATAACCTTTGATCCCATTTGCCCCAAGTGCTATATCCAGCCACCTCTTGAATACATTTATGTTTTTGGCATCAACTACTTCCTGTGATGATGAATTCCACAGGCTCATCACTCTTTGGGTGAATGAATGCCTCCTCATCTTTGTCCTAAATGGTCTAGCCCGAATCCTGTGACCCTTGCTTCTGGATTCCCCCACCGTCAGGAACATCCTCTCTGCATCTACCCTGTCTACATAAGAACATAAGAACATAAGAAATAGGAGCAGGAGTAGGCCATCTAGCCCTTCGAGCCTGCCCCGCCATTCAATAAGATCATGGCTGATCTGTTGTGGCTCAGTTCCACTTTCCCGCCCTCTCCCCATAACCCTTAATCCCCTCTCTTATCAAAAACCCATCAACCCGCTTCTTAAAAATATTTAGCGAGGCAGCCTCCACCACTTCAACGGGCAGAGAATTCCAGAGATTCACCACCCTTTGAGTGAAGAAGTTCCTCCTCAACTCCGTTCTAAACCGCCTCCCCTTTATCTTGAGGCTGTGCCCCCTAGTCCTACTGTCTTTTTTGAGCGGGAAGAGTCTCTCCACCTCTATCCTATCCATCCCATTCATCATCTTATACGTCTCAATGAGATCTCCCCTCATTCTTCTAAACTCTAATGAGTACAAGCCTAGTTTATTCAGCCTCTCCTCATAGCTCAATCCCCTCAACTCCGGTATCAGCCTAGTAAACCTCCTCTGCACTCCCTCCAGGGCCAAAATATCCTTGCGCAGGTGCGGCGCCCAAAACTGCACACAGTACTCCAGCTGCGGCCTCACCAATGCCCTATACAGCTGCAGCAAGACCTCCCTACTTTTATATTCAATCCCCCTCGCTATGAAGGCTATGTCTAGTCCTGTTAGAATTTTATAAGAGTCTATGAGATCCCCCCTCATTCCTCTGAACTCCAGCAAAAATAATCCTAACCTAGTCAGTGTCCCCTCATACATCAGTCCTGCTATCCTTGAAATCAGCCTGGTAAAACTTTTGCCGCACTCTCTCAAGAGAAACAAGATCCTTCCTCAGAAAAGGAGACCAAAACTGCACACAACACTCTAGGTGTGGCCTCACCAAGGCCCTGTATCGTTGCAACAACACATCCCTGCTCCTGTACTCGAAACCTCTCCCAATGAAGGCCAACATGTCATTTGCCTTCTTTACCGCCTGCTGCATCTACATACTTACCTTCAGCGACTGATGCACAAGGACACCCAGGTCTTACTGCACACTCCCAATTTACAGCCATTCAGGTAGTAATCTGCCTTCCTGTTTATGTTTCCAAACTGAATAACCTCACACTCATCCAAATTACACTGCATCTACCAGCGAAGAAGCAACAACTGTATTTTGCACAGCAGTTTTAACAAGAGACGTTTGGCCAATACTGGAGAGGAAAGTGGGCAGTAATTATCAGTAATTAGAGTAACATTTTCACAGTTACATCTTCAGGTACATTTATCAGTCCCCAGCCAGGACAGTTACCAACATGGCCTTTGGGATTTGTGCATCTTCAGCCCAATGTGGAAATCTGCAGCCAGCAAACCTTCCCAAGGGTAAAATAAAGATATCGGCTGAAATTCTCCAGCTGTTCACACTGACGAGATTCTCCGACCCTGGCAGCAGCGCACCCCTATCCACAGGTTTCCCGGGTAACATTAATGGAAATTCCCATTGACAGTGGGGGGAAACAGAGAATCCCGCCACAAGTAAACTGTGCGCTACCACCCCGCTGGCAAGAAATACACAGCTGGGAGGCCAGAGAATCTCACTCATCGTACTTACATTTTCACAATCTCAGGGCACCGCAAAGCATCCACAGTCAGTACAGTACATTTGAAGTCATAATGTAAGAACCACATCAGCTAATCTATGCACATTAATAAGATATTGACCAGATTTTTTTTTATCCTTTGCTGATTCAGGGATTAATATCGGTAAGCATACTAAAGTTAAAAGTTTATTTGTTAATCACAAGTAGGTCTACATTCACACTGCAACAAAGTTACTGTGAAAATCACTGGCACCTGTTCAGGACAATTTAGCATGGCCAATTCACCTATCTGCACATCTTTGGGGTGTGGGAGGAAACCGGAGCACCCAGAGGAAACCCACGCAGACACAGGGAGAACATGCAAACTCCACACAGACAATGACACAAGCCGGGAATTGAACCGGGGCCTCTGGCACTGTGAGGCAGCAGTGCTAACCACTGGGCCACCGTGGACCCCCAGCGGGAACTAGGGCGAAAACTCCCCTGTCCTTCTCCACAGGAGCTTTCATATTGTTATGACGCAGGGACTGGGCCCCTTTTGAGAAGCCATGTCTAATCCCCCAAAGAGGAATACCTCACTTCACAATTCGTTACAAGTGTTTGGGAAGGTGTGCGAACTATTCTTCATTCACATTCAGATGTTCATTAACAGAAAGATCGGACACTCGCTTTAAGTGAACAATTAACAAATTATTTACTTAATCAACAGGGAACGAACTAAACAAATAACATAATGATTAAAGTAACGTTTTACTGGAACGCTGTTCAAATAAATATAAGGACCATTTAATACCCAAAATAACCCACAAATATAGTCACTCCCAATGAAATATACAACCAAGTGTCTTGGCTTTGGAAAAACCTTTGGAATTCTTCATCAATTCGCTATCTGTAAGCTCTTTCTGGCATTAATGCCATAATGTGGAGATGCCAGCATTGGACTGGGGTGGGCACAGTAAGAAGTCTAGCAACACCAGGTTAAAGTCCAACGGGTTTATTTGGTAGCACGAACTTTTGGAGCACTGCCCCTTCACTCACCTGATGAAGAGGCAGCGTTTCGAAAGCTTATGCTACCAATAAACTTGTTGGACTTTAACCTGGCATTGTGAGACTTGTTACTGTCCATTAAATTCTGCTTCATAGGGTATGTAGGTTAGGGGGATTAGCCAGATAAATGCATGGAGTTATGAGGATAGGGCCACAGGTGGGCCTGGGTAAGATGCTCTGTCGGTGAGTCAGTGCAGATTCAATGGGCCGAATGTCCTCCTTCTGTGTGCTCCTGTATACTCATACAGATCACTGAGCAAGTCAGATCCTCCTGTTCAAAGCAAAAGCAAAAGGGGTAAATGCTGCAACATTAGGCAGCGCAGGAAGTATCTGGTGTAAAATGAAAGATAGGTGAATGAGCCAGGAGGAATTCAGAGAAATAGAATGAGCAGAGGAAGAAAAGGAGAGACTGCTTGTGGCAGAGGCAAAGAGAAAAAAAAAGCAATGGAAAAAAGATCAGAGCAATGGAGCTGGGAGATACACAGGAGAGTGAGAGAGAAAGAGACAGAGGCAGAGAGGTAGGGAAGTAAACATTGAAACATTGAAAATAGGAACAGACAATAGCCTCGGCAAAGCAGCCAGCATAATTAAGGAACCCACGCACCCCAGACATTCTCTCTTCCACCTTCTTCCATTGGGAAAAAGATACAAAAATCTGAGGTCATGTACCAACCGACTCAAGAACAGCTTCTTCCCTGCTGCTGTCAGAGTTTTGAATGAACCTGCCTCACATTAAATTGATCTTTCTCTACACCCCAGCTATGACTGTAACACTGCATTCTGCACTCTCTCCTTTCCTTCTCTATGAACAACATGCTTTGTCTGTATGGCGCGCAAGAAACAATACTTTTCAATGTGATAATAATAAATCAAACCAAATCAAGGACGAGGCCATTTGGCCCTTCACGTCAGTTCTGCCATTCGTTCTAATTATGTCTGATCATCAACTCAATAGCCTGATTCCGCATTCTCCCCACCTCCACACAAATATCCTTCGATCTCTTTCACCCCGAGAGCTATACCTATCTCCTTTTCGGAAGCACACAATGCTTTGGCCTCTGCTGCTTTCTGTGGCAGTGAATTCCATAGTCTTAACCACTCTCTGGCCGGAATTTTAGCGTCCCACCCACCACAGGAATCAGAGAAAACAAGCGCAGAGCACGGATAGACCCACTGACCTCAGGCGGGACTTAACGGTTTCAGGATGAGCAAGGCTGTAAAATCCCACCCTCCTCAACTCAGTCCCAAAAGATTTACTCTGTATCCTCAGATGGTGACCCCTTGGTTATGCCATCATCACTCCTACCCCCACCATGAAGAAGAGAAACAGGGAGCACGACAAAGGGACAGAGGAACAAATAAACAGAAAGTGCCATGGAATTAAAGAATCCCGACAGTGCAGAAGGGGGCCATTCAGCCCATCGAGTCTGCACTGATTCACCGACAGAGAATCTTACCCAGGCCCACCCCCTGCCCTTTCCCCTAACCCGACACATTTATCCAGCTAATTCCCCTGTCCTACACATTAGAGGAGGCGATAGCTGAATGGAATTATTGCTGGACTATTAATCCAGAAACTCAGCTAATATTCTGGGAACCTGGGTTCGAATCTTGCCATGGCAGATGGTGGAACCTGAATTCAACAAAAAATATCTGGAATTAGGAATCTATTGATGACCATGAAACCATTGGTCGATTGTTGGAAAAAATCCATCTGGTTCATTAATGTCCTTCAGAGAAGGAAATCTGCAGTCCTTACCCTGTCTGGCCTACATGTGACTTCAGAGCTGCAGCAATGTGGTTGACTCTCAACTGCCCTCCAAGGACAACTAGGGATGGGCAATAAATGGCCAGCCAGTGACGCCCATGTCTCACAAATGAATTTAAAAAAACATCCTCGGACACTAAGGGGCAACTTAGCATGGCCAATCAACCTGACTCGCACACCTTTGGACTGGAAAGGGTAAATGGAAAGAGAGAGCACGGAGGGGGCACTAATTATGGAGCCAAAAGCAAATTTAAAAAAACATTGCTTGTTGGAAATCTCAACCTGAAATATAAAAGGTTGGCACAGTGGTTAGCACGGCTGTCTCACAGCTCCAGGGACCTGGGTTTGTTTTCCGGCTTGGGGTCACAGTCTGTGTGGAGTTCTCCCCGTGTCTGCATGGGTTTCCTCCGGGTGCTCCAGTTTCCTCTCACATTCCAAAAGACATGCTGGTTAGGTGTGTTGACCATGCTAAATTTTCCCTCAGTGTACCCAAACAGATGCTGGAGTGTGCTGACTAGCGGATTTTCACAGTAACTTCATTGCAGTGTTAATGTAAGCCTAATAAATAATTTCTTCCTCTGGACATTAATGAACCAGATGGATTTTTCCGACAATCAACAATGGTTTCATGGTCATCAGTAGATTCCTAATTCCAGATATTTTTTGTTGAATTCAAGTTCCACTATCTGCCATGGCAAGATTCGAACACTAATAAATAAAGCGAAATCAACTGGAATAAAGATCCCAGCATGAGGACATAGAACATAGAACGGTACATCACAGTACAGGCCCTTCGGCCCTTGACGTTGTGCCGAGGTTTGTCCGAAACTAAGGTCAAGCTATCCCACTCCCTATCATTCTGATGTGCTCCATGTGCCTATCCAATAATGGCTTGAAAGCTCCTAAAGTGTCCGGACATGGAAAGACCAAGTTGACATGTCACGTGGGACCTTTCGATAGATGCTGTTTCTATTTAGATTGCATTTCTGTGTGCTGCACATAGGGGGAGCCCTTCATGCACCGATGCTTGATGCATTGCAATGACAGTGTTGCACCTCCTGCATCTTAAACATTTGCCTGAAGATGTAGGCCAGGGTAATAAATCCCTGACAGAGTGAAAGGCAGACATGCCAATGAGAAAGTAATGGCAGTGCCAGCAACAATAACTGGTTCCCCCCTTGCTGCTAAATCCAGATCCAGGTGTCAGCTATATTTCATCATGGAATCAGCCCGATCTGCCAAGGAATTGTGTGCCTGTTACCTCATTCAAACGTTCCTTGTTCCAATTAGTTGAGCACAATTTATTACCTCCTTAAACAAGATATTGGAATCTTCACCTCATGTGGGGCTGGAGGCCGGGACTTGGGGGGAATGATTCCCCTTAGCCACCGACCGGGCTGCAGTCAGGCACCTCACCTGCCCTGGATTCACTCCGGAATCGGGATGGGCGAGGCTCGCAGGACGGAATTCTCCGTTGGCCATGGGCGGGATCTTACGAGCCGTGCCCGAGCGAAGTCGCAAACTCCCGGCCGAACTCGGAATCCATTGATGGCTCCCCAACTCACCACCCAAAACATTTCAAACTTAAACCCTGCCAGGCAGAGCAAGAAACCTTTGTGCCAGATGGTTTCTCCAGAGCTTTTAAATTCACTGCTTTTTAAAACAATTCACCAAAGCGCGTTGGCCGGCAGGGCAGGGAGTTGGTAGTGTTTGGTTTACTGTAGGATGCTGCAATGCTATCGTTCAGTCTCCGGATGACATTCAGTGTGAGTTGACAGAATCATGGAACGACGTGGTGCTGAGGAGGCCATTCAGTCCTCCTGGGACCATGTGACAAGGGGTTCCCTACCTCCCCAAATGACTCCACAAAATTTAGATCTGACCCTATCTGGCCTAATCTCCGCTCTTTGTGTCTCTCACACCAGTTGACTTAAGTGAAGGCAGCTGCCTCTGCAAAACACAGGGGCACAAAACATAACCTGCCTCAATGCTAACCCCTGCAAAAACGGTAGGTGCCGTGTACGGGGTGGGCTTTCTGTTTTTTGGCCTCTTGTCATTTTTGCAGTGACAGAGAGCCTCCTATGTTGTGTTCGTACAGGCCCTGGTGAGAAAAACACTGGAAAAAGAGTTTAAAGCTTATTTATTGTTGTCACAAGTAGGCTAACATTAACACTGCGATGAAGTTACTATGAAAATCCCCTCGTCGCCTTATTCTGGCACCTGTTTGAGTACACAGAGGGAGAATTTAGCATGGCCAATGCACCTAACCAGCACATCTTTCAGACTGTGGGAGGAAACCAGAGCACGTGGAGGAAACCCACGCAGACACAAGGAGAATGTGCACAAACAGTGACTCACACCGTGAATCGAACCCGGGAACCTGGCTCTCTGAGGCAGCAGTGCTAATCACTCTGCCACCATGCTGCCAAGTATCTATTTCAATCAATTCTGAAATTCTCAAAAGCATTTGAAGTGTTTGAAAGGTAAAATCTGATTCCAAGCTAAGACAGGGAAATCCGTTGATAGACATCACAAACGAGTGAGTTCATTGGCAAATTCCTCGCGAAGTGATTAAGCGGGAATGCTGGGTTGGATTTACATGGCCGTGTCTAATAATAAAATAATCTAGACTCCATTGTGTGACAAATCACAAATCACCCCTGCAGGTGGCCTTTCCATTGAGAATGGCTCAAAGCAGCTATGATTCATGGCTGCATAATCTGGCTTTAATCAAACAGAAAGAACCTGCAATGATCTAGCAACATTCAGGATTGCAGAATATCCCCTAGTGCTTTACAGCCAGTGAAGTGTTTTTTGGAGTGTAGCCATTGTATTGTAGGAAATCTGGCAGTGAATGTAAGCTCCCACAAGCAGTGGTGAGACACTAACTAGATAGTCCATCTCCACTAAAATTGGCTGAAGGCTAAATAATCGTGCAGACACTGGGAAGGACTCCCCTAAAGTTTCTCTTCAAAATAAAGCCAAGGGATATTTTAGTTCCACCATTGAGGGAGGCAATAGCCTAGTGTATTATCACTAGACTATTAACCCAAAAACTGAGCTCATGTTTTGGGTTCCTGGATTCAAATCCCATCACAGCAGACAGCAGAATTCGAATTCAATATAAAATATCTGGAATTAAGAATCTACTGATGACCATGAAACCATTGTCGATTGTCAGAAAAACACATCTGGTTCACTAATGTCCTTTAGGGAAGGAAATAGGCCATCCTTACCTCGTCCGTCCTACATGTGACACATGGGACAATGGTTAGCCTCACAGCGTCAGGGACCCGGGTTCAATTCCGGCCTCAGGTCACTGTCTGTGTGGAGTTTGTACATTCTCCCTGTGTCTGCGTGGGTTTCCTCCTAGTGCTCCGGTTTCCTCCTACAGTCCAAAGATGTGTGGGGTAGGTTGACTGGCCATGCTAAATTTGATCCTAGTGTCAGGGGGATCAGGAAGGTAAATATGTGAGGTAACGGGAATAGGGCCTGGGTGGGATTGTGGTCAGTGCAGACTCAATGGGCCAAATGGCCTCCTTCTGCACTGTAGGGATTCTATGATACTCAGACTCCAGAACTACAGCAATGTGGCTGGATCTCAACTACCCTTGGACAACTAGAGATGGGCAATAAATGCTGGACAGCCAGTGACACCCATGTCCCATGAATGAAGGAAAAAAAGAGACCTTATTTTAACATCGCATTCAAAAGGGTGGCACTTTAAGTAGGGCAGCACTGCCTCAGTACCACACCATGTTTTGTGTCTGTCTCTGGCCGTGAACCCACAATTTCCTGACTGAGAAGATGATCACTGAGCCCTGACTGATATTAAAGGAATCCAAACAAAGCAAGAAGGAGAGATTATAGATCAGATTCTGAACGTGCTCACCAGAATCAGCAGCATTCCGAGAGATTGGAATTCATCGTAAAAGTGAAAGCAATGGCTGATCGAGAAGGTCAAAGGTTATTACAATCACCTCTTTTAGGATGCAATGTCAGCTTGTTAATTAACTGGAAACTAAATAAAAAATCAAACTAAATTGGCAGATGATGAATTTCAAATTCAAATCAAAATCTGGAATTAAAAATCTAATGATCAATAAGAGAGCATTGTTGTAAAAACCCATCTGTCCTTTTGAGAAGGAAATCTGCCATCCTTACCCAGTCTGGCCTACATGTGATTCCAGACCTACAGCAATGTGGTTATCGTTTAATTGCTCTCAGGGATGGGCAATAACAAAGAACAGTACAGCACAGGAACAGGCCCTTCAGCCCTCCAAGACTGTGGTGATCATGATGCCTGCCTAAACTAAAACTGTATGCACTTCCGGAGTCCGTATCTTTCCACTCCTATCCTACTCATCCATTTGTCTAGATGCTCTGCAAATGCCACTGTCGCACCTGCTCCCACCACCTCCCCACGCATTGCGTTCCAGATATTTTCCACCCTTTTTGTAAAAAAACCTGACTCGCATATCTGCTCTAAACTTTTCCCCATCCACCTTAAACCTACGTCCTCTTTTACTTGACTTTTCTACCCTAGCAAAGAGCATCTGACTATCCACTCTGTTCATGCCACTCATAATCTTACAAACCGCCATCAGGTTGCCCCTCAACCTCTGTCGTTCCAATGAGAGTTTATCCAACCTCCCCTCATAGCCAAATGCCGGCCCAGCCAGAAACACTCATATCACATGAATGAATTTTTAAAAAACTATTTAAAGCAAGAATACTGCAACTGTGAGCATGTTATAATTCATAAAGCCTAGAATCATAGCATCCCTACAGCGCAGAAGGACGTCATTCGGACCTGGGAGTCTGCACCGGCCACAGTGCTCCCACCCAGACCTTATTCCCGTAACTCCACATTTTTACCCTGCTAATCCCTACACTAGGGTCAATTTTGCATTCCCGTTCAACCTAACCCACACAACTTTGGAGTGTGGGAGGAAACCAGAGCACCCAGAGGAAATCCATACAGACACGGAGAGAAGGTGCAAACTCCGCACAGATAGTGACCCGAGGCTGGAATCGAATCCAGGTCCCTGGAACTGTGAGGCAGCAATGCTAACCATTGTGCCACCGTGATCCCTCCTGACACTAAGGTCAATTTAGCACGGCCAATCAACCTAACCCGCACGTCTAATGTAATGAATGCTGTCATCACCATTCCGAAACCAGTTACCTAGTCTGATACGCCCATGCTGTACCACGACAGTACAGCACTGTTAGGAGTGGCACTTCTTGAATGAAATAATGAACCAAAGCCGTGTTTGCCCTCTCAGGTGGAGGAAATAAATCCTTTTGGCACTCTTTGGAGGAAGGGCTGGAAGATCCTCCCCAGGGTTCAACAAGCCATCTGTCCTTCAACCAACATCATGAAAGAAAGGCGAGTTAGTCATTATTAGATAGTTGTTTGTGTAAGCCTGCTGTGCACAAGTTGCTGCCACGTTTTCCCACATTACGACACTGTCAGCAATTTAAAAACACTTCACTGGCCGCAAAACACTTCGGAAAGACATGACGCTGTGCTATAGCAGTGAAAATTCTTTGTATTGTTCAGTTTCTGATGGCCATTGTGTTAAACGTGGCATGTTGGCACAACGGTTAGATTCCAGCCTTGGGTAACTGTCAGTGTGGAGTTTGCATATACGGGGATATAGGGCATTGGTGAGGCCACACTTGGAATATTGTGTGCAGTTTTGGTGTCCTTACCAGAGGAAGGATGTCCTTACTATAGAGGGAGTGTAGTGAAGGTTTACCATGCTGATTCCTGGGATGGTAAGTCTATCGTGAGGAGAGACTGGCACAGTGGTTAGCATTACTGCCTCACAGCACCAGGGACCCAGGTTCAATTCCGGCCTCGAGTGACTGTTTGAGCGGAGTTTGTAGATTCTCCTTGTTGTCTGGATGGGATTCCTCCGGGTGCTCCAGTTTCCTCCCACAGTCCAAAGATGTGTGGGGTTCGGTGGATCAGCCATAGTACATTGCCCCTTAGTGCCCCAAGATACTTGGACTAACTGGATGAGTATGTGGTGTTGCTGGGAAAGAGCGGGAGAGGGAGATGGACCTGGGTAAATGCTCTGCAGGAGGGTCGGTGCATACTCGATGGGCCAAATGGTCTCCTTCCGCACTGCAGGGTTTCTAAAATTTTCTAAGAAATAGTGGGCAGAGTTTAACGCCCTTGTAACACAGAGGCGAGGCAGGAAAACACAGCAAGCAGTTCAAAGGTCTGTTGGCTTCGATGGGATTTTGTGGGAGGGGCCGTAATAAAGTACTGGCAAGTTAAACACACTGTGTCCAGGATAATGTTCAGTCTTCACTCTGCCAGATCCTTTTAACTGGGTTGGTTTATGTCAGATGATTCAAAAACCAGGTGTTACACATTAAAAACAACCCCAATTCCTGATTTGCCACTACGTCCCTCCAATCACATTGCCCTTCTCCTTCCAGAGTCTCAAAAAGGTGAAGGATTACCAACATGACAGCTGTGTTGCATGTGCTAATCCAGTCCCTATTTATTAAGTCACAAATTATCCTTTATTTAAAAGTGTAAATAAAGAATAAAGCAGAGCGAGTACAAACAATAGTTAAGGGCTTGGCCAGCACTCAAACATTCCAGTGCCCAAGGGCAAATATCTGGCAACTGGTGGCTACAAGCGTCGCGCTGGTAACTTCGGTGTAAACATGACAAGACTAAATATAGAATGGGTACAAACAGTCAAGCTGTGGCATGCCAGGTGGAGTGCTGTGCCTTTATTCTTTGCAGTGGAACTAAACTCCTGAACTTTTCAGCTAACTTTTCAAATTAGGGGGCACAGTGGCACAGTGGTCAGCACTGCTGCCTCATAGCATCAGGGACCTGGGTTTGATTCCTGGCTTAGGTGACTGTGTTTGTATTTTCTCCCTGTGTCTGCGTAGGTTTCCTCTGGGTGCTCTGGTTTCCTCCCACAGTCCAAAAGACGTGCAGGTTAGGTGCATTGGCCATGCTAAATTCTCCCTCAGTGCACCCAAACAGGCGCCGGAGTGAAGCAACTAGGGGATTTTCACAGCTATTTCATTGCAGTGTTAATGTAAGCCTACTTGTGACACTAATAAATAAAATTTAAAGCATCTGCCACCTACCTAGTTCATTGATATTGTCTTGTCTTCATTATCAACCAACCAACAGGTACAAGCTTCTTAACCACGATTGCCAACACACCAGTCCATGTCATTATTCTCAGGATGTGACAATGGCTGGCAAGGATGGCATTCATTTTCCATCCCTGGTTGCCCTGAGAGAGCGATAGTAAACTTTCTTCTGAAATCACTGTTGGCAGTTGTTACAACTGAGTGGCTTGCCAGAGTAATATCAGAGGGTAGTTACAAATGAACCAGATTGAAGTAGAACTGGAATCACATATAGGTCTGTTCAGCCAAGGACATTAACTTTCTTTCTTTGAAGGAACCAATTGTGTTTTTACAATAATCTAGACAGTTTCATGGTCACTTTATGAATGGCAGCTTTTTATAAAGCAGAAATCAAAATCTTAAATTGAATGTTGAGAATTAAATTCAAGTTTCTGGATTATTATTCCATCTCTCGGGATAAAAAGTCCATACTTCATTGTACAGATTAGATTTAATTTAGAAACATAGAAATATAGAAACTAGAAGCAGGAGTAGGCCATTTGGCCCTTCAAGCCTGCTCTGCCATCCATTTTGATCCTGGCTGATCATCGAATTCAATGTCCTGATCGCTCGCCCCAACCTCCCCGCCCCCTTCCTCCCATATCCCTTGATCTCTTCAGCCCCAAGAGCTATATTTAAGTTCTTCTTGAAAGCAGACAAATGTTTTGGCCTCAACTGTATTCTGTAGTAGCGAATTCCACGCATTCACCACCCTCTGGGTGAAGAAATTTCTCCTCACCTCAGTTCTAACAGGTTTACCCCTTATCCTCAAACTATGACCACTAGTTCTGGACTACCCCACCATTGGGAACATTATTTCTGAATCCACCCTGTCTAACCCTATTAGAATTTTATAAGTTTCTATCAGATCCCCTCTCACTCTTCTAAACTCCAGTGAATATAATCCGAACCAATTTAATCTCTCCTCACGTGACAGACCTGCCATCCCAGGAATCAGCCCGGTAAACCTTTGCCGCACTCCCTCTATAGCAAGAACATCCTTCTTCAGATAAGGACATCAAAGTTGAACACAATGTTCCAGATGTGGCTTCACCAACACCCTAAACAATTTAACTTCATTTAGTACACTGAATTAGCTAGACATAATTGCATAAAATTTGGAGGTCCTATGATTAAGGGCGGTCACAGCACCAGGGACTCGGGTTCAAGTCCGGTCTTGGGTGACTGTGTGGAGTCTGCATGTTCTCCTCGTGTCTGTGTGGGTTTCCTCTGGGTGCTCTGGTTTCCTCTCATACTCCAAAGATGTGCAGGTTAGATCGATTGACCATCCTAAATTGCCTCTTAGTATCCCAAGATGTGTAGTTAGATGGATTAGCCTTGGTAATTGTGTGGGGTTACGGGGCTAGGATGAGGACAGGGAGGAGGAACTTTTTCACCCCAATGGTTGTGAATCTGTGGAATTCCCTGCCCAGTGGAGCAGTTGAGGCTACCTCATTGAATGTTTTCAGGGCAAGAATAGACAAACCTTTGAACAGTAAAGGAATTAAGGGTTATGGTGAGTGAGCAGGTAAGTGGAGCTGAGTCCACAAAAAGATCAGCCATGATCTTATTGAATGGCAGAGCAGGCTCGAGGGGTCAGATGCCCCACTGCTGCTCCTAGTTCTTATGTTCTTAAGATACTCTGCCAGAGACTCAGTGCAGACTCGATGGGTCAAATGGCCCCCTTCTGCACTAGAGGAATTCTATGATTCCATGTTAGTGTTCCAGGCCTGGGGAAGGGGGAAAAAGGAAATCAGTCAAGATTTCTGCTCCAACTCACTATCTAATAGTTTCCACTGGAAAGCTCGGTGCATGGCTAGCCGCTGACAACAGGCCTGGCCTCTCCACCACAATCTGTCAGTGTATCAACTCTGCTGACTAGCCTCACACATAGCCACTTACTGGCTGAGTGTCTGAGAGGAAGAACAGCAGAAAACCCCAGCAGCAGTGGGCCACCTCAGGGAGGAGACTGGAAGAAAAGAGAGGATTTTGGAAGAGTGAATGAGTGAGAAAGTGTTCCCACTGGCAGAAGGGTCAGTAGCCAGAAGAAACAAATCAAATATAACCAGCAAAAGAACAAAGAGGGATGACGAGGAAACATCATTTGAAGCAAGGACTGCGCTGTCTTTAAGGATGATGAAGTTAGATTCAATAATAATTTACAAAAGAATCCTGGATATATATTTGGCATCTTTATGGCAGAAAAGAAGGCCCTTCAGCCCATCAATCAATGGAAACATTTGCAGGGCCATGGGGAAAGAGCAAAGGACTGATTATTTATAAAATTTACTCTTGGGATATTGGTCACGTCAATATTTATTGCCCATCCTTAAGTGCTCTCAGAAGGTAGTGTTACTTCCTTGAACTGCTGCAGTCCATATGTTGCAGGTTTTGATTTGCTTCATTATCGTCACATAAATTGGGATCCAGTGAAAAGTATTGCTTCTTGTGTGCTATACAGACAAATCATACTGTTCATAGGGTATCTTTGGGTGAAGAAATGCCTCCTCGCCTCCGACCTACATGGTCTATCTTGAATCCTCACACTGTGACCCCTGGTTCTGGACTTACCCACCATCAGGAACACCCTTCCTGCATCAACCCTGTTTAGGTCTGTTAGAATTTTATAAATCTCTATGAGATTCCCCCCTCATTCATCTGAACTCCAGCATAAACAGTCCTAACCTAGTCAATCTCTCCTCATACATCAGCCCTGCCATCCCCAGTTCGATGACTGTAACACTACATTCTGCACCCTCCCCTTTCCTTCTCCCCTAGAGAGTGTGTCCAGGGTGCATGGGGTCCTTGATCAGGCTGACTGCTTTCTGAGGCAGCGGGAAGTGTAGTTGGAGTCAATGGGTGTGATACACTTAGAAAGGATTTTGACCCACTGATGGTAAAGGAATGGCATCATAGTTCCAAGTCAGGATGGGAAGGTTGATTGGAAAGTATGATCTGAGGGCTACCACAGGCTTGATGGACCAAATGTCCTTTTGATCTGATTTATTATTGTCACATGTATTATCATGCTATGAAAAATATTGTTTCTTGCATGCTATGCAGACAAAACATACCATTCACAGAGAAGGAAATGAGAGACTGCAGAATGTGGTGTTACAGTCATAGCTAAGGTGTAGAGAAAGATCAACTTAATGCAAGGTAAGTCCATTCAAAAGTCTGACTGCAGCAGGGAAGAAGCTGTTCTTGAATCAGTTGGTGCGTGATCTCAGACTTGTATCTTTTTCCCGAAGGAAGAAGGTGAAAGGGAGAATGTCCGGGGTGCACGGGGTCCTTAATTATGCTGGCTGTTTTACCGAGGCAGCAGGAAGTGAAGACAGAGTCAATGGAAGGGAGGCAGTTCTGTGCTGTAAATTTCTATGAAGAGATATCTTGGCCCAGCTGAAATTACATTACAGAGCAAGCTCCTTGGATTTTACTTTACTCGGGGAGTAAGCTGCACATTAAACTAACTCCATCCCTTTCCCTGTGTGCTCCTCTCCCCATCCCTGAGGCATATCATGGATTGGTGTCAGAGCAGTTTCAAATGGAATGTTAGACAAAAGCAGATGGGACTTGTACAGAAGAGCCTCAGTATGAACTGGCAGCAGTTCAAGGACAGAGAGAAGAAAACCTGCAGAGACAGGCACCAGCCACTGTACACTGACACTCTGCAATCTTGTTTGTGACAGACAGACACTAGAAAGTTAGACCAGTAGGGACAAGCCTCTACATAGGTTGCTGCTACCCCAACTAATTGCATCTTCTCATTGTGGTTTCTATTTTAATTAATAAATGTAGAACAGTGCAGGAATAGAATAACTGGTTCACCAAGCCAGTCTGACTGTGGTCTCCCCACCGTATACTCCTTTTCCCTAACCATACCTCCAGTTGAAACAAGACAAAGAGATAAAATGTTATGGGATCTTACAAAACGGGGAGGTGGTGCGTAGGGGTGTTGTCACTGGACTAATAATCCAGAGACTCAAGGCAAGAATGGTGGCAGAGTGGCCAGCACCGCTCCCTCACAATGCCAGGGACCTGGGTTGAATTCCCGGCTTGGGTCACTGTCTGTCTGGAGTTTGCATGTTCTCCCCATGTCTGCGTGGGTTTCTTCCGGGTGCTCTGGTTTCCTCCCACATTCTGAAAGACGTGCTGGTTAGATGCATTGACCCGAACAGGTGCCTGAGTGTGGCAACTCTGGCATTTCACAGTAATTTCATTGCAGTGTTAATGTAAGCCTTACTTGTGACTAATAAATAAACTTTTAAAGAAACTTTTACTTTAGATCTGGGGAGCTAGGTTCGAATCCCACCATGGCAGGTGGTGGGCTTCAATAAAAAGTCCAGGAAACCATTATTGATTGTCCTGAAAACCCATCTGGTTCACTAATGTCCTATAGGGAAAGAGGGATGGCACGATGATACAATGGCTCGCACTGCTGCCTCACAGCTCTGAGGACCTGGGTTCGATTCCTGGCTTGGGGCAATGTCTGTGTGGAGTTAGCACATTCTCCCCATGTCTGCATGGGGTTTTCTCCAGGTACTCTGGCTTCCTCCCACATTCTGAAAGACGTGCTAATTAGGTGCATTGACCTGAACAGGTGCTGGACTGTGGCGACTAGGGGAATTTCACAGCAACTTCATTGCAATGTTAATGCAAGCCTCAGTTGTGATGAATAAATAAACTTTAGTTTCGTCAACTTAGGAAAACATTCTCGGAAATTCCTGTTCAACGTGCCCTCCTACATCCTCCAGTCACACAGCGAGTGGTTCGGATCTGGAATGCACCGCCTGGAGGTAACAGGGAAGGAGTTTCCATTGAGGCATTCAAAAAGGTGTTAGATGAGTATTTGAATAGAAAACATCTATAGGTTCCTGGGGAAAGGCAGGAGAATGCAACTAAGTCACAATGCTCATTCAGAGAGCAGATACAGACATGATGGGCCAAATGGCCTCATTCTGCACTGTAGCAATCCTGTGACTCTGTGAGCTTGGAGCCCACACCAATTGTAAAACACAAACCCACCAATCTTTTACTTACAAACACTTTTGCCAGTAATGTATGGTCGAGGTACTTGGGTGAAGGCCAAATACTCAACAGCACAAAACAGCAACAGACAAAAGAGAAAGATTGGAACCTGATCGAATAAAGAAGTCATATTTGGCATAATGCCAAGTTTTCAATTTTAACAGATTGTTGGGGGAAGGGAAGCAGGAGAGGAGAGAAAGGGGGACTAGTCTTCTGCTCTTGCTAAAGGAGACTGCCCAGAAATAGATCCTGACACCCATCCGATGGTGTGCCAAAGGGTGGGATGAGACCATTACGAGTTTGGGGAAAAGGAAAGACATTTTCATTGTATTACACAGTATTTAGTAAGAAGTCTCACAATGCCTGGTTAACAGGTTTATTTGGAATCACAAGCTTTCAGAGCGCTGCTCCTTCCTCCAAAAACTTATGATTCTAAATAAACCTGTTGGATTTTAACCTGGTGTTGTGAGACTTCTTATTGTGCCCACCCCAGTCCATCGCCAGCATCTTCACATCACAATATTTAGAGCACAGAAACAAGCCATTCGGCCCAACTGGTCCAAACCCGTGTTTAAACTCAACATGAAGTTCTACTCATCCATAAGAGTCATAAGAACATGGAGCAGGAGTCAGCCATTCAGCCCCTCGTGTCTGCTCCGTCAGTTAATACGACCGTGGCTGATCTCATCTCAGACTAAACTCCACTTTCCTGCCCGTTCACCATAGCCCTTCAAACCCATTGCTAATTAAACACCCGTCAACCTCTTCCTTAAATTTACTCAAAGTCCTGGCATCCCCCACACTCATCCTCCACAAACTCATTGCCCTTGGAGAGAAATAAGTCCTCCTCATCTCCAATATAAATCTACCCTTATCCTAAAACTATAACCTCTTGTTCTGGATTGCCCCACAAGAGGAAACATCCTCTCCATGTTTACTCTATCAATCCCCCTTATCATCATGTACACCCCAATTAGATCACCTCTTATTCTTCTAAACTCCTGGGAGTATTGGCCTAAACTGCTCAATCTCTCTTAGTAAGATTAAACCCCTCGTCTCTGGAATCAATCTAGTGAACCTCTTCTGAACCGCCTCCAATGCAAATACATCCCTCCTCAAGAAGTGCGGTCTCACTGATGCTTTATACAGTAGCAGCAACACTTCACTACTTTTATATTCTATTCTTTTCACAAGAAATGCCAAAATTCCATTTGCCTTTCTTATTACCTGCTGTACTTGCGTACTAGTTTTTTGCGATTCATGCACAAGAACACCCAGATCCCTCTGCACAATAACACCCTTAAGTCTCTCTCCATTTAGGTAATAAATTGCCTTGCCACTTTTCTGACCAAAATGGATAACCTTACTTATCCACGTTAAACTCCACCTGACACATTTTGCTCTATCTATTCGTAATTTTTGCAACTTACTATCCTATCTATTTTTATTCTTTTTTTATTTTTACTTAATTTATTAGTGTCACAAGTAGGCTTACATTAACATTGCAATGAAGTTACTGTAAAAATCCCCTAGTCGCCACACTCCGTATCATCTGCAAATTTGACAATGATATCTCCTATCCCTGCATCCAAGTCATTAATATAGATTGTAAATAGTTGTGGCCTGAGGACTGAATCCTGTGGCACTTCACTAGTTACATTTTATCAACCTGAGAAAGACCCACTTATTCCAATGGTCTGCTTTCTGTTGGTTAACCAAATCTCAATCTACAATAATAAATTCCCCCTAATCCCACGTGAACTAATTTTGTGTATCAACCTTTTGTGTGGCACCTTATCAAATGCCATCTGGAAGTCCAGGTATACTAACTACATCCACCTTCATCCACAGACCCATTAGAGAAACACTGGTCAAAATCTTCTTACTAAAATTGCAAACATGCCAATTATCAATATTTCTGTCAGTGGTGTAACACTTACTATTATATATTAGACAACTCTCGCAGTGTCAGTTATAATTATTTTAATATATTCATTCACAGGATGTGTCTCTCACTGGCAAGGCCAATATTTCCTAGTTATCCTGGACAAGGTGGTGGTAGGATGCTTTCTTGAATTTCTGAATCCCTGTGAATGCACGGTGCCGTTAAGGAAGGAGTTCTAAGATTTTGACCTAGCAACCATAAAGGAACAGCTGATACATTTCCAAGTCAGGATGGTATGTGGGAAAACCAGAGGTGGTAGGGAGTTGCAAGTGGTACAGTGTGTGAGAATGGGGAGTTGGATGGGGTACAGTGTGTGTGTGTGTGAAGGGCTGGGGAGCTGGATGAGGTACAGCGTGCGTGTGATGGTGGGGAGTTGGATGGGGTTCAGTGTGTGTGTGAGGGTGGGGAGTTGGATGGGGTACAGTGTGTGAGGGTGGGGAGTTGGATGGGGTTCAGTGTGTGTGAGAGGGTGGGGAGTTGGATAGAGGCCAGTATGTGTGAGAGGGTGGGGAGTTGGATGGGGTACAGTGTGTGTGTGAGGGTGGGAAGTTGGATGGAGTACAGTGTGTGTGTGAGGGTGGGAAGTTGGATAAGGTACAATGTGTGTGTGAGGGTGGGAAGTTGGATGGGGTACAGTGTGTGTGTGAGGGTGGAGCATTGTGTGAGGTATAGTGTCTCCCTAGACTGGGTCCACAGTGATTCTATTGCCTTTGATAATGACAAGTGGGTTGATTATTATTGGACAGTAAGGTATTTGCCTTAATAATTGCCTTATATAAGTTTTTTGCCTTGGTCTTCACGGAGGAGGACGCGAACAGTTTGCCGGATATTAAAGATAGAAGGATGGTAGGAGTTGAGGGCCTGAATGCGATTACTGTCACTAGAGAGGTAGTGCTTGATAGACTAACGGGGCTGATGGTGGACAACTCCCCAGGACCAGATGGAATGCATCCCAGGGTTCTGAAGGAAATGGCAGAGGTGATAGTGGATGCCTTAGTGATTATTTACCAAAATTCACTGGATTCCAGGGAAGTGCCGGAAGATTGGAAAATGGCTAACGTTACGCCGCTGTTTAAAAAAGGTAGCAGACAAAAGGCAGGGAATTATAGGCTGGTTAGTTTAACATCTGTTGTTGGAAAAATGCTTGAATCCGTCATCAAAGAAGAAATAGCGAGGCACCTAGAAAGGAATAGTTTGATAGAGCAGACGCAACACGGATTCATTAAGGGGAAGTCGTGTTTAACGAATTTATTGGATTTCTATGAGGATGTGACTATGGTAGACAGAGAGGAACTGGTGGATGTGGTGTTTCTAGATTTTCAAAAGGTGTTTGATAAGGTGCCTCACAAAAGGTTGCTTCAGAAGGTTAGGGTGCATGGAGTTGGGGGTAAGTTGTTAGCGTGGATAGAGAATTGGTTGTCTAATAGGAGGCAGAGAGTTGGTATCAATGGGTGCTATTCTGATTGGCAGTTGGTGACTAGTGGAGTGCTGCAGGGATCGGTGCTGGGGCCTCAGCTATTTACCATTTATATAGATGATCTGGAGGAGGGGGCTGAGTGTAGGGTGATGAAATTTGCTGATGACACAAAGATGAATGGAAAAGCAAATTGTGCGGAGGGTGTGGAAAGTCTGCAGAGGGATCTGGATAGGCTGACCGAGTGGGCGAGGACCTGGCAGATGGAGTATAATGTTAGCAAGTGCGAGGTTATCTGCTGTGGCAGAAATAATAGTAGGAGGGATTACTATTTAAAGGGTGAAAAGCTGCAGCATGCTACGGTGCAGAAGGACCTGGGGGTCCTTGTGCATGAGTCGCAAAAACCTGCAGGTGCAGCAGGTGATCAAGAAGGCGAATGGTATGCTGGTATTTATAGCAAGGGGGATAGAATATAAAAGCAGGGAGGTCTTGCTGCAACTGCAGGTGGTCAGGAAGGCTAATGGGATGCTGGCCTTCATAGCGAGGGGGATTGAATATAAAAGTAGGGAGGTCTTGCTGCAGCTGTATAGGGCATTGGTGAGGCCGCAGCTGGAGTACTGTGTGCAGTTTTGGGCGCCGTACTTATGCAAGGATATTTTGGCCTTGGAGGGAGTGCAGAGGAGGTTTACTAGGCTGATACCGGAGTTGAGGGGGTTGAGCTATGAGGAGAGGCTGAATAAACTAGGCTTGTACTCATTAGAGTTTAGAAGAATGAGGGGAGATCTCATTGAGACGTATAAGATGATGAATGGGATGGGTAGGATAGAGGTGGAGAGGCTCTTCCCGCTCAGAGAGGACAGTAGGACTAGGGGGCACAGCCTCAAGATAAAGGGGGGTGCGGTTTAAAACGGAGTTGAGGAGGAACTTCTTCACTCAAAAGGTGGTGAATCTCTGGAATTCTCTGCCCGTTGAGGTGGTGGAGGCTGCCTCGCTAAATATTTTTAAGACGCGGGTTGATGGGTTTTTGATAAGCGAGGGGATTAAGGGTTATGGGGAGAGGGCGGGAATGTGGAACTGAGCCACGACAGATCAGCCATGATCTTATTGAATGGCAGGGCAGGCTCGAAGGGCTGGATGGCCTACTCCTGCTCCTATTTATGTTCTTATGTTCTTATGTACAGGGCACTGGTGAGGCCGCAGCTGGAGTACTGTGTGCAGTTTTGATCGCCGCACTTGCGCAAGGATATTTTGGCCTTGGAGGGAGTGCAGAGGAGGTTCACTAGGCTGATACCGGAGATGAGGGGGTTGGACTATGAAGAGAGACTAAATAGACTGGGTCTGTACTCGTTGGAGTTTAGAAGGATGAGGGGGGATCTTATAGAGATGTATAAGATAACAAAAGGGATGGATAGGGTAGAGGTAGACAGATTCTTCCAGCTTAGAAAGGATAGCAGGACTAGAGGGCACAGCCTCAAGGTAAGGGGGGGTGCAGTTTAGATCGGAGTTGAGGAGTAACTTCTTCACTCAAAGGGTGGTGAATCTGTGGAATTCTCTGCCCATTGAAGTGGTGGAGGCTACCTCGCTAAATATATTTAAGTCACAGGTAGATGGGTTTTTGGTAGACAAGGGAATTAAGGGTTATGGGGAGACAGCGGGAAAGTGGAACTGATCCACTTCAGATCAGCCATGATCTTATTGAATGACGGGGCAGGCTCGAAGGACTAGATGGCCTACTCCTGCTCCTATTTCTTATGTTCTTATTTTCAGCTGAGCTGTGTTTTATTAAAAATCTAAACGCCTTTGCTTGCTCCTTTCTAGAAGTTAATCTAATTTTCTGCAGAAGCATGCCACACACCCTATTAATTTTACATCCCATAGTTGATTTATTTTTTGCCTTCAGCCCTTCATGTTCTTGTCAACAAGTAAAGGAATCTTGGTATTCCGACATCAAAAGCTACAATGGCTGAGAAATGACATGACGATACATGTAGGCCAGTCTTGTGATTCTGTTTTTTTAAGAATCTGCAGCTAACTTTCTAGGTTGCGACACAGGGAACAGAAAGTCAACCAATGTGTGGAGAAAGCTTGGCAGCTTAGAACGAAATTTTCCAGCACCCCCACTGGTCTGGAGAGTCATTGAAATGTCCATTCACATTCCAGTAGGGACTGGAAGATCCTACTGGAGTGAAGGGCTGGAAAGCCCTGGCCTTAGAATTCAGAAAGAGGTTGCCTTGGGTTCTTCTGACCCTATGAGTGGCTAGGGGTACAGAGCAAAGGCTGTCAAAATAAGTTGAAATGCAGATGAACCTTAACTTAATTGAACTGATAAGCACCAAACATGCAATCTCCACTATCTGGAAGTTAACCTCTCTGTGTTCCCCTCCCAGGTACACATTAACCTGATTTGGGGAAAGGACTGCTAATAGCTGTCCACAGAGAGAAGGAAGGGTGTGAACACATCCTTTGTGTTAACACACGATTCTGCTCGCACACCCACACATCTGTTCTTGGCCTGCTGCAAAGTTCCAGTGAAGCTCAACGCAAACTGGAGGAACAGCATCTTTCCAGTCTCAACATCGAATTCAACAACTTCAGATGATTTGCTCTAACCCACCTCGACCCCCTTTATTTTCAATTTAACTTTTCACTGTTCTCAACATTTTATTTCTTTATTGTCTTCCTTCATTTCTCCTCCCCCCACTCTTTCCCCCTACTTCATCCCCTTTCTCTAACCTTTTCTCCCTCCGCTTCCCCTTTTCTACATTTCACCTCTATCCCATTCTCATCCCCCAACATCTCCATCTGTCACAGCTCATTGCTTCTCTGCCATTTGGCCATTCACACCCTTAATTCTCTCTGTGGACAGCCATTAGCAGTCTTTTCCCTGGGTTTCTATGGCTAAGATTCATCTTTCATTCCCTCACCCTGCAGGAGATATATCTCCCACTTTCTATATCCTTGAGCTTTGGCAAAGGGTCATCTGGACTCAAAACGTCAGCTCTTTTCTTTCCTTACAGATGCTGCCAGACCTGCTGAGGTTTTTCAGCATCTTCTCTTTTGATTTCAGATTCCAGCATCCGCAGTAATTTGCTTTTAACCTGATTTGGGCATCTATCAGCCTTTTCTTCATCGCCATTGGAGTAAGAGCCCTGGGACTTTCTATCTAACAGCACTATAGATGTACTTTCACCACATGGGCTTAAGCCATTCAAGAAAATGGTCCATCACCACCTTCTCAAGGGCAACTAAAGGTGGGCAATGAATGGCAGCCTTATCAGTGATATCCATGTTGCATTCATGAGTGAAAAGAAGATTCTAGAGGCTGAATGCCCGACATCTGCTCATTATGTTTCAGTGCTTGCGTGTTTCTCTCTTTTATCGAGTCCAGGACTCTGGAATACATTGAGCGCCTCTCACCAATGGGGGCAGTATTTGGCTGTAGAAGGTTATTTGCTGTTTTAATACAGGAAACACTGCTGCCAATTTGAACACAACAAGCTCGCACCAACATTTTTCCTTTAAATTTTTAATTCCATCCTTAAAGTTACAAAGCCAGCGCTCAGGGTGGACCAGGCAAACCCAAAATCCATTCCTTGCTTGTTCCAAAAAACAAATTCAAGTCCAATTGAATCCAATTCAAGGTCCGTACAAGATCCAAGCTGTCAAGAAAAGGCAGTGCACCCCATCTAGGGATTAAAGAACCCTCCAAGCCTGCACTGACCATGCTGCCCGACTGAACTAAAACCCCCTAGCCTTCCAGGGACCATATCCCTCTATTCTCATCGTATTCATGCATTTGTCCAGATGCCCCTTAAAACTTGATTTGGAGGAAAATGTAACTGATTTGTTTAGTAAGTTTGTAGATGACACAAAGGTTGGTGGATTTGTGGATTGTGATGAGGACCATCAGAGGATACAGCAGGATACAGATTGAATGGAGGATTGGGTGAAGTGATGGCAGATGGCATTTAATCCGGACAAATGTGAGGTAATGCATTTTGGAAGGTCTAATACAGACAGAAAATATACAGTAAATGGAAGAACCCTTGGGGGCACAGCCTCAAGATAAAGGGGAGGCGGTTTAGAACGGAGTTGAGGAGGAACTTCTTCACTCAAAGGGTGGTGAATCTCTGGAATTCTCTGCCCGTTGAAGTGGTGGAGGCTGCCTCGCTAAATATTTTTAAGAAGCGGGTTGATGGGTTCTTGATAAGAGAGGGGATTAAGGGTTATGGGGAGAGGGCGGGAAAGTGGAACTGAGCCACGACAGATCAGCCATGATCTTATTGAATGGCGGGGCAGGCTCGAAGGGCTAGATGGCCTACTCCTGCTCCTATTTCTTATGTTCTTATGTTCTTAAGAGTATTTATACCTTAAGAGTATTTATAGGCAATGGGATCCGGGTGTACAGGTACACAGGCCACTGAAAGTGGCAACGCAGGTGGAGAAGGTAGTCAAGAAGGCAGATGGCATGCTTGTCTTCATCAGTCAGGGCACTGAGTTTAAAAATTGGCAAGTCATGTTGCAGCTTTATAGAACCTTGGTTAGGTCACACTTGGAATATAGTGTTCAATTCTGGTCGTCACACTACCAGAAGGATGTGGAGGCTTTAGAGAGGATACAGAAAAGATTTACCAGGATGCTGCCTGGTATGGAGGGCATTAGCTATGAGGAGAGGCTGGAGAAACTAGGTTTGTTCTCACTGGAATGACAGAGGTTGAGGGGTGACCTGATAACAAGATTATGAGGGGCATGGACAGAGTGGATAATCAGAATCTTTTACCAGGGTGAAAGAATCAATTGCTAGGGAGCATAGGTTTAAGATACGAGGGGCAAGGTTTGAAGGAGGTGTACGAGGCAGATTTTTTTTTACACAGAGGATACTGGGGTGCCTAGAACCCATTGCCAGGGAAGGTGGTGGAAGCGGATACGGTAATGATTTTTAAGAGGCATCTTGAATAGGATAGGAATAGAGTGATGCGGTCCCCGGAAGGGTAGGGGGTTTTAGTTAAGTCAGGCAGCATGGTCAGTGCACCTTGGAGGGCTGAAGGGCCTGTTCCTGTGCTGTAATTTCCTTTGTTCTTTGACAGTACTTCCAAAGAACTTTATTGTTTGCAAATCACTTTAGGACATCCCAAGATCATGAAAGGCGCTAGAGAAATACAAGTTTTGCCCTTTTTTTCCTGAATCAGAAGCAAGTGTGTCTCAACTGAGGCGCAACTGTCTTTAAGTTGCTAACGTCTGCACTAAGATAAGGCAATCCAAAAAACTAGGCCAACACGTAAGATAGAGAAATAGATAGCCAAACACAGAGACACGTGCTTGGATAGAATGATTAAAAGAAAGAGAGAGAGAGAAGAGAGGGGAAAAAAAGAGATACACACAGACTGGTTGAATGGGACACACACATGCACACACACATACATGTGCTAACACAAAGAGAAGCATGGGGGGACATAGAGAAATATGCTGAGAGAGTGAGATGCACAGATAGAGAGATCTGCAAAGATAGACAGAGGGAGCGAGAGAGAGATGTGCATAAATAGAGAGGAAGAGAGACCCTCAGATAGAGATATCCACACAAATAGACAGTGATATAATGTAGACAGAGATCCACATAGATGGTGAGCTATATTTATGCAGAAAAATACACACATAGATATGGTGAGAAATACAGAGGGAGACAGAAATTAAGAGTCGGGGCAGACAGGGCACTGAGATTGGTACTTTAATACTCGTCATCTAGTCTAAATGGTGACCACACCTGCCTCTCTTGTTACTGAACGTTCGTGTAAGCAGATTTATTTACGCAGCTGTAGTTGCTATTTATAAATATTACCTACCATCGCTGAACAAAATGCTATTCAATATTTTCCAGGAAATGCCATTCATTTGAAGCATCCCTGTTGTTTATGAGGAGAAGCCAAGAGCCAGCAGAGTGTATTTTATTGTTTAGCCCTGATTTCTATCTCAGGAACCGCTGGGATCGGGACTGGTTACAGTGGAATAAAAAGAGAGGGAGATCCACGTTTTTAGGTAGGTCAGTCTTCCAGAACTGAGGAGCAATCATTGCTTTAAGCAAAACCCAGGGGGAAATTAGAAGGGGTTAGCACTGCTGCCTCACAACGCCAGGGACTCTGGTTCAAATCCGGCCTCGGGTCACTGTCTGTGTGGAGTCTGCATGTATTCCCCGCATCCGTGTGGGTTTCCTCCAGGTGCTCCAATTTCCTCCCACAGTCCAAAAATGTGTGGATTAGATGGATTAGCCATGCTAAATTGTCAGGGGGACTAGTGGGATAAATGCATGGGTGGGATTGTTATCAGTGCAGACCCAGTGGGCCAAATGGCTTCCTACTGAACTATAGGGATTCTGTGATTGTACAAGAGGCGTTAAGAAGAGATTGTGTTTTTCTTACACTTTATTTAAATATTTTTACTTTTGTTACAAAAATGGTGGAAATATTGGAAAATCGACCTTCTGATTGGTCTGGGAAGATGGCTATGCCGTGAGGATGGATGTGTTGTGGGATCAATGGTTTTGACGGGTCATGGGAGAATCGCTACAGTGCAAAAAGAGACCATTCGGTCCATCAAGTCTGCACCCACTCTCCACAACTTACCCATGGCAACATTATCTTAGAAGTAAATTTAACTTTTATCAGCTTAAATCAATATTGAGTCACGGGGAGCTGCATACACAACTTACACTCTGCCTGATATTTGACTGGCTAAAACAGTTAAAATGACTCTTTCTCAGTTGTGGAGGAACTTCTTCACCCAAAGGGTTGTGAATCTGTGGAATTCCCTACCCAGTGAAGCAGTATTCAGAGGGGTGAGACAATGGTTAGCACTGCTGCCTCACAGTGCCAGGGACCTGGGTTCAATTCCAGCCTTGTGTCACTGTCTGTTTGGAGTTTGCACATTCTCCCCATGTCTGCATGGGTTTCCTCCGGGTGCTTCACTTTCCTCCCACATGCCAAAGACGTGCAGGTTAGGTGAATTGGCCATGCTAAATACTTCCTCAGTGTACCTGAACAGACACCGGAAAATGGCACTAGGGGATTTTCACAGTGACTTCATTGTATTATTAATGTAAACCTACTTGTGACTAATAAATAAATAAACTTAAAAATAAACAGTTGAGGCTACTTCATTGAATGTTTTTAAGGCAAGGATAGATAAATTTTTGAACAGTCAAAGAATTAAGGGTGATGGTGAGGGGTTGGGTAAGTGGAACTGAGTCCACGAAAAGATCAGCCATGATCTTATTGAATGGCGGAGCAGGCTCGAGGGCCCAGATGACCTACTCCTGCTCCTAGTTCTTATATTCTTATGTTCACTGTCCCTAACATTCCTCATCTCCACCAGTCAGAACTGATCACATTTAACTGTTAAATGGTATTGGAAAGCTAATGCGGGATATTAGTTAATAAAACCAGGAGCCCCAATCATAAAGAACACAAACGATGCCAACCACATTCAAAGACAATGGGCTAGATTTTCCAGCCCTTCCTGCCAGCAGGATCTTTTGGTCGTGCCGATGCTACATTCCCCCACCACTGCTGAATTGATGAGTAATACATTTCCAGTACGATGCTCTTAATTCACGATCTCAAACTATTCCCCTGTAACGCATCCCCTCCCCCCACCATTTCAGTCACTGACCTGCACTCGCCAACACTTCACCCTAATATATAACACACAACGTTTTCTGAGGCATAACTCAATTCTAACTGGGAGCATACTCATTAATGGGATTGCTGTATATTCCCACAGCGCATGGTGGCACAGTGGTTAGCACTGCTGCCTCATAGTGCCAGGGACCCGCGTTCAATTCTGGTCTCGGTACACTGTCTGTGTGGAGTCTGCACGTTCTCCCCGTGTCTGCGTGGGTTTCCTCTGGATGCTCTGGTTTCCTTCCACACTCCAAAGATGTGTAGGTTAGGTTGATTGGCCGTGCTAAATTGACCCTATTGTCAGAGGGCCTAGGAGGGTAAGTATGTGGGGTTACGGGAATAGGGCCTGGGTGGGATTGTGGTTGATGCAAACTTGATGGGCTGAATGGCCTCCTTCTGCACTGTAGGGATTCTATGAAACTGGAGCAATCACACACCTAATATAGTTTGTCCACTTTCTGCAAGTGACATATCGCTTATCAGGCATACTGGAAAACTAAACCCCAGCTCCCCTGCCCCCAGCACCCCACCCCACCCCCCCCAAGCTCACACACCCTACTCTACTCTTTATGATCAATCAACAACAACAACTTGTATTTATACAGAGCCTTTAATCATGTCGTAGAATCACAGAATCCCTACAGTGCAGAAGAAGGCCATTTGGCCCATCAGCTCTCCAACAAGCCAGGCCCCATCCCTGCAAACCCACACATTTACCCTGCTAATCCCCCTAACCTTGAAAGACTAAGGGCAATTTTAGCATGGCCAGTCCACCTGACCTGCACATCCTTAGAATGTGGAAGGAAACTGGAGCACCTGGAGGAAACCCACACAAAGGCCGGAATTGAACCCGGGTCCCTGGCACTGTGAGGCAGTCATGCTAAATGCTGTGCCATGCATGCCATTCACTAAATGTAGTAAAATGTCCCAAGTGGGCACATTATCAAAAAAAGCTCAACACTGAATCACATAAAGGGACAAACATCAGGTTTGATAGCCAAAGATTTGGTCAGAGGTTGAGTAAAAGGAAGAGAGAGAGACAGAGACAGAGACAGAGGGAGAAACATAGGGAGGAAATTCCGAGTTTAGTGCTGGAATTTTACCACCTCGGGGCAGGCAAGGCTGGTAAAACAGCACTCTCCGCTGGCCTTGGGTGGGACCTTATAAGCCTTGGGAGGGCGAGGTGGTAAAATTCAGGCACCGGTAACTGAAAGCATGGCTGCCAATGGTGGGGAGGTTAAAGACTAAAGAATAGAGAAAACTACAGCACAGGAACAGGCCCATTAGGCCCTCCAAGCTTGCACCAACCATGCTGCCCAACTTAACTAAAACCCTTCCAGGGACCATATACCTCTAATCCCATCCTATTTGTGTATTTGTCAAGACGCCCCTTAAAACTCGCTATCGTATCTGCTTCCACTACCTCCCCTGGCAGCAAGTTTCAGGCACCTACCACCCTCTGTGTAAAAAACTTGCCTTGTATGTCTCCCTTAAACTTTGCCCCTCACATCTTAAACCTATGTCCCCTAGTAGTTGACTCTTCCACCCTGGGAAAAAGCTTCTGACTATCCACTCTGTCCATGCCTCTCATAATCTTGTAGGCTTCTATCAGGTCGCCCCTCAAGGTCCATCATCCCAGTGAGGACAAGCCAAGTTTCTCCAATCTCTCCTTGTAGCTAATGCCCTCCCAACCAGACAACATCCTGGTAAATCTTTTCTGTACTCTCTCCAAAGCTTCCACATCCTTCTGCTAGTGTGGCGACCAGAATTGAACACTATATTCCAAGTGGCGCCGAACTAAAGGTTTTATAAAGCTGCAACATGACTTGCCAATTTTTAAAATCAATGCCCCGGCCAATGAGGGCAAGCATGCCGTAAGCCTTCTAGCCTACTTTTTCCACGTGCATTGCCACTTTCAGTGATCTGTGTACCTGTACAAACTGACTCCCCTGCCTGTCAATACTCCTAAGGGTTCTGCTATTTACTGTGTATTTCCTATCTGCATTGGACCTTCCAATATGCATTACCTCATAAAATCTGAGATGGGCCAAAGGTCAAAATTGACAGGGCGCTGAGACCTTGGAGGCTTGTAGGGCTGGAAGAGGTCACAGCGATAGGGAGGGCCAAGGTCTTGGAGAGATTTGAAAATGAAGATGAGAATTTTACAATTGAGGTGAGGCTGAACTGACAGTCAATGCGGGTCACTGAGCACCGGGGTGATGGGTGAATGGGAACTGGGTGCAAGTTAGAATACAGGCAGCGCAATTCCTGATGAGCTCAAGTTTACAGAGAGGGAAAGGTGTGAGGTCGGTCAGATGAACGTTGAAGTAGTCAAGGTTTGAGATAACGGAGCTATGCATGTGGGTTTCAGCAGCATACAACATATAACACGCAGAGCAAATCAAGGCAAACAGTACAGGATTTGAGTGAATCCTTCCCTTCCAGTCTACATCCAGGAGTTGGCACAGAAACACACGTCGATACAATCAATGCCAGATGTCAATAAATTTCCCGATTGTGTAATGCGCTGCACCACGTTCCAATCATTCACTCACTCAGCAGCCAGCTGGCAATCTGAAGGAATGGAGTGCAGTTGTAAATTTCCAAGCTTTCCCCAAGATGGCTTTATCCATTGAGAAGACCGGAGATGTTTTGAAATTATATCCCACTGACAGGATGCAGAAACCCTCATCCTTGAATACAGGCCTGGATTCAATTAAAATTGTTAAGTGTGTTCAGCAAAGGCATAAAATCTGGAAAGTCCCGAGTTCTGTGCCATTTCTGTGATAGTTAATTCAGTGTTGTCCAATAGAAATTAGTGGCTAGCCACATGCATTAACTTTTACCGAATATGCCTCACACTGCAAGTAAATGTACTTCCTATTTGTATATTTACTGGATGTCACATGTGTATATTTACTGAACAAACATCTACCACACTGAGTATCCAAGGACACAGTGCTCTCACAAATATTGAAAAATATACTCACACAGACACACACACGCGCGCGCATGTGCGCACACACACACACACACAACACACACATGTACAACACACACAAAACACACAACTCACAGACATGCACTCAACACGCATATACATGCGCACAAAACACATATATACACAAACACATACATACACACGCGCAACACACACATAGGCAACACACACAACACACACACACAAAACACACAATTCACAGACACGCACTCAATGCACATACACATATGCACAACACACATATATACACACACATACACACACAAACACACACACATACACACGCACACACAACATACAAAACATACATACAACACACACATACATGCACAACACACACGCACATAACACACACACACACAACACATATATAGACAACATATGGACACACTTACACAACATACTCATACACACACACTTTTTAACCTTTTTGTACATTTGCTTAAAGCCCACATGCATCATTATCTACTAATCAAAATTCAATTAACCATATCTGGCTGGATTCCCAACTAGCCACATGTGGCTAATTGGACAATGCTGAGTTAATTAGGGTGGCATTAAGGACACTTCAGTTAGCCTCAGAACATGTGGATTTTCTTTTCATTCATTCTCGGGATGTGGATTCTAGCTGGTCAAGTGCAACAATTCAAAGGCAATCGTGTTGACACAGGACTGGAGTCAAGCCTATGCTGGACAGGGTAGGAATGATCAATTTATTTCCAAAGGACAATAGTGAAGCTGACAAACTGATAGTCTCACTGTTACTTTTACTGATACATCAACAAGGTACACATAAAAGAGCCATGAAAATTCCCAAATGGTTCATGGGAGTCACGATCAGACAGAATTTGACACCAAGCCACATTGCTACAGGGGGCCAAAAACTTGGTCAACCACGTAGATTTTATGCAGCGCCTGAATGGGAGGAGAGAATGTTTCTGGGAGGGAATTCAGACAGCTTATGTGCAATGCATCCAAAGCCATGGCCACCAGAATTTGAGGAGCACAGAGATCTCCAAGGGTTGTTCAGAGAGGGAGAAATGTCACTTTTTCTGTACATGTCAGTATTTATTTCCAAATCCCATCTAAATTCAAATTCTCAAACTGTCACGGCACGACTTGAGTCCAGATTCATCTGTGTCATCAATCCAGGTTTCTGAACCCAGTGGCATAGCCAATTACTTGTCTAACAATGTTGTTACAAAACTATTGCGTCCCAAGAGAAGAAGCAGAAGGAAAATCAACCAGAGAACATTATCTAGTTATCCATGCACCGACTTAGACATGAGAGTCTGTGCTTTACCCCAGCAGCGATCACTCAACAATCGTTGTGTCAGGGCACAAAAGGAGATACAAATTGACTTGTGGGGTGCAACTCACAGCTAAACCTAAACATGTTGGGAGCCCATTGTAAAAGAGAGGTTACAGCTACTTTCTTTTGACACAGGGGAAGCAATGATGCAGTGCAGCCTCTGAGTCATATGTGTGTGGGTTCAAATCTCACTCCAGAGACTTGGGCACACAATCCAACCTTAAACTTCAGCGCAGTACTGAGGGAGTGCTGCACCATCAGAAGTATCAATTTTGGGATGACTGAGGTCTTGAAGACAAATGGTATGTGAGCGTTCATAGCAAGAGGATTTAAGTATCAGGATAGGGATGTTCCACTGCAATTGTACAGAGTGCTGATGAGGCCACACTGGAGTATTGCATGCAGTTTTGGTGTCCTTTTCTGAGGAAGGATGTCCTTGCTGTAGAGGGAGTACAGAGAAGGTTTACCAGGCTGATTCCTGGAATGGCAGGTCTGTCATATGAGGTGAGATTAAGTTGGTTCGGATTACATTCACTGGAGTTTAGAACAGTAGGAGGGGATCTCATAGAAACTTTTAAAGTTCCAACAGGGTTAGACAGGATAGATTCAGAAAGAATGTTCTCAATGGTGGGGGTAGATCAGAGCTATGGGTTATTGTTGAGGATAAGGGGTAAACTTTTTAGAACTGAAGTGAGGTGAAATTTCTTCACCCAGAGGGTGGTGAACGTGTGGAATTCACTACCACAGAGAGTAGTTGAGGTCAAAGCATTGTCTGATTTAAACAAGAAATTAGATATTGTTTTTGGGACTAAAGGGATCAAGGGGTAGGAGAGGAAGGGAAGAAATCAGAATATTGAATTCAATCAGCCATGATCAGGATGAATGGTGGAGCAGACTCGAAAGGCTGAATGGCCTACTCCTGCTTCTAAGTTTGTATGTTTCCATGTTTGTATCCCCTCTCAGGGGAATGTAAAGAGGTCATGGCACTATTTTGATAGAGAGCAGGGGAATAAATAGGTTTCCGAGTGTCCAGTCCAATATTTATCACTCAGTTGACATCAATAAAAGGGATTGATTATCTGGCCTTTATCACACTGCTGTTTGTGGGAACTTGTCTTTTGGGTTTACAACATTACAACAGTAACTACACTTCAAGAAGTACTTCACTGGTTGTGAACATTTCAGGAAGTGTCAAGATTGTGAGTGGTTCCGTATAAATGCAAGTCTTTCTGTTTTTATATCTAATGTTGTCCCGTTGTAGTGTCTAGGTTGAATCCGTCCCACCCCAATTCCTCACATGATTTGGATAACTCAGCCCTGACATGGCGCACATGGTCAAATGGATTTTTCCACTAGTGTTCCCCACCTCGTGCACCAGTGTTTTGAAGGTGAGGAAATTCGTAAAGTTCAGCCATCAAACTGCAAATTCATAGCCTACATGCATGAGGCTTCATAGCACCACCAGGATATTCAACTACATGAGGAATCTCAGCTCAGTCTGGTTCTGTACAGAAAAGATTTACCAGGATGTTGCCTGGTATGGAGGGCATTAGCTATGAGGAGAGGTTGGAGAAACTTGGTTTGTTCTCACTTGAACGACGGAGGCTGAGGGGAGACCTGATAGAAGTCTACAAGATTATGAGGGGCATGGATAGAGTGGGTAGTCAGAAGGTTTTTCCCAGGGTGGAAGAGTCAATTCCTGGGGGGGTGGGGGGAAACATAAGTTTAAGGTGCGAGGGGCAAGATTTAAAGGAGATGTACGAGGCAAGATTTTTAACACAGACGGTGGTGGGTACCTGGAACTCACTGCCGGGGAGGGAGTGGAAGCAGATACGATAGTGACTTTTAAGGGGTGTCTTGACAAACATATGAATAGAGTGGGAATAGAGGGAGATAGTCCCCAGAAGGATAGGGGGCTTTAGTTCAGTTAGGCAACATGGTCGCGCAGGCTTAGAGAGCCAAAGGGCCTGTTCCTGTGTCTTATTTTCTTTGTTCTGTATACTTTTGAAGTCCACTCGCTTTCTACCTAAGATAGAAACATAGTCTATTCAGTCCCTCTTAGGACATTCAACAAAGTCATAACTTTTGTTCATGGGATACAGAAGACTAGCATTTACAGTCCATTCGTAATTGGCTTTGGGAAGATGGTGGCGAGCCATCTTCTTGAACTGCTGTAGTCCCTTGGTGTAGGTACACCCACAGTGCTGTTAGGGAGGGAGTTCCTGGATTTACCCAGTGACATTGAAGGAACGGTGACATAATTCCAAATCAGGATTTATTATACTGATTTGTACCGTAACTCCATTTACCCATTCTGATTCCATCTTCCAGAATGACTTCACCAAATACAAAATCAATAGATCCCAGTTCTGGAACTTTCAATTCACCCCCAACTGTGACAGGATTTTAGTGGAGGAAAGTGTGACCCAGTTTTTCAGTGTCCTTGTATAAAAAAGTGCTTCCTCACATCATCCCCGGCATAACTTTATGTTATGGACTCTCAACAACAGAAGAAATGTTTTTTCTTGAATTCTATGCAAGCAACTCAGAAAGGATATTATTAAACTAGAAAGAGCGCAGAAAAGATTTACTAGGATGCTACCGGGGTTTGATGGTTTGAGTTATAAGGAGAGGCTGGAGAGACCGGGACTTTTGTCTCTGCAGCGTACGAGGCTGAGGGGTGATCTTATAGCAGTCTATAAAATAATGAGGGGCATAGATCAGCTAGACAATATCTTTTCCCAAAGGTAGGGGAGTTTAAAACTAAGGTGCATAGGTTTAAGGTGAGAGGGGAGAGATATAAAGTGTCCAGAGGGGCAATTTTTTCGCACAAAGGGTAATGAGTGTCTGGGACGAGCTGCCAGAGGTAGTAGAGGCGGGTACAATTTTGTCTTTTAAAAAGCATTTAGACAGTTACATGGGTAAGATGGGTGTAGAGGGATATGGGCCAAATGTGAGCAATTAGGATTAGCTTAGGTGTTTAAAAAAAAGGCAGCATGGACAAATTGGGCCGGAGAGCCTGTTTCCGCATTGTAAACCTCTATAATTCCATAGGATCAGAGAATCCCTATGCTGCAGAAGGAGCCATTCAGCCCATCGAGTCTGCACTGACCACAATTCCATCCAGGCCCTAACCCTATAACCCCATGCATTTATCCAGCTTGTCCCCCTGACACTAAGGGACAATTCAGCATGGCCAATTCACCTACCCCTAGGCTGTGGGAGGAAACTGGAGCACCCAGAAGAAACACAGACATGCTGGTCACTCTCCATTGATCCCCATCTTTTTAAATCATATCAAACATGAGATCGATGGATCATGACCAGGAGATGGAATTGTTGTCAATTATCTGACCCAGTACCTCAAATGATTCGACCAGAAACAAAGTGACCATAGTTAGTATCCTAGGAATGTATCTCTTACAACCTTGATACCCTGTGAGCTGGTTGTGAATTTCAAACCTCCAGTTAAAGTTAAAGTTAAAGTTAATTTATTAGTGTCACAATTAGGCTTACATTCACACAGTAATGAAGTTAGCGTGAAAATCTCCTAGTCGCCACACTCCAGCACATGTTCAGGTACACTGACAGAGAATTTATCATGGCCAATGCACCTCATCAGCACATTCTCTGGTCTGTGGGAGGAAACGGGAGCACCTGGAGGAAGCCCACATGGGCAGACAGAATGTGCAAACTCCACACAGGATCAGTGACCCAAGCCAGGAATCGAACCCCGGTCCCTGGCGCAGAGAGGCAGCAGTGCTAACCACTGTGCCACCACGACATCCTTAGATCAAGAACAGAGTATCAGTGAACACTGCGTAGAAACACAAACTGATCTCAGCACACAAAGTTCTGGTCACCCTGCTATAGGAAGGACGTTATTAAACTGGAAAGAGTGCAAAAAGGATTTACAAGGATGTTACCGGGACTGGAAGGTTTGAATTATAAGGAGGGACTGGGGAGGTTGGGATTTTCTTTTCCCCCGGAACGTAGGAAGGTGAGGGGTGACCATTATAGAGGTTTATAAAATCATGAGGGCGATAGGTAAGATGACTAGCCAAGGTCTTTTCCTCAGGGTAGGGAAGTCCAAAGTTAGAGGACATAGCTCTAAAGTGAGAGGGGAACGGCACCCGAGGGGCAACTTTTTTCACACAGAGGAGGTGATAGAGACAGGTACAATTACAACATTTAAAAAACATTTGGACAGGTACATGAATAGGAAAGGTTTAGAGGGATACGGGCCAAACTCGGGCAAATGGGATTAGTTCAGCTCAAGAAACCTGATCAACATGGATGAGTGGGACCAAAGGGCCTGCTTCTTTGCTCTGTCTCTCTGTCACTCTAAGCTTTGAAGTATTTTTGAATGTAAAAGTTACTCATGAATTTAAGAACAATATTCAGGCAAGCAAGGCCCAGCCAATGGCAGGTATGCAGAGACGAGAATAGATCAAGGCAGGCAATCCCAATGGATTAGCTCAATCCTGTCGGATCATTCCACACAGCAGTCAAAATTGCAAATCCCAGGGTACAGATTGCTATTTTGTATGCAACTTTAAAGTTAAACTTTATTTATTGGTCACAAGTAGACTTACATTCACACTATAATGAAGATATTGTGAAAATCCGCCCCGTTGCCACAATCCAGTGCCTGTTTGGGTTCACTGAGGGGAAATTCAGCATGGCCAATGCACCTAACCTGCACAGCTTTGGAATGTGAGAGAAAACCAGAGCTCACAGAGGAAACCCATGTAGACACAGGGAGAATGTACAAACTCCACACAGACAGTGATCTAAGTCAGGATTTGAACCCAGGTCCCTGGTACTGTGAGGCAGCAATGCTAACCACTGTGCCACCGTGCCAGCCCAGAGTCTGTGTAATCTGACACAATAGATGACAGGATTCTTAGTGAAACTTTTGTGGTGAGATGAATCTTGACCCCCCGCCATCCCTGTAAGGTGATGGAGCGAGAGAGAAAAATGGATATCTGACAATTGAACCCTGGAGCAGATTTTGATGGTGGGATAGTGGTTTATGAGCAGCACGCTCCATTACTAATGCACAAATCAGTCAGCAACATGTAGCAAGGAAGAGAGATGCCTTGTAAAAAGGGGCAGCACGGTGGCACAGTGGTTAGCACTGCTACCTCACAGCGCCAGGGACCTGAGTTCAATTTCACTCTCGAGTCTGTGTGGAGTTTGTCCCATGTCTCTGTGGGTTTCCCTCGGGCGCTCCAGATTCCTCCCACACTCCAAAGATGTGCGGGTTAGGTTGATTACCCATGCTAAATTGACTCTTAATGTCAGGGAGATTAGCAGGGTAAATATGTGAGGTTCCTGGAATAGGGCCTGGGTGATATTGTGGTCGGTGCAGACTCAATGGGCCGAATGGCCTCCTTCTGCACTGTAGGGATTCTATGATTCTGTAAAATGCAAATTGTCGACCAATCTGCGCTATGACACCGTTAACTTCACATCTCTGCCTCCCCGCGAGTTTGACAAAGTTGCTGGGTATGAACATTAATTACCCATCAAAGCCACCACAGAAATTGAAGTCTAGTAATTAAAAACACAAGTCCTCTTTTAATAACATGCTAATTGTTAATTACTGCCAGCCCAGCTTTACTTGCCCAGAAGGAGAACAGTTATAACTGTGGCGATATCCCTTCAGGAATTGAACATTCCAGGACGTCTTTAAAAATAACTCATTTTACTTACTTTTCTGTCTCTTGTCCCTCAGTCTTAACCCAACCTTTCTATCCCTCTCTTTATTTCTCTCTGTTTAACTAAAATTCATCCTCCTTCACAGTTCTTTCTATGCTTATTTCTCAATCTTTCAATATCATTGACTCAGGAGATAAGACGACTGTTCGCGTCATGACTGAGGGATGCCCCATTACCCTCGACATGTGAATGTCATCTCACATTTCCAACAACTTTGTCAGCATTACAAAGGACGGCATGGACAAGTTGGGCTGAAGGGCCTGTTTCCATGCTGTAAACCTCTATGACTAAAACTAGAGGGTATAGGTTTAAGGTGAGAGGGGAGACATACAACAGGGTCCAGAGGAGCATTTTTTTCACACAGAGGGTGGTGAGCGTCTGGAATGAGCTGCCAGATGCAGTAGCAGAGTCAGGTACAATTTTGTCTTTTAAAAAGCGTTACATGGGTAAGATGGGTATAGAGGGATATGGGCCAAATGCGGGCAATTGGGACTAGCCTAGTGGTTAAAAACAAAGTGATGGCATGGACAAGTTGGGCCAAAGGGCCTGTTTCCATGCTGTAAACCTTTATAACTGCCTAATGTTTTAAAATCTAAATGTCACAAAGCACTTTACAGCCAATGAAGTAATTTTGAATTGTCAGCACCGTATATTGTGGGAAATGAGGCAATCTATTTATACACAGAAAGATTCCACAAAAATAAATAGGATAATATGTTTTGGTGCTGCAGGTTAAGGGATCAAAGTTTCTATTCACAGAATGGTTATTGCACAGAAGGAGTCCATTCAGCCCATCGTGCCTCCAACTGAGCACTAAGTTTTTTTTAAGTTAAATTTATTCATTTGTGTCACAAGTAGGCTTAATTAGCATGAAGTTACTGTGAACATCCCCAAGTCGCCACACTCCAGTGCCTGTTCGGGTACACTGAGGGAGAATTTAGCATGGCCAATGCATCCTAACCAGCACATCTTTCAGACTGTGGAAGGAAACAGGAGCACCCGGAAGAAACCCACGCAGACAACGACTCGAGGCCGGGAATCAAACCCAGGTCCCTGGCACTGTGAGACAGCAGTTCTAACCATTGTGTCACTGTGCTTAGTGCTATACACCTGCCTTTCCCCTGTACCCCTGTACACATTGGCCAGGATGTCTCTGCTCTCCTTCAGAGTGAGTTCGGGATTTTTTTTTAAACGGCCACTTGGAGTATAATTCAAGTCTCAGTGTAAGGTTTCATCAGAAAGGCAGCACCGTTGACAGTGTAGCATTCCCTCAGTACTGCTGTCCTGCTATTTCCATCTACCCCTCGCCAGCAAAATCAGCATCATCATTCAGTATCAGTCATAGATCACTCTTGCCTTGGAGTCAAACGTTATGGGTTCCAAATCCACTCCAAAGCCACGGGGTACGAAACCCATACCAGTACTGAGGGACTGTTGCCATTATCTTATTACTTTTTTGTGGAATCTTGCTGTGCATAAATCAATTATCACATTTCCTACATCACACGGTGAGGGCAATTGAAAATTACTAAACTGACTGCAAAGTGGTTTGTGATCTGAGTTTGTAGAAAGCGGAATAGAAATGTGATATTGCATTCAGTTCTGCAATTAGGGAGGTTGGGAGAGGGGTCCTTTGTAGAAAAAAAAGCAGATACTACAGAATGATGCAGGGAGCTTTAACTGATGAGAATAGGTTAAACAAACATGGCATGCAACCCTTTGAGATGAGAAGGTTGGGGGTTATTTTAACAGAGATGCTTAAAATGATAAAATAATTCACTCAGATAGAAACCACACAATCCCTACAATGCAGGAGGAGGCCATTCGACCCATTGAGTCTGCACCGGCAACAATCCCACCCAATCTCTATCCCCGTAACCTCACACATTTACCCTGTTACTCCCTCTAACCTAAGCATCTCAGGACACTAACAGTCAATTTAGCACGGTCAGTCAACCTAACCTGCACATCTTCGGACTGTGGGAGGAAATCAGAGCACACAGAGGAAACCCACGCAGACACGGGGAGAACGTGCAAACTCCACACAGCCACCCAAGCTGGGAATCGAATCCAGGTCCTTGGAGTTGTGAGGTAGTAATGCTAACCACTCTGTCGCCTTGCTGCCCCCATAGATAGATAGAGGGCAACTCTCTCTTGGGACACAATGGGTCACAATTTTCAAATTAGAGTAAGCCATTCAGGAGTGGAATCAGGGAGTGCAGTTTTACCCAGAGGAATAGAGGAAATCTGGAACTCTCTCCATCAAACCAGGGATCAACTGATAATGTCAATACTGAGTTTGTGTGATGCATCTTAGATAAGTCTTGAAGAAGGGTCAAGGGAGGATTCTGATGGATATCACATGGGTCATGAACAGCCAAGAGGGCAAACGAATGGCTGTTGGAGAAAGCTGTGTTAAGAGGAGCTTGTCTAAGGCACAGAGACAGGGACCTGGGTTCAATACCCAGCTCGGGTCACTGTCTGTGTGGAGTCTGCACGTCCTCCCTCTGTCTACATGGGTTTCCTCTGGGCGCTCCGGTTTCCTCCCACTGTGCAAAGATGTGCGGGTTAGGTTGATTGGCCATGTTAAATTGACCCGTAGTGTCAAGGGGATTAGCTAGGGTAAATGCATGAGGTTATGGGGATAGGACCTGGGTAGGATTGTGGTCGATGCAGACTCGATGGGCAGAGTGGCCTTCTCCTGCACCACAGCGATTCTCTATCGAGGAAACTCGCATATTTTGGATAAATGAATTTAAATTTGGGTGGATTTTATGACCTCATTCGGGTGAGATTATGAAATCCTGCCCGAGGCCAATGGAGATTTCTGTTCGGGGAACCTCGCCTGTCCTGATTCCGGGGCGGGTGAGATGGTAGAGTATTAGGCCCATGCGAACAGGAGGGGGGAGTGTTTGTAAAAAGTGGTGACGTCAAGCAGAACATCTTGAGAACATGCAACGAGGAAGGTCCAAGACGGCAGGAGGGGATAATGTCGGAATATGAACTGGCCTGTCTTTGGAACAGGTAGTGGATGCAGCAGAGAATAGAAATCAGTCCAGAAAGATTATCCATAGACCGGACAAGATTCAGAGTGAGGACAGATGAAAGAAGAGAGATTAGGATTTATGGTGCAAGGGTGGATAAGTGGAATTGAGTTACAGATCAGGCAGGATCTAATCAAATGGTTAGGAAGGATAACTGATTGGTATGCTCCTGTTCCAATACATTTTCCTGTTCTTTACCCACTTCTCTTTATTCTTGGCTTCACACTTTCACTGGGAGAATATTCACTTGCACACAAATAGACACTAACAAATCTTTGTTTGTGATAATTAACACCCTTGAAATGCATTCCCCCCGATATTTTAGCTCAATCTCTGAACCATTTATATTTGAAACTTGCTTTAAGACAGCAGCAGGGACAAGCCAGGCAGACAGGTTAGGCAAACAGCTATTGGTGAGGCAGAATTGGACAATGAATCTAAGAGTGAGGACCACCTATTGTATTGAGTGCATATCCTGGCAGTGTTGTCCATGACACCTGCAAACCCACCCACTCCCTTAACGACAGCGCCAACTTCATTCTTACCGCTGTATAAATAACACAATGTTATTACTGTTAAAAATAATGAGTGTGTGGGAGTGATTACAGTGAAGATAATCCAGTCTCCAGCTTTGCTCTCTCTGTTTTCTGACAAGATTACTTTGTAACTGCTTCCCAGCCGTACCATCATTAACCATCTTATATCCTTTACATGTTCCTCCTCCTCCTCATTGTTGTGCCTGGTGTGGCCCCCGGCCTTGATGACATTTCAGGGCACTGGGGCACCAATGTGTCAACTGAACTGAACGTTACCACCAACAGGTTAATAGCAAAGCTACTCCACAAGAGCAAAAAGTACAACTCGGTGGCCCAGTGGTTAGCACTGCTGCCTCATGGTGCCAGGGACCAGGGTTCGATTCCTGGTTTGGGTCACTATCTGTGTGGATTTTCTCTCCTTGTCCGTGTGGGATTCCCCCCATACTCTGAAAGACGTGCTGGTTAGGGTGCATTGACCTGAACAGGCACCAGACTGTGGCGACGAGGGGATTTTCGCAGTAACTTCATTGCAATGTTAATGTCAGCCTTATTTGTGAGTAATAAATAAACTTTAACTCAAAAAGCAAACCGTTCAAATGGTCCCAGACCTCCTTAACACAGAAACTAGAAGCAGGAGTAGGCCATTCAGCCCTTCAAGCCTGCTGCACCATTCATTTTAATCATGGCTGATCATCGAATTCAATATCCTGATCCCCACTTCCTCCCATATCCTTTGATCCCTTTTGCCTCAAGAGCAATATCTAATTTCTTCTTGAAATCACACAATGTTTTGGTTTCAATTATATTCTGTGGTAATGAATTCCACACATTCGCCACCCTCTGGGTGAAGAAATCTCTCCTCACCTCAACCCTATAAGGTTTATCCCTTATCCTCAAACCATAACCCCTAGTTCTGGACTCTCCCACCATCAGGAACACTCTTTCTGAACCTACTCTATCTAATCCTGTTAGGATTTTATAAGTTTCCCTGAGATCCCCTTTCACTCTTCTAAACTCCAGTGAATATAACCTTAACTGACTCAGTCTCTCCTCATGTGACAGACCTGTCATCCCAGGAATCAGCCTGGTAAACCTTTGCTGCACTCCCTCTATAGCAAGGATATTGTTCCTCAGACAAGGAGAGCAAAACTTCACACGATACTCCAGGTGTGGTCTCACCAACACCCCGGAACAATTTCCTGGGGAGGCAATGGCCTACTGGTATTATTAGACTATTAATCCAGAAACTCAGTTGAAGCTCTGGGGGGCCTGGGTTTGAATCCTGCCACGGCAGCTGGTGGAATTTGAATTAAATTTTAAAAAATCTGGAATTAAGAATCTACTGATGGCCATGAAGCTATTGTCATAAAAACCCCATCTGGTTCACTAATGCTCTTTGGGGAAGGAAATCTGCTGTCCTTACTTGATCTGGCCTACATGTGATTCCAGAGCCACAGCAATGTGGTTGAGTCTCAACTGCCCTCGGGCAACTAGGGATGGACAATAAATGCTGGCAGCCAGCAGCACCCAAGACCCACAAACGAATCAAAAAAAATAAGCCACTGTTACATGCTCCCCCCACAACTGTGTTTTCCCCAAACATTCGAGCGAGGGAAGTGAGGGCCAATGGGTTATTTGTCTGCCAACTGTAGCTAGATAGTGGCACTCTGAGTCATGAGATTTTGGGTTCAATTCCAGGATTTTGAGCACAAATACAGTGGATGTAAATGATCCCATTTGAGGAATAGCAGGAGCATTCTCCCTGGTGCACTGGCCAAAGCTTTATCCCTACGTGAACAGATTACCTGGCTGTTATCAGTTTGTGGCAGCTTGCTGTGCACACAATTGACTGCTGCAATTCCAATGTGACAACAAAGACTGTACATCAAAGTATTTCATTGTTTAAAGTTTATTTAATCGTGCCACAAGTAGGGTTCCATTAACACTGCAATGAAGTTATTGTGAAAATCCCTGAGTCGCTACACTGTTTGGATACACCGAGGGAGCATTTAGCACGGCCAGTGCACTTAACCACAGTGGCACACTGCTGCCTCACAGCACCAGGGAGGCGGGTTTGATTCCCGGTTTGAGTCACTGAATGTGCAGAGTTTGCTCATTCTCCCCGTGTCTGCATGGGTTCCCTCCGGGTGCTCCGGTTTCCGAGCACAGTCTGAAAAATGTGCTGGTTAGACGCATTGAATTCGAACAGGCGCTGGAGTGTGGCGACAAGAGGGATTTCACAGTAACTTCATTGCAGTGTTAATGTAAGCCTTTTTTGTGACTAATGAACATTTAAACTAATACCATGCCTTTTTGGGAGGAAACCCACGCAGACACGGGGAGAACGTGCACGCTCCACACAGGCAGTGACCCAAGCCGGGGATCGAATTCGGGAACTGTGAGGCAGCAGTTGCTAACCATTGTGTCGCCCCTACCGAATATAAAAATGCTTCGAGACATCCAATGGTCGTGAAAGGCGCTATATTAATGTAAGTCGCCTTGTTCGAGTGTGGAACTTCAAAACTCAATTCTACTCTCACTCCAGCCCTGTCCACACACCCACTTCCCAGCAGCAATAAGCAATCAGCAGCAGTAATCCTGGTTGGTGCCGATCCCTCGCCCAGGGCCAACGAAGTCAACTGTAAACAGCCACAACTGTTGGCCCCGGGTTCCTTCAGAAGGTGGGGGGAGATCCACTCTCCCTCCTCCACGGCTAGGGTGGGGAGAAAGGAGCAGGAAGCGATTAGATTAAAAACACGACTAAATAACTGCAGATTCCACCCCAGGCCTAAGGAAAGGCCCTGCGAGAGTTTACACAAGAGAGAGAGAGAGACAGAGATTCATTTAAGTACAGCCTGTCTCTTTAATCATTTATCTGTAATCCCGTTACTAAACCCCCAGCATCACCCTCTGATTTCACATCAGAATTTTTGCTTGTTTTCCTGCAGTCATTTGTCAAAAAAAACCCTTTTTAATTAACTCTCCACTTCACATAGAAGTCGACAGCTGGACTCGATTTCGCTACATCCGCTGGCTCGATACATTGTAACCCATGATTATGAAATGTTGCTACAAATTAACCAAGAACAATAGAGAAAAGGAAACAATGTTGCAAGGGGACAAGGAAAATAGATACAAATCCACTCACCCCCAACTCCAGCGAGCCTGTGTGCGAATTCCAGGAGCGGCAGTTCCAGGGTGATCATGCTATTAATATTAACATCAAATCAAAACAATGCCGTTCCCGATCACAGGAATCCTTCTCCGGCCGCCTTACTGGAGCCTGGGGGGCTGGAGAGGAAGAAGGGGGAGAGAGAGGAGGTGAGAGCCGCATTTCCTCTCCGCCTTGTGAGTGGGGAGCTCCGGGCTCTCCCGCACCCAGCCTCCCAGCAGTTTCATGTCGGCCAATTTCCTTCCCCGCCTGCACCTCCACCTTGTCAATTTCACTGGGGTTTCCTGTCACTTCGGGGTTTCCTCCAGCCTCCCTCAGTGTGGCTCCCTCAGCCCTGCCCTGGTCTGTGTGTGTGTGTTCGTGTGTCTGTCAGTAGTGTGTTTCTATATGTGTGTCTCTGTGTGTGTCTGTCTCTTGTGTGTGTCTGTGTGTTTGTGTCTCTATGTGTGTGTGTGTCTGTGGCTCTGTGTGTGTCTCTATCTCTGTTTGTGTCTGTGTGTCTATGTGTGTCTGTGTCTCTCTGTGTGTCTGATCTTCAGCACCCTCACAGCAGATCTCTCCCCACCCCTCCCCCCAGCTCCCCCACCAGTAACCCCCACTCCCCCCCCGCCCCCCAGGACGGACAGACACGCTTCACAATCCCCGACTCCCTAACCCCCTCCTTGTAGCTGTTTCCCCCCCCCCCTCACACACACACACACACACACACACTGCCTTCCCCACCCCTCCTGTCTCCCGATCGCTTTCCTTTCGCTTTCTGGGAACTGTCAGCCTGTCTGCGGGTGTCCGCGCCGTCCTAGAGAGAGACACGTGTTTCGCCCTGGATTTTGATGCAAAGGAACAGGTTAGGAAGAAAATACCTTGTGATATTTACCGAGTTAAAGTCTAAACCGCTGGCGTGGCATTCCCCTGCGGTCGAAACGGAGGCAACACCGCAAGACCCGGGGTTCTGTCGTCTAGAAATGCGGTAAGAAGTCTCACAACACCAGGTTAAAGTCCAGGTTGGACTTTAACCTAGTGTTATGAGACTTCTCACTATGTTTACCCCAATCCATCGCCGGCATCTCCACACCATGTCTAGAAATACGAACAGGGGTGAGCTTCCAGATGGAAGTCTTTAAAATTATGGAGGGTTTGATTGGATAGAGTCATAGAATCCCTACAGTGCAGAAGGAGGCCATTCGACCATCGAGTCTGTACTGACAATAATCCCACCCAGACCTTATCCCCTTAACCCCAGGTGTTTATCCTGCTAATCCCTCTGACAATACAGGGCAATTTAGCATAGCCAGATCCATCTAACCCGCACATCTTTGGACTATGGGAGGAAACCGGAGCACCCAGAGGAAACCCACGCAGACACGGGGAGAATGTGCAGACTCCGCACAGACAATGAACTGAGGTCGGGAATTGAACCGGGTCCGTGGCACTGTGAGGCAGCAGTGCCATCCCTGGAATATTGGAAGGGGAAAAAAATAGGGGGCTGTGGGGGGGAAAGCAGCACGGTGGGATTTCTAACTGGGTTCAATGCAGAGTTCACATGGTTGGGCTGAATGGCCTCCCCCTGTGCTTTCTTTTATTCATTCTTGGGATGTGACTACCCCTGGTGCTGGTCTTGCCCTTGAGAAGGTGGTGATGAGTTGCCTTCTTGAACTGCTGCTGCGGTCCCTGAGGTGTAAGTACACCCACTTTGCTGTTAGGGAGGGAGTTCCAGTGTTTTGACCCAGCGTCAGTGAAGGAATATATTTCCAAGTCAGGATGGTAAGCAAGTTGGAGGCCAACTTGCCAGTGGTGGCGTTCTCAGATACCTGCTGTCCTTGTTCTCCTTGATTATTTATTAGTCACAAGAAGGCTTCCATTAACATTGCAGTGAAGTTACAGTGAAAATGTGGTAAAATTATGGTCGGTGCAGACTCAGTGGATCAAATGGCCTCCTTCTGCACTGTCGGGATTGTATGAAAATCCCCTAGTCGCCACACTCCGGCACCTCTTCGGGTACACTGAGAGAGAATTTAGCACAGCCAATGCATCAAACCAGCACACCTTCCGGAACTGTGGGGGGAAACCGGAGCATCTGAAGGAAACCCACGCCGACACGGGGAGAATGTGCAGGCAGTGAACTGAGGCCAGGAATGGAACCCGAGTCCCTGGCGCTGTGAGGCAGCAGTGCTAACCACTGTGCCACCATGCTGCCCTTGTTGCACAATTCCCAGCTCTGACCTGCTGTTGCAGGAAATGTATATGGCTGGTGGAATTCCGTTTCTGGTCAGCGATAATGCCCAGGCTATTGATGTTGGGAATTCCAGTGATGATAATGCCACTGTCTCCCCATGCTCTCCCCTACAAGGCTCTAGTGAATAACATGGGTGCATTTAAGAAGCTAGATAAACACTTAACGGAGAAAGGAACAGAATGATATGTTAATTGTGTTTCTGAAATAGGCGAAAGCATAGGCACTAGCCTGGGCAGGTTGGGCTGAATGGCCTGTTTCTGTGCAGTGTGTGTTATGGAATCCCAAACAAACGAACAAACAGGGAGGGCTGTCAAACCAGTTTGTTAAGCTTTGGAAAGCTAATCTCAAGTGACAGCACAGTGGATGGATGTGTGGCCATCGTGTGTGTACATGCCTTCTGCAAGAGCTACCCACTTATTAAAAATACTTGCATTGACATAGAATAGAACAGAACAGATTCCCTGCAGTGCAGAAGAAGGCCATTTGGCCCATCAAGTCTGCACCAACCACAATCCCACTCAGGCCCTATCTCCATAATCCCATACATTTACCCTTGCTAGTCCCCCGACACTAACAGCCCATCTAACCTGTACACCTTTGGATCTTTGGAGCATCCGGTGGAAATCCACATAAACATGGGGAGAATGTGCAAACTCCACACAGTCACTCAATTGAACCTGGGTCCCTGGCACTGTGAGGCAGCAATGCTAACCACTGTGCCACTCTCAAAGCACCTTTAATGTAGGGGGATAGGGGATGATCAAAGGAAATCATAAACATACATTTTCTGAAGGCACTTCCACAGCAGATCATTAGCATAAATTTGAGATAATCTTGTAACAATGATGGAACATTGACTGAGCATTGACAGAGCATGTCAATGTTTGAGAATGAGTGGTTAGAGAATGTTTGAGATCAGTTTTCTGGGAATATATCTCTGGTTTTCTTTGGGTGAGATATTTCCAGGAATGGGCAAAAGGGTGGGAAAAGTGGCATTGAAGGTGCTGACGGCAATGGGATCTTTCTCTGCCACAAATTCTGGGATTTTGAAATAAAAGCTTCACCCATCCAGTCAAATGATGGCGGGACAACAACTGATTCTGGGCTCCACCAGTAACTTAGTTAGCTGACAACTGGGGCCCCAGCACAGAGAGAGAGAATAGGAGTTACCGCCCCTGACAGGGCAATGCCAGAGGTCAGTGCTGGGGACAGTATCCAGGCATGTCCTTCTTCTACCTGAACTTTGCACTCACCTGAGCTCCCCTGGGAGGTCTGCTTGCCAGGTACAAGCCTTGGGAGACCAGATGTGATTTACACTGGGCTGTCTTCACACTGACGTGGGTGGACTTTCTGATGGGGGTGGGGGGTATGATTCAGGCTCAAAAGCCTGATCATCATTGGATGGCATGGTGGCACAGTGGTTAGCATTGCTGCCTCACAGCACCAGGGACCCATGTTCAATTCCAGCCTTGGGTGACTGTCTCTGTAGGCTTTGCATGTTCTCCCCATGTCTGCATGGGTTTCCCCAGGTGCTCCAGTTTCCATCCACAGTCCAAAGATGTGCAGGTTAGGTTGATTGGCCATGCTAAATTGACTCTAGTGTCAGGGGATTAGCAGGGTAAATATGTGGGGTTACGGGGATGGGGCCTGGGTGGGATTGTGGTTGATGCAGACTCGATGGGCTGAATGGCCTCCTTCTGCATTGTAGGATTCTACGATTATGTATAAATGTATTCAAATTCAGTTAAAGAATGTTTAAAATTTATTGATCAGTAGGCTTAAATTAACACTGCAATAAAATTTCTATGAAAAATCCCCGAGGTGTCACACTCTGGCACCTGTTTGGGTACACTGATGGAGAATTTAGCATGGTCAATGCACCTAACCAGCACGTCTTTTGGACTATGGGACGAAATCGGACCACCCGGAGGAAACCCACGCAGTCACGGGGAGAACGTGCAGAATGATATTCTCAATGCTGAATGTTGGGAAACATGTCTGAGGAGACAATTGTGTTACACGTTTACACTGATATAAAATGCGGTTCTGTAGTTCTCGTGATATTTTCCGCTCCCACTGCTGAACCTGCCCAATGTGGTCAGGAGCGGAAAATCCAGTCGCTCTTTTTCAGTATCAGTCAGGGATGGTTATTTTGCCTCTGAGTCGTGGGGTGGCTTGGTGGCACAGTGGTTAGCACTGCTGCCTCACAGCGCCAGGGACCCGGGTTCAATTCTGGCCAAATAGAATAAAAACATTTATCCCTTAACCAGCATCACCAAAATATGTTATCTTATTTCTTTTTTACGGAATCTTTCAGTGTATAAATAGATTGCCACCTTTCCTACATCACATCCACTTCTGGCTTGGATCAGCATCTGTGCACATTCTCCCCGTGTCTGTGTGGGTTTCCTCTGGGCATTGCGGTTTCCTCCCACAGTCCAAAGATGTGCAGATTTGGTTGATGGACCATGCTAAATTGTCACTTAGTGTCAGGGGATTAGCAGGGTAAATAAGGGTTATGGGAATAGGGCCTGAACGGGATTGTGACTGGTACAGACTCGATGGACCGAATAGCCTCCTTCTGCACTGTAAGATTCTATCAGTCAGAAAGTCGTGCATTTCAGACCCACTCCAGGAGCTGAGTATGAGTAAAGCTCACACTGCAGTCCCTGCTGCATTATTTGAGGTGCTATCTTTTGGATAAACCCTGTCTGCTTCTCAGGTGCATGTCGAAGATCCCACTGGCTCCATTCGATGAAGAGCCAGGTTGGCCCGGTTAATAATTATCACTCAGTCCATAGCAAGCACTAGAGTGAATTATCCGGTCAGAATCTCATCACTGTGCTTGGGATCTTGCTGTGTGCCAATTGGTTTCTACATTTCCTACATCACAGTAGTGGATACATTTTGCAATACTTTATTTTGATTTGATTTATTATTGTCACATGTATTAACATACAATGAAAAGTATTGTTTCTTGCGTGCTCTACAGGCAAAGCATACTGTACATAGAGAAGGAAATGAAAGAGTGCAGAATGTAGTGTTACAGTCATAGTTAGAGTGTAGATAAAGATTAACTTAGTGTGAGGCAGGTCCATTCAAAAGTCTGATGGCAGCAGGGAAGAAGCCGTTCTTGAGTCGGTTAGTATGTGACCTCAGACTTTTGTATCTTTTTCCCCACAGAAGAAGGTGGAAGAGAGAATGTCCAGGATGTGTAGGGGTCCTTAATTATGCTGGCTGCTTTGCTGAGGCAGCGGGAAGTGTAGACAGAGTCAATGGATGGGAGGCTGGTTTGCGTGATGGATTGGGCTGCGTTCACGACCTTTTGTAGTTCCTTGTGGTCTTGGGCAGAGCAAGACCTGTACCAAGCTGTGATACAACCAGAAAGAATGCTTTCTATGGTGCATCTGTAAAAGTTGGTGAGAGTCGCAGCTGACATACCAAATTCTATAGTCTTCTGAGAAAGTAGAGGCGTTGGTGGGCTTTCTTAACTATAGTGTCAGCATGGAGGATGCCAAATCCTTGCTGTGTACCAATTGGCTGCTACATTTCCTACATCCCAAGAGTGGCTACATTTTGAAATACTTTACTGGTGGGGATAACGTGCTTTGGGATGTCTTGTGGTCATGGAAGGTGGGATATGGATGCAAGTCTTCTTTTCTGTTCTTCACCCACTGGTTGACGGTTTAAGAAGCCCATCTTCAGGGTAACTCAGCGAGGGCAGTTAATGCTGGCCTCGTCAAGAACCCCCACAACCTGAGAGTGAAATTTAAAGAATCTTACTGGAGTGAATGGCCTTCTGTTCCTCTTGAAAATGAAACTAGCAGTTTCAAGGATAAAGCCCTTGTGAAAGTTCCCTCCTATTGATAAGACTGTCATTTAAGGCAGTGTTTTTCTAAGTGGGGGCTTGCGATTTGCGGGTGGGTCGCAAGATGTTTAAAAATGGGTCACCAGAAATGAACCCTAAAGATCTCCTGACCTTTTTTCCCATCTCTCCTCTGTGTAAACTCCTGCTGCAGTACCGTGTATGACCACACGAGGCAGAGTAAACAGGTCAACACACCCTGTACTTGGCGCCAATTTTCTTTCCCCTCCCTTGGTCGCAAGGGATGGCCATTTGGTAAAAGTGGGTCACTGCAAAAAAACTGTTAAAAAACATTGCTTTAAGGGGTTAGTTTCCAATCTTTGCATGAGTGAAAACCATATCAATAAAAGCTGCATGATTATTGGCAATAGTAGAAATTGTACTGCTAACTGCAACATCATCGAATCCCTGCAGTGCAGAAGGAGGCCATTTGGCCCATTGAGCATGCAACAACAAAAGTCCCGTCCAGGCCTTAGCCTCGTAACCCTACGTATTTACCCTGCTAGTCCCCCTGACACAGAAGGGCAATTTAGCGTGGCCAATCAACCTAACCTGCACATCTTTGGAGTGTGGGAGGAAACCGGAGCACCTGGAGGAAACCCACACAGACGCGGGGAGAACATGCAAACTCCACACAGGCAGTAAGCCGAGGCCGGAATTGAACCCAGGTCTTTGGTCCTGTGAGGCTAACCACTGTGCCACCATATGTAGATGATTGTTCCACTGGTATCATTGATATCATTGATAACATTGATGTTTTAGCAATGGCTGTGCGATTGACGCTTGTGCTAGTTTCGCTTGTACCAGCAATAATTATTGTAGTAGGGCTAAACCCCGGGAGTGTGGGCTGTAGCAGGAGAGGAGTGTATAGACAGGGATAAACAGACAGCACTGTGGTATCCATACTCACTGCAGGCAGACAGGACAAAATACAAATAACTATATCTCAGGTGGCACTAAAACAATTCCACCCAGGGGTTATTGCTCCAAGGTTAAAGCAACTTTAAGAGAATTGATATCAATTTTCAAGGCTCCAAAAGGTCCAGAGGAACTATTGTGCCTCTGAAAACTTAATCAAATATCCAGGAGATCGGTCAATTAACACCCTATTGAAATCAGTTTGACAAACACAATGCCTTGACATTTATTCCCCCCACCCCCACCCCTGTCCTGACCCTTACAGCTTCTCTGTGTTTGGCCATTCACATCCTTTATTCTCTTTGTGGACGGCTATTTGCACTCTTTTCCCCTGGTTTGTGTGGCTGTGACTCATCTTTCATTCCCTCCCCCTGCAGTATAAATATTTCCCACTTTCTGTGCCTTCTAGCTTTGGACTCGAAACGTCAGCTCTTTTCTCTCCTCACAGGTGCAGCCAGACCTGCTGAGATTTTCCAGCATTTCCTCTTTTGGCCTTGACATTGTAAACAGATAGACAGGAGATGTCCAATAAGCAATCAAAGCTGAAGCACCCAAAACAATGGATGTTCATAATGTGATCAAAAACAGAACTGTAACCAATTCAAAGTAGCAAGCTGATGACCTAATCGAAATGTATAAGAATATGTAAGAACTGATGATCAGTACAGTAGCTCGGAAGCAAGCTGTAGTTATAGCCACGAGTTCTGCTCTCCCTCATGTATGTTGAATGAAGCCATTTTTGTCGAAGTTCTACATGGTCTCAGGGGCCTCAGTTTGTTCATTCCCTCCTACAGTTATGTTATTAATGGCTATGTGGATAATGGTTATGTGGGCCAAGTGGTTAGGTCAATGTCTTATTAATAGTATCATGAGTGATGATGGCATGAGTGATGGTTATTGAAGCTTGTAATTGGCTCAGTATTGCTGTTTTTTCTGAAGGTACCACATCTGCTGTATCGGCTAATCAATCCCTCATGGTTCAGGCTGATCTCAGGAGGGAAGTTTTTTTTCCCAAGATGGCACTGGAGTGAGGCAACTTCTTGCAAGCTGTGCCCAGCATACCATCTAATTCTATCTTTTACTCTCATTCAATGCTTCTAAAACTTAATTCTAACTCTTTTAAACTCTCTGACAATTCTTTAATTCAATATCTTACATTCTCTCTTCCACTGTGATGACTTCAGCCAGGCTAATGAGGTTGGCTTGCTTGAGTATAAACTACCTGATGAGTCTTAGCTTTGACGTAGTGATACAATGGTATTGTCACTGGACTAGTAAAACAGAGACACAGGGTGATGCTTTGGAGATCTGGGCTCGAAACTCACCATGGCAGATGATGAAATTTGAATCCAATTTTACCCCGATAACCACATTTTGATTTAATGTTTTAAGTTTCCTTTCGACCTTGTTTTTGGGGAGCTGCCCTTTTTAATTTGTCCCTTAGTTAATTTGAGCAATTTATTTGGTTGGTATTAAGAGAGATATCTGATGAATCCTAATTGATGGCTGAATCAGGGAGCCTTATGCTCCCTATTTAAAGCAGGTGTGTCAGACTCCCAGCCTGCATTCAGCAGGGGGCAACTGGAGACCTGGCTGTATACAGATGTATGGTGTAAATAAAGTAACTTGGTGACGGGACTTTTGCCTCTGTGGAGTTATTATGCCCACCTTCTTCCTTCAGGACAAAAATGCAAAAGTCTGAGGTCACGTACCAACCAACTCAAGGACAGCTTCTTCTCTGCTGCCATCAGATTTTTGAATGGACCTACCTCACATTAATTTGATACAATACATTCTCTCCTTTCCTTCTCTATGAACGATATGCTTTGTCTGTAGAGCGCGCAAGAAACAATACTTCTCACTGTATATTAATACATGTGACAATAATAAATCAAATCAAATCAAAAAGATGAAGAGCTGAGTAACACCGAGAGACATATTCATACAGGTCTAGAATGTCTATTCCACTCAGAATATTAGCAATGAGTTAACATTGCAGCTTGAATTCAAAATTAAAATATCACTGCACGTTGGACAGTGTGAGCCATGGCTTTCTGAGTTATTTTTTATCAGTTCCTGTACCGGTCAGCTCCACCTGCATTGTCCTACAACAGCAGAAACCATCCTCCTCCCACCTACTCCTCTTTGTGTCAAACAAATGATCTCCTGCCATCTCCTGTATATCTCACAGCCACATGGCAAGATAATATCCACCATCGTCACTTGGGTGGAAAGTTACCAGAGTGAAATCTGGAAGCACTTTTTCATGCTTTTTTTTTATTCATCCATGGGACATGAGCATCGCTGCCTGGGCCACCATTTATTGCCCAACCCTAGTTGTCCTTGAACTGAGTGTCTCACTCAACCATTTCAGAGGGCAGTTGAGACTCAACCACATTGCTGTGGCTCTGGAGTCACGTTTAGGCCAGACCGATAAAGGATGGCAGATTTCCTTCCCTCAAGGACATTAGTGAACCAGATGGGATTTTTCTGACAATTGACAATGGCTAAAGTTTTTTAAAAGTTTATTTATTAGTGTCACAGGTAACACATTAACACTGCAATGAAGTTACTGAAAAAAAACCCCTAGTCTCCACACTCTGGCACCTGTTCGGGTACACTGAGAGAGAGTTTAGCATGGCTAATGCACCTAACCAGCACATCTTTTGCTCTGTGGGAGGAAACCAGAGCACCCGGAGGAAACCCATGCAGATACAGGGCAAATGTGGCAGAGTCCCCACAGCCAGTGACCTAAGCCAGGAATCAAACCCAGGTTCCTGGTGCTATGAGGCAGCAGTGCTAACCAGTGTACCACCGTGCTGTTTCATGATTATCAGTAGATTCTTAATTCCAGTTTTTTTTCATTGAATTCCAATCCCACCAGCTGCCATGGCAGAGAAATATGTACATCTAAGGCTTTTTTTCCCCTGAACCGTGTACACTATAGGATGCAAAGGAAAGCTCCCTCTACACTGCTGCTCCCGAGTGTCAAATTAACCATGGTTTTGTGACCACTGGGAACCTTTTTATTTCATCACACATGGGCATCTGGCTGACCAGCATTTATTGCCCATCCCTTGTTGCCCGCAGGTAATTGAGAGTCAACCACATTGCTGTGCCTCTGGAGTCACATGTTGGCCAGACCAGGTAAAGACGGCAGATTTGCTTCCCAAAAGGATTGGATTTTCTAACAATCGACAATGGTTTCATGGTCATCAGCAGACTCTTAATTCCAGATACTTCTTTAAAAAATTCAAATTCCACCATTTGCTGTGGCGGGATTCGAACATGGGTTGCCAGAACATTAGTTGGATTAATAGCCTCGCAATAATAGCACTCGGCCACAAGTGGAGGTGATGAATTATACCTCATCACCTCCACTTAAAAGAGGTATAACTAATATCAGTCCATGTATAATAGGATGCTGCAAACCCAAACTTCATATTTTTTTTTAAAGGACGCTTCTTTCCATAGTTGTATAATGTCAGTGCTGTTACAGTGTGATGTGTAAGGGGCCAACAATCTCTTTGTCAGTAAACTTTAATGGATAAACCAGTTCTTGGAAATATGCATTGACTGGGAGGCTTAACTTGGCAGCTGGGCCAGTTGAGATATCTTAACTGACATCAGTGAGGGTTCCACATTCTTGTATCAGAGGTGCTGTAAGTTGAGCAATAAACAGTAAGAGATTAAGAGCAGAATGCAAGGAAAAGTCGTGTCTGACAAATTTATTGGAGTTCTATGAGGATGTGTCTAGGGCGGTGGATAGAGGAGAGCCGGTGGATGTGGTGTTTCTTGATTTTCAGAAGGCGTTTGATAAGGTGCCGCACAAGAGGTTATTACAGAAGGTAAGGGGGAATGGAGTTGGGGGTAAGGTGTTAGCATGGATAGGGGATTGGCTGTCAAATAGGAGGCAGAGAGTGGGGGTCAATGGGTGCTATTCGGATTGGTGGTTGGTGACTAGTGGAGTGCCCCAGGGGTTGGTGCTGGGGCCTCAGCTATTTATCATTTATATAGATGATCTGGAGGAGGGAACCGAGTGTATGGTGTCGAAATTTGCTGATGACACCAAGATTGGTGGAACGGCAAATTGTGCGGAAGGTGTGGAAAGTCTGCAGAAGGATCTAGATAGGCTGGGCGAATGGGCCAGGAACTGGCAAATGGAATTTAATGTTGGCAAGTGTGAAGTTGTCCACTTTGGTAGGAATAATGGTAGGAAGGACTATTACTTACATGGTGAAAAACTGCAGCATGCGACGGTGCAGAGGGACCTCGGGGTCCTTGTGCATGAGTCGCAAAAACCCAGCCTGCAGGTGCAGCAGGTGGTCAGGAAGGCGAATGGGATGCTGGCCTTCATAGCGAGGGTGATTGAATATAAAAGTAGGGAGGTCTTGCTGCAACTGTACAGGGCACTGGTGAGGCCGCAGCTGGAGTACTGTGTGCGGTTTTGGTCGCCGCACTTACGCAAGGATATTTTGGCCTTGGAGTGAGTGCAGAGGAGGTTTACTAGGCTGATGCCGGAGTTGAGGGGGTTGAGCTATGAGGAGAGGCTGAATAAACTAGGCTTGTACTTGTTAGAGTTTAGAAGAATGAGGGGAGATCTCGTTGAGACGTATAAGATGATGAATGGGATGGATAGGATAGAGGTGGAGAGGCTCTTCCCACTCAGAAAGGACAGTAGGACTAGAGGGCACAGCCTTAAGATAAAGGGGGGGGTGGTTTAGAACGGAGTTGAGGAGGAACTTCATCACTCAAAGGGTGGTGAATCTCTGGAATTCTCTGCCCGTTGAAGTGGTGGAGGCTGCCTCGCTAAATATATTTAAGACACGAGTTGATAGGTTTTTGATAGGCAAGGGGATTAAGGGTTATGGGGAGAGGGCAGGAAGGTGGGGAGAGGGCGGGAAGGTGGAACTGAGACACGACAGATCAGCCATGATCTTATTGAATGGCGGGCAGGCTTGAACGGCTAGATGGCCTACTCCTGCTTCTATTTCTTATGTCCTTATGTAAAACTCCTTTGCCCTCCTGGAACTGTGAGAATCCCCTCCAGGGTTATTTGTTGAAGCACGGAGGAAGTAGTGGCATAGTGGTATTGGCATTGCATTGGAAATCCAGAGACCCAGGGTAATACTCTGCGGACCCGGGTTCAAATCCCACCACAGCAGATGGTGAAATTTGAATTCAATAAAAAAGTCTGGAATTAACAGTCTAATGATGACCACAAAACCATTACTGATTGTCATAAAAATGTATCTGGTTCACTAATGCCCTTACATAGGCTAGCCTACATGTCACTCCCGACCCACAACAAGGACTGTTAAATGCCCTCAGGGATGGGCAATAAATGCTGGTCCAACCAGCAATGACCACATCCCATGAACAAATATTAAACAAAACAAGGGCAGTGTAGTGGTTAGCACTGCTGCCTCAAAGCACCAGGGTCCCAGGTTCAGTTCCCACCTCAGGTCACTGTTTGTATGGAGTTTGCACATTTTCCTCGTGTCAGCGTGGATTTCCTCTGGGAGGCCAAGGAAGGTGTATTAATAATGCGGCCAAACAGGCTGAGTGGTTCAGCCCGCAAATCCTTTCAAATATGCCAATGGTAGGCAGTAAGAGCAGGAGAGACTCCTGGTCAGTCACACTTGCTATGGAGTGGTGCTCCATCAAACTGTAAGCCTCTGGGGATGGATTAAAATTAGACAGATGGAAACAGACAAACATCTGCCTGAAAGTTAAAGTTTATTTGTTAGTCACAAGTAAGGCTTACATTAACACTGCAGTGAAGTTACTGTGGAATTCCCCTAGTTGCCACAGTCCAGTGCCTGTCTGGGTCAAAGTACCTAACCAGTACGTCTTTCAGACTATGGGAGGAAACCCATGCAAATACAGGGAGAATGTGCAGTCTCGAACACTTAGGTTGTGGTTTGATACAAAAGAATGGCTTGCTAGGCCATTTCAGAGGTCAGTTAACAGTCAAGCATGGATAATGTGATGAATCAGAGGCATTTTGGGGCTTTAGCTTTCACAAACATTAAAACTAGCACAGCAAGTGAATAAGACCCTGGAGAAAACTAACAGGATGCTAACATTTATGATAAGAAATACAGAGTTTAAGAGAGAGGTCGCAGGGAAGTGTCTGTGTTTGTGGGCTCTATGCTATAGGAAGGACATTGGGGCAATAAATTTGATTTGATTTGATTTATTATTGTCACATGTATTAACATATAATGAAAAGTATTGTTTCTTGCGCACTGTACAGACAAAGCATACCATTCATAGAGAAGGAAAGGAGAGAGTGCAGAATGTAGTGTTACAGTCATAGTTAGGGTGCAGATAAAGATCAACTTAATGCGAGGTAAGTCCATTCAAAAGCCTGACAGCAGCAGGGAAGAAAGTCCACATAAAGAAAGGAAGAAAGATATTCACTTTCCATGATCTCACACAGTCCTACGGACAGTCAATTAAGTCCTTTTGAAGTGTATTACTGTTGTAATGTAGGACATTTAATGTACATGCCTTAATTTGCTTACTGATAAACTGTAACATTCCAAAAAAGGTAACTTTGGAATTATCTGGGAAACCATAATAAAACAATGCACATTATTTTCATATAAATTATAAGTTTAAGTTATTCCTGACTAATATTTATCCCTCAATTAACATCACAGAAAACAGATGATCATATTATTACCATATTGTTGTTAATGGGAGCTTGCCATGCCCAAATTGGCCTCCATGTTTGGTGCATTACAGTAGCGGCCACACTTCAAAAAATACTTAATTAACTGTAAGGCACATCCGGTAGTTGTAACAATGCTATATAACTGCAAGTCTTTCTTTGTGTTCCTCAAGTTTTTGTCTGCACATTTTAAACTGTCTTTCCTGTTAATTTTTGATTTTTCAGTATGCAGGTGGTGGGTGACTGATAAGAACTTTTCAAAGTCACTTTGAAAAGATCAAAAGGTTTATGGTTCACATTGAAGTAGATTTATCGATTTTAGTGATATGCCTGTCGGTTTCTCTGATGGTGAACATGATCATGTGCAGATAACCTGCCTGTGCTTTGCTGATTGAGGGAACAGGATTAGCCGGGACCCAGGGAGAACTCCATCTGCTCTCAGACTCATAGAGGTTTACAGCATGGAGACAGGCCCTTCAGCCCAACTTGTCCACAGGCCTTTTTTTAACCATTCAGCTAGTCCCGATGGCCCATGTTTGGCCCATATCCCTCTATACCCATCTTACCCATGTAACTGTCTAAACGCTTCTTAAAAGACAAAATTGTACCCGCCTCTACTACTACCTTTGGCAACTTGTTCCAGACATTCACCACCCTCTGTGAGAAAAAATTGCCCCTCCGGACGCTTTTGTATCTCTCCTCTCTCACCTTAAACCTTATGCCTACTAGTTTTAGACTCCCCTATCTTTGGGGAAAGATATTGACTATCTAGCTGATCTATGCCCCTCATTATTTTGTAGACCTCTACAAGGTCACCCCTCAGCCTCCTACACTCCAGAAATAAAAGTCAATCCAGCCTCTCTTAACTCAAACCATCAAGTCCTGGTAGCATCCTGGTAAATCATTCCTGCAATCTTTCTAGATTAATAATATTCTTTCTATAATAGGGTGACCAGAACTGTACACAATATTCCACGTGTGGCCTTATCAATATCCTGTACAACTTCAACAAGATGACCCAACTCCTGTATTCAATTTTTTGACCAGTGAAACCAAGTATGCCGAACCCCTTCTTCATCACTTTATTCACATGTGACTCCACTTTCAAGGAGCTATGAATCTGTACCCCTAGATCTCTTTGTTTTGTAACTCTCTCCAGTTCCCCGCCATTAACTGAGTAAGTCCTGCCCCGGTTCGATCCACCACAATGCATCACCTCGCATTTATCTAAATTAAACTCCATCTGCCACTCGTCAGCCCACTGGCCCAACTGATCAAGATCCTGTTGCAATCCCAGATAACCTTCATCACTGTCCACCATGCCACCAAATCTTGGTGTCATCTGCAAATTTACTAACCACGCCACCTAAATTCTCATCCAAATCATCAAAATAATGCAGTGGGATCTTTCACATCCACCTGCGAAAGCAGACATGACCTCAGTTTAGTGTCTCATCTGAAAGACGGCACGTGTAACAGTGCAGCATTGTCTTAGTGCTGCACTTGGATTGTTAGCCCAGATTCATGAGCTCAAATTTCTAGAATGGATCTTGAACCCACAAGCCAGGCCAGAGACCCAGAGAAATCTTGATTTTTAAACAGTGGATGTTGTTGAATGTATTACAGAAGTTAGTGATTGAGGCAGTAATCATGTCAACATTTGATTTGATTTGCTTTGATTTATTATTGTCACATGTATTAGTATATCGTGAAAGGTATTGTTTGTTGTGCGCTATATAAAGCATGCCGTTCTTAGAGAAGGAAAGGAGAGAATGCAGAATGTAGTGTTACATTCATAGCTAGGGTGTAGAGAAAGATCAACTTAATGTGAGGTAGGTCCATTCAAAAGCCTGACAGCAGTAGGGAAGAAGTTGTTCTTCAGTCAGTTGGTACATGACCTCAGACTTTTGTATCTTTTTCCTGATGGAAGAGAGAATGTGGGGACCTTAATTATCCTGGCTGCTTTGCCGAGGCACTGGGAAGTATAGGGAGGCTGGTTTGCATGATGGACTGGGCTACATTTATAACCTTTTGTAGTTTCTTCTGGTCTTGGACAGAGCAGGAGCCATACCAAACTGTGATACAACCATAAAGAATACTTTCTATGGTGCACCTAGGAACATTTAAAAACAGATTTAAAAGGAAGTTAAGAAAAGGAGAGTAAAGGAACATTGGAACAGGGTAGATAATTGGAATTCAGGTACAGCTCCTGTAAACATCAACACGATAATATGGTCCAACCAGCTTCAATCTGTAATTCTCATGTAATTTTATAACCACCATCTGAACCTGTGATCGGATTACAGGCTTGAAATCTCTCAGAAGCATCTGTTTGGGCTTATATTCTCTGCAGCTGCACTGTGGCTTCTGTTCAGGGATGGTTCTGGCAAGTATTGATGGCTGGGAGCCTTGAAGTACAATGACTGATGCTGTGAGCGCACAGTAATTAATGGCAGTGATGTAAGCGATCAGCCACAGTTGATTTCTTGGAATAACACAACTAATGCTTGGGCACATACACAAGCAATGGAATGTCTCGGCATGCAGCAAAACCTGAGCAACTTTTAGAATTCGGCTCGTAAGTGGTAATAATGCTTGCATCATACAAGTGTCAGGTCATGGCCAATTCCATTGAGAGTTTAAGCAATATCCCTATGGCATCAGCCTCACGATATCCCGCATCATTAACATCTGGAGGGGTCACCATGGAGCAGAAACGCAAATGAGTGAGTCACATAAATATTCTGGCTACATAAGTCAGGGGCTGGTTATACATGGTGAGTAGCTCAGCTCCTGACTGTCCAAAGCCTTTGCGACGTCTGCGAGGCACAAGAGCGACGTTGATTATTCTTCACTTGCCTGGATGAGTGCAGTTCCCTCCACACACCAGAAGCTCAACAATATCAAGGACAAAGCAGTCTGCTTGACTGACACCCCATCCAGTTCCTCCACCACTGACGCACGGTGGCATCAGCGTGCGCCGTCCACCAAATGCACTGCATCAACTGGCCAAAGCTCATTTTACAGCACCTTCCAAACCGAGGAGAACAAGGCCAGTAGATAGGAGTAGACTGGGACTATACTTACTGGAATTCAGAAGAATGAGGCCATTCAGCCCACCATGTCTGTACTGATTCTTTGACAGTGTTTTATCCATGATGTGGAGATGCCGACGTTGGATTGTGATGGGCACAGTAAGAAGTCTCACTCCACCAAGTTAAAGTCCAACAGGTTTATTTGGAATCACGAGCTTTCAGAGCGCTGCTCCTTCCGCATGTGAGTGTTGAAGTGTTCCCTGCTTGGAAGGGAACACTCCTGCCTGGCGATTGTCACGCAATGTCCGTTCAGCAGTCAAGGGCAGTCAGCCTCTGATCTTCGGGTAAGCGTTCTTCAAGGTGGTCTTCAAGACACACAATAACACAGAATCGCCCAGCAGAAACTAATTGGCAAGTTCCACACACATGAGGCCTCAACCAGCATCTTTGGTTCATGTCACACTGTAATCCCCACCATTTGCCCTGGGCTTGTAAATCTCATGAACTATCCTGGCTTGAGACAATTCACACCTTTTTAACTTGTGATTATCCCTCTCTCCACTCGCACTGTCTGTACCTGTAAAAATTTGATTGCCTGAAGACTCACATTCCAACCATTAATTTGCAATTGTGTCTCTGTCTATATATACAATGTTTGTGAACCCTATCTCTTCACTCACCTGATAAAGGGGCAGTGTTCCGAAAGCTCGTGATTCCAAACAAACCTGTTGAACTTTAACCTGGTGTTGTGAGACTTCTCACCGTGTTTTATCCACACTCTCTTCCCTGCCCTATTGCTGTAAACCCCTGGCCAATCCACCTAACCAACACATCTTGGGACACTTTGGGGCAATTTAACACGGTCAATCCACCTAACCTGCACATCTTTGGACTGTGGGAGGAAACCAGAGCATCTGGAGGAAACCCATGCAGACCCGGGGAGAACATGCAAACCACACACAGACAGGGACCCGAGGCTGGAATTGAATCCTGGTTCCCAGCACAGTGAGATAGCAGTGCTAACCACTGTGGCACACTGTGTATATAGAGAGAACGGCTGGGTATTTTTTTCTAGAAATGTGAAGGGGGAGGAGTGACCTGATAGAGGTCTTTGAGATGGTGGAAAGCTTCACTCACATGAACATTGGATGTTTCTATTCCTTGGAGCTGGGGGGAAAGGAGAAAGGGGGGGTGTAACCAAAACCTGAGAGGTGGGCGGCAAGGTTAGGGGGGGGGGGATGGTGGGTACATCACTTATTGTCACCCGTCTTATTCTGGAGTGTGCCTTTGCAAAGGTCTGGAAAGAGGGACAGTGATCTTTTGTCGAGATACATCGTAAGCAAGACAGGACTCTGTGTTACATGGGCTCCAGGCAGGGATGTACAACAAAATAACACTCATTGCTGCTGGAGAACCAGCAATATGCTCAATGACATTCTCTGCGCTCCATCCCCTCCCCCTCCCCCCACCACATTCCCACTCCTGAGACGTGTCCTCCCACAGCGGCTCACCATTGGCTGCTAGCAGGATCTTCCGGTCTCACTGATGTCCATGGCGTTTTGCGAGGCTCACCCATCCCGCTGCGTAGGGTCACTTTCAGCCGGACCAGAAGGTCCCATTGGTGGAAGGGTTGGAAAATCTTGCCTGTTGTTTGGTCTGTCCGATGGCTTTAGGTCCTTCAGTGCAAACAACAGTCAGCGACTGAGTGTTGCCAGCGTGGCACACTCCAAAGTCCAGGACTATGTGCTGATGAAACTCACAGCGGCTCACGAGAGAAAGGCTACAGTCTGAGCCCCTTCTCGACAAGAATATATTGAGAGACTGAAACCTGTCTGAAAGCCCCAGGGCTCTTGTAACAGACACAAGTGTAAATGTACATTGTAAATATAGCCTGTAATTGTCAGTGTAGTGAGGCAACTTCATAGAATCCCTACAGTGTAATCTATGGCCTATCGAGTCTGCATCGACAATCGTCTGCATCGCTCCAGGGCCCTGGGTTCGATTCCCGGCTCAGGTCACTGTCTGTGTGGAGTTTGCACATTCTCCTCGTGTCTGTGTGGGTTTCCTCCGGGTACTCCGGTTTCCTCCCACAGTCCAAAGAGGTGCGGGTTAGGTTGATTGGCCATGCTAAGAAATTACCCCTTACTGTCCAGGGATGCATAGGTTAGAGAGATTAGTGGGGGTAATATGTAGGGATATGTAGGGATATGGTAATATGTAGGGACCCAGGTTCAATTCCCGGCTTGGGTCACTGTCTGTGTTTGCACATTCTCCCTGTGTCTGTGTGGGTTTCCTCCAGGTGCTCCGGTTTCCTCCCACAGTCCAAAGGTGTGCGGGTTAGGTGGATCGACCATGCTAAATGGCCCCTTGGTGTCCCGGGATATGTAAATTAGAAGGATTATGTGGGATTCCAGGGATAGGGCTTGGGTAGGATTGTTCACAGATCATAGAACCCTCCAGTGCAGAAAGAGGCCCTTTGGCTCATTGAGTCTGCACAGAACACAATCCCACCCAGGCCTTTTAAAGGCCAGTTTGTTCAAGTGCAGGACAGGCGTGTGCCTGGAAAAATGAAGGATAGAAATGGCAGGATTCGGGAACCAAGGATGATAAGGGAAATTGTAAGCTTAGTCAAAAGGAAAAAGGAAGCATACCAAAGATCTAGGCATCTAAAAACTGACAAAGCCCTTGGGGAATATAGTGAAAGTCGGGAGGAACTTAAACGTGGAATTAGAAGGCTAAAAGAGGCCATGAAATGTCTTACCCCAAGTCTTTTAATGCATATATTAGTAGAAAGAGGGTAGCAAGAGAAAGAGTAGACCCACTCAAGGATAATGAAGAGAAGTTATGTGTGGAGCCACAGGAAGTGGGTAAAATCCTGAATGGGTACATTGTATCACCAAGGAGAAGGACATGACGGATGTTGAGGTCAGGGATAGGTGTGTGAACACTCTAGAGAACATGACTATATAGGGCGGCACGTAAGCACAGTGGCTAGCACTGCTGCCTCACAGTGCCAGCGACTCATGTTCAGTTCTGGCCTCGGGTCACCCTCTGTGTGGAGTTCGCTCATTCTCCCCGTGTCTGCGTGGGTTTCCTTCGGGTGCTCCAGTTTCCTCCCACAGTCCAAAGATATGCGGGTGAGGTTGATTGGCCATGTTAAATTGATCATGTGTCAGGGGATTAACAGGGTAAATATGTGAGGTTACGGGAAAATGCAGGGGTCTGATTAGTAAGTTTGCGGATGACACAAAGATTGGTGGAGTTGCTGATAGTACCGAGGATTGTCAGAGGATACAACAGGATATAGATAGATTGGAGACTTGGGCACAGAAATGGCAGACGGAGTTTAATCCGGACAAATGCAAGGTGATGCATTTTGGAGAGTCAAATTTAGGTGTGAATTATACTGTAAATGGCTGAACCCTTAGGAACCTTTACATACAAGAGGGATCTGGGCGTGCAGGTCCACAGTTCCCTTAAAGTGGCAACACAGATGGTCAAGGTGATTGAGAAGGCAGATGGCATGCTTGCCTTCATCAGCCGGGGCACTGAGTCCAGGAGTAGGGAAATCACGTTGCAGCTATATAATGATGTGGATTTGCCAGCGTTGGCTTGGGGTAGACACAGTAGGTAGTCTCACAACACCAGGTTAAAGTCCAACCAGATGAAGGGGCGGCGCTCCGAAAGCGCGTGCTACCAAATAAGCCTGTTGGACCTTAATCCGGTGTAGTGAGACTGCAGCTATATAAAACCTTGGTTGGGCTGCATTTGGAGTATTATGTGCTGTTCTGGTCACCACACTGTCAGAAGGACGTGAAAGCTTTGGAGAGAGTGCAAAGGAGGTTCACCAGGATGTTGCCTGGTCTCAAGGGTGTTGGCTATAAGGAGAAGGTAAATAAAATAGAATTGTTTTCACTGGAAATACAGAGGCTGAGGGGAGGCCTGTTAGAGGTCAACAAAGTTATGAGAGGCAGAGACAGGGTGGAGAGTCAGAGGCTTTTCCCAGGGTGGAAGTGTGTCAATTATAAGGGAGCACAGGCTCAAGGTGAGAGGGGACAGGTCTTTCACACAGAGAGCAGTGGGTGCCTGGAACGCATTGCCAGAGGATGTGGTGGAAGCAGGCACATTAGCAGCATTTAAGTGGCATCTGGATGGGTACATGAATAGGGGGGAAACAGAGGGATACGGACCAAGTGAGGGCAGGTTTTTTTTAGTTAGGGCATCATGATCGGCACAGGTTTGGTGGGGGGGGGGTGCGGGGAGGTGGTGAGTGCAAAGGGCTTGTTCTGTGCTTTTCTTTGTTTTTTAATTCCACCATTTGCCGTGGTGGGATTCGAAATTGGCTCCCCTGAACCTTAGTTGAGCTTCTGGACTCATTGTTTAGCAATAATATCACTAGGCCATCACTCTCCCCCCTGCACCTCCCCTCTGCACCCCCCCCGCCCCCCCCCACCACCGCCCCTCCGCCCCCCACCTGTAATATCACGAAGCTGGATATAAACAGATGAGAGAGCAAAGAAGGGAAGGTAATGTTGACAGGATCCCATGAAAAGGGATGGGAGGAGCGTAACCAATGGCATGGACCAATTGGAGCACTGGCCTGTTTCCATGCTGTAAATTCCATGTGATTTGAGTGTTGAAGTCGGATGAAGGAGCTACTTGACAAGAACACGTATCAATAACACTGCTTCAGGATCAAGCCAATGCCATCACTTATCTTATCCCTAAGTGCTATTCTCGGGGATATTTTCAGTCATCGCTGCACTCTGGTGGTTACTCAGAGAATAACAGAAGACACTATCCACGTGGAAACAAGTTGATAATAAAATTATTGCCAACAGATGAGGGACAAAAAAAATTTGATGCTAAAAAAGTTGACATTCACACAGAGATATTGCACTGAGTCATATCCATGCTACTCCAGAGACCTGAGAACAAAATCTAGGCCAATATTTGATTTGATTTATTATTGTCACATGTATTAACATACAGTGAAAAGCATTGTTTCTTGCACGCCATACAGATAAAGCATAGACAAGGAAATGAGTGAGTGCAGGATGTAATGTTACAGTCATAGCTAGGGTGTAGAGAAAGATCAATTTAGTGCAAGGTAAGTCTGTTTAAAAGTCTGACAGCAGCAGGGAAGAAGCTGTTCTTGAGTTGGTTGATACGTGACGTCAGACTTTTGCATCTTTTTCCCGATGGAAGAAGGTGGAAGAGAGAATGTCCGGGGTGTGTGGGGTCCTTAATTATGTTGGCTGCTTTGCCAAGGCAGCAGGGAAGTGTAGACAGAGTCAATGGATGGGAGGCTGGTTTGCGTGATGGATTGGGCTACATTCATGATCTTTTGTAGTTTCTTGCAGGTCTTGGGCAGAGCAGAAGCCATATTAAGCTGTGATACAACCACAAAGAATGCTTTTTATGGTGCATCTGTAAAAGTTGGTGAGAGTCATAGCAAATTGCCTGAGAATTCTGAGAAAGTAGAGGTATTGGTGGGCTTTCTGAACTATAGTGTCGGCAGAGGGCTGATGGGGTGCTGCACTATCAGAGGTCCCACCTTTTGGGCGAAATGTTAACCTGGGTCTTGCCTGCCCCCTCAGGTGCACGTAAAAGGTCCCATGGCATGATCCCATCCCACGAAGAAGAGCAGGCGAGTCACCCCCCGTGTCCTGGCCAATGTTTATGTAATAAGTCTTCAAAGGCAGACATCCCTTCACCAAAATCCCTTTATTTACAACTCCAACTTCAGTACACAGGGTTCTATCAGTCAGCAGTCTACCTCTGGGAGTGCCAGAGGAACTGACACTCCCAGTTAAATACAAGGAAATGACTCCCCGATTGATTCCTTAATCAGGGAATTCAGACTCCAATTGGCCAACCTCAATGCCCTGATTGAAGTCATCACAGTTTATCAGTCAGCCAACACCAGTAAAACAAGGACTTCAATCTTCAGGATGGTGAGAGGTTGGTACCTGCCATCCTGAGCATCAGTGGGGAACGCCTGCGGCCATTTTACACTCAGTGGATCATTCTGCCCTAAGATGGAAGCTCCACCTTGGAGAGTTGCCAGCCAATCAGGCTGGCTGACAGCTCTCCAGCCCCCTCCAGGCACAGCACTGCAGTGGCCAGAAGAGGTACTGCAGTGCTGTGTGTGAGCCTAATCCCAGGACCACACTTCAGGTAAGTACCAGGGCTCCTGGGGTGGGACGGCAGGATATGCGTATGGGATTTTGAAGGGGGATGCGGAGGGGAGGAGGGAAGGGATTTGCCAATCTTAGTGTCAGGGATGGGAGAGTATCCCTGTGAGGAGGGCGTAAAATTCTGGCCAAGGTGATCTGGATAATATCTCATTGCTGTCTGTGGGAGCTTGCTGTGCACAAATTGGTTAATGGATTAGCCATTAACTACAAAGTACTTCAATGGTTCTAAAGCACATTGGGATGTCCCCCAGTCATGAAAGGTGCTATATAAATGCAAGTATTTTTTTCAGATATCCTTACCAGAGGCAGCTGGCTGAACAGCTAGGGATGTTGTTTAGCGGGTTGCTGGGTTCACGATGTACAAGGTGGTGTTAGAACATAAGAACATAAGAAATAGGAGCAGGAGTAGGCCATCTAGCCCTTCGAGCCTGCCCCGTCATTCAATAAGATCATGGCTGATCTGAAGTGGATCAGTTCCACTTTCCCGCCTTCTCCCCATAACCCTTAATTCCCTTGTCTGTCAAAAACCTATCTACCCGTGACTTAAATATATTCAGCGAGGCAGCCTCCACCACTTCAATGGGCAGAGAATTCCAGAGATTCACCACCCTTTGAGTGAAGAAGTTCCTCCTCAACTCTGACCTAAACTGCCCCCCTACTTATCTTGAGGCTGTGCTCTCTGGTCCTGCTGTCCTTTCTAAGTGGGAAGAATCTCTCTACCTCTACCCTATCCATCCCCTTCATTATCTTATACGTCTGTATAAGATCCCCCCTCAGCCTTCTAAACTCTAACGAGTACAGACCCAGTCTATTCGATCTCCCTTCATAGGCTAACCCCCTCATCTCCGGTATCAGCGTAGTGAACCTCCTCTGCACTCCCTGCAAGGCCAATATATCCTTCCGCAAGTGCGGCAACCAAAACTGCACACAGTACTCCAGCTGCGGCCTCACCAGTGCCCTGTACAGTTGCAGCAAGACCTCCCTACTTTTATATCCTTGAAGGTCAACAGCGGTTCTGTGACCTGGGTGGATGGTGGGTAGAGATTTACAATCCAGGTGTCGATGTGGGGGAATCTCATGGAAATTCACCACTGCCCATTGTATTTTGAGGGTGGCACAGTGGTTAGTGCCAGGGACAAGGGTTCGATTCTGGCCTTGGGTCACTGTCTGTGTGGAGTTTTCTCATTCTCCTCGTATCTGCGTGGGTTTCCTCCGGGTGCTCCGGTTTCCTCCCACAGTCCAAAGATGTGTGGATTAGGTTGATTGGCCGTGCTAAATTCTCCCTCAGTGTGTAGGTTAAATTCTCCCTCAGTGTGTAGGTTAGGAGGGTAAATATGTGGGGGATAGGGTCTGGGTAAGATGTTGTGTTGTGAGTCTGTGTAGGCTCGATAGGCCAAATGGCCTACTTCTGCACTGCAGGGACTCTGTGCTGATATCCTGCGGAACTGTATCAACTTCTGCTATTTGGACAGGGTAATCAGAGGAGGTACTGTATGTGACACCAGGATAAACCTGAGCCATCACTAACTGGCCTGTACTCGGGTAACTGCCATGAAATTAAATATCCCACAATCAATACATTCTATAATTTAGACAGTAAACACGCAGCTGATTTCTTTTGCTGCTGAACTCATATCATGCAGCAGAGGGCAGTGGTGTACAGTCAAACAAACCTCCCTTTGTAAGCACAGTAAGGAGTCTCACAGCAACAGGTTAAAGTCCAACAGGTTTATTTGGTAGCACAAGCTTTCAGAGCACTGCTCCTTCACAGATTAAAGAGGTCTTTAACCTGTGCTTAGCCCTCTCTCCACTCGCATTGTCTGCACCTGTGAAGACTTGATTACCTGTTAAGACTCGCATTCCAACCACTATCTTGTAATTGAGTTTGTGTCTATCTATTGCCCTGTTTGTGAAAAAAATCCTGCACTCACCTAATGAAGGGGCAACACTCCGAAAGCTCGTGCTACTAGATAAACCTGTTGGACTTTAACCTGCTTTTGTGAGACTTCTTGCCGTGCCCACCCCAGTCCATCGCCTGCAACTCCACTCCTTTGTAAATGTAAATGAGTTTAATTTGGTGGGAAATGGGAACAGTGATATCATCCCCTTCCTTCCTTGAAGGCACAGGTACTTGCAGTGGTATACTTTAAAAAATAATATTTTTTATTTTTTAACATTTCTAAGCCAACGCCCACAACGGATGGGGCAAGCCCCCAAATCCATCACTCCACAAACCAATCCTATTCATGGTCCCCACACAAGGGATTAGATTAGAGCCATGATGTGGAGACGTTGGTGTTGGATTGGGGTGGGCACGGTAAGAAGTCTCACAACATCAGGTTAAAGTCCAACAGGTTTATTTGGCATCAGGAGCTTTCGGAGCACCGCTCCTTCCTCAGGTGAGTGGCCCACCTGATGAAGGGGTGACACTCCGAAAGCTTGTGCTGCCAAATAAACCTGTTGAACTCCAACCTGGTGTTGTGAGATCAGATCCAAGCTGACAAGTCCAGGTCTTACACCTGATCTTATGTTTGATCTTAGCCGAAAGGCCGAGCAGTGGTACAGGTGTGCGGGCAACGGCTAGGCTCTCGGAGAGAAGGGACTTGCATTCTCGTCACCCCTTTCACAACCTGAATATCTCAAAACACGACAGCCAAAGTACTTTTCGCTGTTGTCATCGAGGAAATGCGGTGGACAATTTTCTGACGGCGCGCTTTCACAAACAGTGAGATGAATGTTTCTATCACACCTACCACCAAGGCTGATGGGACCAGTTCGTTAGAAATGTTCAGGAGGGAGCTGGACGTGGCCCTTGCAGCTAAAGGGATCAAGGGGTATGGAGAGAAAGTGGGAGTGCAATACTGAAAAAGCATGGTCAACCATGATCATATTGAATGTTGATGCAGGCTTAAAGAGCTGAATGGCCCACTGTTGCACCTATTTCTATGTTTCTATAAGGACCAAGGAAGAGAAAGTTGGAAGAGAAACTTAGGCCCCATACCTAAGGAAGGATGTACTGGTCTTGGAGGGGGTCCAGAGGAGGTTCTCGAGAATGATTCTTGGAATGAAGAGTTTGTTATATGAGGAGCAGTTGAGGAGTCTGAGCCTATACTCGATGGAGTTTAGAAGGATGGGGGGGATCTAATTGAAACTTACAGAATACTGAGAGGCCTGGATAGAGTGGACGTGGAGATGATATTTCCATTGGTGGGAGAGTCTAGAACGCAAGGGCACAACCTCAGAGTGAAGGGACGCTGCTTTAAAACAGAGATAGAGGAGGAATTTCTTCAGCCAGAGGGTGGTGAATCTGTGGAACTTATTGCCACAGAAGGCTGTGGAGGCCAGGTCATTGTCTTTAAGATAGAGATAGATAGGTTCTTGATTGACAAGAGGATCAAAGGTTATGGGGGAAAGGCAAAAGAATGGGGATGAGAATCAGTCAGCCATGATTGAATGGCAGGGCAGACTCGATGGGCCGAGTGGCCTAACTCTGCTCCTATATCTTATGGTCTGACAGGAAGTGGCCATTCAGCCCTTTTGGCACATTCTATCTGAGGTCAGGGCCGATCTGCATCTTAACCCAATACACTTTACTTGCGATATCCGTATCCTTAGGAAATATTCTGGTTAATCTGCACAACTCTCTTTCCAAGGCATTCTGATTCAGAATGAACAATGAAAGGCCTCAGCCTTGGCTCTGGGATTGCATTCTAGGTTTCTGAGTCAGCAGGTCATGAGTTCAAGTCCCATCCCAGAAACTTGCATGAAAAGCTAGTGATTGCACCCTGTTAGAGATACAGTCTCTCTCAAGACATTAAACTTGTCTACCTACACAGGATGTGAGAGATCCTGTGGTACAATTCAAAGTGTAGCGATTCAATTTAACCCTCATTCAACATATGAAAAGCAAACAAGAAGTGACATTAGCTGCCTGGGACAATGTCAATTGATTTATTTTGTTTTAAAGGACATGAGTGTCACTGACAAGGCCACCATTTGTTGTCCAAATCTAATTGTGCCTTGAGTCGCCTTCTCGAACTGTTGCTACCCATGTGGTGTAGGTACACCCATCGTGCTGTCAATGAGTGCAGGACTCTGGTGCCGATGAAGGAACGGCAATATATTTCCAAGTCAGGATGGTGAGTGGCTTGGAGGGGAACTCGCAGGTGGTGGTGTTTCCTTGTGCCTGCTGCCCTTGTCCTTCTAGGTGGTAAAGGTGTGAGATTTGGAAGGAGCCTTGGCTGCAGTGCACCTTGTGAATGGTACACACTTCTACCACTGTGCGTTGCTGGTGGAGGCCTGAAAAATATGCAAATTGGGTTCCATGGATGTTATTGAAACCTAAGTGCTATTTTAACCAGAGGCCTGTACAGACCAACCTGGTGGGAGGGTGGCTAGAAAAGACTTAAGAGTTTTAACTTCTTGTGAAGTCCCTTAAGGAATGAGAAGGAGTAACTAAATTCGAAGATTCCTCTGCCCCAGCATCTCCGCACCCTCCCTAGCCTAACCACAAGGCGCAACTGAACCCACCTTAACTCCGGGTACCAGACCTCCATTACACCGTGCGCTGGGCTTTCTCCCCTGTCAGCTACTGTTCCCGATGTGGAGATGCCGGCTTTGGACTGGGGTAAACACAGTCAGAAGTCTCACAACACCAGGTTAAAGTCCAACAAGTTTATTTGCTACTGTTCCCGCCAGATTTGTACTGAAGCCGGACTATCCCACTGAGGGCGAGGCCAGAGCACCAGAATGTTCCAGGCTTCATGCTGCTGAGGACAGATCAGTCCTCCTGCTTTTCTCAGCTGTCATCTGCTGGATTACTCGATCATTGCCATTCACGGGTGCTTGGTGTGAGCATGGGGACAGGTGTATTTTCCTGCATTGCATCAGCGGTTCAAAAACAAATGTCATTGATCGCAAAGTGCATTAGGATGAATTCGCTGATCAGCAATGATCAGGGTGAATGGCGGGGCAGACTCAAAGGGCCAAATGGCCTACTCCTGCTTCTGGTTTCTATGTTATGAAAGGTGCTATATAAATGAAACTTCTTTCTTTCCAGATATCAGTGGAATGATATATTCTTAAAAAATTAAGAATAGTGAGATCTAATTCCAAAGTCTGGCCCATATACTGATTCTCATGTTAACATGGAACCTTTTCCCACTATTTCTCCCCTGCCTCCCTCTCCATCATCCTCGCCCTCAGGGTTAATTCCTCTATTCAAGCTGAGGAAGGGCTGAATGAGCCCATTCACAGAGTAGTTAGGATGCCGGAGGAGGCCATTTGGCCCATCATGTCTGCACCGGCTCTGCATGGTCTGCAACATGGCTTAATGCCATTGCCCTGTCTTCTCTCTGTGCCCCTGCACATTGTTTGCATTCAAGTAATCAAGGGTGACATGGTGGTTCTAGCGGTTAACACTGCTGCCTCACAGCGCCAGGGACCCAGGTTCGATTCCCGACTTGGGTCACTGTCTGTGCGGAGTTTGCACATTCTCTCTGTGTCTGTGTGGGTTTCCTCCAGGTGCTGCAGTTTTCTCCCAAAGTCCAAAGGTGTGCGGGTTAGGTGGATTGGCCATGCTAAATTGCACCTTAGTGTCAGGAGAACTAGCTAGAGTGATGGGGATAGGGGCTGGGTGGGATTGTGGTCAGTACAGACTCGATGAACTGAATAGTCTCCTTCTGCACTGTTGAATTCTATGTAATGCCTCGATTGAACCTGCCTCCACTGCAGTTGCATTCCAGACCCAAACAACTCACTGTATGAAAGTTTATTTCTCGCATCACATTTGCTTCTTTTGCAAATCACTTTAAATCTGTACCCTTTCGTTCTTAATCCTTTTATGAGTGGGAACAGTTTCTCTCCTCGTGATTTTGAACCTCTCTATCAGATATCCCCTCAATCCTCCTCTTTCCAAGGGGAAGAGTCCCAATCTCTCTCACCTACCCTGATAACTGAAGGTTCTCATCCTTGGAACCATTCTTGCGAACCTCTTCTGTACTCTCTCCAATGACGTGCGAGGAGCATCTGAAGACTCTGGGTCTGTACTTGATGGAATTCAGAAGGATGAGGGGGGAATCTCATTGAAACTTACAGAATACTGAAAAACCCAGCTAGAATGGATGTGGAGAAGATGTTTCTGTTAGTAGGAGGGATTAGGGTCCAAGTACACAGCCTCAGAGTAAGGGTATGACCTTTAAAACAGAGATGAGGAGGAATTTCTTCTGCCAGAGGGTGGTGAATCTGTAGAAATCATTGCCACAGAAGGCTGTGGAGGCCAGGTCATTGAGTGTATTTAAGACAGAGATAGGTAGGTTCTTGATTGGTAAGGGGATCAAAGGTTATGGAGAAAAGGCAGGAGAATGGGATTAAGAAACTTATCAGCCATGATTGAATGGCAAGCAGACTTGATGGACTGAATGGCCTAATTCTGTTCCTATATCTGGTGATCTTATGAATGTGTTCACATTATTTTCATAGTTCAGTGCCCAGAATTGTACACAATATTTCAGTTGAGCTATGACTAGTGAATTGTATAAGTTCAGTATAATCTCCTTGCTGTTTTACTCTATGTCTCTATTAATAAAGCCCAGAATATGATATAATTTATTAACCGCTCTGCCACCTTCCTGCCACCTTTGATGATCAATGCATAGATACACCCACTCCCTCTGCTCCTGCATTCCTTCAAGGATTTTACCCCTATTTTGTATTGTCTCTCCATGTTCTTCCCACCAAAATGCATCACTTCACACTTCTGCGTTTTGTTCATGATCTCTGCAGAAGCTTCCAATGTCAATTCTTAGGACCGGATGCTAGGAAGCATGTTAAGTGATCTAAGAAAGGGACAACTTCCAAAGCCATGAATTGGGTTTTGTTCTATTTAATTGATCAATCACGTGGAAGGCAACAATTAAAGAAAAAGCAATACATCACTTCAAGAACTTGTTCCATTGAGTTTGGATTATGGCCTCAAACCATTTAATTGACCATCTTGTTGCCCTTTACATTGCCAGTTTGATAAGTCTAGCTAATGTTAACAATGTTGGTGTTTCTAATGGTGATTAAGTTGGGGTTTTGACTGATATCCTTGCCATGTGTTGCAGCACTGGGCCTTTGAATCACTACCTTATTGGCCTCTTTAATTGTGATATGATTAACATCTTTAGCAGCAAGTCTGTTGGAGTGTTGACAAGCAACTGTGTTGGGTTTTTGTCTGACAGTTTGGTTGGGATATTGAGTGACAATTCTATCGGGCTTTTGGATGGACGTCCCATTGGAATTTCGACCAACACCACTGTTGGATTTTTGAATGGCAGCCTTACTGGAATTTTGAACAGTGGCATTGTAAGGAATTTTAGTGATCATGTTATTTGGATTTCTAATGCCCACCCTGTTTTGATTTTTCATTGCAGTTGCTGATGACTTTCTAATGACATCTCTATTAGGATTTCTATTGGTGGTTGTCAAAGTGGTCTTTATGGGAGTTACCCATGGATCCCTAATGGTTGCCATTAAAGGATTTTGACTGGTGGTCCTCCTTGATATCCGAAAGGGAGTCACCAAAGATTTTCGATTGAGCATTGCCCAGAAGTTTGCATTGGTGGTTGCTGAAGGTCTTCCAGTGATGTTTGACCTCGGTTTTTTCATGACAGTTGCCAAAGAGCTCCTAGTAGCGGTTCTACTAGATCTCTTAGCGGCAGTTAGCCAAGCTCCTGTAGTGGGAATCACCGAAGAGTTCCTCACAAAAGTTGTCCTTGGCATCTTATTGGTGTTTCTGGGAATCCTAGTTGTCCCAGGAGTGTGAGAGACAATCGCTGAAGGATTTTTCATGGTGCCTGACTCAAGATTCTTAGTTACACTTTTCCAAAGTTTTTTGGTAGCATTGGCCAAATTTTGTTCAAGAAAGTCCCCATGAAGCACGTTGGGACGTTTTATTGTGTTATGAATATTATGTGAATGCAAGGTGTTGTTGCTGGGGGTGATTACATAAGGGTATTTACTGGTTTTAGTGGTTTGGCTTTTAGTGGCAAATACCCCTCGATTTATAGGCATTGTTGCCCCAGGACTTCTATTGATCGCCATCTTGTGGCTTTTGGCAATATTTCCCGAGGCAGTAAAATATTTTTTATTGGCGCGCAGTAATCTCTTTGCGTCAGCAATTAAAGGGATCATGCACCTGCGTTGGTGCCCGCTCCCTTTGGAAATCACATAGAAGTTTTCTAGATCTGCTGGGTCCAGGTCAATCCCAATAATCTCACTCAGATAGGAGCTGGTATCCGTGTCAACTGGAAGAGACGCAACAAAAAAGTTTGTTCATCACAACAGCTAAAATACGGGGAAAAAAATCAACCTAAAACCCTATTTTCAACTAAGAAAAATTGCAGATGCGCCTGGGTTAGACTACACGTGGGGAGTACAGTGCACAGTTCTGATCCACATTTCAAAAAGGGACATAAGCCTACTGCAGATGGTGCAGGTAAGACTCACAAGGATGATACCAGATTCAAAAATATCTATTTATCAGTCGGGGCTCTTCACTCTAGGAAAGAGGTACGACTTTTGATAAGAGACCTAAAAAGATTATGAAAAGGTTTGATGGGCTGGACGTAGAGAAAATGTTCCCAGTTGGTGGCAGTGGGCGGGGGGGGGATGCGATTGGAAGAGGCCAAAATTGGAAACCATAAACATAACTCATCGATCCAATAGGGAATTTGGGAGAAACCTCTTCACCCAGATAGCGGTGAAATTGTAGAACTTGATATCACAAGGAGTGATTGAGGTCAATATCTAGCCTCCCCTTAAATGCATCTATGGCAAACACATGGAAAGGAACAGAAGGGCCCTCCTCAGCTCGCCCCATGTGGAACATCATTTTGGCACAGACCTGTTAGGATGAATGATTTGATTTGATTTTTGTCACATGTATTAGCATACAGTGAAAAGTATTATTTATTACGCGCTATACAGACAAAGCATACTGTTCATCGAGAAGGAAAGGAGAGAGTGCAGAAAGTAGGATATTACAGTCTTAGCTAGAGTGTAGAGAAAGATCAATTTAATATAATGCAGGTCCATTCAAAGGTCTGATGGCAGCAGGGAAGAAGCTGTTCATGAGTCGGTTGGTATGTGTCCTCAGACTTTTGTATCTTTTTCCCGATGGAAGAAGGTGAAAGAGAGAATGTCCAGGGTACATGGGGATCCTTAATTATGCTGGGTCTCCTGTACTGTAAATTCACTGTACTATGTATCAAGTTTAAGATCATATTTCATTCATAAATTAATTAATAAAGCCTAGTTACTAGAACTGGCAGTTGCAACTTATTCATAAAATCACAATGACAGGAGGAATTCAGCCCAATGTGTCTGTTATAGCTCTTTCAAAGGGAAGTTCAACTTGTCCCAATCACCTGTTCTTGTATTTCTAAATCCCCTACTTTTTAATCTAACTCCCTTTTAAAGTCTGCTCTTGAATCAGTATCCATCATCATATCAGGTTGTTCATTCCATATCCTAACCATTATATTAACTAAAACAAGCTACTTGGCAGCACAGAGCATTCAGTAAAATTTCAGTTTTGGACAGGTGTGACAATACCGTGCCTTTAAGAGATGTATGTCAGTCATGTTTCTGAGCAGAATATAAGAAAAAGATCTGTTCTAATACAGGTGCCGCTGGGTCTGTAACTAATAGTTACTGATGCATAATTGCCACTAATTGCTGGAATGTTTGTTTTAATCTGGGCTATCTGCTGTTATCTGATTTCACTGTTTTCCCCTGGGGTTCCCCTGGGGTAGATTAGGACTTGATTAGGTTGGTTGACAGAAAAATCAGGTGACTGGGTGGAGCTAGGCTTACACAGAGAAATCAAGCTCAGTTTGCTGCTTGGGAACTTTAGCAAGTAGTCACTTTTTGGCTCTCTGGATCTGAAGATTGGATTCTGTAAAAGAAAAACAAGTCTCTTTCTCTGAGATTCTGTTGTTTGGGGATGAATATTTCTCTGGAGGTTGTTGTATGAGGGTCAGAAAAGAGGTGTCTGTCTGGATCTCTGTCCAGAGGTGTTAAAAGGCCGGAAATCTAGCATTATTGTGATCATATCTGTTTTTGGTGCTAATTGATTCTGAAGAAAGGATTTATATCTATGAAGATGTTGTTTATAATTGGAACTATCATGATAGCTAGTAATTAAAAGTTATACCTGGTCATGTTTAAATATTTCCAATTGGTAAAAGTTATGTAAATTTTTTTGCTATATTTTACTTATGTTATTAAAAATAAAGTTTGTTTTAATAAAATCTTCCTAGTGGGACAAATGAATCATACCTGGAGCAAAGCACCTTAAGCTCACCTGTGCCAGAATCAAACAAAGAAGGGATCTAGGTTAACTTCATAATAGACTTGGAGTTTTTGTCCTGGTCTTAACACAGGGCATACTAAGTGATGCATTGTAAGGGTCATCATATTTACAGCCATTCCCTTCTTGTTTTGGGTTGCTGCTCTTTGTGGTTCTCTAGTGAGAAGTCACGTGCCCTTCTGCTGGCCATTGGAGACAAGATGTTGAGTTGCCGGTGTTGGACTGGGATGGGCACAGTAAGTAGTTTCACAACACCAGGTTAAAGTCCAACAGGTTTATTTGGCGGCACAAGCTTTTGAAGTCTCAAGCTCCTTCATCAGGTGAGTGAGGACTTGTGTTCACAAACAGGGCATATAAAGACACAAACTCATAAGAACATAAGAACATAAGAAATAGGAGCAGGAGTAGGCCATCTAGCCCTTCGAGCCTGCCCCGCCATTCAATAAGATCATGGCTGATCTGAAGTGGCTCAGTTCCACTTTCCCGCTTTCTCCCCATAACCCTTAATTCCCTTGCCTACCAAAAACCTATCTACCTGCATCTTCAATATATTTAGCGAGGTAGCCTCCACCACTTCAACGGGTGGAGAATTCCAGAGATTCACCACCCTTTGAGTGAAGAAGTTCCTCCTCAACTCTGTTCTAAACGGTCCCCCCCCCCTTATCTTGAGGCTGTGCCCTCTAGTCCTGCTGTCCTTTCTGAGCGGGAAGAACCTCTCCACCTCTACCCTATCCATCCCTTTCATCATCTCATATGTCTCAAAAAGATCCCCCCTCATCCTTCTAAACTCTAACGAGTACAAGCCCAGTCTATTCAGCCTCTCTTCATAGTTCAACCCCCCCAACCCCGGTATCAGCCTAGGTATCAACCGGTATCAACTCAATTTACAAGGTAATGGTTAGAATGCAAATCTTTGCAGGTAACCAAGTCTTGGAGCTTGAAACTCTGAAAACTAATGCTGCCAAATAAACCTGTTTGACTTTAACCTGGTGTTGTGAGACTTTTTAACCAAGTAAATAATTACAGTGATAGGGTAAACTTCTCAATGTGGGGTAAATGCACTTTTTCCCAAGGTGAGTCAGTTGACTACAGTTGACAAATTGTTTAATGTCTTTAGCTTTATTTTTGTCAAGCTGCAGCAGGGACTTTCACAATCCATCAATATGGAGATCAGATGATTCAATCAAACAACATGGCAAAATGCCCCAAGGCATTATAAAACGCAACTTGACCAAAGCCATGCAAGGAGATGTTAGGATGGATGACCAAAGCTTGGTCAAAAAGATAGGTTTTAAGGAACATTTTGATGGAAGGGCTAGAGGTAAAGAGGTGACAAGATCGAGGAAGGGAATACTTGGCTGAGCGCCAAGGCATCTGAAAGCACGGCTATCAATAAAAATTGGGGCTGAGCAAGAGGCCAAGTTTGGAGAGGCGTAGAGATCCTGGAGAGCTTTTGGCCTGGAGGTAGTTTCAGAGATAGGGAGGTACAAGACCATGGAGATGTTCTGAAAGCAAGGATGAGAATTTTAAAATTGGTGAAGTTGCTAGACTGTGAGCGCATGTAGGTCAGCGAGTGGGTGATGGGTGAGCAGGACTTGGTACAAGTTAGGATTTAGACAGCAAAGTTTTTATGGTGTGTAAACTATTATTTCAAATGAACTCAAGCTGCATTAACACTAGAAGCATAGTGTCTCTTAGAGATTGGGAAAAGATTATTGGAAGATGGGAGGTTGGGGAGTTTGAGTGGAAGGCAAGAGGTGGAAGAGCAAGGGAGAGTTGGGGGAGTCAGACTATAATAAATGGCTTTGCAGAGGAGTTTTATTAAAACTGTCTCCTACCAATTTTTTCAATAACGTTGCCCATCTTAAGCCAATGTCCCTGTTGACTTGACCTCCTCCGTCCTGTGTTATAGAGAGTTGATACCACACAGCAATTCAAGTACTATTTAAGAAACTGGAGAAAAGAATTACAACCAGAATAAAGATTGTAAAATTGTCCTGTTTATATCACAATGTTGCTAGTGAATGTAGAAAATTACTTGGTAAAGTTATTTTTTATTTGGGAAGGGAGATGATCAAATGTTCCGTTTCATTCAATTTATTCATTTGTGGGACATGACGTCACTGGCTGGCCAGTATTTATTGCCTATGCCTAGATGTTGGATAGCATGATGGCACAATGATTAGCACTCCTGTCTCATAGCGCCAGGGATCTCGGTTCAATTCCAGCCTTGGGTCACTGTCTGTGTGGAGTTTGCATGTTCTCCCCGTGTCCATGTGGGTTTCCTCCGGGTGCTCCAGTTTGCTCCCACAGTCCAAAGATGTGCGAGTTAGGTTGATTGGCCATGCTAAATTGCCTTTAGTGTCAACGGAACTAACAATATAAATATGTGGGATTACAGGGATAGGGCCCGGGATTGTTGTTGGTACAGGCTCGATGGGTCGAATGGCCTCCTTCTACACTGCAGAGGTTCTATGATTCCATGCCTGAGGGCAGTTAAGAGTCAACAACATTTCTGTGGCTCTGGAGTCACATGTGGACCAGACCAGGTAAGGACGGCAGATTTCCTTCCCTAAAGGATGTTAGTGTTTTTCTGACAATCAGCAATGGTCACCAGTAGATTCTTAATTCCACATATTTTATACTGAACTCAAATTCCACCACCTGCTGTGGTGGGACTCGAACCCAAGTCCCCAGAAGATTAGCCGACTTTCTGGATTAATACTCTAGCGATAGTACCACTAGGCTATCACCGCTCTATATAGCGGAGGCAAAATATTCCTTGGCTCTCTTTTGAAAGGAAACTTTAGGAGAGTTCTTCCCAGTGTCTGCACCATTATTCACATGGCCATCGCCTCCCTGTAAGTGTAAGGTACAATGTGTCATTCATACCTTTAAGTTGAACATCTGTGATCCAAAAATCCAATAAAGTGGCCCTTTAAAAATAAAATGTCTGTCACATTTCACAAACAAGGCCCATCTTTGCTATCAAGATAAAGTTAAGGTAATTGCAAAAAGAACCAGAGGCAAAATGAGGACAATGTTTCTTTGCAGCGAGTTTTTATAACCTAGCATGTGTTACCGGAAAGGGCAGTGGAAGGAGATCCAGTAATAAATTTCAAAGGTGATTAGTCAGTCTTTCCTGACAACCCATTGCTCAGTGTAAAAGAAATACTGCTGGCTGTTAATCTCCACTGAAGCTCCTCTGAAACAATTTGTTTAAAACAGACTGAAAATGGTTCAAAGATTGGTAGGCAGAGGGCTCTGGGGTTACGGGTACACAGGTCACTGAAAGTGGCAACGCAGGTGGAGAAGGTAGTCAAGAAGGCATACGGCATGCTTGCCTTCATCAGCCAGGGTATTGAGTTTAAAAGTTGGCAAGTCATGTTGCAGCTTTATAGAACCTTAGTTAGGCCGCACTTGGAATACAGTGTTCAATTCTGGTCGCCACACTACCAGAAGGATGTGGAGGCTTTGGAGAGGCTACAGAAAAGATTTACTAGGATGTTGCCTGGTATGGAGGGCATTAGCTTTGAGGAGAGGTTGGAGAAACTTGGTTTGTTCTCACTGGAACGACGGAGGTTGAGGGACGACCTGATAGAAGTCTACAAGATTATGAGGGACATGGACAGAGTGGATAGTCAGAAGCTTTATCCCAGGGTGGAAGAGTCAATTAGTAGGGGGCATAGGTTTAAGCTGCAAGGGGCAAGGTTTAAGGGAGATGTACAAGGCACGTTTTTTACACAGAGCGTGGTGGGTACCTGGAACTCGCTGCCAGGGGAGATAGTGGAAGCGGATATGATAATGACTTCTAAGGGGCAGCTGGAAAAATACATGAATAGGATGGGAATAGAGGGATATGGTTCCAAGGAGGGTAGGAAGGTCATATTCAGTTGGGCAGCATGGTCAGTGCAGGCTTGGGGGGCTGAAGGGCCTGCTCCTGTGTTGTAATTTTCTTTGTTCTTTGATTACTTCCCCTTGGCTAAGCTCAAAGAAATGAAGGGACTTAGAGTTAGGGCTAAGACGCCAAACCAACTTTCTGAGACCTTGTGAGCACCAATCCGTGTCCCACCATGGTGTGATATTCCAGTGAGCTGCATTCACTCAATTCTCATAGAATCCTACAGTGCAAAAGGAGAACATTCGGCCCGTCGAGTCTGCACTGATCACAATTCCACCCACACCCTACCCCCATAACCCCATGTATTTACCCAAACTAGTCCCCTTGATACAAAGGGGCAATTTAGCTCAGCCAATCCACTTAACCCACACTTCTTTGGACTGTGGGAGGAAACCTAAGCAGACACGGGGAGAATATGCAAACTCCACACAGGCAGTGGCCCAAGCTGGGAAATGAACCCAGGCCCCTGGCACTGTGAGACAGAAGTGCTAACCACTGTGCCATTGTGCTGCCCACCCAAGGGACATGAGTCTTTTAAGAAGAGGCCATTCAGCCCCTCAAGCATATTCTGCTGCACAATTAGATCTTGGTTGATCTGTAACCCAGCTCTATTCACCAAACTTTGTTCCATATAACTGGGTACCCTTGCCTAACAGTGTTCATAGATTCCTACAGTATGGGAGGAGGCCATTCCATAGAAACCATAGAGTAGAGAAAGAGGCCATTCGGCCCATTGAGTCTGCAATGGCAACAATCCCACCCAAGCCTTATCCCTGTATCCCTACATATTTACCCGCTAATCTCTCTAACCTATACATCCCGGGACACTAAGGGGCAATTTAGCTTGGCCAATCAACCTAACATCTTTGGACTGGAACACCTGGAGGAAACCCATGCAGACATGAGGAGAATGTGCAAACTCCATACAGACGGTGACCCAAGCCGGGAATCGAACCCAGATCCCTGGAGCTGTGAAGCAGCAGTGCTAACCACTATGCTACCGCTTGGCCCATCGAGTCGGCACTGGCCACAATCCCACCCAGGCCCTATCCCAATAACCCCATATATTTACCCTACTAATCCCCCTGACACTAAGGGGCAAATTAGCATGGCCAGTTAACGAAACCTGCACATCTTTGGATGGTTCTATTTATCTCATTGATGAATGCTCCAATGTCCTCTCAGCATTTACAGCCCCTATGTGGATAGTTTGAGATTTTTACTGCCCTTTGTCTGAAACATAGTGTTAACTTCAATTCTACTTAGCATGCATCATAGACGCAACAAAGTAGCCCCGGGATGACTTACTGAGTTGATGCAACATCACACAGACCACATTCAATCTGTGGTCTGTGAAAAATTGGTCAAACCTTCTTACTTTAGGCCCAGCTGTTGGATTTCCTCCAACGTTAATGAGTTGAAACAGTCACTGGATTTCCCCCAGGGTAGTAAGCAGCAATTGCTATTAGCTGCCTCTTGGGACTGGCGAATGGAAATAGCCACTGGGTAGTGAGTCCAATCTGTTGGATTCTCGCAGGGCTACTGAGTGGGAATGTTATTGGATTTCCTCGGAGCTAATGGGCAGGATCATTAGCCTGGGTTTTCTGTTTCCGATGGAAAGTACCTGACTGCGCGTTGGACAAGGAGAGGATCTGATTTTGCTTTGATCTTGTCCAATGGTTGAATGTGGCGCCAACCCACACATAAAAGATGGCAACCGAGCAAAGTGCCAAAAATGCCGTGGAAATGGCAAGACAGTACATTCCAAGGGGAAAGCTAGAAAGAGTTAATAAAATAAACAAAGCACATAGTAAGAAGTCTCACAACACCAGGTTAAAGTGCAAAAGGTTTATTTGGAATCAGGATCTTTCGGAGTGCTGCCCCTTCATCAGATCTAGGACTTTACCCTGATGTTATGAGACTTCTTACTGTGCCCACCCCAGCATCTCCACATCAAAGCACATAATGGAATCAAAGAAGCCATTTGGCAACGAGTCTGCACAGACTCAGCATTTTATCACCGTCTACCTGATCCCCGTAACCCCTAATCCACCTTACCTACATAACTTGGGACGCTAAGGGGCAACTTATCATGGCCAATCCACCTAACCTGCACATTTTTGGACTGTGGGAGGAAACAGGAGCATTCGGAGGAAACCTATGCAGATATGGGAAGAATGTACAAACTCCGCACAGGCAGTGGTCCGATCCCGGAATTGAACTTGGGTCCCTGACGTTGTGAGGCAGCAGTGCTAACCACTCCACCACTGTGACAAGAGCAATGGTACATACAGAAGTACCACGCAAATCCAACACCATAGTTTACCCATCCTGCAGCTTAAACATAGGGAAGGATCATAGTACCTCACACCAACTGAAGTGGAAAACCTTAAACCAGTTCCCCGTATTATAAATAATGTTAGACATTTAAAGTAAATTAAAACTCATTCAGTAAGCAGCACTGTACCTGTAAAGTAACCTCGAGGGAATCAGAGGAAGACTGAGGACATGGATCTCATTCATGCACAGAATTTAAAGACAAACATGACTCCTCCCCTCAGAAACCGATTCACTGCCTTCACGTCCAACCAGGCCGTTAAGAAGCAACCCGTAAAACACAATTTAGACCAGCAGAGGAATGTGCTGTGCGTGGGAAGGTAGGTCATTTGTGTGCAATACCTCACTAATCACTACCAGTGTGTACAGGATGTTTCTAAATCGGCAATGAAAACATTCCTCGATGAAGGAATGTTAGCAAGACCCATGCCATTAAATTTTACAAAACAACTCTCCTTGCATGTGCTAGTTACAATGACTGGGCGCCCAGAGAGGAAAGATCGCGTTTTCAATACAGGAGCCTAGATATTATTAATGAAGTCAGTGTAAGACCGACTTGTTCATCGTTCTAGCAGGCATGTTAACACGCGTATTTTAAATATCAGGGACCATGCTTAGTGCAGTGGGTAGCTTTCTCGTCAGGAGATTATGGGCGGAATTTTACCAGCACGTACGACCGAGGTTCATATGGTGCCGCTTGAGTATAATGGCGAATGCCCGCCCCCAGAATTGGAGCAGGCGTGCCTGTAAAATTCCAGCCTCTGGGTATAAATTGGACAGTTAGAAGTCTCACAACACCAGGTTAAAGTCCAGCAGGTTTATTTGGTAGCACAAACCACTAGCTTTGGGCCACTGCCTGTGTGGAGTTTGCATATTCTCCCCGTGTCTGTGTCGACAGGTTTATTTGGTAGCACAGACACAGGGAGAATATGCAAACTCCACACAGGCAGTGACCCTAAGCTAGTGGTTTGTGCTACCAAATAAACGTGTTGGGCTTTAACCTGGTGTTGTGAGACTTCTCACGGTGTTTACCCCAGTCCAACGCCAGCATCTCTACATTATAAATTGGACTCCACAGACTTGAACAAAAAAAAACTAGACTGAGACTCTCAGTGTGTTACTGAGGGAGTACTGCACTGTTGGAAATACCAGCTTTAGAATGAGATGTTAGACCCATCAGATGGATGTAAAAAATCTCTAAATACAAGGAAGAGAAGACAGTTCATTCTATTTATCCCTCAACTAACGTTAAAAAAAAATTTAGTCATTGTCACATTGCTTTATGAAATCTTGCTGTATGCAAATGGGCTGTTGTGTTTTCCTACATTACTGCAGTGACAGCTTCAGACGTACTTCAACTGCTGAATTTTGCTTTGGAAAGTAGTGAGGTTATGAAAGTTAAGAACATAATAACTAGGAGCAGGAGTTGGCCATCTGGTCCCTCGAGCCTGCTCCACTATTCAATAAGATCATGGCTGATCTTTCATGGGCTCAGCTCCACTTACTCGCCTGCTCGCTCACCATAACCCTTAATTCCTTTACTGTTCAAAAATCTATCTTTCCTTGCCTTAAAAACATTCAATGAGGTAGCCTGGGCAGGGAATGCCACAGATTCACAACCCTTTGTGTGAAGAAGTTCCTCCTCAACTCAGTCCTAAATCTGCTCCCCCTTATTTTGAGGCCATACCTCCTAGTTCCAGTTTCACCTGCCAGTGCAAACAACTTCCCTGTTTCTATCTTATCTATTCCCTCCATAATCTTATATGTTTCTATAAGATCTCCCCTCTTTGCCACATAAATGCAAGTCAAACTCCTTTAAATAGTTGAGTCATACTTGTTTTTCTCCCACTCAGTGCTTTTGGCTCTTGATATTTTAAGATTGTGTTGACTCAGGGTGACCAGAAAGGAACAGATAAATACATAATCGGGAATTTGAAAAAAAACCCCTCCAAATTCTAAACTTGGAAGAAAGGCAAGAACTTGGTTTTCTGTTTTCTTGCCCCTAACCAATCACAACAGTGGTAGGATCTTAACTAACTCTTCCCAGATGGCTAACATCAATACTGCATGCATTACTTGAGCAACATTATTCAATGAAAATGTTCGACAAAAAGCAAAATCCAATGCCCAAGTTAATCACAATTCTTTAGAAGTTGTTTCATTGTTCCAGAGTGTCGGTGACAAAAATTTCCCCCACCCCATTAAAGTTCTCATTGCGGAACACTATGTTCGCAGAGGTGATAGGCGAACATTGTTTTCATTTAGTTTGAAGGTTAATTGAAACCAGAGGATCAGTTTTAATTCCAGGAGATGTCAATTCTGGGAACAGTCAGCACAATGTCCATTTCAGGCCTTTGGACACCATAGTCAAAACACTCTTTTGTGGTTGCCTCACAAAATAAGAAGTACATGGATCACCAAACAACCGGAAAGGCTTAGTGACACATTTGTCTTTGTGGTTCAATCATTTGTCTATAATTGGAGGGTGGGTCATGCAAATATGCGGCTTGCTCCTTTGCTACTCAGTCTGGGGGTAGACTTCATTTTGGGACAAATGGAAAGACCTCTAAACAATGGAGAGAAGATGATTCATCACCACCTTCTCAAAGACAGCTGGGGATGGGCAATGAATGCTCGGTTTGCCGTTTCACACCCACGCACCAAAAAGGTTTAAAGAAAATCAATGAAATAATTATTTTTCTAAGATGAAAACAATTTACATAAGGCAAGGGAGAAGATTTCCATGCAAACTTATTAATAATGCAAATGGCCATGATCCGGTAAGGATAATGGTACCAGACACTTGAGAATCATGCAAGAAGCAACTAACTGCTTTGATAGAGTTAAGTCTCCATGGAAGAATTAAGTGAATGGATCAAATGGCTTCCCTTATCTATAGTTATCACCATTCAGCCCACTATGGCTGTGCTGGCTCTTTGAAAGCCAAATACTCTCAGTTCTTAATTATCTTCAGGATGTGACTTCCTTTTCCCTGGGGCAAGCTCAGTTGTAATTAATAATTTGATGAGAAAGGAAGATAATTACTAGTGGTTTTAGGACTTTATTTATCATGATGTTGTGCATGGGCTATGTGGAGCATTCCCTGTTCCAGTCCTACTTTGGCTCCCTCCCACAACTCCTTTGCCATAATGTCGACAAATATTTTGATGGCACTTCATGCTGTTGCCTGGACCTTGAAAAATGTATCAATTTTGCTTCCAATTTCCACCCTTCTATCATCTTCACATGGTCCATCTTTGACACTTCCCTTCCTTGATCTCTCTGTCTCAATTTCTGGTGATAAACTGTCCATCAGTATTCATTACAAGCCCATCGACTCCCACAACTACCTTGACTACAGCTCTTCACACCCCACATCCTATACGGACTCCATCCTCTTCTCTCAGTTCCTTCACTTCCGTCGCATCTGCTCTGATGATGCCACTTTCCAAGATAGTGATGCCAATATGTCTCCCTTCTTCCTCTATCGTGGTTTTCCACACATTGTGGTTGACAGGCTTTCAGCTGTGTCAGACTGACCACCTGGGTCATTGCTGTCATTTCACTCCCTCCCCCACCTCCAAGAACCAGGATAGGGTTCCTCTTGTCCTCACTTGTCACCCACCAGCCTCTGCATTCAAAGGTTCATCCTCTGCCATTTCCGCCAATTCCAACATGATCCCGCAACTCAACATATCCCCCACTCCCACAGCTCCCCCACCACCACCCCGCACACCGCCCCCCCCCAAACCACCCCCGCCCCCACCCCTCCCACTGCCATTAGTGTTCCACAGGGGCCACTCTCTTCAGGACAACTTGGTTCACTCCTCCATCACACCCAATGCCTCACCCCCTGCCCCATGCAATCGTAGATTATGCGACACCTGCCCCTTTACCTCCTCCCTGCTGACTGTCCCAGGTTCTAAACACCCCTTGCAGGTGTAGCAGTGCTTCACATGCACCTCCTTCAATCTGGTCCATTGCATTCGCTGCTCCCAATGCGGTCTACTCTACATCGGAGAGACCAAACGTAGACGGAGCAATCGCTTTGCTGAACACCTTCGGCCCATCCACAAACAGGATCCAGAGCTTCCTGTCGCTTGCCACTTCAAACTCGCCACCCTGCTCTCCTGTCCACATGTCCATCCTTGGCCTTTTGCAATGTTCTAGCGAACCTCAACACAAACTGGAGGAACCGCATCTCATCTTCTGATTTACAGCTTTCAGGACTGAACACAGAGTTCAACAACTTCAGAGCGCGAGCTCTTCCCCCTCCACCTTCACCCATTTCCATTTATTTTATTTCATGTTGTTTCATCGTCTCATCCTTCTTTCTCACCTTCATTTTTCCACTTTCCATTCCAGCTCTCCCCCCTTTTCAGGTTAGCTGCCGTAATCCCCAGGCATCCTTTAACAATCTGCACCTCTGTTCTGCCATTCATTCATTCTGATCACTTAATGGATACTTCTAGCACCTTCTCAGCTGTCGGTATCCTCAACAAACATTTCTTTTGTTCCACTCCACCCCCTCTCCCCTCCCCTCCCCCACCACCCTCATAGCATAAATCTACACTGATTCTCTTTGCTCTCAGCTCTGATGAAGAGTCACCAAAACTCGAAACGTTGGCTCTATTCTCTCCCAACTGATGCTGTCAGACTTGCCAAGATTTTTCAGCATTTTCTGTTTTTGTTTCAGATTCCAGCATTCACAGTATTTTGCCTTTAGACTATTCAGTCTCTCTTGATAGGACAACCCTCTGAGCCCAGGAATTAGCCTGGTGAATCTCCATTGGGCTGCCTCCAACATTACTATATCCTTTTTTAGGGGACCAAAACTGTACACAGCACTCCAAATGAGGCCTCACCAACACCCCAGACAATTGCAATAAAATCTCCCTATTTTTAAACCCTAATCCCTTTGCAATAAAGGCCAAATTCTGCATGGCTGTTTGGAGTTAATATTCATCGAAGGGGTAAGGACCGCCCTGTATATTTTTTTCATACTGCACAGGGCAGCAAGGTGGCATAATGGTTATCACTGCCGCCTCACAGCACCAGGGACCCTGGTTCTAATTCCTGGTTTGGGTCACTGTTTGTGCAGACATTGCACGTTCTCCCATGTCTGCGTGAGTTTCCTTCAGGTGCTCCGGTTTCCTCCCACAGTCCAAAAGACGTGTGTTAACCATGCTAAATTCTCCCTCAGTGTACAGGAACAGGCATCAGAGTGTGGCGACAACGGGATTTTTACAATAACTTCTTTGCAGTGTTAATGTAAGCCTACTGTGACACTAATAAACAAACTTAACTTAAATCTGTGTTTACTGTTCAAAGTTCCTGTTTATTCAGTCCCCTTTCACAGCATGTTGGCTTTCAATTGCAACAGCTGCTAGAATGGTTTAATTCTGAGTATGGAGAGCCCTCGTGTTAATAGTTATTAATAGGAAGTGTGGGGACATGTAAAAACCGCCATTATTTTATTGGTAAAGATTTGAGTCACTTAGATTTCCGATTTAAGGGGAGGTGGTGGCCAGGTGGCATTATTGCTATTAATCCAGAAACTTAGCTAATGTTCTGGGGACCCGGGTTCGTACCCTGCCATGGCAGATGGTGGAATTTGAATTCAATAAAAATAATCCGGAATTAAGAATCTACTGATGACCATGAAACAATTGTCGGAAAAACCCACCTGGTTCATGAATGTCCTTTGGGGTAAGAAATCTGCCGTCCTTACCTGGTCTGACCTACATGTGATTCCAGAGCCACAGCAACTCTTCAATACCCAAGGGCAACTAGGGATGGACAATAAATGCTGGCCAGCCAGCAATGCCCACATCCCATGAACGAATTAAAAAAAAATACTTTTTTTTTGAATTCTTAGTTCTCAAAACTTATTTCTTGATTTTTTTAAAATGGGAAATCTATTTAATGAACAGGTATGCTGGCTGGAAGGCCAGCTCATTGCAGCATTGAGTATTATATGAGTAGGAATTTGCAACTGGAGACAAAACCTGGGGGCAAATCATCCCCCACATACACTAGCATATCTCTTGGTGGCAGGTCAACCAATGACTTTGACAGAACTGAGAAAGTAAAGACTTCCATGTGCATTGCAGTTTGCATGACTATAGATGTCCCACCTTATAGCCAATGAATTAACACTGAAGTACAGTCTTATAACGTAGACAAATGTGGCAATTTGTACACAGCAATGCAATAATGACCTGATAATCTATTTGTTGTGATGTTGATTGAGATTGTCCACTAGAATGAACTCTTCTCATAGTTGAAATAGCGCTTTAAAGGTCTTTAAGTCTGCCCTCTCAAGTGGGCCATAGTCACAGAGGTTTACAGCATGGGAACAGGCCCTTCGGCCCAACTTGTCCATGCCACCCCTTTTGTTTTAACCACTAAGCTAGTCCCAATTGACGGCCAAATTCCTCCATAGCCATCTTAGCTTGTAACTAAACACTTTTTAAAAGGCAGCATTGTACCCGCCTCTACTACTACCTCTGGCAGCTTGTTCCAGACACTCACCACCTGTTGAGTGAAAGAATTGCCCCTCTGGACCTTTTTGTATCTCTCTCCTCTCACCTTTAACCTATGCCCTCTAGTTTTAGACTCCCCTATCTTTGGAAAAAGGAGTCTCATTCTTGGTTTAGTGTCTCATTCAAAAATTCTGCATTTCTGACAAAGGAGCACGCCTTCAGTACAGCTGGGGGCATATGCTTATAATTTGTGCACAAGTCTCAGGCATGCGACTTTAACACAACCTCCTAACTCCAGAGGTAAGCGGGTACCAACTAAACGTCTGCTATCAGGAAGCTGGAAAAATGTAATCTGCCTCTGTGGTTTGGATATTTAGTGAAGGGAAAATGATAAAATCCATATCCAACTTTTTAATGGTTAAGAAAAACAATCAATATTTAAAAAGGAAGCATGTAAATGTTTACTTACAAGCACAGTTCCTCTGCTTAGGGAACTGAAACAAGTATTGCTCTTGGCCATTGTTGAAATGAAGAACAAACATTTTAAAAATTGTTTTTAAAAAAGCCAGGAGAGAAAAAAAAAACAGGAAATGTTTGCAGGCAATAGTTAGCAGTGCTGCCTCACAATTCTGGTCTGGGTGACTGACTGTGTGGAGCTTGCACATTCTCCCTGTGTCTATGTGGGTTTCCTCCGGGTGCTCCTGTTTCCTCCCACAGTCTAAGGACATAGAGGTTAGATGGATTAGCCATGGAAGGTGGGCTTGGGTAAGATGTTCTTGTGGATAGTCGGTGCAAAATCAATGGGCTGAATAGCCTCCTTCTGTACTGAAGGGATTTCATGATGAAGGAGGGAAGTTCTAAAACTGCTTCCAGCAAATTGGGAAATTTAATTTATATGTGGGTTAGCACAACATAATCACGATAGTTATTGAATTGTTGTAAAACCAACTGTTGGAATCTGGAATTAAGAACCTAGTGTTGACCATGAAACCATTGTCGATTGTCAGAAAAACCCATCTGTTTCACTAATGTCCGTTAGGGAAGGAAATCTGCCGTTCTTACCTGGTCTGGCCTACATGTGACTCCAGAGCCACAGCAATGTGGTTGACTCCCAACTGCCCTCGAGCACCTAGGGATGGACAATAAATGCTGGCCAGCCAGTGATGCCTATGTCCCATTTGTTTCTGGGAAGGGAATCTATCATTTAGTACCAGACTTGGACTTGAGAATCTCTTAGTCCCATAGCTAAATGGTTGACTGAATGCTTCCAGAAGTATAAATTAATGTACTGCAAATGTAGTCTTGCTAGTGAAGATTAAGTTCTGCAAACAAATATCTATTTAAAAGAGCCACTTCAACAAATGGGTTGAAAACTGCATTCAAGCAGAGTAAGGAGCAAAGTTCTATACAAAAAGCAATTTTTCTACGTTTATTACCTAGACAAGCAAAATGTTTACAAAAGACATCCAGAATGAGATTATAGTATACGTTTGAAGGTAATTTGGAAAAATTCTGACAGAAATCCAAGGACCGAAATGTCACCTCCATTTGGTACGAGCTAGGCTGCTGTCATCCCGGGAAGGGAAAATAATCTTTGCAGTTTTGTACAGGTTCAGAGACGGCAGCATTTTCCATTTCCAGCACATTCACTGTTTATACATCTCAATGTTAACTCTTGCACAAGTGATCCCAGTAAAAGTTACAAAATCGCCCAGCTGGTACTGTAGTTCGCACATGTGGATGTACATGTGGATGTACAATGAGTACACTATTGAAAAAAAGTTTGTGTTCTAGAGATTAACCTTGAGGAACAAATTTGGGCACCCTGTGCATGTTGAACGTTACAGGTCAGAAGCACATTAAAGCTCCTTCTCTACTCCACAGCAAACCCCACTGCGCCAGCATGGAATTTTTCTCTATGCCAACCTTTGAACGAGAGCGTAAATTGAGCAGTTTTGTGCTGTGCGATTACCCCTACTAGGATATAATCTAAAGCTGCACAGAGGAATTTCTTGCAAGACTCTACAGAGCAGACTTTTAATGGGTTTAAAGCTCGAATGAAAATGGGAAAGGCTCATGCCTAGTCCTCTACACCTCTTGAAAAGCTAGCAGTTCTCTCACTTACACATGAAATCTGAATGGGCTTCCAGAAATTTTTAGCTATGAGGATGTAAATTAGACATGACGATGGTATTTAATAGAGGGTCTTTCTGTTGCTTTGGCTAAGGCCTGCTGCGTTAAGTGTCACATGGTGGGTATTCCCTAGAATCAAGGATGCCAAGTAGAGACCCCATTCACCAAGAGCTGCCGGTTTGCTGTCAGTACTACACCCACCCAAGGCCAAGGATTGTGGATGGACACAGGTGGGTGATAGAAGGAAGGAAGGTGGTTAAGGGGGAGGGATGGTCAAGAGCAAGGGGCTGGTTGGTGGTTCTCACCAAACACCTTTCCTGATGTCAGGTCCTTAAATCGGGGACCAAGTACCTTTGAGCACCTCCCTTTGAGCATCTTCCCACCCCGAGCAAAGGCAGTACTATCGTACTCTTTGTTTTTTAAGCTCCCTGCATGGCAATTCCCCTCCTGGATAGACTGGGGCTTTTTTCTCTCGAGCATAGGAGGCTGAAGGGTGATCTTATAGAGTCTATAAAATAATGAAGGGCATAGATCAGCTAGATAGTCAATATATGTTTTCCCAAAGGTAGGGGAGTCTAAAACTAGAGGGCATAGGTTTAAGGTGAGAGGGGAGAGATACAAAAGGGTCCAGGGGAGCAATTTTTTCACACAGAAGGTGGTGTCTGGAACAAGCTGCCAGAGGTAGTAGTAGAGGCGGGTACAATTTTATCTTTTAAAAAGAGTTTAGACAGTTACATGGGTAAACTGGGTATAGAGGGATATGGGCCAAATGTGGGCAACTGAGACTAGTTAGGGGTTTAAAACAAAAGGCGGTATGGACAAGCTGGGTAATGGGTGCTGTAAACCTCTATGACACTACCTGTCTCAGGGTGAATACCAAATACTAGCAGTGGTGTGTCAATTGGCAGCGGGGCAGGAAGGCCATCCACAGGCCTTCCCATCATGGACATAAGTGGAGTAGAGGCGGGCCCTCACCATCCACCTTCCTGCCTGAATATGTGAATATCCAATACTCACGTTTCTGCAAGAGGGCATTAAATTCCCCTAAAAGATCTGAGCTTAAAATTAATGGCCTTTCCACCCCTCTTCCCAGTTCCTCACAAATTGTAAAAGCCCTCTGATCTGGTAGCATTAGTCATGTCTAGTAATGAATCTTTAGAGGCTTGTTCCATCCTGATCACTCACCAAGATTCAGACAAGAAGGTCTTGAATTGACTTCCCAATTCTGGTGTGACAGCGGAATTCAGCTATGATGTGACGGTTAAGAGTTTGGAAAATATATACATATACAAAATCAGACCTGCGGCAATCGCTGGATTGCTGCTGGGAATGTGCACACCTAGATACCGGGTGAGGGGTACACTTTACCTGCGTTACATCCCTGCCGTTCAACAGTTTGCCAGGTTTTAGAATCAAGGTTCTCACAAGATGAATAAGTGTGAATTAGGGTGCGGAACCATCCCCAGCAAAAAGCTAATAACTTATATATTGACAATAAGAGAGGGGGAACAAACAAAATAGGAAGAACACATTTCAGCAAAATAAATGTCAGAATTCAGGCCACAGTCTCCACTTCCTGCTTGAATCTGACCTTCATTCTTAGCATTGCATATCTTATTTTATCCATCACAACAGCATTCCCTTTAGATGCTAACTTGATGGTGTATCTGAAAGTCCAAATTGGCCATGCTAAATTGACCTTAGTGTCAGGGGGATTAGCATAGTAAATATGTGGGGTTACAGGAATAGGGCCTGGGTGGGATTATGGTTGGTGCAAACTCGATGGACCAAATGGTCTTCGTCTGCACTGCAGGATTCTATGATTCTATCCCCGGCATTTAGATCACAGCAGAGAAATCAACACTCAAGCTTGAGGTGGTATGTTTGGTTATTGAAGAGTTGATATGTTTATACCAGTCGCGAGTATGCTTGGGAATAGCATTCATTTACCTACTTTTAAACATCATATTTGTTGACTTGATGCTAAAACACAGATACCACACACGATTTTTTGGTAAGAGTTTTGTTTTTATTGATTAATGGCAATTACCATCATAAGTGAAGATACGCACTTTCTACAATTTTTAAAATTTACAACATGCAGATTCAAAAGGCACTTAAAAGTTGCATTTTGAATTAGTTGAAGTTTCCCCGAAGTATGAATAAAATCCTATTAGGGACAGCAGCTTTGGAATTAGAGGTTTGTTAATAAAGTATAAAAAGGAATCACTCATTTACATGCATTTTTAGTTGTACAATGCATAGAATGTCTGAAAAAATACTGACTCCACTGTATGAAACTAAAATAATTTTATAGATTATGAATTATTAAAAATATATTGTCACACACAATTTTTTTTTACAAGAATATGAATTGGTCCAGGGGATTATGCTGCAAGATGGAAGCACTATACAGAATCATGTTGCAATGCAAGTTAGTAACATAATAAATCTGGAAGCTATATTAAAACACGAGTTATTTCAAAATAACAACGAGGAAGCAGCGATGCATCATATTAAGTGCAGCCGACTCACTGATTTATCATGACCGTACAGATATCCAAGTTTCTTGCTTCACATCACTCCCCCTCCCAGTGGCAAGGTTTTCTCACGGCCCCTCTTGAAAATGTGGCTTTGGTTGCATCAACCCTCTCTTACATCACCCAGATAGCTACTGTTAACTCCGGCCAACACTTCCCAACCCCAATTCTGTCTTCAGCCGTTATACACACGTGAACATGCACACACCATGGAATGCTGAATAATGAACAGTAGTGCGAAGCCCAGTTGGTAAACCCTCCCTAAAATGAGGGACTGTAGCTCCCAGCATTCAACCAACTAATTTAGTAGCCTTCAAAGGTCAGACATGGGTTCATACGCCACATATACTCTTTTCTTAATTAAATTTGCTGATAAAGAATTTTCTAGAAATACATGGTTTTGGTTTTTTTTAAATGCATAAGAGTCAAAAAAGATTCCAACTTTTGTGACCATTCACTAATATTGGTGGAACCTGCAACGTTGCAGAGTTTTAGAATATTGCTTCCCATTTAAGAATTGCTAAAAAAAATCCAGGTTGTCAAAAGTCAGCTGTGTTGTGGCAAACAAACCTTGATATCAGCAGTTTTTACAAATTGAAAGATCACAAGAAGAATAAATCACATGATTTAAAAACTCTGCAAGTGCCTCAACATTTATTTTCTGCATGGGGGAAAAACCATGGCATCAATCTTTTAATTTTAGTCAATTAAGATCAGAAAACTGAATACACACCCCTCAAAGTACAAGGATAGTTCTTGATTGGTAAAACGTTTAAATTCAGTTTCCTCAAAGTAGAATCCGATAGAAAGCACCTGTAACAAATAAATACATCTGGCATACTTGAGATAACTTTCAATGCTGTGGTTTATTGACTTAGTGACTAATGCCTTTCTGCATATATATGTCACTTAAGTTTGTTGTCGTTGAGGTTAGGACAACCTGTGCTGGTGATGGATTGGTCTGGTACAGTGGAAGAGGTTGATTAAACCAGTCTTGGCACCCCAAGAAGATGTAGTTACTAGAAAGTCTTTTGTTCTGCAGAGTACACATTTCTCTACATCTCTACTCCTACCCTTATTCTTGTGTACAGCCAGAAAAAACAAGCTAGTCAAGAATATAGAGATTAAAATGTGCTTAAAATTCATCTGGAATTACTTGCACCCCTTTAGATAGTGTACATCAAACAAAGTTGCAAGTTAATATAAATGTTTCTTTATCTACTGTACAATGTCTACATGACATTATAATGTATAGACTGGATGTAGAAAAATGCACAATTCTGGCTGCAGTGTGACATGTCACGTTCTGGCATGTTGTTATCAAAAATCAACCATTTAGTTTAAGCCTGGCTAAACAGCCCACGTGTAAAACAACAAATCATTCTGTTTAATTATTTTACAAGAGAGCTTATATCAATTAAAAAAAACCAACGAGAGCAGTTTTCTTAGCAAATCTCAGCAACAATCGTTTAACGAACAACGTTATACCCTGAAATTTAAAGCTTTAAAGTTTTTAAAGTTTATTTATTAGTGTCACAAGCAGGCTTACATTAACATTGCAATGAAGTTACTGTGAAAATCCCCTAGTTGCCACACTCTGGCGCCTGTTGAGGTACACTGAGGGAGAATTTAGCACAGCCAATGCACCTAAGCAGCACGTTTTTCAGACTGTGGGAGGAAACCTGAGCACCCGGAGGAAACCCAGGCAGACACTGGGAGAACGTGCAAACTCCACGCAGACTGTGACCCAAGCCAGGAATTGACCCCGGGTCCCTGGCGCTGTGAGGCAGCGGTGCTAACCACTGTGCCACTGTGTAGCCCTGAAGTGGTTGATGGCCAAGGTGGAGGAGGTTAGAGAAGTAGATTTGAAAGTTTACATATCTCAAGTTTGTCCAAGTCGATGTGGAATTTCTCATTTAACAGTGATTTCAGTAGAACATTATAGCATGAGCTGCACGATTTTTAGACTGGGTTTAATCTGTTCTCAGTAGTCTGCCACACATTTCTAGTACATTAACTAGTAAATTAACATTAAGTTTAGGTCAAGTTCAGTTGCTTTTCCAACTCATCAAAAATCAAGAGGAGTACTTCATGTTTAATATTACAGTCTCCTACAAATGAACTTGAAGCAGTCCGTAATTGTTAAATAATGAAAGAAAGTAATTAAGGTTTGCAAGAATCAGAAGATCACTGGCTTTGCAGATTGCAAAGGCAATCCTCGCTCTGCTCATTATTTGGCACTTGTTGTTAGCTTTAGTCAACTGGAGGAGTGGTCTCGAGTTAACAGGCGTTCATGAACAATTTATAGCGATTTTGGGAGTTACTGATTTCATAGGGTCACTTCAACTGTTGCAAAATCTCAGCAGTTCTGACCTCATGATAAATTTATAAAACTCCATGCAAAGTATTTTTCGTGTCTCCCTGCACTAGATGTCATTAGTACACTTAATAAGCTCTGAAGTATGCAAGACTTGCCGTTTACATTCAATACAACTATAAACAGCACAAATTGACTGAACTTTGTCTGAATGCCAACTTTGAGCACTTGAGAAATGGCTGTATTTGGCTCCCAATCACAGATCCCAACAGATTTGGCCAACTCCTGTATTAAAGCAAATTTTTCTCAATAGGAAAAAAGTGTTGCAAAGGCACTGCATTATTTCTTTTTCTTCTCAGCTCTGACGAAGAGTCATCTAGACTTGAAACGTTGGCTCTATACTCTCTCCACTGATGCTGTCAGACCTGCTGAGATTTTCCAGCATCTGCAGTATTTTCTGCATTATTTGGGTTGTTTTATAATTAGTTTGTGAGTTGCAAAACTGTGGGAATAGTTATGAAAAATATCTATCAAGCACTATTAAAAAATTGATAATTTAGTATAATGTTTCCTCATGAAATCTGTTGTAGAAACCAGGGAAAGCTCCTATACTATACACCAGTTACATGATGCCCTATTTCTTCTGATTCTACATTACTATCACCATTACTCTTCCACCTATCCTATACCATTTTAATACAGTATCACAGAATGGTGACAAACCAAAAAATAAGGAAATGAACTATAGATTATAGATATATCAAAATGTAAACCATTTGGTGGCACATTTAAGGCAGCAATTAAAATTCACTATTCTGCCATGCTCCCTAAGTAACAAAACTTGCAGTCTTAACGGTTTACATCAGAAGTACTCAACGGAATCACCATGCTGCAACACATTGCCAGCATATTATAAATATTAACGTTTACTTAACTGTGTTATTCAGACTACATTCCCACATCATCAGTTACTAACTAACATTCCCACTAACCTGAATCTAAATTGTTTGTCCTTCAATGTGGACATCAATATTTACAATACGGAGCACACTTTCCTTCAGTTCCTCATTCGAAATTCATTCTACATGATAATTTTGTAAAAAAAGGGCTTCCTGAGATTAGTCCTAAATTTGCCCTTCGGTCTGAACCTGGCCAGAATTTAATTGCCTCCCCTGAAGTGAATTTGGAGATACAGGGATGCAGATGGGGATCCTGCCATTTTCCCACCTCTGCCCGATTTAAGTCCGTGGTGGGAAAGCTCGTGAAACATTTTCCCATCCCTTCGCCAACTAAAGATCTTGTCTCATCCTGCTGCCTATGGTATTCAACCAGCAGCAGGTAGGCCAGTTGCCATGGGAGAAGCTTAAAAATCAAGCCTTGGTGTGTTTGCTCATGGGTTTGAGGAGTTCCTCATGCAAAGGCACTCAGTGCGTGAACAACGGACCTGATATCAGGAAAGGGTGGTGGAGGGGTGGTAATGGGGGAGGGCCATCCCATTTCTTCCAACCACCCTCGCTCCCCTCAGCCAGCCATTTCCTTACCACCCTCAGTTACCTGGGGCCTGGATACTACGGCAATCACAAGCCTCTCCCTGAGCACACTGATGGCAGCTGTCACTGCTCCCACAGGTACTGCCTGCAAGCTGGCAGCTTTGAGGGGATGGGACTTCCATCCCAAGAATCCTTGATCTGGGATAACACCAACCACTGACCACTTGGTGGGCCTTCTCCAAAGGAGAAGACATGGGAGTTCTTGCCAGCTCTCCAGCCAAAGGGCAAGACTTCAATTGCTTACATTAACTACTGTCCTTGTCACAGTTCAACTTGCAGTGTTTTAATTTTGCCAACATTATTATATTTACTATTTTATTTTTTCAATGAGGTTGCCATCTCAGCTACATTCTCTTAAAGCTTCCCCAACTATACCAGAGAAATAGTCAAAGGAGCCACTGATTAACATTCTGCTGCAATGGTAACCCATTTATTAGGGCCCAGAGATGCTACACAGTGATAGTGTCTTTCTGATTTCATTCTCACCATCAGTAGCAGGTAACATTCATGCTTTGACAAAATGAATACCTCACAAAAATCTTTTAAAAGGAGCCTTCAATTCTGTTTATTTTTAAGCAAACAAAACATTGACAGCATAACATGCATCAGCAATGAATTATGATCAAAATTATCACATGGATTGCTTCAGTATCTGAGTCGTGAACAGTGCTGAACATTGCGCAATCAGCGAACATTCCCACTTCTGACCTTATAATGGAGGGAAAATCATCGAATGAAGCAGCTGAAGATGTTTGGGCCTAGGGCATAACCCCGAGGGACTCCTACAGAGATGTCCTGGAGCTGAGGTGACTGGCCCCCCACAACCATCTTCCTATGTGCCAAGTATGACTCCAACCAGCAGACAGTCTGCCCATTGATACCCATTAATTCCAATTTTGCTCAGGCTCCTTGATGCCACACTTGGTCGAATGCGGTCTTGATGTTAAGGGCTGTCACTCTCCCCTCACTTCTGGAATTTAGCTCTTTTTGTCTATGTTTGAACCAAGGCCATAATGAAGTCAGGAGTTGAATGACCCCAGTGAAACCCAAATTGGGCGTCACTGAGCAAGTTATTGATGAGTAGATGCTGCTTGATAGCACTGTTGATGACCCCTTCCATCACTTTACTGATGATCGAGTGTAGACTGATTGGGCGGTAATTGGCTGGGTTGGATTTGTCCTGCTTTTTGTGTACTGGACACACTTAGGCAATTTTCCACATTGTCGGGTAGATGCCACTGTTGTAACGGTACTGGAAGAGCTTGGTTCGGGGTGCAGCAAGCTCTGGAGCACAAGTCTTTAGTACCATTGTCGGAATGTTGTCAGGACCCATTGCCTTTGCAGTATTCAGTGCTCCCAACAGTTTCTTGATATCACATGGAGTGAATCGAATTGGCTAGATCCCCTGTGATCATCTGAGATGCCGGGGATCACTGGAGGAGGCCGAGATGGAATACATACACCAATCGCAGCAAGTCATAAAGTTTCTGTTGACTTATGGCAGTTTCTTAATGAGTCACCAGGATACTGAGGCAAAATGGGTAAAAGATTTTTTTTTCCCTTAGACTGTCAACACTGCATCTGAATTACTAACACATCCCAGAAACTAGAAGCTTAATTTACCAGTTCCGGTTGCCACACTTTTAAGATGGATGTGAGGGTTCTTAAGAGGGTGCGGGAGAGATTTACCAAAATAGTTGCAGGAAAGGGGGATTTTAGGTACAAGGTTAGGCTAGAAAATCTGGGGTTGCTTTTCTTAGAACAAAGGAGATTGAAGGTAGATTTGATAGGAAAATACAAGACAATGACAGGTTTCATTCAATAAGGTAGACAAGGAAAGTCTGTTCCCCTGGGCAAGGAGACACAGATTTAGGGCTTTGGGCATGGGATGGAGGGGGAAGAGGATTTTTTTTTAAGTGCAGCGAGTGATAATGATCTGCAACTCAGTGAGGATGGTTGAAGTGGATGAAATCAATCATTTGAAACGGAAACTGAATGGGCACTTGAAGGAAACAAATCTATCAGACTTTGGGGATTGAATGAGTGAGTGAGACTGGATTACTCTGTGGAGAGTCAGCAGGCTCATGATGGACCAAATGCTCTGTGACATAAATAAATCTGGCCTATGTGGTGCCCCCACACTTCCCACAGGTGATACACCTGTGGATCCTACTCAATTTATGTGGAATGTGGTATAGAATAAAATTCTGCTTGATCGGTGTCTTATTAAAGCTGAGGAATTCTATCAGAAAAGGTAGTGGAATAAAACGATGGAAGCAGAAATTCCACCAGTTTTGTCTCATTTGCACCTCGCTACTGCTAAGGTGAAGATTTCCTGTTGTAAATATGCTACTTTTCCAATGGCAGTTGATTGCAAAGCAGAATAGATTATTTTAAAAGTAAAAATAAAAAGTCCAAGATCCTTCTCAGAACAAATCATTCTCCTACAGGAAAGATGCTGCTTCAAAATTTCAGTCCAAATCCCATTTCCAGGCTGCACAGCCAAGCATTGCCAGAAGAACTCAAGTTACTACCTATTTTAGAGAAATAACCCATCCTGAGATCTTGGTCTGGCCTCAGTCATTTGGTGCCTGAAAATTATACTTTAATACAATTCAAGTTTTAATGTGAGCTTTTCAGGAGTGTCAAGCCTTTCTGATATTGAATATTTAAAGAAATCTGAAATAAACAAAGAAAAATGTTGGCCAGTAAAGGAAGATAGTCAATGATGAAGGAATCAAGACTCAATCCATCATTCTCTATTGGATTGACACTTACAATCAATAAAACAACAGATAAATGGTATAATATTTTTCTATCTTCTTACATTCATGAAGAGTAAAGAAATAAAATAAAAGCCTTTTTTTTAAAAAAGAGAAAATAATTTAAATGGGACAAAATTAATAACTCAGAATCACATAACTCAACAACTTCCTCAAACCTCCTCCTTCCCCGAAGAAAGTTAACCACAGATACAAAAGACCAAAAGCAATTCATCATGATTTTACTGACTACTCAGGAGAACATTCTCACCATCAAAATACGGCTAGGCATGCAATTTTTAAACAATCAAAGCTTAGTGCGGTAACTCTCAAAAATTGCCGTATATCTTTGAATATAATGCATGCCCATTAAGTACTTTTTGAGAGTTAAATTGCATACTGTGCTCAAAAGCTTAACTGTTCCTCAGGCATTTTTAAAGAAAGAACATTAACTAATTAATGCACTGAATCAAAGTAGGAACTACTGCAAACCACTTAGCTGGGGAGCTGTGGACTTGTTTGGAACCAATTATTATCGTGAGTGGAACTACGTTCTAGGTAACAGTTAACCAACCGTATGTTAGGGAGGATACTGTTCACGCAATGTATTAAAGTAACTGGGATGGGGTGGGGGTGGGAGTGGGAGAGGGGTGGGGAGTAGAGAATTTTTAAGAATATTAAGTGTGTGCTTGTGTCACAGTACATTGCAAAAGAGGGTTTTGCATTAAGAATTACTGAGGCCAACTTGGCTGTTCGAGCTACATCAGTATTTACCTCCAATTGTTAAACTACTTTTCATGCTTCCACATTACACTGGATGAATTTGTAGTTTGTTGGACGTTTTCCAGCTTTCTGACCAGTTCTTTGATGACAGGAACTCGAACCGCTTTAGCTCCATTTCCACTCGTTAATTGTCTTTCATCAGTAGAAAATGTTTTTACCTACTTCTGGAGGTTGACTTACAAAGTGACTTTTAATAATTAATTTTCCAGCCATGCTTTTACCTACCAATAGAGCTCCTTTTCAAGTTGATGAATACATTAGCTTGGTTCATTTGGCAATCAAGTTGTGGGTTTTAAACCCTCACCAAGAGTTCACATTATGAATCTAATCTGAAGTTTTGTACAGTACTGAAGGAGTGCTGCACTGCCAGTGGTGCAATCCATTGCATGAGGCAGTCAACCAAAGTGTCCTAACTGCCACTTTAGGTGAGTGCTAAAGATGGTATATTTGAAGAAGTGCAAGGAGCTGCCTGTGACGAGTATTCCTCCTGCACCAAAAACAATTTACAAAGCATTCATCTTATTGACTGGTGTGTAAAAATGGTTGCCACATTTGTCTTGATATCAAAATCACTGCACTTCAAGCTACCTCTATTAATCTGAAAACCTTTTGAGACATATCTACAAGGCACGGTAAAGTGCAGTAAAATTGACAAATCTTTTCATTTTAATAACTGCATTGAACATTTCATTCTGAATTGCATAACATCCTTCACATGGCTTCCCACTTTAGGGCTTGGCAGGAACTAGGAGAAAAGACTGTGACTCAGACCTAGTACAAATAATACTTCTCACTGGAGTCCACAAAACAAATGAATGACATGGGACTATAATACATTTCCTGTGGCTTTCTAATTTATGTTAAAATGGCCAATACACAGAGCTTTGAACATTTAGAGCCCAATTTTACCATTTTGATTCTAAATGCTGAGTCTGGGCGTGATTCAGATCCGGGTTCAGAGCCGACACGTGAGCCCTGTTCTCGGCCTGAAAAAAAAGTCGCGAAACTGAATCGTGCTGTGGGCGGGAATTATCGCACCCGAAACCCTACTGCTCTGGTTGGAGTCTTCAACTGCGCACGCGCAGTAAAAACAAATTACTCCCGCAGGCCCCCACAGACATCGCCCCACCCCCACAACATAACTGTCCCTTTATCCTCAACCCCTCATTACCCAGACCGATCACAACCCCCTTCCCCACCAATGATCACCCACAGACTGGTAGCGGACCCCCCAGCTCCTGCATCCCCTCCCCACACAGAGCAATTTGGCCTCCCTCTTCCTGTCCCCCCTTCACCATACCAGGGAATGATTTGGCCCACCTGGCTCTCCCCCCATGCCACACCCCCCAACCTGAGTTAGAGAGCCACCAGAAGCTCTGAGCTTACCTCTTTAGAAGCTGGAGCACCCGAAACAGACTTTTGGCAAGAATGTCTGTTTCGCACAGAATCAGGATGGACGAACACAGTGGTAAAGGGGGAAATGCCGGTAAGTTTGGGCGGTGCAGCCCATTAAGTCAATTTGAATGCACGCAAATACATTTAACTTGATGTTGTGCCCATTTTGGGCACCGTCCCAATCACATCCATTTTCGGGCCTTGGGTAAAAGGGAAATCAGCATGGATGTGGTCACAGATTGCACTATTTGTCTCATGCCCAACTTTACCAAGTTTTAGTGCCCAAAAATGGGTGCCAGGCAATGGTAAATTCAGGTGGTTGAGTATGCAAATTAATACCCAACTTGAAGTGCACTATTTAGGACAAAATTGTGTAATCTGACTCAAATTATTCAAATTCTGGTTTACATATTCTCAGCTACGGTTGCAAAGACCAATTCCTTTCTTGCAATGGGGAAAAAAAAAGGAATAAGGTAAGGAATCCTGGGACACTTTAATGAAGCTTTAACCTCAGTTGTATAGAAAGTAGTATATATCCAGGAACAATCTTTTGAGCAACTGAAGTGCATGGTGTTGGAGACCCTAAGCAGATTGATATAATGTACATGTTTTTACTGGTGAGGTCCTGAAAGGAGCTTTTAAGAATGAGTGTAAAGACATAAAGACATCATTATAAATTCAATGAAAACGGGCAAACATTACGGGTGGGATTTTCCAGGCTCACTAGCCCTGAAACCTGAAAATCCCACCCAAGGTCAACGGACTTTCCCATGGTCCACCCTCCCCCTGCTCCGATTTCCATGGCAGGTGGGATGGTAAAATTCACTCCTACATCTTCTTACCTTATATGTACATAATGCTTTGCATATACTATCAATTCATTGCCCATCATACTCTTGTCTTGTTTAGTTTGATTAGAAGCAGGTGATATCTTTTAAACAGGTCACTGATGGTTTTGTATTGGCTACAAATGATTGCACAAAACCCGTATGGCAAAAATTTGCCACTGGACGTAGCCAGAAACATAACTGAATTATGATGCATTGTCTGGTGTGTGTAAACAATATTATTTTGGTCAGCAACCAATGTGACTGTGTTAGTTACAAATTAAGGAACCATTTGCAACTATGCCTGATACATTAACTGCACCTTCTAATATCACAATGCAGACATTTGGAAATTAAGAAATTCAAATTAAAGGAATGCTGCATTGAAAGACAAACACCAGAGCGCAAATTACTAATAGTCCAAATCCCAGATGTAAAATAAAACACTTCACCATTGACCCTTTAGAAGCACTCCCAGGAGTACCTTTGAGAACTACACAGATAATGCAGTTTAAAAGAAAAATTAATTCAAGCCTCCATGGAGCACATCATACTGCATTTAAAGCCCTGGATTGCAGTCATAAGTTAGATACAAAGAAAATACATTCCTTAATCACTGCCAGGACAATTATTTTCTAAATCATTATTGCAATATACTATTTAAATGGTTGAGCTAAACTATAGTCAGGTGACAGGGAAAAAAATCCTGTGCCCTTTACATTGGACAGAAGGAGTTCTCCAGACCTATTGACTTCGACTATTTCACCTCCCTCCCCTCAATTTGTTGTTACACCAAAGTAGTCTTCAGAAGATTATTGTAGCAGCCAATGGTGAACACCACTACATTGATGAGATTTCTCAGCACAGTGAATACCCACTGCACACAAGTTGTAATGCATGTTTTGGAGTCCCAAATGCATCTAACCATATTTGCTAATTATGTTCTTTCCCATGTATTATAACCTCCTCCCATCCTTTTCCCCAATATGTGCCAGTTTTGCCAAGTATATTAACACAATTATAACTCTACAAATTACAGGCAGTGTTCGTCACTGGTTTATGCTGAATGAACGTATGAAATCCCATTTTTCATACACTTTGGAATTTCTATTTCTTTTGGCAGATCAATTTTGTGATTCCTTTTACAATTATGATTCAATAAGAAAGTATTTTACTCTATGGGATTTCAAGATTTTTAACTGATGTTTTTACACAGTAATAGTTAATTTTTCCCCTTGTAAGCCATAAACCAGTGGCCTTGACATTAGTACTAAAAGGTCATATATAAAACAGTCATTAACATACACAAGCGAGAATCTAAAATAATTTCTGAAGTTGAGAAAACGTATAGCAAGGTGGATATTGTACAAATACAAAATGTCCTATAAATAAATAATAAACTGTGTTGCAATTAAGAAACTTTGTATATCTGCAGTCAAAAGAAAGAAAAGCATAACTCACATTTCATTTCTAGACAGATTAACTACTAGTTGGTAGAAGTATATCAATCTCTTTACTGGATGGCGTAATCAAACTGTTGTTCATGCCACAGGTGTTTGGCAAGTCCATTGTGGTGCCACAAATATCTGTGGAAACTGTCGAAAGCTTCAGTGAAGCTATAGGAGTTGGCTCATTCGGTAGTGTCTCCATTGGTACTGAACCTTCAGTCCCTTCTTCAGAGCCCATTGTTGCACCTCGCTCCACAGAAGATTTAGATGCAACTTCCTCATGATTCCCTGTTTCACGCCAGTTAAAAAAACGTTGAGGTTGGACAGAATTGGAAGCACTTGACTCATTTTTGGCAGCGAGTCCAGCTTGGGAAGGTCCATTGTCTGCAGCTGCTCTGCCCAGCGGATGTGGTGATGCAGGCGACTGTGCGAGGCCAGGCTTTTTAGGAGGAATGGGTGGAGGATTTCCTCGGTCCACTCTTGATATTGTTGGCGATTTTATCCCAGGTGCCAATGGACCTTGTGGACTTGAGACTTTACTAGAAGTTGGCGAGTGACTGGCATCACCAGTTGGCGTTTTTGGTGAACTACCCAACTGACGATAGTCAGTGCCAAAGGGGGAATTATTTGTAGTTTTAAGAGTTCCTGGCTGGCTTGTGAACCTAGAAAGGACTTGGGTCACCGTATTTCGAGCCAACTGTTTGGCAGCTGAACTATCTGAGGTAGTGGGTGATAGATCCCTTGGGGGGGGACTCTGCAGGACACCGGTCTGCTGATCTTGCTCTGCTTGAGCTTGGAATTTAAACCGAGCAGCGTGAAACCTTTGATTCAACCCCGCTTGGTAGGATGACTGAAAGCTGCTGCTGGGGCTCGTCGAACTTGTGAGCCGCTTTGTCAACACAGGTGATGAGCACGGTGAAGACGACACAGAGGAAGCAGCAGAAGAGTTTACGGTGTTGCAAGGAGAAAGTGAGGTTCCACCTGTGAAATGAGGTGCAGCGCAAGAGGCCACATTAACACTTCCATTTTCAACAACGTGCCCTGGAGATGGAGAAGCTGATTTGTTTTCACCTGAGAGAAAACTAAATGCCCCATTCCCATCAGTAGATTGACCATCACCATTATTAGCCATGAATGTGGTGCAATGTCCATTTAGTTGTGGAATGAGTACAGATGTGCCATGTCTCTCTTTTACGTCACTTTCATTTGACACTTTCATAGGGGAGTTATTAGTTTGGTATGGAGGGGACACCGACTTGCTTTTATTAGACCCAGCCTCTACTGGGAGGGTTGCCAGTGATTTTGGTTCATTTGCAACTACTTTACTGGAGTTTTCTGTTCCATTTCTAAGCCCTTCAATAACTTGCTTTAAATGTTCCACTTCCTCATTGAGGGCCCGTGCCCGGTTTTCTTCCCGGTTGAGCTTTGCCCGTAGCTGCTCCTTCTCCGTGTCAAACTCGGAGAGCTGTTTCTCCATTTGGGCCTCCCTCTGTAAGGCCCGCCGCTTCTCGGTGGCCAACTCCTTTTCCTGTTCGCTGCTTCTGGCCATCTCCTTCTCCAGCTTCAGTTTCAACTCCGCAGTTTTCTGCACTTCCTCTGCTGCCTTATTGGTTGCCTTTTTGCATTCTTTCATCAGGACCGTGGTTAGCTGTTTGTGCCGTGTGCGTTCCTCCTCCAACTGCGTTGACAGCTTCTTCTGCTCCTTTTCCATCTTCTTCACCTGCGATTTTTCAAATTCCAGCTGAAAGGGTGAATTTTGGGGCAGAAGCAGAACAAAATGTAAATATTATGCTTCAATAATTTATCTGCATCCCTCCCAATGAAAAGAATGCATCATTCATATTTAAATTGGCACTGTTAGCAGAAGTTCTGCACCACTGCCAGGAATGAAGTTCAAAGCAATGCGACCTTCCTGCTACTTATCGCAAGGCCACTGTTTAAAATACATCCACAGCTGCATCTTTTTGCTCATCCGCAACTGACCCCATTTCACAGGCAGCTTGAGGCTTTGACAGCTGCCACAAACTAAGATAAAGGACAGAAACAGCTGGGTTTGAAGTTTAATACAACACAAATTAAAATGTAGTATCGTTTTGTTAAATGGAACAAACATGTAGCTTTTTGAAAAAAAAGTCTCTCTTCCCCAAGATGTTTCATATTTTTTGCTGTTTCATATTAGATGCACCATTTGTGGTTATGTCGGCTTATTGACATTTGAAATGAGAGCTGGACATCTTGATCTTAAATTGGATGTTTACAAGGAAGAAAAATGCATAATAAAATGGTAATGAGTCTTTAATCATACTTTAAAACAGGATTTAAAGCTGGTCATGGCAACACAAGCAGACAAGGCAGCTGCTACATACAACATGAGAAGAGTTAGACACGCGACAGGTTGCAAGACAACCATAAAATTAATAGGGATGCACAATGTTTTTTCTTTTGGGCCTGGTTATATTATTCTAAACATCATTAACAACCTTATCAAGTTCCTCCTTTAGTCCTCCCTGAAAACGCAAGCGTTCTGGCAGTTAAACTGTGGAGCAGCACGGTGGTTAGCACTGCTGCGTCACAGTGTCAGGGACCTGGGTTCAATTCCAGCCTCAGGTCACTGTCTGTGTGGAGTTTACACATTCTCTCCATGCCTGCATGGGTTTCCTCCAGGTGCTTCTGTTTCCTCCCACAGTCCAAAGATGTTCAGATTAGGTTGACAGGCCACGCTAAATTGACCCTAGTGTCAGAGGGATTAGTGGGAATAGGGTCTGGATAGGATTGTGGTTGGTGCAGACTTGATGTGCCAAATGACCTCCTTCTGCACTGTAGGGATTCTATAGATTTAAGTTCATGCGTGCACAATACGATAATGTTAAAATTGTATTAACATTTTGGAATGGTTATGGAATCTGACCCTTACTACAAATCAGTTGGTTCGACACCAAAGGTGACTAGAAAATTTACTTGACCAATTCCACTGAAGGAGTACAGGAGCATTGAACAGACTCTTGGGCTGCATCACACCAGCAGGTGTCTCAACATCAACCCAATTCACAAAAGGCTCAGCGAGGAGGCGTTTCTTTTCTTCCTCAATGAATAATCAGTTGTCCCACAGTAGATTCCCAGACTCTTGGAACTGTTAGTTGCATAGCAACTAGCTTGAGATCCAAAACAATTACATCACACAGCTTCGTGGCATAGTAATAAGATGCATATAACATCCAGCACATTCAGGCAAAGAACGGGGCAAAGGCTTTCTTCAGGGATATACTTTTGAATTGTTTTGATTTTTTTTCCCAAAAAGACACCAAAGCTGAACAATGATGTCTACTCCAAAGTAACTCCTCTTTGTAAAAAGTAAACAGACAGCTACTTAAAGGTCTCTGCCCTCCTTTTGCCTTTCTCAATAAACACCTCCTCACCGATATAACCATCTACTGGAAGATGTGAAAGTGTGGCCCTGGGGAACTCGTCCTTCAATTCCTCTTTCTTGCAGCAACAATTTGTGTTTGTACAGCAGTTTTAAAGTAATAAAACAGGACAAGGCTCTTCACAGGGGTGTTACAAAACAAATCAAAATAAGCAGATATTAGGGCAGATTTCATAAAGTTTGGTTAAAGAATAGGTTTAAGAAGAGTCTTAAGGGAGGACACAGAGTAAGAGAGAGACAGACAGACAGGAGCTGGGAGGCATAGGAAAAAATTCAGGAGACTTTGGCAGCTGAAGGCACAGCTACCAAGGGTGCAGCATTTAAAATTGGGCATGCCCAAGAGGCCACAGAAGGCCTTACTTTCACAAAGCTGAAAACAAATTATCGAGCACTCATTAAATGTGCAAGTGCAGTTAAAGTTGGTTATAGGGAAAACAAATAAGAGTTTCAGGTTGAGTTGCAAAGATCAAGTATGTTGTGTGATTTCAAGAAAACAAAAGATATAGCTCTTGGGGGTAAAGGGATCAAGGGATATGGGGAGGGGACGGGGAGAGGCAGGATCAGGATATTCAATCTGATGAGCAGCCATGATCAAAGCAAATGGAGGAGCAGGCTCGAAGGGCTGAATGGCCTACTCCCGCTTCTAGTTTCCATGTTTCTATGCAAGTATACAACTATTATTCAGGCTACATAAGGCTTTGGTGCACCTACATGAAGAACTGTGCCCAGTTACAAACAGACCTTGCATTGATAAATAATGTTGTGGCTCTAAAGATCATGCAAAGTGACGTCTAGCCTAATGGTCTGCTGTTGTGAGATTAGGCTCCAAGAGTCAGAACTATCTAGACAAACACAGGCTTAGAGAGGACTTGACTGAAGTTTTTAGAACAAAATTTAATGCAATTTGATTGGGTAGGCTATTTGAGATAGATGGGGATAAAAAGAACGGATATGAAGTATAAAAAGGTTAAATTAGATACCAAGTAGTATTTTCCTTCCAGCAGTCATCGTTCTCAGACAGACAAGACGTACATCAGGAGGGGGGTGTAAAGGGGTTGGGTACTGATTGATTCCAGCTCTTCAAAGGAAAACTTGATGAGTTCCAGAAGGAAGAAAAAAACTTGCAATTATGAGGGATTACCAATAACTATGGTCTCATAGAGCTCTGCTTGACTGACCAGGGAAAGTTATTTATAGCAATCCATTTCCTGAATTTTCTACAAGGTCTTTTTAACCTCATGCTATGTCTTTCTGTGGTTAAAAAGTTTGTCAATAGCGAATATAGTCATATATAATGTTTAAATGGGTTTGGTGCTTACATGCAATGGACTTATGCAGATTACAAGGTTGATCTTTAAGGGAATTTGGTAAGTTTTTTAAAAAACAGTAAAGGCAATACGTAGGTAACAACATTTTGCGTATTCTAATCAGAAATAAAGCAATTAGCAGAAGCAAAATTTACAGAACCAAGACATGCCCTTTCATTTGTATCATTGGTCTATTTAAAAGTTTCCCAAGAGTCATATTGGACCCAAAACATTAACTCTGTTTCTCTCTCCGCTGTTGTTACCAGACTTGCTGAATTTTTTCCAGCACTTTGTTTTTACTTAAAAACTTGACATCCTATCCAATCTTGAGCTTCCATGTTCTCCTTCGAGATCAACTCCGACACCATGACATTGTCTGCCTCCACCCACCTGCTCTCAAATGCTCATTCATGGCTTTCGCATATGCCTCCAGGCGAGACTATACCAATATTCTCCTGTCCAGTCTCCAATCTTCCAAGCTCTGTAAACTTCAGCTCATCCAAAACTCTGCCATCCCTTTTCTATCCCACTACAGGTGTTGGCTCATCCATTATGTGCACTTGCTGACCAATTAGATCCTGGTCATGCAATGCTGCTGATATAAAATGATAACCTTCATGATCTCTCTACTTCTGGACCTTCCGCCAGCCCTAATTGAGCCCTACAAAAGTTTGTACCTGTTTTTGAACTTACGCATCTCTTCAATCCATGGCCCCACAACTGCCCTCAGCTACCTGGGATCCACGCTCTGAAATTATTTTCCTAAATCTCTTCAGGTCCTTCTCATCTCTATTTAAGTTCTTTATAAAATCAATCTATTTGACCAGTCTTTTGGTGACCCTGCGAATAACTCTCTCTTTGACTTGCTGGCCATTTATGAAGTGCTTGGGCCATTTTTCACAAAATTTACATCAATGTAAATTGTGGTTTGTGCCATAGTGCCCTTGATCTGTTTTTGATGTTTGTTGAACTGATTAGATATAAGATGTTACTTAACTATCTTTAATTTTCCACACACCTTGCACATAATATGGCTCAGTGTACCAAATCTATAAACTATAGGTTAAATATATAGCTGTCCAGATTTATCTTCAGGCAGTCACACAGATGGAATGCTATGTTTGTAGCACAACAAATTGCTAGTACGAATCTTGTAACATTTCCTTTGGTGCTTTTGGATTCCAGTTGTTGTTTTCCTCCTCTCCAAGGGATTAGGAAGACAAATGGAATGTTAGCCTTACAGAAGTCTTGCTAGAACTGTATAGGTTGTTGGTGAGACCACAACTAGAGTACTGCACACCGTTTGATCGCCTTGCTTAACAGAGGTTGAATAGTATTGGAAGCAGCTCAGGCACAGTCCAAAAGGCTAGTTCTGGGTAATGGGATTGTCTTATGAGGCAAGGTTCAGCAGTTTGGGCCTATAATTATATTGTGCGCTGTTTGGTATCCTTAGCTGATGGATGTCATCGCTACAGAGGGAGTGCAGTGGAGGTTTACCAGGCTGATTCCTGGGATGGCAGGTTTGTCATGTGAGGAGAGACTAAGTCAGTTAGAGGAGTGATAGGGGATCTCATAGAAACTTGTAAAATTCTAACAGGGTTAGACAGGGTAGATTCAGGAAGAATGTTCCCACTGGGGGAAGTCCAGAACTAGGGGTCATAGTTTGAGGATAAAGAGTGAACCTTCTAGAATTGAGGTGGGGAGACATTTCTTCATCCAGAGGGTGGTGAATGTGTGGAATTTACTACTGCAGAAAGTAGTTGACGTCAAAACATTGTCTGATTTCAAGAAGAAATTAGATATAGCTCTTGGGGCAAAAGGGATCAAGGGAAATGGGAGGGAAGGGAGGAATCAGGATATTGAATTCGATGGTCAGCCATGATTAAAATGAATGGCAGAGCAGGCTCGAAGGGCCAAATGGCCTTCTCCTGTTTCTGGTTTCTATGAATCTGCTCTGCCTCAAAAATGCAAGGGGAATGGATAAGTTTGTTCAAATAGGATTCATACAAAGGAGACGCATTGGCAAAGATTCTTCATACCTGTTGAGTGAGACGCTCACGTTCTTTCTCCAGCATATAGGTCACATCATCCCCTTCAGCTGTGTCCTGAGCATGTCTTCGTCTCTCTTCTTCCAGGTCCAGAATAACCTACAAAAACCATCCATCTCAGTCATTAAAAACAACAGAGCTCTTGAAAACTTTCCAGATGTATTATTGTTGTTGCTTGCATTTTCTTATAAATCCTCATTAACTATAGTATGTCTTCAGCCAAATTCTATAGAAATTTTGTGTTGACAATTTTACATCTAATCGTATAATTCTTTACAGTTCAGGATGATGACAATACACATAATCGTGTCCGTCCTGGCAGTCTGCAAAAATAACTCATCTAGTCTTACTCCCCGTCTTTCTCCTGTAGCCCTGAAACTTTCCCCCTCAGATAATTATCTGATTCCCTTTGGAAACCCTCCACTGAATCTACCTCCATCACAATCTCAAGTTGTGCATTCAGATCCTAACTACTGATTGCATAAAAAAAACTCTCATGTCACTGTTACTTCTTTTGCCTTCCTTAAATCTGTGGTTCTGGATCCTTCTATCAACGAGAATATTTTCTCTCTATCTACTCTGTACAAACCCCACATGGTTATGAACGGCTTCTTAAATCTCCTCTCAATCTTCTCTTCCCTGAGGAGAACAGCCTCAGCTTCTCCAATCTATCCGTGTAACTGAAGATCCTTAATCCTGGAGCCACTCCTGTTAATCTTTTCTGAACCCTATATAATTACTCCCTAAAGCGTTTTGCCCAGATTTAGCGCCATACTCCAGATGGGGTGGAACCAGTATTTTTTTTGCAACAATATACTTTATTCATGTAGAATCTGAAAGACACATTACAAAACATTTCAATTTATTCCAACAGTAAAGCACACTGATATTCACATTTTCTCCAAAGCTCAAGATTCACTCCAATGGTGATTCACTTTGGTAAGAGTAACAGGAGTACAGAATATAGGGCTAATGGAAGGACTCTTAGTAGTGTTGACGAGCAGAGAGATCTCGGGGTACATGTGCATAGCTCCCTGAAAGTTGGCACCCAGGTTGATAGGGTTGTTAAGAAGGCGTACGGTGTGTTAGCTTTTATTGGTAGAGGGTTTGAATTTCAGAGCCGTGAGGTCATGTTACAACTGTACAAAACTCTGGTGCAGCTGCACTTGGGAGTATTGTGTACAGTTCTGGTCGCTGCATTATAAGAAAGATGTGGAGGCATTGGAAGGGGTGCAGAGGAGGTTTACCAGGATGTTGCCTGGTATGGTAGGAAGGTCTTGTGAGGAAAGGCTAAGGGACTTGAGGTTATTTTCATTAGAGAGAAGGTTACGAGGTGACCTAATTGAGAGACACAAGATGATCAGAGGATTGGATAGGGTGGACAGTGAGAGCCTTTTTCCTCGGATGGTGATGGCTAACATGAGGGGACATAGCTTTAAATTAAGGGGTGGTAGTTATAGGACGGATGTCAGAGGTAGGTTCTTTACTCAGAGGGTAGTAAGGGCGTGGAATGAACTGCCTGCAGCAGTTGTGGACTCGCCAACTTTAAGGGCATTCAAATGGTCAGTGGATAGGCATATGGATAACATTGGAATAGTTTTGGTTAGAGGGTCATTAGATTGGTTCCACTGGTCAGCACAACATCGAGGGCTGAAGGGCCTGTACTGCGCTGTAATGTTCTATGTTCTACGATGTGCTTCAGTTCAGTAATGACAGAATTACATATTTCAGTATTTTCATTACAAAGAGCAAAATTCTTTACAAACTATATAGATTGGTCATGTTTCACTCTGAGGTGTTTCAATACATTTGCATAGATTTATGATTAAGCACACAGTCTGAGGCGTTTTAACAGATTACCAGCTCCTCGGTGTGCCTTGGCTGAAAGGCCTTACACAGTAGACTTTTCCCATTGTGCTTTGGCGATGGCTACCCAAGCTTGAGTGCGTCCCTCAGCAAGTCATCCTGGAACTTTGAATGTTGCAGGCTGGCACATTCTGTCGAAGACAATTCTTTGCACTGGAAGATCGACAAGTTTCGGGCAGATCAAAGAGCATCTTTCACTGAGTTGGTGATCCTCCAGCAGCAGTTGATGTTTGCCTCGGTGTGTGCCCGGGAATAGCCTGTACAACACAGAGTCCTGCGGCACAGAACTGCTCGAGATGAACCTTGACAAATACTATTGCATCCCTCTCCAGAACCTTCTTTACAAAGGCATATTCTAGAAGGTGCGACATGTCTTCACCCTCCATCAGCCACATCGAGGGCCACGTGCAGTGGTGTAGATACCTCGGCCGTGTATATAGGATCTGACAGTGAGTGCCCTTCTTACCATTAGCCAAACTAGTTCTTGGTGCTTGTTTGAACATTCTGGTGATGAGGCGCTCTGCCAAATGACCAGGAAGTGCTCAGAGAATCATCCGACAGGATCCATCATCTCCTTTTCCCTCAGGGTCTCAAGGTCACATACGTGCAGACCACTACTTGATCACCTTGTGGTCAAAGATGTTTTTCTGAACAAATTTTTCCATGAGGGACAGTCCAACTAATAGGAACTCTCTGCAGCCATGTGGCCAGACCCATCCTTTTGCAACACCAGGGGCAGGTAGAACCTCAGTACTTAGAGACATTTGGTGTTGTGAATCAAGCATCTGCACATAGCCTGACACAGTATTTTACACATATTTATTCTGAAATGTTGATTCCACAATTTCCTCTCTACCGTGGTTCTTAAAACGAGAATATTCACACTCCCCTAAATCCTCATCGCAATGAGGTAAGAAGCATTTTAAAATAAGAAAATTTTACATGTATTTAGTGCTTTTCATGACCTCAGGACATCCCAAAACAGGTTACTGCTAACAAAGTACTTCTGAAGTGTTGTCACTGCTATAACATCGGAAACACAGAAATCAATTTGCGCACAGCAAGGTCCCATGAACAGCACTTCGAAAATGATGAGATAATATGATGTGATGTTGGTTGGTAATGATTCTAATAGGTTGTGTTAAATTAGACACCTGTGGGGCTCTTTGCTTTTAGGTTTTTCTGCAAATTTAGAAGACATACTCAAGTTAGCAACTACGTATCATAGATGACAGAATTCCTGGAATGCAGGAGGAGGCCAATCAGCCCATCGAGTCTGCACCAACCCTCTGACAGAGCATCTTACCCAGTTTCATCCCCTGCCCTATCCTGTAACACCATGCATTTACATCGCTAATCCGCCTAACCTACACATTTTGGGACACTATGGGGAGATTTACCATATCACAGACAGTCACCCAAGGCTGCAGGCAGCAATGCTAACCATCTGGGCGCCATCTCACTGGAGTCAGATCCTGTCACATGCTTGCCTTCAACAAACATTTAGTGCCGAAGTTCTCCTCCTCACCTTCCCTCCAGTGCAGAGAAACGATCAGAAACAAGAACTGCAAGCTGGTTTTGGCAAAGTTTGATGCAGGGACACAGTTCCACTTAATGCGTCAGATTGTCAGTGAGACATTCTTCTGCATCAATTTACCATTTTTCCATTACCCACACGAGTCACTTTCTCCGACTAAGTTTGTCATTTGAGTGCCAACTAGGCCCAGATTTTATCACCACTGTTTATCTCATCAATTTTAAGGCTTGGTTCTAGCGATGAAAGGCCAGTGTCTAACTTACTGCAATATCCTTCCCATACTTACCCTTCTTTGCTTGAAATATCCCTCAAAAGGAGTTGAGTTTCATAACTACTCTTTGTTGTCAGCTGCTTGTACTATACTTTACAACCAACTCAAAATGGAAGTTTAAAAAAAAATGTTTATTGAACAAATGTTCCTTCTGCCCTATCAGTGTTGCTGTTTTCAGTGTTGGAGGAATGGAGTTGGGCTATTCTGGTCACAAGCTGCTGCACAGCTGTGGGACAATGACCTAACTGATAGACTCAGACTACCCAGTGGGGTTAGAGATTGCAACATTTCTGCTCACCCAAAAAGTTAAAAATAAAAATGACAATCTAAATTTTAAATAAAATACTCAATTTAACCATTGGGTTATGGTGTTATGAAATGTAGGTATGAACTGTTGTATACACATGCTCAAAATTTATTCTATGCAAACTGACATCAAATAGCATTTAAGGCAAATATATAGCAAACATATCATCAGTTCAGAATACCGAATACACGTCATACATGCCTTATTTAACTCGCAGGATACTCCTAATTAGCTAACAATTTGTGTCAGTCTAATATTTAAGTTTTTAAAACCATTTCCAAAATAAAACCAGTTATGCGTGGTGATAGTCATCGACAATTCTAATGTAACTGTGCTGTCGGAGGGTGGTAGTGGTGAAGAATACAAGGCTACGTCAAAGGTCTGTCATAGTGAAATCATAATCTAAATGGGGGACGTTGGTTAGCTGGGCAAGAACGCCAACAGCACAGGTTCCCATACTGACTGAGGTTATTCCTGAAGGCCTCTCTTCTCAATCTTGCCTCTCCCTTGAGGTGCAGTTAAATGACCACGAGTCAGCTGTCCCTCTCAAAGGTGAGAGCAGTCCATGAAAAAAATAAAATTGCTTCACGGCCTTTTGACTAAGGTCAAGTGTCAGATCAAGCCTAAGAAGGGGTGCAATGTCTTATCATTTCAATTTGAATTTGCTTTTTAGAGCGTGGAGGGAGATGGATCCGAGTCTGTCCAGTGCATTCTGTGCATTGGCTTTGTGGCTAAGAATGGAGTAAAAAGTAAAGAAAAAAAGAAATCAGTGGAGGATCTGAGTACAAGTTAGGTACGTCACCACAAAGCAGAGGGTGAAACCAAGAAAGCTAGATTAGCCCTCTGTGAACACCCTTAAAGATGATCCATTAGTTTGGGAACAGGCTGCCTTTTTTGTTGGCTGCAGAATAGATAATGCTGTCCAAGTATTGTGAAAATTAAATGGTGGGGAAAAAAAATAAATGAACACCCAGCCAGTTGTTGACAAGAGAGGTCACCCAAGAAAGATCAGGGAATTCTGTAAATAGCGAGAAGTTAGGAAATGTGGAGATGCAGAGAAATTCAGGGTCCGTGTACAAATTCCCAAAAAGCTAGTGCAGAGGTACAAAAAATAATTGCACAGGCAGATGGAATGAAGGTTTATATCTCAAAGTGACTATAATACGAAGGAGTAAAGGTTTTGTAAGTCATACGAAACTCTGCTTAGACTGCATTAACAGCATTCTGGACCTGCACCATCAGGAAGCATAGGAGATGGATTATCGCAGATTTACCAGAATGATATGGCGAAAAACTGCAGTATGCGACGACGCAGAGGGACCTCGGGGTCCTTGTGCATGAGTCGCAAAAACCCAGCCTGCAGGTGCAGCAGGTGGTCAGGAAGGCAAATGGAATGCTGGCCTTCATAGTGAGGGGGATTGAATATAAAAGTAGGGAGGTCTTGCTGCAGCTGTATAGGGCACTGGTGAGGCCGCAACTGGAGTACTGTGTGCAGTTTTGGTCGCCGCACTTGTGCAAGGATATTTTGGCCTTGGAGGGAGTGCAGAGGAGGTTTACTAGGCTGATACCGGAGTTGAGGGGGTTGAACTATGAGGAGAGGCTGAATAAACTAGGCTTGTACTCTAGAGTTTAGAAGAATGAGGGGAGATCTCATTGAGACGTATGAGATGATGAATGGGATGGATAGAATAGAGGTGGAGAGGCTCTTCCCGCTCAGAAAGGACAGTAGGACTAGAGGGCACAGCCTCAAGATAAAGGGGGGGGTGCGGTTTAGAACGGAGTTGAGGAGGAACTTCTTCACTCAAAGGGTGGTGAATCTCTGGAATTCTCTGCCCATTGAAGTGGTGGAGGCTGCCTCGCTAAATATATTTAAGACGCGGGTTGATAGGTTTTCGATAGGCAAGGGGATTAAGGGTTATGGGGAGAGGGCGGGAATGTGGAACTGAGACACGACAGATCAGCCATGATCTTATTGGATGGCGGGGCAGGCTCGAGGGGCTAGATGGCCTACTCCTGCTCCTACTTCTTATGTTCTTATAACTGAACGAAAACATTTTTTTCTGTGTTCATGGGATGTTGGCAATCCCATCACTAATTGTCTTCAAGAAGCTGATGGTGAACTGCCTTCTTAAGTGTTCCCTATCTGAGTGTTGTATGCACATCCATGATGCTGCTAGGTAGGGAACTCCAAAATTTTGACCCAATGACGATGAAGGAACAATGACATCTTTTCAGATCAGTATGGTGTGCGACTCAAAGAACATGCAAGTGGTGGTGTTTCTATGAGACAGCTGCCCTTCTAGCTGGCAGAGGTTAAAAGTTGTATCAACTAGGAGGATGGATTGATTAGAGTAGGCTTGCATTCCTTGTTAGAATGTAACCCATGACAAATTTGTATTGGATGTAATGTGACCAATGGGAGCAAGATGTAAGCATCAGCTGACCCAGTAAAACATGGGACCAATTACAGAGTGATGTAACAGCTGACCAACTGATTCACTATAAATAAGGAATTACGTAGAATTGTGGGAAACTTGAAGTGGCCCAGGGTGAGGCCCAAGTTGGAGTAATGATGTTTCTTTATTAAACCCTTTCTTTGATTTATAAATTGGAGTAAGTTTTGTTGTTTTATTAGCTACATTTTGAAGAGTTCCTTCTGAAGAAACATTCCTTGCGTATTGAAGATTAAGAGGCTATCTGAATGAGGTGTTATTAGGGGACTCGAGAACGAGGGAACATATCCTTCAAATTAAAGTGAGGTTGTTCAGGGCTGATATTACAAAGCACTTCTTCACACAAAGGCTAGTAGAAACATGGAACTGACCCCACCACCGTGCCCCAATCCCCTCATCCAAAATACCATTCCCAAAAGGTCAGGACTAGGCCAATAAAAAAATTGAAATATAAACTGCTAGGTTTGTGTGAGGCAAGAGTACATAGAACTTAAAGAAACAACGTGAATAAATGGAGTTAGACGCAGATCAGCAGTGATTTAACTGAATGGGAGGACATTCAGGGACTGAATAGCATAGTCATTTTCCTATGTTTGACTTTGGAGTTTGTAAGTATTTTTTGGACATAAGCGAGATTTGATGTAATAGTAGATGGACAGACTGTAGAGGATTTGATTTCTTTAGCCTAAGGCTAAACAGATGTCTTGGAACCCCTGACTACAGTAAAAGTAATAAATATAGAACTTGTTTATTTAAAAAGAAAAGAACATTTATCAACCATTCCGAATCACAATGTCTGCAGGTATTTAAACTTCAGTGGGAATTCTACCTGGAGATCTACTTCATCTCATTGTCACTGGCAACAGCTTGATTCGCAGATAACTAAATGCCTGATTAAACATGTATGAGTATACATTTAGTGCAGTCCTTTGGGATTAATCCATAACCCACAATTGAGATTTTCACTGCGTCAGCATTTTGCCAGAAATGATGTGATCTTTTAGCTTTGACTATTTACAGTGAATGCATGATTCATACCATTTATAAGGGCTTCAATATACTATTAAAGTGGAATTTTCTATTGCAACCTTCATATGTAATTTTGTCTCTTCACATGAGCTTACAATTACGTAAATTCATGAACAGTTACGGCAAAGAGGCCATCTACAAAATCAGTGTAGCACTCTTCATTGGTTAGGGAATTGTAAAAGTTAGATTGATTTAGCTATGTTTATATAATCAAGATGCAAAAAAGTCAAACAAAATTCATGCATACTCATGAAGAGGTCCACAGATGACTCTTGGAACGAGCAAATATCTAGGCCTAGATTTCCACTGAGTCAGGATGACTTGGCGGTCCTTTAAATGGTGGGGAGCTGCCTATTCCTGATGCCATATCCCAAGGCTGTTTGATTTTCTAGAGAGCCTTTAAAGGGTGCGGGTTAGTTCCTGTCAAAAATCCACATCTGGCTGGCTTCATTACAGATGTAAGGCAGACATGTCCTATTTCTCTGCATTTTCATGAAGACCAAGTTTGTCAACAGTCGTGATGCAGTCTGTCTGCATTGTAGTAAACATTTAAAGGGCAACTTCAAAATGTTCTCCTCAAACCCCCTTCTGCAAATCCCTTCCCTTCCACCCACCCCCCTCATGGCCTCTTATACCCCCCATGCCTTATTCAGCCTTTCCCCCCCCACTTTATGGCCCCTCATGCTAAATTCTTCCCTTCCACCCACACCTCACCATGGTATCATGCCTTCAATGCCAAATTGAGCCCTTTGACCCAGCTTCAAGATCTTTCATTCCAAACTCTGCTCTTCCAACCAAGCCCTTGTGTTCCCTCATGCCAAGCCGTGGCACTCATGCCCATTACCACATTATACTCTGTTCTGAATCAACAAACTCTATAGCACTGCAGGATGTACAAAAAAAACATTTTAAAAATCTGTTCATAACTTTCTCTTATGTTGAAAAAAGTCATTTCACCACCAGCCAATAAAAGTATCACGCATCCAGATCCTTCAAAGCATCGATAGCAAATCACAAACCCCTAAAGCCACTTAACCTTGTGTAAACAAACATATTGCAAAACTGACAGCAGAGATCAGGGAGCCTGAGACGCTAATCAATGTTTTCAGTATGGAGTGCAGTTGTTTCAACAAGTATAATGGATATCTGGGCTCTCAGCCAAGTCTCATTATGTATTCTGTGCGTGGGTCAAGGGCAGAGTTTGACATAGCAGACATAAGGGGTGGGTAGGGGCATGAAGTGGCATAGGGAGTGTTTGGGAGGGTGAGGGCGTCATTTTAACCGGGATAATGTGTAATGGCACGAAGGATAACCTTTTAAACAGCCTGTCTCTTCAGATAGCAGCTGTGGTTGCATCCAAATCTTCCCCAAGGTCAACTGGCCCAGTTCTAGCCCATACCTGTTCCCAGCAAGAGAGGATCCTGCTTTTGTGGCCACTTTCCCTTGAGGTGGCAGCCTGAGCTGTGAATTTTCCCTACTCTCACTACACACCTGAAGGATGAATATCCAGGCCCGAGTTCACGGGTTCATGTGTTTTAGAATATAACTTCTTGTTTTCAAATGGAAGTTATAACTGTAGAAAATGGAGTAAATGCAAGGTAAACAAGCTGGGAGTGAGGGGGGTTTACACACTTAAAAGGTCAAAATAGGATATATGGAGCTGTAAAACAATGGGTGGACAAACTTATACAATGCATGACTTAACTTTAGCAGAAAATTAAATGGAAGCAGAAATGGGAATCACAGGAAGGAAAACAACTTTCTTTGTTTTTAAGGAACAAAAATTGAACCCGAGGTTTTGAAACCAAGACTTCTAGCCAGACTGAAACTGGTTGAGGTGATATAAAGTGATGCAAGACCACCCAACCTCAGTAGCTGTTGCAGTTTAGACTTGGGTGTGGTTGCATTATGACCAAAATAAATGACAGTTAGCTGGGCTTGTGCCAGAAGCAGAGTCAAAAAACTGACTTCATCATTCACTGTATGGAATATGGGTGAGGCTTCACCTCAATTTGAACTTTGTGAGGGAACAGAAGCTGGAAGATTATCTAGATTGAAACGAGTGGAAGAATCTACAGTGGGCTTCACAATATCTTGGGGTCAAGAAAGCAATCAAGAAGCACTGGAAAAGTAACCAGAACAAAGGACCGAGGCATCCGGTCAAAAGACAGTAAATGAAAGTTTTATCTCTGAAAATAGCTGGATCTGAGGGGTATTAATATAGTCTCCAAAGAACAGTGATGTTTGATTTGATTTGATTTATTATTGTCACATGTATTAGCATACAGTGAAAAGTATTGTTTCTTGCGTGCTATACAGACAAAACATACCATTCATAGAGAAGGAAATGAGAGGGTGCAGAATGTAGTGTTACAGTCATAGCTAGGGTATAGAGAAAGATAAACTTAATGCAAAGTAGGTGCATTCAAAAGTCTGATGGCAGCAGGGAAGAAATTGCACTTGAGTGGGCTGATATGTGACCTCAGGCTTTTGTATCATTTTTCTGACAGAACAAGGTGGAAGAGAGAATGTCTGGGGTGTGTGGGGTCCTTAATTATGCTGGCTGCTTTGCCGAGGCAGCAGGAAGTGTAGACAGAGTAAATGGATGGGAGGCTGGTTTGCGTGATGGATTGGGCTACATTCACAACCTTTTGTGGTTTTTGGTGGTCTTGGCCAGAGCAGGAGGTGTACCAAGCTATAATACAACCAGAAAGAATGCTTTCTGTGATGCAACTGTAAAAGTTGGTGAGTGTCATAGCTGACATGCCGAATTTCCTTAGTCTTCTGAGGCATTGGTGGGCTTTCCAACAATAGTATCAGCATGAAGTGGGGAGGAACCGGGATAGGTTGTTGGTGATCCAGACACCTAAAAACATGAAGCTCTTGACCCTCTCTACTTCATCCCCATGTTCTCCTCTACGCTTCCTGAAGTCGATGACAATTTCCTTCGTTTTGTTGACATTGAGGGAGAGATTATTGTTGCCACATCAATTCACCAGATTCTCTATCTCATTCCTGCACTCTGATGTACGCATGGGATAGACTCTATATAATTTTAAGACTAATTTGTTGTATGAGGAAAACACTTCAGGGAAAGCAAGGAGTAAAGCCAAGTGCATAACACATACAGTTATAACTTAATAGTGTCAAGACTCCTTGTTTTGTTTAGTTCTTTTACATACAATAAAATGTGTGTTTTATTAAAATGGCACTGTTCCATTGGATAAAATGAGGTATTCTGATTTCTCTTTAAATGTTAATGGTCCCCAACCGGATTGTAACAGGAGCATTTTCAAAGGAAGGGGTGAAAAAAAAACGTGCAACAGATTAATCTTTAACAATGCCACACTAGTATTTGTTCAGTTTGAATCATCAAGCTCCAGTGTCCATGTACCAGCTCTGCATTCGCAGTGCTAAAGTTGCTAAGCCTTCAGCCCTAAAAATCATAGAACAACATTGCTATGGATTTATTTCCTGCAGTAGGGATGAGAGAGCCATTTGCCAGTTCACAGAGTTGATGACTGGAATTAAGTGCAAAAATGTCTCGGTGACTCTTGAAAAAAATGATTGATCTGTGCAGTTCTCCAGTAGTGCTAAAACTAGGTCACTGAATTAAAATCAAACATAGTGAAGGGTGCGTAATGTGAGTGCGCTGCATCAAAGGCAGTATATGGCTTTTCACATCCTAATAACAATGACATCCTTACATGACTGAGTTATTACTGTGAAAGAGGGGAAAGATTAGGTGGAAATTTCAAAGATCACAGATCTGTTTTAGCTTTCTTCCCATCCTTGCTTTCTGGTAAATAAAGTTTATTCATGTCACAAGTAAGGCTTACATTAACACTGCAATAAAGTTACTGTGAAAATCCCCTAGTCACCAACTCCAGCGCCTTCTCGGGTACAGAGGAAGAATTTAGCATGGCCAATGCACCTAACCAGCAAGTCTTTCAGACTATGGGAGGAAACAGGGGCACCTGGAGCAAATCCATGCAGAGATAGGGAGAACATGCAAACTAAAATGTTAGAATCCGTCATTAAGGAGGAAATTGCGAGGCATCTTGAAGGGAATTGCTTGATAGGGCAGACGCAACACGGTTTCATTAAAGGGAAGTCGTGTCTGACAAATTTACTGGAGTTCTATGAGGATGTGTCTAGGGCAGTGGATAGAGGAGAGCCGGTGGATGTGGTCTTTCTGGATTTTCAGAAGGCGTTTGACAAGGTACCTCACAAGAGGTTATTGCAGAAGGTCAGGGGACATGGAGTTGGGGGTAGGGTGTTAGCGTGGATAGAGGATTGGTTGTCAAATAGGAGGCAGAGAGTGGGGGTCAACGGGTGCTATTCAGATTGGCGGTTGGTGACTAGTGGGGTGCCCCAGGGGTCGGTGCTGGGGCCTCAGCTATTTACCATTTATATAGATGATCTGGAGGAGGGAACCGAGTGTAGGGTGTCGAAATTTGCTGATGACACCAAGATTGGGGGAAAGGCAAATTGTGCGGAGGGTGTGGAGAGTCTGCAGAAGGATCTAGATAGGCTGGGCGAATGGGCCAGGAAATGGCAAATGGAATTTAATGTTGGCAAGTGTGAGGTGGTCCACTTTGGTAGGAAGAATGGTAGGAAGGACTATTACTTACGTGGCGAAAAACTGCAGCAGGCGACGGTGCAGAGGGACCTCGGGGTCCTTGTGCATGAGTCGCAAAAACCCAGCTTGCGGGTGCAGCAGGTGGTCAGGAAGGCGAATGGGATGCTGGCCTTCATAGCGAGGGGGATTGAATATAAAAGTAGGGAGGTCTTGCTGCAGCTGTATAGGGCATTGGTGAGGCCGCAGCTGGAGTACTGTGTGCAGTTTTGGGCGCCGCACCTGCGCAAGGATATTTTGGCCTTGGAGGGAGTGCAGAGGAGGTTTACTAGGCTGATACCGGAGTTGAGGGGGTTGAGCTATGAGGAGAGGCTGAATAAACTAGGCTTGTACTCGTTAGAGTTTAGAAGAATGAGGGGAGATCTCATTGAGACGTATAAGATGATGAATGGGATGGATAGGATAGAGGTGGAGAGACTCTTCCCGCTCAAAAAAGACAGTAGGACTAGGGGGCACAGCCTCAAGATAAAGGGGAGGCGGTTTAGAACGGAGTTGAGGAGGAACTTCTTCACTCAAAGGGTGGTGAATCTCTGGAATTCTCTGCCCGTTGAAGTGGTGGAGGCTGCCTCGCTAAATATTTTTAAGAAGCGGGTTGATGGGTTCTTGATAAGAGAGGGGATTAAGGATTATGGGGAGAGGGCGGGAAAGTGGAACTGAGCCACGACAGATCAGCCATGATCTTACTGAATGGCGGGGCAGGCTCGAAGGGCTAGATGGCCTACTCCTGCTCCTATTTCTTATGTTCTTATGTTCTTACACACAGACTGTGACCCAAGCTGGGAATTGGACTCTGGGTCCCTGGTGCTGTGGCTAATCACTGTGCCACCCCTAAATTTGTATAGTGTTAGAGGTTAGAAGATTGGGAACAAGTTACATGCTTGCTTAATGGCTTGTGAAGGATCGAAGGGCCAAGAAAAGAGAGGAAATCATGAATGATTCTAAAGCAAAATATTTAAGTACCATTTAGTAAATATCTTTTGTTAATTTTGCATTTAGTACCAGAAGCAGAATGTCAAAAGAAAGATGTGAAATCACACCAGTTACAGCACAAGAGGCAGCTTTTCACCCAGCTGCTTTTGTGTTGGCTTTCTACTCCCACACCTGTTTTTATCTGTAATCCTGTAAGTTCTTCAAAATGCTCTTAATGCATTACGTGAGGTACATGCAATGCAATTTTTTACAATACCTTTCTGTGTCTGCTCTCTGCAGCAGCCAACTGGGATACCATTCGTTCCTGCATCTTCTTGCACTGTGTCATTACTACTTTGAGCACGGATAGTGGGTTGGTGCACACAGGCTGCCTGTCACCACGATTTCCATCTCTGATTGACTCACAATCCCTCTGCAGAGCAAGGAATGGGTCGCTGATGTCATATTTTCCATAGCGCTCTTGGATGAAACGATCTCTGTGCTGCGCCTGTAAGCAAATCCAGGAAACATTTAGAACTTAAAAATGCAAGGCTGATTCCTACTTCAATGCTATTCCAAATCAATATTTGCCAATAACAATATTAATTTTAAGAAATAACATACATTTGAAAACATAGGACCAAAGAAAAGTCTGCAGTCCATCTTTCTGGTTCAAAGCAAGTTACCTCTCAAAGTCCCAAAAATACCTGATTTGACAAAGGGTCATCTGGACTCAAAACATTAGCTCTTTTCTCTCTTTACAGATGTTGCCAGACTTGCTGAGATTTTCCAGCATTTTCTCTTTTGGTTTCAGATTCCAGCGTCCGCAGTAATTTGCTTTTACTCATAAATATCTGTCCAGGTCTCAACAATTTTTCACACCATCTGCCACCACTGGCCCCGTGGAAGGCTCATTTCATATACTGACTAATCTCTACATCATTTTGTTAAATTTAAGGTCCATTTGACTCAGTAATACAGGCTGTCTACTTACATAGGAACAGTATAAGAAGCCACTTAGCCTTGTGACCCTGTTCTGCCATTCACTGAGATCTTAACTAATCTGTGATCTATCTCAATGCATCTGCCCTTGCCCCATATCTCTCAGTACATTTGTATAACAAAGCTCTATCAATCTCAGCTTTAAAATTTACTATCAATTGAGCAATTGTCATATGGAGATGAGATTTCCAAACGTCTATCTACTGACCTTTGTGTGTAGAAGCGTATTCTAATTTTGTTATGACTTTAATCTGTAAATTTACCTGCATTGAATTTCACGTTTCTCTAATCCTGTTCCTCTGCAACAACAACAGTCCTGGTCATAATTTCAAAATTCTTGTCCTTGCTTGCAAATGTCAGTCTCTAAAGATCTCTACCTGCCTTAATCTGCACATAGTCTCTGTTCTTCTGACCCAAGACTTCACCTTTCCATTTGTTCCCACTGCAATTGTGACTGCTTATTCAACCTTTTCCCGTGGAATTCTTAATCCAGTGTCATCACCTTCCCTGTGGCCCCTCTGCCTATTTAAAAAGCCATTCTTAAAACCCTTTCCTTAGATTATCTCTATAATTTCTGTGCTTGATATTTAATGCCACACTTCAGTTTATGTAAATGGCAAATATGCTCAGTGGGGCAGCAGGGTCGTTGCAGGCTTGGAGGGCCGAAGGGCTCGTTCCTGTGCTGTAATTTTCTTTGTTCTAAATCAAATGCAGGCCTGTTTGTTCAGTGCCATTCATAACAGCTTTTTTTAATTCATTCATTATTTGTGGGACATGGGCATCGCTGGCTGGTCAGCATTTATTGCCCGTTCCTAGTTGCCGAAGGTTATTGAGAATCAACCACATTGCGGCGTCTCTGGAGTCGCACATGGGCCAGACCAGGTAAGGACAGCAGATTTCCTTCTCTAAAGGACATTAGTGAACCAGATGAGTTTTCTGACATTCAATAATTGTTTCATGGTCATCACTAGATTCTTAATTCCAGATTTTTTTCCCCTGAATTCAAATTCCACCACCTGCTGTGGCAGGCTTCAAACATGAGTCCCCAGAACATTAACTGAGTTTCTGGATTAATAGACTAGCAATAATACCACTAGGCCATTACCTCCCCTGAGCTAAGTCCATCAGCAAGACCAACATCTATCCAATTTAGTGACTTTGTGGTTAATTTAGAACCAATTGCTCTACTCTAAAAGAAGTATGTGCCACAACAAAATGCCAAAAAATATTGGAAACACTTAGCAGGTCAGACAGCATCAGGGAATAGAGATCGAAGGCCTTTAATCAGATTGCGATACAGTGCACCAACTGTCACATTATTCTTACACATGGGCATCCATGATGTGCTGTGAGCCATTAACAGTGCAGAACTATACTCCAGCACAATCTCGAACCTCATGGCTCGGTATATCCCCTACTCAACCATTACCATCAAGCAAGGGGATTAACTCTGGTTCAATGGAGAGTGCAGGACTGCATGCCAGGAATAGCGTCAGGCATATGTAAAAATGAGATGTTAACAGTATAAACAGCAAATGATAGATAGAGCTAAATGACCCGAAGACCAACGGATTAGATCCATCGTGACTGGTGGTGGACAATTAAATAACTCACTGGAGGAGGAGGCTTCACAAACATCCCCATTCTCAATGATGGAGCAGCCCAGCACATTAGTGCAAAAGACAAGGCTGAAGCGTTCACAACAATGTTCAGCCAGAAGTGCTGAGTGGATGATACATCACAACCTCCTCTATTGGTCCCCAGCATCATAAATGTTAATTCCAGCCAATTTGGTACATTCCACGTGATACCAAGAAATGTTTGGAGCACTGGATACTGCAAAGGCAATATCCTGACAATATTCTTGTGCTCCAGAATTTGCCACTCCCCTAGCCAAGCTCTTCCACTACAGTTACCACACTGGCATCTACCCAACAACATGGAAAATTACAGCTATGTCCTGTACACAGGAAGGACAAATCCAACCTGGCTAATGTCCACCCTCGATCATGAGTAAAGTGAAGGAAGGGGTCGTCGATAGTGTTATCAAGCAGCACCTGCTTAGCAATAACCTGCTCAGTGATGCCCAGTTTGGGTTTTGCCAGAGTCATTCAGCTCCTGATTACAGTCTTGGTTCAAACATGGACAAAACAGCTGAACTCCAGAGGTGAGGTGAGTGGCAGACAAAGAACAAAGAAAATTACAGCACCTTGACATCAAGGCTGCATTTGACTGAGTGTGGCATCAAGGAGCCTTAGCAAAACTGGAACCAATATGTATCCATTGGTTGGTGTCACACCTGGCACACAGGAAGATGATTTTGGCTGTGTGGAGGGGAGGGGTCAGTCACCTCAGCTGGAGGACATCCAGGAGTTCCTCAGGGTAGTGTCCTTGGCCTAACCAACTTCAGCTGCTTCATTAATGACCTTCCCTCCGTCAGAAGTGGAGATGTTCAACAACAATTGCACAATTTTCAGCACCATTCACGACTCCTCAGATACTAACACAGACCATGTTCAACTGCAAGTAGTTCTGGGCAATATCCAGGATTCAGCTGACAAGTGGCAATAAACCTTCACACTACACAAAAGAGTTGGAATGTTATGGTGAGGTTGTATAAGACATTGGTGAGGCCGAATTTAGAGTATTGTGTGCAGTTTTGGTCACCTAATTACAGAAAGGATATTAATAAGGTTGAAAGAGTTCAGAGAAGATTTACAAGGATGTTGTCGGGACTTGAGAAACTGAGTTACAGAGAAAGGTTGAATAAGTTAGGACTTTATTCCCTGGAGCGTAGAAGAATGAGGGGGGGGATTTGACAGAGGTGCATAAAATTATGATGGGTATAGATAAAGCGAATGCAAGCAATCTTTTTCCACTGAGGCTGGGGGAGAAAAAAAAACTAGAGGACATGGGTTAAGGGTGAAGGGGGATAAGTTTAAAGGGAATATTGCGGTGGGGGGGGGGGTTCTTCACACAGACAGTTTTGGGAGTGTGGAATGAGCTGCCAGATGGAGTGGTAAATGCGGGCTCACTTTTAACATTTAAGAAAATCTTGGACAGGTACATGGATGAGAAGGGTACGGAGGGATATGGTCCACATACTGGTCAGTGGGACTAGGCAGAAAAATGGTTCGGCACAGCCAAGGGCCAAAAGGCCTGTTTCTGAGCTGTAATGTTCTATGGTTCTACACAAATAAGGGACAATCTAACCACCGCCGCTTGATATTCAATGGTGTTATCATCACTGAATCCCCCATTGCCACCATCCTTGGGGTTACGATTAACCAGAAACTCAACTGGACTTGCTACGTAAACATGGTGGCTACAACAGATCGGGGGCTAGGAATACTGCGGCAAGTAACTTACCTCCCAACTCTCCAAAGCCTGTCCACCATCTATCTACAAGGCAGAAGTCAGGAATGTAACGGAATACTCCCCACTTGCCTGGATGGGTGCAGCTCCAACAACACTCAAGAAGCTTAACACCATCCAGGACAAAACAGCCCGCTTGATTGGCACCACATCTACAAACATGCAATCCCTCCACCACCGACGCTTAGTAGCAGCTGTGTGTACTATCTCCAAGATGCACTGCAGAAATTCAAAGATCCTTAGACAGCATCTTCCAAACCCACAACCACTTCCATCCATCTTATGTAAGTACTGGCAAGTGGGATTAGGTGGGCAGGTCAAGGCATTTCATGCATCGGTGCAGACTCGATGAGCCGAAGGGCCTCTTCTGTGCTGTAGTACTCTGTGATTCTGTAAGAAAGACAAGGGCAGCAGATACATGGGAACACCACCACTCCTCCAAACAACTCACCATCCTGATCTGGAAATATATCATCGTTCCTTTGCATTTGCTGGGTCAAAATCCTGGATGCCCGCCCTAAAGGCACTGCGGGTCAACCCATAGCACATGGACTGCACTGTTTCGAGAAGGCAGCTCACCACCACCTTCCCAAGGGTAACTAGGGATGGGCAATCAATACTGGCCTGCCAGTGACACCCACGTCACACGAATGAATAAAAGAAATACAGCCAGCAGTATTCAGAACAGATGGTTATAAAACATTCAAACCAGAAAGTGTTACTGAAACGCAAGGGCTTTTTTGTTGCACTGCCTGCTTGATAGGCAGGGTATGACACAAGCAACTTCACAAACAATATTTTATGCAATAACTTTTTCCTTATTAAAAAGGACAGGAATCATTCATAAGTGCCTTTATTTTTACAAGAGCAATCTAGCTAGTGTATAAAATTCCAAAAATTTTGCAGGACAATTTGAAAGACAGGAAGAATTTTGTGTTATGTTAGAAAACATGATGGTGATTGCACATCTTATCTCTACTATCATCAGTGGAGTTGAATCGGGACTGAATGGGTCCAGACCTGCACCGCACTTCAATTTTTATTGAGCTGCCATGTATGCTTTGTCCTGATTACTTATCCCCCAAATCATTGTAACATCATGTAGTCTCATCACGTGAAATTCCTGTCGCGGAGCCTCCTCACTATTTTGCTCCCTGCTATTTGTTGAAACGGTCCATGTTCAAATGCAAGAATCATCACCACTAGAACATAAAGCACCTGTATCACTTATTCCAAATTTCTGTCCCCAAAAAACAATGAAGACTATTCAACAGACAGCTAGTAATGGTAGTTTCAATTTCTCGGATTTGGTCTAAACATTCAGACTGGCACAGTGGTTAGCAATGCTGCCTCACAGCAGCAGGGACCCAGGTTCAATTTTGGCCTCGAGTGACTTGAATGCGTGGGTTTCCTGAACTGCTCTGGTTCTCCCACACATTTCAAAGATGTGCGGGTTAGGTTGATTGGCCTTACTAAATTGACCTTAGTGTTAGGGAGATTAACAGTGTAAATATGTGAAGTTACAGGGATAGAGCCTGGGTTGGACTGGATGCAGACCTGATGCACCGAATGGCCTTCTTCTGCACTGTAGGGAGGCTACGATACTATGGTTTAGATGTTTACGTTGCACAGCACTGGATCTGCATTGCCAGCTGAAGTTCTACTTGGAACTTGCGTTTTTTATATTGTAGGGTGGATTCCACATGAGCACAGCGGAAGACAAAATGTGCACCAACAAGTTTATTGTTTTTACTATTTAGGACCATATCTGGCTGCGGCACCTTCTCCCATTGGTTAGGGATGTTGCTGTTGGTAGCAGCTCCACAATCAGTGGCAAGATTAACAAGGTTTCCTCATTTGAGGCAGTCTGGAAAATACTTGGTTTCACTTTATTAAACAAAAAGCAAAATACCGTAGATGTTAGATCTAGATCTGGAGCAGAGAATGATGGAAACACTCAGTAGCTTCTGGAGAAGGGAAGAGAGAAGATTTGCATGGAATCTTTGTTGAAACTGGTTTGGATCATGCCCACTGACAAATTTGTTACTCCAGAGGGCAATGTGAGGACTTGTGAGCATTAGCTGCAGCCAATTAATTTGGCTGAGGTGTTCAGATTACCCAAACCTACTATGCACAGGGAAAGCAAAAGCACCAAGTTATTTAGGTGTGGTTCCCGGTGCTATAATAATGGCCTCACAATATAAATGGAATAATTTTCACTGCAGAACAGATATCAAATGAATGCCTAATGTTGAAAAGATAACGAACAGCAGTTATATCTCCAAACAACGTCCTTATGCAAACAGTTCCAAAACGTCCAGCATTATACATGTTAAACAGGTTTAAACTCTTGAATCCGCACTATGGACTTTTGCGAAATAATCGTTAGATGAAAATAACATACAAAAAAAATCCTAAAACTTTCGGCAATGCTTCTTAAAATAAATTAGCAGGATACTGGAATTTGATCATGGAAAGTGACTCAGGGCTTTGGTTGTATTTATCAGCTTATGGTTTTTAGAAAAAAAAATGCATCCTTGCATGAGCCAAAAACTGAAGGTGTAGCAATATTCCAGGACAAATAAAATCCATATAAATTCCAGTGGGCACAATTACAGGGCTGTAAATTATGGAGGAAAGCTAATGAGCCAGAAATTTGCACTTCATAGTGATTATCAGCCAGCAACAAATGCTTTCACTCAAACTCATAACCACCTGGAATACTGATCCCAGTGGGGAAATAAACTTGCGATTACAGCTACAGTGGTCATCTACCATCCAATTTAGTGCTCCTGCCGCATACATCACTTTTGATGCAACTCGTCCAAATCTCTCTCGCTTTTAAAGACACAGCAATAGAGAAAGGGCAAGCTAGAAATACATTATAAATAGTCCAAGATTCATATAAACATGCAATCTACAGCCACTGCTCTCATTCCAACTAATTAACAATACAATGAAGTGAAAATATGAAACAGACTGTCAATCATTAATTTCATTTGTTAATTTTTCATGTTCAGTAGTAAGTGATCTTGTACAGAAGTGAGAGTTAGGCAGGGAATGAATTTTCCATACTGGATTTTCAAATTCATTCCAACAATATAGAATTCAAAACACTAATCCCTTCTTATTTTTGCCAAGTACATTCAGTTAATAGTCAAAGTCAGTTCACTATAAACTGTTAATCCGAGGATAGCATATTTCTCAGCTATCTGATACTAAAGAATGCAGTCTCTGTGATGCCAAGCATCTCCTAGACTTGGCATTACTTCTTACATTTGATGTCCAATGTAGGTTTTTGTTTAGGTTGAGTTACTGAATAAATTAATCAATAGACTGTGAGAAGATCAATAGTGAAAACAGCATGCAACAAACAGCTAAGTAATCCCAGAATGAGAAAGTCAGATCTAAGCTCTGCAGTCCTGTTATATCCTGTCACGAATGGTGGTAGACAATTAAACAACGAACAGGATTAGGAGAAAGCGCCACCAATATCCCCATCCTCAATGACGGGGAAGTCCAGCACACCACTGCAAAAGACACTGCTGAATCATTTGGTACCAAGAAGTGCCAAGCGGATGATTAATCTTGGCCTACTTTGGAATCCCCAGCATCACAGATGCCACAAAGGCTATGGCCCTGACAACATTCTGGCAATAACACTGAAGATTCATGCTCTAGAACTAATGCCAGCCCTAGCCAGACTGTCCCTGTACTGCAATGACACTGACATCTACCCAGCAAGGAAGACTGATGTCATGATTAAACTGATGACTTCACTTCAACAGCCAATACGTGAAAAGAAATGAATTCCCCTTTGCTGAAAATAATTGCATGCATTTTACTAAAAGCAGTTTGTTACTTCTTTCACATTGGGGTTCTATCAACAAAATTGTCTTCTTCTCTCCTACCTTCACTGAAATTCATAATTTTCTTTTTATTGCGGATTCTGGAGGTGCCCCACACAGTATAGACTCAAAAGAAGTCACAATCTTTCAGTTTAAAAGAATTAACTATCAAATCTCCCATTTGCACTGTTCAGAGTGACTTGAGAAGACATTATTTTCTGAGGAACATTACATCACAAAGCACAACAGGCAGAATTTAATTGAGCTCGCTGGAGTGGCCATGATTCTGGGGCAGGGTCAAGAGAACCTCAGGAAGGGAACTAAATCCTAGCCAATTTCTTACTCAGTTGCGAAAGTGTAGGAATTGTATATCTCTAAGGATAGAAAAATCTCATTGATATTCCATAAAATTGCAAGAGTTCATACATAGGTCAATCACTGGTTCCTGGCATTTTGGCTTGAGTAATTTCTACTGGTGGACAACAGAAGTAAGCCATTAGGCCTAGTGACACAGCACTGATGCCTCATTCAGTTAAATCATAGATAACTGATCTCAATTCCATTTAGCTTCCATTAATGTCATTTCAAAATTCTTAACATCTCAGTTTTGAAAATTTCATTTGACCCACCATTCTGAACCTTAGGGTGGGAAGGGAGTTCCAGATTTCTACAATGCTTCATGTGAAAAACATGCCTCCTGATTTCCCTCCCAAATGACCTACCTCTAATTTTAACATTTTGCTAGATTCTCACACTAGGGGAAATAGCTTCTCTGTAGGTACCTTATTGAATGAATCCCATTACCATTTAATGACTGGTTTTATAAACTATACCTTTAAGCCATAGAGTATCCTCCAAGGCTGTCAAAATGTCTTTGTGAGGTTTAGTGTCCAAAATTGAATGCAGTACACTTGATGGGAGGGTTGATCCAAGATTCGATTCAATAGAGCATGATTTTATTTCTTTTGCAATCCAACTACCCTCAAGATAAAGATCAGTGTTCCATCAGCATTTTGTACCTATGCACTAGATTTTAGGATTTTAATGATCAGTGCAAATGGACACCCAAATTCTTTTATCTCTTCACAGTTTACTGCACGGTGACATAGCGGTTAGCAATGTTGACTCATAGGGTCCTGGGTTTGAATCCTGGCTTGGGTCACAGTCTGTGTGGAGTTTGCACATTCTCCCTGTGTCTGCGTGGGTTTCCTCCAGGTGCTCTGGTTTCTTCCCACAGTCTAAAATGTGCAGGTTAGGTGGTTTGGCCATGCTAAATTGCCCCTTAGTGTCAGGGCAGCTAGTTAGGGTAAATGTATGGGGTTATGTGGATAGGGCTTGGATGGGATTATGGTTGGTGCAGACCCAATGGGCTGAATGGCCTCCTTCTGCACTGTAGGACTCTATGATTATTATTCCAATTTGCTTCTCTTGGATCCATATGCACATTGAGATCCCACTTGGACTCTCCTGGCTCCTTTTGTCTTGAGCTCTTCCTCTGTTTGATTTATTATTGTCACTTGTGTTAGCATACAGCAAAAAGTACTGTTTCTTGCACACCATACAAAGCATACTATACGTACGGAAAGGAGAGTGCAGAATGTTGTGTTACAGAGCTAGGCTGCAGAGAAAGATGAACTTAATATAAAGGTAGGTCCATTCAAAACTGATGGCAGCAGGGAAGAAGCTGTTCTTGAGTCGGTTGGTACACATCGACGGGCTTTTATAATTTTTTACTGATAGAAGAAGGTGGGAGAGAGAATGTCCGGGATGGTGTAGGTCCTTAATTATGCTGGCTGCTTTTCCGAGGCTGTGGAAAGTGTGCCTATTTAATTCTCTTTTCGCACAAATAAAAATTAAAGCACAAATTAAAAATTGAACACTACTAATTTCAGGAAACAGCTGTAAATTGAAATGATTTATAAGCTAGAATGGCCAGACAGTCATCCAAACATGGTGAAAAGATGAAAACAAGGTGATAAGAAGCCCAAGCTCAGTTTGCAAGTTTCACAGGGAAAGTGTGGGCATTGAATGCTGAGCTCTTCCACAAGAGATTTTAAAAAATTAAAACCTCTCACTGGGGAGGGGTGGGGGGAGGAGGAGGATTCTGTAACCTAAACCATCAATCTTCTAACTGTACCCAGGCGCTCTCCTTGGCAAATCAAACTCACAATATTCAGATTAACTGTTTAATCGGTGCTTACTATTATCTTATTCTTTTTAAGCTTGCCATTGCACATTCACATTTCTGTCTGGCACTTCCTGAAAAAGCGTTCACATGTGCCAGTAAACAAAACAAAGAAAGCTCAGTCCAGAGCTTCCTCCTATTCATTATGCAGTCTACACAGCAGCAAGATATGCAGCCGCTCCCACTTTTGTGGCTCCACAGTCACTGACCTTTGTAAGTGTAATTGAAATTCTTGGTTAGGTGCGCTCATGTGGGAAGCCAGAAACAGGAAGAGGGGAGGGAAACAAATATCCTTACCCAGCAACATCTCCAAAAGCCAACAACATGAATTAGACTCTATAAGGCATGTTTGCTCTGCCAAGTTTTTCAGTATGGCTTTTGTGTATATTTTTATGCTCCAAAGAGTCGAGAAAAAAATGGAGTCTGGAAGATCGCTTTAAAGAATGCACAATAAATGCTTCCTCTCACCTTTGTGATGGTACTGTGCTATTAATATATTTTTAAGAGGAGGGGACTGCATGAAGGGGAGGCACAATGGTTTGCACTGTTGCTTCACAGCGCCAGGAACCTGGGTTTGATTCCCAGCTTGGATAACTGTCTATGTGGAGTCTGCACATTCTCCCTGTAACTGCGTGGGTTTCCTCCAGATGCTCTGGTTTCCTCCCACAGTCTGAAAGAAGTGCTGATGAGGTCTGTTGGCCATGCTAAATTCTCCCTCAGTGTACCAGAACAGGTGCTGGAGTGTGGTGACTAGGGGATTTTCAAAGTAACTTAATTGCAGTGTTAATTTAAGACTACTTGTGACACAAATAAATAATGCGGTGACAATAATCTCACCCTCAATCTCAAAACGAAGGAGACTGTCATTGACTTCAGGAAGCATAGTGGAGAACATGCCCCTGTCTACATCAATGGGGACGAAGTGGAAAGGAGCTTCATGTTTTTAGGTATCCAGATCACCAACCACCTATTCTGGTCCTCCCACCAACGCCTGCACTTTCTCAGAAGACAAAGGAAATTTGGCATGTCGCTATGACTCTCACCAACTTTTACAGATGCATCGTAGAAAGCGTTCTTTCTGGTTGTGTCACAGCTTGGTATGGTTCCTGCTCTGCCCAAGACTAAGAAACTACAAAAAGGTCGTGAATGTAGAACGATAGGGAGTGAGATAGCTTGATCTTGGGTTTGGACATAGCTCGGCACAACATTGAGGGCTGAAGGGCTCGTACCGTGCTATACTGTTCTATGTTCTATGTAGCCCAATTCATCATGCAAACCAACCTCCCATCCATTGACTCTGTCTACACTTCCTGCTGCCTCGGAAGATACAAAGTCTGAGGTCACATACCAATCGACTCAAGAACAGCTTCTTCCTAGCTGCCATCAGACTTTTGAAAGGACCTATCTTGCGTTAAGTTGATCTTTCTCCACACCTTAGTTATGACTGTAACGCTACATTCTACACCCTCTCGTTTCCTTCTCTATGAATGGTATGTTTTGTCTGTAGAGTGTGCAAGAAACAATACTCTTCACTGAACGCTAATACATGTGACAATAATAAATCAAATCAAGAATAAACTTTAAAACTTAAAACAGTGTTTTGTTGCAAGCAGTGGGTTTGTTTAGAGGAATGCAGCATATGCTGAAAAAGCAGGACAATTACTCATTTTAGCCATGTAAAGGTTTACTTAGCATAAAGTTGAATGGGGCGATTTTTTTTTTAGGGGCAGCACAGTGGTTAGCGCCGCTGCCTTACAGCACTGGGGATCCAGGTGTGATTCCTGGCTTGGGCCACTTCGTGGAGTTTGCACGTTCTCCCAGCATCTGCTGCAATTCTTCCACACAAACTGACTGCTTGTAAGAAAACTCTAAATTTTAAAGTTTATTTTTGATTTGATTTATTATTGTCACATGTATTAGTATACAGTGAAAAGTATTGTTACTTGCGCGCTATACAGACAAAGTATACCGTTCGTGGAGAAGGAAGCAGGAGAGTGCAGAATGTATTGTTACAGTCTGTGTGGGTTTCCTCTGGGTACTCCAGTTTCTTCCCACAGTCTGAAAGATGTGCTGGTTAGGTGCATTGGCCATGCTGTTGTAATGGATACTTTTCTTCCTGGCTGCTATTAATGTCTACCATACCATCTAATAAACAACCAGTATCTTACTTCACTTCTCACTGATGGTATCAAAAGACAGCTTTTAAATTAATGAATTTAAAACTCCCCAAAGATAAGATTGATCCCGTTTAAAAAAGAGTAAATCTACGCTAATCACCATTTGGCCCTCGATGCTAATTAGTTACACTGCTTTAAACACTGCATCATCTATTACTTAATACTTGTTACAGCATGGAAACACGTCCTTCAGCCCAACTTGTTCATGCTGCTCTTTTTATTTTAACCATTAAGCTAGTCCCAATTGCCTATGTTTGTCTCATATCCCTCTACACCCGTCTTATCCATGTAACTGTCTAATAGCTCTTTAAAAGACAAAATTGTCCCTGCCTCTACTACTGCCTCTGGCAGCTTGTTCCAGACACTCACCACCCTCTGTGTGAAAAAATTGCCCCTCTGGACACCTTATTTCTCTCCCCTCTCACCTTAAACCTATGCAAGCTAGTTTTAGACTCCTCTACCTCTGGGAAAAGATATTGACTATCTAGCTGATCTGTGCCTCTCATTATTTTATAGACCTCTATAAGATTACCGCCCACCACAGCCTCCATGTTCCAGAGAAAAAAGTCCCAGCCTATCCTTACAACTCAATCCATCAAGTCCTAGTAGGATCCCAGTAAATCTTTTCTGCACTCTCTCTAGTTTAATATCCTTTCTATAAGGCAACCAGAATTGTACACAGTATTCCAAGTGTGACCTTACCATTGCCTTGTACAACTTCAACAAGATGTCCCAACTCCTGTATTCAATGTTCTGACCAATGAAACCAAGCATGCTGAATGCCACCTTCATCACTCTGTCCACCTGTGACTCCACTTTCACGGAGCTATGAACCTGTACCCCTAGATCTCTTTGTTGTATAACTCTCCCCATTACTCTACCATTAACTGAGTAAGTCCTGCCCTGGTTCGATCGGCCAAAATGCATCACCTCACATTTATCTAAATTAAACTCCATTTCTACCTTTGCTGATTCCGAAGCTCTTAAAACTGAATGTTTTTAACTGCTTGGATGGCATGGTGGCACAGTGGTTAGCACTGCTACCTCTCAGTGCTGGCCATCCAGTTTCAATTCTGGCCTTGGATAACTATGTGGCGTTTGCATTTTTCAGAGAGTCAGTGCAGACTTGATGGGCCAAGTGACCTCTTTCTGCATTGTAGAATTCTATGATTCTCGCTGGGGAACATAAGTCTTCAAAGCAGTCATCAAGCTACCTTGATTTACTATAATTTAAATAAGACTGTCTGCCAAACTCAAGGTGTAATTTTAATCTTTAGTCTGAGAATTTTGCAAGGATAAGCAGCAGGTATTTCAGTTTCCGAAGGTCTGTACCAGACTATAATGCATGTTATTATCTACACATGTTCTCAGAATGCGCCTTTAGAAAGAAAGGCACCAACTCAGTTTTAGTGTAATCAAGAGTCTTAAATCTACTTCACTCCTGACAAGTGTATTTTGTAATAATGTATGGGCTGACGTCTGGCACCAGTCCAAAAAATGAGGGAACAGAAGCAGGCATTTTTGTGGATAATTGAATTTCTAAACTTAAAGCTGCTTACACTACAATTATAATGAAAAACGCTTTCTAGAAAATAGCACTAGATGGTCCATTTAGTCTATGAGATTAGACAGTGCATTCCACATTTCTTCATTCTAAGTAAGCAACATTTTTTTTGCAGACGTACTTCTATACAGTCCTACAATGATAAGTAAAGCAACACTTACATCATAAGACCAACTGATCCTTTCTTGTCCAAGACAAGAAAGGATCAGTTGGCCCAACAAGCCTACACCATGTCATGAAAGAAAGACATGCTTTTACGACACGTAATGTCATCTTTCATGACATCAGGAGGTTCCAAAGGGTTTTACAGCCAAATAAGCACTTATGAAATGCATTCACTATTGGAATGCAGGGAATGCAGCAGCCAATGTGCACAGCGAGCTCCCACAGCGATACATTAATGATTGGATCAGCTGTTTTCAGTAAAACTGTTTGAAGGATAAATGTTGGTCTTCACAGTTCTTCGCTGAAATGGTGTCATGGGATATTTTATGTCCACCTGAGGGGGAAGACAGTGCCTTGTTTAACTTCCCATTCGAAAGATGGCATTTCAGTGCACCCTCAATATGCACTGTCAGGCTTGTTTCTATTTGCAAGTCCTGGAGTGGGACTCAAGCTCAGAACCTTCCAACTTGAGAGGTGGCAGCGCTACCAAAATTTAGAGTACTTAGTTTTGGTCACCTGTGACATTAGTACCTTTCAGAAAGGTTTTTTTTTAAAATGATTTCTGCAGCTCTTCCAGCTTCAGTACTCTCTCAGCTCACAGCCTTAACTGATGTCATTATGGTGCCAGTTTGACTGGTAATCTCCTTTTATTGCTCGTTAAGTGGCTTGAATGGGAGCTGCGTATGTTTACTTTGGGGATGTTTTTTATAACTGAATTGTTAGGAATTGTTAGGAGGGGAAAAAAAACTGGTTGGCAGGTCAGGGGACAGAAGTTCTTGCATTTTCAATTCTGAGCTACAGGGGTGGCATGGTGGCACAGTGATTAGCACTGTTGCCTCAGTGCCAGGGATCTGGGTTTGATTCCTGGTTTGGATCAGTCTATGTGGAGTCCGCATGTTCTCCCAATGTCTGTGTGGGTTTCTTCTGTTTCCTCCCACAGTCCAAAAAACGTGCTGGTTAGGTACATTCTAAGAAGTTGCACAACACCAGGTTAAAGTCCAACAGGTTTATTTGGTCGCACAAGCCACAAGCTTACGGAGCTTTGCCACTTCTTCAGTTGAGTGGGAACTCTGTCCAGAAACAGGGCATATAAAGACACAAACTCAATAGTGGTTGGAATGTGAATCTTTACAAGTAATCAAGTCTTAAAGGTACAGACAATGTGAGCAGAGAGAGGGTTAAGCACAGATTAAAGAAATGTGTATTGTCTCCAGCCAGGACAATTAGTGAGATTCAACTGGGATCTTGAGTTCATGTCACACTATCTGTAACCCCCACGACTTGCCTGGGCTTGCGAAATCTCACTAACTGTCCTGGCTGAGACAATACACATCTCTTTAACCTGTGCTCAACCCTTTCTCCACTCACACTGTCGGTACCTTTAAGACTTGATTGCCTGTAAAGACTTGCATTCCAACCATTATCTTGTAAACTGAGTTTGTGTCTGTATATGCCCTGTTTATGAACACAACTCCCACTCACCTGATGAAAGCTTGTGACTTGTGCTACCAAATAAACCTGTTGGACTTTAACCTGGTGTTGTGAGACTTCTTACTGTGCTTACCTGAGTCCAACGTCAGCATCTCCACATCATAGGTACATTGACCATTCTAATTCCTCCCTCAAACAAGTGCTGGAGTGTGGTGACTAGGGGATTTTCCACACTGACTTCATTGCAGTGTTAACGTAAGCCTACTTATGACATTAATAAATAAACTTTTAAACTTTAGTTGAATTTTTAGAAGGGACAGACATCCAAGAAGAAATGTTTTCTCTCTCCTTGTTTATTTTGGAAATTCTGCTTGTTATCTGAAAGCAAGGTCTTGACTTCCTGCAGTAAAGATTGTACAGTTGGTGGCTTGACCAGAATCGCACCCTGAGATTCCAAGAAGCTATTTTGACTTCAAACTGTTCTGAATGAATCCAGAGAACTGCAGACTTCAACCAAAGGACTCAATTTCCAGCATCATGTCAGCATTAGTCTTTGCTGGGTTGAACTTGTTTAAAGAGTTTTGACTTTGTAAGATTTTAGTTTTGATTGGAACCCATTAGATATATTTATTAAGGGTTATACATTATAGTGGTCATTTTGGTTTTCCTGTTTGTAATGGATAAACGTTCTTGTTAATTTTCTTACTATACATGTAAACTATATTCTTAAATAAACTATATTTGATAAAAGCTCCCGAATGGGTCATTTGAATCATAATTGAAGTGAAACATCTCATGCTTATCCTAACCAAATTCAAGATGCAAAATGTATAATTCAGACGGGCCTCATACAACACTGTGATGTTTCTGACCTGAGCCATAACATCACTTCACATTGTAGAACAATACTAAAGTCCTGGAAAAAAGTTCAAAGGAAGGTAACCTTAATGTTTTAAGAAGTGCTTTTTTTTTGTACTGGGTGGTGAGGTGATGTGATTGTGATTCTTCTTTAAATAACGGAAGGAACAGATTCTGATCAAATGGATTGAATATTTGAGCTCAACAGAAATAGACAGAATGAGGACATGACATGAAAGCAAAGCTTGGTTGGATGCCAGAAGCACTTCTTTTTGCAAAGCATCATCTACCTACAGAATAAATTTCAAAACACAGGAAGTATGGATTCAACAGGATAAGCAAAAGGCAGCTGGCTGAGTTCCTTAGAGTCTCAAGTTAAACAAGATAGGTGAGAGCAGGCTGGGATTAATTAAATCAGTTATCAGTGCCTGGGCTTACATCATTGCCTTGAGGGAAACGAGGAGAATTTCCAGAGAAGAAAACGAGGAGAATTTCCAGAGAAAAAAACGAGGAGAATTTCCAGAGAAGAAAACGAGGAGAATTTCCAAAGAAAACAAGGAGAATTTCCAGAGAAAACGCGGAGAATTTCCAGAGGTCCCCCATCATTACCAAAAATTGCTCCATTCACTCTTCACATATAGGCTGTGCAATATCTGAACAGAATGGATTCATTTGCACATTGTGTCCTTTACTAAGTGGAACGCAAGTTCCAGTAGATTTGTGAATGAGATACAGTTATACCCAATAGCTTAATGAAGATGCAGTGAGACTGAAACTTGCATGCTTGCACTTGGCAATAAATGAAATTCCCCTCTCCCCTCCATTTAGTCAGGCAGAATTCCACTAGTTCTGCCATGTTCTACTGTTTGCGCCATTTTTCTTTGCAATTCAGACGTAATCAAATAGAATGCAGACCCCCACACCACCATCATTTCATCTATGCAAGATGATGGATAGGAAAAAAAAATCAATCGGCAATGGAATAGTTTCATGTGATTCATTGTTGATGATGGTTGAAGAGACCAAAGAACTAGATTCTGCTGCAAGTGCACCAGATGAAGTGATTTTCAGGTGGCATTGTGGGGTGCTGTATCCAGTGTTGGTGCCTGCTATCAAGTTGCTGTAGCCAAGGATTGTCATGGTGGCAAGCACAATGTTGCTATTTCCCTGTTATTGGCTAGTACCCACCCCACTCCCCCCAAAGTGTGAAAAATCAATATCTAGGAACTTCACGATATGTTTTCAAGCATCCTTGAACCTTTGTGTGTTCAGTTAGTCTTCTGGCTTTCTCTACCTCCCTATACAGAGTATCTCCAAAACCATCAATCATGGTTGCTGGGCTGTCTGCTGTATGTGCAACAGAACTCGCCTTTCGTTTTGCTCAAGTCAGTGAAGTTGCATCTACTTGATGAGCGCTAGCATATTGGGAGATTTGCCTTCGGAGTGACTATCACATTCATGATTTTGACCTTCCTGGAAATGCCAAGAGCGTGTATCAGACTTTGGAGATGAAAATTATTGAGTGTCTTTTCTTGATAGCTCCAAGTTGACCATGCTACACAGCCACACAATGTGCCCAGAACACAGGTCTCATAAGCCAGTTACTTAATCCGATGGGTCAGCTTGTTTTTCCCAAGCATGTATAAAGGAATTGGCCAAAAGTAGTAGCTGCTTCCCCTATGGGTGTATTGAGTTCTGCATCAAGACTCAGATTGTCTGAAAATTCGGCCAATTTTGAATACTAAAAAATCACTGTGTGCGCATGTATGCGCAAGAAGTGGAAAAGGGGAACAGTGAAGGCAACACAAGTGAAATACCTTCTCCACAGTTTATTTTGGAAAAATAAGTCCAGCTGAAAACAGAAATTCAAAATGGTCAGTTTCATGATTAGTTGAACGGTACTGTCGCTCAAGATTGACATTCAGCTTGGCTTCCGACTTAATCGAAGTCCCTGATGAGACCTAGCAATCAGCTAAATGGTTGTCAGGTTATACATTTACAATATGGCTTCCTTTAAGATTAAAGATCATTTACGGGGAGGCGGAATGATACAAAATACCTTCCTCAAGTGTAAAATTTGTTTTCAAAAAAGGTTTTTCTTTAAGCTCCACTTTCTTTGGATTTCCTAGGTTAACATTACAGCTCCGAAGGAGGCAGGTTGGGGTATCAATAGCTTTTACTCCCCTTATGAATGAAATTACAAAGTGGTAACTAAGAGCTTGGATAAAGTTCCAGTAATGGGGAGAGAGAAAAATGTGGGAGCGAAAAAAATATTAGCTGCTGAACCACAGACGTGGATTACAATGTGGCTATTACATCATAAAGTATATCTATAAACAGTCGAGAAAACTCATCACGTATGTGATTTCTGTGCTGTAATCATGGGCATAATGTCTTTTATGCAATCTGTCTAGACAGCTCAACAAACTTGTGGCCATTAACAGGACGCAAACTACATGACAAGACATAAATAGTGGCAAGTCGGTAGTGAAATACTGAAGAGGCATATCTGACCACAAGGCTATAGCGTGTCAATTCTATTTCGGATTGTGCAAATAGGCTGGAGTAAATAGAGAAGGTTTCTACATTTTCAAGGTATTTGATGAAAATGCAGTGAGCATTGGCAAGGTTTCACTATATTTCAATTGCTAGGAGCTCTCAAAAGCTTCACAATTGTTAGTGTGAACGCTTTTACCCAAATTCAGACAGAGCCTGAATTCTAACTAGCTTGCAACGGTATTTTATGTTTTGATTAGGTATTTTTAAATATAAATGGATTCCCATGGTGCTTTGCACAGTAGGTTGGAGAAAACATTGCTTTTTAAGGGTGGAAACACTATATTATGTAATGTACTATTACAATATTCTTCTGGCAACATGAAAGAAGCTACCATTGCGGGGAAATGTAAACAGAGAACAAAACTTCCTTCATATACTCAAAAAAAAAACTGAATCAGAAAGAAATAAATAAAAAAAATCTGGTATTCACTGTCACACAACAGCTGCTTTGTAAGATTGCATTAACACACATGAAGGAATGTTTACAGATAATCTGATATTATTTGGTATTTGGATCTAGATGGGAAGACCAGTGTTTCCTTTTCCGATATCATTGTGGCATATTTACTTGTTAGAAACGCTGGAATGGATTGAGAAGAGTATAGAAGGAATGTGTTTTGATGCTGTGCTTTTGTGCAGGTGAAAATTATTTTTTAATTCATTTCTGGGGTGAGGGTGTCGCTGGCAAGGTCAGCATTTATTGTGCATCCCCAGTTGTCCTCGAGAAGAATTCAGAGCATTGTTCCACAGCACATAGTAATGATCAAATATCTGGGGAGATTTTATAGTTGGTGAAAGGCACAAAAGCCTCATTTTAACTGCAGAAAAAGCTCACTGTAGAATTGGGGAAAATAACAAAATAAAAGTAATATAACTTCTGGAAGCATAGTGGAGAACATGCCCCTGTCTACATCAACAGGGATAAAGTAGAAATAGTCAGGAGTTTCAAGTTTTTAGGTGTCCAGATCGCCAACAACCTGTCCTGGTCCTCCCATGCCAACACTATAGATAAGAAAGCCCACCAACACCTCTACTTCCTCAAAAGAGGAAGGAAATTTGGCATGTCAGCTATAACTCTCACCAACTTTTATAGATACACCATAGAAAACATTCCATCTGGTTGTACCACAGCTTGGTATGGCTCCTGTTCTGTCTAAAACTGCAAGAAACTATAAAAAGTCAAGAATCTAGCCCAATCCATCATGCAAACCAGCCTCCCATGCATTGACTCTGTCTACACTTCCCGCTGCCTCGGAAAATTAGCCAGCATAATTAAGGACCCCACGCACCTTGGACATTTTCTCTTGCACCTTCTTCCATCAGGAAAAAGATACAGAAGTCTGAGGTCGCATACCAACTGACTCTTTCCTGCTGCCGTCAGACTTTTGAATGGACTTACCTCGCATTAAGTTGCTCTTTCTCTACACCCTAGCTATGACGGTAACACTATATTTTGCATTGTATCGTTTCCTTCTCTATGAACAGTATGCTCTGTCTGTATAACGTGCAAGAAACAATACTTTTCACTATATGCTAATATATATGACAATAATAAATCAAATCAAAATCAAAATTGTTAAATCCCTCAAAAAAAACTTAAGGTTATCCTTGTGCATGATCAAAATGCTTCCTAAACTTACGTGGCGAAAAACTGCAGCAGGCGACGGTGCAGAGGGACCTCGGGGTCCTTGTGCATGAGTCGCAAAAACCCAGCTTGCAGGTGCAGCAGGTGGTCAGGAAGGCGAATGGGATGCTGGCCTTCATAGCAAGGGGGATTGAATATAAAAGTAGGGAGGTCTTGCTGCAGCTGTATAGGGCATTGGTGAGGCCGCAGCTGGAGTACTGTGTGCAGTTTTGGGCGCCGCACCTGCGCAAGGATATTTTGGCCCTGGAGGGAGTGCAGAGGAGGTTTACTAGGCTGATACCGGAGTTGAGGGGATTGAGCTATGAGGAGAGGCTGAATAAACTAGGCTTGTACTCGTTAGAGTTTAGAAGAATGAGGGGAGATCTCATTGAGACGTATAAGATGATGAATGGGATGGATAGGATAGAGGTGGAGAGACTCTTCCCGCTCAAAAAAGACAGTAGGACTAGGGGGCACAGCCTCAAGATAAAGGGGAGGCGGTTTAGAACGGAGTTGAGGAGGAACTTCTTCACTCAAAGGGTGGTGAATCTCTGGAATTCTCTGCCCGTTGAAGTGGTGGAGGCTGCCTCGCTAAATATTTTTAAGAAGCGGGTTGATGGGTTTTTGATAAGAGAAGGGATTGAGGGTTATGGGGAGAGGGCGGGAAAGTGGAACTGAGCCACGACAGATCAGCCATGATCTTATTGAATGGCGGGGCAGGCTCGAAGGGCTAGATGGCCTACTCCTGCTCCTATTTCTTATGTTCTTATGTTCTTATGTAAACAAGAGCCTTTACAATGACTAATCTTAATTATGATTTTTACAGTCAGCCAAAAAAGGATTAAAAATAACCACTTCAAATGATTCCTTTTGTTAACAGGATCCAAGTGGGTAGATGAAATCAACACCAAGATACAGAGCTTTAATTATTGAGACTTTATTGACTTGTTCAGTCTCTCAGCTGGCTTCCCACGTACCCAGTGTTCCAGCTATCTCCTATTTATATATGCTCAGAGACAATTAATAGCCATCACCTGTTTCACTTAGCCATAGCAATATAACTGACACAAAAAAAATCAATATAATGGATGAGACGTTAATGCCTTTTCCATATACTAAAATAGCTTTGCAACCATTTTTTGGGTTGTGCAATGCTTAACTACCACCCAAATCTTGGGAAAAAAAGTCAGAAAATTACAGGTTAGAAACTTTGCAAAAATTCCGACTCAGGGCAAACTGATGTACGATTGTTTTAAATGTGTTTTAATTTGTTGACAATGGATTGTACCATCACACTTCTATTTACACAAGACTAATGCCAGAGTAAAGCTAATATAAACTAATGTCTCCACAAAATACCAAAGTGTTGAACTGATTTGGCAAGGTCTTACAGACTGGAATTTTGTTTCAACCTGGATTAATATACATTTAGTGTGTAATTAATGTAAAGATTGCAAAGAAAGTCACTAGATTTAAAACAAAATGTTATCTCAAATGAAATTTTGGAGGTGGAATTTTTCATTTTATCAAAAGAAAAAAAACTGGAAAATCTCAGCAGGTCTGGCAGCATCTGTAAGGAGAGAAAAGAGCTGATGTTTCAAGTCCAGCTGACCCTTTGTCAAAACTAAAAGGCATAGAAAGCGGGAGATATTTATACTGCAAGGTGAGGGAATGAGAAGTCAGTCAAAGCCACAAAAACATTAACACCTTTTTTAAAACTTTTATTATTTAAAAGTAAACTTACCCTATGCTTCCTCATCTGCATACAATCTTCCAATTATAAATTCCCTTTAGAAATACAATAGCCAAATTCATATCACTCCTGCCTTTGCTTTATGCTAATTCATATGCTTCATATAATTCATATAAGTTCTGACACCCACAGTTCATCAACATATCAAATCACTTGCCTTCACACCTTCCTTATTGATGTTTGTCCTTTGCAGGCTTTTGGTCCATAATCCTATTAAACCAGTCTCATCCCCCATAAGCTTTTTTACCAGTCTATATGACAGCAATATTACAGAAACAAAAACTAGAAATATTAAAAATATCTTTTTGACACACTTAGATCTTTAATAAATGCAGTTTGCAACCCGAATAGTCTAGTAAAGCCCAGCAATACTTTCTCAGAAGACTAAGGAAATTTGGCATGTCAGCTATGACTTTCACAAACTTTTACAGATGCACCATAGGAAGCATCCTTTTTGGTTGTATCACAGCTTGGTATGGCTCCTACTCTGCCCAACACTGCAAGGAACTACAAAAGGTCACGAATGTAGCCCAATCCATCACACAAACCAGTCTCCCATCCATTGACTCTGTCTACACTTCCTGCCGCCTCGGCAAAGCAGCCAGCATAATTAAGGACCCCACACACCCCAGGCATTCTCTCTTCCACCTTCTTCTTTCAGGAAAAAGATACAAAAGTCTGAGGTCATGTACCAGCCTAGTAAAGAACAGCTTTTTCCCTGCTGCTGTCAGACTTTTGAATGGACTTACATTGCGTTAAGTTGATCTTTCTCTACACCCTAGTTCTGACTGTAACACTACATTCTGCACTCTCTCCTTTCCTTCTCTATGAACGGTATGTTTTGTCTGTATAGCACGAAAGAAACAATGCTTTTCACTGTCTGTTAATACATGTTTTAAAAGACTTCTGGATGAGTATATGGGGTTTTATGGGATTGGGGGTTATAGATAGGTGTTGATGTGATCGGCGCAACTCGTGGGATGAGTATATGGGGTTTTATGGGATTGGGGGTTATAGATAGGTGTTGATGTGATCGGCGCAACTCGTGGGCCGAAGGGCCTGTTTGTGCTGTAGTGTTCTATGTTCTATGTGACAACAATAAATCAAATCATGCATAAAATCCTGCAATCCAGAAGTAGACCATTCAACCCATTATACTTATGGCAGCTTTCTGCAAGAACTATCAAATTAATCCCATTCCCCCGCACGCTTTCTTTTTGCGAGAATATATCCACCTCCCTTCTGAAACTAATAAATCTGCTTCATAATTTTTCAGGCAGTGCGTTCCAGATCATCATGATGCTTTGCATAAAATGAATTATAAACTTCTCTCTGATTCTTCTGCTAATTATTATTCAGGGGAAAAAAATCAAAGTAGTAAGAAAATGACCACATTTCAAGTGTTTTCTAGCAACAGTCAGAAACCAGGCTCAAGGAAACGTGAAAACACAACCCAGGAGCACCAAACACCACACGACAAAGTGCTGTGTTCCAATATACTTTGCATACTCCTACAAGTTAAATCACAGTTCATACAATACAAGAGCTACACTGTCATTTCAGGAAAACAGTACAATTTACTCCTTTTAATTCAGCAATGTAATTTAAATTAGCTGATAATTACTTTTTTAGACTTAGCACTTCTTGTTTTTTGTCAGGTTTTATTCAAAATACTGCACAATTTGATTTTTCTTGTGCAAAGAATGATTGTACAATTACAAGGAGTGAAAAGTATGGCTGCGAACTGTGTACTTTTGAATAAATTAGTATTTGTGCATATAGTGCCAGCTGAAATTAACATATGGAGAACAATAAGCAGAGTGGAATGAGACACAAACTCATCATTAATATGTTATATTTTGATTTTTCTTTGCATTATAAACAAATAAAGCGCAAGTAAGCAGCCAAAACTGCTCCCAGGGCTTCTCTGAATGATACTTAACATGGGCATTAGAACAAACATCTCTCCAGTGGACAGAACTGTCCCACTGCGTGGAACTGCAAGTGCGAGGTGGTCCACTTTGGTAGGAATAATGGTAGGAAGGATTATTACTTACGTGGAGAAAAACTGCAGCAGGCGACGGTGCAGAGGGACCTCGGGGTCCTTGTGCATGAGTCGCAAAAACCCAGCTTGCAGGTACAGCAGGTGGTCAGGAAGGCAAATAGGATGCTGGCCTTCACAGCGAGGGGGATTGAATATAAAAGTAGGGAGGTCTTGCTGCGGCTGTATAGGGCATTGGTGAGACCGCAGCTGGAGTACTGTGTGCAGTTTTGGGCGCCGTACTTACGCAAGGATATTTTGGCCTTGGAGGGAGTGCAGAGGAGGTTTACTAGGCTGATGCCGGAGTTGAGGGGGTTGAGCTATGAGGAGAGGCTGAATAAACTAGGCTTGTACTCGTTAGAGTTTAGAAGAATGAGGGGAGATCTCATTGAGACGTATAAGATGATGAATGGGATGGATAGGATAGAGGTGGAGAGGCTCTTCCCGCTTAGAAAGGACAGTAGGACTAGGGGGCACAGCCTCAAGATAAAGGGGGGGGTGCGGTTTAGAACGGAGTTGAGGAGGAACTTCTTCACTCGAAGGGTGGTGAATCTCTGGAATTCTCTGCCCGTTGAGGTGGTGGAGGCTGCCTCGCTAAATATTTTTAAGACGCGGGTTGATGGGTTTTTGATAAGAGAGGGGATTAAGGGTTATGGGGAGAGGGCGGGAATGTGGAACTGAGCCACGACAGATCAGCCATGATCTTATTGAATGGCGGGGCAGGCTCGAAGGGCCAGATGGCCTACTCCTGCTCCTATTTCTTATGTTCTTATGCTCTTAACTGGTCAACACCAGCAATTCACTATACAGAATGGTCAATCCAAACGAATAACAGTGCAATGTGTCACCTTTAACGTCTTCACCATACAGAATGCAAAGATAACCAGGAAATGAATACTGGAGTCCCAGATTCCTCACATGTTTTGATTTGTTATTATTGTCACATGTACTAGGATACAGTGAAAAGTATTGTTTCTTGCGTGCTATACAGTCAAAGCACACTGGTCACAGAGTACACAGGGGAGAATGAAAGGAATACAGAATGTAGTGTTACACGTTCTTCAGGAACTAATTGCAAACATAGCATGGATATTCATTTGGGAACAAAATCTATCCTATTGGTTCACTATAGCACAGTGAATAACGCATAAAGGAGATGAAGGGGCAGCATGGTGGCACAGTGGTTGGCACTGCTGCCTCACAGCACTAAGCACCTGTGTTCGATTCCTGGCTTGGGACATCTAGTGGAGTGTGCACATTTTCTCTGTGTCCGCGTGGGTTTCCTCTGAGTGCTCCGGCTTCCTCCCACAGTCCAAAGATGTGCAGGTTAAATGGACTGGCCATAATAAACTGTCCCTTAGTGTCAGGGTGACTAGCTACAGTGAAATTACGGAGGTAGGGTCTGGTTGGGATTGTGGTCAGTGCAGACTCAATGGGCCAAATGGCCTCCTGCTGCACTAAAGGATTCTATGAAACGGAAGACACTAAGAAGTGTTCAGTATCTCAACAACAAGAAAGTAAACTTGCAGTGCCGATCACAGGTTTTCTGCATTGATTGTTAATTAGCCAACACCCTGAACAGAAGCAATTGTATGATTCATTAAGCTTAGTTTTAGCAAGAAACCTCTTCCTCTGAAGCAGAAAATTGGAAGCTCCAGAATGGTTAATTTCTAATGCTACATAAATTCTATATAGCACTGAGGATAAATGAGCTTAAAATGAATAGCTTTGTGAATTCCTCAAATGTCAGCAAGCATTTGCTTTTAAAGAAATACAAGATATTTTATAATTAAGTCAACTGTTGCAACGTGATGACTCAACACAAAGCGTTGTCTTATTTGCAAGTGAGGATATCAGCAACAAGACAAATTTACATAACACCTTTAATGTAGAAACAGATGTGTAGGCACTTCAAAGAAGCATAATTAGAAATAAAAGGATGCTGAGCCAAAGGGCAGCCAAAGAATTGGTAAAAATGATGGATTTTGAGAAAGTCAATGCAAGAGGAAAGGGAGGTAGAGGTGGAGAACTTTAAGCAGGGAATTCCAGAGCATGGGGCCTCAGCACTGTCAAATATGATGATGGAGTAACAGGTAGTGAGGGACAGAAGAGCTGAATCTGCGGAAAGGAGACCCGGGAAAAAGGGATGGGCAAGACCATGAAAGAAGGATCTAGATAGGCTAAGCGAGTGGACGAGGACCTGGCAGATGGAATACAATGTTGGCAAGTGTGAGGTTATCCGCTTTGGCAGGAATAATAGTAGGAGGGACTACTATTTAAAGGGCAAAAAGCTGCAGCATGCCACGGTGCAGAGGGACCTGGGTGTCCTTGTGCATGAGTCGCAAAAACCCAGCCTACAGGTGCAGCAGGTGATCAGGAAGGCAAATGGGATGCTGGCCTTCATAGCGAGGGGGATTGAATATAAAAGTAGGGAGGTCTTGCTGCAACTGTACAGGGCACTGGTGAGGCCGCAGCTGGAGTACTGTGTGCAGTTTTGGTCGCTGCACTTGTGCAAGGATATTTTGGCCTTGGAGGGAGTGCAGAGGAGGTTCACTAGGCTGATACCGGAGTTGAGGGGGTTGAACTATGAAGAGAGGCTGAATAGACTGGGCTTGTACTCGTTGGAGTTTAGAAGGATGAGGGGGGAATCTTATTGAGACATATAAGATGATGAATGGGATGGATAGGGTAGAGGTGGAGAGGTTCTTCCCGCTCAGAAAGGACAGCAAGACTAGAGGGCACAGCCTCAAGATAAGGGGGGGGGGCAGTTTTAGAACGGAGTTGAGGAGGAACTTCTTCACTCAAAGGGTGGTAAATCTCTGGAATTCTCTGCCCGTTGAAGTGGTGGAGGCTACCTTGCTAAACATATTCAAGACACGGGTAGGTAGGTTTTTGGTAGGCAAGGGGATTAAGGGTTATGGGGAGAAAGCGGGAAAGTGGAACTGAGCCACTTCAAATCAGCCATGATGTTATTGAATGGCGGGGCAGGATCGAGGGGCTAGATGGCCTACTCCTGCTCCTATTTCTTATGTTATGTTCTTATGAATTCAGCAGGAGGATGAGCATTTTAACATTTGAAATGATGGGTGGGGGAATCAGGCTTTTGGAATTGTACTCAGCCAACAAGACTTGATGTTGAAAAGGAAACAGACAGCTGAGCTTTGGATGAATTGATGTTTATAGGGAGTAGGGGTGGGGGGGGGTATGTTTATGTGGGGGGGGGGGGGGGGGGGGGGGGGGAGTGGATGAGAGGTTGACCAAGACAGCATCTGCAATATTCAAGTCTGGAGGCAATAAAGGTCTGGACGATAATGCAGATAGTCTGATATTGTGGTAGTAAATGATGTCATGGACATGAAAATAGATGGTCTTTGGGTCATGATCTAGCTTTGAATAGAACACTGAAACTTCAAATAATCTGCTTCCGCCTGAGGCAATACCAGGAGAGACTGAATTGATGGCTAGACTATAATGCTTGTGGGAGGGCTAAAGATGACAGCAACTTTGATCTTCTCAGAGGAAATTATGGACGTCAAAACCCAATGTGGACTAGAAAATGCTACATGCGACAAAAGGTTGTGGTCATCTGGTTTGTTTCCTGCAGAGCAAACCTCTCCCAAGACCCAAAACAGTTCATGTTGACAGATAATTATAATAACCTACTGCAGGAATCTAATTTTGACCAAATCTCCAAAAATAGTGAGTTAGCCACCACTTCTAGCTTACAAACACTACAGTGATTGTGGCATAACACAGGAAGGGGACTTATTTTTGCTCTCAACAGAAACAAACTAAAAATCACGCACCTTACAATGTGACTGCACATAAGCTGAACTGCTACAAATTTAAGAGCAAAGATCTGTGCCAAGATTACAAGCTGTGCCACGAACATGACTTTGGGAATTAGAACAGAAATTTGTGTGCAGTGAAAAACCACTGCTTTGCTAACATAACAGAATTTAAACATGTAATTTGTATATGAGTAAAAGAAAACAAGATGCAGCATTACACAGTTAAGTCACCCAATCACAGATTTGTCAAGTGTAGGAGGAGGCCATTCAGCATTGCTCCAAATGAGCGATTCCCTCAGCAGCATTTTCCCCCTCCCTGCCTGTAATTTTGTACATTCTTCCTTTTCAGATAACAGTCTAATTCTCTTTCGAATGTTTTGATTGAACATACCTCCATCGCACTCTCAGGCAGTGCATCCCACTAGCAGAGGCCAGTGCCCTCTCTTTCTCCATCATTTCACAACTGGGACAGTTTCTCCCCATCTCCTCTGCCCAGGTCCTTTATGATTGTTAATACTTCTTTATCAATCTCGTCCCAGCCTTCTTTTCTTCCAGTTTAGAAATTTTTTTTCTCTGTGGTATGTTTAATATAATTAATTTACTTGATTAAAACCAGTACATTTAGCAATAAAAATTGAGATAAAAATGGAACCAAACTGACAGATCTAGGATGTATCTTGTTTCCTGTGCACTTTTGCACTTTGGACTTGCCAAATTGGAATTTGCTATGCTATGCTTACAATCAACACCACTGCATATGCCTCTTATTAAGAGTAGTTTTCATTAACTTCTGTTAGCTACTGGTCTGCTGCCAAATGCGGTTTCAAAATAATCACCATGGAGACGATGTTGTCAAGATGAAGAGGCATTTTAATGTGCATTGGGAAAGACACCCATGCTGCAGCTCACAGCTAGGAATCCATTTGGATTCACTGTTCCTCTACAGTACTGATTCTACACAGAACTTATTTTCAAATTTCATTTCCGTGGTCCTTTGCTTACTATTAATGTTTTTCCCTCCTGCATATTTATTTAATGCCTCTTAAAGATCGTGATCGACATGGGCTTTAATATCTTCTTCTAAAATTTCTTATTCTATGAACCTTTTACCTGAATATTTTCTTCGCTACACCTCAAAACTACACTTCTATTACAGGCGTCTACTCTTGATGCTGCTCAGTGAGAATTACTGGATTTTTTTAAATTAAATAAAAATGACCACAATTCTAGATTTACGTCCCTTTTTTTACTGAATTGACCATTTCGGGATGGTGGTTAGCACTGGTAACTCACAGTGCCAGGGACCTGGATTCGATTCCCAGTTTGGGTCACTCTCTGTGCAGAGTCTGCATGTTCTCCCTACGTCTGCATGGGTTTCCTTCGGGTGCTCCAGTTCCCCCCCACAGTCCGAAAGACATGTAGATTTGATTTAATTTGATTTATTATCGCATGTATTGACGTAGTGAAAAGAATTGATTCTTGCGCGCTATACAGACAATACATTCTGTTCATAGAGAAGGAAATGAGAGAGTGCAGAATGTAGTGTTACAGTTGCAGCTAGGATGTAAAGAAAGAGTTTAAAAGAGTTAGAATCAAGTTTTAGAAGCATAGGCGAAGAATAAAAGATAAATTAGAAGGTATGCTGGGCACAGCTTGCAAGAAGTCGCTTTGCTGTGGCGCTATCTTGGATGCAGTGAGCTGGTGAACAGCATTGGCTGTGCTAAATTTTCCTGAGTGCTAGAGTGTGGTGGCTAAGGAATACTCACAGTAACTTCACTGCAATGTTAATGTAAGCCTGCTTGTGACAATAATAAATAAACATAAAAATCTATCACTTCCCATCGCAAGCCCCTTAAAAATTCTGAGCACTTTGGTTAGCTTCTCCCTTAATTTTTCTTGTTTCAAGTGAAGAGCGCAGTGGTTAGCACTGCTGCTTCACAGCTCCAGGGACCTGGGTCCGATTCCCGGCTTAGATCACTGTCTGTGTGGAGTTTGCACATTCTCCTCGTGTCTGTGTGGGTTTATAAGAACATAAGAACATAAGAAATAGGAGCAGGAGTAGGCCATCTAGCCCTTCGAGCCTGCCCCGCCATTCAATAAGATCATGGCTGATCTGTCGCTGCTTAGTTCCACTTTCCCGCCCTCTCCCCATAACCCTTAATCCCCTCTCTTATCAAAAACCCATCAACCCACAGTCCAAAGATTGCGGGTTAGGTTGATTGGCCATGCTAAAATTGCCCCTTAGTGTCCTGAGATGTGTAGGTTAGAGGGATTAGCTGGTAAAATACGTAGAGATATGGGGGTAGGGCCTGTGTGGGATTGCGGTCGGTGCAGACTCGACAGGCTGAATGGCCTCTTTCTGCACTGTAGTGATCTATTCTTCTATTCTATGAATATGGTTCTTGTACTATTATAACTCTATTCTCTCACCTTTGCTATCACAATGATAAACCTGTTTAATCTTTTCCATGGTTCCAACCTTTTTTTTTAATACATCGGACTGTTCAAAATTGTACAAAGTAATCCTACTAATCAATGTCTCCTGCAGATTCATCATCACCTTTTTTGCATTGTGTCTATGATCCTATGAAACGTGAGGTTTTATGTGACTTTTATAGGCAATAGTTCGGATATAAAAATCTCCATCTGCTACTCACGCATAATTTTAGATTAGTGTATAATTCCACAGTTAGTACTTCATCAGTAAATTATATTTCACATCTTTCCATGCTAACATTTTTATCCATTCACCCATTTTGCACCATTCCTAGGTTTATTGTATCATCTCATTTATCTTTTGCAGAAAATTTGGCAATATGCATTTTATCCTCAAATTGTTACAAGAGATTCCAATAGATCATCATAGCATGCCATTAGCTATACTTATTAATCAAAGAAACTTCCATTTACTTCTACTTTCTTCCTTTCAGTTATCCCGTAAGGCACTATATGAAGGTACGTTGCCGATAAAAGTTACAATATCAACTCTCAGAATCGCACGATGGAACTCTGAATACATATTTCCATGCATTATCAATACTTTTGCCCTTGGCTGTTAAATTTTAAACTCTTGCTACTTTACTAATACAAAAGACAAAACTGAAATCTTGGGACAGACTCAGCAGATCTGAGGCAAGAAATAGGAGTTAACAGACAAGTTTTGCAGGTCCCTACTGGTGCCAGTAAAATTCTTGGGTAGCCTTTCTGCCAACTAGCCAGCTTTGCTGACCAGTCAAAGGTTTTGCCAGGAAGAGATGCCCAAGAATCAACCAAAGCCCTTCGATGACTATTTAAAGTCTGCTTCCTGCACAACTTCAATTTTGAGGCCGGTAGGCGGTCGTCAGGGACAGTACAGAGACCTAGTAGGGAATCAACTGAACAGGAGGGGGTAAACTGCCTGTGGTCCCAGCAATGGCCACCACTACATCACATCTACTGTGCTACTGTGATTACAGGACTGCCAGGCAGTCAGGATGGTCAGCAGCTGAGATGGGACTTATTCTCAAGTGAGGTGCAGGAGTGCTATAGTTACTGTACCCTGCTATAATTTGCAGGAAGCTACTCATGTAGTTTTTGAGAAGCCAGTTATCAAAGACATGACACTGTTTCGCATGCAAATGACAAGTTTCTGCTCCTGAGGCAAAGAAGTACCAGTTTTAGTTTGGAAGAGAATTTCACAGAATTGTTATGGTGGCGAAGACAGATATTTGGTCCTTCGTGCCTGCATCAGCTTTCCAAATGAGCATCATGACTTAGTGTAATTCTCTGCCTTTTCCCTGTACCTTTGCACATCATTTCTATTCTAGTAATCATATAATGCCTCGAGTGCCTCGATTGAACCTGCCTCCACTGCATTTCCAGGTAGTGAACTCTAGACCTGAAACACCCACTGTTTCAAAAGGCTTTATCTCACATCAGATTTGTTTCTTTTGCAAATCACTTAAATCTGTGCCATCTCGTTCTTGATCCTTTTAGGAGCGAAAATAATTTTTATCTGTCCATCCTCAGCATGAAATCTCATATCAAATCTCCTCCGAGCTGATTTCTCTCCAAAGGAGAAAAGTCTCAACTTCACCAATCTGTCTTCATAACTGAAGTTTCTCATTCCTGGAATTTCTCATTCCTGGAACCACTCGTATAAACCTCTTCTGCACTCTCTCCAGTACATTCCTGCTAAAGTGTGGCGTCCAAAACTGTGCACAATACTCCAGCTGAAGTCTAACTAGCTACAAATTCAGCACAACCTCCCTGTCTTATACTCTATGTCACTAGTAATGAAGCCTAGGATATTGCATGCTTTAGTGATTGCTCTCTCCATCATATCCTGTCACCTTTAATAATTTATGGACATTCGCATCCAGGTCCCCCTGTTCCACTTTATTTTAAAAAATCATTCATGGGGTGTAGGTGTTACTTGCTGGGCCAGCATTTATTGTCTTTCTATAATTGCCCTCAAGAAGGTGGTGATGAGCTGTGTTCTTGAATTGCTGCAATCCTCGCAATGTTGGTACATCCACAGTGCTGTTAGGGAGGGACTTCCAGGATTTTGATCCAGTGAGAGTGAAGGAACAGCGATATATTTCCAAATCAGGATGGTGCATGGTTTAAAGGGGAATTTCCAATTGGTGTTTCATGCATCTGCTGGTTGCCCTTGTCTTTCTAGAAGGTAGTGTCGTGGATTGGAAGGTGCTGTCTAAGGAGGCTGAGTGAGTTTCTGAAGTGCACCTTGTGTGTCAGTAGTGGAGGGAATTAATGTCTGTGGATGGGGTGCCAATCAAGGGCTGCTTTGTCCTGAATGGTGCCAAGCTTCTTTACTGATGCTGGAGCTGCACTCGTCCAATCAAACGGAGAGCATTCAATCACACTGCTGACTTGTGCCTTGGTGAATAGGCTTTGGGTAATCAGGAGACAAATTATTCACCTCAGGATATCTAGTCTTTGAACTGCTCTTGTAGCCACAGTATTTAAACCGCAGTCCAGTTCAGTTTCTGGTCAATTGTAACCCCCAGGACGTTGACAGTAGAAGGCCCAGTGATGATAATAGTACTGAATGTCACAGCGGTGGTCGTTACCTAGACTTACATGGTGCAAATGTTACTTGCTACTTGTCAGCCTAAACCTGGATATTGTCCACGTCTTGATGCATTTCAACATGGATTGCTTTAGTATATGAGGAGTCACGAATGGTGTTGAACATGCAATCATCAGTGAACATCCCCACTTCTGATCTTGTGAAGGAAGGAAGGTTTTTAAAGCAGCTGATGATGGTTGAGCCAAAACACTACCCTGGGGAACTCCTGCAGTGATTTCCAGGAGCTGAAATGACTGACCTCCAAAACTATAACCATCTTCCGTCGTCCTAGGTATGACTCCAGCCTGCACGTCCTTGAGTTGTACCCCTTATTTGATATTATTTCTCCATGTGCTTCCTGCCAGAATGGGTCTTCTCACATTTCTCCATATCAAACTTCTTCAGCCGCCTATCTTCCCACTAACTAACTTGTCTATGTCCCTTTGAAGTTCTACACTGTCCTCTTCACAATTTACAATGCTTCCAAATTTGTATTATTGGCAAACTTCGAAATTGTCCCCACGCACCAATTAATAATAAGTGGGGAAAAAAGCACGGAACCTGAGTGTGAATAAAAAAGATGTTTCATTTAGTTATATGGTCTACTTTTTCTCTGACACCCTGTGCTTCTATAAAACCACAATCCCTCATGCTATCTTAAATAATGTCTGCAACTATAGCTGCATCAAAATTTATAAGAACTACTACTAATCGAGCCTCAATAAAAGGGCAACTACTAGGAGAAAAAAACTCTCAAAACTAGACATCAAATTAGCACTAGTGTTCCAGTTCAGTAGAATTTGGTAAAAAGACAGCCAGAATAGGATAACTCCTTTGAAAACCAATAAATATGAAATTCTATTGCATACATATGGCACTACACACACACAAAACATCTTCACCTTTAAAAATTACATAAAATCTAAATAAACTATAATTAGCATCTAAGTTTCTATTAAAGTATTTATTGTTTCACTAGCAGACCCATGACTTTGCTGCTGAATGCTGATCTTGCAGTAATGGTTCTGCAAACCTAACTCTTAGACTTAATTAGACAACTCTCCCGAGAAAATGACACATCATCACTGAAGGCAAAGACCAAAATCTCCAAGAACTTATTTTGCGGTTACTTTGCACTAGTTGCTGGTTCAAAACTGGATGTTTCATGGATTTGTTCTCAAAGCACGTGAAAACTCCAGCCTTCAGTTCATGAACAAAACTGAAGTACCCGCAGCAGACTGATGCAGGAAAGCCCTACCTCAAATCCAAACTTTCAGTCCATGACCAGAACCTGTCAGCAGTGGATGGATTCACTTATATTGACAGCATGGTCTCTCAAGATGTTTATGTTGATGACAAGACACATGTAAGAATTGCCAAAGCAAGTGTAACCTTTGGCAGACTTCAAATATAAGTCTGAGAACAAAGTCTGCCGCCCAAACAGAAAATCAAAAGTAAAGTATATTTATTAGTCACAAGTAAGGCTTACATTAACACTGCAATGAAGTTACTGTGAAATTCCCCTAGTAAAATGGGTAAAAGTCTGGAGCGAATTCTTCTCACTCTGCTCTACGCATATATGACTTGGATTATGTACCAGCTTCATGCCAAGAAGTTCAAACACTTTCACTTAATCTTCTGAAGATCAGCTGGTGAGACAAAATACCAGGCATTGAGGTGCTCATCTGAGTTGGCATGCAAAGCATCCACATCATATTGAGACAGTGGCAACTGAATTGGGCTGGTCACATAGCCAAATTGCCTGGTACTCACTTACCAAAGTCAATCTTCAATAGGAAGCTTGAATCCAGTGGTCAAAGAAAGTACTACAAGGACATTCTGAAGGCTTCACTTTGGAGTTTTGGTATTAACTTTAGAGTCCTGGAAAAACCTCAACCTGGATTGTTGCCCTGGCGCAACCAAATAAAACGATTGTGCCATCTCCTTTGAAGGTAAGCTCATATCAGAGAAAATATCAAGGAGAAGAAACTCCAAGTGAACAATTTGTTCAAATGTCAAATCACATGTGGTACCTTACCCTATTTGCAGCAGAACCTTCTGGGAACAGGTTAACCTTATCAGTCACCTATATGCCCACCGGGATCATGCCAAACATTGCAAATTATGAACATGGTCACTTTCACCTCAACCTATGAAAACATCACCTGTAATTAATTCAGATACCCACCAGTGAAGCATTGCCTGCAGCACAGTTGATCACAGACTGCAATCTTTTGTATGGTAAGCGAGTCTGGAATGAGCCATGGACTTCATAATGGCAACACATCAAATACAGCACAGCAGGTTTTAGTACCAGTTATCATCCCCACCCTGAAGATTTACCTTCAATCACAACTGCCTGGATTACTTACAAAACATTTTACATTCTGCATCACTAAAAGGCTGGAAAACAAACATCATTCCCAACGTAGCAGTAGCTCTCTGAAATGTAAAGATTTTTCTGTAATCAATTAACAGCAAGTTTTATTATAGCAATGTGTACCTCATTAGGTGAGCTCATAATTCCTCTAGATTGCCACATAATAAATATTAAAAATAGAATTTCCTATTTGCCTCAGTCGTTTCCTTAATGTTGCATTGAACAAGGAAATCCGCTGGGAGCAGACACTTCCTTGCAGTGTCATCCTGAAATAGGATAATGGAAATACAGTTTTTTTTTCATGGCTTCATAGCAGATTAGATTAGCAGACCACCCCGCTGTACTCCTGACCAGCGAGCACCAGTAGGTTGTCAGATCCGGGATAGGGAAATAACAGGCACATTTAAGGTAAGTCGCTTGATTGTAAGTTTGTGGCTCTTGACAAAAAAGTTAATTATTTTAACAATACACAAAATCATCCCCAGGACAACTCCACATAACATTGAAGAAAGGGATTACAGTACACATACATTTAGGATTGAATGTCAATTAAGATGTATAAATTTACCTTGCAACGAGCTGAAATATCTAAGTTTTATGGGTGAAGAAAAATAAAATCTGAGGTACCAACTTATCTTGGAAAAGTGAAAGTAAAATCTGTGCCACTTACTTGTAATGCTTCAATCACTACATCCCTTGCTTCAAGTTCTCCTTCAAGCACACTGAAGAACATCAGCAATTCTGGCTTGCTGAGATTTTCCAGATTCATTTTCGCTCTGAAAAGTAAAAGATACACCAACTGACTATGGTGGTTAACTCAATTCTCACCTCCCCCCAATCCTTTCAGTTTTACTTGATGAATGGTTTAATAAGCAGTGCAGAGTGTTACAAGGAGCATGAAGGTGGGCCAATAGCTTGATGGATCTTTTCAAGAAAACAATTTCTTTCAAGCTCAGAACCTTGCCTCTAAAGCCACATTTTTCGGTTCAAGTGTTTGTTCAATATTCTCCATTACGGTCCTCCCATTTAGATCATACACAGAGATTACAAACCATCCAGAATGGCAGGATTTTTGTCTTCACCTAACCTGTTGTTACCTGTTGAAAAGATCGACACTAAAATATTCGTCTTTACCTGGCCTTTCCTGCTTCTGCAATCTCCTTCATCTGCTCCAATGACACTGACTTACTTTTTATTCCCTGCCCAAAGATGACACACTCCTTTAGCTATCAAGATTCTTGCATTTTGTTCATCAAAACTCTTCTTATTTACAAAAACTTCTAAAAGGTGGCTGGCAATTCTGCTCTTTGCACAAGCATTGACAAAATGCTCTTTAATTAAATCAGAGCTTTCTGTCCATGGTTTATTTTCCCTTTCTTTCTTTCACAGGATTTGAAATTAATATTAAATCCTTCCTATTCTGGAAGTTTCACATTAATTCAAGTCGGAATATTTAGGTCCGGAATCAAGCCAGTTCCAGGAGGGTAAATTCATGGAAAGTCTTTAGCTTCAGCCTTGATGATACAATGCTAGATGTCAGAAATTTACTAATTAAGAAATGTTTGAATTGTAATGGATTTAAATCAGCTAAGCAAATCCTGGAATTAAGTGAAATCTACTGAAATAAATTTCTGCTACTATTTAGCTTATTACTAAATAGTCTTGAATCACCAATTTTAATTTAAGTTGATTCTGATAGTAATTTTTCTTCTGCTGTTCAGAGAAAGGTCAAATCTGATGGTGTTTTCAGTTAGCAAATTGCAGTAACAAAATAAATTTGTGTAATGCTATGTTGGCAGACACTGCATGTATTCGGTTAAACTGGAACTTAGAGAACAAGGGCTCACTTAAGAGGATTGGTCCTTTGTGCTACACAGAAGAGCAAAATATGATACAGCACAAAAACTGTTAACAATCCAGTTTTAAGATTTCTAGACTTTGGAATAGCACTCAGTTGTGCTTCCTGGCAAACAACCACTTATATAAGCATTGGGCCAATGCTAATCCTGGTTCTTCAACAAACTTCAAAAGCTCAGTAGCAGTCAGCAGTTATGGTGTGATTTCTGTGATGAATTTCTAAAAGCTAACTTTGATCTGAAGACAAACATTTAATTTTGTGAAAAGAACATAATTAGCATTTTACCTTTAAAAAAAGTTGATGGTAGATCATAGGCTTTGCAGCCCCAGTGCCTGATTTAACTTTCTTGCTGGATGGGGCCCCACCTTTAGCTTTACTTCATCAGCCTGTAGTTTCAATGCTGGTTAACTAACAATTTGTATTGATAAGTAACTAATTAAATCCAGTATTAAAACCTGGAAAGCAAGTAAGCATACCTCCTCCAACACGTTAGCGCTCTGAAGCACTTTTACCGAGTGATGTACAAGCTTATCATAGAATCCCTACAGTGAAGAAGGAGGCCATTCAGCCCATTAGCCTGCACCAATAATCCCACCCAGGCCCTATATCCATAATCCCATATATTCACACTGCTAATCCCCTTGACACGAAGGGGCAATTTAACATGATCAATCAACCTAACATGGAAGAAAACCCACAGAGACATGGGAAGAATGTGCAAAATCCACAGACCGAGCCCTAAGGTTAGAATTGAACCTGGATCCCTGGCGCTGTGAGCCATGATGTAGAGATGCTAGTGTTGGACTGGGGTAAACACAGTAAGAAGTCTCACAACACCAGATTAAAGTCCAACAGGTTTATTTGGTAGCAAAATCCACTAGCTTTCGGAGCACTGCTCCTTCGTTAGTAAGTCCACCATGCCACCCTAGTCAGTATTGGGAGCTTATGTGATCTTGGCCCAATATCCTTTTTTAATTTATTCTTGGGGTGCAGGCATTGCCACTATGTATTACATATTCCTATTTGTTCAAGTGTCGTGGCAAGCTGTCTCATTGAACAGGTAGAGTCCAAGTGAAGTTACTTCGATGTTGCCAAGAGGTAGAGAGCGATTTTAACCTAACGGTGATGAAGGAACATCAATACATTTCCAAGTAAGGATGGTTTATCACTTGGAGTGGTGCCTGCAGTTATTACTTCTCTGATTTGTATGATTCATTATAAAATTTGCATTATCAACTGAGCTACCATGTGGGAATACTGGGAATGACAGCCTAATCTTTTGAGGCTATTATGAAAGTGGGATAAGAGTGTGAGAGATAGACATGATGATGGACTTCCACAGAAACACATAAAATATCAAGTACACATTGTGCCTTGCAATTGGACAGGAGAGGTAAAAGTCATAAAAATAAACAGCACCTGCACAAAAACCGCCATTAAGTTATTCTTCTCAAAATACCAAACAGAAGAAGGGCTGAGAAAGAGAGATACACACAACAGAGGTGCAATTTATATAACAGATCATAATTGAAATTTACAATATATACTTGATTTTTGAAACATATCTGCACAAAATTTTAAAAGATTATGTCTGCTAGCTTTGCCATGGTAGTACTGAGCATTCCTATTAACTACTGAAATGCTTCAACAACACCCAGAAAGGTTCATTTATTTGCGCTAACATCTAAAACTAGTTAGGCACGATTGAACATTGCATTTAATCACTGGTTCTTTACAGGAGCAAGCTTTCAGCATTAGCTCTTTGATGAAAAGCTATCCAAGTTTACACTCGGGGAGTTTGTATTCTAGTCATCAGTAATGTAGTGTCCTGAATTATTTCATTTCACTCCTGGAAAGCAGAGGTCTATTTATTTCAAACTTAAATAGTTTTTTTCCCAATAACCAAACTTTCTGAGATAGACAATAGCAAGTGAATCATTTTTGCACACACCTGAAGCAAATAAATAATGTTTGTAATTGCAATGTCATTTAGCAATCACTAACTCTTCCAGGCTGCTGGAATATGATAAGCCACTTTTTCCCCCTGAAAAGATTTATTCTTAGTTCAGAAGTATAGTTCCTAATGAATAAAATTTCCTTGTAAACCCGGTAGCTTGAGTTTTTGAATTGTGTTAATATGTAGAGAAGATACAGTATCTGTTCGATTAGCGAGTTGGGTCTGAATCGGATTTTCTTATTGTATGGTCTGGTAATAAATGGGCTTTGTGTCTCTTTATATTCCCTGGACAATAATATTTTGTGAGGTGTAAAAATGTACAAAGTCCATTTATTACCTGACCATATAATAAGAAAATCAGATATAAACTGAACTTACTAATTGAGCAGACAATCTAACTTCTCTACATATTAACACAACTTAAAAACTCAAGCTACCCTTCTCTACATATCGACACAAATAAAAACTTGAAAAACAAGTTTATAATTGTGCAAGATCATTGCGTTGTCAGACTAGTGCTTTGCAAAGAGTGTGGAATTAAATCAAGATGGGACATTTGCAGTTGAACATGGAGGAACTGTGATTTAAAATAATATTTCCAGTCATATTCATTCACTTTGCTTACTCCAAGTTATTATGGTATAATTAAAAAAAAATTGAGTCCTTCTTCAATCCAGTTTGGATTACTCTGCCCAAATTCACCAGGCAAACAAAACCATTCAGCTATCATGATGTTGAAAGAACATACATACCTTTCCAGCAAAATTCATCATCCAAAAAGCTTGATTCACAAAGGTCTCTCTATTAGTTGTCCCCTTGTTTTAGTTAAAACACGAGGGCTAAAAATCTGGTCATACCAGTTATTGGCCATGGGGACTGTCATCGCTCTGTGCTCACTCCACATAGCACAACAGCATGCAAACTTCAGACTGCATGCTCATTTCCTTCAGTGCAGCATGAAGTGCGGGCATGAAGATAGGGTGCCCCCCCGTAAAAAGGAAGTACATTCTAGCTAAATCGGGTGGTCGGGAAAGAGTTTCTGGGAAATGAAAAAGTGTAGCAATGAAGAATCTGGCAGAATGGCATCAACCGTAGTCTAGGAGGTGGAAAGGAAGAGAGAGGCCATGTTTCCTTTAGGGTACACATTGCAAAAGCAATGGCCATTGAGGTTAATTTGAGCAGTATGACCTGACGGGCCTGACTGCAATGCTGCAAAAGATTTAAAGGCCTCATTAAAGTGATCAGATTCACTGAATGGATCTTCAAAAGCCACCTCTTATCCCTCCCAGCATACCAGCAAACTTGCTCAGCGCACCAAACTCCCATCATGTCCCGATTCATGCCCAATATGCTCTACCTCAACCTTGCACGCTACTCAATGCTGCAAGTCTCATGAAGTAGAGATGCTGGCATTGGACTGGGGTGAACACAGTAAGAAGTCTCACAACGCCAGTTTAAAGTCCACTCACCTGACAAAGGGACAAAGCCCCAAAAGCTAGTGGCATTTGCTACCAAATAAACCTGTTGGACTTTAACCTGGTGTTGTGAGACTTCTTACGGTGCAAGTCTCATACCCTTGGAAAAGAAATTCGAAATCATCTCAACCCAAGTCCTATGGTAATACCTTTATATAGCACTACTGGTAGGCTCTAGGGCCCCAGAATCAGACTCTGAAGCATTTGCTAAGTTCAAAGGTGCTACAAATGGCAGTCGATGCACTTCCAAAGTAGTCTATATGGCACACTGTGATTTTGAAGGGTGTGCTAATGCAGGGGTAGCCATCCTGTGTTGGAACCATACAGAATAGGAAGATCATAACATCACTCAGTGCCTTACCTGGATTTGGCACCAAATCTGTTATTTTCAACATCTCCCAGTTTCTGACAAACATTCTCAGTGAAACACTGAGGATGATGCCTTTTGAAGGTGTAATGACTGATCTTGACCACATTTATGAGGTCCTCAAATCTTTTGCTGCACTACGTTCAAGTCTTTCAGAAGGGAATGAAGAAGTAACCTGAAGTTTGCATGCTGCCTGCATCTCTTTGGAAAGAATAGTGTAACACCTTCTCTTTTTAGCATCTTTAGACTTGGAAAATTCTTTACAGCTCAATTTTGCAACCCTAAAATCCCAAGACAGCGTGCTAGCATTAATGTAGACTGTGCTCTGCAAGAATAGAAATGTTTACAACTTAATAAAATGTTACATGTTCCCTGCATCACTACATCTGAAAATTTATTCAAGCTCAATAGTTGAGAATGACGGAACAGATTTAAAATAATTGTCAGAAGAAGCAATTCATGCAATGAGTGATTAAGATCTGTACTGTGCTGCTCCGAGTCTTTGATGGATGTCAGTAAATGTGTACCTGCATCATTCACTTTCATCTTAGTACAATAGGGTTTTAGTTCCGTGATTAGCAGGAATCTGTTGCTCAAGTGCAGAAATTTGTGGTGCAAGTAAACTGCTGGTGAAACTGGACCTTAGAAATGATAAAAATACCTGTTTAATTGTTAGGTTTCAGAGGTAACACTGTGTCATGATTCCATGAATAGAACAGTAACTTACAACTTGATCCTCCACATTGATATTCCAAACCCAGTCATGAGAAAAGAATGGGGAGATAATAAAACAAAAATTTGGGTAAGGGATTTATGCAACTTTAAATTTTTCACAAAATGCATGCCAAGCAAAGGGTTTACAACGGAACATCTTATAGAGATATCTTGTTAACCTTCTTCCCTTATAAGAGGGGATATCCAAATTTGTTCTTGGAGGCAGTTCTCAACACAACTTGAAAAAAAACAAAGCATAATAAATTTCTGGTTTGCATTAATTCTATAAATATACTCAATTTCCTGTAATTCTGCTTACAGGCTGTCTAGCACCTTGTAGCAAGGTTTTGGATGGGCAGGTGCCAGCCATGGCTCATTGGTAGTACTGTTGCTCAAGTCCAAAGGTCACATATTTATGTCCTGCTCCAGAAACAAAAGAAACATTATCTCGACTGATACTCAAGTATAGAACTAAGGGAATGAAGATTTTCAGACAGTTTATTTGATGATTTAAGTTGTTTTTAGGTGTCCAGATCAACAATCTGTTTTGGTCCCCCCATGTAGACACTATTGTTAAGAAAGCCCACCAATGCCTCTACTTTCTCAAAAAACTAAGGAAATTTGGCATGTCAACTATAACTCTCACCAACTTTTACAGATGCACCAGAAAGCATTCTTTTTGGTTGTATCACAGCTTCAGTTGGTTCCTGCTCTGCCCAAGACTGCAAGGGACTACAAAAGATCGTGAATGTAGCCCAATCCATCACGCAAACCAGCGTCTCATCCATTGGCTCTGTCTATACTTCCTGCTGCCCTGGCAAAGCAGCCAGCATAATTAAGGGCTCTACACATCCTGGACATTCTCTCTTCCACCTTCTTCCGTCGGGAAAAAGACACAAAACTCTAAGGTCACGTACCAACCGACTCAAGAACAGCTTCTTCCCTGCTGCTGTCACACCTTTGATTGGACTTACCCTGCATTAAATTGATCTTTCTCTACAACCTAGCTATGACAGTAACACTACATTCTGCACTCTCTCATTTCCTTCTCTATGAACTGTATGCTTTGTCTATATAGCACGCAAGAAACAATAATTCTCGTTGATACTAATACATGTGCCAATAATAAATCAAATCAAAATCAAAGCTGTAAAAACAGTTTGGATTTTTTTTTCTCCGCTGCATCTCGATTTAATATTTATAGATATTGATAGATGCAGGAAGGATGTTTCAGATGGTGAGGCTTCCAGACCAGGGATCATAGTCCAAAGATACGGGGTAAACCTTTTAGGGCTGAGATGAGGAGAAATTTCTTCACTCAAGAGTTGTAAGCCTGTGGAATTCACTACCAGACAAAGCAGTTGAGGTCCAAACATTTTAAAACATAGAAAAACTACAGCACAAACAGGTCCTTCGGCCCACAAGTTGCGCTGATCATATCGCTACCTACTAGGCTTACCTACAACTCTCAATCCTATTAAGTCCCAATGTACTCATCGAGAAGTCTCTTAAAAGACCCTATCAAATTTGCCTCCATCACCACTGACAGACACAGGGATAGATAGATTTTAGGTGGGATTTTCTGGCCGTGCTTGTCCCAAGACTGGAAAATCCTGCCCAAGGTCTGCGGACCTTTGCATGATTCTTGTCCTGCCCACTATGATTCCTGTGGCGGGCAGAATGGGAAAATTCCACCCTGTTTTCAAGGAGTTAGCTATATTTCTTGGGACGAAGGGGCTCAAATGATTATGGGGAGGGGAAGGTAAGATCAGGTACTGAGTTTAATGATCAGCCATGATATAGTGAATAGCCAAATATGTTCAAAGGGCCAAATGGTCTACTCAACTCCTGTTTCCTGCTTCTACTTTTCATGTTTCCTGCTCCTATTTCCAATGGCTCTATGTTCACCTAGAGCTTGAATGTCACAGCTCACATAACATAGATTGTTGCAATGTACTACAGGTACATTGCAGCTCTTTACAGGAGATGAAAAATTAATTATAATGATAGGTACCTTATATGTAGACTGTGTCATCAGTTATACCGTTCCAACTTAACTGAAGGAGCAAACATCTGGGAACTGCACATAATTGAAGCTCAAGCCTCCATGGAGCAAACTACTTGGAAACATTTCTAACACACAGTGGTGTTGTGGATAAATTTAGTGGTTTTTCAAAATTATGTAATTTTTAAAATTACATTATGGAACAAATCCAAGTCTTACTTGCAAAACAAACAGGGAAATTCTGGAGTAATACACTGGATAGTTTTGTAATATTTACCGATCAACCATTTAAACGGTTGACTTCTATTTTCCTTGCTGGTCTAAAGAATATGTTAAGGTATGGACCAGAAACCCCAAAATACGTTATGAAGCATGACCATGCCCCAACAATTTTTCTATTTTGCTATCAGTGTGAGGTTAAGTGTTTCACACCAAGTGTGATTTCACTGACACCCTGAAGTGTCTCTTATCAAAATAAACTTCACTTAACAATGCAGTTTAACTATAACAAAAAAAAAGCTTAACATTTGAATATTTAAACATGACAAGATACAATTCTTAACTGCTAATCTATCTCTATTAATCCCAATTCAAGCACTATTCCTCTTATAGGCTTAAACACATCTTCAAGATCAGTTAACACCACACAGACTTACGTGCTTGTACTTGGGCTGCCTTGAGCCTCTGTAACACCTCTGGAAAGAGAGCTATAGAGGGAGACCTATTACTCCTAGTAGGCCCTGAACAGCAGCCGAGAGAGAAAGAGACAAAGTATGAGTGAGGGAGAGATAACCCAACAGTAACTGCCTGCTTTTTCCTGTAAGATTAGCTCCTTCCCTGAAGCACGTCGATCAACCTAATTAAAACCCTACTCTGAAACCCCAGCACAAAACCCAAATAAACAAAAATGCATTAACTCAGATTAACACACACGCACATCCCTAGCTAAAATCAATCATTAGTCTGCATTCTCAGCACAAGCTGCATGCCAGACAAATTGGCACTATGTAAAACAGAACTGAATTTTAAACATACTCCTTATAGGAAATATATTTATATCATGTTTCTTAATGTCATAGCATCATCACAAGTAGTTGGTTCAAATATTCCATTAAATCGTTGTGAATCAACCAACATATTTAAGCAATTGTGAGACATTAAATTTCTTTGGCCCTTAAGATGTGCGCCACAACTATCTCTTGGCAATCAATTGTGTCAAGAATGCTTCTTTCTTGCAGATGGCTGGGTGGAAGTGAAATGTCAGTGTTGGCTGTGCATACGTAGATGGCTTGCAAGCACTTTGAGCCCTACAAGCTCTCCCACTGCGAGGACACTGATTGCTCGTAGAGTTGTTGACGGATTGCTACCTCAAGTAGCTGCCCTCTTTTCCGTCTCACTCATCAATCCCCTGCAGTGATTAGTCTTGTTGATTAGAAGCAAATGACACAATGTTTGACGAATCAGCAGTTTGGTCACAATTGGCATCTGCTTCCCATGTGTTCATGTTAATAGGCCAGACTTTCACGGAGACTATCAGATTGTATTTGAAATGTTTTCTTTGTCCCAGGTAAGCTGGATCCCTGATATAGCTGAGTAAAGCGTCTGTTTGATTAGTTTTAAGAGTCTGGCATCCTGACATCTCCCATCCATCTCAGCTGATATGAGATTATCATAGTCTGTGTGTCCTGGAAGAGGCTGATATTTGTTCCTTGGTCCTCTCACTTGACTTGAGGGATCCTTCTAAAACATAATTGATGATGTTGGGCTCGGGCTTTGATGTAGTGTCTAATGGTTGTCCAAGCTTTAGCACCGTAGAGAAGAAAAGGGAGAACCGTCCACGATAGTGTTGGCACTTAACGTTCAGTATACTAGCAGGAGTTCAAAAACTCATGTACGTAATTTACTATAGGCTGAACTTGCACACTTATTTCTCATCACCTATGTTAGTTTCTTGAGACAGATAGCTTACAAGATAATAGAAAGTGAAAGATGTTTTCCAACACTCACAATCTCAATTGAAGGTGCTGGATTTGATCCACTCCACAGGAAATGTCAGAGGATTTTGGTCTTTGTTATATTCAGGACAGGTCCCATACCTTGCATTAAGTTGATCTTTCTCTACACCCTAGCTATGACTGTAACACTACATTCTGTACCCTCTCGTTTCCTTCTCTACGAACGGTATGCTTTGACTGTATAGTACGCAAGAAACAATATTTTGCACTGTATACTACATTGTGACAATAATAAATCAAATCAAAATCAAAAACTCTGTTCGCTCTACAACTGCACCAAAACAGACCCGTGCCAAATACAAAGCTTTTAATTAGTCATACATCAATACAAGCTTTGAATCATCTTTAGAAGCACTGGCTAACTTTACAATTGTGACAATGTAACCTCTGGTCCCAACAAAATTCTCACAATCATGAAGACAACTTCATATTTAAACGCAGCCCCAAAGTTAGACTGTTATTCCAAGAATAACCAAAGATTTTACTGACTTCAGCAATGAGAAGGATGAGTTCAACAAAATAAATCTAGGAACAAGGTTGTTAGTGGGGGATGGAGGGGGAAGCAAAACTTATATCTGATTGGCAGCAGCAAGCCAGTGAATGAGATCAATATGCTTAAGAAAGAAACAGCTCCACTTAATGGTTTGGGAGCAAGTGACTATGAATCTGGAATCAAAGAGAACAGGATGTAGCCATTCAGCACATCATGTTTATACTAGCTCTTTGAAAGGAACATCCAATTTGCCCCCAGTCCCCTCAAATAAAGATATTTGGATTTTCTAGAGGTATTCAATTAGGTATTTAATAACAGGCTCATCAGAAGAATTTAAATTAAAAAAGAGGAAATGTTGCAGCATGGACAGGAAGATGAGTGATTGATAGGAAATAGATTCAGGATAAACAAACATTACTGGTATAAGAGAACAGTTGTAAGTTGGGGATGCAAGGGATCAGTGCATTGTTTCACCTAAAATTTATATTTTGGATATAAGGAATCAAATTTAAAATTTTACTGACAACTCAAAGAGGAGATTAGACAAGCAAACAATGAGTGAAATGAAAATGATATGGAGAATCATAGAATACCTACAGTGCAGAAAGAGGCCATTAGGCCCATCGAGTCTGCACGGACTATAATCCCACCCAGGCCCTACCCCCATATCCTTACATATTTACCCACTAATGCCTCTAACATATGCATCTCAGGACACTAAGGGGCAATTTTAGCATGGCCAATCAACCTAACCTGCACAACTTTGGACTGTGGGAGGAAACTGAAGCACCCGGAGGAAACCCACACAGACATGAGGAGAATGTGCAAACTTAACACAGACAGTGACCCAAGCTGGGAATTGAACTCAGGTCCCTGGAGCTGCGAAGCAGCAGTGCTAACCACTATGCTACCGTGCCGCCAAGAAGATAGAGAGATTAGTGGACAGGCAGACGAGTGGCAGCTGCAATTTAATATAGATGAAATAATACAATTTAGGAAGAAAATCTATGAATAGAATCAAAAGAGACTAAAGGATATGGATGAAGTAGGGATCTGAATCCAAATATATAACCATTTGAAGTGCAAATGTTGGTAGGTAAAACCTTAATAAAAAGACAATGGCATTTGGAGTTCATAAAACTTGGGAGTATAATAAACTTATACAAAACACTAGGTGGGCCAGGGTGGTGTGCTTTACTTTGACATCCCATTATAGATATGCCATTAGAAGGCAAAAAGAAAACGCAACACTCACTCATCAAGATGATTCCAGAGATGGGAGATCATAATTGTGAGAAAAGACTTGAAATGAGGTTTTTTAAAAAATTATGAAAGTTTTGATAGTGAAAAGAAAATTCTACTTCTTCTCTTGACTCTAATTGGGAATTAGTAGTGAGGAATTGATTTAAAATTATTACTGAGGATATATTCATTGTTGGACAGATGTAGGAGCATAGTATTTAGTCACAAAGTGGTTAAAACACAAATCAATGCATTTTAATGCAAACATTCAAAACAGAGGAAAATACACTTAATTATGGAGATTGCCAAGGCAAACAAAACCCATTACCTCATAGAATCAGAAGACTATCATTGCTTGCACAGTCTCCTTCAGTGCTGAGGAGACAACAATCAGCGTTTACAAACATGCCGTTAATACACATGAACAGATCTGAGCAATTTAAAAGGAGTCAACATGAAGCAGAGAAGGGGATTGCGAGTGAGAAAGAATGGAGGTTGGGCACTGACCAAGGGATTGGTGTTTTGGAAACCTTTGAGGGCGAACAATAGATGGAGAGGCATTACTTTGTGCAGGTGGTGACTTTAGCCACTAAGTTGTGAATTATTCTGAAATTATGGAAACAGGATGTATTCATGGAAGTTTTACCTGTGGTGATGAAGGTATGGCTAACAAGTGATGATGCAAAGAGTCTTATTTTTCTTTTGTGGTATGTAGGTATCATTGTAAAGTGCAGCATTTAGTGTCCATTCCTAATTGCCCTCAAGATTGTGGTGGTTAGCCACTTTTTTGCCTCTGCAGTCCATCTGCTTTTGGTATACCCAGGGTGCTGTAAGATAAAGTCATGTAGTTTTGGCCATTGGGAGGGCAGTTTGATAAGTGCAGCAACAACACAAAGTATAAAGTTGGACATTAGTAACACACAAGGAATTGTCATGTTTATGAAGGATTTTGCTGATACTTATGATGTAGATAATGATTAGGAAGTTACTAAAGATGAAGCTTTGGGACACACCAGAGGTCACCATGCAGCCACACGATAATCAACTATTTGGAGGAGATACAATCATTGCACTGAAACAGATAGGAGTGGGAACACCAATAAATGGTACACAGCAGTGTATCCAGCATGAAAAGAATTGGGAATGGAATAGTCAAATTGAAGACAGCATTGAGGCAGTGATGGAGAGTAGCAGGTAGTCAGACAGCATCTCACAGGTTAATCAGCTTAGCTGCTGTAAGACTCCGAAATCGGTGTCCATTTTTCATTCATTAAAAAATTAAAAATGTCAGAGAATTCCTTTGGAAAATATTAGAGCAGTTCTATAATCTGTAAAATATTGTACTTGTAATATCAATGAACTGTACACAGTACATAGATACAATTCTTTTTACATGGATTGTTCACACTTTTAAAAGCCACCTCACAGTTACAGGCAGAGACTGCTTTCAAAAGGAAGACTTAGCACTTCTACACTACAGAAATTGTTCTTATCTTTGCAGAGCAACACCCATTGCATTGGTCTCTGTTCTAAGTATCCCTGTCAGGTGTCAGACACCAGATACTGCTGTGCTCCAGTATATAAATATGGAAATATAACCGTTCAATAAACTAGAAACACAGGGAAGACCAGCTGCCCTTGTTTATTTCGCAACAAGAGAAGTCTCCGAAACAGCGGTTTCATTGACTCTAGCCTTTGACATTTCCAGTTTCCTTAATATGAACTGTTTACACCAAAGTGTGCAGCTGGTGGAGGGTGATCTTCACAATTCCTGTAATGGAAAGTGCACAAGTTTTCAAATTATGGTGACGGCAGTTGTTAGAAACATTTCCAAGACAAGCTGCTGTCTGGAACAAAATATATATTTCTCCTCAAGACATTTATTGCCCTATTAATTTGTCCACGAGGGTTGGTTAAGAGTTGGTATATTAAAAAGGGACTAGAAAATGCAGCAATTAATGAGCAAGAGCACAAGTTACTTTCCAGCTTTGATGAGCTGAAGCTCAGCTTGCAAACAATAACATGCTTAATCCCTTCATTTCAGATCATTGTTCCTTTTTCTGCTTTCCTGCCACATTGATCTTTTGTGACCCTGATGCAGCTGTTCCCTACTGAACAGAACAGCTCTTTGTCTACTCTTTGTAAATGTGGAGTTTATCGCTTTCCAGATTTAATTTCTTCTGCTTCAAGTAAATTTTCATCTAAGTGGCAAGTTAATTAGGCATGTTCAATCAAAATCCTAACAGCCTAATATTAAGAAATTTGCTGAAAATAAAAATCTCTCAGCATAAGATTTGAATTAGAATGATATTTTTCACATCAGCATTTAAAATATCATACCACTACATTTTAGACCCATAATTTTTAAAACAAGATTAAAATGTATAAATTAACTATAAAGTAGCGGCTCAACCATTAAATTTATATTAACACAATAATCATTTAGTTGTAAAGTTACATAGCAATAATTCATTCTGAATGACATTAACCACTGGATTTTAAATACAAAGTTTCCTCATTAGTTAATTTCAAGACATGAAACAATGAGCACATTTTTTTAAAAAAGCAGCTTTGTTCTGAGTGAAAGATCTTTTGGTACAGGGAAGGAAATGAGGAAATCCAACTTTGTCATAGTTGTTTGGAAATCTTCCAATGCGTGGGTACTTTTAGACATGGTGTGGAGATGCCGGTGTTGGACTGGGGTAAACATAGTAAGAAGTCTCACAACAACAGGTTGAAGTCCAACAGGTTTATTTCGTAGCAAACACCACTAGTTTTTGGAGCTTTTCCCCTTCATCAGGTGAGTGGGGAGTTCTGATCACAAACAGGGCACATAAAGGCACACACTCAGTTTACAGAACACTGAATCGAATGAAAGTCTTTACAACTAATCAAGTCTTAAAGGTGCAGACAATGTGAGTGGAGATAGCATTAAGGATAAGTTAAAGAGATGTGTATTGTCTCCAGACAGGACAGCAAGTGAGATATTGCGAGCCCAGGCAAGTCATGGGGTTACAAATAGTGTGGTATGAACCCAAGATCCCAGTTGAGGCTGTCCTCATGTGTGCGGAACATGGCTATCAGTTTCTGCTCAGCGACTGCGCTGTCATCTGTCGTGAAGACTACGTTGGAGAATGTTTGCTTGAAGATCAGAGGCCGAACACCCTGAAGTGTTCGCCAACAGGAAGGGAATAGACTTGCCTGGCGACTGTCGAGTGGTGTTCATTCATTGTTGCAGCGTCCGCACGGTCTCCCCAATGTACCATGCCTCAGAACATCTTCCCTGCGGCGTTCCAGGCAGACATTCCTTAGGCATGGTACATTGGTTCACAAACAGGGCGTATACGGACACAAACTCAATTTACAAGACAATGGTCGGAATGCGGGTCTTTACAGGTAATCAAGTCTTAAAGGTACAGACAATATGAGTGGAGAGAAGGCCCTCTCTCCACTCATCTGTATATGCCCTGTTTGTGAACACAAGTCCTCACTCACCCGATGAAAGAGCAGCGCTCTGAAAATTTGTACCACAAAATAAACCTGTTGGACTTTAACCTGTTGTTGTGAGACTTCTTACTGTGCTGTGAGGCAACAGTGCTAATCACTGTGTCACAAAATAAAGCTAGACAGATGGTTAAGGGATTAGTTTTTTAAAAAATGGATCTTACTTCAAAATGCCAGAGATAGAAAATGTGGGTCTATATCAGGCAAAGGAAGGCATGGATGTGTAAGAGCAGTCTGGTTTGCAGGCTCTCAAATGTGGTCACTTTCCTGTGCATCAGACACCCAGATGAGTAAATAAAAGCAACAATGACATCACTGTCATGCCCCATCACATCTGGATGTTGAAATACCATTCATTAACTACTAACGAAAAGGCAAAGTAGACAAAATAATTTATATCAGTCCAGTGATCATTTTGGCTTGGCAGTTTGAGAAAACAATCAGTTGTAATGTCCCAGAATTAGCTGAATCAGAAAGTCCATCAGCACGCACAGAAGTTTGATCACATTCTTCACCACTCAGCTACAACTTTTTGTCTTTTTGCGTCACAAGTTGGTAAATAGTGCAACGAGGCCATCGGTGCATCTAGGATCTTGATGTATGTCAGCAGTAATAGTCCCTTAACCAATGGAATTTAATGATTAAACAAACTACAGAAAAAGATCGAGAAGAAATTAAAAGTTAAGCAGTTGGAGAAAAAGAAATAAGAAGAAAGACTGGATTCAAACAGTGCAAGATGGACAGAAGGGAAAAGAAAAGTGTTAAAATCTATCATTTAAAAAAAAGGAAGGGGTGAGGCCAAGGAGGGATTTGCAAACAAGGATAAAGACTTTAAAATCGAGGAATTGCTCGACTAGGAGTCAACGGGAGGGCCCCTCAACAGGTCCTTACCAGAGGTAAGGGTGTGGGTGGGATGAGAATCATTCAGGTGATTCATTAAGAAGTCTCACAAAACCAGGTTAAAGTCCAACAGATTTATTTGGTATCATGAGCTTTCAGAACACTATTCCTTCATCAGGTGAGTGGAGAGTTGGGTTCACATACGCCCTGTTTGTGAACCCAACTCTCCACTCATCTGATGAAGCAGTGCTCCAAAAGCTTGTGATACCAAATAAATCAGTTGGACTTTAACCTGGTGTTGTCAGACTTCTTACTATGCCTACTCCAGTCCAAGTGAAAAGGTGACAAATAATCAACAGTCCCACACAGCTGGATGATGGTGTACAGAGGTTGGAGGTAAACTATGTCAAAGATCTCAGATAGATCAAGAAGAATGAGGGGGCATAGTTTATCTTTGCCACAATTGCCAGGATGTCATCTGTGATTTTGATAAAGACAAAAAAGATTGAGAATATTAGCTGAAAGAGGTATTGAAAATCACTACTGAAGAGCCGAAATGTCAGGAGCTAGGCAATTATTAACAAAGAAAGACTGACAGTATAGGTTAATTCAAACCTCTAGCACTGTCACGCTTAGCTACATCTCCATGAACAGCATTCAACTATATAATTAGTACCCACTGATTAAACAGAAGTATTATGACAAAAAATAGTTCAAGTGCACTGAATAAAACAAAAAGGATGTTAATCATAACTTTTTGATTTCAAAAATTGCTACAGATGGTTAGTCTTTCAAAAATTGATTTTACTTCAAATGTATATTCATGAGCTTGTTCTAGCAGCAGTGTGATCCACAGACAGCTATTATATAGTGTGACAGCAAAGCACAACTTGTAATAACTCAATAAATAAGTGCATGTGAATAATTAATTATATGCAGACAGGTCTTGAGGATATATGCTCACAACAACAAAATCTAATAAAAGAACTGCGTCTCAGTATAATTCAGAGTATTGCCAACCATCAAGTACAATTATAAATCACATCAGCAACGTAAGAATTTAAAAGAAGGAATCATCAAAATGAGCAGCACAGTGGTACAGTTGCCTCACAGCGGCAGGGAACTGGGTTCAATTCCTGGCGTGGGTGACTGTCTGTGTGGAGTCTACACATTTTCCTTGTATCTACATGGGCTTCCTCTAGGTGCTCCAGTTTCCTCCCGCAGTCTGAAAGACGTGCTGGTTAGGTGCATTGGCCGTGCTAAATTCTCCATCAATGTGCCTGAACGTGCGCCAGAATGTGGCAACCATGGAATTTTCACAGTAAATTAGTTGCAGTGTTACTGTAAGTCTACTTGTGACTAATAAATACACTTTTAAGTTTTAATAATTTGCTTTCAACAAAACAAGAATGTATCCCCTTTCTGTCTCTAAATATTTTCTAAATAAATTGCAACACCAGGGCATTACAATATGTCATTTCACCAAACTCCAATTTTCATTAAAATAGGAAGTTTGCCCCTAAATAGTAATATAAGAAAATGAAACTTCTTTTTAAACATTTAACAGAAAGGTATTTTCCCACTCTCAAAAATAGGGAACTCTACAAACAACTATGCTAGATCTAAAAAGATACAACCTTTACTTCTGCATTCAAACCAAAAAGAACTCAAATTTATATATTATCTTTCATGATAGTGGATGCCTTGGTGGTTATTTTCCAAATGTCGCTGGATTCCGGGGAAGTGCCGAAAGATTGGAAAACGGCTAATGTTACACCGTTGTTTAAGAAGGGTGGCAGGCAAAAGGCAGGGAATTATAGGCCGGTTAGTTTAACATCTGTTGTAGGTAAAATGTTAGAATCCGTCATCAAGGAGGAAATAGCGAGGCATCTTGAGGGGAATTGCTTGATAGAGCAGACGCAGCACGGTTTTGTTTAGGGGAAGTCGTGTCTGACAAATTTATTGGAGTTTTATGAGGGTGTGTCTAGGGCAGTGGATAGAGGAGGGCCAGTGGATGTGGTCTTTCTTGATTTTCAGAAGGTGTTTGACAAGGTACCTCACAAGAGGTTATTGCAGAAGGTAAGGGGGCATGGAGTTGGGGGTAGGGTGTTAGCGTGGATAGACGATTGGTTGTCAAATAGGAGGCAGAGAGTGGGGGTTAATAGGTGCTATTCGGATTGGCGGTTGGTGACTAGTGGAGTGCCCCAGGGGTCGGTGCTGGGGCCTCAGCTATTTATCATTTATATAGATGATCTGGAGGAGGGAACTGAGTGTATGGTGTCAAAATTTGCTGATGACACCAAGATTGGTGGAACGGCAAATTGCGCGGAGGGTGTGGAGAGTCTGCAGAAGGATCTAGATAGGCTGGGCGAATGGGCCAGGAAATGGCAAATGGAATTTAATGTTGGCAAGTGTGAGGTGGTCCACTTTGGTAGGAATAATGGTAGGAAGGACTATTACTTACGGGGCGAAAAACTGCAGCAGGCGACGGTGCAGAGGGACCTCGGGGTCCTTGTACATGAGTTGCAAAAACCCAGCTTGCAGGTGCAGCAGGTGGTCAGGAAGGCTAATGGGATGCTGGCCTTCATAGCGAGGGGGATTGAATATAAAAGTAGGGAGGGCTTGCTGCGGCTGTATAGGGCATTGGTGAGGCCGCAGCTGGAGTACTGTGTGCAGTTTTGGGCGCCGCACTTACACAAGGATATTTTGGCCTTGGAGGGAGCGCAGAGGAGGTTTACTAGGCTAATACCGGAGTTGAGGGGGTTGAGCTATGAGGAGAGGCTGAATAAACTAGGCTTGTACTCGTTAGAGTTTAGAAGAATGAGGGGGGATCTCATTGAGACGTATAAGATGATGAATGGGATGGATAGGATAGAGGTGGAGAGACTCTTCCCGCTCAGAAAGGACAGTAGGACTAGGGGGCACAGTCTCAAGATAAAGGGGGGTGGTTTAGAACGGAGTTGAGGAGAAACTTCTTCACTCAAAGGGTGGTGAATCTCTGGGATTCTCTGCCCGTTGAAGTGGTGGAGGCTGCCTTGCTAAATATTTTTAAGACGCGGGTTGATGGGTTTTTGATAAGCGAGGGGATTAAGGGTTATGGGGAGAGGGCGGGAATGTGGAACTGAGCCACGACAGATCAGCCATGATCTTATTGAATGGCGGGGCAGGCTCGAAGGGCTGGATGGCCTACTCCTGCTCCTATTTCTTATGTTCTTATGCTCTTGGGATGATCAAAGCACATTACTTTTAATTAATTACCTTTGAAGTACAAGGAAATAAGAATGTGTATTTATATACTATCTTTCGTGACCTCAGAAGTTCTCACAACAGAGTAACAACAATTCAATATGCTTGAGGTTTGCGGCCATTTTGCGCACAGCAAGCTCCCACAAGCAACAATGCAAGAATGGCTAGCCTTCTGCTCTTCAGTGATTTGGTTGAGGGGTAAATATCAACCCAGGACATTGGGAAGGATTTCTTTAAAATAGAGCCCATGAGATCTTCTACATTTAGCCACGATGGCAGATGGTGCAATGGTTTATAGTCTCGCCCAGTGCCACAGTTTACCATCTTGTCCAAAAGACCGCAACTCCAAAGGTGCTGCACCCTCTCAGTATGGCCACTGAAAACACCAGTCTGGAAGACAGGCCCAAGTCTTTTTTTTAATTCAGTCGTGGGACAACGGCATCATTGGTTGGCCAGCATTTATTGCCCAACCTTAGCTGTCCTTGAGAAACATAAGAGCAGGAAGCCGTTTGGCCCTTTGAACCTGTTCTGCCATTCATCACGATCATGGCTGATCATCCAACTCAATAGCCTAATCCTGCTTTCTCACCATAACCTGTGATCCCATTTGTCCCAGGTGCTACATCTAGCTGCCTCTTCAATACATTCAATATTTTGGCATCAACTACTTCCTGTGGTAATGAATTCCATAGGCTCACCACTCTTTGGGTAAAGAAACGTCTCTCCATTTCCGTCCTAAACGGTCTACCCTGAATCCTCAGACTGTGACCCCTGGTTCTGGATTCCCCTACCATTGGGAACATCGTCCCTGCATCTACCCTGTCTAGTCCTGAAGATGATGGTGAGCTGCTTTCTTGAAATGCTACAACATTGACTCACAATGGAAGAGAACTGCAGGATTTTGACCCAGTGACCGCGAAGGAACGGCAATATATTTCCAAGTCAGGATAGTGAGTAGCTTGGTGGGGAAATTGCAGGTGGTAGTGTTTCCATTTATCTGCTGCTCCTGCCCTTCTATCCGATTCTCGCCAATTTTTACAGAGGTGCCATACAAAGCATTTTTTCTGGTTGTATCACAGCTTGGTATAGCTCCTGCTCTGCCCAAGACTGCAAGAAATGACAAACGGTCATGAATGAAGCCCAGTCCATCACAGAAACCAGCCTCTCAGCCATTGACTCTGTCTATACTTCCTGCTGCCTCAGAAAAGCAGCCAGCATAATTAAGGACCCCACGCACCCAGGACATTCTCTCTTTCACCTTCTTCCGTTGGGAAAAAGATGACAAAAGTTTGAGAACATGTACCAACCAACTCAAGGTCAGCTTCTTCCCTGCTGCCATCAGATTTTTGACTGGGCCTACCTCGCATTAAGCTGATCTTTCTCTACACCCTAGCAATGACTGCAACACTACATTCCGCACACACTCCTTTCCTTCTCTATGAACGGTATGCTATGTCCGTATAGTGCGCAAGAAACAATACTTTTCACTGTATGCCAGTACATGTGACAATAACAAATCAAAATCAAATCAAGTTAGGGAGGGATTTCCAGGATTTTGACCAGGGACTGCAAAGGAAAAGCAATATATTTCCAAGTGGGGATGATGAGTGTCATGGAGAGGAGCTTGCGTCCCATGTATCTGTTGCCTTTGTCCTTCTAGATGGAAGTCATTGTGACGCATTACTGTTTAGATGTAGGTGCAGTAAAAAGTCTGACAACACCAGGTTTTAGTCCAACCGATTTATTTGATAATACTCACAAGCTTTCGAGGTTTCCCTCTTCATTAGGTGAATGGAGAGTTCTGGCCTCAGACAGAGCATATAAAGCACAGACAGTTTAGAGATTACTAAACTGTCTGTGCTTTATATGCTCTGTCTGAGGCCAGAACTCTCCATTCACCTGACGAAGAGGGAAACCTCAAAAGCTTGTGAGTATTATCAAATAAATCGGTTGGACTAAAACCTGGTGTTGTCAGACTTTTTACTGTGTTTACGCCAGTCCAACGCCGGCATACCACATCATGACTACTATAGATGTAGGTGGACAGGACAACCAATTTGCTCACAGCAAGGTCCCACAAAAAGGCAATGAGATGAATACCTAGTTAGCTCATCTGCCTTGACAGCGGGGGATGGGGTGCAAACCTCACCACCATTCGGGATGGAGTTTGTTGTGGTCAGTCAGCTTTGTTTTGTGTCTCCAACGTGCTGGGACTTGGAGAGGGGGGCTTTACAAGTCAAAAACTGCAGTTTCAGTGTCGCTGGGTGCTTTAAAACACTTTCAGAAAGGGTAGATTCCCTCCATAGTGAAACTGCATCAAACTCAACTGAAACAGAACGGGAGGGGAGTAGGAAATCAAGAGAAGGTTTGAGCAGGAATGTTTGATTGTTTGAAGAAAACTCAGTCCTCAGAATATCTCAACTTGACAGTCTCTTTCAGCACAAAGACAATTAAGACTTGGATCCTTCGAATTGTGGAAGTTGAAACCCACAGGATTTTGAAAACTGGAGATTTTGGCAGAAAGCAGGACATTTCAATGTAAGTCACAACGTTTTTTTTTAAGTCTCTGAAGCCAATCTCTCCATCCTTGTGTCTGTGGCTGTACATTACTGGGGATAAGAACACTCAAACTCATTTCAGCTTCACTTTCCAAATGAAAAATGGCCAGGAAAAAAAAATTTTAAAAAACCTGGAAGAAATTAATATAAAATTGAGCGAGAGAAAAAAAACACGAGGAAAAAAAATTACCTCAGGAATAAAAATCCATTAAATTCATCAAACATTTGCCACAACATTGAAGGGGGGTTGTAAGATAAGGATAAAAACTTACATTTAATGATTTTTCGCCTTCCTTTCCTCTCCGAAGCCGGCTGGAAAACCTCAGATTTTTTTTCTCTCTCACTTTTTTTTCGCGCCCGCCTCTTTCGGCACAGCGACGTCATCGCCCATGATTGACAGCAGTCCCGTCCAATGGTGACCCGGGTGGCCCGTGGTCCTCAGCCAATCGACGGGCGGTCCGGAGAGTGGGGCGGGGCTGGCGACTGATGGGCGGGGCTGGAGACTGACGGGCGGGGCGGGCGCTTCTCCACCCTCCACCCTCGAGGCTGTCAGTCAGGGGCCGCGCGTGCGCCGCGGCGCGGGGAGGACGGGGCGGGGCTGGTGGAATTGACACCTTTGTCCCCGCCCCCCCCTTTCATCAGGCAGTCAGTCACCAGGGATGGCGCGTGCGCAGCTGCATGGAGGGCGTGGTCAGAGCTGGCGACCGACGGGCGGGGCTAACGCCTTGTCCCCGCGCTCTCTCTACGCTAGCTGTCAGTCAGACGCTGCGCGTGCGCAGAGGCGGGGTAGGCGGGGCCTCCACGTTCCTTTTGTTTCCCTGTCCCGCGCGCGCTTGTGTTCACGTCACCGCTGGTGGGCGGGGCATCCCTTATTCAATGACGTCAGCTTTCAACCTGATTGTATCAAACTTTGGACCTTGAGTGTGCCCAAGTCTGGAGTATAGGTGAGGCAGTTCTTTCTCTCTCTCTCTGTTTAATATATATCTTTATAAATAAATAATTTGGATACTTGTAACCCTAAGTAATTTTTTGCAGTGTTAATTATTTGCTTATAGTTTCACTGATTTCCACCAAAAGTTGTATAAAAAGCATCTTTATGCACAATATATTATAACAAAAACATGCGTTTATTTAGCACCTTTTAATGTAGTTTATTAAATTTATTGTGCACACAATTTGGTCGTTGTATGAAATGAACAAAACTCTCAAATTTTTTTTCATGCAACTTCCTAGAGTATTTCTTAAAAGAGTTCCTAAGGAAATGAAATTTGGATGGTGTTATTTTAAAAGTGTTTTTTTTTCCCCCCAAAGGAATCACTTCAAAGACCAGCAGCAAGCTGGGACGATAGAGGTGGTTTAGAATATCAGTGGCAGAGGGTAAGGGTGTTTGTAATAGGTTTTCCTAGTGACCAGTGGTACAGCAGCAGATGACGAGCAGGATTCTAAGCTTGCTGTTTACTTTCTCATTGAATGCCTTTCATTCAATTTGAAAGGAAAGGTGTAAACAGCATAGGTAAAGATGACCCAGACTTTATAAGCTGAATGACCTAGGATTGAGAGTTTTGAAATATTATACTGGGAAAAAAAAGGGTGAAATAAAAAGGATTTAATACAGGAATGTTAGGTTAAAATTAATTTTTAGGTAAACTCACAGTAAAACATATTTTAACAGGAGTCCAAACTGGCTTGCACAACAACTTGGTTAACTCCCTTCACGACAATGTGAATTCTCCAATGAAAGATATGACTTTAAAAAAATGTGGTATTGTATGGTTCTTGCTGTCCCACTTCCTGCACAATGCTATCCCTGATAATTAAACAGAAATCAGATAAAAGAATGCTTAGCCTCCAAGTTGTATTATCTTTGTGAACTTCGACTAGGCAAAATTGACCAACGTGATCATTAGCGAACTCTGGTTTTTGGGAATAAATTCAAAATAACATTTCTTAGAAATTGAATAAGAATCCTCATTATAATAGATGGTCCTTTTACCAAGTATGAGTTATTAATTAATTTCAATAACCCTTTGATGCATGGGAGATTTATGACTGATTTATGAGACATTTAATGCAAGTAGTAAAAAAAATTCTCCTGGGAGAAACCCTTTAAAACGCTTTACGTTTCTCATCACTGGGGTGATCTTTGAGTTATTGGGTCACCTTCACCTATAAGAACACACAGACAGGATTTGATGACCTCCCTGCAATGTATTGCTTATTTATCCCACAAGACAGCAAGCTTGTAAATTGACCCTATTAATAGGAGTGTGTAAATCCCAAAGGCAGCATTTTACTATTTTCCACAGTGCACACTGTGATACTTGAAGATGTATTGCCACTTAAATGGGCAGGCTGAGTTTCTGGAAAAGAAGTGTTGTGACATCTGCTTTGCAAACTGCACTGCACTGCTATTCTGCCATGCAACAGAGGTAAAACATCTTTCAAGACCTTTTAAAACACCCCTTAAAACCTACCTCTTTGACCAACCTTTGATCACCTGTCCCTATAGCTCCTGTGGTTTGTTTCCAGACCCACCTATGAAGTGCCTCAGGACATTTTATTATCATAGAGTCTCTATAGTGCAGAAAAGGCCATTTGGTTCATCGAGTCTGCGCTGACTGGTATTTTAACCAGGCACCCTCCCCTGCCCTATCCCCATAGTCCCACGCATTTATCATGGTGCTAATACACCTAACTTACACCTCCCTGGATATTTGAAGCAAAGGACTTGTATTTATATAGCGCCTGTCACAACCCAAGCTCCTCAGCTAGATAATCAATATCTTTTCTCAGAGGTAGGTGAGTCTAAAACTAGAGGGCCTAAGTTTTAAGGTGAGAGGGGAGAGATACAAAAGGCTCCAGAGGAGCAATTCTTTTCACACAGGGTGGTGAGTGTTTGGAACAAGCTGCCAGAGGTAGTAGCAGAGGGCGGGTACAATGTTGTCTTTTAAAAAGCATTTAGACAGTAAGATGGGTGTGGGCCAAACGTGGGCAATTGGGACTAACTTTGAGGCTTTAAAAAAAAAAAGGGCAGCATGGACATAAGAACATAAAAAATAGGAGCAGGAGTAGGCCATCTGGCCCTTCGAGCCTGCTCCGCCATTCAATAAGATCATAGCTGATCTGTCGTGGCTCAGTTCCACATTCCCACCCTCTCCCCATAACCCTTAATCCCCTCTCTTATCAAAAACCCATCAACCCGCGTCTTAAAAATATCTAGTGAGGCAGCCTCCACCACTTCAACAGGCAGAGAATTCCAGAGATTCACCACCCTTTGAGTGAAGAAGTTCTTTCTCAACTCCGTCCTAAACCGCCCCCCCTTTATCTTGAGGCTGTGCCCCCTAGTCCTACTGTCCTTTCTGAGCGGGAAGAGTCTCTCCACCTCTATCCTATCCATCCCATTCATCATCTTATACGTCTCAATGAGATCTCCCCTCATTCTTCTGAACTCTAACGAGTACAAGCCTAGTTTATTCAGCCTCTCCTCATAGCTCAACCCCCTCAACTCCGGCATCAGCCTAGTAAACCTCCCCTGCACTCCCCCCAAGGCCAAAATATCCTTGGACATGTTTGGCCAAAAGGCCTGTTTCCATGCTGTAAACCTCTGACTCCCCAAAGTCTTTGCCACCAATTTTGGACTGTAGTTACTGTTGTAATGTAGCGAAACATGGGTGGCCGTCTTGTGCACTGCAAGCTCCCCCAAACGTTTCGCTCATAGAGTCTGCACCAACTCTCTGACAGAGTATCTCCTGAGATAATGACGGATAATCCCGAATTGGTGACATTGGTTGAGGAATAAATATTGGCCAGGATACCAAGGACAATTCCCCTACTAATCTGGGAATAACGCTAAATGACCTGATATGTCCAGCTGAGAGGGAAGACAGTTTAATATCTCAATCAAATGTGTTGGCACCTCTAACAATACAGCACTCCCTCGGTATTACACCAGGGAGTGTCAGCAACAATTATGTGCTCAAGTCTCAAGCCTTGCATTAAACTGATCTTTCTCTACACCCTAGCTATGACTGTAACATTACATTCTGCGCTCTCTCATTTCTTTCTCTATGAACGGTATATTTTGTCTGTGTAGTGCGCAAGAAACAATACTTTTCACTGTGTTAATACATGTGACAATAACAAATCAAATCAAGTCTTTGGCATAGGATTTGAACCCATGACCTTTGGACTTGCAGGTAAGAGTGTTACTCCCACTCAGGTGTGTGGGGATGTGGACACAGCACCTCAAAGGATCGATAAGCAAGTGATCAGCCCAGTGGACGGTAGGCAGGACAGGCAGCTAATTTAGAAGCAAAATACTGCTGCAATCTGAGACAAAATCCGAGAATGCTCTAAAGGCCCAGCAGGTCTGGCAGTGTCTGCGGATGAGAGAAAGTTAATGATTCAATTCCAAATGATTCTTCTTCAGATCTAAAGAGAGAGAAAGATGTGTTGCGTTATGTATTGTAGGAGACGGGCGTTGAACAGAGTAGAGCTGGGAGAGATTACAACAAAGATGCAGCAAAACTGAGGAATAAGTGACAGATGGCCCGGTGGAGGAGGGGAGATTTTTGCGCAGGAGCAAGAACATTTGGGATATGAAAGGTTCAGACAGAAGGGAAAGGCCACTGTCTAAATTTGCTGAATTCATTGAGCCCCGAGGGTCAGATTGATTCTGGGGATGAAGGGGTTGATGCGATTAAACAATTTGGGCTTGTACTCGCTGGAGTTTAGAAGGATGAGAGGGGATTTGATCGACGTATATAAAATTTTAAGGGGGATTGATAAAGGAAAGGTAGACCAAATGTTTCCTCTTGTGGGGCAATCTCAAACAAGAGGCCGCCGGTACAGGTTGAGAGGCGGTAGATTTAAAACTGGGATGAGGAGGAACCACTTCTCTCAGAGGGCGGTGAATTTCTGGAGCTCCCTGCCCCACAGCGCGGTGGACTCTGAATCATTGAGTGGTTTCAAGAAGGAGATAGATATATTTCTAAATTTAAAAAAAAAGAAAGGATTTGGGGAACGGGTGGGGAGGTGGATTTGAGACCAGGGAGAGATCAGCCAATGTCTGATTGAATGGCGGAGCAGGCTGAATTTGTCTCCTTCTGCTTCTTATTCCTACGTAACACGAAACTGGGACTAGGGGTCGTGGCCTCAAAATAAGGGGGAGCAGATTCAGGACAGAGTGTTGAGGAGGAACTTCATCACCCCAAAGGGTTGTGAATCTGTGGGATTCCCTCCCTGCCCAGCGAAGCAGCTGAGGCTACCCCTTTGAATGTTTTTAAGGTGCGGATAGATAAATTTTTGAACATTAAAGGAATTAAGGGTTATGGTGAGCGGGCGGGTAAGTGGAGCTGAGTCCACGGAAAGATCAGCTGTGATCGTATAAAATGGCGGTGCAGGCTCGAGGGGCCAGATGGCCTACTCCTGCTCCTTGTTCCTATTTAGCTTGTCGCAGCGCTGACGCAGACTGGCTGAGCTGAAACACGAGCTCTGTTTCGCCATCCACAGCTGCCCCCCTCCCCAGATCTGCTGAGTTTTCCCCAGCGTTTTCTGTTTTTTTTTAAATTTCAGGTTTCCTTTCCCTGATGGACGTTACCAGTAGAGACGAGAGTGCTTTGCAGCCTACACTTTTCCCTATTAGACTGCTGTCCTCAAACCTGGAGTTTGAGAAAGAGAAAAATTTATACACAGGTGCTGAATCCGCAAGTGAAGCGTGGGGAGCCATTGCCCTCTACTGGAGAAGTTCAGCACGCCGCCATGTGTACTGAAATCAGAAAAGCTACAGCACAGAAACAGGGGATCCATAAAATAGAATCCCCACGGTGCAGAAGGAGGCCATTCGGCCCATCGAGTCTGCACCACCCAGGCCCTATCCTCTTAACCCCATGTATTTATCCCAGTAGGTCCCCCTGACACTAAGGGGCAATTTAGCGTGGCCAATGCACCTAACTCATACATTGTGGGAGAAAACCCACGCAGATGTGGATGGACAGAACGAGGCTGGAGAAAGCTGGTGTGCATCCTTCGGGATAAACAACTTGCATTTATGGTCTTATTGCAACTCGGATTGAATTAATTCAACATTTGTGCCATCCTCCATCCCTGGCAGTCTCCCCCCTTCCCCACTGCCCTGCTATCAGTATTTAGCTGCCTTCCTGCTTATCCCTCTATTCCACTTTCCTTTCTGACGACTGGACGGTAGCTCACCAATTCTGCCCCCAAGCTTCAGAAATGCTGAAGAATGTAAAAATTTAAGCACCATGTCACTTGGGGCACGAGGTGGAGTTGTATATGAGCGGCGCGGTGGTTAGCACTGCTGCCTCTCAGTGTCAGGGACCCGGATTTTCAATTCCCAGCTTGGGTCACTGTCTGTGTAGAGTTTGCACATTCTCCCCGTGTCCGCGTGGGTTTCCTCTGGTTTACCTCCCACTGCCTCAAAGATGTGCTGGTTAGGTGCGTTGGCCGTGCTAAATTCTGCCTCCGTGTACCCGAGCAGGCGTAGAAGTGTGGCGACGAGGGGATTTTCACAGTAACTCCACTGCATGGTTAATGTAAGCCTGCTTGTGACAATAATAAAATGAACTTTTAAGTTTTGGTTTGTGATTTCAGCAGCGCTGCTTAATTAACCCTCTCAACAACAACAACAGCTTTCAGTAAGGTAAAATAAATATACGACGGATTCAGCAAATCTGAAACCACAATAAAAGCTGCTGGAAAAACTCAGCAGGTCTGGCAGTGTCTGTGCAGCGAGCAGCAGGATTAACACTTTGAGCTGAAAGTGACCCTTCAGAATGTTTTTAATTTCAGGTGTCTCTTTTTCTCCAAGTTATTTATATTTGCTGAACTCTGGGTGGATCGAGGAACTGTTCCTTCTTCTGATTGGGTGTGACTTAAATGAAAAATGTCTGACTCGTTTGTGTCTCTTTGGTAAACCTTTGGGAATAATTATTTTCCCACCCCCGCTCCCTGTTTAGCCAAATTAAGAGGCATCTATTCTTTTCCAGTTAAAATTTCGCCAAGATGAAATCGGCCTCTGTCGAAGTTACCACCGTCAACAGGAGTAAGGCTCTATCTCTCGCCGATCCCAGGTGGGTACAGTCGGGCTCTGAGACAGAGCGGCCTCAGTGGGTTGAAAAGCCCCATTCGAGTCACCGGTTTCATTAATTTTTCTGCCATACCTGGGATGTTTGTTTTATGGCCACCTCAACACTGACCCCCTTTTAGTCCCCGTTTTGTACGCAGCAGATTGAGTTGGGTGAAGCGGGGAGCATCCTGACCAGAAAGTTTGTTTGTTTTGGCAGCTATTATCTCACCTTTTCACCACCCCTTCCAGCCCCATTCCTTTTTTCACTCACTACCCCCTTTTTCCTTATTGCCCCCCTTCCATTTTTTCACCCGCCTCTCCTCCCTCATGACCCCCCCTCCATTTTTCTATGTTGTGCCCTCCCTATCTCCTTTTACCCTCTTGACTCCTTGCTCCATTAAAGTTTATTTATTATTGTCACAAGTACTCTTACATCAACATGGCAATGGAGTTACTGTGAAAATCCCCTAGTCGCCACACTCGGGCGCGTGTTCGGGTACGCTGAGGGAGAACTTCACATGGCCGATTCGCCTAACCTGCACGTCTTTCAGACTGTGGGAGGAAACCAGAGCACCCGGAGGAAACCCACACAGACACAGGGAGAACATGCAAATTCCACACAGACACGACCCCAAGCCGGGAATTGAACCCAGGTCCCTAGCACTGTGAAGCAACAGTGCTAACCACTGTGCCACTGTGTCGTCCCACCCCATTGTGCTAATACCCAAAACAGACCTTGACACTATAGTTAAGAAAGCCCATCAATGCTTCTACTTTCTCAGGCTAAGGAAATTTAGCGTGTCAGCTACGACTCTCACCAACTTTTACAGATGCACCATAGAAAGCATTCTTTCTGGTTGTATCACAGCTTGGTATGGCTTCTGCTCTGCCCAAGATCGCAAAAAAACTACAAAAGGTTGTGAATGTAGCCCCAATCCATCACACAAACCAACCTCCCATCCATTGACTCTGCCTACACTTCACGCTGCCTTGGAAAAGCAGCCAGTATAAATAAGGACCTTGCACACCCCGGACATTCTCTCTCCCACCTTCTTCCTTTGGGGAAAAAATATACAAAAGTCTGAGGTCATGTACCAGGAACAGCTTCTTCCCTGCTGCTGTCAGACTTTTGAATGGATTTACCTTGCATTACGTTGATCTTTCTCTACACCCTAGCTATGACTGTAACACTACATCCTGCACTCTGTCCTTTCCTTCTCGATGAATGGTATGCTTTGTCTGTATAGCGCACAAGAAACAATACTTCTCACTGTTAATACACGTGACAATAATAAGTCAAGTCAAATCAAAATGACAGCTGCCTCAAATTGGATGAGTGGCATCTTGGTTCAACTCTGAGAATTTACAAACTGTACTTTTTTTTTGAGATTTATTATTGTCACCCGGAGGAAACCCACGCAGACAGTGACCCAAGCCCGGAATCGAACCCACGTCCCTGGAGCTGTGAAGCAGCAGTGCTAACCACTGTGCTACCGTGCTGCCCAAACGATCAACCATGATCTAATTGAATTACAGAGCAGGCTTGATGGGCTGAATGGCCTCCTCCTTTATTGGACTAATGGTTTTCATTAATTACTGTTTATTTCCCAGGGTGTTTCTTGATGGTAACTCTACGGCCCGGAAGCCGGAAGCTCTTCTCCCGAATGCAGAAGGTGTGAGCTTGTACAACACCAACCCTGGCGAGATTATGTGTGTCGGAGTCCTGAGCTACCAGCTGGGGTCCTATTATTTTGGGGTGATGTTCGAGAACCCTGTGGCAGTTGGGGAGCTGTGTCAGATGCTTGGCTTGTACGTGACGGCGGATCCTGCAGAGAGGGATGAATTCTATGCCATCATCAAAAGCAGGGACCCATCTGCGGTTCTCCAACGCTTGGCACTCTTTGGACCAGATCAGGAGCAAGGCATCTCGGTCAGCCTCGACAATGTGGTAGTCTCGGCAACAATGACCCAAGGCACCGACTGCCGCGTTCGTGTTACCGTCAATGATGCTGCTGCTTAATGTGCTCTTCAAGCACTACTTTTCCACCAGCTTCCTTTCCGTATTGGTGGAAAAGTTCTACCAAAAGTCCAAATGCTTGCTGCTTTTATAATTTCTCATTGCTTTAATGTCCAGTCTCATGGTGCATTGGCAACTCGCAACATGTCCCTCTTTCCCCATCACTCACCAACTGCTAAGGGCCAGATTAGGAACTCCAATGTATCTTATGGAGTTAGCCTAGACCCTAACTTTTGTTTGATTTTGACATCGGGGAGCATAAAGTGTTTCACTCCAGGTATGATGCAATTTTAAAGTTTATTTATTATTGTCACAAGTAGGGTTACATTAACACTGCAATGAAGTTATTATGAAAATCCCCGAGTCGCCACACTCCAGCACCTGTTTGGGTACACTGAGGGAGAATTTAGCATGTCCAATGCACCTAACCAACACACCTTTCAGACTGTGGGAGGAAACTGGAGCACCTGGAGGAAACCCACTCAGACATGGGGAGAGAGTGCAGACTTCACACAGACAGTGACCCAAACCCGGAATCGAACCTGGGTCTCTGGCGCTGTGAGGCAGCAGTGCTAACCACTGTGCTGCCCAGTTAACCCATTCAGAAGCTTTTATAAAACAAACTTTAAGAACATCGTTCGTTAGAGTCTAACAAAAAGAATTAGCACATATTTTATCAGTTAGAATACTTAAACACGACAATGTATGATTCTTAACAGCTAGCTATCTCTGTTGTTCCAATTAGCAGCATTCCCCATGTACATGAATCTCTTCTTTAGAACTATTTGACACAGAAACCAAAGACACTTACGTAGGTCCTAGATTTCTGGCCTTTTGGAGAGTGATCCAGACAGAGATCTGTCTTTTAATTCTCGTGCTGCAACTTCCAGAGAGAGCCCCAGCGCCCTAGTCATTAGAATCCAGAGGAGGAAAAGGCTTATTTCTTAGTAAAATCCTGCCTGAGTTAGTTTGCACCACGTTTAGCACCATCTTACTCTTTGATTATTTGTAATTATTCTCTGCCTTAAATGATCGGTTCTTTTGGTCATCTCTTCATTTGTTATACAGCCTATTTACGCATACTGATTATACTCAACTGCTTGCATTTATCTGTAAAGGCTCGTTATTCAGCTGGCCTACACTGCACTACACTGTCTGAACTTAACCATTGAGACTCTTGATTAGCTGTTAGTGTCGGGCTAACGTCATTCTGCCTATATGTTCAGGGCCTGCGTGCCTCGTTCCATTTCACCTGCCGATGGGGCAATGCTCTGAAAGATTGTGATTTCAAATAAACCTGTCGGACTTTAACCTGGTGTTGTGTGAGCTCTCAGTCCAACGCCAGCATCTCCATATCACGAACATCGGTCTTTTTGTTTTGTTTGGCGAACACTTGTCCTTCGAAGCAGTGGGAGAGCCCGTCATCTAAGGAAGGGCCTACCTGCCTGAGAGGAAATTCAACCAAAGTTTACTAGACCAATTCCTGGGCTTGGGGGGGGGGGGGGGGCGGGATTGAGGAGCAGTCATGGAATAGACCAGCTTTATGTTGTGAGGAGTTTGGGAACACAGAACGCCACAGGAACTGGCCCTTTGGCCCACCAAGCCTGCATTGACACATGACACCTTCCTAAACTAAAGAACTTTTGCCTCAACGCAGTCCATGTCCTTCTACTCCCTCCCTATTCATGTATCTGTCAAGATGCCTCTTAAAGGTTGCTATTGTATCTGCTTCTACCACCCCATCCGGCAGCACGTTCCAGGCACTTACCACCCTCTGTGTAAAAACAGAAACTTGCCTCTCACATCTCCTTTAAACTTCCCCCTTTTACCTGAAACCTGTGTCCCCGAGTAAGTGACGTTTCTACCCTGGGGGAAAGGACTCTGACTGTCCATTCTATCTCCATGCCTCTCGTGATTTTGTAAACTTCTATCAGGCCGCACCCCCTCAGCCTCTGACTTTCAAATGAAAACAAACAAAGTTTGTCCAATTTCTGAGTAGGGGATGTATCAGAGGGTTTGCCCTCTGAGTCTATATGGGCAGAACTGAGAAATAAGAAGGGGGAGATCGCTTTGATAGCACTGTACTATAAGGCTCCAAATAGTGGGAAATTGAGGAACAAATGTGTAAGGAAATTCCAGATAACATCAAGGAAAAATAGGATGGTAAAAGTAAGGGACTTTAACTTTCCCAACATTGACTGGGACAGCCATGGGTGCTTGGACGGAGAGAAAAGTTTGCTGTTTTGCTGATTTCAGTGAGTGGGGAGTATTTACTGAATTGGGTTTGATATTCCATGCTTTTTAAATCCTTCCCTCTCTCTCGATTAATGTGAAGTTGCATTTCCCTGAGCTGGCGGCTACACAACTGGTGATCCCCTGTCCTCCACTCTGCACTTCTCCCACATTTGGTTTCGCTGCCACCTCATCCACTGATGTAGGACGCCTCTGCGAATATTTTCTGTACAGTTACCATAAGGTGTGCACCAAAGCTTTGTCCTTTTCCCCAATGCCTCATCTATAACTTTCCTCTTTAGCAGAGACACCTGTACGGAGACAGCAGTGGGGGATACATGTACCACCTTGTTTTTTGGCAGTAAGAATTTACAGCGTAATAATAACCAACACTGCACATTTACCACATCTGTCTCCAATTCTTATTTTGCACTGATAGTGGCACAGTGATTAATAATTTCACATGGGGCAAAAGATGGGAAATCTTGGTTATTAACATCCTGGAGATTACTATTGACCAGAAACTGAACTGGACTAGCCCAATAATTACATCGGCTACCAGCACAGATCAAAGGCTGGGAATTCTGCAGCGAGAAACCCGCCACCTGACTCTCCAAAGCCTGCCCACCATCTACAAGGCACAAGGCAGGAGTGTGACAGAATACTTCCCACTTGCCTGGATGAGTGCAGCTCCAACAACACTCAGAAAGCTCAACACCATCCAGGGCAAAGTAGCCCCGGCTGATTGGCACCACATCCACCACCTTAAATCTTCACTCCCTGCACCACTAATACCCAATGGCAGCAGTGTGTACCATCTACAAGATGCACTCAGCAAGGCACCTTCCAAACACACAACCTCTACCACCTCAGGACAAGAACAGCAGAGACTTGGGAATACCACCACCTGCAAGTTCCCCTCTGAGTCTCTGATCTGGAACCATATCATTGTCCCTTCAATCCCTTCACTGTCGCTGGGTCAAAACACTGGAGCTTCCTCCCAAAGAACACAGATGTACCTCCACCATATGAGAATGCAAGAGGCTCAAGAAGGCAGCTCGCCACCACCTTCTCAAGGGCTAGTTAGGGATGGGAATTAAATTCTGGTCTAACCAGCGATGTCCACGTCACATGAAAGAATAAATCATTTTTAACAAACACCAGAAACCGAATTCAGGGTTAATTCCAATTGCTCTGTGCTCTGATTTGAACCTTCTGCTGTAGTAAGTTTCTCAAGAATTTACATAAGAACATAAGAAATAGGAGCAGGAGTAGGCCATCTGGCCCTTCAAGCCTGCGCCGCCATTCAATAAGATCATGGCTGATCTGTCGCTGCTCAGTTCCACTTTCCCGCTTTCTCCCCATAACCCTTAATCCCCTCTCTTATCAAAAACCCATCAACCCGCGTCTTAAAAATATTTAGCGAGGCAGCCTCCACCACTTCAACGGGCAGAGAATTCCAGAGATTCACCATCCTTTGAGTGAAGAAGTTCCTCCTCAACTCCGTTCTAAACCGCCCCCCTTTTATCTTGAGGCTGTGCCCCCTAGTCCTATTGTCTTTTTTGAGCGGGAAGAGTCTCTCCACCTCTATCCTATCCATCCCATTCATCATCTTATACGTCTCAATGAGATCTCCCCTCATTCTTCTAAACTCTAACGAGTACAAGCCTAGTTTATTCAGCCTCTCCTCATAGCTCAACCCCCTCAACTCTGGTATCAGCCTAGTAAACCTCCTCTGCACTCCCTCCAAGGCCAAAATATCTTTGCGCAGGTGCGGCGTCCAAAACTGTACACAGTACTCCAGCTGCGGCCTCACCAATGCCCTATACAGCTGCAGCAAGACCTCCCTACTTTTATATTCAATCCCCCTCGCTATGAAGGCCAGCATCCCATTCGCCTTCCTGACCACCTGCTGCACCTGCAAGCTGGGTTTTTGCGACTCATGCACAAGGACCCCGAGGTCCCTCTGCACCGTCGCCTGCTGCAGTTTTTCGCCCCGTAAGTAATAATCCTTCCTACCATTATTCCTACCAAAGTGGACCACCTCACACTTGCCAACATTAAATTCCATTTGCCATTTCCTGGCCCATTTGCCCAGCCTATCTAGATCCTTCTGCAGACTCTCCACACCCTCCGCACAATTTGCCGTTCCCCCAATCTTGGTGTCATCAGGGGTTTTTGTACAAATAGAAATGTACAGGGAGATCTAGCCAGGGAATTGGAGCATTATGTTTGTCATAGTGTCTGTGACAAGAGGCCACATTAGTCTGTTAGCTTAATGGGAGCTAGTTGAATAATAAATGTTTTGATTGCTGTTGGATATTCCCAGTGGGTACAATATTGAACATTGAAGTTAAGCTGCACTCCTTTGTTTACTGTAAAAATATGACACTTTCCAGGGTCAAATAACCTAAGGACACCTTTCAAATGGCTCAGCCTCTCACGTTGTGACACATCAGTCGGCACTCGATAATTTTCAGGTGAAAGCAAATCATCAACATAATGGTTTGTTTTGTTCTTTTTATAGTTCCATTGTTACACATTCCAAAGTTCAGATTTCTAATGGAAACTGCCCAGTTTACTTGTCAAATTGTAGTCACAGTTACTGTGAACCCTACATCCCAGCTGGGAATGTGGCATTAACCCTGTTTTCTGATGAAGGTGACATGCTGCAGCGCTTGCATATTTTGCAAATAAAATGTTTTGTGTGTGAGTTGAACTGCCCTTGTGATTTTTCATGGCATCATCTAACGGAACCCAGTATCGACCAGGATTATTGGAATGTAAGTGCAGGAGATGAAAGCTAAACCTCTCACTATATTGTTGGATGTTACAATGTGTGGCCTGTTATTAGAAAAGTTCAATCTCTCCCTTCCCTTTCCATACATGGTAGAAGGTAGATAGAGATTTCATGTCCAAAAACCCTGAGTTCCAATAAAGCTCAGATTTCATAGAATAGAATCATAGAATCCTGACAATGCAGAAGGAGGCCATTCAGGCCATTGAGTCTGCACTAACGATCCCAGCTCCCCACAAGCCCACGCATTTACCATAGCTAGTCCCGCTGACATTAAGGAGCAATTTAGCATGGCCAATCCACCTAACTCACATATCTTTTGGAGTGTGAGAGGAAACCCATGCAGACACAGTGTGAATGTGCAAGTTCCGCACAGACAATGACCCAAGCTGGGAATCAAACCCTAGCGTTGTGAGGCAGCAGGGCTAACCACTGTGCCACCCCCTATACCACCACATATGTCCTCATCCAGATTATGTTGCGAGTTAACCAGTCAAATCAATGTCATAGTATAAGTGGCAATAGTTCCTCCTAGTCAGTGTCATCTGACTGAAATACATTAGCTAATTATTCTTGCCACTTTCAGCATTGTCATCAAAGTTAGGGTGTTAAAATAATTGGATGTTTAATGAGATTTAAATCATGGGCCCAATGCTAATTTAAGTATCTCTATTGCTACACTAATTGACTTGTAGTTGGGAACTCATGACCCAAACAGCAGGGCGGTTTAACAACACTGGGTTTAGTTCTATATTCCATTTTGCAATGATCACCATTGCACATTCTGCACGTTCTCCCCTTGTCTGTGTGGGTTTCCTCCGGGTGCTCCGGTTTCCACCCACAATCTGAAAGATGTGCTGGTTAAGTGCATTGGCCATTGGAATTTGAATTCAATAAAAAAAAATCTGGAATTAAAAGTCTACTGCTGACCATGAAACCATTGTCGATTGTCAGAAAAACCCATCTGGTTCACTAATGTCCTTTAGGGAAGGAAATCTGCCGTCCTTACCCAGTCTGGCCTACATGTGACTCCAGAGTCACAGCAATGTGGTTACCTCTCAACTGCCCTCTGAAATGGCCAAGCAAGCCACTCAGTTGTAACGATCGCTACAAAGTCTCAACAAAGAAATAAAACCGGATGGACCACCTGGCATCGACCTCAGCACCCAAAAAGACAACAGCAAAGCAAACAGCCTTGTCGACCCTGCAAAGTCCTCCTTACTGACATCTGGGGGCTAGTGCCAAAATTGGGAGAGCTATCTCACAGACTAACCAAGCCTGACACAGTCATTCTCATGGAATTTACCTTCCAGATAACACTCCGAACACCACCATTACCATCCCTGGATATGTCCTGTCACACCGGCAGGACAGACTCAGCAGAGGTGGGGGGACAGTCGGGAGACAGTTGCCTGGGAGTCCTTAACGTTGACCCTGGACCCCATGAAGTCTCATGGCTTCAGGTTAAAGGTGGGCAAGGGAGAACGTGCAAACTCCACATAGCCACCCAAGGCTAGAATTGATCCTGGGTCTCTGGAGCTGTGAGGCAGTAGTGGTAATCATTGTGTTGACTAAATAAGTAAGGATGTCATTCAGGTTAATGGTCAGCAAGCTGAAACTGTCAAAGCGAAGCTCTTTAGAAAGATCTTGGCAGTGGGGAAGCACACTGGCTGGAATTATCTGACTGTTCTCTCCCTGGTGGGATCTTTTGACCCTGCTGTTGGTAAATGCCCGCTGCGGGTTTGGTGTCCATATCTGAGGAAGGATGTCCCTGCTATAGAGGGAGTACGGCAAAGGTTTACCAGGCTGATTCCCGGGATGGCAGGTCTGTCATATGAGGAGAGATGCAGTCAGTTAGGATTATATTCACTGGAGTTTAGAAGAGTGAGAGGAGGTCTCATAGAAACTTATAAAATTCTAACAGGGTTAGACAGGGTAGATTCACAAAGAATGTTCCCAATAATTGTGGGGGGGGGAGTCCAGAACTAGGGGTCATAGTTTGAGGATAAGGGATAAACCTTTTAGAACTGAGGGGAGGAGAAATTTCTTCACCCAGAGGGTGGTGAGTGCGTAGAATTCACTACCAAAGAAAGTAGTTGAGGCCAAAACATTGTGTGATTTCAAGAAGAAATTAGATATCGCTCTTGGAGCTAAAGGGATCGAGGGATATGGGAGGAAGAGGGAATCAGCCATGATCAAAACGAATGGCGGAGCAGGCTCGAAGGGCCAAATGGCCTACTCCTGCTTCTATGTCTATACGTTCCTGATTATTAATGCAGCCCTCTGGGTTGCTAGTTTAATAATATAACCATTATACTGCCATGTAATCAAATGCTAACCTTAACGAGGGATGATCTGGCTCGCTGAGCAAAAAAGCCAGCTCTAGTGAACTGCAGTCTGTGAAGAAAGATTGTAGAACTGTTGCTGTGTGCTGAACAATCTAGATATTTATCTGCGGCAACATTGTCATATCAAGAGCCCCAGCCCAGGATATTTTGTCTAGTATTTTAGATAAGATTATAATGTGAATAAAAATACATTTTCCATTTAATTAATGACCCATAGAATAATCTTACCGTCATGGTCAGTAACATATCAGCAATTATGCACATGTTCAGAGATACCATGAAGTGGTCAGAATTATCTCTGTACACATATTCTCCAAGATAGCAACTTTTATCTTGCATCTTTGTTGTAAAATATCCTAATACCCGTCACCATTTGTCAAAGAAAGTTTAACACAAAACCACATAAGGAGTGAGCAAAAACTGGGTTAATGAGATAGGTTTCATTGAACATATTAAAGTAGAGAGAGCGAGGTGGAGAGGGTTAGGGAAAGAATTTGAGAAAATATTTTTTTCACTCAGCGGGTGCTGGGAATCTGGAATGCACTGTCTGGGAAAGTAGTGGAGGCCGGAAAGCTTCAACTTCTAAAAAATCTTTGGATGAACACTTGAACTATCATAACACTCAAGGATACGGGGCAAGTGTGGACGGCACGGTGGCACAGTTGCTCGCGCTGCTGCCTCACAGCCCCAGGGATTCAGGTTTGATCCCCGGCTTGGGTCTGTGAGGAGTTTGCACATTCTCCCCGTGTCTGCGTGGGTTTCCTCTGGTTTCCTCCCACAGTCCAAAGGTGTGCAGGTTAGGCTGACTGGCCATGATAAGTTGCCCCCTCAGCGTTCCAGAGTGTGTATGTTACAGGGATTAACAGGTGGGCTTTTGGAGATGGGGCATGGGTGGGATTGTTGTCCGTGCAGACGCGATGGGCCAAATGGCCTCCTTCTGCACTGTAGGGTTTCCATGATTCTATGTTGAGTGCAGGAAAATGGGATTAGCGCGCCTTTAGTGGTAGTTACTGTTGTGCAGACTCGATGGGCTGAAGGGCCTTTTCTGCGCTGTATAACTCTCTGGGTGGGATGTTCCAGCCACGCTCGCTCCAAGACTAGAAAATCGCTCCTGAGGTCAACCCCTCACCTGCTACGATTCCTGTGGCAAGCAGGACAGTAAAATTCAGGCCCCAATGACTCTAAGAGGATTAATAATGGAGATTTGGTTGCCTAAACCTGGCTTCTAGATGTTGGGGATTAATCTGACTAAGATGCTTAAAATGTTAACTGATTCATTTGGGTAGATACGGAGACACGGGAAGGAATTGCAGAGCATGGGACCAAGGCTGGTTGCTGGGTGGTGGTTGGGAGTGAGGGATTGTCATAAGAAGTATTAGAAACATGAGCAGGCCATTTGGCCCTTTGAGTTCGTTCCACCTTACAATGAGACCATGGTTAATCTGTACCTCAATTCCACTAACTTACCTTTCCCCCTATTCTTTGATATCTTTATCCAGATCTTCACTGCTCTTTGTATGAAAAAGTGCTTCCCAATTTCCCTCCGCTATGACCACGCTGTAATTTTAAACATGATGCCCCCCCCCATCCTCGATTTCCTCATCAAAGGAAATGGTTTCTCCAAATCTACCCCAATGAATCAGTTAACATTTTAAACACCTTGGTCAGACCCGCCCCCGACACCTGCAAGCCAGGTTTATGCAACCAAATCTCCATCATCAATCCTTTTAGAGTTATTGAGCGGGATTTTCCCCAAAACCAGAAACTCCCACCCAAAGTCAACAACAGGCTTTGCATGTCCGTGTCCCGCCTGCTACGATTTGTTCAGATCTCCTCTGAATACAACACAGCACAGGAAACAGGCCCTTCGGCCCAACAAAATCTCCTGCCCCTTACCCTAAAACCCTGTCCCCTCGTGATTGACCCCTCAACCAAGGGGAACAGCTGCTTCCTACTCACCCTGTCCATATCCTTCATAATCTTATACACCTCAGTCATGTCCCCCCCGATCAGCCTTCTCCACTCTAGATCTGATGTTATTGATTGCATTGCTCGTTCTTGGTGATTTAGGTACACATTCTTAACGCACACCCCCCCACCCCCCGCCCGAGGAATGATGATGTCTTGAATCTTGGCTCTGCAGTGTCCCAATCCATGCATTTCATGTCATAGAATCATAGAACCCCTACAGGTGCAGAAGAAGGCAATTCGGCCCATCAAGTTTGCGCCAACCAAAATCCCACCCAAGCCCCATTGCCGTAACCCCACATGTTTGCCCTGCTAATCCCCCTGACAGTAGGGTTAATTTAGCATGGCCAATCAACCTAAGCCGCACATCTTTTGGACTGTGGGAGGAAATTGGAGCACTCGGAAGAAACTCACTCAGACATGAAGAGAATGTTAAAAATCTACACAGACAGTGACCTGAGGCCAGAATTGAACCTGGATCCCTAGCGCTGTGAGGCAGCAGTGCTAACCACTGTGCCATTGCACTGCCCTGGATTGCAGCGGTTCAAGAAAGTCCTTCACTACCTGATGAGGGCAATTAGGAATGGTGTTGCTCATACTCACGGCTCTTAATGTGTTTAACCTGCCCTTCATGTTTGGTAAAAGGTCTGACAACACCAGGTTTTAGTCCAACCGATTTCGGTTGGGCTAAAACCTGGTGTTGTCAGACTTTTTACTGTGTTTACGCCAGTCCAACGCCGGCATTCCCACATCATGACTTCATGTTTGGTGGCAGGGGGATACCCGTGAACCACGGAATGGCACAGGTTACTGGCTAAGTAATATTGAGGAAGAGGGGGTGGGGGTGTGGGGGGGCTGCCGAGGGACTTGGACAGATTAGGAGAGTGGGCAAAGAAGTGGCAGATGGAATACAATGTGGAACAGTGTGAGGTTATACACTTTTGAAGGAGGAATGGAAGCATAAACTATTTTCTAAATGGGAAAATGCTTAGGAAATCAGAAACACAAAGGGACTTGGGGGTAATTGTTCAAGATTCTCCTAAGGTTAATGTACAGGTTCAGTTGGCAGTTAGGAAGGCAAATGCAATGTTAGCATTCATGTCGAGAGGGATAGAATACAAGAGCAGCGATGTACTTCTGAGGCTGTATAAGGCTCTGCTCAGACCCCATTTGGAGCATTGTGAACAATTTTGGGCCCCATATCTAAGGAAGGATGTGCTGGCCTTGGAAAGGGTCCAGAGGAGGTTCACAGGAAGGATCCCTGGAATTAAGAGTTTATCATTTGAGGAACAGTTGAGGACTCTGGGTCTGTACTTGCTGGAGTTTCGAAGGATGAAACTTACAGGATACTGCGAGACCTGGATAGAGTGGATATGGAGAGGATGTTTCCACTGGTAGGAAAAACTAGAACCAGAGGGGAAAGTTTTTCACTCAGAGGGTGGTGAGTGAGTGGAATCGGTTGCTGTCTGTGGTGGTAGAGGCGAACTCACTGGGGTCTTTTCAAAGACTTCTGGATGAGTATATGGGATCTAATGGCATTGGAAGTTACAGATAGCTCTATGGCTTGGTAGGTATAGATGTGATCGGCGCAACTTGTGGGCCGAAGGGCCTGTTTGTGCTGTAGTGTTCTATGTTCTATGTTCAGAGGGCACATCCTCAGGCTAAAGGGACGATCCTTTAAAACAGAGATGAGGAGGAATTTCTTCAGCCAGAGAGTGGTGAATCTGTGGATCTCTTTGCCACAGAAGGCTGTGGAGGCCGGGTCATTGAGTGTCTTTAAGACAGAGATAGATAGGTTCTTGATTAATAAGGGGATGAGGGATTATGGGGAAAAGACAGGAAAATGGGGATAAGAAATGTATCAGCCATGATTGAATGACGGAGCAGACTCAATGGGCTGAGTGGCCTAATTCTGCTCCTGTGTTTTATGGTCTTATGGATGATTTGTGCCAGTCTGCCATTAACCTCGACGAAAGTATCAGCTCAAAATTAACCTCCCCATGAGATTCGTGAAGTTGTTACACTTCTAAGCTGTTTAACTGTTAAACCTGCTTCAGAAAGTTAGGGCTAATATTTAACAGTAGTTGTAGTTGTTTTTAACTTTAATGAGGTTTATGTTCTCACAATGCTACTCAGACTCTCTGCCTCAGTAGAGAAACAACTGGAACTGTGGATTCTCGTTCCTACAGATAGTAAATTGTTGTTTGAGAATTTCTTACAATTTAAAATGTAGCTCTAGTTTCCTACTTTTCCTTTACATCCCTCCATTCTCCTCCCCCCCTCAACGCAATCTTTCTTTCTGTCTCTTTCTTCCTTTTTCAACTCCTGATTTCATTCTAATTCCCACCTCTCAATCATTCTTCTCTCGCATTATCAATCCTTAAAAATCCCAGTTGAAGACTGTTGGTGCTGTCAGATACTGAGGCCCCAGATGCCACAGTGGTCTCCTTAGACATTCAAACTAATGAGAGAGAGCCATGAGATGTCACGGTGGCACAGTGGTTAGCACTGCTGCCTCACGGCATCAGCAGGGGCTTGGTTCAATTCTGGTCTTGGGTGACTGTGTGGAGTCTGCATGTTCTCCCCATGTCTGTGTGGGTTTCCTCTGGGTGCTCTGGTTTCCTCCCACAGTCCAAAGACATGCAGGTTAGGTGGACTGGCTGTGCTAAATTACCCCCTAGTGTCAGAGAGATTAGTGTCTAAATACATGGGGTTATGGGGATAGGACCTGGGAGGGATTTTTGTCTTGATGGGTCAAATGGCCTCCTTCTGCACTGTAGGGATTCTATTCAGCCAAATTCTGCACCAATGTGAAAGATTCTGTGAAGTCCTCCAAAGTTGAGGAAATGGAGACCGGTAATAGGAGGCAGAGACTGGGGGTCAATGGGTGCCATTCTGATTGGCGGTTGGCCACTAGTGGAGTGCCGCAGGGATCGGTGCTGGGGCCTCAGCCATTTACCATTTATATAGATGATCTGGAGGAGGGGGCTGAGTGTAGGGTAACGAAATTTGCTGATGACACAAAGATGAGTGGATAAGCAAATTGTGCGGAGGGTGTGGAAAGTCTGCAGAGGGATCTGGATAGGCTGAGCAAGTGGGCGAGGACCTGGCAGATGGAGTACAATGTTAGCAAGTGTGAGGTTATCCACTTTGGCAGAAATAATAGTAGGAGGGATTACTATTTAAAGGGCGAAAAGCTGCAGCATGCTACGGTGCAGAGGGACCTGGGGGTCCTTGAGTCGCAAAAACCCAGTCTGCAGGTGCAACAGGTGGCCAGGAAGACGAATGGAATGCTGGCCTTTATAGTGAGGGGGATAGAATGTAAAAGCAGGGAGGTCTTGCTGCAACTTTACAGGGCACTGGTGAGGCCGCAGCTGGAGTACTGTGTGCAGTTTTGGTCGCCGCACTTGCGCAAGGATATTTTGGCCTTGGAGGGAGTGCAGAGGAGGTTCACTAGGCTGATACCAGAGATGATGGGGTTGGACTATGAAGAGAGACTAAATAGACTGGGTCTGTACTCGTTGGAGTTTAGATGGATGAGGGGGGATCGTACAGAGATGTATAAGATAATGAAAGGAATGGATAGGGTAGAGGTAGACAGATTCTTCCCGCCCAGAAAGGACAGCAGGACTAGAGGGCCCAGCCTCAAGATAAGGGGGGGGGCAGTTTAGAACGGAGTTGAGGAGGAACTTCTTCACTCAAAGGGTGGTGAATCTCTGGAATTCTCTGCCCGTTGAAGTGGTGGAGGCTGCCTCGCTAAATATATTTAAGTCACGGGTAGATAGGTTTCTGATAGACAAGGGAATTAAGGGTTATGGGGAGAAAGCGGGAAAGTGGAACTGAGCAGCGACAGATCAGCCATGATCTTATTGAACGGCGGGGCAGGCTCGAAGGGCTAGATGGCCCACTCCTGCTCCTATTTCTTACGTTCTTCTGACTTTAAACTGCATTACCGCACTAGCACCAGCAGAGTGCAGCATAATCTGAAGTTTCAATCACCACGAACAACATCAAAGATCGTCAAGGTCCAAACTGGAGTCAGAGTGAGAATCCAGAGCAGCAAAGCACTAAGTGCTGTGCGCACAGCGGTGATTTCCACTTAGACTTTCTGTAACCACAGACGCCTGCTGCACTCAGGTTTCCATGGTTACAAGGTTATGGGGCAGGGCCTGGAATAAATTGCCCCTTTAATTTCCTTTCCAGCTCTGAGTGTGTGTGTGTGTGTGTGTGTGTGTGTGTGTCTGTGTGTGTGTGTCTGTGTGTGTGTGTGTGTGTGTGTGATATGCTCCTTTGATCTCTCTTCCCCTACTTCTGGTCTCTCTTCCCCACTTGCTGTCCTCCCAACAAACATCCCCCAAGTCTGACAAGGGGTTGGACCACCACCGCTCCCCCCCCCCCCCGTTGCCGGTCGAACGAAAACAAATGTGAAACACTACGGCTGTGATTTTCCCGAAAAATGACATAACGGCGGGGAAACCGGAGTGATCGACCAGCGGGGACCGGGCTGCAATTATTACTGGGAGACGGGAGAGTCGCACGCTGGTTCTGGAGTGTGCGGGGCCGACACACGCTGGTCAGCTCAACTGCAAAGCGATCGGGCTCCATTTTTAAAGGGTGTGCCAACCTCGCAATGCACTGGGAGACCCCCCTCACCCCCTCCCTCCCCACAATGGAAATCAGGACCTCCCCCCACATTGGCGGCAGGTTTTGCCAGCACTCCCCAGCACGGGTTGCTGGCCTTGGGCCTCTTAAATGGGTCCCCCTTCATCACCCCATGCCCCCCACTTCAGGACTCTGACACATGCTGCCTTCATGATGCCCAACATTTCCCCCCCCAAGACCCTTGACACATCCCCTTCATGTCTCCCCCTTTAGGTCACACCCCTGCAAACCAACCCCCACCCCCGCTTACCTCCCCATCCCCATCAGAACCCTCATCAAAGCTCTGCTCAGGTCTCACCTCTGCTCAGTTCCCACTCCCCTGGCACTGCCCCAGCACAGTGGTAGTGCAAATCTGGCAGTGCCAGGGTGCCAGGAGGGCACTGCCGGGGGGGTACTGCCCGATGAGCACTGCCCAATCATGTTGCCAATGACCCAGAGCCTTCAATGGCCTCTGAGCCCCTTGGCATGGCCATCATGCCTGGACTCTGCTAGTGGCAGTAACCACCTGGCAGTATCCACCTGGCAGTGCCCTCCTGGCACGCTGGCACTGACAGTTGTGCACTGCCACTGTTCTGGGGCAGGGCCAAGGGAGAGGAAACTGAGTGGAGGCGAGCCTGAGCAGGGCTATAATGGGAGCTGTGATGGGGGCGATGAGGGGGAATCATGATTCTCACAGGTCTCACATTGCAGCCGGGTGTCGGAGGATCCCGGGAGCTGGGAGAATCTGGTGTCAAACGGGCTGAACATATTTAAATGCTTCTTCAAATATGTTCACCAACCTCGTGCCATTTCTGAATGAGACCTGGTTTGTGTCAGTAGAAAAGAACAGGGGTGAATGCAAATCATTTGGCCCCAGGCACAAAGCCCGTTTGGCACCAGCATGCAATTTTCCAGGATCAGTGTGATTTGCACCAGGCACGGCGAGGCTGGAAAATCACCCCCCTACATCTCTGCTGGTCTGACTATGCAGCAAGTAACAAAGCAGGACTGGGTTATCTCTTCACATGGGTCTTAAGCCCATAATCTTCTGACTTCATCTACCAAAAAAAAACAAATCAAAGCACATCAAATTCTTAAGGTGCTTGACAGGTTAGATAATCAGAAAATGCATCCCCTGGCGAGGAAAGCTGGAACGTGAGGTCAGAGTCTCAGAATAATGGGCCAGCTATTTAAGACTGAGATAAAAAAAATCTTCACTCAAAAAATTGTGAGTCTTTCAAATTCTCTAGCCCAGAGAGCTGTGGGTTTATTCAAGACAGATATGGGTAGATTTTTGAGGACTAATGGAATTCAGGGATAGGAAATCAGTGCAGGAAGGTGGAGTTGAGATAGAAGGTTAGCCATGAACGCTGGGGTAACATTGAAGGGCCAAATGGCCTCCATCAGCTGCTGTTTCTTATGTCCTTGTAGCTAGGAAAAATACTTTACAGCAAGAGGATGGCAAATAAGAGTGAGAGGAATGACCAATTTATCTCTTGATCAACGATTTACAAAAATCATTCTTGAGATGCGGGCATTGTTGGCTAGGCCAGCATTTATTGCCCATCCCTAATTGCCTTTGAGAAAGTGATGGTGAGCTGCCTTATTGAACTGCTGCAGTTCCAGAGATGTACATACTCCCACAGTGCCAGTAGGGAGGGAGTTCCAGGATTTTGGCCCTGTAACAGTGAAGGAATAGCCAATATATTTCCATAACCTGATTGTTATGGTTCAGGTCAGAAACACCAAAGCATTTTATGAAGGCTGAGCGAATCATAGGTTTTGCATCTTGAATTTGGCCGGGGTGAGCAAGAGATATTTCACTTCAGGTGTGATTCAAGTGACCCACTAGGGAGCTTTTATCAAACAAGGTTCATTTAAGAATATAGTTAACATGTATAGTAAGAAAATTAGCAAGAACTTTTTATCAATTACAGACAAGAAACAAACAATCATGATAATGTATAGTCCTTAACAAAGATATCTACAATGTTCCAATCAAACCAATCCCATAGACAAAAGATCCTTTCACAGGTTTGACACAGCACGGACGGCTGCTCACATGATACCCGAAATTGGGTCCTTTGGTTGGAGAATTGAAAACTCTAAGTTTTAATTCACTCAGAACAGGACAGGATAGCTTCTCAGAACCCCAGAGAGAGTCTGGTCCAGCCCCCCACAACAGCAGATTTCCAACCTTCAGGAAAACAACAGAATTTCCAAAAAGAAACACGGAGTGAGAGGGAGAGAGATGCCTCTTTCAGCTAAATCTTCTAATCTCCAACTCCCAAAACTGAAACTGAAAATGGATCCCTATCACCTTACCTGCCCAGTTTTTTCTTCCTCCCAACAATGACATCATGTTGTGAATTTAAAAAAAAACCTCTTAAATATACACTAGCATCATAGGATGGTGAGTGACTTAGAGGTGGTGCTGTTCCCATGTGTCTGCTTCCCTTGTCCTTCTAGATGGTGGATTTGAACAATGCTGCCTAAGAAATCTTGGTGCATTCCTGCAGTACATCCTGTAGATGGTACGCACGGCTGCCGCTATTATCAGTGGTGGAGGGAATGAATGATCGTGGCGGTGGTAGCAATCAAACAGACTGTTTTGTCCTGGACGGTGCCAAATTTCTTGAGTGTTGTTGGAGCTGTGTCCATCCAGGCAAGTGGGGAGTATTCCATCACACTCCTGACTTGTGCCTTGTAGATGGTGGACAGGCTTTAGGGAGTCAGGAGGTGAGTTACTTTTTGTAGGATTCCTACCTTTTAACCCTACTATTGTAGGCACAGTAATTATGTGGCTAGTACAGTTGAGTTTCTAGTCAATGGTAACCACAGGATATTGATTGCAGGGGATTCAATGATGACTTGAATGTGAAGGAGCAATGGTTAGATTCTCCCTTGCTGGAGATGGTGATTTCTTGGCACTTGTGTGGCATGGATGTTACTTGTCACTTATCAGCCCAAGCCTGGATATTGTCCAGGTCTTGCTGAATTTGGACGTGGACTGCTTCAGTACCTGAGGAGCCGTGTATGGTGCTGAACATTGTGCAGTCATCAGTGAACATTCCCATTCTGACCTTACAATGGAAGGAAGGTGTTTGTTGAAGCAGGCGAAGATGGCTGGGCCTAGGATGCTTCCCTGAGAGCTCAGCAGATATTTTGAGAAGATCTTCATGAGATTTTCAGATGGTGACCATGTGATGTTTAATTTCCACCAGTGATAAATAGACTGGGTCTGTACTCGTTGGAGTTTAGAAGGATGAGGGGGGATCTTATAGAGACGTATAAGATAATGAAGGGGATGGATAGGGTAGAGGTAGAGAGATTCTTCCCACTTAGAAAGGACAGCAGGACTAGAGGGCACAACCTCAAGATAAGGGGGGTGCAGTTTAGATCAGAGTTGAGGAGGAACTCCTTCACTCAAAGGATGGTGAATCTCTGGAATTCTCTGCCCGTTGAAGTGGTGGAGGCTACCTCACTAAATATATTTAAGTCATGGGTGGATAGGTTTCTGATAGACAGGGGAATTAAGGGTTATGGGGAGAGAGTGGGAAAGTGGAACTGATCCACTTCAGATCAGCCATGATCTTATTGAATGGCGGGGCAGGCTCGAAGGACTAGATGGCCTAGTCCTGCTCCTATTTCTTATGTTCTTATGACAATGGAACAAATAGTCAGGTCGTTGGTTTGATGTGTCTGGATTAATGCAGTTCTGGTCATACAGCAGTATCTGAACACTGCCTGAATGGACTGTAAACTGTTGACACTTGGTCTGGATCAGTTTTTAAAAAATTTTAGTTGCTTGATTCTGTGCCGTTTAATGCAGAGAACCACTAGAAGGTGCTTGTCCATCATCGACTTTGCAAACTACGACAGCTGGTTCTGACAATGACCTTCCCAACTGAGTTCTTTAAGAGGGTTCAAGAGTGTAGGTGCTACACAGAGGAAATGTTACCATTGATAGAGAAATCTAGAATGAGTGGACACAATAAATTTGCAGCCCGGTTGTTAGGAGTGGGTTAATAAGTTAAAGTTTATTTACTAGTGTCACAAAGAAGGCTTACATTAACACTGCAATGAAGTTACAGTGAAATTCCCCTAGTCACCACACTCCAGTGCCTGTTCAGGTCAATGTACCTAACCAGCATGCCTTTCAAATTGGAGCACCCAGAAGAAACCCATGGAGACACGGGGAGAATGTGCAGTCAGTGATCCAGGCTGGGAATCGAACCCGGGTCCCTGGCACAGATCTTCCAATTAAGTCCTAATTTGACGTCAATTGCTCAGTCGAAGCCACTGATGTATAAAGGGGGTGGCACTGGGCATCGGTGGAGAATTGTATGTGGAGTTGGATCAGAGAAATAAAGGTGGTTTTTGAAGAAGTAGAACTCATGTCTCCTTCACTGAACAACAGAGAGGCTCAAACGCAGGTTCCTCAAGCGTTTTTAAATACAAAGGGTAATACAAATTGGGATCCCTCTTCTCCTGAGAAGATAATTCTGGGGAATTAATGAAGCTTCGCAGGAGTTGGATTTGGGCAAAAAAGGTCATCAATGAATATGGGGGGAAGGCAAGCCAGTTGTGTTGAGATGCACATCAGCCCTAAGCTGTTTGAATAGTGGAGCAAGCTCAAGGAGCTGAACAAGTTCCTCTTCTTAATGTTTCAATGTTTTCTTTACTATCATAAACCCCTGGCCTGCAGGCAGCCAAAGGTTTGAGGCCTGATCTCCCAGATGTACTAACTGCAGCTGTCGGGCTTCCTCACTCTAAACTCTACTGGTCATTCGGTCAATAGTCAATGTCTAATCTTGTGTGAAATTTGAGAGAAGTCAATCATTGACGGGATGAAACCGGGAGGATAGGCCTTAGTGTCTGTAGCGATTGACAACAGGAGATTAGAGTCTGTGTCCTTGGTGATGGGTCATAGTTGGGCACTTGAAAGTCTCCTCAGGGTTGTGGAAGTTATCAAGTTGTGCAAACATGGATTTGGTCTTAGCAAGCCACTGTTGGGAAGAACATTGGGTATCCGTGGCATCAGAAGGCCAAACAAATCAGTAAAAGAGGTTAGAAGTGGACATGAACCCTTGGTCATTGGACTCAGAGGTGGTGGTGAGATGTCTCAGCCAAGCTGACATCTGGTGGTAACGAGTCAGACACCTTTGCAGTTGATGGGGACTTCCAGTGTGGAGCAGTAAGAGGCAAAGACAGCATCTTTGGCACAACGAAAGGGGGAGAGAACCAGTCAAACGGAACAGCCCTGAAGGTTTTCTCAAAGAAAAGGGTTACTTGGCGATCCCTGATTTGAATAATGTTGAAAGGGGAGCCAATTAGCACCCATCAATCTGCAACCCTTCCCACCCATAGTATGAATTATCACCATTTGAAATTTGATATTCCTGCATTTGTTCTGATGAATTCAAGGTGAAAAACTTCGACAATATGCTCTTCTCAAAACCAAATGATAAGAAATTGTAAGGCCACACTTGGAATACCATGTATAGTTCTGATCACCCTGTTGTAGAAAGGATATTATTAAACAAGAAAGAGTGCAGCAAAGATTTACTAGGATGCTACCGGGATTTGATGGTTTGAGTTGTAAGGAGAGGCTAGATAGACTGGGATACTTTATTTGGAACTGGAAAGCCGAGGGATGATCTAATAGAGGTCTATAAAATAATGAGGGGCACAGATCAGCGAGATATTCAATATCTTTTCCCAAAGGCAGGGGAGTATAAAATTAGAGAACATAGGTTTAAGGTGAAAGGGGAGAGATACAAAAGTCTCCAGAGGGGCAATCTTTTCACACAGAGGGTGGTGAATGTCTGGAACAAGCTGTCAGAAGTAGTAGTAGAGGTGGGTACAATTTTATCTTTTAAGAGGCATTTAGACAGTTATATGGGTAAGACGGGTATAGAGGGATATGGGCCAAATGCGGGCAAATGGGATTAGAGTCATGATTTAAAAAAAAGGAGCTGCCTGGGTAAGTTGGGCCGAAGGGCCTGTTTCCATGGTATAAACCTCTATGAATCCAAATGAAAAATTAAGGTCGGAATTTTACTGGCATTGCGCTCCCACCCCCAATTCCGGAGGCAGGCAAGTCTCGGAGAACGACATTCTCCACTGGCCTCGGGTGGACGTGGCCGATAGAATTCCACCCTAAGTTTCAAATAGAAGAAATAACGTTCTTTCTGGTTGCAATGAATTTGACGGTTTGTTAAGTTAAACCTTGTGCGTGACAACTGGTGAGTTCTCCAGTATGTTCGCTTTTATTGGACAAATGAAACAAATGAAATGTTTGTAAGTGTTTTGTTGGGGCCGGTGTAATCTCTTCATTGGATTGTAAACTCTTTTGTCGGAATATGCTTCTTTAATGGTTCCTCACAGCTCCTTGCCTACGTCCACCCACTATACACAGCAGCTGTTCCTTGAGAGCTTCCCGCATTGCTGTGGAAACAAGCCAAGTCAATGAAAAGGTATTAGCAAACACATGAACAAGTGACTCGAAAGTGTCAGCCATGCCTCAGCACCCAGCACTCGTGTCCCTGGACCAGAAACAACATTCCCGACACTTCCAGCGCAAAAATCCCAGGTTTCGCCTCACCTGTCGGAGGCTCCATCTGCTCAGGTAAATGATCCCACAACTCTATTCAACGAAGCTCGAGGGAGTCCTGGTTAATACTTCCCCCTCAAACCAGCATCGTCTAAAATAGATGATTGATCTGGTCACGACCTCGTTGCTTGTAGTTGTGGGATCTTGCTGTGCGGAAATGGATTGCCTTGTTTCTTACACTTCAACTGTCGTGTAACTACACTCTAAAAATCTGAACGATTTTCACAGTAGCTTCATTGCAGTGTTAAAAAAGTCAGTCTTTGGCTGTAAATCAACTGTTGTGAAAGTTGCTAAATAAATAGAAGGTATTGTTCCACCTCAGTGACTGCTGTGTGTGTGTATGTGTGTGTGTGTGTGTGTGTGTGTGTGTTTGTGTGTGTGTGTGTGCATATATGTGCGTGCGTGTATGTGTATGTGTGTGTATATGTGTGTTACTAAGGGTGTATGTTTGCATGTGTGTGTGCGTGTGTGTGTGTATTACTGAGAATGTGTGTGTGTGTGTGTTACTCAGAGTGTATGTTTGTGTGTGTTGTGTATGTGTGAGTGTGTGTGTGTGTGTGTATGTGTGTGTGTGAGTGTGTGTGTGTGTGTGAGTGTGTGTGTGTGTGTGTGTGTGTGTATGTGTGTGTGTGTGTGTGTGTGTGTGTGTGAGTGTGTGTGTGTGTGCGTGTGCATGTTTCTGTACAATGTGAAAAACAGGATGCTCCCACAGTTCAAATGAATGAGGGGGGGATCTCATAGAAACCTATAAAATTCTAACAGGACTAGACAGGGTAGATGCAAGAAGGATGTTCCCGATGGTGGGGGTGTCCAGAACCAGGGGTCACAGTCTGAGGATATGGGGCAGATGGTTTAGACCACAGGCGAAGAGACATTTATTTGCCCAGACAGTGGTCAGCCTTTGGAATTTGCTGCCACAGAAAATAGTTGACGCCGAAACATTGAATGTTTTCAAGAAGCAGTTAGATACAGCACTCGAGGCAAAGGGGCTCAGAGGATATGGGGGGAGGGGGGATCAGGCTATTGAGTTGGATGATCAGCAATGATCAGAATGAATGGTGGAGCAGGCTCAAGGGGCTGAATGGCCTCATCCTGCTGCTTTACTCAATGTATATTTCTATATACATCCACCAGCCTATCGGCAAATAGGGAATGCAATGACTGTATCTTTAAATGGGACATTTGGATCTTTCATTCCTCTTTTGACAAATATCTAATGGTGAACATAAGAACATAACATAAGAACATAAGAAATAGGAGCAGGAGTAGGCCATCTGGCCCTTCGAGCCTGCCCCGCCATTCAATAAGATCATGGCTGATCTGTCGTGCCTCAGTTCCACTTTCCCGCCCTCTCCCCATAACCCTTAATCCCCTCTCTTATCAAAAACCCATCAACCCACGTCTTAAAAATATTTAGCGAGGCAGCCTCCACCACTTCAACGGGCAGAGAATTCCAGAGATTCACCACCCTTTGAGTGAAGAAGTTCCTCCTCAACTCCCTTCTAAACCGCCTCCCCTTTATCTTGAGGCTGTGCCCCCCAGTCCTACTGTCTTTTTTGAGCGGGAAGAGTCTCTCCACCTCTATCCTATCCATCCCATTCATCATCTTATACATCTCAATGAGATCTCCCCTCATTCTTCTAAACTCCAACGAGTACAAGCCTAGTTTATTCAGCCTCTCCTCATAGCTCAACCCCCTCAACTCCGGTATCAGCCTAGTAAACCTCCTCTGCACTCCCTCCAAGGCCAAAATATCTTTGCGCAGGTGCGGCGCCCAAAACTGCATTCAGTACTCCAGCTGCGGCCTCACCAATGCCCTATACAGCTGCAGCAAGACCTCCCTACTTTAATATTCAATCCCCCTCGCTATGAAGGCCAGCATCCCATTAGCCTCCCTGACCACCTGCTGCACCTGCAAGCTGGGTTTTTGCGATTCATGCACAAGGACCCCGAGGTCCCTCTGCACTGTCGCCTGCTGCAGTTTTTCGCCACGTAAGTAATAGTCCTTCCTACCATTCTTCCTACCAAAGTGGACCACCTCACACTTGCCAACATTAAATTCCATTTGCCATTTCCTGGCCCATTCGCCCAGCCTATCTAGATCCTTCTGCAGACTCTCCACACCCTCCGCACAATTTGCCGTTCCCCCAATGTTGGTGTCATCAGCAAATTTCGACACCCTACACGCGGTTCCCTCCTCCAGATCATCTATATAAATGGTAAAAAGCTGAGGCCCCAGCACCGACCCCTGGGGCACTCCACTAGTCACCATCCGCCAATCCGAATAGCACCCGTTGACCCCCACTCTCTGCCTCCTATTTGACAACCAATCCTCTATCCACGCTAACACCCTACCCCCAACTCCAAGTCCCTCGACCTTCTGCAATAACCTCTTGTGAGGTACTTTGTCAAACGCCTTCTGAAAATCCAGAAAGACCACATCCACCGGCTCTCCTCTATCCACCGCCCTAGACACTTCCTCATAGAACTCCAGTAAATTTGTCAGACACGACTTCCCTTTAATGAAACCGTGCTGCGTCTGCTCTATCAAGCAATTCCCTTCAAGATGCCTCGCAATTTCCTCCTTAATGACGGATTCTAACATTTTACCTACCACAGACGTTAAACTAACCGGCCTATAATTCCCCGCCTTTTGCCTGGCACCCTTCTTAAACAACGGCGTAACATTAGCCGTTTTCCAATCTTCCGGCACTTCCCCAGCATCCAGCGACGTCTGGAAAATAACCACCAAGGCATCCACTATCACCTCCGCCATTTCTTTCCGCACCCTCGGATGCATTCCATCCGGTCCTGGGGACTTGTCCACAATCAGCCCCTCCAGTCTGTCGAGCACCGCCTCTCTGGAATTCCTTCTCCTTATCTATGAGGACAGGGGAATGACATAGGAACAAGAGGCTATTTGGCTCTTGGTCCTATTTCACACTCTGACTGATCTGCAACCTAACTCTATATACACCTGACTCTGCCCAATGTCCCTGTGGATAATGAAAGTCTCTTGTCACAACCTCCATAGGGATTGTTAATGTTTAAAGATAATTCGAACAACCAGGAAACAATTGAAATAAATCACATCACAAGATTTCACACTTTTAAATAAAAACAACCTTTACTTTACCATGTATTAAAAGAATAAACAAACCAAGTTTATTATTAATTTAACATTGTCTAAGGTAATTATTTATAGCTTGCATTGAAAAGCACAATAAAACAATAAACCACAGATACTTTAGACTAAAATCCTCAACTCAACTTTCCCTCTTCCTCTACATAGCACCCCCCCCGCAGAGAGTCTTTGGTTGCTTATCACACTCTGTTTCTGAAATAATGGAAGTTTAGAACTTGATTCCACAAATGGCAAATAATGCTTGATCAATTATTAATTTTAAATCTGAGATTGAGTGTTCAAATATTTGATTTCATAACTGATACATTTTAGATGAATAGCTTTTAGTTTTAGGAGTTGAATTTAAATGTAGAAAAATTGAAATACTTGGTTCGGGGAATGGTAATCAAATTTGAGCTTATTTAATAAGGTTAGAGTTGGAAATGAGAAAATATAAATGGCAGTTGACCCATCTTTGAGATTTGGGTAGGATTAGGGATGTCTACAGTTATTTCAATGAGGGATTTGGATCCGTTCCTAGATCTGAGAAGCTAAAAGCACATTTGTAAACATGTGGGTTGCTTGGTGGAACCAGTAAGTCTGGAGAGAAAGTCATTAGCTCCATTAGAGATAAAAATTATTCATGTAAGGTCTGAAAATCAAAGGGTTGTTTTGAAGGTAAAATACATTTGATCCATATTTCTGTTTAGGAGCATCCCAAGTATGTCATATTGCCATGGAGATGGGCTGCGGGGGTTCCTGTATTTTAATTGATCTCTTTTTGCTGACAGAAGCAAGCAGTTCAGTTTGAAAACAGAAAAAAGATGCAGCAAAGTACATGAATGTTTACCAGACCTGCACCTTAAGTAGAGAAAACACGAGCATCATTGTTCACCGCACAGAATGCGGGTGGGAATTCATCCTCAGTCTGGAGGCAGGGTTGTTGAGGAAAAAAGAGGCTGGAAGATCTGGCCGCAAGACCAAGTAATTACAGCGCCATTGATTAGAGAAAGTTTTAACACGTTGTCAGAAAAAAAAATGTTTAAATTGCTGAAGAAAATGTGGACTTACTTTCAGATAAGCTGCAGTGGAAATAATAATGGAATAAAAATCTATTCCTCTGGGCACTTTGTAAATGGGAGGTGAACATATATTGGCCTTGTCTACGTTTAGCATGGAATTGTTTTAAAGGAATTAGAAAGTGTCAGAATGATTAGTCTGCAGCACCAAATTATAACATTTAGCACCTCAGGCCCTGAATTGTTTAGATTAAGCCACTAAATCTTGGTGGAGTATAGGAGCCTTCGATGTGTAGCGCTGACAACAAGCATGCAAAGCAGATTGACAGTGCTATTGCACTCTCTGACAGAGTCCACTGCAGGGAGTTGATGCCTTCCTCCTTTTCCAGTGTCACACTGTCACACTCTGAAGCCATCTCTTTCAAGCCTGTTTTCCCCACCAACATCGCACCCCCCCCTTTCTTTTATTCACTCACCTCACAGAGTCAAAGAGGTTTACAGAATGGAAACCGGCCTTTCAGTCCAACTTGTTCATGCTGCCCTTTTGTTTTAAACCCCTACGCTAATCCCAGTTGCCCATGTTTGGCCCATATCCCTCTTTACCCATCTTACCCATGTAAACGTTTTTTTAAAAGCCTCTACTACTGCCTCTGGCAGCTGGTTCCACACATTCACCACCCTCTGTGTGGAAAAATTGCCCCTCTGGACACTTTTGTATCTCTCCCCTCTCACCTTAAACCTATGCCCTCTAATTTTAGACACCCCTACCTTTGGGAAAAGATATTGACTGTCCAGCTGATCTAAGCTCCTCATTATTTTATAGACTTCTATAAGATCACCCCTCAGCCTCCTACGTTCCAGAGAAAGAAGTCCCAGTCTATCCAGCCTCTCCTTATAACTCAAACCATCAAGTCCTGGTAGCATTCTAGTAAATCTTTTCTGCATTCTTTCTACTTTAATAATATCCCTTCTATAATAGAGTGACCAGAATTGCACACAATATTCCAAATGTGGTCTTACCATTGTCTTGTACAACTTCAACAAGACTTCCCAACTCCCTTATTCAATGTTCTGAGCAATGAAAACAAGCATGCCGAATGCCTTCTTCACCACTCTGTCCACCTGTGATTCCACTTTCAAGGAGCTATGAACCTATACCCATAGATCTCTTTGCTCTGTAACTCTCCCCAACACCCTACCATTAACCGAGTAAGTCCTGCTCTGGTTCAATCTACCAAAATGCATCACCTTGCATTTGTCTAAATTAAACTCCATCTCTCATCCATCAGCCCACTGGCCCAATTGATCAAGATCCTGTTGCAATCGGAGATAACTTTCTTTACTGTCCACTCTGCCACCAATCTTGGTGTCATCATCTGCAAACTTACTAACCATGCCTCCTATATTCTCATCCAAATCATAAATATAAATACAAATAACAGTGGCCCTAGCGCTGATCCCTGAGGCACACCGCTGGTCACAGGCCTCCAGTTTGAAAAACTGTCTACAATCACCGTCTGGCTTCTGTCAAGGAGCCAATTTTGCATCCATTTTGCTACCTCACCCATGGATCCCGTGAGATTTGACCTTATGCAACAACCTACCATGTTGTACCTTGTCAAAGGCCTTGTTAAAGTCCATGTAGACAACATCAACTGCACTGCCCTCATCTACCTTCTTAGTCAGTGCGATGTCTGTACTCCCACAGTGCTGTCAAGTGAGAAACACCAGGAATTTGACCTAGTGACAATGAAGGCATGGAAAATAAGGATGGTCTATGCTTGAAGAAGCATTGAAACCTGCTCCCATGTATGTCCTATTCTTGGTGCTAGAGATCAAGGCCAGGATTTTACGAACTTGCTCGGATGAGGCTCGTAAAATCCCGTCCGAAGTCAAGGAGAATTTCATTCTGCGAGCCCTACCCGGTCGGATTCCAGGGTGGGGGTGCCAGTAAAATTCCAGCCCAAGGGTTTGGAAGGTGCTGCTGTTGGCATTTTACTGCAATGCCCTTGTAAATGGCACATGTTGCTGCTATTGTGCGCCAGCGCTGGAGGAAGTGAATGTTTAGCATGGTGGATTGAGTTCTAGTCACATGGACTTCTTTGCCCTGGATAGTGTGAGCTTCTTTAGTATTTTAGGAGCTGTACTCATCTATTTAAGTGGAGAGTATTCTAGCACACTGCTGGGAATTTTCACCCTGGATTATTTTGACCGAATGTATTGGGGTGTGTCAGAGATGGGGTTAAAGTTGAAGGGTGGTAATAGGGGATGCAGCAGAGAAACACCACTATTTCCCCTTGCTACTCATGCCAGACTGAAAAGAGCAGCAGCATTGTGATCAGGATTAGGTTTACCAAATTTTCAACAGTCAGAGAGTGTTGGCTGAATCCAAGGATGGGATTTTCCATCCTCGCTTGCCCCAAGGCCAAGAAATCCTGCCCGAGGTCAATGGTCTGTGTCCAACCCTGTTACCATTCCAGTTGTGGGCAGGACAGGAAAATTCCACCCCTAACGAACAAAATTAGCCAACCTCATTGTAATTGGGAATAGGTCATGACCCCTGACCCTCTCTCCTTCCATCAGATCCGCTGTTGTGGCTAAGAATTAATGATTCCCATTGGTTAGTACCACATAGGTTGCTACAACCACAGTCAGGGGGAGAAGGTTCACTGGAAGTCCAATCGAGTTATTCAAAATTATGAAGAGTTTTGTTGGAACAAATAGGGAGAAACCATTTCCTCCAGTAAGTGGACCAGTAACCAGTAAGAATGATGTAGTGGTAATGCCACTGGACAGTAATCCAGAAGCTCAGGGTGATAATCTAGAGATATGGGCTTAAGTCCGCCCATGATAGTCAGCGAACACGATAACTATCATTGGTTATCATAAAAACCCACCTAGTTCACAAAGGGAAGGAAATCTGCCATCCTTACCCGGTCTGGCCAGGTGACTCCAGACCCATGGCAATGTGGTCAACTCTTAACTGCCCTCAGGGATGGGCGAGCAAACTACTGAGTTGAGAGGCAATTAAAATCAAGCAACGAATGCTGGCCTTTCCAGTGATGTTCACGTCCTGTCAAAGAATGAGAGAAGTGTTCACCAATTTAAAATAAAAGCTTAAGTCAGAGCCCATAGCATGTAGTTGAAGAGTTTTAAAGTTTATTTATTAGTGTCACAAGTAGGCTTACATTAACACTGCAATAAAGTTACTGTGAAAACCCCCAGAGATGTGCAGGTTAGATGGACTGGCCATGATAAATTGCCCTTTAGTGTCCCAAGATGTGTAAGATGGGGAGATTAGTGGGGAAAATGTGTGGGTGTTATGTGTGTTGGGTATAGCCCCTTTAAGGGAACAGGTCAAAATGGTCTCGATGGGCTGAATGGCCTTTTTTCTGTACTTTAAGGATTCGATGAGTCTACGAGGTCAGGTGACCCTGGGTGTGGGGTGATCTGCCCAGGAACCACACTGAGAGGGCAGCTGTAGTTTGGAGTGTGGAGTGAGTAAAGTCCACAATAACTGTGTTCCTTGCAGCCTATCTGTGGCGTGAGCTCTTGAGGATACCCCTCAGCTGTCGGGAACTTAACGGCGGGGTTACAGGGATAGGGCCTGGGTAAGATGCTCTGTCCGAGAGTTGGTGCGGGTTCAATGGCCTCCTTCTGCACCGTAAGGAGGCTAAGATTCAGTGACTCACCGACAGACCAATGGGGACAAACTCTTCCAATGAGCTAGCACAGTTGAATGGCCTCCTTCCATTCTGAGTGTTTGTGATGCCAGGAACAGCAGTCGGGTGAAGTACTATCTGTGGAAAGAGTTCTAAGCAGACAAGTTAATCTTCTGGATGTGGCCTCTGAACTGAAACTCTATTTGGTGGCTTCATTTTGCACCGACTGCTTTTACTGGCTATTTTTTATTGCAGTTGCACATTTCCAGTGAAACTCTTTATCAAACTGGTAAGAGTTTATATGTTTTGCTGTGTTCTTCGATCTCAGTAAAAATCTCAGCACTATTCATTTTCCTGGGGTTAACTTCTGTGCATCTGTATGAAATAAGTATTGTTTCAATGTTGTAATCTGTCTCGCTGTAATAAGACCAACATTAGTCATCTTGATGGGCTTGCAAACTGTCCTATTATGTAAAATAAACAACTCCATTATTTCAATGGTTTTGTAATCTCTCTCATTATAACGAACGCCATTCGTTTTGATAGCCTAGTAATCACTCTCGGTGTAAAATGAAGAGCCCTGCACAATATCTGCATAACACTGTGGATGCTGGATATAAAAAGCAGGAAGTGCTGGAAAGGTTCTGCTTATCTGAAAGCATCTTTTGAGGAAGCGAGAGAACACGAAACTGAGTTAATGTTTTAGGTCAACGGCCTTTCACCAGAATGTCCAACTGGGAACTGCAGCACAAAGCAGAAACCCTTACCCTCCTGATAAAATAGGTTAGGTGCATTGACCTGAACTGGAGTGTGGCGACTGGGGGAATTTCACAGTAACTTCATTGCAATGTTAATGTAAGCCTGACTTGTGACTAATAAATAAACTTTAAACTTTAAAAAAATTCTCACTGATCAATTGGCAATTTCTCGGTCGTGGGTGAAACTATGACCAAGCAGGGGGCGAGGTTAGCCCATTGCACTTGGGGCGCACTGACACCTGTGATGGTTGTTTGCCCAGGCTAGGGTAGAGTAAAGGATCAGGATGGCCAATAGTGGCACAGCGGCACGGTGGTTAGCACTGCTGCTTCTCAGTGCCAGGGACCCGGGTTCGATTCCTGGCTTGATTCACTGTCAGTGTGGAGTTTGCACGTTCTCCCTGTGTCTGCGTGGGTTTCCTCCGGGTTCTCTGGTTTCCTCCTATAGTCTGAAAGACGTGTTGGGTGGGTGCATTGACCCGGACAGATGCGTCTACGGGATCTTCACACTAACTTCATTGCAGTGTTAATGTAAGCCTTATTTGTGACTCATAAATAAACTTTTAAAGTGAGAGAGAAACAGAGTTAATGGCTGGGATTTTCCGACCTCGCTGGAGTGAGATTGTAAAATCCCACCAATGGAGGCTATAGAGATTCCCATTGTGTGAGCCCCGTCCGCCCCGATTCTGGGGTGAGTGAGTCGGTAAAATTCCGGCCAATGTTTCGGGTCGGTGACCTTTCACCGGAGACTCGGAACTACAGCACAAAGCAGAAACTCTCACCCTCCTGGTAAAAAGTCTCACTGATCAATAGGTAAAACCATGACCGAGCGGGGGACGTGGCTATCCCATTGCACTGGCAGGGGAGGGGGAGTTGCTGATGCCTGGAATGGTGGTTTGCCCAGGCTAGGGTAGAGTATAGGGTCAGGGAAGCCAATGTGCTTAAACTGAGCCTTTACCTGAAGCAATTTTTCAAAACCATCTCGGCCTTTTAGAATCCTACAGTGCAGAAGAAGGCCATTTGGCCCATCAGGTCTGCACTGGCCTCAATCCCACCCAGGCCCTATCCCCATAACCCCGTACACTTAATCTCGCTAATCCCCCTAATACTAAGGGGCAATTTAGCATGGCCAATCCACCTAAACTGCACATCTTTGGACTGTGGGAGGAAACCGGAGCACCCGGAGGAAACCCACACAGACATGGGGGCAACATGCAGACATCACACAGACAGTGATCTGACCAAAGCTGGGAATCAAACTTGGGTCCCTGGGGCTGTGAGGCAGCAGTGCTAACCACTGTGCCACTGTGCTACCCCTTTAGGCTGACATGGAACTCAGATCAAGTCCGGGAGGGGGTTGCAGTGTCTCATCCTGTCAACTTGGATGTTGTTTGATCGAGTCCGAGATAGGATGTAAATCCTTGTCTTGTCAGCTTGGATTCCACTTGTCCCTCATGTGGGGACCATGATTGGACTTAATTTGACTTGGCTTCTTTGATTAGGAATAAAGAACTGAAAAGTAACAAAAAAAAATTAGATGATTAGAGAAAAGAGATCAGGTGACGGAGGATGATAACTTGACCGGTACTTTCACACATAGACAAGGCAAAAATGTGTTTTTAGTTCAGAGGTCAAATCTCAAAGGTTAGCCCATCTGCTAAGACCAAAGTTCATCAATCTGAAGAATGCAGAATAAAATGAGCCAGTGTGTAAAACGGGCATCGTGCTCACAACCCCCTCCATCCCAGCCGCGAATCTTCTGGTCCTTATCGTCCTGGTTGGGTTAGAATTAGGGCTTTATTGTGAGCTACCAGAGGGGGAGATACATGAAAATCAGCAAAAAATAGAAGGGAAAAGTAGCTAGAAATCAGCCAAAAATAGTTATTTGTATGGCACCTCCACAATAAAACAATCCAGGAAGTATAGAATCCCTACAGTGCAGAAGGAGCCCATTCGGCCCATCGAGCCTGCACTGACATCAACACCCATCCCAGGCTCTATCCCCACAACACCATGCATTTACCCTAGCTAGTGTCCCTGACACTAAGGGCAATTTAACATGGCCAATACATCTAACCTGGACATCTTTGGACACTAAGGGGCAATTTAGCATGGCCAATTCCCCTAACCTGGACATCTTTGGACACTAAGGGGCAATTTAGCACAGCCAATCCACCCAACCCTGGACTGTTGGAGGAAAATGGAACACTCTGAGGGAACCCACGCAGACACGGGGAGAACATGCAAACTCCACACAGACTCCTGGAACTCAAGGCCACAACTGAACCCGGGTCTCTGGAGCTGTGAGGCTAACCACTGTGACACCGTGCCAACCGCAACAATCAACTTTCCTGGAATCCACCTCAGAGACAGGGGGACATTAAAAGCAGAATTCATAAACCGTCTGCTCACAGAAATATCCAGGGAATTTGGCTGAAGGGTTGACAGGGAGAGCAGTCCGATAAACAGCAAGATCACCACACATGATGCACTGTTCAAGTGAAGGGCTTTCTCATTCTCTCTGAGGAGGCATTACTTGAGAAGGTGTCGTTTCCCCGTTGCGTGCTGCTCACTAAAAGAAACAAACTCCTTCAGTGTATTTTGATGCAAAGTGGATTTTTCCGAGGTGCAATGTGAATGGATGCAGTCTAGGTCCAATTAATAAATGCTCTTGTATTTCGGGATATCAAAGCCAAGCTGCCTTTCATTCCTCTCCCCTGCTCCTCGGCACTTAAGCTTGTTTGGTCTGGTGTTCACGTGTTCAGAGGCTGCAGGAGAATCAGTAAATACAATGTTTACAGCTCTTTCATGCCAGGAGCAGACTGGATGTACCGTTTATAAATAAATGTGAATTAGAGGGGAAAGAATTCAGTTCCTCCATGATTTACATAAAGCAGCTTAAGCTGACGCCCTGTTAAGGAGGTAATAACGGTCCCTCTCATGCATTTGTGTCATATCCCCTTCAGAGAGTGGGACTGAACTCCCAGCATGCAAATAATTCTCCTTCACTCCCTCTGAAACCATACATGTGTACAGCGTGCTGATTACCTCAGTCACAGGGCAATTGCAATAAAAGTAAGTTAAATACTTGATTTATATTTCTTCTCCTTTGATACCTTGAAATACAAGAGCATTTATTAATTGGACCTTGTTCCATAAAATGGGCCAGTGTGTAAAATTATACTCTCCACAAGGAATATCCTGTTCAATTCTGGTTGCCACAGATGTGGAGGTTTTGGAGAGGGTACAGAAAAGATTTACCAGGGTGTTGCCTGGTGTGGAGGACATTAGCTATGAGGAGAGGTTGGAGAAACTTGGTTTGCTCTCACCGGAACGACAGAGGTTGAGGGACGACCTGATAGAAGTCTACAAGATTATGAGGGGCGTGGACAGAGTGGATAGTCAGAAGCTTTTTCCCAGGGTGGAAGAGTCAATTACTAGTAGGCATAGGTTTAAGACGCGAGGGGAAAGGTTTAAAGGAGATGTACGAGGCAAGTTTTTTTACGCAGAGGGTGGTGGCTGCCTATAACTCGCTGCCGGGGGAGGTAGTGGAAGTAGATACGACAGTAACTTTTAAGGGTGTCTTGATAAATACATGAATAGGATGGGAATGGAGGGATATGGTCCCCGGAAGGGTTTTAATTCAGATGGACAGCATGGTCGTGTAGGCTTGGAGGGCCGAAGGGCCTGTTCCTGTGTTATAATTTTCTTTGCTCTTGGAACAGAGTCATGTAATCACGTAGTGCAGAAGGCAGCCATTTGGTTCATTGAGTCTGCATTGACCACAATCCCACTTAGACCCTATCACCTTTATTCTTTCTTTACTCTTTGTTATGTTTACCCGCACCCCCCAGCTCTCCGATGTCCTGCATTTAATCTCTGTCTCCAGCCTCTGTTGGTGATTGCCATTTGAACCCCCATTTTTTGTTTGTTTGATGACAGTGAGATAATGGTTTGTGCCCCGGTGGCGAACTCGATGTTAAACATTGCCTGGGGTGGTGAGGATCCTCACTCTGGCAAGGAACTCTCTGTTACATTTGTGGATGCGAAAGTGCATGACTCTGCTCTCTGTTTTACCTGGCTCCATTTCTCGACTGGTGTTCACCTCTTCCGATGCCCTTCCAAACAGTCAACTCCAGGGAGCACAGTCATCAGTGACTGTCTCCCAGTTGGCAGTGTTAAATGTCCATTAGGGTGGCATGGTAGCACAGTGGTTAGCACTAATACCTCACAGCACCAGGGGCCGGGGTTAAATTCCGGCCTCGGGTCACTGTTTGCTTGGAGTTTGCATGTTCTCCCCATGTCTGCGTGGTGCTCTGGTTTCCTCCCACAGTCCAAAAATGTGCCAGTTAGGTATGTTGCTAAATTGTCCCTTAGTGTTGGAAGTATAAGACCCTTGTCAGGCCTCATTTGGAGTACTGTGCGCAGTTCTGGTCGCCTCACTATAGGAAAGACGTAGAAGCTATTGAAAGGGTACAGAGGAGATTTACAAGGATGTTGCCTGGGCTGGGAGGCATGCATTATGAAGTTAGGTTGAGGGAGCTGGGACTCTTTTCCCTGGAGAGACGAAGGTTGAGAGGTGACCTGATAGAAGTTTATAAGATGTTGAGAGGAATAGATAGGGTGGATTCTCAGAGGCTATTTCCCCGGGTTGAAATGGTCGCTACGAGAGGACACAGATTTAAGGTGCGGGGAGGAAAGTACAGAAGTGATGTTAGGGGTAAGTTTTTCACTCAGAGGGTGGTGAGTGAATGGAATCGGCTGCCGTCAGTTGTGGTGGAGGCGAGCTCGCTGGGGTCTTTTAAAAGACTTCTGGATGAGTATACGGGGTTTAATGGGATTGGGGGTTATAGATAGGTCTATAGATTGGTAGGTGTTGATGTGTTCGGTGCAACTCGTGGGCCGAAGGGCCTGTTTGTGCTGTAGTGTTCTATGTTCTATGTATTAGTACGGTAAATATGTGAGGTTACGGGGATAGGGCTTGGGTGGGATTGTTGTCGGTGCAGGCTCAATGGGCCGAATGGCCTCCCTCTACACTGTAGGGATTCTATGATCTCATCTTGCTCGCAGGTGGCGGAGATATGTGCACCCGAGAGGTTGTGACCCGTACAGGAAGTCCAGCCGTCATCCGTCCAATGAATGTGACCAAGTTGCAGATGTCATTGGTTTACCAATGGGGGTATGCTGACAATCCAGGATCTCTGAGTTAGTGACCTTGTCCTGCCAGGAGATGCTGATGACAGTGAAGGGGAAACCTGTTCCGCCGTTTCTCCTGCCTAGGACATGTTGCCCAGCTCTCACTATCACAGAGCAGTGGACTGATGGTGCTGGCTGGGTTAGTTCCCAGATTGTTCCACACTCTCTAACTCAGCTTAGACGTAACAGCCGCAGCTCCTGCGAAGTCTGTGTGAATCTCAGCATCAAGTGACAGACTGCTGATGATCGTGGACCCACATTGTCAATGTTGATAGATGCCAGCGTGGCCACTCCCCGCAACATGACATTTCTTTTCCTGGTGCGGATGGTCAAACCAACAGTCCGTTCACCAATTGATGGTGTTTCTTAGAAAGCTGGTGTGGCATCACCAGCGTAGAACAACTGCCTGAGGGAGGACAAGGTGCACCTTTGTCTGGGATCTCATGTCAGCAGGGTGGTACAGGTTCTGGGATGCAAGGCGACGCCCTCGTTAGGTGATCTGACTGCGTAAGACATCAGCAAAAAGAAGAATGTGCTACAGTGTCAAGTGTCACAACAGCACGCTGTTTGACTCAACTGTATATCTTAAATTGTCCTGATGTGCCGTCAAAACTGACCTGATCCATTATGTTCTCTCCCTCAACGTCAGTAAAATGAAGAAGATAGTCATCGATTTCAGGAAGCATAGCGGAGAACATGCCTGTGTCGACATCAATGGGGATGAAGGGGATATGGTTGAGAGCTTCAACTCTCTAGATGTTCAAATCACCAACAGCCTGTCCTGCTCCTTCCAGGCTGTTCAATTCTTGAGTAGAGTTTTCACATTCTCCCCTTGTCTGCATAGGTTTCCTCCGGGTGCTCTGGTTTCCTCCCACAGTCCAAAGACGTGCATGTTAGGTGGACTGGCCATGCTAAATAGCCCCTTAGAGTGTCAAGATGTGTAGGTTGAGGTGGATTAGCGGGGTAAATGCATGCGCTTACGGGGAGAGGGCCTGGGAAAGATGCTCCTTTGGAGAATTGGTCAGGACTCCTTCTGTGCTGTAGGGATTCTATGATTCTATAATTTTAAAGTACTTTGGGAAGTATTGAGTTTATGAAAGGTGCTATATAAATGCAATTCTTTCATTTTGAAAACAAACTAGGAGCACAGATTGAATGACACCACTCTTGTTCTGGAAGCCTGTGGATTAGAAAAGGAACAAAAGGCTGAGCAACTTCAGGAGTTTGACAGTTGAGATTTTACAGGCGAGGATTTTACAGACCCACCGCAGAGTGTTCCCTCCCTGGGAGGATGCAGCGAGCTATTTCAATCTGTACAGTTCAGCGGGACCCTCATATATTCCACCAACAGGGGGTGGGGGGGTGCGTAAAATCCTGGTCTATGTTACAATACAAGGTAGAGGGCTTGTGAGTAATAAATAAACATTACTTTATAATGAAATTACTGTGAAAACAGGTCCTGAATCAAACAAGAACAGAAAATGCTCGAAAATCTCAGCAGGTCTGACAAGAGTATCTGGAAAGAGGACAGATCTAACGCTTTGAGTCTGGATGACTATTCAACAGAGCTGATGACAACTGGAAATAGGATGAGATTTATACTGTAGTGAGGAAGGGATTAGAGCTGTGGGGGCTGGATAGATGGACGGCGATGAGTGGAGGCAAGGTAGGGCAAAGGTCATGTGTCAATTTGCGAGTCCTTGCAACATACACCAAGTAGGTTAGAGTATTTCCAGCGTTTTTTTCTCCTGAGATCAGAAGTGGTGCCCTGGGTTGCACAAGGAACCCTCAAACAGTAGACTTCTGCTCTCACATCCAACCTCCTCCTTTGACCTCGGTCCTTATTATTTACGTTTCATTTACTTGAGGAGTGGGGACCACTCATTCAGGTCCCTCCTAGTGACCCCAAACTGACCAGAATCCGGCTCCTACCCAGATCTCAATTCCAGCGAGGTCCAGATGTTTTGCCATGGACGCTGCTTGGGGCCAGAACCCAGGGTAATGCTCAGGGGATCAGGGTTCGAATCCCACTACAGCAGATGGAGAAATTAAAATTCAATTAAAAAATCCAAAATAAGAACCTAATGTTGGCCAGGAAACCATTTTGATTGTCGTGAAAAAAAATCTGGTTTACGAGGGGCGTCACAGTGGCACAGTCGTTAATACTGCTGCCTCACTGTGCCAGGAACCCCGGTTTGATTCCCGGCTTGGGTCACTGTCTGTGTGGAGTTTGCATGTTGTCCCCGTGTCTGTGTGGGTTTCCTCCCACAGTCCAAAGATGTGCGGGTTAGGTAGATTGGCCATGACAAATTAGTGTCAGGGAAACTAGCTAGGGTAACTGCATGGGGTTTATGGGGATAGGGCTTGGGTGGGTTTATGGTCGGTGCAGACTTGATGGGCCGAATGGCCTCCTACTGCACTGTAGGGATTCTATGATTCTAAAGCCCTGGGGAGGCAATGGCGCAGTGGTATTATCACTACACTATTAATCCAGAAAATCAGCTAATGTCCTGGGAGATTCAGGTTCGAATCCCCACCACAACAGATGGTGGAATTTGAATTCAATAAACAAATATCTGGATTGAAGAATCTACAGACGACCATGAAACCATTGTTGGAAAAACCCTTCTAGGCCACTAATGTCCTTTAGAGAAGGAAATCTGCTGTCCTTACATGGTCTGGCCTAGAGTCACAGCAGTGTGGTTGATTCTCAACTGCCCTCAGAATGAGGGTAACCAGGGGGTGGGCAATAAATGCTGGTCAGGCAGTGATGCCTATGTTTCATGAATGAATAAAAAAAAACTCCACATCTTTGGAGTGTGCGAGGAAATTTGGTAGAAACCCAGGCAGAGGGAAAATGTGCGAACTCCACTCAGACAGTGACCCGAGGCTGCAGTTGAACCCTGCTCCCTGGTGCTGTGAGGCAGCAATGCTGAATACTCGATTTAGGCTGATATTGATGGAGCTCATATTATCAATATCTGGTTCCTAGTCTCCTTCAACTACTTTGAAGTAATTGCAGTTAAATCAGTCAATGATTAAGTTTGAGTGGTGTTAACAAGACAAGGCGAAGTAAAATATTCTCTCATCAAACCCTAATGATTCTACTTAGTGGCTCTGATTGACAGTTGGTTGGATGGAGAGGGGAGCTGTGTTATTCCCTTGAATGTACCGCTGGTGGTTTAGTTAATAATTCTGACTCATCTTAAGCTGTTGAAGGGAAAATATTATTCCCTCTAGAAGATGCACTTGAAACAAATTAGTGACTCAGATTCATTAGAAGTGTATTGGAGGAAGAGCTGCTTGCCAACACTTAATGTGGTTAGAAGGTCCTGACAGCCCCAATGGATATTAAAGCAGCAGTGACATCTGGTGACGATCTCCCACAACCATTTGCGGGTTTTGAGCAAACAGTACGTGTAACGAGGAAATAGCCTTGCAAACATGCAAAAATGCCACAAAGATACACTTATAAATGGCAAGCATGGCAGGAGACGATTTTTTTACCCTGAATTAGATAGGGAATGACGCTTAGAATTTTTTTGGGAGAATCCCCCCCCAACCCCCCGCAATGCGTACCATCTATAAATTTGTCTTGGATGGCACAGTGGTTAGCACTGCTGCCTCTCAGAGGCAGGGACCCAGATTCGATTCCAACCTCGGGTGACTGCAAGTTCTCCCCGTGTCTGTGTGGGTTTCCTCCGGGTGCTCTGGTTTCCTCCCCACAGTGCTGGTTAGGTGGATTGGCCATGCTGAATGAGGTTATGGAATTGGGGGGAGGGGTTGGGCATGGGTTAGATATTCTTCCGGAGGCTCATTGGGCCAAATGGCCTCCTTTTGCACTGTCGGGATTCTATGGCTCAATGGCATGTTTTGAACATTGCAAGACCATCACTTCATTACACAATTCATGAAGAGCTTCAATTTCCCACCTTGATAAAACACAGCATTGTGACGTTCTTTGAGGCACCTTGAGTAAGGGTTGGAGACCTGAGTGGATTTTCCTCCATCATTTCACACTCCTCACCTCAGCTTCTCTGCAAACCTGGATTACTGATCACCTCAATTGGAGGCCAATTGTCCAGCCAACAGAACACTGCCCTACCCCCTAAATTCTGCAAAAGCTGCCTTAAATTCTCACCTCCTTCGAATGCTGACTGAAGTTCCATCCCTTTGAATGTTCCTCCAATTTCAGTCTTCTTCGCATTTCTCCCTCTTCCGAGCTCATCATCATTCTTCACAGCTTCTAAACGTACCCCGGCGCCACCTTTTAATTCAAGAAGTCTTATTGAAATACTTAATCTTACAGCATAGGGGTGGCTGTGCAGAATAAACCAGTCTAACTGGAAGACGGTACGAAGAAAAACAATGTTGCCGTAATAAAAGTTTAAAGAAATGTTAATGAGTTACTATTACAGGCCTGTATGATTATTTTTCGATATGTATAATGTAATCCCTGGTCTCGACATTGATTCCCCCCCAGTGAATTAAGCAATCGTTTCTTTGGCACTGGATCAGTTGAACTGGTTTGAGCTATTGCTTGGTGATTTTTATTATTTTATTTTACAACAACTACCACAGCTGCTAAATAATGAAAGGTACTTCAAAGAAATAAAACCAATCTGATAAATATGCATGATCTCATGGATGGAACGAGAGAGGCTGAATGTCTGAAAGTGAAACAGAATTGTCTGGATAGGTCCACGTAGTACTTTAGTCTCGGCAAGAGAAAGTTACAGGTTAAAGCCAGGAGATCTGTCATTGTACACGGGCGACCTATGCTGAGGAACAAAATGAAGATACCACCCACAAAAATTATGCTTTTCTTTACACTCGCAATGGGCTGTTGATTCTATCACCTATCTCTGACACCAAAGGACTAGCATCTCCCTCTGAAATGCTGCAGAAGACCTACTAGGAGAATAATACAGCACAGAAGGGAGGCCAGTTGGCCCATCGAATCTGTGTTCACTCTTTGAAAGAGCTATCCAATTTAGAATCAAATAGAATAGAATCCCTAAAGTGTAGAATGAGGCCATTCAGCTCATCGTGTCTGTGTTCACTTTTTGAAAGAGCCATCCAATTTAGAATCCAATAGAATTGAATCACCATAGTGCAGAAGGAGACCATTTGGCCCATTGAGTCTGCACCAACAACCATCCCACCCAGGCTCCATCCCTTGCATATTTACCTCACTAATGCACCCCCTTACACTAAGGGTCAATTTAGCATGGCCAATCAACCTAACCAGCACGTCATTTGGACTGTGGGAGGAAACTGGAGCACCCGGAGGAAGCCCATGCAGACATGGGGAGAATGTGCAAACTCTACACAGACAGTGATCGAAGCCGGGAATCGAACCCGGGTCCCAGGCATTGTGAGGCAGCAGTGCTGATCAACATGCCACTATCCCCTGCTCTTCCCTAATTCCATTTTAGATGTTACCTTTTCAAGTGGTTATCCAATTCCTATTTGAATCTGCTTCTACCAACTTTTGATATACAATGTTCCAGACCATAACAATACTCTGAGCAAAGACAATTCCCCTCTGGTTCTTTTGCCAGTCATCTTAACTCCGCAGCCTCTGGTCACTGACCCTCCTGCCAAAGAAAAGAGCCCCTCTCTATCCACATCCCTACATCATCTTGAACACCTCTCTGTCACCTTGAGTAGATGACTGGAGTCGCAGGTTCTCTGCCTCAGGGCCGGAAGCTCTGGTTACCCCAGGATGTGACGGCCATTGACAAAAGATCCATAATGCTGCCAAACAAGTTCAGCATCACCATTCAGATCCTTCCAACACACGCCAGTGGTCAGTGGTGAGAGTGGGAGAGAATCCTGGTCAGCCTGGGGTGGAAAAAAAATTGGAATATCTGTTGAGGATTAACCAGAGTGCTTCCTTTTGCACTGTAGGAGTCTATGATTACAAAACAACAGGTTATGTGTCTATTGCCACCTTGCTGTAGGTTGGATATGATTTTCTACCATTTGACTGCATTGCAACAGTGCCTACACTTCAAAAAGCACTGCGTTGTCAAAAGCCCAAAAGATCTTGCAGAACAAAGTGAATTAAATATTTGGCCACTGCTGGAATTACGACTTAATTTCCACACTCCCATCATTGCTATCCAAAGCTCTGGATTGCAACGACGTGGACTCCTTGGGGGGAGGGAGGGTGGGGGTTGGTGAGGGGCTCAGTTGGCTGGGCAGCAGATTGGTACCTTTGAGATTTCCTGAGGCCGTGAAAGGCACTATATAAATGCAAGACTTTTATCTGCAGAGATTACATGCACTTGCATGTAACTTGTTGTGATTTATCCATGTGGGCACTTAGATCCCTCTGAATACCAAAGTGCGGTGGATGCTGGGATAGTAAGTATATTTATGGAGGAGTTAGACAGATTTTTAATTGGTAATGGGTTGAAGGGTTATGGGGACAAGGCAGGAAAATGGGGATGAGGAGCATATCAGCCATGATCAAATGGCGGAGCAGACTTGATGGGCCGAATGGCCTAATTCTGCTCCTGTACCTTATGAATTTATGAACTTATTTACTGATCCCTCACCTTTTAAAAAAGCTCCACGTGCTCATGTGGATAATTTCGCAATTCCTCATGTTATACCTCATTTATCACCTTTTGACCCCTCCACTTAGCCGCTTATCAGAGTTTTGCACCTGACTACATTGTCAACAAACTTGCATATAATACACTTGGCTCTTTTAACTAAGTCATTGATTTAACAACAACTTATATTTATGCATCATCAATAACACATTGATGTGTCCCAATGTTCCACATTTGTGCAAAGATGTCCAGGTTAGGTGGATTGGCCATGTTAAATTGCCCCTTCGTGTCAGGGGGACTAGCTAAGGTAAATGCATGGGCTTATGGGGATTGGACCTAGAGGAGATTGTGGTCGATGTATACTTGATGGGCTGAATGGCCTCCTTCTACACTGTAGGATCGTATGATTCTATATAGTTTGTAAATAGTGCAACACTGATCCATGTGGCACTCCACAATTCACACTCTGTCATCCTTCAAATGACTCATTTATTCCTACTTCTTCTTTCCATTAACACAGGTGGCAAGGATGGCATAGTGGTTTCGTACAGCGCCAGGGACCCAGGTTCGATTCCACCCTTGGCCACTGCCTGTGTGGAGTTTGCACTTTCTCCCCATGTCTGCACTGGTTTCGAAAGATGTGCGGGTTAGGTTAATTGGCAATGCTAATATAGGAGAGACTCTTCCCGCTCAAAAAAGACAGTAGGACTAGGGGGCACAGCCTCAAGATAAAGGGGAGGCGGTTTAGAACGGAGTTGAGGAGGAACTTCTTCACTCAAAGGGTGGTGAATCTCTGGAATTCTCTGCCCGTTGAAGTGGTGGAGGCTGCCTCGCTAAATATTTTTAAGAAGCGGGTTGATGGGTTCTTGATAAGAGAGGGGATTAAGGGTTATGGGGAGAGGGCGGGAAAGTGGAACTGAGCCACGACAGATCAGCCATGATCTTATTGAATGGCGGGGCAGGCTCGAAGGGCTAGATGGCCTACTCCTGCTCCTATTTCTTATGTTCTTATGTTCTTATGTTCTTATTCCCATAAGCCAATATCTTATGTAACAACCTCCTCTATGGCACCTCAGCTAAGGCCTTTTGGAAAATATGTTCCATCCACTGGTTCCCCTGTATTGATCCTCCTAATTACATCCTCAGAATGCTCCAATAGAGTTATCAAACCTCACATTCGTAACTCTGCATAATCATAATTTGATGCTGGCTAAGAACAAAATTGGGTCAGCTTGTGATAATCTACATGGTTCAATAGATGACCAATGGTCAAAGCTATACCCAAAGGTCAGCATCTTCATGGAACCCGCTGCAACATCTCTGCTTCCATTCGATATTTAGCCACTTACTGGCTGCTGATCTTGGACTTATCCATCAAGGAGGCAACACAATTAAGAACATCCTTAACAAATCTCCAGGGCGGCACGGTGATTGGCACTGCTGCCTCACAGCACCAGGCAGCTGGGTGCGATTCCTGGCTTAGGTCACTATCTGTGCGGAGTTTGCACATTCTCCCCGTGTCTGTGGGGGTTTCCTTCAGGTGCTCCGGTTTCCTCCCACCGTCTGAAAGATGTGCTGATTAGGGTGCATTGACCCGAACAAGTCCCAGAGTGTGGCGACCAGGGGAATTTCACAGTAATTTCATTGCAGTGTTAATGTAAGCCTTACTTGTGACGAATAAATAAACTTCACTTTTGGGACCCATAAGATCCCAGTTTTTAAAATATTATTTATTTGTTCACAGGATTTGGCCATCACTGGTTAGGCCAACATTTATTGCCCATGAGTAGGTGGTGGTGAGCAGCCTTCATGAATCCCTGTGACGCAGGTGCTCCCAAAGTGCTGTTAAGAATGGAGTTCCAGGATTTTGACCCAGCCATGGTGAAGGAACATCAATACATTTCCAAGTCGGGATGATTTATGACTTGGAGGGGAACTTGCAGATGGAGGTGTCCCCATGCACTTGTTGCTCCTGTTCTTCTACCTGGCAGAGGTCGTGGTTTGGAAGGAGCCATTGAAGGAAGCTTGGTGAGTTGCTGCGTACACCTTCTGGATGGTACTAATGATACTGCGCATAGGTGGCGGAGGGAATGAAGGTTTAAAGGGATGCCAATCACATAGGATGCTTTGTTCTGGATAGTGTCAAACTTCTTGAGTGTCGTTGGAGCTGCACTCATCCGAGCAAGTATTCCATCACTTTTCTGAATTGTGCCTTATAGATGATGGACTTTGGGGAGTCAGGAGGTGAGCTACTCTCTACAGAATCCCCACTCCCTGCCCTGCTCTTACAGCACAATGTTAAATTGGGGAGGTTCAGTTCAGATCCCTTAGTTAACCAAGGAATGAGAAGCAGGAGCAGATAATTAAGCCTGCATACTGGACTGGGTTTGGAAGGCCTGAGAGGCACTCAATAGAGAGAATTAGAGGTAGCATCCCTACAGTGTAGAAGGACGCCATTCGGCCCATTGAGTCTGCACCAACTCTCCGAAAGGGCATCTTACCCCGGCCCACCCAGCCCTGCAACCCTCCAACTTTATCATGGCCAATCCAATTAACCTGCACATCTTTGGACTGTGGGACGAAACCGGAGAACTCATTGGGAACCCAAGCAGACATGAGGAGAACTGGCAACCTCTGCACATGATGTGGGTATGCCGGCGTTGGACTGACGTAAACATAGTGAAAAGTCTGACAACACCAGGTTTTAGTCCAACCTATTTATTTGATAATATACTCACAAGCTTTCGGGTTAGTCCCTTCGTCAGGTGAATGGAGAGTTCTGGCCTCAGACAGAGCATATAAAGCACAGACAGTTTAGAGATTACTGATTAGAATGCGAATCCTTACATTTAGGTTAGGCGTAAGGATTCGCATTCTAATCAGTAATCTCTAAACCGTCTGTGCTTTATATGCTCTGTCTGAGGCCAGAACTCTCCATTCACCTGACGAAGGGACTAACCCAAAAGCTTGTGAGTATATTATCAAATAAATAGGTTGGACTAAAACCTGGTGTTGTCAGACTTTTTACTGTGTAACCTCGGCACAGACAGTGACCCAAGTTGGGAAGCGGACCTAGGCTGCTGGCGTTGTGAGGCAGCAGTGCTAAACGCCATGCCATTGTTCCGTATGGAGAAGAACATCCACCTGGAAAAGTTATCAGAAGCGATCCTGAATCTTGGAGTTGAGGTTCACAGAGGATAACAAGTTGTGGGCAAACCTACAGAGTTAGCCAACCCAATTCAGCAGGTTATCTTTTAGCGTTCTTTCATCTACTTTAACTTTATAAAGCCGACCTTGAGAGTGACCTACAATATAATTATCATCTTCCAATCCACTCAAAGAAAACCAAAATAAATTAATCATAACTGAGGTATTTTGAATTTTTCTTTTTGATTTAGGTAAGGAAAAATAAATTATTGATTGACAGAAGTTCTCATTAGTGGCTACACAGAAGTCCCTAACAGCTTCTTCATTGTCCTACGGATTCCTCCCACACAATTTGTTTCAATCAATAACCTCTCATGACAGCTTATTTACTGTTGTCTCCGCAAGCAGGAGTAAATTAAAACCATCTCTGGCAGGCTGCCTAGACAAGTCCAATAATGTAACTGGCACACACAAAAAAAAATTATGATTGAACTTCAGGTTTACAAATGTATTCCAGAGCTGTAAATAATGTTTCCATTAGGACCTTTTGAGGGACTGTCTGTGGTCTCTCGGTGAACTGAAGCCCATAATGGCTCTTTGTTTCCATTCTGATGTGGCAAACTCATGTAGTGACTGCAGTGATTGGGATTGTTGATTTGCTAATGGATGTTCTGCTGATCAATAATGGATTCTATTGAATTCTGGCAGTGTTAAGATTGAAAAGTCTTGGCTCCAAGATATATGTGCCTGGCAGACGGTCCTCTAACTGATTTAGATTTTTCACTATCCAACAGGACAATCTCGTCATCATTTGTTACTTGCTGCTTAATCTAGCCATCAAGGGTCAGTTCCTTTTAAAGGGTTAGGTCGACGATTGATAAAGGACTGGGAACAGTTCAGGTTCAGAATAAATAACTGGAGGAAAGTCAACTTCAATGGGATGGGAATGGATCGGAGCTGGAAAGATTGGAATTAAAGGTTGGCAGGCAAGGAATTAAAGAAGAGATGGTTCAGGCATGGTCAATATACATTGGCATAAAGTGGAAAGGAATGTTGGTGGGCATTTTTAACTCTAGTGTTGGAATGGGCAGACCAGGACAGGTTGTTGGTGATCTGGACATCTAAAAACTTGAAGCTCTCAACCATTTCTACTTCATCCTCATTGATGTATTATCTGAAGAGGAAGAATATGCAGGGCTATGGGGAGAAAATGGCAAGTGATACTGGGCAAATTGCTCCTTCAGAAAGCTGTGTTTGGCTTCCATGGCTGGGATTTTCCAGCTCCCGCACGATATGTTTTCCAGAGGTTGAGGCAGCTGGCCATTGGCCGTGTCGTGGGGGAGGTGGTGGGTCGTGGCGGTGGGAGGGGCAGGGATGTGGTGTCACCTTTGGAGGTACTGGAAGATTCTGCCAGTGGGAAGGTCTGGAAAATCCTGGCCCATGTCTCCAGGAGCTATGTAGTTTTTGGAGAATTGGAAAAACATTGTCCTGGTTTGGACAATTATTCTCTTTACAAGATTTCAGACAGGATTTTCTGGCCCATCCCACCAGTGGGGGTTTCCAGTCACCGAAAGCAAATCGTATGACCCTAAGACATAGGAGCAGAATTAGGCCACTCGGCCCATCGAGCCTGCTCTACCATTCAATCATGGCTGATATTTTTCTCAACCCCATTCTCCTGCCTTTTCCCCATAACCCCTGATCCCCTTATTAATCAAGAACCTATCTATCTCTGTCTTAAAGACGCTTAATGACCTGGCCTCCACAGCCTTCTGCGGCAAAGAGTTCCACAGATTCACCACTTTCTGGCTGAAGAAATTCCCCCTCATCTCTGTTTTAAAGGATCATCCCTTTATCCTGAGGTTGTGCCCTCTGGTTTTAATTTTTCCTACTAGTGGAAACATCCTCTCCATGTCCACTCTATCCAGGCCTCTCAGTATCCTATAAGTTTCAGTAAGACCCTCCCCCATCCTGCTAAGCTCCAACGAGCATAGACCCAGAGTCCTCAACCGTTCCTCATATGACAAGCTCTTCATTCCAGGGATCATTCTTGTGAACCTCCTCTGGACCTTTCCAACACCAGCACATCCTTCCTTAGGTATGGAGCCCAAAACTGCTCACAATGCTCTAAATGGGGTCTGTCCAGGGCTTTATACTGCTTTTGTAGTCTTGTACTCCCCTCATGGCAGGTTCCCTGTTGGCCAGACAGGTGAGCCACGCAAAATTCCATAGGCTTTGGTGGGATAAGATGATCCTGCCAGTGGCCAATGGGGGGAGGGGGGGGGGGGGGGGGGGGGGGTAGGGAGTGGAGGAGGGGGCGGGGTTGGAAAATTCCAGCCTACAAATCTGTGAACAAGCTGTCCTTTTTTCAAGATATTGCATGATTTGAGCTAGATAACAAGCAAGAAACCTGGGGAGATAAAGGTTAGTTTGCTAAACTTGAGTTAACATCAAAAACTGCTGCTGCTGGATTTGGATTGTTGCTGATTGGGTAGAAGGTCTTGGACAAGGAGATGTTCTCTCTGAACATTTTGTTTGGAATTCAGTGTGCGAGCGTGTGCCTTGGCAACACACTGTGAAGGAAGACTGTAAAATTTTAAAAGAGGTGAGTTGTTACAGGTCTGGATTACAAGTTTCGCGTTAACCAGTTTCACAACTTGTCATTTTTTAAGAAAAGTTTTGCTTCAGAATAAATGAATTATTCTGAGTTTATTGAAACAAGTATGACTAGAGTCTCCTTATTTCTGAGTCTCCTCAATGCAAGGGTAAACAATTGCCCATTTTGGTAAGCAAATTGAAGTTAAAAGTAAAGTTTATTTATTAGTCACAAGTAGGCTTACATTAACGCTGCAATGAAGTGATGGTGAAATTCCCCTCGTCGCCACACTCCGGCACCTGTTCAGGTACACTGAGGGAGAATTTAGCATGGCCCATACACCTAACAAGCGTGTCTTTTGGATTTCAGGAAGAAACTGGAGCACCTGGAGGAAACCCATGCTGACATGGGGAGAATGCACAAACTCCACACAGATAATGACCCAAGCTGGGAATTGAACCCAGATCCCTGGCGCTGTGAGGCAGCAATGCTGACTACTGTGCCATTGTGCCACCCAAATATTTACACTTTTACGGTGACTTGTGGAGAATCTCTGCACTCCTGAAATCCCAGTGGTAGGAGCTAGCATAGACAAGATAGGCTGAATGGCCGCCATCAGTGTTGGGACCATTCCATGGTGCTGTGAAAACAAACCTGTGGTTCCATTTGTGATGGGAAGTCAGACCAACTGACCTGAGCTTATAAGAGCAGAGTGTTGTGGGTCAGGGCAGAAGGTCCAACATGCTTTATGAAGACCACCCAAACCATAAGTATTTTACGTTGAATTTGGCTAGGGTGAGCATGATATGTTTCACTTCAAGTATGATTCAACAACACACCAGGGAGCTTTTATCAAACAAAACTTATTTAAGAATATAGTTAACATGTATATTAAGAAAATTAGCAAAAACTTTTTATCAATTACAACAAGAAATAGAAAGAAAATAACACAATGATGTATTAACCTTTAATTGGCTATTAAAGCTGTTCCAACAAGCCAAAACCTTTTCATTATCAAAACCCTTTTCACAGGTTTAACACAGAATAGATTAAAGATTGACTGGAATTGATTCTTTTTGAAGGCTGTACTTTCCTTCCAGAAGCCAAAACATTGTCCTGAGATAACCAGCAGATTTCCAAATGGCACAGGGAGACAGAGAGAGAGAGAGAAAGAGACTTCAGCTTCTTCCTCAGTTGCTGCCCCTGCTAAAACTAAAAGCTGAAGTGTAGTTTCAGAGCTCTCAAAACTGAAACTTAAACTCACTGGGAAAAAAAAAACTGGTCAAAAACACATGACCTTTTCTCCTAATAATGCAGGATCATCAAACTAATTCCAGAGTAAACACAAACAATCCCATTTAAACCACTTAAGAAGCAGTAAAAGGACTCATCACGGTCAAACCTGCAACAATGATATCACTGAAGCTGTGAGTTAAGAAACCACTGAAACTCAGAGTTGCAGAAATCATGCTTAAAGAAAGCCCCTTTCTTAAACGAACACTAACGTCACAAGAAATATAAAGTCAGACAGCGTACCTACTTCTTTGCATAATACCATCCCCCTTGTTGCTCAGTTAGAAGGTTGTGTGTACTCTGAAGATTTGACCACCTGACCCAGAGATAGATTTTTTTGGGCACTGTTCCTTTTCAAAAAACAGTATTACATCTTCTTGCAGAACACAGAACACAGAACCCTACAGTGCAGAAAGAGGCCCTTCGGCCCATCGAGTCTGCACCGAACACTATCCCACCCAGGCCCTACCCCCATATCCCTACACATTTATGCCCACTAATCCCTCTAACCTACACATCCCTGGATACTAAGGGGCAATTTCTTAGCACGGCCAATCAACCTAACCTGCACATCTTTGGACTGTGGGAGGAAACCGGAGCGCCTGGAGGAAACCCACGCAGGCACGAGGAGAATGTGCAAACTCCACACAGACAGTGACCCGAGCCGGGAATGGAACCCAGGACCCTGGAGCTGTGAAGCAGCAGTGCTAACCCACTGTGCTACCGTGCCTTGACTCACCTGCCCTCTTACCCCCGCTATTTCCGAAAATTGCAAAATCAAGGGTGCTAGATTTTTGTTCAGCAACTGATGGCATCAAGGTGGGTAGATAGAGTTAAGAGACGGATCAGGCCTAATCGCGTTGAATACTGGAACTGACTCGAGGGGCTGAATGGCTGTCTCCTATTCATATGTTTTTATGCGATTAAATGGAAGTATGAATAACTGTCAAATGTATTTTTCTGCTGCAGATTTCATTCCCTTTACCTTGGGGTTATTGCTCTTTGATCAGTGTCATTGATACAACCTCCATGGTAATTGGATATTGTCTACAAGAGGAAGCTGCAGTGATCTGGGAGCTGAGTTAAAATCCATGACAAATGGAAGGTTCACCAGGATTAATTAAAATATAAAAATGTAAATGGGTGATGGCTAAATTAATAGCAGTCGCATATTCAGTGTCTGGTTTTCTCATCAAGGTTGGAGTTTTTTTTTGTCTTTTGCGAGCACCTGTACAGCTGATATCAACTTCCAACCCAAAAATCCCAGCGTTTACTCAGGTCAGGGGCTGACGTGATCCATTTTTAATTGATTATCCCAACCTCAGGCTTTCGTGTGAAACCATAAATCATAGTTTCAGATTGTAGCTGGCTTCGTGAGACCTGTTCATCAGAAGTTAATGATACCAATATGGGCCTTGGAATCACAGACTGGTGCAGTAGAGAAGGCCCTTTGGCCCATCATGCCTGTACTGGCTCTGCCAAAGGACTATCCAATTCATTCAGTTCTCTCCACTCTTTCCGTATAGAAATTCCTCGTGTATTTTCCTTTTTTCCACAATTCAAACGTACATTATTGGCTATAAAATGGGCTCTCTCTGTGCTCTTGCTGCCCCTGCTCTCTCTGTGCTCCTACTCTCCCCCTGCTCCTGCTCCCCCTGCTCTCTCTGTGCTCTTGCTGCCCCCGCTCTCTCTGTGCTCCTACTCTCCCCCTGCTCTCTCTGTGCTCCTACTCTCCCCCTGCTCTCTCTGTGCTCCTGCTCTCCCCCTGCTCTCTCTGTGCTCCTGTTCTCCCTGCTCTCCCCCTGTTCTCTCTGTGCTCCTGCTCTCCCCCGCTCTCTCTCTGTGCTCCAACTCTCCCCCTGCTCTCTCTGTGCTCCTACTCTCCCCCTGCTCTCTCTGTGCTTCTGCTCTCCCCTTGCTCTCTCTGTGCTCCTGCTCTCCCCCTGCTCTCTCTGTGCTCCTGCTCTCCCCCTGCTCTCTCTGTGCTCCTGCTCTCCCCCTGCTCTCTCTGTGCTCCAACTCTCCCCCTGCTCTCTCTGTGCTCCTGCTCTCCCCCTGTTCTCTCTGTGCTCCAGCTCTCCCCCTGCTCTCTCTGTGCTCCAACTCTCCCCCTGCTCTCTCTGTGTTCCTGCTCTCCCCCTGCTCTCTCTGTGTTCCTGCTCTCCCCCCGCTCTCTGTGCTCCTGCTCTCTCCATGTTCCTGCTCTCCCTCTCTGTTCTCCCCCACTCCCTCTCTCCCTGTACTCCTGCTTCTTCAGAAGGAACTCTTCAAAATGCAGCTAATGAAAATACAACAAAACTTACTCCAATTGATGAGTCAAAGAAAGAGTTTAATAAAGAAACATCATTACTCCAAACTCGGGGCTTCGCCCTGGGCCACTCCAAGCTCTCCACAATTCTACATCGCTCCTTATTTATCGTGAATCAGCTGGTCAGCTGACATTACATCACTCTGTATTTGCTTCCATGTTTTACTGGATCAGCTGACTTTTACATCTTGTTCCCATTGGTCACACTGTATCCAATACAAAGTTGTCACAGATTACACTCTAACACTACTCTCTCATGCCCCTGACCTCTCTGTGCTCCCGCTCTCTCTCTCTCCGTGCTCCCACTCTCTCTCTCTCTCTCCGTACTCCCACTCTCTCTCTCTCCATGGTCCCACTCTGTCTGTGTTCCCACTCTCTCTCTCTCTGTTCTCCCGCTCCCTCTCTCTCTGTGCTCCTGCTCTGTCTGTCTGTATTCCTCTCTCTCTCTCTCTGTTCTCCCGCTCTGTCTGTGTTCCCGCTCTCTCTCTCTCTGTTCTCCCACTCTCTCTCTCTGTTCTCCTGCTCTCTCTCTCTCTGTTCTCCCGCTCTCTCTCTCTCTCTGTTCTCCCGCTCTCTCTCTGTTCTCCCGCTCTCTCTCTCTCTCTCTGTTCTCCCGCTCTCTCTCTCTCTGTGCTCCTGCTCTGTCTGTATTCCTCTCTCTCTCTCTCTGTCTCTGTGTTCCTGCTCTCTCTCTCTCTCTGTGCTCCTGCTCTCTCTGTCTATACTTCTCTCTCTCTCTGTGCTTCTTCTCTCTGCAGGTTTGTGCTTTTATTATAGTTTTCTCTCCCTTGCTATTGCTCTCCCCCTTCTCTACTATTACTGTCTCCACGTTCCACTCTCCCTGGGCCCACGTTAAGGATGCAGTGAGAAGCAGATACTGTAATCTCTATCTGTAAGGAAATGCCTGTTTTCTTAAAAAGCATTGTTAAAACACTTTATTCTTCCATGGAATGTGAGCTTCTCTAACTAGGCCAGCAATTACTGCCCATCCCTAATTGTTTTCGAGAAGGTGATGATGAGCTGCCTTCTTAAACTGCTGCAGTCCATGGGGTGTAGGTACACCCATAGTGCTGTTAGGGAGGGAATTCCAGAATTTTGATCTAACAACAGTGAAGGAATGGCAATATATTTCCAAGTTGGGACTCTTAATGACTTGGAGGAAACTTCCAGATGGTGGTTCCTATGTATCTGCTGCACTAGTCCTCCTAGATGGTTTTGGGGTTTGGAAGGTGCTGTCCAAGGAGACTTAGTGAGTTGCTGCTGCTCTCTCTCTGTGTAAATGGTGCACACAGCTACTACAGTGCATCGGTGGTGGAGGGAGTGAATGTTTGTTGATAGGGTGCCAATTAAGCAGGATGCTTTCTTGCTAGGATGGTGTTGAGCCTCTTGAGTGTTGTTGGACCTGCACCCACCCAGGCAAGTGGAGAGTATTCCATCACACGCCTCGACTTTGTAGATGGTGGACAGGCTTTGGGGAGTCAGGAAGTGAGTTACTCGGCACAGTATTCCTAATCTCTGACCTGCTCTTGTAGTCACAGTATTTATACGGGAAGTCCTGTTCATTTCTAGTCAATGGTTAACTCCACTATGTTGATGATGGCAGTTTCAGCAATGGTAAAGCCATTGAATGTTCAGGGGTGGTGGTTTGATTCTCTCTTGTTGGAGATGGTCATTGCCTGGGATTTGTGTGGTATGAATGTTACTCGCCACTTGTCAGCCCGAAACTGGATATTGCCCAGGTCTTGCTGCATTTGGACATGGGCTGCTTCAGTATCTGAGGAGTTGTGAATGGGCACAATGTGATTATACTATTTAAATTATTTGAATATTATTAGTGAGCCCGGAACGGAATTGTTCAGATTCATTTGTCTTAATGGCCTCACCAGTGGAGGTCCTCACCAGAAAGGATCAAATGTAACCTCCATCAACAGGGATCTGAGGTGATGGCCTTGTCAGTGGGACTGGAGGCTATTGAGGATCCCCACGTGGTCAGGGTCAGTGGCAGGCAGTGCTCCTTTGGCAGTGCCAGTCCAGCACTGCCAACCTGGCACCTTGGCAGTGCCCACCTGGCACTGACCAAGGGGCAAGAGGTGGGAACTTAGGGCAGGAGTGGGGCTTAAGGAAAGGGGTTGGGGCCTGAAAGGTAGGCTGCTAATGGGGGGCTGCGCACTCTGTAATCGGGGGGCGGCGATCGACCGGAGAGGGGTGAACAGGAGCTGTGATCAGTCGGAGAGAGGGGGAAGGGGGCCTGCAATCAGCAAGATAGGGTGAATGGGGGCTGTGATCAGCAAGGAGGGAATGGAATGACAGATTCCCAGTGCATTAACTATATACACATTACACAAAGCACTGGGTGTTCTTGCGCATGCACAATGGCACCCACTAACAGCCAGCAGCCAGCTTCCCAGCATGAATAGACTCCATCCACTCTCCCTACTGGCGGGAATCACACTTTGTCTTTTTTTTCTCCAAGTGGCATAAGATTTTAAGTTTTCTTGTCGAAAACAAATGGGCACGATTCTCTCCCATTTTCACGCCCATTTGGCACTTAGAAATTTTTGATAAGATCACCCCAAGGTTTCTTTCAATTAAAACAATTTTGAAAGTATCTGATGTAAGGAACACAGCAATCAATTTGCACACAACAAGCTCTGATAAACAGTCAATGTGATGATGATCAGATAAGTTGCTTGTGTGACATTAATTATGGAATAAATATTGACCAGGACAGTGGGGAGAACTCCTCAGCCCTTCTTTGACACTGCCATTGGGGTTTTTCTATATCCACCTGAAAGAAAAGATGAGGCCCTGGTCTAATGTCTCGTCTGAAAGATGGCACCTCTGACAGTGCAGCACTCCCTTAGTACTGCAGATAAATGTCAATCTTAGATTTCTATGTTCAAGTCTTTGGTGTGGGAATGGAACCCAAAATCTTATTGTTCAGAGACAGGAGGGCCATCAATTGAACTATAGTATTAACCCTTAACTCCAGATTAAAGTCCAACAGGTTTATTTGGAATCACAAGCTTTTGGAACACTCCTGATGAAGGAGCAGTGCTCCAAAAGCTCGTGATTCCAGAAGATACTGTTGGACTTTAACCCGGGGTTGTGAGACTTCTCACTGTGCCCACCCCAACCCAACACCGGCATCTCCACATCATAACCCTTAACTGACCATTAGATTCTAACCTGCAACTAACTCCTGGGATTCTGTTAGGCAGGAACCACTCAAACTGCTTGATTAAATTCCAGTCCGTAGCATAGTCCTGGGTGTCGGCTATTCATTTTGGACCTACATTTTATTTGTTGAAAATATTTAATCAAGATAGATACTTTAAGATGTTCTAAATTAATTTTCACAGCTTGTTTGGGAGGTGTCAGGGAAATGCGACTATTTACCTGTGTGTACAATAACCTCACAAAGAGGATTGATGTTACTGGGTCACTGTGTGATGGACAGCATTGATTTTGAGATTGTCAAAGTGAATGAGTTGTGAGATATCACGGCCCAGGTTCCGAGACAGCAAATATATTTTGTTGCAAATTTAAAAGTGCGCGCAGTAGATATTTTCTTTGGGAAATTGTAATGACTTCAATCAGGCCATTGAAGTTGGCCTATTGGAGTATAAGCTCCCTGACTAAGGATCAAATTGATGGGCTAACTGGGGAGTCTTTGCCTGGCACTTAACCAGCAGTGTCAGTTCCTCTGGCACTCCTAGGAGGTAGACTGCTGACTGCAAACACTCAGTGTACTGCTGTTAGAGTTTGTAAATAAAGGGATTTTGGTGAAGGGACTTCAGTCTCCACAGATATATTACACCAATGGAGGCTCTGACTAGGGAATGCAGTTTCATCTGAGACTTTATATGACTCCTTGTAATGTCACTGAGGGATCATTGTAATGTGCAATGTTGGTGCATATTACAAGATTAGGGTTGTATCTTGAGTTTTTTTTCTGAGTGCTGTAGTGTTGCTAACGCCTGTAAGCTTTGTGATGGCCTTATGCTGAGCTCAGTCCCCAGTATGTCAGTTATACAATAATCAGGACGAGAGGCAGTAGAATATAATGAGCTGTTAATGTGTTAATGAATTGGATTTTTGTGCCCTCTAACTTGTCCCCATGTGCTCATCTAGTCTTCTCCGGGTCGAAGCGAGAATATGTTCAATAAGACAAGTTGTAAAGCTGCTTTGCAAACTACTGAGTCAACATACAATACAATTATAAACAGGCTCAATTCGGTCATTATAACTTGTCTTTGCATAACAATACACAAATAATCCCCCACTCTGTGCTCCCCACATCACTACTTAACTAAACTCAAATAACAGTTATCTGCTTTATCCTTATGTGCCCTGTCAAAGCTAGCACTCATAAATTCCAGATTATAGACTCGACTGATCCTGTGTCTCTGGGTTTCTGTCTGTTTCTAGTCAGTAGGAAAAGACTGTCAGGCCACTCCTGAAGGTCCCACACCAGTAAGTTCATAACATGACGGACAGGGTAGAGATGACATTTCTCCTTGTTTGTGATAAGTAAATTAAACAAAAGAATTCGGCAAAGAAAGTCAGCTGTAGACACTCCACATTAATGCTGATTGCAATTTGAAACAAATACTGTTGAATTTTGAATCCAACCAATTATTGAGTCTATATTTTGTTGTAATATGCCTTTAAGGGATGGCAGCATGACATCACTAGAAGGAGAATCTGTCATGTGATTCAGTCTTGGTTTCACTTTTGCTTTGAATAGAGCACATGTGCACAGCCATTTTCGTGCCTTTGAGCTTTCTACGTGCATAAAACTCTTCTCCTGTGCCTAGTCTCCCAGGCTGTTGACAGTGGGGGATTCAGTGATAGTAATTGTAGACCATTTTGTCCTTATATGACCATAAGATATAGAAGCAGAATTAGGCCACTCAGCTCATCGAGTCTGTCATTCAATCATGGCTGATATTTTTTCTCATCCCCATTCTCCTGCCTTTTCCCCATAACCCCTGATCCCCTTATTAATGAAGAACCATCTCTGTCTTAGACACATGCAATGACCTGGCTTCCACAACCTTTTATGGCAAAGAGTTTTACAGATTCACTACTGTCTGGCTTATCAGAATGTGCCCAGCATCCAGTAAGTTAGTCAAACGTGATCTGCTCTTCATGAACCCATGTTGCGTCTTCCCACTGGGACAATTTATATCCAGATGTCGCACTATTTTTTCCTTGATGATAGATTGAAGCATTTTCCCTAATACAGAAGTTAAGCTAACTGACCTATAGTTACCCACCTTTTGTCTACCTCCTTTTTTAAACAGTGGCATCACATTTGCTGTTTTTCAATCTGCGGGAACCACCCCAGAGTCCAGTGAATTTTGGTAAATTACCACTAGTGCATTTGCTATTTCCCCCACCATCCCTTTTAGTACCCTGGGATGCATCCCATCAGGACCAGGAGACTTATCTACCTATAGCCCCATTAACTTGCGCACTGCTACCTCTTTCGTGATAGCAACAGTTTCTAGTTCCTCACCTGCCGTAGCTTTCTTGTCATCAATTTTTGGCATGTTATTTGTGTCTTCCACTGTGAAGACTGACACAAAAACCTGTTAAATGTCTCAGCCATTTCCTCATTTCCAGTTACTACATCCCCCTTCTCATCCTCTAAAAGACCAATGTTTACTTTCGCCACTCTTTTTCGTTTTAGCCACAAAGTAGGCTTACATTAACACTGCAATGAAACCATTGTGAAAATCTCCAGTCACCACACTCCGACGCCTGTTCGGGTACACTGAGAGAGAATTTAGCATGGCCAACACACAAAACCAGCATGTCTTTTAGAGGGTGGGAGGAAACTGGAGCATCCGGAGGGAATCCACGCAACATGGGGAGAATGTGCAGACTCCGCACAGAGAGTGTGTATCACGTGAATACACTGATGATCATCTTCCAAAATGCTACACATTCTAGAATGGTTCCTGATAGAAGTTAGATAATCTCACTCCACTATTTAAGAAAGAGAAGGGGAGGAAACAGGGAACTGTAAACCCGTTAGCCTTACGTCTGCAATAGAAAAAATGTTAGAATCTATTATAAAAGATGTGATATGTGGACACATGGATAATGAAGATCTATTGGACATGGTATAGATTGAGGATGTTACTAACAAAACAGATAAAGGAAAGTTGATGGGCATTGTACATTTAGATTTTCAGAAGGATTTTGACAAAGTCCCTTACAGGAGGTCGATTAGCAAAATGAAGGCACATGGGATAGGAGGGAATATACTGTCATAGACTAAAGATTGGCAGCACAGTGGCACAGTGGTTAACACTGCTGCCTGACAGCGCCAGGGACCCGGGTTCAATTCCAGCCTCGGGTCACTATCTATGTGGAGTTTGCACATTCTCCCCGTGTTTGCATGGGTTTCCTCCGGGTGCTCTGGTTTTCTCCCACAGTCCAAAGATGTGGGGGTTAGGTGGATTGACCAAGGTAAATTGATTGTAGTGTAGGGTTACAGGAATAGGACTTGGGTGGGATTGTGGTTGGTCAGACTTGATGGGCTGAATGGCCTCCTTCTGTACTGTAGGGATTCTATAACAGGCAAAAAATAGAGAGTAGGAATAAGTGATTGAGAGGTTGATTTGAGTGATGGACTGGGTTTCATTCATGACCCTTTATAGTTTCTTACAGTTTTGGACAGAACTGGAGCCATACCAAGCTGTGATATAAGTAGAAAGAATGCTTTTTAGATGCATCTGTAGAAGTTTGTGAGAATTGTAGCCAAATTTCCTTAGTCTTCTGAGAAAGTAGAGGTATTGGTGGGCTTTTTTAATTATAGTGTCGGCATGGGGGGACCAGGACAGGTTGTTGGTGATCTGGACATCTAAAAGCTTGAAGCTCTCGACCATTTTTACTTCATCCCCATTGCTATAGACAGGGGCATACCCTCCACTACACTTCCCAAAGTCGATGACTATCTCCTTCGTTTTGCTGACATTGAGGTAGAGATTATTGTTGGATGAAGAGTTTGCTGAAAGGAAATGCAGGGAGGAGTGGGAATAGTTTATACACCAGTGAGCTTTGAGGATGTGTGGTAATGGGATACATGTGCATGGGATACATTTGTTCCATAAATGTCATTTGTAGACCTTACATTCTGCTGTGGATCCGGTGGTGTAGTCCATAAACAGTTAAGCTGCTGAGTAAGAAACTTCCACATCTCAATCCTACCCCTGTGATTTCAATGATTGCTGGTCTCATCTGTGCTTTGCTTCCATCTTTAATGGCAAGGTGACATCTTTTTCATTAGAGTTACATATTTTACACAGTTGTTGGGCGCCTGGTCGTGACAGACTACAACTGTTCTCACTGAATCTCATTGCGTTCAACAAGAAAACAGGAACTGTGGAGAATAAACAAATTAATTTACTATCTACGCCCACTCCAGTGATATGCTTTTTCGATATAAATATATATGGCAACATGAACAGACACACTTGCAAATCCCCCATGTTGTGGCTCACAATGAGTCACACGGTACACTGAATAGTGACTTGGAGAGTGCGGAGTAAAGTAGTGACAGGAAGTAAGTGTGACAGGACATGTGACAGGCGGGTGAAAATAAATAAGTGTGACCAAGAAGTAAGTGTGACAGAATGTAAGTGTGACAAGGAGTACACGCTATACACAAACCTTTGATGGATAACCCTTTGATTTTCTTTACATGGTAGTACATTGATTTCTTGTGATGGAGTACAGAGCAAATCAAGGCCAAGTCTTCAGGTGTAGGTGATTTGGGAGGTGAGGGGGAAAGGTATTGGGGTGGGGCTTTGGGAAGGTTGGCGTACAGGAATAATTGGACTTGGTTTCTAGCCTTCTAGACAGCAGAACAGACCAGCCAGGAAGTTTCAGGGCATGTGTGGGTGTGGGGGGGAGGGCTTGCAAATAATGAGGTGAGGGAGGTTAGTTTGGGATTAGGAAAATCAGAAGAAAGAGTTGCATTTATAAAGAATCTTTCATGACCTCAGGATGCTCCAAAGCACTTTGCGTTCCAAGGAAGTACTTTTTGAAGTGTAGTTTAAGTTCATTTACTAGTGTCAAAGTAGACTTGCATTAATAATGCAATGAAGTTATTATGAATATCACCAAGCTGCCACAATCCGATGCCTGCTCGGGTTAACTGAGGGAGAATTTAGCACGGACAATGCATCTATACTGTATGTTTTTTGGACTGTGGGAGGAAGACCCAGAGGAAACCCACAAAGACATGGGAGGACATGCAGACTCTATACAGTGACCCAAGCCAGGAATCAAACCCAGGTCCCTAAAAATGGTAAATCAAGTTGTGTTAAAATTTAAAGTTTAACGTTAAAGTTGAACTGGAATAGTGAACTGGGTGGAGGAGTGATGGCATGCCCAAGGGCCTTTTTCTTTATTCACTCATGGGACATGGCTGTCATTGGCTGGTCAGCATTTATTGTCCATCTCTAGTTGCCTGAGGGCAGTTGAGAGTCAACCACATTGCTGTGGGGTCACATGTAGGCCAGACCAGGTAAAGACGGCAGACTTCCTTCTCTGAAGGACATTAATGAACCAGATGGGTTTTTCCGACATGGTTTCACGGATTCTTAGTTGCAGATATATTTTTATTGAAATAAAATTCCGCCATCTCCCATGGCAGGATTTGAACCCAAGTCCCCAGAACATTAGCTGAGTTTCTGGATTAATAGTCTAGCGATAATACCACTAGACCATCATCTCCCTGATGTGATAGGGTGGGAAAAATATTTATATTTTCAGGGACAATAAAAGCAATAAAATATTTTCAGTACTAATTTTCCATTTTGGTCTTCTCTCAGATCTCTGGGACGTGACGCCACGCCGCACTGGCAACTGGAACCCCCAGGGTGAATAGTGCTATGGAGCGGGGTTGGGAGAGATGGTCTAGTAGCCTGGATGGGAAAGGATCAGGGGATGCAGTAACACGGATGAAGTGGTCCTTGCTGGAGGTAAACACTAAAGAGGAATCTTGCAAAGAAAAGGCTTGATCTAGGACTTCAGTTAAGGCATCTGAAGACAAGAAAAATAATGTATTTGATAGGTTTAATCTTGAGTAAGAAATGAGAATCAAGTAAAGTAATTGTTGGAGATTAGTGTTACTTTTATTATTGAAATTTGTTACTTGTGGCGTGGCAGTCCCTTCCCGGACCACGTGGTACACTTAGGAAGACTTTCATCTGTTTCCTTAGTTAGTAATTTCCAGAACAGGTCACTAGTCTGTCACCAGGGGCTTACAGATTGAGGTATGGCTGACCAAGAATCTCTCCTGCTCTCGTCACCAGCCATTGGCATGTTTGGAAGGATTTGTAAGTTGCAACTCAATTTATTTGGCTGCGTTATGAGCACACCTTCCCTGGGCACCACGTCTTGGAGGGGGACTCGAATCCAGAGCTTCTGCCTCAGTGGCAAGAATGCTATAAATGATGCCACAAGACTTCCTAGACAGACAATAGTTATCACAAAGTGATTCAGCTTCAGGCTGACATTTTAGCATTAGAATTCCAACACGAAGGATAACATAATAGGTGGAATTTTCCAGCCTTGCCCCCCCCATGAGTATTGTGGCAGGACAGAAAATTTAGCGGATGATTTAAAGGTCTGTTGACCTCGGGCAGGAATTTCTGGTCTAGAACCAGACCTTCTGGTGGCCAAAGAGAATATCTATACGATAGGTTAAAATTCTTCATAATGTCTGTGTTTCTTTAGAGCCCATCAGGTTTCAAAGGAGGCCAAACATTATGAAGAATTTTAACCTATTTTATAGATATTCTTCCCCCCATTGGAAAGGTGCATTTCTACAGGTATATTGGTGGGAGTGAGATGGATTGATGAGAATTAAACCTGGAAACTAAAAAGTGAAGCGAGATTGCACAGGCTAGCTTTGTATTCTCTGGAAGTTCTCCATTTCCGTGGTGAGCTGTTTGAAATTGTCAAGGTATGAAGGGAATCTGATCGAGGTAATTTTTTTAAAGTCATTTATGGGACAGGGGTGTCACTGACTGGCCAGCATTTATTGCCCATCCCTTGATAGAGTGAATTTCTGGTGCTTGGGGAGTCTAAGACTCGGGGATATGGCTTACAAATCAGACAGAACTTTCAGGGGTGCAATTAGGAAATGTTACCACAAAGGGTGGTAGAAATTTGAAAATGTATAGTTTTGCAGAATTAATTGACACTAGATCAGTTATTAATTTTAAACCCTGTGGTTAGATTTTTTATTGAGCCAAGGATAAAAAGGGGTACGGAGCAAAGGAGGGTATGTGAGGTTACCACCTGGGTGGGACCCCAGTTATTCACAATATATATTAATGACCTGGATGAGGGAACAAAATGTAACATCTCAAAGTTTGCAGATGGATTGTGATGAGGATGCAGACATCTTTCAGAATGATCTGGGCAGGTTGGGTAAGTGGGCTAATCAATGGCAGATGCAGTATAATTTGGATAAGTGTGAGCTTATTCACTTCGGAAGCAAAAATAAGAAGGCAGATTACCACCTGAATGGTTGTAAATTGGGAGATTGGGGTGTGCAGTGGGACCTGGATGTCCTTGTGAACCAGTCACTGATGTCAAGTCTGCAGGTGCAGCAGGTGGTAAAGAAGGCAAATGGCATGTTGGCCTTCATTGTGAGAGGTTTCGAGTACAGGAGCAGGAATGTGTTGTTGGAATTATACAGGGCCTTGGTGAGGCCACACCTAGACTATTGTGTGCAGTTTTCGTCTCCTTTTCTGAGGAAGGATGTTCTTGCTCTGGAGGGAGTGCAGTGAAGGTTTACCAGGCTGATTCCGGGGATGGAGGGACTGATGTATGAGGAGAGATTGAGAAGGTTAGGATTGTTTTCACTGGATTTCAGACAAATGAGGGGGGAATCTCATAGAGACTTATAAAATTCTAACAGGACTAGACAGGATAGATGTAGGGAGGATGTTCCCGATGGTGGGAGAATCCAGAACCAGAGGGCACAGCCTGAGGATTCAGTGTAGACCATTTAGGATGGAGATGAGGAGACATTTCTTCACCCAAAGAGTTGTGAGCCTGTGGAATTCATTATCACAGGAAGTAGTTGATGTTAGAACATTGAATGTATTCAAGAGGCAGCTGGATATAGCACTTGGGGCCGAATGGGATCGAAGGTTATAGGGAGAAAGCAGGATTAGGCCATTGAAGTGGATGATCAGCCATGATCATGATGAATGGTGGAGCAAGCTCGAAGGGCCAAATGGCCTCCTCCTGCTCCTATCTTCTATGTTTCTATCCAAGATGTTGCTGTGCCCAGAATACCTTCTAACTCTATCTTTTACTTTCATTCTAACACTTTTAAAATCTTTATCAATGCTTTAATTCAATCTCTCGCCAATCCTTCAACATTAAGTTGATCTTTCTCTGTACCCTAGCCATGGCTGCAATACTACATCCTGCAGTCTCTCCTTTCCTTCTCTAAGGACTGTACACTTCGTCTGTATAGTGCACAAGAAGCAATACTTTTCACTGTGGACTAACACATGTGGCAATAATAAATCAGATCAAATTAACAATTTATTCCAGCAGTAGTGAAGATTACCAGGATTAATTGAAATAAATAAAAGTAAATTGATATAAATGAAGGAAAATAACATAAATATCTAAAACACATATCTGTGTCATTAGGAAACGTATAATTTTTATTTGTAGTTGGTATTAGCTTTGATAATCAGGGTAAATTGTTATCCGTGGAAGGCAAGTGTAAATATTACTTTTGTTTTCCCCAGTTGAAATTGCTGACAGTTCTATTAGTATGTGGATGATCGAGCATTTTCTGTAACTCATTATGAAATATTGTGCGTGTATTGAATGGATTTAATCTTATCCATGTCGTCACGGTTAGGGAACAAGTCCAAATCTTGTGGCCCACTGAGATGAAGGAAGGCTGCTAGTGGAGTCTGCTCACAAGCCTAGGCTGCCCGTCACTAATCTGGAAGGACAAGAGCAGTAGATACCTGGGGACATTACCATATCCAAGTTCTCCCCCATCGAGCCACATATTGGGCTGACACGGTGGCACAGTGGTTAGCATTGCTGCCTCACAGCGCCAGGGACCCAGGTTCGATTCCCTGCTTGGGTCTCTCTCCGTGTGGAGTTTGCACATTCTCCCCGTGTCTGCGTGGGTTTTCTCTGGATGCTCCGATTTCCTCCCACAGTCTACTGATATGCAGGTTAGGTGGATTGGCTGTGCTAAGTTGCCCCTTAGTGTCCAAAGGTGTGTGGGTTAGATGGGTTGATCATGCTAAGTTGTCCCTTTGTGTCAGGGGGACTACCTAGGGTAACTGCATGGGATTATGGGGTTAGGGCCTGGGTGGGATTGTGTTTGGTGCAGACTTGATGGGCTGAATGACCTCCTCCTGCATTGTAAGATTCTATGATATCATCCTGACTAGGAAACATTTCACCATTTCTTCACTGTCACTGGGTCAAAATCCTCTCTAACAGCACTGTGGGTGTACCTACACCAGATGGACTGCAGCAGTTCAAGAAGATGAATGAAGTCCAAAGATGTGCAAGTTGTCTTGATTGGCATGATAAACTGTCCCTTAGTGTCAGGGGGACTGGCAGGGTAAGTGCGTAGAGCTGCAGGGATAGGACCTGGGTGGGATTGTTGTTGGTGTAGACACTATGGGCCGAATGGCCTCCTTCTGTACTGTAGGGATTCTATGGTTATACGAACAATAAATACAAGTTCTGCCTCATCTCTAATACAAAGGACTGGGCTCGAGGGGCTAAATGGCTACCTCCTGGTCTTAGGTTTCCATGTACTTACTCGAACGTCACTCAAGACAGTGGTTATTTGAAGTGAAGCTCTCAAACTCAGTTTGGGACACATTCTTCAGGCTTCGAGCATATCAGATCAAACTTTACCCTTTCCCCAGGATTTCAGCATATTCCAAAATGGCGTGACTCTATTTGGGCAAAGGAAGCTCACCCACCAGGGGAGCATCAAAACCTTGGACAGGACCAAATCACAACCAGATTCAATGTGATTCCTGGGAAACATGCATGCTGATTGATACAGGAACTATTTCACAGCTCAGGGCAAATAACAATAGTTAGGAGTTGCCAACACAAGTTTATTTGTTAGTGAGTTGAAATGTCAATCACAATGGACTCTTTTCGATGAAACTATTTTCTCTCACTCGATAAAACAGGAGAAGGACCACACCACAGACTGAACAAATATTTAGAAGAACTCTCCCAGCAAACAAGTTGCAACTTGGACGGAACAGCAGCTGCTTCCTGCAAGTAGGGTACACGCAGAAAAGTGAGGGAAACTAGAAGAGTGAAGAAGAAGATAGCGATGGGGAAGGTAGCTGGAGAGAAAAGACCATAAATTCATAAGACCATAAGACATAGGGGCAGAATTAGGCCACTCGGCCCATCGAGTCTGCTCTGCCATTCAATCATGGCTGTTATTTTTCTCATCCCCATTCTCCTGCCTTTTCCCCATAACCCCTGATCCCCTTATTAATCAAGAACCTATCTATATCTGCCTTAAAGACACTCAATGACCTGGCCTCCACAGCCTTCTGCTGCAAAGAGATCCACTGATTCACCATTCTCTGGAAGAAGAAATTCCTCCTCATCTCAGTCTTAAAGGATCATCCCTTTAGCCTGAGGTTGTGTCCTCTGGTTCTAGTTTTTCCCACTAGCGGAAACATCTACGTCCACTTTATCCAGACCTCACAGTATCCTGTAAGTTTCCTGTAAGAAGTCTCAACACATCAAGTTCCAGTCCAATAGGTTTATTTGGAATCACAATCTTTTGGAGCGTTGCTCTTTCATCAGATGAGTCTGAAGGAGCAGCGCTCCGGAAATTCGTGATTCCAAATAAATCTGCTGGACTTTAACCTGGTGTTGTGAGACTTCTTTCTGTGCCCACCCCAGTCCAATGCCAGCATCTCTACTTCATGGACAGAAAAGAGACAGACACAAGGCAGAATAGGCAGGTCGAGATGCAACGGTAGACACAGATACAGACACTGTGAGACAGAGAAAGTGGGAAATAGAGGCTCAGATATACAGAGAAGAAAAGAAACACATGTTAATGGGGAGCATTCTTAACTGTGAGTGGGAAAATTGTGAATTCAAATTCCACTCCAGGGACTTGAGCATAAAAATCGAGGCCAACATATCAGTGCAGTACTAATTGTGATTTGGCGTGATTTGATTTATTATTGTCATATGTACTGAGATACAGTGAAAAATATTGCACACTATACAGACAAAGTATAGTAGAGTACATAGGGGAGAAGGAAAGGAAAGGGTGAAGAATGTAGTGTTACAGCCATAGCTAGGGTGTAGAGAAAGATCAGCTTAAATAAAGTAGGTCCATTCAAAGGTCTGATGGCAACAGGGAAGAAGCTGTTCTTGATCTGGTTGGTACGTGATCTCAGACTTTTGTATCATTTTCCCAATGGAAGAAGGAGGAAGCGAGAATGTCCGGGTTGTGGAAGTCATTTATAAATGGAAGTCATTTAATCTTTTTACAATGGAGACACCATGACTTATAGTCAGAGACAGAAAGAGTGAGGCAGATACAAATAGAGGGTGAATTACAGACAAAGGATGAATTAGAGACAGAGATCGATAGAGATCGAGAAGAAAAAAACAGAATCTGAGTGATAAGCGAGTGAAAGACTGATGTATTGTTAATCAGAATTGTTTCAATAAATGGTAATTATAACAATGGAACCTAATAGAAAGGTTTTAAAAATGATGCTTTAAGTTGTTGACATTGCTGTTGAAGTTAAAGACTCTTTGACCCATTGTGACCCTTTGAACAAAAAAGATCAGTAAAGATTTGCTTTCATATAGTCTTTCTCGACCTCAGGGTGCCTGAACTGGATTTGTGGTCAATGAAGTACTTTTGAAGTGGACTCCAAATAGGAAGAAGGCAACCAATTTGTGCACAGTAAGATTCCACAACCCGCTATGTGATAATGTTCAGACAATTTGTTTTTTTCAAGTGATGTTGGTTGAGGGATAAATATTGGCCAGGACAAGGGGGAGAAATGGGGATTGGCCATGCTAAATCTCCCTTTAGTGTCCCAAAGAGTGCAGGTTAAATGGTTTAGCCGTGGGAATGGTGTGGGGTTATGGGGCAAGGGTGGGCAAGAGGGCTTGAGCAAGATGCTCTGACAGAAAGTCGATGGGTTAGATGGCCTCTTCTGCTCTGCAGGGACTCTATGGTTCTATTTCAACTCCTCTGTCCTTCCTCAAATCGGCAAAGACAAATTAAGGACAGGTAGCATTACACAGGGTGTGATTAGATATTCTGCCCAGGCTGGCTGAGATCTCTGACATAATGTTGATTAAGGAGACAGCCACAGGCTGTACCATTAAGCTAGTAAAGATGTAAGACTATCTCAGTTGAGATTAATTGGACTCAAGAGGCTTCTCCTTCTGAGTAGTTAGTGTGATCTTGTAACTACCACACCATGGAGCATAACTGCAGGCACTTGTGATGGAAATAGATTGTGAGAAATGAAGATGATTAGTATGATAAATGCACAGGGGTTAATTTTCCAATGATTCAGTCTCTAACAAAACATTGGTCACATCTGCACAAAGCTTGTGCTCACTTGCCCTAAATAAGGAACAGAAGACCACATTATAGAGCAAGCTAGTATATTTTACATTAAGTTAGCGCTGACCATCGCTTGATGTTCTACAGGAGGATAATACAATTTGGAGGAGACAAGAGTTATGTTTATCAAGGATTAATTAACAACGATTTGTCTATGAACCGTAACTATTGGACATGCTGAGTTAAATTTAATCTTGGGATAGTACAAAGCCAGCACTTATTGCCCAATTTTGAAAAAAAAACATTTGTGGGACATGCCCATCACTGGCTAGCCAACATTTATTGCCCATCGTTAGTTGCCTGAGGGCAGTTGAGAGTCAACCACCTTTCTATGGTTCTGGAGTCACATGTAGAGGAGGGAAGGACGGCAGATTTCCTTCCCGAAAAGAAGTGAACCAGATGGGCTTTTTTCGACAATTGACAATGATTTTGTGGTCATCAGTAAATTCTTAATTCTAGCTTTTTTTTACAAATTCAAATTCCACCGTCTGCCATGGTGGGATTCGAACCTGGGTCCCCAGAACTTAAAGTGAGTTTGTGGATTAATAGCCTAGCTACAGAATATTGTACTCTAGCCATAGAGTAGGGTATAGAGGGACATGGTCCAAATGCAGTCAATAGGGACCTGCTTTGGGGTTTTAAAAAAGAGGGCAGCATGGACAAATTGGGCTGAAGGGCCCGTTTCCATGCTGTAAACCTCTATGACTCTATGATTCTACAATACCACAAGGCCATCGCCTCTCCATATTATTTCAATTCCAAATAGTCTTGAGGTTGTGATGGGTCTTCTTCTTGAAACATGACAGTTTGTGTTCTCAAAGTTGTCCCACAGCTGAGTTTCCAGAATGTTGATCCAGTGGCAAAGGGAGAAAGGCATCAAACATCTAAGTCAGGGTTGCAGATGGTTGGTTTGTAACTTAGAAGGGAACTTGGAGGTGACGATGCTTCCATTATATCTGCTGCTGGTCTCCTTTGAGGTGGGAGAGTTCATGGGTTTGGAAAGAACTGCCACAGAAACCTTGGTGAGTTGCTACAGTGCATCTTACAGATGGAACATGTTGTATTACTATGTCGCTGCTGGTCTCTCAGTAATAGGGAGCTTGAAACTTGTATGTTTAAACAAGACTCCGCTATTGTTAATCTTTAACCACTTATAGATCCCAGATTTGGTTCTGTGTTCACTATTCAAAATGCACCTTTCCTATCACTGCCGATCACCATGTTTTTTGTGGTGTCTGGACCACTGTGGCCAAAGATGTTGTATTATTGTCTCAGGCAATGATGAGGAGTTTAGAATTTGTATGCTTAAACATGAATGGTTTATTGTTAATGTTTAACTATTTACAAATCCCAGACAGTGTCATGCTTGGGAACTGCTTCATGATGCAGGCTAATTCTAGAGTTCCTCTCTGAGTCTTTTACCATGTGACACCATACATCATACCCTGGGTGGTGCTATTCTCCAGTCCCACATTAAGCCTTGTTCTGCCGAGTACCTTGATATTACAGTGGTGTGCAGGTACATGAGACAAGAGTACATACTGCAGGAAGAGTGTGGCAGTGTTAATGGGGGTGGGTGTTTAAAGTGAGTACATGGGAAAAGTTGGAGGCCAGCCATTCTCTAAGACTGATCATTGCTGAACTGTACCCTAACTCTACATGCCAGCATTGCTGTATTTCCCCGATACTCTTTTTAAAATAAAATCTCGTGATCTCAGTAAGTTGACACCAGCCACTCCCTGTCCCACTGACGCCCCCTCCCCCCTCCCACCAGCCCCCAGCACCGCCCTCGCTCCTGCACCCCACATTCCACTGTATCCACATGCTTTTGGGTGAGTGAGTTCCAGACGTCCGACACACTTTGTGTGATATTGACCATTGCCTCATTCTGTGCAGCCCTTCCCCCACCCCACACCTCCCCCTCACCAACACATCTGCTGTTAAAAAAAAGCTTAATAATGATGGCTTCCTTGAATTTCCAGATGAACTTTGCATTGCTATCGGCATCTGCTCCTTGCTTATCCTTGTACTACACATATCCCTGTGTGATTGATTCATCCGTATTCCCAACAGTCTGCAACAAACACCAGCTCCTGCTGCCCTCGAAGTTGACCTTCCCTTGACCCTAGTCCAATATCTGAGTTGCAGAATTCGATGTTAATGAGTTTACTGGACCCAAGGCTATTTCCCACATCCTCCTCACTTCACAATTCTCCAATGTCGGAAATTCAAACTGGGAGTTTTGCACAGATAGATAGAAAGTAAGATTTACCTTAAGACTGTAATAGAATCACTGTGAAATTCCCCTAGTTGCCACACTCCGGCACCTGTCTGGGTCAATGCACCTAACTAGCACGTCCTTCAGACTGTGGGAGGAAACAGGAGCACCCGGAGGAAACCCACGCAGACACAGGGAAAATGTACAAACTCCACACACACAGTGACCCAAGCTGGGAATCAAACCCAGGTCCCTGGCGCTGTGAGGCAGCAGTGCTAACCACTACGCCACCGTGCTGCCCTTGAAATTTAACATTTTAGATGTGACTCCAATGTAAGGGACTGATTCTGAGGCGTATTTTCATTAGGGAAGTCTCTTTGGTTGCTTCAGCTTTGATACTGAGTTCAAGACAAAGCTTGGAACAGGTTCAAAGGGCTGAATGGCCACACAATGTTTCACTGCCATTGAAAATCAGCAGGATATCTTAATCAATAATTAAATAAAAGAAAGCCCAACACTATGTTTTTATTAATTGTTCTATCATTCAAAAAAGAAAGATGGTCCCAACGTAGGGTGGTCGCTGTGTGGGAAGGCCCCAATGCAGGGTGATCCCAGTGTAGGATGGTCCCAGTGTAGGATGATCCCAGTGTAGGATGGTCCCAGTGTAGGATGGTCCCAGTGTAGGACGGCCCCAGTGTAGAATGGCCCCAATGCAGGGTGATCCCAGTGTAGGATGGTCCCAGTGTAGGGTGATCCCAGTGTAGGATGGTCCCAGTGTAGGACGGCCCCAGTGTAGAATGGCCCCAATACAGGGTGATCCCAGTGTAGGATGGTCCCAGTGTAGGGTGATCCCAGTGTAGGATGGTCCCAGTGTAGGATGGTCCCAGTGTAGGATGGCCCCAATGCAGGATGGTCCCAGTGTAGGGTGATCCCAGTGTAGGATGGCCCCAGTGTAGGATGGCCCCAGTGTAGGATGGTCCCAGTGTAGGATGGTCCCAGTGTAGGATGGTCCCAGTGTAGGATGGTCCCAGTGTAGGACGGTCCCAGTGTAAGACGGTCCCAGTGTAGGACGGTCCCAGTGTAGAATGGCCCCAATACAGGGTGATCCCAGTGTAGGATGGTCCCAGTGTAGGGTGATCCCAGTGTAGGATGGTCCCAGTGTAGGATGGTCCCAGTGTAGGATGGCCCCAATGCAGGATGGTCCCAGTGTAGGGTGATCCCAGTGTAGGATGGCCCCAGTGTAGGATGGTCCCAGTGTAGGACGGTCCCAGTGTAGGACGGTCCCAGTGTAGGACGGTCCCAGTGTAGGACGGTCCCAGTGTAAGACGGTCCCAGTGTAGGACGGCCCCAGTGTAGGACGGCCCCAGTGTAGGACGGCCCCAGTGTAGGACGGTCCCAGTGTAGGACGGCCCCAGTGTAGGACGGCCCCAGTGTAGGACGGCCCCAGTGTAGGACGGTCCCAGTGTAGGACGGTCCCAGTGTAGGACGGCCCCAGTGTAGGACGGCCCCAGTGTAGGACGGCCCCAGTGTAGGACGGCCCCAGTGTAGGACGGCCCCAGTGTAGGACGGCCCCAGTGTAGGACGGCCCCAGTGTAGGATGGCCCCAGTGTAGGATGGTCCCAGTGTAGGATGGCCCCAGTGTAGGATGGTCCCAGTGTAGGACGGCCCCAGTGTAGGACGGCCCCAGTGTAGGATGGTCCCAGTGTAGGATGGCCCCAGTGTAGGATGGTCCCAGTGTAGGATGGCCCCAGTGTAGGATGGCCCCAGTGTAGGATGGCCCCAGTGTAGGGTGGTCCCAGTGTAGGAAGATTCCAGTGTAGGATGGTCCCAGTGTAAGATTGACCCAATGAAGAATGGTCCCAGTGTAGGGTGGACACAGTGTGGGATGGCATAAGATTTTACTTGTAGCCTCATTAAAATAAACAGATCTGAAACTCTCCCGTTTTCACGCTGGTTTGGGAGATTTGAATTTTTTTTTGGTAAAATCGCCCTGCCCAAATGCATGGCGAGTTGGGAATTAGAGTTTAGTAGTGTGTAAATGTTTGTCTGCCATGCAGGCTCGGGAGGTACAAACCTGAAGGTTGCAATTATAGCCTAACAAGTTTACTTTGGCAGTTCCCATTATAAATGTTGACAGAGAAATTCATAAGTGGAGCCTGTGATAATGTAAGGTTTTTTAATATGGATTATATTTGGAATGTTGGTGTTAAACTGGCTCACAGGGCATTTAGCGCTACCCAAATCCACAGAAGAACGCAGCGCGACTTTGCACCTAGTTCAGGATTGGCTTTTCGCCAGTGTCAAACCTAAATAAAAAGTGAAATGAGGAAAATGAAAGGAAAAATAGTATATGCAACCAAATTACTTTCTGAGTAGGCAGCCTTGAAAGGAGCTGGCTTTTCATAGGATCCTAGAAACCCTACAGTGCAGAAGAAGGCAGTTCGGCCCATCGGGTCTGCGCCGGCAACAATCCCAGCCAGGCCCTATCTCCGTCACCCCACAGATTTTCCCACTGGCCCCTCTAACCTATGCATCCCAGAACACTAAGGGATAATTTAGCATGGCCAATCCACCTACATTTTTGGACACTAAGGGGCAATTTAGTGTGGCTAATCCATCTAACCCACACACCTTTCGACACTAAGGGGCAACTTACCAAGGCTAATCCACCAGATCCACACATCTTTGGACACTAAGGGGTAATTTACTATGGCTAATCCACCTAACCTATACAACTTGGAACACTAAAGGGCAATTCAGCATGGCCAATCCACCTAACTTGCACATCTTCGGACTGTGGGAGGAAACCGGAGCACCCGGAGGAAGCCCATGCCGACACAGGGAGAATGTGCAAACTCCACACAGACAGTGACCCAAGCCGGGGATTGAACCCAGGTCCCTGGAGCTGTGAGGCAGCAGTGCCACTGTGTCACTGTGCCACCGAGCCGCCCAGTTTGGGATCATGATGCTGAAGCGTTCATCCTTATTTTCAAATCTCTCCATCATCCTGCATCCACCCTGTCCTTGTAACCTCTTCCTGACTCTACAACCTTCCTGTGACCTTTCAACTCTCACCTCTCGAGCATCTCGCCCTTAAAAAGGGAAAGATGGTGGACTCAGTGTTAGAGTCACTGGAGGAATAATCCATCAGCACAGGCTGATGCTCTGAGGACATAGATTCAAATCCCAGTGCAGGAGCTGGTGGCAGTTAAGCTCCATTGATAAGTCTGGAACTATTAATAATGGTGGCCATTGCTGGTTGTAAAAACCCATGTGGTTCACCAAGGAAATCTACCAGATTTGACTGGTCTGGCCACATATGACTCCAGACCGGCTGATTTGTAATAACCCTCTGATATTGCTTGGCAAGTTATAGAGTCATAGATAGAGTCATAGAGCAATACATCACTGAACCAGGCCCTTTGGCCCAACTCAAGTTATTAGAATTAGCTTAAATGGTAGAGCGCTCGCTTCACATGTGAGAGGTGCTGGGATCCATGCCCACATTTTCCACTTTGATTTGAGGGCCGCACAGTTGTTAGCACTGCTGCCTCACAGCGGCACGGACCCGGGTTCAATTCTAGCCTCGGATCACTGTCTGTGTGGAGTTTGCATGTTCTCCCCGTGTCTGTGTGGGTTTCCTCTGGTCTCCTCTCACACTCTAAAGATGTGCGGATTAAGTTGATTGGCCATGCTAAATTGACCCGAGTGTCAGGAGGATTAGCAGGGTGAGTGTGTGGGATTATGGGAATAGCACCTGGGTAGGATTGTAGGCGATATAGACTCAATGGGCTGAATGGCCTTCTTCTGCACTGTCGGGATTCCATGGTCCACACCAAGCAGTTTATGCAGAGAAAATATGTGGGGTTACGGGGAAAAAGCTGGAGCACACGGTGGAAACAACCGCAGACATGGGGAGAACATGTAAACTCCACACTGACAGTGACCCAAGCTGGGAATCGGACCTGAACCCCTGGCGCTGTGAGGCAGCAGTGCTAACCACTGTGCTGTATCTGTAGTGAGAGAAACAGGTAACATTTTGAGTCAATTTGGACTAGAAACATTAACTCTGTTCCTCTTTCCACAGATGCTGCCAGACCTGCTGAGTTTTTCCAGCATTTTCTGCTTTTTATTTCGGATTACCAGAATCCACAGTTTTTTGCTTTTATTTTAATACCCTTCTGTGAATTGGTGTCAAATTGTGTTCAGTCCACCTGTTAGATTGTTTAAAGGTGCTATAGGAATGCAAATTTTTATTGAGTGCAGGTAAACCCATACAGCACCTTCCAAGATGGAAGTTGAGGATTGAATGGTTCGAAGAGTGGGTGGTGGCCCAGTGGTATTATTGCTAGACTAGTAATCCAGAAAGGCAGCTATTGTTCTAGGGACCCATGTTTGAATCCTGCCACAGAAGATGGCAGAATTTGAATTCAGTAAAAAATATCCAGAATTAAGAATCTACTGATGACCATGAAATCATTGTTGATTGTTGGAAAAAAACCCATCTGGCTCACTAATGTCCTTTGGGGAAGGAAATCTGCTGTCTTTACCCAGTCTGGCCTACACGTGAATCTAGAGCCATAGCAATGTGGTTGACTCTACTGTGCACCGTGGGCAAGTAGAGGTGGGCAATAAATGTTGGCCAGCCAGTGATGCCCATGATCCAGGAATGAATTAATTTTAAAAGGTCAACATTATTTATCTGTTTCAACAATTTTGTTTTATTCCTACTTATAGGGAAACAGAAGTCATTAAATGGATTACTATATCAATAAAATATGGAGAAAATCAAAAGTATGAATATCAGACTTTATTCTTTTTTATATGCTAAATTTATTAATTAATTAAATGTAAATATCCCCAGCAGCCATGGAATTTGTGTGGTCCCGTCTAACTAGGCCTCTGGCTTTCTCGTGCCTAACCACTATGATAACTGTTATATGCTACTCTTGTTGGATAAAAGAATGTAGAGTGATTGCACCTGGGTTTGGATGAAAACAGTAACACGTGTTTATTGATCAGCTGTTGATTCGACAAAGCCTTGATCTAGACTAGGATAAAGCCCACAAAGCAACCAATGATATCACGAATGAGAGTCATGATGTAGAGATGCCGGCATTGGACTGGGGTAAACACAATAGGAAGTCTCACAACACCAGCTTTAGGTCCAACCAGTTTATTTGATAATAATCCCACAAGCTTTCTGAAACAAGTTTCCTGGTGTTGTGAGACTTCTTACTGTGATCATGAATGAGACACATGGCTAGTCTCTTTTTTTATTCATTCCTGGGACATGGAGCACCGCTGTCTGGGCCAGCATTTATTGCCCATCCCTAGTTGCTGGACAGCAGTTGAGAGTCAACCACATTGCTGTTACTGCAGAGTCACATGTAGGCTAGAGCAGGTAAGGGTAGCAGATTTCCTTCTCTAAAAAAGCATCGGTGAACCAGGTGGGTCTTTACAACAATTGACAATGGTTTCATGGTCATCAGTAGATTCTTAATTCCAGAAATTTTTTTTATTGGATTTGAATTTCGCCATCTGCTAGTGGTGGGTTTCGAACCTGGGTTCCCAGAACATGAGCTGAGTTTCTGGATTAATAGTCTAGCAATAATGCCACTAGGCTATTGCCTCCCCCCTCACTTAAAATGACAACTCAACAACTCAACAACAGCCCCAACTATATAATAATATCCTTCCTCCAGGACAGAAAAATAACTGCACCATTATCTACAATTTGGTTAGATGCAAGGATTGATGAAAATTGGGCAATTTGAAGCACTTTGCCAACTGTATCGCCTAAGTGGTTTAAGTGAAAATTACACCTATAAACATAGACAAGAGTGAAATAAAGGAACAGGAAGAAGCATTTGTCCCTTTGAGCCAATTCTACCATTAGATGAAGTCATTGCTGATCAATAACCTAACTCCAAAAAGAACAAAGAACACAGAAAATTACAGCACAAGAACAGGCCCTTCAGCCCTCCAAGCCTGCACTGCCAATGCTGCCCGACTGAACTAAAACCCCCTACCCTTCCAGGGACAATATCCCTCTATTCCCACCCTATTCACATATTTCTTCCACAGTAACCAGCCTCCCGTCCATTGACTCTGTCTACAATTTCCACTGCCTCAGCAAAGCAGCCAGCATAGTTAAGGACCCCACACACCCCGGACATTCTCTCTTCCACCTTCTTCCATTGGCAGAAAGATACAAAAGCCTGAGGTCATGTACTAACCGACTCAAGAACAGCTTCTTCCCTGCTGCCATTAGACTTTTTGTATGTACCTACCTTGCATTAAGTTGATCTTTCTCTACACCCTAGCTATGACTGTAACACTACATTCTGCACTCTCTCTTTTCCTTCTCTATGAATGGTATGCTTTGTCTGTAGAGCATGCAAGAAACAATACTTTTCACTGTATGTTAATACATGTGACAATAATAAATAAATCAGGTTCACGTATTTGTCAAGACTCCCCTTAAAAGTCACTATCGTATCTGTTTCCATTATCTCCCCTGGCATCAAGTTCCAGGCACCGATCACCCTCTGTGTAAAAAACTTGCCTTGTACATCTCCTTTAAATCTTGCCCCTCGCACCTTAAACCTATGTTCCCTAGTAATTGACTCTTCCACCCTGGAGAAAGCTTCTGACTATCCACTCTATCCCTGCCACTCATGATCTTGTAGACTTCTATCAGGTTACCTGTCAATCTCCATCATTCCAGTGAGAACAAATTGAGTTTATCCAACCTCTCTTCATAGCTAATGCCCCCCATATCAGGCAGCATCCTGGTAAATCTTTTATGTAGCCTCTCCAAAGTCTCCACATCCCTCAGGCAGTGTGGCAACCAGAATTGAACACTATATTCCAAGTGCAGCCTAAATAAGATTCCCTTTAGTGCCTTTTTTTATTCCTAATTATAGTACCTAGCTTAGTACCTTTTGTTAATAATTATCAGTCTCATATTTGAGATTAGCAATTGATCTAGAATCAACTACTATTGATGGAACAGAGTTCCAAACATCCACTCCTCTTTTTGCATGGAAATTTTCCTTATTTCACTCCTGGGTCTGATTTTTCTGGCTCTGTCTCATATTTCTAGACACCACAACCAGTGGAAATAGTTTCAATCTACCTACGGCACGGTGGCGCAGTGGTTAGCACTGCTGCCTCACAACGTCAGGGACCAGGGTTTGATCCCCAGCTTGGGTCACTGTCTGTACGTATTCTGCACGTTGTCCTCGTGTCTGCATGGGTTTTCTCTGGGTGCTCCGGTTTCCTCCCACAGTCTGAAAGATGTGCTGGTTAGGGTGCATTGACCCAAACAGGCACCAGAGTGTGGCGACTAGGGAATTTCACAGTAACCTCATTGCAGTATTAATATAAGTCTTACTTATGGCTAATAAATCACTGACTCTAGAAGGTTCATTCACTAATTCATTCTAACAATAAAGCAAAAAGCAAAATACTGCAGATGCTGGAATCTGAAACCAAAACAGAAAATGCTGGAAAATCTCAGCAGGTCTGACGGCATCTGTGGAGAGAGAATAGAGTCAACGTTTCAAATCTGGATGACACTTCATCAGAGCTCTTTGTCATTTACCCAAGGAACTGTTCTGACCGCGAAAGACAAACTCCAGTTTTCCAAGTCTCATCTGGATGACCGTGATGGGAGATGCTGGCGATGGACTGGGATAAACACAGTAAGAAGTCTCAAAACACCAGGTTAAAGTCCAACAGTTTATTTGGTAGCAAAAGCCACTAGCTTTCGGAGCGTTGCTCCTTCATGTCACCTGAAGAAGCTAGTGCATGGTGGTATAGTGGTTAGCACTGCTTGCCTCGGGGCTTGGGTTCAATTCCAGCCTTGGGTCACTCTCTGTGTGGAGTTTGCACATTCTCCTCTTGTCTGTGTGGGTTTCGTCCAGATACTCCAGTTTCATCCCATACTCCAAAGCTGTGCAGGTTAACTGGATTGGTCATGGTAAATTGCCCCTTAGTGTCCCAGTATGTGTAGGTTAGATGGATTAGCCACGGTAAGTGTGAAGGATTAACGGGATAGGGTGGGGTGCGCCTGGTCCAGGTGCTGTGTCAGACAGTTGGTGCAGGCTCGATGGGCCAAATGGCCTCCTTCTGCAGTGTCGGGATTGTATGATTCTATGAGTAAAAGCTTGGGGTGCAATTTTCTGGCCCTTTCTGTAGCAGAATTCCCCAGTGGGACCACAGTGAACCACACAAACACCATAGACATCAGCGGGACTGGAAGATCCTGTCAGCAGCCAATGGCGCACTATCTCTGTCACTGGAAAATCTACCATGGACGAGCTGGAAAATCCTGTTCTTGGGCAATGAGGGTGGTTTCAAGAAATGTTTTGAGGAGAGAGAGGTTTAGGCAGGGAAATCTAGAGCTTAGGTAGCTGAAGACACAACACCAATAGGAGAATAATAAAAATTAGGAATGTACATAAGGTCAGAATTGCAGCAGAGATCTTGGAAGGTTGCAACGCTGGAGGAATTAGTGATAATGAGGACGAGAGCTTTGAAAACAGGGATTAGATGATATTATCGCAGCAAGGACTTATATCAGAGGCTTTCAAGGCACTGTTTGCTTCTGTGATTCTCAATGAGAAAGTTCACAATTTGAATAGTCTTTGTCTGATCTCAGTATTGCAGAATCACCATGGCGATGTGCATTAAGCAATAAGTAATATGGTGAATGGTCATGTGCTACAAATTTATCATTGATGTTTTGTCATTGAAACAATGCATTTGTCCTCTGATGGCTTAGTAGGAATCTGAATGTTACTTGGAGTAATTTTGAGCCACACAGACTGGGAAGTTTTTGGGATTGATTTTTCCTTAGTTTATGTCAAACTCCCTGGTCTCAGCTGGTTTCCTTTAAAATTCATTCATGGGACATGGGCTTCCTGTCCAAGGTCAATGGAAATTTCTGTTGTTGGACCCTCGCCTGCTCCCATCCCGTGACGGGTGATGTGGTAAATTTCCAGCGACTATAAAGAGAGAATATTCCAGAAAAAAAAATCTGCAGTTCATAGAATTCCTACAGCACAGAAAGAGGCCATTCGGCCCATTGAATCTGCACCGACCATAATCCCACCCAGGCCCTACCCCCATATCCCTATATATTTACATACTAATCCCTCTAACCGATGCATCTCGGGACACTAAGGGCAATATTAGCATGGCCAACCAACCTAACCCGCATATCATTGGACTGTGGGAGAACATAAGAGCATAAGAAATAGAAGCAGGAGTAGGCCATCTAGCCCTTCGAGCCTGCCCCGCCATTCAATGAGATCATGGCTGATCTGAAGTGGATCAGTTCCACTTTCCCGCTCTCTCCCCATAACCCTTAATTCCCTTGTCTGTCAAAAACCTATCTACCGGTGACTTAAATATATTTAGCGAGGCAGCCTCCACCACTTCAACGGGCAGAGAATTCCAGAGATTCACCACCCTTTGAGTGAAGAAGTTCCTCCTCAACTCTGATCTAAACTGCACCCCCCCTTATCTTGAGGCTGTGCCCTCTAGTCCTGCTGTCCTTTCTAAGCAGGAAGAATCTCTCTACCTCTACCCTATCCATCCCTTTCATTATCTTATATGTCTCTATAAGATCCCCCTTCATCCTTCTAAACTCCAACAAGTACAGACCCAGTCTATTTAGTCTCTCTTCATAGTCCAACCCTCTCATCTCCGGTATCAGCCTAGTGAACCACCTCTGCACTCCCTCCAAGGCCAAGATATCCTTGTGCAAGTGCGGTGACCAAAACTGCACACAGTACTCCAGCTGCGGCCTCACTAGTACCCTCACCAGTATCCGGGAGGAAACCGGAGCACCCAAAGGAAACTCATGCAGGCACGAGGAGAACGTGTAAACTCCACACAGATAGTGACCCAAGCCAGGAATCAAACCCGATCCCTGGAGCTGTGAAGAAGCAGTGCTAACCACAGTGCCACCATGCCGCCCCAACTTGTGTTGAAGACGGCAGGTGGATAATGAAGCAACAGGCTTTAGAAAACATTCCCAATGTGACAGGTCTAATGAAAGAGGCAGGTTCTTTCTTTGACGAGTTATTGAGCTGAATGGATAAAGGATTTGATCGCACTTTTCACACTCTCAGAATGTTCCACAGTGTTTTACCAAAGTGTAGGCTGTGCTGTAATATAGGAATCACCATGACAAATTTGCAAATTATCGTGAGTGTAGTCCAATCCATCACGCAAAGCAGCCTCCCATCCACTGACACTGTCTACACTTCCCACTGCCTCGGCAAAACAGTCAGCATAATTAAGGACACCACACACCCCGGACATTCTTTCTTCCACCTTCTTCCATTGGGAAAAAGACACAGAAGTCTGAGGTCACGTACCAACTGACTCAAGAACAGCTTCTTCCCTGCTGCTGTCAGACTTTTGAATGGACCTACATTGCATTAAGTTGATGTTTCCCTACACTCTAGCTATGACTGTAACATTACATTCTGCACTCTCTCTTTTTACTTCTCTATGATCAGTACACTTGTCTGTAAAGCACGCAAGGAACAATACTTTTCACTGTTTACTAATACATTTAACAATACTAAATCAAAGCAAATCAAAATAACAACTTCCCTGAAACAACACCCAGTTCACGAAATTATGGTGACGTTGTTTAAAGGATAGATAAATATCATCCTTCTTAGTTTGGAGAATTCCCGCCCCGTCTCTTCCTCATTGAAAATACGGCGGTAGGATCTTTAATGTCCACTCGAGGGGGCGGTCGGGGTCTCTGTTTAACATATCTCGTGAAAAACAGGATTGCTGACAGTGCAGCACCCCCTCAGAATTGCACTGAGGACGCCTGACCGGATTTTGTGCTCAATTATCTGGAGTGACACTTGAACCTGTGACCTCCTAACTCAGAGGTGAGTTCACTACCCATTGAGCCAGAGGAGGAAACAAAAGCTGCAGAAACGGGTGTCGCAGGAATGATTTTTTTTTTCGCTGGGCTAACTAGGAAGAGAATGTTTCATGTACATTTTTCAGGAGATTTGACAGGTAATTTCAACATGCCCTTTGAGAACAAATGTTCATTTGCACCCAGTGACAGATGAAATATATTTTTGTTCCATTATCCTGTATCAGTGCCAAGTCCTTTTCTTTCACGTTGACAATGATTTTTATTTTGTATTAAAATATGTCAAAAGAAGAAACTAATACTCCTGGCCGGCAAAGATCTTGCCTCTCAGGAAACAGAGCGAGTTAGACATTTCCGTGTAGTTTAGCCACAACCGTTCTACTTCGGGCAGGGACCTGAGCAGGCAATCTGGACTCACACTTCGATGTGCCGCCGAGAGAGTGCTGTACTGTTGGAGGTGCTGAACTTTAGACCTGGCTTCGGTCTGTTGGTTGTGGAAATAAAACCATCTCAATTGTATTTCATGGGAAAAGAGAGGGGGAATTTTACCGTGGTGTCTTGGCCAACGTTCCTATTTCAGAGCAGTCAAATAACCAATGAAACTGAACCAAATAAACTGAGCGACAAATTAAAAAGGGCGGCCTTAAAGGAACCCTGCCAGAAGCAAAAAAAACAAATCATAAATCAAATTTAATGTGATTGAAAGGGTCCCCACAGTGGACACAGAAAGGCTTGGCCAACATTCATCCCTCAGCCAATAGCACTCATCTCATTAGCTATTTGGGGAAATAGCTACACTTTAGCTGTGCAGGGGGCTCAGTCTCAAAATGAGGGGGAGCAGATTTAGGACTGAGTTGAGGAGGACCTTCCTCACCCAAAGGGTTGTGAATGTGTGGAATTCCCTGCCCAGTGAAGCAGTTGAGGCTCCCTTATTGAATGTTTTTAAGGCAAGGATAGATAGATTTTTGAACAGTAAAGGAATTAAGGGTTATGGCGAGGGAGCGGGTAAGTGGAGTTGAGTCCATGGAAAGATCAGGCATGATCTCATTGAATGGCGAAGCAGGCTCGAGGGGCCTACTCCTGCTCCTAGTTCTTATGTTCTTAAGCTCAGTAATGGATGCTAATTTGCGCCTATGTCCACCACGAGTCTGAGCAGTGATGCAGGTGCAAAACCTCACAAGAGTCAGAAAATGAGGTTCTTACAGGCGGGATCATAGATTCTAATTTTCCCCATCCTTCACCAGTGATGTAACAAGGTTCCTGCCCAGAATCCTCATTCCAAAGCATTTTAATAAATCTGAATTTGATCAGCGGGCTTCTCCGCCATATTGTTCTCCTATGTTTAAAATTCTCCACTGGTTCACCACTGCTTTACAAACCTGTGAAGGAAACCCTGTCAGGAGTTCACAGGTAAGTATAGCCCCCACAGGGGGAGAGGGACATGCCTGGGCAATTTCCAGGGTGGCTCTGCCAGGGGGCAGTGCCTAGAGGGGCGGACCCTCTGGGGCACTCCATTTGGAGGAGGCTGTTACTGTTATGTGTGGGAGGGGAGGGGTCGGTTTGCCCAGATGCTTGTGGGGGAGAGGATTCCATATGTCCACTGTGGGGAGAGGGGCGTTCATTGTTTAAAATGTGCAGATTAGGGTGCCCTTTAAAATACGCCCTGATCTCTGTGGAGCTGGGATTGCTGGCTGTATCAGGTCTTGCCCCACCACTGTGACAGCAGAGACCATTCTCCAGAAATATCAGCGCACAGTGTGCCTGACTCTCTGGGGAGAAAACCCAGCCATGCAGCTGGAGAGCCGCGTGCCAATTTTCTCACCTCAGCCAACATTCTGCCCAATAAATTGATTTGAAGCATTTTGGGATGTCCTGTGGATGTGCAGGGTGCTATGTAAATGAAAGATCTTTCACTTTTTCTCGTGGCATGTCGCAGAAAATCCTCAAATTGCAAGAGGCCTTTTACGCCAATGTAACGAACCGTAATGGGATGTAACGGCCTCTTCAATCACAAGTTTCAGACATAAGGAATGATATTGGGCGGCTTGTTTGGAGGTATCTAAGCCCTGCTTCAGATTTGCCTCTTGGCATACAGTATAAAAAGCCGAACAATGTCAGCGCTGCCATTAATAGCAGCAAGTTTGCTCACTGATAACTGCTGATGTTCATTTTGTACGATTAATGACAGCGCTGTCATTGCCGCAAGCCCATCTGAAAATTTGTGCAGTCAGTTTGCAGGGAAGGCTACCGCCATCGATGGGTTCAGGGTGTCCCACGAACTGTTCAGAGTCTGATCCTGGGGTTCATATAGCCGCTCTGCCCATCTCCTGCCACTGCCCAGCCCATTCCCCACCCCCACCCCGACTTAATTCACTACGTCCTCCAGCTAAAGTTTATTTATTGGTGTTACAAATAGGCTTACATTAACATTGCAATGAAGTTGCTGTGAAAATCCCCTAGTCGCCACACTCCGGCACCTGTTCAGGTACACTGAGGGAGAATTTAGCATGGCCGATGCATCTATGATGTGGAGATGCTGGCACTGGACTGGGGTTGGCACAGGGAGAAGCTTCACCACACCAGGTAAAAGTCCAACAGGTTTATTCGGGTAGAACGAGGTTTCAGAGCACTGCTCTTTCATCAGTTGGGTGAGGAGTTGAGTTCGCAAACAGGGCATATATAGACACCGTTCGACGATCACCAGGCAGCAGTGTTCTCTTCCTGTTGGGGAACACTTCAGCAGTCACGGGCATTCGACCTCTGATCTTCAGGTAAGCGTTCTCCAAGGCGGCCTTCAAAACACACAACAGAGAATTGCTGTGCAGAGACTGATAGCCAGGTTCCACATGCATGAGGACTGCCTCAACTGGGATCTTGGGTTCATGTCACGCTATTTGTAAACCCCATGTCTTGCCTGGGCTTGCAAAATCTCACTAACTGACCTAGCTTGAGACAACTCACATCTCTTTAACCTGTGCTTAACCCTCTCTCCACTCACATTGTCTGCACACGTAAAGATTTGATTACCTGTTAAGACTCACATTCCAATCATTACCTTGTGATTGAGTCTGTATATGCCCTGTTGTTGAACCCCAGATCCTCAGTGCACCTAACCTGCACATCTTCCAGACTGTGGGAAGAAACTGGAGCACCTGGAGGAAACCCACACAGACACAGGGAGAAAGTGCAAACTCCACACAGACAGTGACCTGAGGCTGGAATCAAACCCCAATCCCTGACACTGTGAGGCAGCAGGGCTAATCACTGTGCCACCGTGCCACTCTTAATTTAGCTTAATTTGGAAAATAATTGTGAGTTTTGGTAGAGTCAACATGGATATATAAAAGGAAAATCATGTTTGACTAACCTGTCAGTGTTTTTCAAGGATGTTATTTAGCAGAATAGATAAGGGAGAACCAATGGATGTGATGTATTTGGATTTTTAGGAGGTTCAACAAAGGAGGTTAGTTGGCAAAATTGGAACCCAAGTCACTGGGGGAAATACACTGGCATGGACTGAGGGTTGGTTAATGGACAGAAAACCAAGTAAGGTTAAACAGATTATTATCAGGGTGGCAAGCTGTTACTTGTGGACTACCAGAAGGATGAATGCTTGGTCTCCAGCTATTCACAATCTCCATCAATGATTTGATTGTCAGAGCCAAATGTAATGTTTCCAAGTTTGGTGATGACATGAAAGAGAATGGGAGTGTGAGTGGTGAGGAGAGTGCAAGGAGGCTTCAAGGGGATTTAGATAGACCAAGTGAATGGGCAAGAACATGGTCAATGGAATATAACAGAGAAAAATGTGAAGTGACCCACTGTGGTGGGAAAAGCAGAAATGCAGAATGTTTAGGTTCATGACTCACTGAAAGATGACATGCTGGTGCAACAAGCAAATAGGAAGGCAAATGAATTATTTGGAATCATGAGCTTTCGGAGCGCTGCTCCTTCATCAGGACTCACCTCTGAAAGCTCGTGATTCCACATAAACCCGTTGGACTTTATCCTAGTATTGTGAGACTTCATACTGTGTTTCTATCAGTTTGCAGAAAAGTGTTACAAGCTTCTGGAGTGGGACCAGAGAATCCCAATTGCAGGTGAGGTCGGAGAATCTGTCTCATAATTATCCAAAGAGTTGGACTGATGCCTATGAAAGTCTAAAAAGTTCAGATTGTCAGAGCAGCAATGATTAATTAAAAATAATTGCCTTGATACCGTATTCTTCCTGGGTGTGATAATTAATTGATGATGGATACTATTTACTACCTTGGCATAGAGCACAAACAGCAATAAAGTGGATTCACTGCCTTGCAAACATTCCAACGTCACCTTCCGTGCAAAAAACACACAATCCTTCACTGAGCTTGTAAAGAATCTCGACCTTTAACATGTCAAGCTAGTAATAGCAGTGATCAATATGGCCCATTAGTTTTATGAGCCGATCATGTCTTTTGAGTCTGATGGGGAAACCGCGAAACAGCAAGGTGGCTGTATGCAATGTCACTATGTGGAGAACTTTCTACTGGATACAAAAGAAGGAGGCATAGAAGCAGAAACCAAACCAAAGCAAGGTGATTTAACATGTTCAGTTGGGTTCATGTAATGCAATGCTAACAAGGGGGAAGATGTTTAAAATCAGGGCCTTGCTGGACTCAGAGCTATTCCCAATTAGCAAGCGCAGAGAATGATGGGTGAATAGGGGTGGCACGGTGACACTGCTGCCTCATAGCACCAGGGGCCCAAGTTCAATTTCTGGCCTCAGATCACTGTCTGTGTGGAATCTGCACGTTCTCCCCATGTCTGTGTGGGTTTCCTCTGGGTGCTCTGATTTCCTCCCGCAGTCTGAAAGATGTGCTGGTTAGTGTGCATTGGCCATGCTAAATTCTCCCTCAGTGTACCCGAACAGGTGCTGGAATGTGGGGATTTTCACAGTAACTTCATTGCAATGCTATTGGATGCTGAAGTGAGGGAAAGATCAGAGCAGGTCACTGATCATTCAACCCAGAGGTGATTCTTTATCCCTGTTCTTTCTCCTGAGTTCCAGCATTTATCCAATTCATTGTTGGAAGTTACAATTATAATCAACTTCCAGTGCACTCTCAGGCATGGTATTCCAGAATACAACAATTCACTGTGTAAAATAAAAATAAACCGTTTTACTTCATCACAACCTCCCACAATGCCACCCCCACAACGCTGGTCCCATGCCCCCGCCTTCCCACCACCCCCCCATCACTTCTCCCCACCCCCCCACCTCTCTGATTGTTTGAATTTCGATATTGGCCTGTGCATTTAGCAACCAAACCTCTGGGAGATGCTGCATCTTTTGGCCATTACAATAAGTGAGGAGCGAAATGTGAGTGCCTGTCACTGAGCATGCCCTCACGTGGCATTGACCGAGCTGGTACTGCTCGTGTCTGCCTCGAGCTGTCAGCGGACACGCTCCCTTCTCAATGTTTATCAATGGCATAAACAAGACAAAACGCTGCAACATTTGGCAGAAATTTGTTCCACCTTTCTTAATCCTTCCTAACGCAGCCTCCAGTAGGAGCCAGTTACTTGAGGGAGAGTGGAATTGGCATGAAAGACACATTTAATCGTGGAGGATTAATCTGGAATAAGCCCTATCAGTCGGCGCACATTTTCGCAATTATTCCGAAACGGAATCCAACGTGATTGTTTTTTGTTGTTCGTCCATGGGATGTGGGCGTTGCTGGCAAGGCCGGCATTTGTTGTCCATCTTGATGTGTCCTTGAGAAGTGTGAGCTGCCTTCTTTGCTGCTGCATTTCTTGTAGCCTAGGTAAGCAGTGCCGTTAGGGAGGGAGTTCCAGGATTTTGATCCAGCGGACGGTGAAAGAATGCTAATGTATTTCCAAGTCAGGATGGCGTGGGGTTTGGAGGGGAACTTGCAGATGGTGGTGTTCCCATGCCTCTGCTGCCCTTGTCCTCGGTGCTGGCGGTTGTACCTTTGGGCAGTGCTGTCAAAGGAGTTTTGGTGTGTTGTTGATTCCTGTAGATGGCACCTACTGCTGCCTCTGCATACTGGGTGGTGGACAGAGTGAGTATTTAATGATGACTTTAAGGTCCATGAGTTGGAATATGAGCTCCCCAGTTGAGGCTTATTAAGTCTGCCCAGTCAGGGTTCTCTAGAGGGATGTGTAATGTGGGGTGCCTGGGTCAATGATACTGCGGGGTGAATATTCCAGACTGGGAGGTACCTGCCTGGCTACTGCAAACCATTGTAAATAAACCAGTTTTGGTGAAGTGACATCTGCCCCTCAGAAGTCAATACAATTCTGGTGGATGGGAAGCCACTCAAGCTTTATCTTGGCTGGTGCCAAGCTTCTTGAGTGTTGTTATCCTGTCTACGTTCCAGATAGTTACCCAAATCCATTGGATCAAAGTGACCTTTCTATGTGTTCCCAGAATTCTAGCTGAGACCAGCCTCGTCATGAGACAGGAATTCCCTTCAGCCTGTCTCGGAGATCAAGTTGGATATCAAAGATCCCAGGATGTTGTCTGAAGAGATTCCTCCAGAGCAGTGGTCTGTCCCTCAGCTGACATCATCAAAAAAGATGAAGTGACCATTAATTTGCATAATTTAACATTCTCACCCATACATTCAAATCCCTCCGTGGCCTCACACCTCCCCTCTGTAACCTTCTCCAGACACACTACCCTTGGAGAATTCTGCATCCCCATTCTGTCCTCCTGCTCATTCCCCCACCTTCTCCCTTTCCTACCACCATGCCTTCAGCTGCCTGGCCCCGATGCGCCGAAATTTCCAAAGAAAATGGGCCTTTCATAAACCCCCCAAAACTGAAGTCTTTTTCTAACCAGTTCCCAAAGTGCAATATCACCCCCAAATTGATTAAGATCCTGGAAAACATGGACTATTTTCCATATCTTGGGAGCCTCCCCTGGATGAAGGCAAACATTGACGACAAAATTCACCCATGTCTCCAAAGTGCCAGCTCAGTCATCACCCGACTGAGGAATAGAGCAAATGACATTCAAACCTGAGACTAAGATTATAGCTCACCAGGCAGCAGTGATCCCTGTGCTCTGGTATACTGACCTGGGCAAGCCACAACAGCCATCTCAAAGCACTGAAGAAATGGAGTCATGGAGGTTTACAGCACGGAAACAGGCCCTTCGGCCCAACTTGTCCATACCGCCCTGTTTTTGAACCCCGATCCCTCTGCACCAGAGCACCCCAAAATCTCTACTTATTTAGATAATAAGTCGCCTTTTCATTTTTCCAGCCACATGGATAACGCTTACCCACGTTAAACTCCACCTGCCACATTTTGGTCCACTCTCCTAACCTGTCCATATCCATAAGACTCTTATTTCCTCATTGCAACTTACTGACCCACCTGTTTGTCTGCCTTCTTCACATGATGCTGTGTCTTTGTTTATATCGTGTCTGACCATAATATCATCCGCACTGGCCTAGAATAAGGTAATGACCGGATCTTTGTTAGTCTTTTCTCTGAGTCCCAGTGTTATTCTGCACCTGCCTCTTCTCGGCCTGACCTGGGCCTTCCATGTGATTGAAGCATTCTGGCAGACGTAGGGTAGGACTTTTTTCTGTCTCTTCTTTTTACTTTTGCTTATTTTCTGGAGTACAGTCAAAGACTTTCCCACCTTGTCCTTTTCCTGTAGTTGTTTTCCTCACTGTTTACTACCCAATTGTTAGGCTTTTCACTGGCTGTGTGGCACGGTGGCACAGTGGTTAGCACTGCTGCCTCGCAGCTCCAGGGACCTGGGTTCGATTCCCGGCTTGGGTCACTGTCTGTGCCGAGTCTGCACATTCTCCCCATGCCTGTGTGGGTTTCCTCTGGGTGCTCCGGTTTCCTCCCACACTCCAAAGATGTGCGGGTTAAGTCCAGGGACCATGCTAAATTGCTGCTTGGTGTCAAAGGGATTATTAGGGTAAATGCATGAGGTTACATGGATAGGACCTGGGTGGGATTATTGTCAGCACAGGCTCAATGGGCCAAATGGCCTCCTCCTGCACCGGAGGGATTCTATGATTCTGTTCTTTTTGTCATTTTTAACCATTGCCATGCCTGTTATTATTGGATTTGGTCTAGTATATAGTAGTTATGGTCTGGGACTTGCTGTTAATTGTAGTGGTGAAACTGTTAGCATAATGTTAGATAAAAGATGGAGTTTACTAACGATTTACAAAGTAGAGTCAGCATGAGACTTTACATTGTACTATCTCTCCCAATACTCTGTTAAAATGTGATCTTACATAACTGAAGGTGTAGACAGTATATTTACAAATTAATGACTAACTCTTTATATGACAAATACCAACAATTGTTCCTTCCCAAGATCCTCCAAATGCAGTGGTAAGAAAGGTGGTCACACAGCACTTTCCTTTCTCCAACCAACATGTCAAGCCTTGTGTCATTCAACTTTAGTTTGAACACCTTCCAAGTATTCTAATTTAATGAGACAAACAAGGACAGTTGTTCAATTATTTATTTAACACTTCTAGTACCAACAATTCCTTAACTCTTTACTGAATTTTAACTCTAACTGAACATCAATTTTCAACTGAACTTTAATTCTTAAACTGCACATTCACTTTAACTGAACATCAACTTTAACTATTTAACTGAAAATAGATACTACTGAGTTTAGGGAAACCTTGGCCAAGAAATATCTTTGAAGTAGAATCTACCTTCTCCTTCTCTGAAGCATCCTTCAGGGCAAAAGCTTCTTCCTGCGGTGGTTGGTCTCTTTTGGTTATCACTGCCAAACAAAGAGTTATATGTCTCTTTATTCGCAATTCTCCAGTCAGCTCTGGAAGGTTCTCTGTCATCCAGCCAATGGTCTAACCAGAAACTCATTACGTGGCTTGAACATCCAATGAAATTATTTTTGAATGACGCCATTACACTTAGTTCATTTCTCATGTCCCTTGCATAGCAGCCATCTAAATCAAAGACGCAGTGTCTCAGATAATATAAACAACTTCCTTATCTAGGAAGCTTCAGGTCACAGCTCCCAGGCCAGAGCATCTTTAAGACCTGCATCTGGTTCTAATCTACAAGTTGACCAAAAATCCCAGCATGCTTAGCCCTCAGTCAGAATAGTCACTTTAAAGCCACTATTGCCATTATTGTTGTAGCCGTTCTTTCTCTGTCCACAACTTGAGATGCGAGTCACTCAAAACCAACTCCAATGCGCTTGACATTTGTCACTTATATGGTTGACACCAGCCTCTCAAAGCTGGTGTCGGCTGGATTTAAATCGTCCAGCTGCCCTGATGGGATTTGAACTCATGCCATTGGTCATCAGTCCAGGTGCCAGGATTACTAGTCCAGAAGCATAACCACCATGCAACCACAGCTGACTCAGCAGTCTGTGTGACACCAGCTGACTCAGTGACGGGAGGGAGACCGTGTGCCAAGGTTGGCACCATAACTTTTACAAACTGCCTGGTGTGTGGCCAGTTACTAACTCTGGGATGGCTCACCACATCACCATCTGTTTGCCATTAGTGACCCCTCTAATATGAGAAACCACCAGTGAAGTGACTTTGAGCAGCTGGATCTGCTTGCTGTTGCTATTCCAAGTGAAAAGTGCTATGGCTGGAAGTTGGCGATACTGACATGTAGTATATACAGGAACTGGGGAATGGTGTTGACTGGCACTGCAGTAGATGCCTATCATAGCCCAGGAGGGGTCTGAGGCAAAGAAAGGTGGCGGCCTGGCAGGAGTATTCAGGCAGGAGATGAGGCCAGCCCATTGCACTGAGGGTGTGCTGCCACCTGCGATCGTGATTTGCCCTGGTTAGGACAGAGTCAAGGATCAGGGTAGCCGATGACATTACACCAAGCCTTTATCTGATGCAATTTTGCAAAGCCATCTCGAACTTTTGGCTCAGATTTTGATTTGATTTATTATTGTCACATATATTAGCATACAGTGAAAAGTAATGTTTCTTGCGCACTATACAGACAAAGCATTCCATTCATAGAGAAGGAAAGGAGACAGTGCAGAATGTAGTGTTACAGTCAGAGCTAGGGTGTAGAGAAACATCAACTTAATGTGAGGTAAGTCCATTCAAAAGTCTGACAGCAGCAAGGAAGAAGCTGTTCTTCAGTCGGTTGGTACGTCATCTCAGACTTTTGTATCTTTTTCCCGACGGAAGAAGGTGGAAGGCAGAATGTCGGGGGTGCGTGGGGTTCTTAATTATACTGGCTGCTTTTCCAAGGCAGCAGGAAGTGTAGACAGACTCAATGGATGGGAGGCTGGTTTGCGTGAACATTCATGGCCTTTTGTAGCTCCTTGCAGTCTTGAGCAGAGCAGGAGCCATACCAAGCTGTGTTACAACGAGAAAGAATGCTTTCTATATTGCATCGATAAAAGTTGGTGACATGCCAAATTTCCTTTGTCTTCTGAGAAAGTAGAGACATTGGTGATGACCTAAGCTGTCTCGTTCAGTGTTGTCACCATGGCTACAGCTGATATCAAACTAACCCCACCTTACCCTTTGCTGTCTTTGCCTCAACAGAACTGGTATTCCATCCTCACAGTGCCAAGTGGTGAGAATGTGGAACTCTTTACCACATACTCTTTCCATACTTTTCTACTTTATCACCATTGCCATAGACAGGGGCATGTCCTCCATTACGCTTCCTGAAGTTGATGACTATCTCCTTCGTTTCACTGACATTGAGGAAGGGATTATTGCCATCGCACCAGTTCACCAGATTCTCTATCTCTTTCCTTACACCATCTCATTGTTGTTTGGATCCAGCCCACTATGATGGTGTCATCAGCAAACTTAAAAATGGTGCGGCAGGGGAATTTGGCCACATAATCATAAGAGTATATGGAGTGGAGTAAGGGGCTGTGAACACAGTCTAGCTGGGCACTGGTCTTGAGGATGATCGTGGAGGAGGTGTTGTTGCCTATCCTTACTGATTGTGGTCTGTGGGTTAGGAAGTCTAATATCCAATCACAGAGGGAGGAGCCAAACCCCCGGCCACAGAGTTTGGTCTTTAGTTTTGTTGAGATAATGGCGTTAAAGGCTGAGCTATAGTCAACACTTGGAGGCTGACGTAAGTGTCTTTATTATCTAGGTGTTCCAGAGATGAGTGCAGAGACAGTGGACCTGTTGTGGCAGTAGGCAAACTATAGTGGATCCAGGCAACCTGGGAGGCCGGAATTGATTCATTCCACGACTAACCTTTCAAAACACTTCATAATGATGGATGGTTTACTAGGTTACTAGGCTGATGCCGGAGTTGAGGGGGTTGAGCTATGAGGAGAGGCTGAATAAACTAGGCTTGTACTCGTTAGAGTTTAGAAGAATGAGGGGAGATCTCATTGAGACGTATAAGATGATGAATGGGATGGATAGAATAGAGGTGGAGAGACTCTTCCCGCTCAAAAAAGACAGTAGGACTAGGGGGCACAGCCTCAAGATAAAAGGGGGGCGGTTTAGAACGGAGTTGAGGAAGAATTTCTTTACTCAAAGGGTGGTGAATCTCTGGAATTCTCTGCCCGTTGAAGTGGTGGAGGCTGCCTCGCTAAATATTTTTAAGACGCGGGTTGATGGGTTTTTGATAAGAGAGGGGATTAAGGGTTATGGGGAGAGGGCGGGAATGTGGAACTGAGCAGCGACAGATCAGCCATGATCTTATTGAATGGCGGGGCAGGCTCGAAGGGCTAGATGGCCTACTCCTGCTCCTATTTCTTATGTTCTTATGTCAGAGCCACTGGGCGATAGTCATTAAGGCACGCTGCCCAGCCTTTCTTTGGTACAGTAATGATGATCATCTTCTTGAAGCACTCCGCAAAAACTAATCCTTGAAGGGTGAAGATGGATTTCCTTCTCCAAGAACTGGAGCGTCACCGCCTTCTTTCTCCACTTGTCTAAGAAGTGGGGAGGTATAAGGGCAGAACGTCACACAGAGGGAGAAAATAATGAAAGAATATACTGCTAAGGTGGCACAGTGGTCAGTATTGCTGCCTCACAGTGCCAGAGACCTGGGTTCAATTCTGGCCTTGGGTGACTGTCTGTGTGGGGTCTGCACACTCTCCCCATGCCTGTGCGGGTTTCCTCTGGGTGCTCCAGTTTCCTCTCATAGTCCAAAGATGTATAGATTAAGGGGATTAACCATGATAAATACATGGGGATGTTGCGGGAGGGTGAGGGGAGGGGGGTTGCTGGGCTGTGGTAAGATGTTGTTTTGGAGAGTCAGTGCAGACTCAATGGGCTGAATGGTCTCCTTCTGCACTGCAAGGACCCTATAGTCTATGATTAGAAGAAGAGAGAGGGGAGGAAGTCAAGGTGGAACATGGACATGGAACAGTTGAACTGAATGGTCTGTTTCTTTATTGTAAATTTGATGTAACAATAACATTGTTATTGTTGAGATAGCGAATGATCAAACTAGTCAAAGTAAAAACTGCCTGAAGGCCTTAATCTGCTCTTGGTCTGTCATCTCTGTGTTAAAAGCTATGGGATGTTTGCCCCTTCTCATTATAGGAGCAGATTGCAGTGGCCTCTCATTGTGTATAATCAGCGTGATAGTACCATTACTCTTACTTATCATTACAGCTGTCTTCCTTCTGCTGAGGTCATGGCATATATTATAACAAATGACACAGAATGAGTAATCAGACTGTAATTTAAGCTCTGGGGGTCTTGAGCTGCGTTCTCATGTTTTATGGTTTCATCAGGACCCCTGCAATTGAATTAGCGTCCAATTATTCACACCCCAATCCCCCGCTTATACACATAATCACATCCTCTGACAGCAACTTTCTGACAAAATACAGAACCTTTATTCCAGAGTTGGCAGCAAAGGTAGTTGGGATTCTCTCTCTCTTTCTCTCTGTCATTTTGTCTCTCTCGACCTCTATCCTTCCCTTTGTCTTTCTCTCCCTCTCTCCTTTGTCTTCTGTCTCACTCCATTTCTCCCTCTGTTTATCTCTCGCTCTCTCTTTGTCTGTTTCTCTCCATGCCTTTGTTTCTCCCTCTCTCTCTCCATCCCTCTATCTATCTCTCTTTGCCTCTCTCGTTTTCCAACTCTTTGTCCCTCCTTCTTTTCCTCTGTGTCACTCCATTGCTGTGGAGATGCCGGCGTTGGACTGGAATAAACACAGTAAGAAGTCTCACAACACCAGGTTAAAGTCCAACAGGTTTACTTGGTAGTAAACGACACTAGCTTTCGGAGTGCTGCTCCTTCGTCAGGTGAGTGGGGAGTTCACTCTATTGCTCCCATTGTCTACCACTCCCTCTTTACCCCTCTCTCTCTCTTTCTCCTCTATCTTTCTATTTGAGTGTGTATGTGTGTGTGTCTCTCTCTCTTTCTGTCTGTGTCTCTGCCACTGTGTCTTACTATTTGTAACTTGAACTTGCTTTGCCTCTCAGTCATTCCTCATTCTGTCATGCTTTATGTTGTATTCTCTCTCTCTCTCTCTCATTCTAACAAGGTTTGATCTTCTGGTGGTACATTCAAACTGATGCCTGCAGTGATGAAGATCAGAAACATTCTTCAATGACTAAGGTCATTATTTATTCCCAGTGGGAGGTTTTATAAAGCAATGTCAGCCTCCTGCACATCAGCATCCATCAGAGGACCAGCCCCAAGGGTTATGGGAGCTCTTTACATATGCTAAATAGTACTGGCGACGCGTAAGCACCTACAGTCGGACAGTGAGTTGCAAATTTCTGGTTTCTCCTCTGCTATCAACTAGAGATTAACTCAAACACAAAATCAAAACACTGCCAATGCTGGAAATCTGAAACCGGATAAAAACATTGCTGGAGGTACTCAGTAGGTTAGGCAGCACCAACAGAAAGAAATAGAATTAAAGTTTCATCAGAACTCAAGGAATGTACGAGGTTTAATGCAGGAAGTTAACTGCTGCCTGCAAAAGATGCAATTAACTCTTCCTCCTCATCCTCATTGACCAGTCACATCATTGCTCTTCCAATGTCTCTTCACCATTGGCCAACCAAGAATTGGGAGCAAGGAGGCGGGGGGGGGGGGGGGGGGGGTGGCACAGTGGTTGGCACTGTTGCCACAGACCCGGGTTCCATTCCCAGCTTGGGGCACTGTCTGTGCGGAGTCTGCACGTTCTCCCAGTGTCTGCGTGGGCTTCCTCCAGGTGCTCCGGTTTCATAGAATCATAGAACCCTACAGTGCAGAAAGAGGACCTTCGGCCCATCGAGTCTGCACCAACCACAATCCCACCCAGGCCCTACCCCCATATCTTACCTGCTAATCCCTCTAACCTACGCATCCCAGGACACTAAGGGGAAATTTTAGCATGGCCAATCAACGTAACCCGCACATCTTTGGACTGTGGGAGGAAACCGGAACACCTGGAGGAAATCCATGCAGACACGAGGAGAATGTGCAAACTCCACACAGCCAGTGACCTGAGACTCCCACAGTCCAAAAGATGAGCTGGTTAGGCGTTTCGGCCATGCTAAATTTTCCCTCAGTGTAGTCAAACAGCCCCCGGAATGTGGCAACCAGGGGATCTTCACGGTAACTTCATTGCAGTGTTAATTGCCAGTTTGATGGATTATGTGAGAAGCCTGCATGTGAAATGTTTGCAAACTTATAACTTCATGTTGAAATTTGAGCAGTTATTGATGATCTCCCACCTGCCTCCAACATTGAGTTCATTAATAACCAGAGACGTAACAGATTACCAAAACACTCCAACCAAACTTCTGATTTACAAACTCAGTGATTAAAATAAGTGGAAACTTAAAGAAAAGGAGAGAAAATGCATCATGCGCAATAATTTGTTTCTGCAAGTGGCAGGTAGAGCTGGTACAGCCAATGAACTGTGCAAGTAGAGATGGAATTAATCGCAGCCTTACTTGTGACACTAATAAATAAACTTCAAAACATTAACTTCTGTCTGGGGCAAATCACTTTGGATGAGGTACAGGGAGGGGAAGTGGTGAGGGATGATGGGAAGTGTGCAACGCATCTGTCCAACCAAATGACCTCCTGCTATGCTGGAGACATGCCATGATTCATCCACCTGGGTCTGCTTGATGTGCCCACATTAAAATGGTGAGCCCCTCCCCCTCCACTGGTTTAATAAAGGTGGGTAGGGCTTGAGTTCCTAAAGTGGGCAATAATTGCCCAGGTAATGGCTTTGGTTGGCAGTAGGTGGGAAAGGTGTCCATTGACCTACCCACCACAGTCTCACCTGGAGTGGAGACAGGAAGGAGGAGCAATCACCAACCAAACTTCAATCTAATTCCATGTCTCATCACTGCCAGATTCACCATGGGGGCAGGACAGTAAATCCTACCCTGTGAGCGGATGTTAAATCTATTTGTGTCATCTCTCTGTTAGATTACTCTCCCTTTGTTGTGGGATCTCTCTCCGTTGTATTGGGACCACGTTAGATACAAAATCAACACAGTGGCAAGGACTCGGGTTCAATTCCCAGCTTGGGTCACTGTCTACGTGGAGTCTGCATGTTCTCCCCGTGTCTGCATGGGTTTCCTCTGGATGCTCTGGTTTCCTCCCACACTCCAAAAGACGTGCATGTTAGGTCGATTGGCCATGATAAATTGCCCCTTAGTGTCAGGGGGTTTAGCTAGGGCAAATGCACGGGGTTATGGAGATAGGGCTTAGGTGTGATTGGTCAGTGTAAACTTGATGGGCCGAATGGCCTCCTTTTGCACTGTTGGGATTCTATGAGTCAACATTTTCAGGTGGAGTGGAAAACTGCCAAGAAACTTATCAGCAACTGGGAAGAAATCCTTGGCAACTGAAGCTTCTGAGCTGTCAGGATTTGATCTGATCTAATAAGGTTCCATCAAGAGGTTTCATTCCATTGTCAGTGTGTGAGACTAGTCAGCGATCTTCGTGTGATAAAGAATTAGGATTGGGGTATGATATGATTGGGGGGATATGAGGCAGCGGAGGGGTTTTGAAGTAATTAGTGGCTTTTTCCTCACTGCTTAGCTTCAGGCCATTAACATTTTCTAAATTGAAGAATCCAGTTTGATGGATTATGTGAGAATCCAGCGTGTGTAATGTTTGCAAACTTATAACTTCATGTTGAAATTTGAGCTGTTATTGATGATCTCCCACCTGCCTCCAACATTGAGTTCATTAATAACCAGAGACGAAACAGATTACCAAAACACTCCAACCAAACTTCTGATTTACAAACTCAATGATTAAAATAAGTGGAAACTTAAAGAAAAGGAGAGAAAATGCATCATGCGCTATCATTTGTTTCTGCAAGTGTCAGGTGGAGCTGGTACAGCCAATGAACTGTGCAAGTAGAGATGGAATTAATCGCAGCCGAAATTCACTCAGCCAACCTCACCCAACAATCACATGGATGCTCCTCCAATAAGAATCAATAATATTCAATAAGAATCTGGTGAATTGGTGCCACAACAATAATCTCTCCCTCAATGTCAACAGAACAACGGAGATTGTCATCGACATCAGGAAGTGTCGTGGAGAACATGTCCTTGTCTACATCAACAAGGACAAAGTAGGAATGGTCAACAACTTCAAGTTTTTAGGTATCCGGATCACCAACCACATGTCCTGGTTCCCCCATCCAATACTTTAGTTAATAAAGCTCACCAACACCTCTACTTTCTCAGAACGCTAAGGAAATTTGGCATGTCAAATTCAACTCTAGAAAACTTTTTATGGATGCAGCATAGAAAGCATTCTTTCTGGTTGTATTACAGCTTGGTATGGCTCCTGCTCTGCTCAAGACTGCAAGGAACTACAAAAAGTTATGAATGTAGCCCAATCTATCACACAAACCAGCCTCCCATCCATTGACTCTGTCTACACTTCCCACTGCCTTGGAAAAGCAGCCAGCATAATTAAGGACCCCACGCATCCCAGACATTCTCTCTTCCACCTTCTCCCGTCAGAAAAAAGATACAAACGTCTGAGATTATGAAACAACCGACTCAAGAATAGCTTCTTCCTTGCTACCATCAGACTTTTGAATGGACTTACCTTGCATTATGTTGATTTTTCTCTACACCCTAACACTACATTCTGCACTGTCTCATTTTCTTCTCTTTGAATGGTATGCTTTGTCTGTATAGCACCCAAGAAACAATACATTTCACTGTATGTTAATACATGTGACAGTAATAAATCAAATCAAAACTCAAATCAACAGAGTATGATAAGGTGCAGGATTCCCTTGATGGTTGGACCTGCCTCCAATGAGGAGAGGGTAAGCAAAACTATATTTCTTGGAGTTTAGAAGAACGGAGGTGATCTAACTGAAACATTGAAATGCATAAGGGGCTTCACAGGGTAGAAATTGAGGAAGTGTTTCTCCTGGCTGGAGAACCCAGGGCATGGAATCACAGTTTGATTTGATTTATTATTGTCACATGTATTGGGATACAGTGAAAAACATTGTTTCTTGCATGCTATACAGATAAAGCATACCACTCATAGAGTATATAGGGGAGAAGGAAAGGAGACAGTGCAGAATATAGTGAAACAGTCATAGCTAGGTTGTGGAGAAAGATCAGCTTAGTATAAGATACATCCATTCAAAAGCCTGATGGCAGCAGGGAAGAAGCTGTTCTTGAGTCGGTTGGTACGTGACCTCAGACTTTTGTATCTTTTTCCTGATGGAAGAAGGTGGAAGAGAGAATGGCCTGTGGTTTATGGGATCCTTAATTATGCTGGATGTTTTTCCGAGCCAGCGGGAAATGTAGACAGAGTCAATAGATGAGGGGTTGGTTTTTGTGATGGACTGGGCTTCCTTCACGACCCTTTGTAGTCTCCTTGTTAAAGAGGTAGGATCAATGGAGCTTCTTAAAGGAGTAGAAAAGCAAAGATGTTTTGGGATGGAATTCCAAAGCTTAGGGTTCAGGCAGCTGAAGGTTGCCAAGGTGAAGCAATTGGAGTGGGAGAATTAAAGGAACGCACAGAGTTGAAGGATTGGAGGAAAGTACAGAGACAGAAAGGCCATGGGGGAATTTGAAAACAATAGTGAGAATTTTAATATTGATGTGCTGTCAATTGGGAGCCTGGAGTTTGTTAGACGGTTAGGGACATGAGGAAACTCTCAGATTTGAGGAGTTGGAAAAGAATGAGATCAAGTTGGTGACAGTCTAACAAGTCTTATATAGAGCTCTACCCTGAACTGAGATCAACTAATGTGCCTCACAAATAAGGGACTGTGTCAGCCATATGTACATTGGATAATAACCAGTATAACCTCTCACTCATAGACACCCAGGCCTTTTTGACATCAAGGAACTAACACACACAAGAAGAAGACTTAACACCAGCTTAAAGTCCAACAGGTTTATTTGGAATCACGAGATTTTGGATCTCCAAAGATCAGGTAATGAAGGAGATTACATAATGAAGAAGCTGAGCTCTGAAAGCTTGTGATTCCAAATAAACCTGTTAGACTTCTACCTGATGTTGTGAGCCTTCTTACTGTGCCCACCCCAATCCAACACCGGCAACTCCACATCATGGATACACAAGAAGATACTGGTTGATTGCTGTTGATTTTGTATCTTTGTGTGCCTCCAATGGAGAACAGTGGAAGGACACATGAGATAACGAAGCCTAACAGACCATAATACAAACCCGTCTTTCAGCACAGCAACCATCCTTATCCCAGCCGGAAAGTGAGTCCCTTTTGCGTGCGAGGATGTTTTGATGACTCTCTCACAATGCTCAAGGTGAGGGGACTGTTCTCTGTGTAAACTTGCATTTCAGAGCAAGCATGACTGTCTCCGCTCTCCAGATTATCTAAAGCGTCATCCCAACCATCGTGCTGGCATTAAGCTGAAGGCCTCTCCTGGACATAGAACAGTGCTAATAGTAATCCAGGCAAAATAGGACAATGGCTCAAATTATTGATCAGTCGATTTGTGTGGTTTATCTTGTCCCGGTACCAATGACTATGCAGTGCTTGAGATTAATTCAAGCATCCTGTGTTAGGATGTAACTAATGATAACATTGGATCTATTGAAGTGTGGCCAATGGTAACCTGCTGTAAGGGTCAGCTGACCTGGTAAACTCTATAACCAATGACAAAATGATGTGGTGGTCAGCTGACCAGCTAACTCAGTATGCATAAGAAGCTGCTGGGGTTTGTGGGAGTTTGGGTAGCTTAGGTTTAGGTCTCATGTGTGTGTGTGTGTGTGTGTGTGTGTGTGTGTGTGTGTGTGTGTGTGTGTGTGTGTGTGTGTGTGTGTGTGTGTGAGCGAGAGAGAGAGAGAGAGAGAATTTTTCCTATTAAAACTTTCTCTTTGATTTGTAAGTTGGAATAAGTCGTACTGGTGGCACAGTGGTTTGCACTGCCACCTCGCACTGTCAGGGACCCAGGTTTGATTTCTGACTTGGCTCACTGTCTGTGCAGAGTCTGCATGATCCCCCCATATCTGTGTGGGTTTTCTCCTACAGTCCAAAAGATGTGCTGGTTGGGTGCATTGGCCAGGCTAAATTCTCCTTCAGTGTACCCAAACAGGCACCAGGGTGTGGTGACTAGGGGATTTTCACAGTAACTTCATTGCAGTGTGAATATAAGCCTACTTGTGACTAATAAATAAGTAAACTCTATAAACTTAATTTTATTGCCTACAACTGAAGATTTCCTTCTGGTGAATCAACATCCTGCACTATGTGTTGAACACATAAGCAGCTTGTTTATGCTGTGAAAATTAATTGCAATGACAAGAAGGAGCAAGCCTTGTAGAGGAGGTTAGGGCCATTATGAAACACATTAACCACGGTGCAGTCAACTGCTGGAGGTCTTCTCCATTTTTCATTCAACCAGCAACAAATGTGATTAATCGTACTTTCTGATTCTAAATACTATTTCCCTTCTCACCTGAGCTCCCCTTGACCCACCTGCACTGTACATGATTCCCAAGTGAAGGGATAACAGCAAAGGACATTACATTTATACAGTCTCTTTAACATAGCAAGGCCTAAGGTACTACAAGCTTTCAGCAAAAGGTTCACAGCCAGCCAGGCAACGAGGTATGAGAGGATGGCACGATGGGTACAGTGATTAGCGCTGCTGCCTCACAGGGACCCAGGTTCAATTCCTGGCTTGGGTCACTGTCTGTGTGGAGTTTGCACATTTTCCCTGTGGGTTTCCTCTGGGTGCTCCAGTTTCCTCCAAAGATGGGCAGGTTAGATAGATTGACCTTGCTAAATTGACCCTTAGTGTCAGGGGGATTAGTAGGGTTATTGCGTGAGGTTACAGGGATAGGGCCTGGGTGGGATTGTGGTCAGTGCAGACTCAATGGGCTGAATGGCTTCTTCTTGCGCTGTAGGATTCTATGATTCTATGACCAGCAGTGAGGACAAAACATTAGGTTTTAGGGAGGAATTTTATGGAAAAGAGAGCAAAAAGGAGATGGAGAGGGTGGTTGAAGGAAAGACTTTCGGAGTTCAAGGTCTCAGCTACAGAAAGCTAGAACCACGAATGATGGCAATGAACATCAGGGACTCAGACTGAGATAGGTTTTATTTATTCTTTCAGGGGAAGTGGGCATCTCAGGCTGGGCCAGCATTTATTGCCCATCCCTAATTGCCATTGAACTGAATATATCTCAGAGGCATCCAAGAGTCAACCACATTGCTGTGGCTCTGGAGTCACATGTAGGCCAGACCAGGTAAGGACGGCAGATTTCCTTCCTTAAAGGACATTAACAATGCATATTTTTTTCCCGATGGTCAGCCAAGATTTCATTGTCATCTGTAAATTCTTAATTCTAGACAGTGTGGACTTTGTGCAATAGAATAAAGCAGGTGAAAGTGCATTGTCACCTATTTTACATCTAGAAACTTAGAAACTAGAAGCAGGAGTAGGCCAATTGGCCCTTTGAGTCTGCTGCACCATTCATTTTGATCATGGCTGATCATCAAATTGAATATCCTGATCCTCCCTTCCTCCCATATCCTTTGATCCCTTTAGCCCCAAGAGCAACATCTAATTTCTTCCTGAGATCAGACTTGGAATACTGTGTACAGTTCTGGTCACCCTATTATAGAAAAGATATTATTAAACTAGAAAGAGTGCAGAATAAATTTACTACAATGTTACTGGGACTTAATCGTTTGAGTTATAATGAGAGGCTGGATAGACTGGGACTTTTTTCCCTACAGCGTGAGGGGTGATCTTATAGAGGTCTTTAAAACAATGAAGGATATAGATCAGCCAGATAGTCAATATCTTTTCCCAAAAGTAGGAGAGTCTAAAACTAGAGGGCATAGGTTTAAAGTGAGAGGGGAGAGATACAAAAGGGTCACACAGAGGGTGGTGAGCATCTGGAACAAGCTGCCAGAGGGAGTAGTAAAGACTGGTACAATTTTGTCTTTTACAAAGCATTTAGACAGTTACATGGATGATATGGGTATAGAGGGATATGGGCCAAATGCGGGCAATTGGGACTAGCTTAAGTGCTTAAAAAAACACTTTTTTTAAGCACGGACAAGTTGGGTTGAAGGGCCTGTTTCCAAGTTGTAAACCTCTATGATTCCCATTTGGAATATTGAACAGGGTGCTGACTCTCTGTCACCTGTTCCACACTATTGCAGTGTTGAGACCCATGCCAGCCTGCACAAAACCCGTTTCCATGTTTTTGATCTTACAATAACTCCTTTGTCACATCAGATGTAAATATATCCCCAACGCATGTTCTTGTTAAAGATAAGAGACCTCACCTTACATTAGTGAAGCAAAGGATTGGCATCCTGCAGCAAGGTTCGCTACCCGAACCAATCAAGGGGATGATAAGAGCGCAGCTGGCTGAATGCGTTTTAAGCAGCTTTGTACTTCAAAAGGGCTTTGTCATGATGCAAACTGGGGAAGACAGGATTGCAGTAACATAGCCCATATTCCCTGGACTTCAATGAGGGGAGCTGTAAGATGGATTTGTTTTACAAAGCAGGACAAAGTGATTACCGCAGTGTGTGTGTGTGCAAAACTGAAAGGAACTATTGAATGCTTAGATTTGTTGGCAGAATTCTGAACCTCCAGCACTGTAATAGAATGGCTGGTTAGAATAATGTGCATGAATTGCTGGAAGCGCAGGAAAATCGAAAGGAAGAGCAAACTCAGCGCTGTGGTCATTTTTTTTATTCATTCGTGGGATCGCTGACTGGTCATCATTAATTGCCCATCTCTAGTTGCCCTTGGAGGGCAGATAAACAACTACATTGCTGTGGATCTGGAGCCACATGTAGGCCAGACCAGATAAGGACAGCAGATTTCCTTCCCCATTAGTGAACCAGATGAGTTTTTCTGACAATGATTTCATGGCCACCAGTAGATTCTTAATTGCAGATTTTTTTTATTGAATTCAAATTCCACCCTCTGCTGTGGTGGGATTCGAACACAGGTCCCCAGAACGTTAGCTGAGTTTCTGGATTAATAGCCTAGCGATAATACCACTCGGCCATCGCCTGCCCTATTGGGGCGTCATGGTGCAGCGGCAATATTGAGGTTAATACTCCAGGAATGGGCTTTAAATCCCAGTGTAGCTGGCCGTATTTATTTTTAATTGTCCATTTAAAGGGCAATGGGCAGAATTTTCCCACCCTGCCTGCCACGGGAATCGTAGCGGGTGGAACACGGACCATCCGTTCATCTCAGGTGGGATTTTCCAGTCTTGGGGTGAGGATGGGCCAGAAAATCCCACCCAGTGAGTTAATCTCAGCGGGTGTATTGTGTACAGTTCTGGACACCACACTGTAGGAAGGATGTGAACACAATGGCGAGAGTGAAGAAGAGGTTTACAAGAATAATTCCAGGGATAGGAAACTTCAGATTTGAGGATAGATTGGAGAGGCTGGGACTGCTGTCCTTGGAGAGAAGAAGGCTGAGAGGAGGTTTGATAGAGATGTTCAAAGGCATGATGGGCCCCAACAGAGTAAGCAGGGAGAAACTGTTCCCCCTCGTAAAAGGATCAAGAACAAGAGGGCACAGATTAAAAGTGATTTGCGAAAGAAGCAAATGTGATGTGAGAAACAACTTCTTCACGTATCAACTAACTTGATTTATTTTATTATATTTATTTATGTCACAAGTAGGCTTACATTAACACTGCAATGAAGTTACTGTGAAAATCCCCCGGTCGCCACACTCTGATATCTGTTCGGGTACACTGAGGGAGAATTTAGCATGACCAATGCATCTAACCAGCACGTCTTTCAGACTGTGGGAGGAAACCAGAGCACCCGGAGAAAACCCATGGAGACTCTGCACAGACAGTCACCCAAACTGGGATTCGAACCTGAGTCCCTGGCACTGTGAGGCAGCAGTGCTAACCACTGTGCCACCATGTCACTGTTATCACTGATGCAGCCCTTGGAAGTGTGGTGGAGACATGGTAAGAGGGCATTCGTTTCTTTTAAAGTTTATTTATTAGTGTCATAAGTAGGCTTACATTAACACTGCAATGTAGTTACTGATGATTACTTGAATGGAACCGATGTGTAGGGGTCTGGGGAACAGGTAGGGGAATGGGACTAAGTAAGTGATGATTCTCACTTGGAGACTTGGTGCAGACAAGATGGGCCAAATGGCCATCTTCTGCTCTGTAACAATTTTGTGCTTTCAAAGGGATAGAATAACAACAGTTATGTTCAACTTGTTTCGAACATTGGCTAAACTACACAGAGGACCGTGTGCATAGCTCTGACCTCCATTTCATAAAAAGATTCCAGAGACAATGGGGAGGTTGCAAAACAAAATTACCAGATTGAAAGCAGAACTATACAAATATACTTATCAAGAAAGAATAAACAGGCTTCTCTGGAAAAGAGAAGACTGAGGGGTGACCCGATAGATAGCTTTCAGATAATGTAAGAGTTCGCTTGGGGAGACATTGAGACAATGTTTACGCTTGTGGAGAAGTCCAAACTTACAGGTTATAAAAATAAGACGGTCACTAAAATGTCCAATAGGAAATTTAAGATAAACGTCTTTGCTTAGAGACAGCCGAGAATAGTAGAAATGTAAAGATAAGTTCGATAAACACAAGTGAGAAAGGATAGCTGAAGTAAGGCAGGAGGAGGCTTGAATACTAACACTGTCAGCTGGGCCGAATGGCCTGTTTTTATGTGGCCCAGAACTTCTGATCTCTGAATGGTCGCATCTGGGAGACACGCTGGAGGATCCCTGGGGGATCAATTGGACGTCCATACACACCGCCAATGCAGGAATTTGCTTGGGAAGTTTGGATTTCTAATGGGAATTACCCTGCGTCTGGAACCTTCCAAAAATATCTCCAACTCTGAGTTAAAGCCAGAGACTTGGAATAGTTCTGACTTACTGAAGAGAATGGTTACCAGGAAAAGCCAGTTCTAACTCCTGGATAATTATACTACTTAGCATCCCTCCCCAATTTCCCATTGAACCCCCAACTAAAACCCCGCGACTCTCTGAAACAATCTCACCCCCAATCCCCCAACTACCCTCTTAACCACCCACTAACCCTCAGACCCTCAACTACCTCCTGACATCCCCAAATGCCCCTAACCCAGCTACCCCCTGACTGCACCAAACCCACCTACCTCCTCACACTTACCAATCACCCTACCCCTTCATTCACCTGCCACCATATCCCCTTATCCATTTTACTGTCACCCAAAAAATTCAACCACCCACCTGTCACACTGCCACCTCACCCAGCTATAACACACTGCCCCTTCACCCAGTCACTGCCACACTGCCCCTTCACCCAGTCACTGTCACACTGCCCCTTCATCCAGCTATAACACACTGCCCCTTCATCCAGCTATAACACACTGCCCCTTCACCCAGCTATAACACACTGCCCCTTCACCCAGCTATAACACACTGCCCCTTCACCCAGTCACTGCTACACTGCTCCTTCACCCAGTCAATGTCACACTGCCCCTTCACCCAGTCACTGTCACACTGCCCCTTCACCCAGTCACTGTCACACTGGCCCTTCACCCATCTATGACACACTGCCCCTTTACCCAGCCACTGCCACAGTGCCTCTTCACCCAGCTATAACACACTGCCCCTTCACCCAGTCACTGTCACACTGCCCCTTCACCCAGTCACCTGCCACACTGCCCCTTCACCCAGTCACTGTCACACTGCCCCTTTACCCTGCCACTGCCACACTGCCTCTTCACCCAGCTATGACACACTGCCTCCTCACCCAGTCACCTGCCACACTGCCCCTTCACCCAGTCACTGTCACACTGCCCCTTTACCCTGCCACTGTCACACTGCCTCCTCACCCAGCTATGACACTGCCCCTTCACCCAGTCACTGCCACACTGCCCCTTCACCCAGTCACTGTCACACTGGCCCTTCACCCATCTATGACACACTGCCCCTTTACCCAGCCACTGCCACAGTGCCTCTTCACCCAGCTATAACACACTGCCCCTTCACCCAGTCACTGTCACACTGCCCCTTCACCCAGTCACCTGCCACACTGCCCCTTCACCCAGTCACTGTCACACTGCCCCTTTACCCTGCCACTGCCACACTGCCTCTTCACCCAGCTATGACACACTGCCTCCTCACCCAGTCACCTGCCACACTGCCCCTTCACCCAGTCACTGTCACATTGCCCCTTCACCCAGTCACTGCCACACTGCCCCTTCACCCAGTCACTGTCACACTGCCCCTTCACCCAGTTACTGTCACACTGCCTCTTCACCCAGTCACTGTCACACTGCCCCTTCACCCAGTCACTGCCACACTGCCCCTTCACCCAGTCACTGCCACACTGCCCCTTCACCCAGTCACTGTCACACTGCCCCTTCACCCAGTCACTGCCACACTGCCCCTTCACCCAGTTACTGTCACACTGCCCCTTCACCCAGTCACTGTCACACTGCCCCTTCACCCAGTCACTGTCACACTTCCCCTTCACCCAGTCACTGCCACACTGCCCCTTCACCCAGTCACTGTCACACTGCCCCTTCACCCAGTCACTGCCACACTGCCCCTTCACCCAGTCACTGTCACACTGCCTTCTCAACTGCTACCTTCTCTTCATAGCTTCTCAAAGAGACTTTGGTACCTTCAACCTTACCGGAAAATGGTAGCTAGTGCCATAAAATGGGTAATGGCTTGATTTCCTCTGACATTCCAGCCCTATGGAAGAGGGGCTCACGGGACAGGTACATTGCACATTCCCGAGCAGGCCTGGTTCAAAGGAAGGTGCGGGAATTTTTTAAAAATTAATTTGTGGGACACGGGTGTCGCTGGCTAGCCAGCATTTATTGCCCATCCCTAGTTACCCTTGGAGGGCAATTGAGAGTCAACCACATTGCTGTGGGTCTGGAGTCACATGTAGGCCAGACCAGGTAAGGATGGCAGATTTCCTTTCCTAAAGGACATCAGTGGACCAGAAGGGTTTTTCCGACAATCGACAATGGTTTCATGGTGATCAGTAGATTCTTAATTCCAGACATCTTTTATTGAGTTCAAATGCCACCATCTGCTGTAGTAGGATTCGAACCCGGGTCCCCAGAACATTAGCTGAGTTATCGGATTAATAGTCTAGTGTTAAAACCACTAGGCCATGCCTACTCCCCATTTACAAACACATTTCTCCTGCATTAGATAATAGAAGCAAGGTGGCAGCAAACAGTGACTGCCGTTCTCCAGAAGAGAAGTGTAATTCCATGGAACAGAGCAGGAAATGGCAAAGCATCAGGCTGACAAACAGTCTGTGCCGATTTGCTTCAGGGGGACAAACTCCTGCTTTATGAGTTTTATAAATGATTTGCAAAGCGGAGAGTACACTTCTGCGCATAAGATCAAAGCAGAAGCAGCGACGAGTGATTAGGAACAGTCGGGAATAATTTCTGGTTGCTGCGGGCTGCCTTGTAAAACGGAACAGGTGCTGGGGACACAGGAAAATCTGCCTCAGACCCAGATGAACAGATGCAAGCCACTCTAAAGTACAATCTTTCTGGCAGGCCTTTTAGACAGACCTAATGTAGCCTGACTGACAATAAGCCGCAGGTTCATTTAAATATTACAATGTATTTAATGAAGCCCAATGTGGTTTCCGATTTGTTCTTGGACTGGGTTGTACTTGGCTGCCACCTTTATCCATCTGGAACTCAAAGGAGACTGTACCCACAGCCTCTCAAAGGGTCACAGCTTCTGTCTTACTTTTAGCTGCACTGAGATCTCCTCCGCCTTTAACCAGTTCTCTTCTTTATTCATCTTTATCAGAATCTTGAAAACTTTTTTTTCACCCATTTATGAAGAAAGCATTATTTGCGAATGTTCCTCTTTCTCCCAACTGTGGCACAGAATATTATAATGTCGCCAGATGTCGTTTGTCAAAATACTAAACAGAATTTTTTAAAAATATTAACTCATGAACAGCACAAGAGGAGTGATATTCACACAGGAACATGAGGAAAAGAGAGCAGTATGTTGGCGTAGTGGTTAGAACTGCTGCCTCACAGCACCAAGGACCCAGGTTCAATTCCAGCCTTGGGTCACTGTCTGTGTGGAGTTTGCACGTTCTCCCCATGTCTGCGTGGGTTTCCTCCAAGGGCTCCAATTTCCTCCCTCAGTCCAAAGATATGGGGGCCATTAGCCGCGGCAAATTGCCCCTTTCACATCAGGGGGATTAGGAGGATAAATATGTGGAGTTACGGGGATTGGAGCTGGGTGGGATTGCAGTCACTGGTGGCTCGATGGGCCAAATGCCCCCCTCTGCAGTGTGGATTCTACGATAGGAGAAAGGGCCGCTGAAATGAGAATCCCACTGCAGCCATCACAGTGGTTAGTGCAGCTGCCTCACAGTGCCAGGGACCCAGGTTCAATTCCCGGCTTGGGCCACTGTCTGTGCAGAGTCTGCACATTTCCCCCGTGTCTCCAGTTTCCTCCCACAGTCCAAAAGACGTGCTGGTGAGGGTGCATTGGCCATGCTAAATGCTCCCTCAGTCTACCCGAGCAGGCACTGGGGTGTGGTGACTAAGGGATGTTCACAGGAATTTCATTGCAATATTAATGAAAACTACTTGTGATCAATAAATTAAGAAAAAGGAAAATAAGAACAAATTATTGCAGATGCTGGAATCTGAAACAAAAACAAAAACTGCTGGAAAATCTCAGCAGGTCTGACAGTGTCTGTGGAGAGAGAGTAGAGTCAACCACCAAAGTCTGAACCCCCTCACACTGGCGAGATTGTACTGCCCCGCTGATGGTGTATCCTGTTAGAATGTAACCGGTGGTAACATTAGCTCTGTTGTAATGTAACCAATGGTAACAAGCTGTAAAGGTCAGCTGACCCAGTAAACCAGTAAACAATGACAGAATGGTGTGATAATCAGCTGTCTCAGTATAAATAAGAACCTGTTGGGAATTGTTAATTTGTTTGGATTGGCCCAAGGTGAGACCTCAAGTTTGGAGTAACAAAGTTTCTTTATTAAACCTTGTCTTTGAGTTATAACTTGCAATAAGTTTTGTTATATTTTTATTGTCTACACTGGAAGAGTTCCTTCTGGATCAACACATTCCACACCATGGATTTCCCAGGAGTGAGGGGTACATTCAGTGAGAAAACCCTGGTGACGATGGGGGGATGATAAGATCCCACTGCTAGCGAGAACACCATGTCTTGCCATTGTGAAACACACGGCGGAAATCCCCCCCCCATGTATCGAGTCTGGATAACTCTTCAGACCGAAATGAAGCGAGTTAGATAGGAGTCATCGCTACTGCATTATGTCTTGATTAAACTGAGTTACTGGGCGGCACGGTAGCACAGTGGTTAGCACTGCTGCTTCACAGCTCCAGGGTCCTGGGTTTGATTCCTGGCTCGGGTCACTGTGGAGTTTGCACATTCTCCTCGTGTCTGCGTGGGTTTCCTCCGGGTATTCTGGTTTCCTCCCACAGTCCAAAGATGTGGGGGTTAGGTTGATTGGCCATGCTAAGAAATTGCCCCTTAGTGTCCAGGGATGTGTAGGTTAGAGGGATTAGTGGGTATAATATATAGGGATATGGGGGTAGGGCCTGGGTGGAATTGTGTTCGGTGCAGACTTGATGGGCCGAAGGGCCTCTTTCTGCACTGTAGGGTTCAATGATCTATGATCTAAAGGAACCCAATCTGGAGACTACCACAAAGCGCCAGGGCCAGAGTGGGTTGAACCATGAACCCACCAGGCATCCCTGCCAAACCTGACATAGTTTAATTACACAGCGTTTACAGAGAAAAGGTCACTTTGTCCAGCCAGCATTTAAGCTCTGTGGAAAACATCCTCGCACTCTAATCACTTCACCTCATAGTATCAGTACACCCTCCCATTCCCGTTGGGAAATCACGGTTTGATCCTTGACGGAATATTGTACCCAAATCTGGGCACAATTTAGGAAGGATTTGGAGGCTCTGGACATAAAAGAGAGCTACAAGGAAGGGTTCCAAGGATGAGAGTTTACCACTAAATGGATAAATTGCAGAAGCAATGGGGGCGGGTGGGGTAGTGCTTTCCTCAGAGCAGAGCTATGAAGGAGGTAGTCTTCGATTCCAAGAAACATGGTGAACAGCATGCCCCTTTCTATATCAACAGAGACAAAGTAAAAATGGTTGACAGCTTCAGGTTTTTAGATGTACAGATCACCAACAGCCTGTCCTGGTCCCCCTGTGCTGACAGTAGTTAAGAAAGTTCACCAACACCTCTACTTTCTCAGAAGACTCAGGAAATTTGGCAAGTCAGCTACGATTCTCACCAACTTTTACAGATGCATCATAAAAAGCATTCTTTCTGATTGTATCACAGCTTGGTATGGCTCCTGCTCTGCCCAAGATCGCAAGGAACTACAAAGGGTCATGAATGAATCCCAATCAATCACGCAAACCAGCCTCTCATCCATTGACTCTGTCTACACTTCCCGCTGCCTTGGCAAAGCAGCCAGCATAATTAAAGACTCCAGGCACTCCGGACATTCTCTCTTCCACCTTCTTCCCTTGGGGAAAAAGATGCAAAAGTCGGAGGTCATGTACCAACTGACTCAAGAACAGCTTCTTCACTGCTGCTGTCAGAATTTTGAATGGACCTACCCCACGTTAAGTTGATCTTTATCTACACTGTAGCCATGACTGTAACACTGCATTCTGCACTCTCTTGTTTCCTTCTCTATGAACAGTATGCTTTGTGTGTATAGCACGCAAGAAACTATAACTTTGTCTGTACATGAATACATGTGACAATAATAGATCAAATCAAATCAAATTAAAGGAAGGCTAAGAAGAGATTTGCCAGAGATGTTCAAAATCAGGAAGTGTTTGGATAAAGTACATGAAGAGAAATTTTTTCCAGCTGCTGAAGGGATTGATAACCAGGCGACAAAGATTTGAGGCGATTGACAAAAGAACCAGAGGCAATTTGAGGAAAAGCCTTTTTACGCAGCGATTGGTGAGGTTGGGGAGTAGGATGAGGATATGGTGGTAGGAATAAACTCTTTTCCCCATGTCTGCAAGGGTTTCTTCCGGGTGCTCCGGTTTCCTCCCGCACTCCAAAGATGTGCGTGTTAGGTTGATTGGCCATGCTAAATTGACCCTAGTTTTGGAGGGATTGGCAGGGTAAATAGGTGGGGTTATGAGAGTAGGGTAGGATTGTTGACAGTGCAGGCTTGATGGGCTGAATGACCTCCTTCTGTGCTGTAGGGACTCTATGATTAGTGTCACAAGTAGGCTTACAATAACAGGGAAGTTACTATGAAAATCCCCAAATCATCTTACTCCGGCGCCTGTTCAGGTACACTGAGGGAGAATTTAGCATGGCCAATGCACTTAACCAGCATGTCTTTCAGACTGTGGAAGGAAACCAGAGCACTCAGAGGAAAACCTCGCAGACATGGGGGAGAACGTGTAGACTCCACACAGCAGATTCTTCCCCATGTCCGTGGGGAAGGGTCTTCTTCTGCATGTTATTGGAGGGGGGTGGGGTGGTTCCTCTATTTACTTTTGGAGATTGGGGCGCCCATTAAAAAGGCACTCTGATTTCAGGATTCCGGGCTTCCTGCATTTTCCGGCTCTATCCCGCCAACATGACAGCGTGGGCCACACCTGCAGATTGTTCCTGCTCAGAGTGCTGGATCATCTGGAAAGAAAACACACCACTTCCCAGTATTCTCGCCTCAGGCAGCACTCTGTGCAGAGAACGGACAATTCAACCCGTGGACTGGAATGCTAACACCTCGCCTGCCACAGAACCAGCACAGGCGAGGGTCCAACAAAGGAAATCTTTGTTGACTGAGGGCTGGAATTTCCAGTCTCGCCTGAGCGAGGCTGTAAAATCCAGCTCTGCACCGGCTCTCCGAGTGAGCAGTGCACCCAATGCTATTTCCCTGCCTTCTCCCCACAGCCCTGTTCATTCTTCCAGTTCAAGTATTAATGTACTCTTCCACTTTGTGGGGTGTTTAGGGAGGAACTGAGGGGAGTGGAGAGGTTTTCCAACCCTTGTTGTGGGTGGGATCTTCCGATCCTGTTGAAGTTAATCTCTACCATGGATTCCCCGGCACAGAGACAGGCAAATTGCTGCAATCTTGGCGGAATAGGAAGATCCCATTGGCAGCCAATAGCGAGCTGTCACAGTTACTGGAAAACATGTCTCAGGGGGGCTGGAAAATTTCAGCCATGATTTAAAATCAGAGACTGGCCATTGAGGAGAGAAGCTGGAAAATACTTCTTCATACAAAGGATGGAGGAAGCTTAGAACCGTCAACCATCAAAGCAGTAGGTATTAGATGAATTAATAATTTTAAACGTGAGATATTTGCTTGACAAGGGCATTAAGGGATATGGAATTAAGGCAGGAAATAGAATTAAGATATAAATCAACCATGGAACTATTGAATAGCGGAATATATTTCAATGGCTGAGTCTCGTTCCCCTATCCCGAAAGGGATTAGCAGCAATCAGACGTGTGTTTGCTTTGTAAGTAAAATGGACAATTGCGCCATGAAGGAAGTTTGCAAGTAAGTTTAGAAATCTATTCGAGGGTTATGGGGAGGGTGCAGGATTCTGGTGTTGGATCAGCCAAGGTCACATTGTGTGGCAGAATAGTTTCGATGCACCGAATGGTCTACTCCTACTCCTGTCTTCTAAACAAAAGCAGAAAGTGCTGGGAAAGCTCAGAGGGCCTGGCAGAGTCTGCGAAGAGAGAAACAGAGTGAGCATTTAGTCTCCAGTAAGATTCTTGTTCAGAACAAGGAAAAGAGTTTCGAAGAAGAGTGATATTGAACTCAGAACATTGACTCTGTTTCTCTCCTCACAGACACTGCCAGATCTGCTGCGTTTTTCCAGCATTTTCCATTTTTATTTCAGATTCCAGCACCTGCAGTATTTTGCTTCTCTAAAAGGCCATTCAGCGGGGCAAACACTTCAGTGAGTTGCTACTGACCCCCTCCCTTGGTACAGGATGTCCTCCCCTTTCATTCAGTTCCTGGAAATGTCTTACTAACATCCACACTGGCATTTACCAGTATGAAACTGGCAAGACTCTCCAATCTGCAGCTATTCTAATTCTCTGCTGTTGTGTAAATCCAATGACCAAGTTTACCCCAAGTCTATATACATTGTAGAGTCCAAAAGCGCTCAAGGTGGCACAGTGGTTGGTACTGCTGCCTAACGGTGCCAGGAACCTGGACTCAATTCCAGCCTTGGGTGACTGCCTGTGTGGGTTTATGCTTTCTCCCCGTGTCTGGGCGGGTTTCCTCCGGGGGCTCTCGTTTCCTCCCACATCCAAAAATGTGAGGTGGATTGGCCAGGCAAAATTGGCGGCAGGGGGATGAGCAGGGTAAAAACATGGGGTTACAGGGATAAGGGGAAATAATGGTCTTGTGGTAATATCACTATACTATTAATCCAGAAACTCAGCTAATGTTCTGGGGACCTGGGTTCGAATCCCACCGTGGTAGATGGTGGAATTAGAATTTAATAAAATATATCTGGAATTGAGAATCTATTGATGACCATGAAACCATTGTCGATTGTCGGAAAACCCATTTGGTTTGTTAATGCCCTTTAGGGAAGGAAATCTGCTGTCCTTACCTGGTCTGGCCTACATGTGATTCCAGAGCCACAGCAATGTGGTTGACTCTCAACTGCCCTCAGGCAATTAGGGACAGGCAATAAATGTTGGCCCAGCCAGTGATGCCCACGTCCCACAAATGAAGAAAAGAAAAGGGGATAAGTCCTGGGTGGGAATATTGTCAGTATAGACTCGATGGGCTGAGTGGCCTCCTTCTGCACTGTAGGGATTCTATCTCCAGGCCACCTACAATCCACATTACCAGCTGTGATCCTCATCCCCAATTCTAAACACAGGCCAAGTAGCTCTGCTATTCTCAACCTCTTCAGGCTAAGCTCCCCCATCAGCTCCAGAAATCACAACAAAGAACTTTGACTTATAGAAAGCGTGCTTATGACTGACATGTACAAGAATATGTTTTGAGAAATTCTCAATCAACCTTGAGTTTGGAAAGCAATCACTTCTCGACTGACTGAATCTATTATGGACCTGTCAAAATGCTCAGCATTGTTGATAATCAGCAGAGTTTAACTCAGAGCCGCACAGCGAGCGAGTCAGAGATTGACAATCGCATCCAGCTCAGCAAGAGGTCACACATCCAAGAGTCAACGTAAGGAGAGGCTGACGTAAGGAAGATAACGTGAGGAGGCTGGTCACTTGGAAACCAAAGGGAAAATTAAAGGGAAGGATTCCAGAAAAAGACTTCTCACAATCTCGAGAAATCAGAGTCATAGATTACAACAGTGCAGAAGAAAGAGGCCCTTTGGCCCATCGAGTCTGGACTGATACATGATATGCCCTGACCTGCCCACCTAATCCCACTTGCCAGCACTTGGCCCATTGCCTCGAATGTTATGGCATGCCAAGTACTCATCCAGGTACTTTCTAAAGGATGTGAGGCATCTTGGCTCCACCCCCCTCCTTGGTAGTGCATTCCATGCCATCATCACCCTCTGGGTAAAAAGTCTTCCCTCAAATCCCCCCCAAACCTCCCACCCTTCACTTTTAACTTGTGTCCCCTCATGACTGACCCTTCAACTGAGGGGAACAGCTTCTCCCTATCCACCCTGCCCATGCCCCTCATAATCTTGAACACCTAAATTAAATGAGGATGAGGGCAGAGAGGGGACAGTTTTGGCAGATAAGGGAAAGGAGAATCCAAAGAGCTTCTACAAATACATAAAGGGCAAAAGAGTAACAAGGGAGAGAGTAGGGTCTCTTAAGGATCAACAATGTCATCTATGTGTGATCCACAAGAGATGAGTGAGATCCTAAGTGAATATTTCTCATCAATATTTACTGTTGAGAAAAGCATGGATGTGAGGGAACTTGGGGAAATAAATAGTGATGTCTTGAGGAGTGTACATATTACAGAGAAGGAGGTGCTGGAAGTCTTTAAGTGCATCAAGGTAGATAAATCCCCAGGATCTGATGAAGTGTATCCCAGGGCTAGGGAGGAAATTGTGGGTCCCCTAGCCGAGGTATTTGAATAATCGATAGTCATGAGTGAGGTCCCTGCAGGTTGGAGAGTGGCACATGTTGTGCCTTTGTTTAAAAAAGGGCTGCAAGGAAAAGCCTGGGAACTACAGGTCAGTGAGCCTCACATCTGTGGTGGGTAAATTGTTGGACGTCATTTTGAGAGACAGGATCTACAGGCATTTACAGACGCAAGGACTGATTAGGGACAGTCAGCATGGCTTTGTGAGTGGAAAATCATGTCTCACAAATTTGATTGAGTTTTTTGAAGGGGTAACCAAGAAGGTAGATGAGAGCAGTGCAGTTGATGTTGTCTACATGGACTTTAGCAAGATCTTTGACAAGGTACCGCATGGTAGGTTGTTACAAAAGGTTAAATCTCATGGGATCCAGGATACAAAATTGGTTTCTTGACAGAAGCCAGAGGGTGGTTGTAGAAAATTGTTTTTTCAACTGGAGGCCTGTGACTAGTGGTGTGCCTCAGGGATCAGTGCTGGGCCCGCTGTTATTTGTCATTTATATTAATGATTTGGATGAGAATACAGGAGGCATGGTTAGTAAGTTTGTAGATGACACCAAGATTGGTGGCATTGTGGACAGTGAAGAAAGTTATCTCCAATTGCAAGGGGTCTTGATCAATTGGACCAGTGGGCTGATGAATGGCAAATGGAGTTTAATTTAGACAAATGCGAGGTGATATATTTTGGTAGATTGAATCAGGGCAGGACTTACTCAGTTAATGGTAGGGCATTGGGGAGAGTTACAGAACAAAGAGATCTAAGGGTACATGTTCAAAGCTCCTTGAAAGTAGAAATCTGAAGGAGGCCCATCAATTCAATTCTGCACCAGCAGAAATCCCTGCTAGGCTCCATCCCCATATTCCTCAGATATCTCTGGCACCCCCCCGTCACAACTCCTGCCTGCCAAGCATACGGTGCAGACACACGCAACGCTCCCCACGTGACCCTTGCTAGCTCCTCAGCTGGAAAGCACCATACAGGGGTCCCTGGTATCACCTGCACCACCTACCAGCACAGACACACACCTCATTAGGCAGAGTTAGCAGCCAGGCTTCAGGGTCACAATCTGGTGAGCACCACACGGCTGCTAATGCACATCAGGTGGAAGTGGGAACATCCAAGGGATCAGGCAGGTGGTGGTCTGCTGGATGTCAGGAAACTACTGGCGCTCAGCCAGATGCTGAGCTCCTGGAAAACCTTCTCCAGAAGCTGCTGGAGATGCAGCGGCAGATCCAGGAAATGCAGGAGGGGGAGTCTTAGCAACCTTCCATCAGCTGCAAGGCTGCTAGCAGGAGTTCCACCACCTTCAGGCACTGTAAATGGTGCCGACATTGGATGGCACCCAGGCCAAAACTGCAAGGGTTGTGATCGCAGTGGAAAGCCTGGAGCAGCAATTTGTAGCCAAGTAGGGCATGGTTGAGTCTCTGAGGACCATGGCTGAGGGCCTCGGGAGCACAGCCCAGTCGTAGAAGGCAATCGCAGAGGGGACCCAACACATGATCCAGACTCAGAGGTCCGTTGCTGAGGGATCTCACACCAGACAATGTTGGGCCTCCAGGATTGATAATGCAGAGGCCTCTGGCGTTCATTCCAGCTCCCCCTCTCTTTCTTCAGGGAGGAGGAAGCATTGGAGACCATTAGGGGCCTTCCAGTCCGCAAGGAGACTCTAGCAGTTCCCAGCCCTTCTGAATCTTCCTATCCTGACACTGGTGCATCTCAAGGGCAGCAGGCTAAACAGGGTAGAGTCATAGAATCATAGATTCCCTACAGGAGGCCATTCAGCCCATCGATCCTGCACCAGCCAAGATCCCACCCAGGCCTTATCCCCTTTACCCCATGTATTTATCTTGCTAGTCCACTTGACACAAAGGGGCAATTTAACATGGCTAAAGTTAGGGGTACATAAGGGGGAGGTGGCACAGGATTGTGAGGGGGTCCTTGACTGTCGTAGTGTGACAGGTCGGGGCAGGAAATGTAATCAAAGTGAGCAACAGAGCAAATCCAGAATTATTAACCACTGTAATAAATCAAAGCCAAATGTACTTGTCTGTTTGCATGAAGCATTTGCAGCGAGACAGATGAGTTGACAACACAGATTGAAACACGGGTATAATGAATCAGCTATTACAGTAACATGGGCCGCGATTCTCCCAAAAGTGCTGAATTGGTGGGAAAACTGTTTGAGATCACGGCTGTTTTGTCAGTGCAGCGACTCAGCTGAATCTCCACAGTCTGTGCACTGCAGAGGTCATGATCTGGAGATGCCGGCGTTGGACTGGGGTAAACACAGTAAGAACAAAGAACAAAGAACAACACAGCACGGGAAACAGGCCCTTCGGCCCAACGAGCCCGCGCCGCCGTCCCACTGTCTCAGTGTCCTATTCATGATTTTAGTCTACGCCTAATGTGCGAGGATCAGGGAGGTCCAATATAGGGACAATTTGTTACCCAATCAATCAGCCTAAAAGCACATCTTTGGGGATGTGGGAGGAAACCGGAGCACCCGGAGGAAACCCACGCAACCACGGGGAGAACGTGCAAACTCCCACAGACACAGGCCCAAATCCATGTGTCCGCACAGCAACAGAGATAGTCTCTGAGCTGTCATGTTGCCCTCGAGATGGTCCAGTTTAAGCACACTAACGACATGAAGCAATAGGCAACTCCCGAAGCAGCGTCCAAGAGCAGCCCACTACAACCTGCCGCATGCATGCCCCTTGCTGGACTTAAATGCCTGCGGAGACAAAAAAAAAAGAAGTCTGACAACACCAGGTTTAAGTCCAACCGATTTATTTGACAGTAAACCCACAAGCTTTCGAGGTTTCCCTCTTCGTCAGGTGAATGAAGAGCAGAGGTCCCAGTCGGAAATCTCATCAAAAACCCAGGTGGACGGGGCCTATTCCAGCTGGAGTTCTGGAACTCTGCAAGGCCCCCGATCTATCAGTCTCCTGTAGTGTCAGAACCCCTCAGTGCTGCCCCCCCATGGCCCGATCGCAGCCCCCCACAGCAATTCCGGGGCCAGTTCTGATCCCCTCCCCCCCGCCATCCTGGAGTGCCCCGATTCACAGCTCATCCCCCCCAACCCCAGCAGAGGCAATATCCCCAATGCCCTCACTCCAGCAGGCAACCCCCTCCCGAGGTCAGACCCCCCCCCCCCCACCCCCCCCACAGGAGGCAGACCCTCCTCACCCCGGCAGACCAACTCCCCCAGCCCACCCCAGTCGCTGCTCTCCCTCCAGCCCAGACCAATTGCCATGCGGAGTGACAGCAGGACCCCCACCCCCACTGATCGCCCCACAATAGTCTCTGCCCCTTTAGCATCCAGGTGTGTTCACTTCATAGACGTGGGAACAACATGCAATCTCCACACAGCGACTCAAGACTGGAATCAAACCTGGGTCCCTGGCATTGTGAGGCAGCAGTGCCAACACACTGTGCCACCGTGCGATCCTACTTTTTCACATACAAAGCTCAGATGTTCATCACAACTAGTCCTGACTCTGTCCTTACTGGAGATTTACAAGCTATCCAGGAGACTAGGCAAGGCAGTGATTCAGAACAGAAACCAGAGCACAGAAGCTAACAGTCGGATCCTTGACATGTAAGGCGATGGCTTAGTGGTGTTATCACTAGACTATTAATCCAGAGACTCAGCTAATGTTCTGGGGACCTGGGTTCGAATCTCACCATGGCAGATGGTGGAATTTGAATTCAATAAAAAATATGTGGAATTAAGGATCTACTTATGACCATGAAACCATTGCCAATTGTTGGAAAAACCCATATGGTTCACTAATGCCTCTTAGAAATCTGCTGTCCTTACCCAGGTTGACCTAAATGTGACTCCAAAACCACAGCTATGTGGTTGACTCTCAACTGCCGTCTGAAATGGCCAACCAAGGTATGGAGTTCAAGAGCATCTAGGGATGGGCAATAAATGCTGGCTAGCCAGCGACACCCAACTCCCACAAATGGACAAAAAAAAAGCCAATTTAGCATAAGCTAAGGACCAATCAATCCCAAAACTTACCAGTCTGTGTGACTCATAACTACTCCAAGTAATATTCAGATTCCTACTAAACCATCAGAGGACAAACTCAATTGCTTCAATGACAAAATATCAATGATAGATGCTTTGCCTGTCCTTTGGTTACTGAGCTCCCATGGGCAGCATGTTGGCATGGGTGGCACAATAGTTAGCACTGCTGCCTCACTGTACCAGTGAATGGGTTCAATCCCCGGCTTGGGCCGCTATCTGTGCATAGCCTGCACATTCTCCCCGTGTCTGTGTGGCTTTTCTCCGGGTGCTCCAGTTTCCTCCCACAGTCCAAATTAGTCATGCTAAATTCTCCCTCAGTGTCGCCGAACTGGCATCGGAGTGTGGCGACTCGGGGATTTTCACAGTAATTTCATTGCAGTGTTAATGTAAGATGATTTGTGACCCTAATAAATAAAGTTAAAAAGTTAAAAACTCCAGGCTGTAGAAACATTACTTACTCCAATAAAATCATTCTGGCTTTTGCACACATCTATTGAAGCTCATCTTAACCTTCCCAGTGCTGAGGAGAACACTGTGTAACCCCCACAGGGGCGAACACCATTGTACACTCCCTGAATAGCAACCGATTACCATTATGCTCTCTATTCTGTTTTGTAGTAAAATTTTTCTCATGCCCAGAAAAGAGCAATGTTGAATCTGATCTGGGTCATAATCAGTGCTGCCAGATTTAAACTGGAGACTCAGAAATAAGAATTAAATCAGGAAATCCATTTCAGCTGCTCCCTCGGGTAATTTTTTCCCATTTCCTGTTAATGGGCAAGCTAATACAAATTGTACATTTAATTTACTTTTGTAATTTTTACTTTCTGAGCAGTTAAGAGATTCCGCTAAGTTGTTTAACAATTTCTATCTTTCTCTCACTTTTTAGATGGAGAAAAAAAAAATAAAGACCTTTAGCTGGAGGGAGATAAATTGGAAATGAGATTTTGCACAATATCTTTCACTGAAGACAGAAGACGGAGGGTAACAGCGGAAGGGTACATTTCTGAATGGAAGGCTGTGACAAGTGGCGTTCCTCAGGGATCAGTGCTGGGACCTTTGCTGTTTTTAATATATAAATGATTTGGAGAAAAATGTAACAGGTTTGATTAATAAGTTTGATAACGACACAAATGTTGGTGGATTTGCAGATAGCGATGAGGACCATCGGAGGATACAGCAGGACAAAGATCAGTTGGAGACTTGGGCAGAGAGATGGCAGATGGAGCTTAATCCAAACAAACGTGAGGTAATGCATTTTTAGAAGGTTTAACACAGATAGGAAATACACAGTAAATGGCAGAACCCTTAAGAGTATTGTTAGGCAGAGGGATCTGAGTGTACAGGTACACAGGTCACTGAAAGTGGCAACGCAGGCGGAGAAAGTAGTCAAGAAGCCATATGCATACTTGCCTTCATTGGCCTGGGCATTGTGTTTAAAAATTGGCAAGTCATGTTGCCGCTTTACAGAACCTTAGTTTGGCTGCACTTGGAATGTAATGTTCAATTCTGGTCACCACACTACCAGAAGGATGTGGAGGCTTTGGAGAGGGTACAGAAAAGATTTACCAGGATGTTGCCTGGTATGGAGGGCATTAACAATGAGGAGAGGTTGGAGAAACTTAGTTTGTTCTCTCTGGAATGATGGAGGTTGAGGAGCGACCTGACAGAAGTCTACAAGATTGTGAGGGGCATGGACAGAGTGGATAGTCAGAAGCTTTTTCCCAGGGTGGAAGAATCAATTACTAGGAGGCACAGGTTTAAAGTGTGAGGGGCAAGGTTTAAAGGAGATGTATGAGGCAAGTTTTTTGCACAGAATGTGGTGGGTACCTGGAACATGCTGCCGGGGGAGGTAGTGGAAGTGGATACTACAGTGACATTTAAGGGGTGTCTTGAAAAATACATGAATAGGATGGAAATGGAGGGATATGGTCCCCGGAAGGGTAGGGGGCTTTAGTTTAGTCGGGCAGCATGGTTGGTGCGGGCTTGGAGGGCCAAAGGGCCAGTTCCTGCGCTGTAATTTCCTTTGTTGTTTTGATTCTTGCAGCTGAGAAACTTCACAGTAAGAAAGGGAATAAGTGACCAACAGGCAGAGTAAGAGGTCTAGATGGTCAATGCAGGAGACCTCTGTGGTCATTCCCCTGCAGAACAGATATGTAAATATGTAGGATTACAGGGATAGAGCCTGGGTGGGATCGTGGTCAGTGCATGCTCAATGGGCTGAATGGCCTCCTTCTGCACTGTTGGGATTCTATGATATTATGAGATCCTAAAAGATCTCGGAATCCTAAAGAGCTCGGAAGTAAATTGAAAAGTAGGATCTCAAAGGTAATGATTTCAGGATTACTAAGTGCCATGTGCTCGGTAGAATAGAAACAGTAGGTTACATTGGATGATTATGTGGCTGGAAAGATGGTGCGAGGGGGGAGGGTTTCAGATTCCTGCGACATTGAAACCACTTTTGGGAAGAGGTGGGACCTGTACAACCTGGGCAGGATGGGGACTGATGTCCTAGGGTGAGTTTTTGCTCATGTGGTTGAAGAGGGTTTATACTAGAATGGGATGGGAACCGAAGCCGTGTTCCAAGGCAAAGAGAAACAAGGACAGTAATAAAGGTAAGAACAGTAAAATGCAAAAACAGTAGTAGACAGGGTGGTCAAGGGTGAGAGGCAAATAGGCTACAGTACAAAGAAAAGTTAGGATGATAAAAATGGCAGAAAAGGAAGCCTAAAGGCTTTGTATCTTAATACATGAGGCATTCGGAATAAGGTAAATGAACCGATGGCACAAATTAAGGGAAATGGATATGACATCATAGCCATTATGGAGACATGGTTAAAAGGTGACCAAAATTGGAACTTGATATTCAGGGATATTTGAACTTTGGAAAGACAGGAAGGAGGGAAAGATGATAGGGTAACATTGTTAATAAGAGATGAAATCAGGTCATTGTAAGAGATGATCTAGGTTTGGATAAAGTCCATTTAGGTGGAGGTGTAAATCAACAAGGAAAAGAAGGTAGTGTATCAACACCCAAGCAATAGCCACACTGTAGGAAAGGGCATAAATCAGCAAATAATAGGAGCATGTGAAAAGAAAAGAGTAATAATTATCAGTGACGTTAACTTCGTGTCGATTGGATTAATCAAGTTAGAAAGGGTAGCTATGCATTAGGAATAGTTTGCCAGAGCAATATGTCATGAACCAGCCAGGGAGCAGGCTATCTTGAATCTGGTAATGGGTAATGAGGCAGGTTTGATAAATGACCTCAGAGTAAATGATCCGCCCAGGAAGTAGTGATCATAACATGGTAGAATTTAATATTTAGTTTGAGAGTCAGAAATCTGGGTAGGAAACAACAGTGTTTAAATGAAGGGAATTACAATGAAATGAGGATAGAGTTAGCTCAAGTGAATGGACAGATAGATTAGCAGGAATGGCAGTCAGCAAGCAATGGCAGGCATTTAAAGAGGCAATTTATGTCTCTTGGCAAAAATATATCCCAGTGAGGAGGAAAGATTCTAAGAGAGGGGTAAACCAACCACGGCTAACTAGGGAGGTTCAAGAGAGTATTAAGTTTATAAGGAGGCAGAAGTTAATGATAGCCTCGAAGATTGGGCCAAATCAGAGTCCAGCAAAGGAGGACTAAAAAGTTAACAAAAAGAGAGAAAATAAACTACAAGGGCAAATGAGTGAGGAATATAAAAACTGACAATAAGAGCTTCTGTAAATATATATAAAAGGAAAAAGCAGATCAAAGTGAACATAGGCCCCTTAGAAAATGAATCTGGGAAGATAGTTATGGGTGACAAGGAAATGACAGAGGAGTTACAGATATTTTGCATTCGTCTTTATAGTGGAAGATACTTTGAACATCTCATTAATACTAAAGAATCCAGAGGAGGAATTAAGTGCCAACACCATTACTAGAGAAGTATTATTAGACACAGTAATGGGGCTAAAGGGGCATGGAAGGAAAGGGGGATTGGGATATTGAATTTGATAATCAACTGTGATCAAAATGAATGGTGAAGCAGGCTCGAAGGGCCGAAAGGTCTATTTCTGCTTCTAGTTTCTATGTGTCTAAAGGCAGATAAGTCCCCTGACCCTAATTGGTTGCATCCTAGGATCTTAAAATAAGTAGCTACAAATATAATGGTTGTAATTTTCCAAAAATCCTTGGATTCTAGAGGATTGGAAAACTGCCAATGTGACACTCCTATTCAGAAAGGGAGGGGGGCAAAAAGCATGTGACAATAGGCCCATTAGCCTAACATCGATTGTTGGAAAAATGTTTGAATCAATTATTAAGGCAGTAACAGCAGCATATTTGGAAAATCGTAATCTAATCCAAAAGAGTCAGCATGTCTTCATGAAAGGGAAATTCTGTCTGACTAATTCATTAGAGATTTTCAAGGCATTCTCAACCAGAGTGGAAAGAGGGGAACCAGTAGATGTGTTGTATTTGGACTCCAGAGAGCATTCCACAAAGTATCTCATAAAAGGTTAAGTCTTAAGAGTCTATGGAGGTAGTATATTGGCATGGATAGAGAATTGGCTAATAGGCAGGGCACAGCAAGTGGGATAAGGGGTTCTTTTTCAGGTTGATGACCAGTAACCAGCAGGGTTCCACAGGGATCAGTGCTGGGACCATAACTGTTTACAGTATGTATTAATGCCTTGGAGGAAGGAAGCAAATGCACTGTAGCCAAAATTGCACAAGACACAAAAATAGGTGGAAAGGCAAGTTGTGAGAGAGACACAAACAATTTACAAAGTGATATTGGTAGGTTAAATAAATGGGCAAAAAGTTGGCAAATGGAGTGGGAAAATGTGAAGTTATTCATTTTGGAAGGGAGAATGAAAGAACAGAGAATTATTTAAATGGAGAAAAACTGCAGAAAGATGCAGCACAAAGGGACTTGGGGGAACTTGTGCACAAAACACAGAAAGCTAGCACAAAGGTGCAGCAGGTAATCAGGAAGGCGACTGAAATGTTGGTCTTTATTTCAAAGGAGATTGGAGTATAAGAGCAGGGAAGTCTTGCTGCAATTGTGCAAGGTACTGATGAGACCACATCTGGAACAGTGAGCAGTTTTGCCCTCCTTATTTAAGGAAAGATATTATTTCATTGGAGGCAATTCAGAGAAGGTTCACTAGGATGATCCCCGGTATGAAGAGATTGTCTTATGAGGAAAGGTTAAACAGGTATGGACTCATTGGAGTTTAGAAGAATGAGAGGTGATCTCATTGAAGCATATCGGGTCCTTAATGGGCTTGACAGCGTAAATGCTAAGAGGAAGTTTCCCCTCTGGAAACCAGAGGGCAGAGACTCAGAATAAAGGGATGAGAAGCAATTTCTCTTCTCAGAGGATTGTGGTCTTTGGAACACCTTGCCGTGGAGAGCTTTCGGATCAGAGTCATTGACCCATAACTTCCGATTAGCGGCCGAAAGCTGTGGGCTGTCAAAGGTAGATTTTTTTGCCCACGTGCCTGTGCTGAAAAGTTGCCTTCCAAATTTTCAATCTACACTGGATCCTGCAACACCTATCAGACAGATAGTCCATATCAGCTTACAGGAGGCTTGCGTAAGTCATGTTAAAGAATACACTTTTGTAAAACATTTGAAATAACCAAGTTACATACTTCCCACTGCAAATGTAGAACCATTTCACCCTAAATCTCAAGAGACTTCTAAGGATCAACATTGCACCAGGGAGATTCTTAAAACGGGGTAAATAACACTGCTTAATATACATAGCAAAATCCAAATGGTCATTAGCTGAAACCTATCACAGTGACTGCAAACCCACTTTATTATAATAAATGTACATTTTACCGCAGTTAGTATGTCATGAAATGGTATGATGGCCCTCACTGTGAGAGGTTTCGAGTACAGTAGTAGGGATGTGTTGTTGCAATTATACAGGGTCTTGGTGAGGCCACACCTGGAGTATTGTGTGCAGTTTTGGTCTCCTTTTCTGAGGAAGGATGTTCTTGCTCTGGAAGGAGTGCAGTGAAGGTTTACAATTCCGGAGATGGCGGGACTGGTGTTTGAGGAAAGGTTGACTAGGTTAGGAGTTCAGATGAATGAGGGGTGATCTCATAGAGACTTAAAACGTTCTAACAGGACCAGACAGGGTAGAAAACCTGTTTCACCTTTGAATGGCGGAACAGGCTTGAGGGGCCGAATGGCCTACTCCTGTTCCTATCTCTTATGGTCTTATAAGCCTTTTCAGTAAGGTTTGCTTGAACAACACCTGACTCAGAGGCAAGAGTGCTCCCACTGAGACACAGCTGACACCTAGTCCCACATAGAAACTACAGCAAGTCATCTTTAACCCTGTCAGTTAAAGATGTTAGTCATCAGCGCTTTTCATTTTACAAGTGAATTGTAGTTAAAGTGTGCGGTTACCGCGGTAACGTGTATGTGGTTTGATATAATGAGGCGAGGGCAGGGAACGGGGCGGGGTGGGGGTGGTGAGAGATAAAGAATTCTTAAGCCGGGGGAAACGGCAGGGAGTAAAAGGGAAGAGAGAAACGAGGAACAAAATCTTACCAGGGAAATACCACGTTGCTTGTTCACTCTTTTCTGTACAACTCAATAATGCCTACAGCTTCCTACCATTAAACAAGGCTGATTCTACTTGGAGCCAGATCTCTCTGCAGGATCTCACCCTGTTCTGTGGAGAAAGGAAAAACCAACACAAGAAAATGAACTTGCTATAAATAGACCGACACAATGTACTTGGCTGCACCTGCTATGAATATTGACAAGGCTGGCCTCGTCCTCCTCCTCCTTCTCCTCACATTCCAGGAGCGGTGTTAGAAGCCTTGAATCTCAAGTTTAACAGGTCGAGGAATATGTACTTCCCGTCTACCCATTATCCAAGTTATCGGCTGTAGTGCTTGAAAATGACATTGTATAGTATAAGGGTATAGCAAGGGTTAATGTGGGAGAACAAAGTGGCTTTGAGACTTAGAGACGCATGGCTGGACACAGGAGACAGTTGCCCGGGAGAGAGTCAAGGAGAAATCAACACAGAATTTAACTCCTGCTTTGCGCTATCTTTTCTACATATGTAAACAGTTACATGTTACCAATAAACACTACTGTTCAACGTTACAAGGCTCTGAATCTCTTAATGAGACCCACTACACAAACCCTTACAATGCAGTGGCAGTTCATGAGGAAACCCAGACCTGGAGAAGCTGGTGAAGGATTCCAGAGCCTGAAAAACAAAAGCCAAAGCCTCTTGGCTTGACTGAACCAAAGCCACAGCTGGAGATTGCTTAAAGAATAGTTCCAATGTAGGTGTAAAGTAAAAAAGTAAAGTTTTATTTATTAGTCACAAGTAGGCTTTCATGAACACTGCAGTGAGGTTACTGTGAAATTCCCCTAGTCACCACACTCGGCTCCTGTTCGGGTACACTGAGGGAGAATTTAGCATGGCCAATGCACATAACCAGCACATCTTTCAGGCTGTGGGAGGAAACCGGAACAGTCAGAGGAAACCCACACTGATACGGGGAGAATGTGCAAACTCCACACAGACAGTGACCCAAGTCGGAAATCAAACTCAGGTCCCTGGTTGTGAGGCAGCAGTGCTAACCACTGTGTCACCGTGCCACCAACACGATGGCACAGTTTGTTGGTTAACTACTATTTATGTAAAGTGCTACAATTTTAATGGAAGATTCCCATTTCCATAGCACCTTTCAAAATCTCAGCAGGTCCCGAAGCTTTTTATAGCCAATGAAGTGTTGCTATTGTTCCAATGTCAGAAATTCAGTAACTGATTTGTATATGACAAACTCCCAGCAATGTGATTAAGGCCAATGAATCTGTTTTTTAGTGATATTTTGATTTGATTTGATGTGGAAGTTAAATGGTAGAAGGAAAATCCGCTGTGCAGCTAAAGGTTTCCACCAGAGCACTTGGAGATCCATTGTGTATCTACCGATCGCAGAGTCAAAGGACCTAGCAAGAGTGAACAGAAACGTAGCCTGTAACAGTCTTGAAGTGATGAGTCAATCTGTTTGGTTCATCACTGTGACCAGCTAAGATTCAAAGGCCACATTGAATTTGGACTCCTGTGAAACAATAAACTTTTAAAAATTCAGCCAAATCTGGGAATCAACTGTGAATCACCCAACATATTCTAAAACATTCGAAGGGAGCCTAAATCTTCAATTCAAAGATTTGGTGTGAGATATGAGAGGAGGGGGGATGGGGGTATCAGGATATTGAATTTGATGATCAGCCATCATCAAGGTGAATGGCGGAAAAGACTCGAAGGGCCAAATGGCCTTACCCTGCTTCTAGTTTCTATGCTTCGTTGTAAATCGATCCTTTGAGGTCAGGTTGCAATTGCTGCAGGAGCCTGCCAAAACCTGACAGGTGCGGGAAGAAGCATTGGAAGAATGGTTATTGAGGAGCTGTCTTTATAATCGAAACAGTATTTAAAGCTTTATTTCATTGGGCTGAAAGGCAACAATAGATAATAAATCAACCCCACTGCTACGTACTGTACACCAATGTATCTTTCTGTGGTGTGTCACATGATGACATGGTGACAACATCAGAGAATTTTGGGAGATTATCCCACCCTTGACTGTAAGGACCATAAGACCATAAGACAGAGGGCAGAATTAGGCCATTCGGCCCATCAAGTCTGTTCCATTGTTCAATCATGGCTGATATTTTTCTCATCCCCATTCTCCTGTCTTTTTCCCATAACCCTGATTCCCTTATTAATCAAGAACCTATCTATTTCTGTCATAAAGACACTCAATAACTTGGCCTCCACAATTTTCTACAGCACAGAGTTCTACAGATTCACCACTCTCTGGCTGAAGAAATTCCTCCTCATCTCTGCTTTAAAGAATCGTCCCTTTAGCCTGAGGTTGTGCCGTCAGGTTCTAGTTTTTCCAATTAGTGGAAACATCCTCTCCAAATCCACTCTATCCAGGCCTCGCAGTACCCTGTAAGTTTCAATAAGATCCTCCCTCATCCTTCTAAACTCCAACGAATACAGGCCCAGTGTCCTCAACCGTTCCTCATATGACAAGCTCTTCATTCACTCTTGTGAATCTCCTCTGGACACTTTCCAAGGCCAGCACATCTTTCCATAGATATGGGGCCCAAAACTGCTCACAATGCTCCAAATGGAGTCTGACCAAAGCGTTATACAGCCTCAGAAGTACATCCCTGCTCTTGTATTCTATCCCTCTTGACATGAATGCTAACATTGCATTTGCCTTCCTTACTTGCACATTAACTTTAAGAGAATCTTGAACAAGGACTCCCAAGTTCTTTTGTCATTCTGATTTCCTAAGCATTTTCCCATTTAGAAAATAGTTTATGCCTCCATTCCTCCTTCCAAAATGCATAACCTCACACTTTTCCACATTGTGTTCCATCTTCCACTTCTTTGCCCACTCTCCTAACCTGATCAAGTCCTTCTGCAGCCCCTCTGCTTCCTCAATACTACCTGTCCCTCTGCATATCTTTGTATCATCTGCAAACTTAGCAACAGTGCCATCAGTTCCTTCCTCCAAATCAGTAATGTATAGTGTGAAAAGTTGTGGTCCCAGCACTGACCCCGGCTACCATTCTGAAAAGGACCCCTTTACCCCCACCCTCTGCCTTCTGCCAGTCAGCCAATCCTCTATCCATGCCAGGATCTTACTCTTAACTTACTCCCGTGTGGCACCTTGTCAAAAGCCTTCTGGAAATCTAAATATGTCACGTCCACTGGTTCTCCTTTATCTAACTTCCTTGTTACCTCCTCAAAGAACTCTAACACATTTGTCAGACATGACCTCCCCTTGACAAAGCCATGCTGACTCATGCACTTCCAAGTACTCTGCAATCTCATCTTTAATAATGGACTCTTACTATTGAAAGGAAGTGACATCTGTCTAATGAAGCCCCACTAACTGGTTAAACAACCCACTGTGTGGCAACCTTTTCATTCTTTTCCCTTTGGTGCTAAAGCGAGCTGACCACTTCTGTGCCCAACAATAAAAGACAAAATTGGCAATGGTGATGGCTTTCCAATATAAAATAATGAGAAGAAACAATTCACACCTAGAACTCGAGTTAAGGATCGATTTTTAACAGATCACTCCACCAGCAATCGAAGTGCCGTAAATCTGATCATTGGAAATGGATTCTGAGCCTTTGTGGAGGGTCATTTTAAAATCGGCAAAAAGCACTCCAGACGGCTCCCTCGCTTATTTTTACTCAACTGCCATCCCGGGAGTGCTCGGAGAGTCAGAGGTAGGAAAAGAAAAGGAAAAAACTTACAGCCTGCACGTCGATGGTAATAACAGTCACAATTGTGAGCTCAAAATTTCCTGGAAAACGAGCAGAGTGAGAAAATAAGGGAGCAGTTAAAAAACACTGACTGAAGCCATGGAGTCCTTTCCAGCTCCGCGCCTTCACATTTGAGGGGCTGCAGCATCGGGTCTGAAAACTCACTGAGAAAGAGGAAGCAATCTGTGGTTGGAAAAGCAACGACTCAAAAAGGTAAACAAGTTTTAAACAGATTGGTTTTTGCAAAACAAGGGAAAAAAAAATTCTAAAGCTACAGTCCAACTTAGAACAAAAAAATCAATGCTGTTGCAAGTTTTCAAAGTTCCACCTACAGCACCTTCCAAACCCCAGGCCTAGAAGGATAAGAGCAGCAGATATATAGGAACATCACCACCTGCAAGTTCCCCCTGATGCCATAGACCATCTCGACTTAGAAATATATCACCATTCCTTCACTGTTTTATTCATTCGTGGATCATGGGCATTGCTAACTGGCCAATATCTATTGCCCATCCCTAGTTGCCCGAGGACGGCTGACAGTCAACCACCTTCCTCTGGCTCTGGGGTCACGTGTAGGTTAGATCAGGTAAGAATGGCAGATTTCCTCCTCTAAAGGGCATTAGGGTTGCTGGGTGAAAATCCTGGCACTCCCTCCCTGACAGCACTGTGGGGTGTACCTTTATAGCAAATGGACCAAAGCTCACCACCACCTTCTCAAGGGCAATTAGGGATGGGCAATAAATGCTGGCCTAGCCAGCGACACCCACATTCTGTGAAAGACTAACGCCCCGAGGGAATGGACACCGGAGATGAAACCTTGTGTTATTTACTTAACCTCAGCCAAGTGACATTTTCAGGGCTTCTGAATGGAGATGAGTGCAATATGTGTTAATTTAATCATCTCTTGTCAGCTTTCAGCCAAACACAAGAGGGAAAACAGCAGAAGCTTTGCAAATATTGGTGATTGACAATAAAGCACTCGGGGGACTGATCAGAGGGAAAAGTTTTGACAGGGTTTTCCAAACAGAACTGCTTTGTTTGTTAACTACTATTTATGTAAAGTGCCACAATTTTAATGGAAGATTCCCATTTCCATAGCACCTTTCAAAATCTCAGCAGGTCCCAAAGCTCTTTCGAGCCAACGAAGCGTTGTCATTGTTACAATGTTGGAAATTCAGTGACTGATTGTACACGACAAACTCCCACACACAGCAATGAGATCAAACCAGCAAATCTGTTTTTAGTGATATTTTGATTTGATTTGATTTATTATTGTCACATGTATTAATATACAGTGAAAAGTATTGTTTCTTGCGCGCCAAACAGACAAAGCATGCCGTTCAGAGAGAAGGAAAGGAGAGGGCGCAGGATGTAGTGTTACACTCGTAGCTAGGGTGTGGAGAAAGATCAGCTTAACATGAGGTAGGTCCATTCAAAAGTCTGACGGCAGCAGAGAAGAAGCTGTTTTTGAGTACATGACCTCAGATTTTTGTAAAAAAATTGATTTATTAGTGTCACATTACATTAAGTTTACATTAACACTGCAATGAAGTTACAGTAAAATTCTCCTTGTCGCCACATGCCCGTGCCTGTCTGGATCAATGCGCCCTAACCAGCGCGTCTTTCAGACTGTGGGAGGAAACCTGTATCTTTTTCATGACCAAAGAATGTAGAAGAGAGTATGTCCGGGGTGATATTAATGGAGGGATGAATGTTGGCCAGGACACAGGGGATAATTCCTTCTGCATTCTTCTAACAAGAGGCTGGGGGATCATTTATGTCCAGCAGTGAGGAAAGCTCGGGTCTCAGTTTCACTGCTCATCTGAGAGGAAACATCCTTGACTGTTATGTACCCCTCAGCCATTTCAAATGACATTCCTTAGACCCTCACAATCCACCCAATTTTCCACTACATTGAAAATTTTGTACACAGAACTTTGGAGTTGGAGCAACAGCGGCACCAGTGACGAAATTGCACACTTCAAAGGTGCACCGTGGCACAGTGGTTAGCACTGCTGCCTCAATGCGCCAAGGACCCGGGTTCAATTCCTGGCTTGGGTCTGTGTGAAGTTTGCACCTTCTCCCCGTGTTGCGTGGGTTTTCTCCGGGTGCTCCGGTTTCCTCCCACAGTCCGAAAGATGTGCTGGTTAGGTTGATTGGCCATGCTAAATTGGCCCTTCGTGTCAGGGGGAAGGTAAATATGTGGGGTTACGGGAATAGGGCCCGGGTGGGATTGTGGTCGGTACAAGCCTGATGGGCCAAATAGCCTCCTTCTGCACTGTCGGGCTTCTAGGATTACTGAAGTACAGTGATCAGCAACTTCTGGGAAACCTCACCTGGGATTGGCAATAACACATATACTATATTTACAAAGTTATAAAGGCTTAACCCAAACAAAAAGCAAACACACATGACAGGCTGGTTCGCGCAATTTATAGAAATTGCAGAATTCATAGGACTATCATAACTAACAATGTGCTTGTTCCCCTCGACTGTTCCTTCAAACTCTGGACAGAAAATGGGATTTTCCAATCCCCGTGATGTGTTTGACGGTGATGGACGTGGTCCACCATTGACCAATGGCAGGATCTTCCAGTCCCACTGCTGTCAGCGGGGTTTTCTGTTGTTCACACCCTCTGCCGCTGGGCAGCAGTCTGCCATCCACAGGGTCAGAAGCATTGGTTTATCAGCTTTATTACAGAGGAACAGGGAGGGTTTCCTTCTCTCCCCCTCTGTTAATTTTAATATGCTTCAATGTCCTTCAAGTTTGCTTAAGAGGCCATAGAATCTTTCTGATTCTGATTCAGAAAGATAACAGCACAAATGGAGGCTACTTGGCCCATCTTGTCCATGATAGCCCAAGGATACCCAGGTGCCCTTTCTTATCGCACCTGCCTACACCTGGCCCATAGCCCCATAGCTCACAGTACTTAAGGTTTTGATTTGATTTGATTTATTATTGTCACATTTATTAGTGCAACTCAGCCAACATTGTCTACCTAATACACTGCAGGAAAGGATGTCCTGAGGCATGGTACACTGGGGAGACCGTGCAGACACTACAACAATGGATGAATGAACTCAACAGTCACCAGGCAGGAGCGTTCTCTTCCGGTTAGGAAATACTTCAGCAGTCACGGACAATCAGCCTCTGATCTTCGGGTAAGCGTTCTCCAAAGTGGCCTTCACGGCACACGACAATGCAGAATTGCTGAGCAGAAACTGATAGCCAAGTTTCGCACACATGAGGATGGCCTCTACCATGATCTTGGATTCATGCCACACTATCTGTAACCCCCATGACTTGCCTGGGCTTGCAAAATCTCACTAACTATCCTGGCTGAAGTCCAGCCAGCCAGATACTTTAACCTGTGCTTAACCCTCTCCCCACTCACATCGTCTGTACCTTTAAGACTTGATTACCTGTAAAGACTCACATTCCAACCATTATCTTGTAAATTGAGTTTATGTCTATATATGCCCTGTTTGTGAACACATTCACCTGATGAAGGGGCAGTGCTCCGAACGCTAGTGGCTTGTGCTACCAAATAAACCTGTTGGACTTTAACCTGGTGTTGTGAGACTTCTTACTGTGTTTACCCCAGTCCAACGCCAACATCTCCACATCATGTATTTGTAAACAGTGAAAAATATTGTTTCTGGCGCGCTATACAGACAAAGCATACCGTTCATAGGGAAGGAAGGGAGAAAGTGCAGAATGTAGTGTTATAGTCACAGCTAGGGTGCAGAGAAAGATCAACTTACTGCGAGGTAGGTTGATTCAAAAGTCTGGTGGCAGCAGAGAAGAAACAGTTCTTCTAACCGACCTACAGTCGGTTAGTATGTGACCTCAGATTTTACTATCTTTTTCCCAATGAAAGAAGGTGGAAGAGAGAATGTCCGAGCTGCAGGCGCAGGTACTTTTTAGAAGAGTTTAGGGTCTCAGCCTCCAGTATATGTCAGATTCACATCCAATTTCAAAATTATCTTCCATGCTCTCTTCCTTTAGAACTGATTTTGTGGTTTCCTTCCTTTGGTCCACACCAGCTGAGCAAACCTGCACTGAAGGAATTTCTTCTCTCCTTTCACTCAAGTTTTTAACTAGCTTATCCAAGAGATGGACCGCTGCTTTCTCCACACGTTCATAATCTTCCCAGTGACATTTCAAAAACAGGGCCTTCATTTCCACTTTTTTCATCATTTCCTCCAAATATTTGTTTAATCTTATTTCCCAATTCCTTTTCAAATTTATTAATCTTTACCTTCAGCGCAGCAACTGCTTCAGTGAGTTCAATTGGCTTGGTCTTAGAGCTATCTATAGGACCTTTAACAACTATAGAACAAAGAACAAAGAAAATTACAGCGCAGGAACAGACCCTTCGGTCTCCAGCCTGCACTGACCATATCGCATAAATGAACTGAAACCCCCTACCCTTCCAGGGCCCGTACACCTCTATTCCCATCCTATTCATGTATTTGTCACGGCAACTTCATTTGGGCATTGCATTCATTTTGGGATCTTTCTTCCTTGTTATTCCCTGCTCCTTAGATTATTCCAATCCACCCATTAAATCTTCAATCTATTCCTTACAATTTCCATTGCTGCTTTTAAAGTCTGGATTTGCTTTTCCATCATGCACTCCTCATCCTTTTCCTTCTCCAGATGGCATCAAATGTCAAGAATTTCATTGCTCTTCTCATGATGGAATTCCAATATTTTGTCATTCTTGATTTTGAATTCTGCATCCGACCAACTGTTCTGATTCAATCCTTTTCTTGTTCAAGGGATTTTCACTAAACTCAATGGAGGATTTTGATAATTGAAGTTCATCAAGTTTCAATTAAAGATCTATCTTTCTTGGAATTGATTCTACAAGTTTATCATTTAAATGTTTCAAGATATCACTGAGTGTTTTACTTTCTGTGGTCAACACTCAAGTGTTCTCATCTGTTTTGTTTTTTTATTAGCAATCACATTTATCTTGCGTTAAAGTTGGTTTTTTGAGTCAATTTGATGTATTATTGTCACGTGTTAGTATACGATGAAAAAGATTGTTTCTTGCACGCTCTACGGACAATAATAAATAATAATAATTTATTTATTTACTATGCATGGTATGTATTACCATGCATAGTAAAGTTTATTTATTAGTCACAAGTAGGCTTACATTAACACTGCAATGAAGTTACTGTGAAAATCCCCTAGTTGCTACACTCCGGTGACTGTTTGAGTACACTGAGGGAGAATTTAGCATGGCCAGTGCACCTAACCAGCACATCTTTCAGTCTGTGGGAGGGAACTGGAGCACTGGGAGGAAACCCATGCAGATACGGGGAGAATGTGCAAACTCCACACGGACAGTGACCCAAGCCAGGAATCAAACCCAGATCCCTGGTGGTGTGAGGCAGCAGTGTTAATTGCTGTGTCACCATGCCACCCCAAGAAGGAAAGGAGAGAGTGCAGGATGTAATGTTACAGTCATAGCTAGGGTGTAGAGAAAGATCAACTTAATGCAAGGTAGGTCCATTCAAAAGTCTGACAGCAGCAGGGAAGAAGCTGTTCTTGAGTCGGTTGGTATGTGGCCTAAGACTTTTGTATCTTTTTCCTGACTGAAGAAGGTGGAAGAGAGAATGTCTGGAGTGTGTGGGATCCTTGAATATGCTGGCTGCTTTGTTGAGGCAGTGGGAGGTTTAGACAGAGTCAATGAGTGGGAGGCTACGTGTATGGATGATGAAGAAGCAGCACTCTGAAAGCTCATGATTCCAAATAAGCCTGTCGGACTTTAACCTGATGTTGTGAGACTCCTTATGGTGCTAGCACACAGCAGCTCTTATGTTGTCTCTGCCGTTTCTCTTTTCCCAATAGCTTCTCCTCCTGGAGCTGGTCTTCCTCTTGGGGTCTTCTCTCTGGATTCCCTCTCTCGATGACACTAAACTGGGGCCCTTGATCATTGTTTTTGCGCCAAGCTGTTTCACTACTGCAACCCAAAATAACCAAACCTCGATCATAGCAGGTGCAGCCTGTTACCATGCTGTGCTCCATGCGTACCTGGAATGATCAGGCCTGCTGGGGAATGTATTACTACGTCTTCTCCTGGTAGAAGGTAAGGCTATATTTTTTAACATGACAATTACCTTAAATCTGTGTCACCTTGTACTGAACCCTTTCACCAATGGAAATAGTTTCTCTCTAACTACTCTGTCCACACTCCTCATTATTTTTAATTCTTCTATCAAATCTCCTCTCCACCTTCTCTTGTCCAAGGGAAATAGCCTTAATCTTATCAATCTATCCGTTTAACTGAAGGTCCCCATCGTTAAAATCATTCTCATGAATCTTTCCTGCACCTTCTGGAACGGGTGGGACGATGGCACAGCGGTTAGCCCTGCTGCCTCACAGCGCTAGGAACCCGGGTTCGATTCCTGATGTGAGTCACTGTCTGTGCAGAGGCTGCATGTTCTCCCTGTATCTGTGTGGATTTCCTCCGGGTGCTCCGGCTTCTTCCCACAGACTGAAAGTTGCGCTGGTTAAGTGCATTGGCCGTGTTAAATTCTCCCTCAATGTACCTGAACAGGCACCGGAGTGTAGCAACTCAGAGATTTTCACAGTAACTTCATTGCAGTGTTAATGTAAGCCTACTTGTGACACTAATAAGTAAACTTTAAACTTAAAAAGAATGCCTTCAAATCCTTTCTGAAGTGTAGAATCCAGAGCCGGTCACAATATTGCAGCTGAAGTCAAGTCAGCATTTTATTTCACATAACCATAGAATTCATTAATCACAGTGCAGAAGGAGGCCATTTGGCCCATCCTGTCTGCACTGACTACAATCCCACCCAGGCCCCATTCCCATAATCACACATATTTACTGTGCTTATCCCCCTGATACTAGATTCAGTTTAGCATGGCCAATCAACCTAATCCTTTGGACTGTGGAAGGAAACTGGAGCACCCGGAGGAAACCCATGCAGACATGGGGAGAACGTGCAAACTCCACACAGGCAGTCACCCAAGGTCGGAATTGAATCCAGGTCCCTGGCACTATGAGGCAGCAGTGCTTGCCACTGTGCTGCCACAATCCTTGCTTTTGAGTTCTATGCCCATATTGATGAAGCCTAGGATACTGTGAGCTTTATTAACCAAGCTGTCTCAAATATCCTTCCACATTCAATGAGTTGTGTATATATACAGCCAGGTCTCTCTCCTCCAGCACCCGCTTTACAATTGGACCTCTTTTTAATATTGCCTCTTTCCATTCTTCCTATTAAAATGAATCAGTTCACACTTCCAGGCATTAAGTTTCATCTGCCAATCTATTCCACCATCAAGTTTGCCCTTTTGAAATTCTATATCCTTCTAAGCTTCTGCACTGTCTGCCTTGCAATTCGCAATGCTTCCAACTTTTGATGGATTTTGAATTTGTGCCTGTACACCAATGTCTAGGTCATTAGTTACACATCACGAAGAGCAGGGTGCTAACATCAATGGCTGGGGAACTTTACGATAAACATCCTCCAGTCAAATAAACCACCATTAATCTCTACTCTTTGATTCCTGTCACTCAAACACTTCTGTAGTTATGTTCCTGGAATCACAGAATCCCTACAGTTGAGAAGGAGGCCATTCAGCCCATCAAGTCTGTACCGATCACAATCCCACCCAGGCCCTAATCCAGTAACCTCACATATTTACCCTGCTAATCCCCCTGACAATTTGCCATGGCCAATCAATTTAACCTGAATGTCTTTGGACTGTGGGAGGAAACCGGAGCATCCGGAGGAAATCCACGCAGATACGGGGAGAACGTGCAAACTCCACACTGACAGTGAGCCGAGGCGGGAATCAAACCCGTGTGACCTGGTGCTATGAGGCAGCAGTGCTAACCACTGTGCCACCGTGCTGGCAATGTTGCAGGTCTCCCTTTTTATTCCGAGTTCTGACTGTGGTCACAAAGTTCTGCGGTGCTTTATCAAACTTCAACCGTCAAGGTGGATGAGTGTCCATATCATACAGAGCTTTAGACAGTTTACAAAAAAAAAACAACAGGGACAGATTGTGGAGCTTGGTTACTATTCGTGCCTCGGGTGAGAAGATTGATTAATTTTCATAATTGAAAATTAATTTAGTCGCTTCAGTTTTTATTTTGTTTAGAAGACTGAGACCTGTGAGAACAGTTTGTGTAGGTGTCACATTCACTAGCTGACAACCTGCCCGGGGTGCATTCCATCATTATTCCAATGCATCCTCCACGCTAGTCACAGCTTTCACAGGCAGATGAACGCTACATCAATATATTTGTACCACGTAATGACTCCAGCAATCCTGTTTATGTATAAATTAAAGTTGTGACTAATGTAGAAAATGATGGCAACTGTTTTATTCCCGTATTATCCATCACCTATTCTCGTCCCTACTCTTTCTGTACTTCCCATCCTCTCATAAAATCCCTACAGCGCAGAATAAGCACTGACAATAATCCCACCCAGGCCCTATCCCCTTAACCCCACATATTTACCCTGCTAATCCCCTAACACCGAGAGGCAATTTGGCATGGCCACTCAACCTAACTTGCACATCTTTGGGCTGAGAGAGGAAACCGGAGCACTCGGAGGAAACCCACTCAGACAGGGGCAGAAACTCCCCACAGTGACCCGAGGCTGGAATTGAACCTGCGTTCTGTGATGTAGCTGCGCTAGCCACTGTGTCACCATGCCGCCCACTGTTCCCCGAGAGTGTGAGCTGACCAGCGTCTTAGGCCTATCCAGTGTTGTAATGTCACTGGTTGTATCAGTGCAATTAGAATGGGTAATAAGTGCTGGCCTCATGTTACCCACATCCCAGAAAGAATAAATAAAAGAGATCCTCCTCCTCTTCTATATTTCACAGATACTTCTGTGCGATATCCCACTATCACGAAGTCACTTCCTTGAATGTAAACTCGTTGTTTCAGGTTTAGGTGTATTGGAATTTCTAACCCCCCATATTACAGTGCTTTGTCCCTTAGGGAAGGAGATCATAGATTCATAGAATCCCCACAGTGCAGAAGGAGGCCATTCAGCCCATTGAGTCTGCACTGACCACAATCCTACCCAGGCCCTATTCCATAACTCCACACATTTACCCTGCTAATCCCCCTAACCCTAAGGAGCAATTTAGCACGGCCAATCCACATAACCCACACATCTTTGGACTGTGGGAGGAAACCGGAGCATCCAGAGGAAACCCACGCAGACATGGAGAGAACGTGCAAACCTCACACAGGCGGTGACCAGAGGCCAGAATTGAATCGAACCCAGGTCCCTGGCGCTGTGAGGCAGCAATGCTGTGCCACCGTGCCACCCCAAATTTATTGTCCTTATCTGGTCTGACCTACTTGTGACTCCAGAGCCGCAACAATGTGGCTGACTCTCAACTGCCCTCTGAAATGGCTTGGCAGGCCACTAAGGGCAATTAGGGATGGGCAGTAAATCCTAGCCCAGCCAGTAATGCCCAAGCCCCCTGAATGAATGAAAAAAGCATCACTTTAATTCTGCATGTAGGTTATGAAACTTAATGTAATCAGTTCCTGCAAGATTTCTTTCCTCTCTCTGATTTTCTTGCCCTCCCCTCTTTCAAGCTGTTGATTTACGCTATTGGTTTAACAGCTCCGTCCAGAGCCAGTCTTTATGCACAACTCCAGACAGCAAATATTGTAAAATCAATAAGCATTAAAGCTGGAACCAGCAAGGTCATTGATACTTGGAGCAGGGATTCTACACAGTAGAGAGTGAAAGCCCTCCAATGCCTCTACTTTCTCAGGAATCTAAGGAAATTTGACATTTCCGCTACAACTCTCAGCACCTTTTACAGATGCACCATAGAAAACATTCTTTCTGGTTGTATCACAGCTTGGCATGGCTCCTGCTCTGCCCAAGACCACAAGGAACTACAAAGTGTCGCAAGACTCTGCCCAAAGTACAGACTAGATGCTTATGGGGGCCCGCTTTGGTGTATGAGCTGTAACAGTGAGGACAGAGACATGGAGAGAACATGCAAACCTCACACAGATGGTAACCGGAGGCCAGGATTGAATCAAACTCAGGTCCCTGGCGCTGTGAGGCAGCAGTGCTGTGCCACAGTGCCACCCCAAAGCTGGAATTGAACATGGGTCCTTGGCACTGTGAGGCAGCAGTGCTAACCACTGTGCCACCGTGCTGCCCTAATTGAATTACAGAGAGTGGAGGTCTCCGTGTTTGCAGTATTGAGCGTGTTGGAATTCTGGCTCCAGAGGTGAAAGTTCTCGCTCACTGAAACCGGAATGCACCCTAGTCTGTCTCTTGAAAATTCTAGCATTATTTTCAGCCTCATAATCCCAGCCAGTTTCTATCACACTTAATCTTTATACATAATGTAGATGAACATTATGGCTGGGTGTAAGCAATATATCATCTCTAGTGTAAATGAACACGACTTCTGCATTAACACCCAGAGTGCAGAAAACCTTGACTAGACCGTCTTGTAAATGTATTATTATTCAATCCCGTGTCTTTTCTGAAGTGCATTTCACCTCATGCATGAAATAAATAAAGGATTTAATTTTGTGTACAATGAAAATTACACCAGGGAAGCTTCATTAAGCTCCAATAAAGTACGATGAGTTTCACATTTTCGTTTTTAATTAGCAATCTGTAGTAACCCTCCTTTAAATGTTGACTGCTTTTGTGAAGAGAGCGTTGCTGACTCTCCCTGTCTGAAATCATTACGTTGCTGATTTAAGTTCGGGAAAAATAAGGCAAACTTGAGACTGATTAGTTTGTTATTTTGGTCGTTCATCATTTTGCATTCTTATTTAATCATGAAAATTGAATTGCTATTTTTAAATCAACTATAATAAATACAATAACTCCACTTCCAGTAACTGCAGTCTCTAAATGCTGAATGCAGTGAATCCTGGGATTTAAGAATTGTGTGGGCAGCGGTGTTGGGATGGGAGTGGGAATGAAGCTGGGATCAGTGCCAGGAATAGAGCCAACATCGGACATTGGAAAGGTAAGAGGCGATTTCGTAGAATCATAGAATTCTACAGTGCAGAAAGAGGCCCTTCAGCCCATCGAGTCTGCACCAAACACAATCCCACCCAGGCCCTATCCCCATATCCCTACATATTATACCCACTAATCCCTCTAACCTAAGCATCCTACTACACTCAGGGGCAATTTTAGCATGGCCAATCAACCTAACCTGCACATCTTTGGACTGTGGGAGGAAACAGGAACACCCAGAGGAAACCCACGCGGACACGAGGAGAATGTGCAAACTCCACACAGACAGTGACCCGAGCCGAGAATCCAACCCAGGCCCCTGGAGCTGTGAAGCAGCAGTGCTAACCACTGTGCTACCGTGCCACCCATTTGATCAAAGTTTTCAAGATATTAAGAATGGATAAAGAGAAACTATTTCCTTTGTTTGGAGAGTGTGGGACAAGGGGACATAGTCTAAAAATTGGAGCCAAACTATTGGTAACTAGTGACTGGTTGTGGTCCATAGGGATCAGCTGGGTCCTTTGTTGTTTGTCTTATATATAAACGATCCGGAGGAAAATGGACGAGGTCTGATTAGTAAGTTTGTGGATGACATAAAAATGGGTGAAGTTGCAGATGCTGACGAGGATTATCAAAGGATACATAGAACATAGAACATTACAGCGTAGTACAGGCCCTTCGGCCCTCGATGTTGCGCCGACCAGTGGAATCAATCTAATGACCCTCTAACCTAAACTATTCCAATGTTATCCAAATGCCTATCCACTGACCATTTGAACGCCCTCAAAGTTGGCGAGTCCACAACTGCTGCAGGCAGGGCACTCCACGCCCTTACTACCCTCTGAGTAAAGAACCTACCTCTGACATACAGCAGAGAACAGATAGAATGCAGTCTTAGACAGAGAAATAGCAGGTGGAGCTTAATCCAAACAACTGCGAGATGATGCATTTTGGAAGGTCAAATTCAGGTGCAAATTATACAATAAACGGCAGAATCCCTTAGGAGCATTGACATACAGAGGGATCTGTGCGTACAGGTTCACTGATCCCTAGCTAATTATAATTTAGTTTAGTGACTTGGATGAGAGGATGGTTTGAGTTATAAGAAGAGGCTGGATAGACTGGGATTTTTTTCTCTGGAGCGTAGGAGGCCGAGGGGTGATCTTATAGAGGTCTATAAAATAATGAGGGGCATAGATCAGCTAGGTAGTCAATATCTTTTCCCAAAGGTAGGGAAGTCTAAAACTAGAGGGCATAGGTTTAAAATGAGAGGGGAGAGATACAAAAGGGTCCAGAGGAGCAATTTTTTCACAGAGGGTGGTGAGTGTCTGGAACAAGCTGCTAGAAGTAGTGGTAGAGGCAGGGACAATTTTGTCTTTTAAAAAGCATTTAGACAGTTACATGGGTAAGATGGGTATAGAGGGATATGGGCCAAACACGGGCAATTGGGACTAGCTTAGGGGTTTAAAAAAAAGGGCAGCATGGGCAATTTAGGCCAAAGGGCCTGTTTCCATGCTGTAAACCTCTATGAATCTATGAATTCCATCTTCCCAAACAATAGCCAATCCAATAGATATATAAGTAAAGACCAGTTTATATACCACACTGCATATAATTAAATCGTTATTCTGGGGAATGTTTCTTCTTAGCTCAGAAAAAGAAAATGGGTCTTAACTGCCTCCACAAAGGTTTTCTGCACTCTTGCTTCTGGTCTGCTAGCTAGAACTGCCAAACAGGCTGCTGGATAAAATCTGGCCCCTGCTTCCATGAAAAGGTTACAAATTATATAGTTGTTTCCCTTTGAAGATGCTTTCTATATATTTGGCTGTCTGTTCCCTTGGCTTAGGTATAAAAAAATTAACCTGTGTGTGTTTCCCTGAATGGTAAATTGTCGATCCAAAGTGTTTTCTAATAACAGGATTATGTATTTCCTTTTGTCTGTCTCACAACTGCTCATCTCATTATTAGGATTCACATCCTGTGAAATTCCTTTTGAAATGCTGGTGGCTTTGAACCTGGAACATTGATGACAGAGGCAAAGCAAGCAATTAGGAAGGCGAGTAGTATGTTTTCTTTTTACAAAGCATTTGATGTATAAGAGTTGAGATATTTGACTATAATTAAGCAGTTGAAGCCACATCTGGAATATTGTGCTCATTATTATTGGGTGGCACAGTGGTTAGCATTGCTACCTCATGGCGCCAAGGACCCAGGTTCAATTTTGGCCTCTGGTCATTGTCCGTGTGGAGTTTGCACATTCTCCCTGTGTCTGCATGGGTTTCCTCCCACACTCCAGGTTAGGTTGACTGGACAGGCTAAATTGCTCCTTAGTTTCAGAGGGAGTGAGCAGAGTAAATACGTAGAGTTACAGGGATGAGGCCTGGGTGGGATTGTTGACATATTAACCTGAAAGGGAGTCCAACAAAGGGCCATTGACGGTTATCTGGGATAACAAGGTTTTTCTATGAGAAGTGATTGAGTGGGCTATGTCGATATCCTCTTAGAATAATGAGAGGTGACCTGATTCTTAAGAGGCTTGGCAAGGTAGATGGTGAGGAAATGTTTCCCCTGTCTAGAAACTGGGGTCACAGTCTGAAAATAAAGGCTCGCCATTGACAAACTTTATTACTCCAAGGATTGTGAATCTTTGGAAGTCTCCGTCTCTGAGGATTGTGAATGCTCAGGGATCGATTGTGGTCAAGACAGATATTGATGATTCCTTATGAATCTAAGGGATCTGGAGATAATATAGAATGATGGAGTCAATGTAGAAGATCAGTCATGGTCTTATTGAATGGTGGAGCAGGCTTGAAGGGCCAAATGACTTGCTGTTGCTCCTATGTCTAATGTTCTTCTATTTTCTTTCCCACTATGGCACTGGGCACTGTGAACCAAGCAGTTATATAAATGATTCAGCTAGTGTGGCAACTGGAACAATACACTTTATCTCAGTGCTTTGGAGTAGATGTGGGATTGAGGATGGGGGTCACAGAGATAGATGAGAATTGCCCTGCTTCTGATCACTAACAGAGACCTCTGCTTGAAGGTGTGTATGCACGGACATTCATCAAAGCCAGAACGGGGCTGATATGTGATGACCTCCATGGGAGAATAGCACATCAACAAGCACTCTTCACAGAAGAAGAAAGCGACTGGTCAAAGGTGCAGCCAATGTCCATGGATCGACACCCAAATGCACCTTCAGGAGATGAAGGAGGTTGAGTGGGGGAATAAGAACAGCTGTTATAAGGACAGGATAAAGTAGGCATGTGACAACACGATCAGGTTAATGAAGATCTTGGGGTGTTAGCTATTAAATCATGTGGCTGCAATATTTAATAAGGAGTGAGATGCAATGTGGGTGGATGCAGTGTCCACTTGGAGGCACTCTTCTGGTCAGGTCTTTCAGTTCCATAATTAAAAGGTGATGGGCGGTATTTTACCGGCACGTACACCCGAGGTTCATACGATCCCGCACGAGGCCAACGGAGAATTCTTTCTCCAAGCCTCGCCGCCCGCTGGATTCAGGGCAGGCGTTCCGGTAAAATTCCAGCTAATGAGAGTATAATTTCATGCAATCCTCTCCAGCCCACATGATCAGCCACTGCTGAGTCTGAGGCACTTTCATCTCTGGGTCAACCGAATTCCTCTGGGTTCAGGTCCCATTCAGGGCTTGTGTGCAAAAACCAATGCGGATACACCAGTGCGGCACTGAGTGAGTGTCCCAGTGCCAGACGTGCTGTGTTCCAGATGTGACATTAATCATAGAATCATAGAATCCCTACGGCGCAGGTAGAGGCCATTTGGCCCATCGAGTGTGCACCAACCACAATCCCACCCAAGCCCTATCCACGTAACCACACACATTTACCCTGTTAATTCCCCAGACACTAAGGGTCAATTTAGTGTGGCCAATGCTCCTAACCTAATTAAATGGAGATTCTGGCTACTGTCAGGTGGATACAAAGGATACTTTGAGGGAGAACAGGGGAGTTATCCCTAGTGCCCTGGCCAATACTCACTGCTCAATCAGCCACACATGAGAAGGGATTATCTCATCATTGTCATACTAACGTTTGTGGGAGCTTGCTGTGCACAAATTTGGCTGCAGATTTCCTGAATTGGAACATTTCAAATGGACCTCTTTAGCTGTAAAGTGGTTTGTGCTCTGCAGTGAACATGAACATTGCTGTAATATGCAAGCCATGAGAGTCTTTTTTGAAAATAATTTATTTTTATCTCCCTTGCTAATTCCTTTAACCATCTTAAATACTTTAATGAGATCATCCTTTCATCTCGACGCTCGAGGGAATGCAAGCGTAGGCACGACAGATAGACCCTCTTAACTTTGGAATCATTTCGATGAATCAGCAATGTCCACTTTTCAGGGTCAATGTAATGGGCAGCACAGTGGCACAGTGGTTAGCACTGCTGCCTCACAGTGCCAGGGTGCTCCGGTTTCCTCCCACAGTCTGAAAGACGTCCTGGTTAGGTGGATTGGTCATGCTGAATTGTTCCTTAGTGTCCCGGGATGTGTAGGTTAGAAGGGTTAGGTAAATATGTGGGGTTACGGGGATATGGCCTGGGTGGGATTGTTGTCAGTGCAGACTCAATGGGCTGAATGGCCTCGTCCTGCACTGTAGGGATTCTATGATTCAATTCTGGTAATTGTGACCATCGGTTTCTTGATTCACCCTCATAAAGAAAGGTTTGTAGCCACCCCAGTGCTGCAATATCCACGTTTTATAAAAATAGCAGAAAATGGAATGTTTTAAGTGTTTGTTCATTAATATTCAAAAGCAAAGCCTAGTTTGTAGTGATGTGAAACAACAGGATTTGTAAATTTAATTGAACCATTGTTCCTGTAGTTGCTTTTTCCTCCCAACAGTGTAGGAATGGCTAATCTCCAAATTGGCAAATTGTGTTGCAGTGTTCTGCTTTATTGGCCATTTAGAATAAACAGGTTAACTGCTTTGTATTACAGCACCTGCAGGAATTGGTCGTCGGTACATTAACCCTGCACTGTATTCACACGGGTGCTGCCAGCACCTGGAGCTAAGGCAGAAGCTCTGGGGACAGTTTTCATTTCAAGTTTATTTATTTATTAGTCACAAGGAGGCTTACATTCACACTGCAATGAAGTGGCTGTGAAAATCTCCTGGTCGCCTCACTCTGGTGCCAGTTCGGGTACGCTGACGGAGAATTTAACACAGCCAATGCATCTAACCAGCACATCTTTCGGACTGTGGGAGGAAACTGGAGCAAACCTACTCAGACATGGGGAGAATGTGCAAACTCCACACAGGTATTGACCCAAGCTGGGAATCGAACCCGGGTCCCTGGCGCTGTGAGGCAACAATACTAACCACTGTGTCATTAGAGCAGTGGGACTAATTGGATAGTTCCTTCAGAGAGTGGAATGGCCTCCCTGGGCACTGAAAGATTCCATGATTGTGTGAACATAAGAACATAAGAAATAGGAGCAGGAGTAGGCCATCTAGCCCTTCGAGCCTGCCCCGCCATTCAATAAGATCATGGCTGATCTGAAGTGTATCAGTTCCACTTTCCCGCCCTCTCCCCATAACCCTTAATTCCCCTGTCTATCAGAAACCTATCTATCCGCGACTTAAATATATTCAGCGAGGCAGCCTCCACCACTTCAATGGGCAGGGAATTCCAGAGATTCACCACCCTTTGAGTGAAGAAGTTCCTCCTCAACTCCGATCTAAACTGCACCCCCCCTTACTTTGAGGCTGTGCCCTCTAGTTCTGCTGGAGGGTATTCCTCAACAACAACCAGTTGCATTTATATGGAACGTTAACATAACACCCCAAGGGGCTCCACAGTGTATTGGCAGGCAAAAATTGGCAACAAGCCACGTAGTAAAACACTGGGGCAGCTGACACAAAGCTGAGCCAGTGAGGTCGATTTTAAGAAGGTTTTGCTTAGAATCGTGATCCTTCACACAAATAATTGGATAATATTTATTTTCCGTGTATGCCTCTTACAAGGATAAAGCATGGAATGTTTTGACATATGCAGAATATTTAAGGACACTGGATCTGTACTCGATGGAGTTTAGAAGGATAAGGGGGTGGGTGGAATCTCATTGAAACTTAAATAGTGAAAGGTCTGGATAGAATGGACGTGGGGAAGATGTTTCTTTGGACTTGGATCCAAGGGCACAGCCTCAGAGTAAAAGGACAACCCTTTAGAACAGAGATGAGGAGGTATTTCATCAGCCAGAGAGAGGGGAATCTGTGGAACTCATTGCCACAGAAGGCCGTAGAGGCCAGCTCATTGAGTGTATTTAAGACAGAATAGATAGGTTCTTGATTGGTAAGGGGATCAAAGAAAAAGCAGGAGAATAGGGTTGAAAAACTTATCAGCCATGATTGAATGATGGGGCAGAGTCGATGGGTTGAATGGCCAAATCCTGCTCCTATATCTTGTGGAAATTCTACAGAACATTTCCTGACCTCTGGGTATCCCCCAGCATTTAGCAGCCAATGAGTTTTGGTTACTGTTGGAATGTGTAGCATAGGGAGCAAAATGCTCCTGTCTTTGCAAAACCATCGTTTCCCTAAAGCAAACATCCCATTTTGCTTCTCAATGATGTAGATTGTGATAAGATGCATTATTATAATGCATCGGTGCTGGGTGGCATCACCTCAATCCAACTTGTACATGGTTTACTGCACTTTCGATGACCCAAGTAGATTCCCTTGTAACGGGAGCATTCTTGGCTGCTTGTAGGAATTGCAATATTACATGAGGTCCACATGGACAATCCTTCTGATATCTAGTCCAAGCACAGAATAACCCAGCTGAGTTTTGGGAAGGCACGGTGACACAGTGGTTAGCACTGCTGCCTCACAGCGCCAGGGACCCGGGTTCAATTCCTGGCTCGGGTCGCTGTCTGTGTGGAGTTTGCACATTCTCCATGTGTCCGCATGAGTTTCCTCCCACAGTCCAAAAATGTGTGGGTTAGATTGATTAGCTATGCTAATCCTAGTGTTAGGGGGATTAACAGGGTAAATATGTGGGGTTACAAGAATAGGGCCTGGCAGGGATTGTGGTCGGTGCAGACACAGTGGGATGAATGGATCTCCTTCTGCACAGTAGGGATTCTGTGATTCTATATTTGGTGCCAATATTGGAGAGAAAATATCAGGTTACTGTGGGGTCTGATTATTTTGGTGCTATTTTAGTTTAGTGGTGTTAACTTTTAATTATTGTCATGTTGTCTGGATGCATTGATCTGCCAGCCTGTTTCAAACTCACAACTTTCACCTTGAGTGTTCCTGATTGGAGAGGAGAAGGAAGGGAGGAGAAAGAAAGTCTTTAAATCTGCATGGGTGTTGCACTTGTTTAGATTTGTTGGTGGGTTGGGGTTGTCACTGGGCTGGCCTTCAACTGAGTGACTTGCCAGACCACTTCACAGGGCTTTTAGGAGTCAACCAATCAGGGTCACAGAACCCCTACAGTGCAGAAGGAGGCTATTCAGTCCCTGAGGCCGCTCATGAGATTAAAATGATAATTTTGATATTTAAATCAGTTCCATGCTGATTTCCGGCTGTCGGCCACAGTTCTGTCACCTGTGCATCGTGTTCTCATATTTAAAGTTTATTTATTAGTCACGAGTAAGGCTTACGTTAACACTGCAATGAAGTTGCTGTGAAATTCCCTGAGTCGCCACAGTCCAGCTCCTGTGCGGGTCAATACACCTAACCAGCACGTCCTAGGGAGGAAACCGGAGCACCCGAACGAAACCCGCATAGACACAGGGAGAACGTACAAAGTCCACACAGACAGTGACCCAAGCCAGCAATCAAACCCAGGCCCCTGGCACTGTAAAGCAGGAGTGCTAACCATTGTGCCACCCGGTAACACAGTGGCTAGCACTGCTGAGATTCCACTCCAGAGATTTAAAATACATCATACACGGTGACACTTAAGTGCAGCACTAAGGGAGTGCGACACTGTTGGATTAGACTGAACTACTGTCTGCCCTTTGAAGTAGACATGTATGATCTTGTGACATTATTGGAAGAAGAACAGGGGAGTTCTACCTGGTGCAAAGCTCTGAAGAGGAACCATACAGACTCAAAACTCTAACTCTCTTTCTCTCTCCACAGACACTGCCAGGCCCACTGAGCTTTACCAGTATTTTCCAATCCATTCCCATTCTCCCTGGTGTCTTACCCAATTCATTAGCTGTTTGTGTGTGTTAACTGTGGTTTGTGAGATCAGTGCCGTGCATATACTGGATGCAATTCTCCCCAGCATTGCAACAGTGACTAGACATGGAAAGAAAGGACTTCATTTGCAGAGAAGCATTTTCAAAAATCTGGAAGATGTGGACTTTAAAATTTTCCTCCTTCCCTCATTTTTCCATCCCCCTACCCTTTCTGCCTTCCCTCTCTCTCTTATTCCCTTTCTTCCCAGTTAAATGGTTTTCTTGCATTCTTCACAAGGCTTATTTTCCTAAAGTGTCAAAATCACCTTCACAGAGATAAGAAAAACATTAGGAATAGGGTGAATCTAAATCTAGCTGGTTTTAAATTTCTCTGTCAGCTAATTTTAATGCAATCGTGAATGGTGTTATTAAGAGATCATTGGCAGGAATTTAGGTGAATGTGTTAATCAGTGGATTAAAATATGTTGTAGAGAGGAAGTTAAACCCATGTATTATCATTCATATAATTAATATGATTATTGTTTTGTGTTGTGTGGAGAATGGTGACAGCCATTATTGAAAGCTAAACCTTTCAATACTTTCCTTTATGTCAAAGGATAATGATGGAAGACACGGTAGCACAGTGGTTAGCACTGCTGCCTCACAGTGCCAGGAACCTGGGTTCGATTCCAGCCTTGGATCACTATCTGTGTGGAGTTTTCACTTTCTCCCAGTGTCCATGCGGATTTCCTTCGGGTGCTCTGGTTTCTTCCCACAGTCCAAAGATGTGCAGGTTAGGTGGATTGGCCATGCCAAATTGGTCTTTAGAGTCCAAAGATGCGCAGGTTAAGTGGATAGGCCATGCTAAATTGTCCTTTAGTGACCAAAGATGTGTAGGTTAGGTGGATTGGCCATACTAAAATGTCCCTTAGTGTCCAAAGATGTGCAGGTTAGGTGGATTGGCCATACTAAAATGTCTCTTAGTGTCCAAAGATGTGCAGGTTAGGTGGATTGGCCATACTAAATTGTCCCTTAGTCTCCAAAGATGTGCAGGTTAGATGGATTGGCCATGCTAAATTGCCTGATGGTGTTCCAAGATGTCTAGGTTATGTAAATTGGTCATGCCAAATTTCCCCTTAGTGAACAAAGATATTTAGGTTAGGTGGATTGGCCATGCCACATTGGCCTTTAGTGTCCAAAGATGTGCGGGTTATGTGGATTGGCCATGCAAAATGGCCCTTTAGTGTCTGAGGATGTCTAGGTAATGCAGATTGGCCATGCCAAATCTCCCTTCAGTATCCAAAGATGTGCAGTTTAGGTGGATTGGCCATGTTAAAATGCCCCTTTGTATCCCAAGAGGTGTGGATATTAGCTGGATTAACCATGGGAAATGTATGGGGTGACAGGGATAGGTAGGGGAGAAGGCCTGGGTAAGATACTGTGTCAGAGAGTCAATGCAGACTCGATGGGCTGAATGGCCTCTTCTGCACCGTGACTGCATGATGAAACCGAGCCGGTCAGATAACGACAGGATGAATGCTGGAACCATTCAATGGTTCAATGACAGAGTAAGTGAATTGTCGTTCATTCCACAGCAGCAAGGCACGCCGGCGAGGCAACAGATAAGATGTTTTTGAATGGCCTGTATATGACAGCTGTTTCATTCATGCCAGCATCTGCCAAGCCCTGTCAGCAAATCGCAGATCCATTAAACTGCACATTAACTGTCGGGATAAATCTCATTCAAAGTGCAGGAGGACAAAACAATTTACAAAGCAAAGAACGTAAGTGAGGTCGTAACAAGCAACACGCACACTCACACAAAAATAATAACATGCCATAAAGCTCTGCAATCGATTTGGAAAAGGAACCCACAGGAGTGCGCTGAACCGAGAAAGGAGAAATGTAATTAAAACAAAAAATAAATCAATCAATCCCTCTTTGTACAGGGAACAGAAGTGACCAGATAGTCGCCTCCTTTGCTTTCTTACACTGTCCATGCTTTGAGAATTTAGCAGGCACCACAGAATTTAATGATACAGAAATCACAAAAGTCTGGGGAAGCGATAGCCTAGTGGTATTATCGCTAGACTATTAACTCCAGAAACTCAGCTGATGCTCTGGGGACCCCGGTTCGAATCCCGCCACGGCAGATGGTGGAATTTGAATCCAATAAAAAACATCTGGAATTAAGAATCCACTGATGACCAGGAAACAATGGTCGATTGTCGGAAAAATCCATCTGGTTCATTAATGTCCTTCAGAGAAGGAAATCTGCCGTCCTCACCCTATCTATGACTCCTGAGCCACAGCAATGTGGTTGACCCTAAACACAGTCCCTGATGGAGAGACTCCCTCTTGTCCTCCGAACAAGGGCAACTAGGGATGGGCAATAAATGCTGGCCAGCTAGCGACGACCATGTCCCACAAATGAATAAAAAAAAATCTTCTGCACTAAGGAAGAATTCATGTAAAAGTTACCGTGGACACAATCTTCAGGAAGAGCTTCTTAGCATTACTGAGAGACAAATTATCTAACCGTTTTCGCTGCTTGAAAGCAATGAAATAATTAACACTGGCCAGGACACCAGGGATTGCTTCTTGGAAAGAAATATGAGAACAGGAGTGGAAAATTCAAGTCTGTTGCCATCCTGTATGATTGCAGCTGATATATATCTCAAGTGCATTTATCCCATCTTAGACTACAGTCCCTGGCTAAACAAAGAAACCTGTCAATGTTTCAAAATTCCATTGACCTCCAGAACCCCAGTGCCTTTGGAAGGGGAGATTTCCAGAATTTTGCTCCATTTTATGCGTAACATGAGGCTTTTTAATTAGCACCTGCGAGTGCAGATGTACCCTCAGTTTAATGTGGTTGAGAGAGAGCGGCGCTCTGGCAGAACTGCAATCGAGTGTCAACCCTATAGTGTGGCACGGGGCTTGGTTCCACAACCATGTAACTTGAGGTGAGAGAATTAGCCTTGAGCCAAGGCCTGGTGAGAAACAGCTGATACAAGAACCAAATTGGAATAAGGAGGTGCAACAATGCACCTGCTACACAGGCGGCATGGTGGCACAGTGGTTAGCACGGCTGCCTCACAGTGCCAGGGACCCGGCTTCGAATCCTGGCTCGGGTCACTGTCCTCAATGGTGAGGACCTCCACTGGAGAGGTTCTTAAGTGAGACTACATGACTGGGACTCGGCCATGACATTTCAATTACCTCAGATATATTTAAATCGTGCCCGGTAAGGGGGCACTGATATCATCGTGAGAGGCATGTTTTTTCACCTCTCGCCTGATCTTACCAGCTCGCACGCTGATCAACAAGTGTGACAAGCCAGTAAGATTGGCTGATAGCATCAGGGAGATTATCAGGGTAAATATGTGGGGTTACAGGGATAGGACCTGGGTGGGATTGTTGTTGGTGCAGGCTTGTTGGGCCAAATGTCCTCCTTCTGTGCTGTAAGGATTATTGCTGGAATTCTATTGCTCTGTCCACACCTTTTGAAATATAAAATGAAAGTTCATCTATTAGTCACAAATAAAGCTTATGGTAACAATGAAGTTACTGTGAAATTCCAAGATGTAAGGTATCTCTTTGTATCTGGTCTGTGGGCACCATTTGGAGAAGTAACGTACCTTTTGGGAAAGGTAAGGTATGCTTTTGATTTTTAAAAGTGAGCATGAACTTGTGTAAAATTTCCATTAACACATTGGAGCTCTTAAGAGAGCTGTCTAGAGAATGTATCAATTAGAACTGCCAAAATTACCACAAGTGTGAGAAGTAACTGTCAAGCATTTAAAACTGCTCCCCTTTAAATACTTGAAAAAACTCAATGGAATATTAAAATAAAACATTGGTTGCTATTTCACTCTATTGACATTGGCCTGAGGGTTATCATTACAGGATTTGTGCTGCATGACTGATTTCACATCCTTCCATGGTGCCTTCTGTTGCCCTGTTTGATTGCGAGGTCCAAGTGGTTATAAACTCTTTGAAGTGAGATTATGAATTCCAATGGTTGTTTTTATAAGGGATGGAATGAGATATTTGTTCTTATAAGGGATTGTGTAGTTCAAGGATAAGAAATGTAGTAAATGGGTTTTTATGAATGAGGGTACTTTTTTTACAAATAAAGTCTGCAACTGACATTACCCACAACATGCCCATGGTGGATACTGGGTGCATTGGCATGGAAGCTCTAATGGAAAAGAATTTGGGGGCTTGGATTGACACTAAGTTTGCATTAAGTTGGCATAGAGGTCATAAAGGACCATGGGATAGGCAGGGGGCAATTGGTCAGCATGATGGGTATGAGGGGTAATGGGAAGAAAAGAGAAAATGAGGTGGATTGGTTTAGTTAGAGGAGATGTGGGAGTAAGGGTGTTTAAGGGCTTCACAAGGGCTGGTGCACTGAGACAGACCTTCTGCCCAGATCATCTCCAAACCTCGCAGTTACCGGGATCACCCACCGTGACCCCCAGAGAACCCCACCGCTTTCAGGGCACTTTCTATTGGGTTGGTTTTGCAAAGCCAATGAATGCCACCGCTCTTTGCTCCCGACCCAAGTATGAAATTTGAGCGGGAAAATATCCCAAAGTGCTTCACAACTTCCTAATCAGAGGCCTAATCAGATTTTTAAAAACTGCCACTAGGCCAGATATAGTATTACAGACAAGAGGTGACCAAAAGCTTGGTTAAAAAAGCAATTCTTAAGATTTGCGGGTTGATGGGTTTTTGATAAGAGAGGGGATTAAGGGTTATGGGGAGAGGGCGGGAAAGTGGAACTGAGCAGCGACAGATCAGCCATGATCTTATTGAATGGCGGGGCAGGCTCGAAGGGCTAGATGGCCTACTCCTGCTCCTATTTCTTATGTTCTCATGTTCTTAGGAGGAAGGAGCAGAGTCTCGGGAGGAAATTGCTGAAAAAGGAAAGCATGACAGCTAATGGTGGAGTGACGGGAATTCGTTGGGGGCTGAGGGGTTGGGGGGAGGGGAAGGGGATAGTGGGGGCAAGAGGTTGGATGTGTAAGAGGCCAGATATGTGGGAAGCAACAACAAAAGGCCAGGACTTTACAGTTCAATACATAATCTCAGCTTTTGCTGCTGTATTTTTATTAGAATAATTTAGAAGTTAGTGTCATGCAATAGATTTGAATAATCCAACATTGTGAGTTCATCAGAAGCTGTTCAAGGAAACACAATTGGTTACGTATGGCCTGTGGTAAATTAACCCTAAACTGATAAACCATCCAAAGATGTGCAGGTTAGGCAGATTGACCATGCTAAATAGCACCTTAATGTCATAGGACTAGCTAGGGTAAATGCATGGGGTTATGGGGATAGGGCATGGGTGAGATTGTTGTCAGTGCAGATTTGATAGGCTGAATGGCCTCCTTCTGCACTGTAGAATTCTATGATTCTATAAGATGATAGGCTTCTCTATCTAAAGCCTCCTCAAGGTGCCAGTCTTGCATGGTGGTCGCATTATTGGTTAGCCCTTGAGATAGTAGGCTGCAGGTTCAATTCCTGCTCTCGTATTGAGAACAATTACAGCGCTGAAAGGAGCCAAGTAACTCAGGTTGGTTCTCTACAGGAGTAACTCAGCCGGTCACACTTCCCTGCTCATTCCCTGAGGCCCCACAAATTTTAAATCTTCAGAATAATTAACCACCTCCTTTTTTGAAAGCTTCGAGTGAATCTGCCTCCACCACACTCTCAGGTACTTCACTCCAGATCCCCACCAATCTCTGCAGGAAAGGTTTTGCCCCCTGTTGGGTGTTTTTCCAACCTCAAATCTAAGTCCTCTGGTTCATGTTTAATCCGTCACAAATGGGAACAGCTTCTCCTTATGTAGTTTGTTGGAACCTTTCACGATTTTGAACCACTCTATCAAACCTTCTCACCAGCTCCTCTTCACAGAGAAGATCAATCCTCTCCACTCACATGGCTGAAGTCCCCCATCCCTGGAACCATGCCTGCAAATCATTCCTGTACCCACTCTAAATCCTTCAAACTCTCTCAGTCTGATTTTTCAGATGAAATGGTAAACCGAGGCCCAGCCCATGTTCCTGAATGAATGTGAAGAACGGGCGGTATGATGGCACAATAGTTAGCACTGCTGCCTCACAGAACCAGGGACCCGGGTTCAATTCCAACATTGGTTCACTGTCTGTGTGAAGTTTGCACGTTCTCCCTGTGTCTGCGAGGGTTTCCTCCGGGTGTTCTGGTTTTCTCTCACACTCCAAAGATGTGCAGGTTAGGTGGATTGGCCATGCTAAATTTCCCTTATTGTCCAAAGATGTGCAGGTTAGGTGGATTGGCCATGCTAAATTGTCCCTTAGTGTCCAAAGATGTGCAGGTTAGGTGCTTTGGCTATGCTAAATTGCCCATTTGTGTCCAAAGATGTGTAGATTATGTGGATTGGCCATGCTAAATTGTCCCTTAGTGTCCAAAGATGTGCAGGTTAGATGGATTGGCCATGCTAAATTGCCCCTAAGTGTCCAAAGATGTTCAGGTTAGGTGGATTGGCCATGCTAAATTGTCCCTTAATGTCCAAAGATGCGCAGTTAGGTGGATTGGCCATGCTAAATTGTCCCCTAGTGTCCAAAGATGCGCAGTTAGGTGAATTGACCATGCTAAATTGTCCCTTAGTGTCCAAAGATGTGTAGGTTAGGTGTGCAGGTTCGGTGTATTAGCAATGCTAATACATGGGGATGTGTTCGAGCCTGGGGAAGATGCTCTTTTGAAAGTTGGTGCAGACTTGATGGACTGAATGGCCTTTTGCATTGTTGGGGATATATGGTTCTATAATCCAATGGCACTGTTTGAAGCAGAGGATTTCTCCTGCTGTATTTGGTTGATACCAATTTTGAAAATCAGTTGTCACCTTCACCTGAGTTCAAGTGGCAGCTTTATCAGCCCTCCATCAGAGTGAAAGACTTTGGAACTTCCTGCCAAAGAGAAAGCTATTGCATAAATACATGTTCTGCTGGCTACAGAACATCTAGGTGAAATGAGTTGTCAAAGTTTCACTCTAGTCCATCGTAGCTAAAGGGGCTTATTGCACTAACCTGCAATATTGTCATTTTGCCAACAGTTGTTAGCTCAAGATTTGGAAAGCATTGGTACATTTATTTGTTTTTTTGTATAAAAACGAGTTCACTTGGCTTGTAAAATGTCCCTACACTTCCCACTGTAGCCAAGGAAGCAAAGAGGAAAGTTGTGTTTAGTAACAGACCACCCCATGGACAATAGTTCTCTCTGCACAGGCTTGCTATCGTATGAATCGATTCTCATTGAGATGAACTCTTCACACGACCTCAGCATGGGGCTATCTGCTGAGATACTCCATCCACTTTCTGATGTAAAAAAGGACAGAGGAAAACCCGTGTTTAAGGTTGGTCAATTGTGATGTTCTGCTGGGAGAAAGATCAAGTATAGGGCTCAATTTTAACTCTGTGTAATGGAATGTGCCTTGAATGAGTTAAAATTGGGTCCTAATGTTGACTTAAGCCTGTGAAAGCATTGATCTATTTTAATGTGAGATTCCTAACCTGAAGAAAGAACTGCATTTATTTAGCCTCTCCCACAGCTTTAGGATGTCCCATTTGAAGTCCTCTTTCTATATCCTGTGAATGACATTTTAGAGTTGCCATTAATTCTTGCTCTTCTTTTTCAAATGCATCTTTCATGAATGAACCTTGGTTCTCTGCGTTGATTAATTCTCTGTGACAGAGTATAATTCTTCCCTGGAGAACTATTTTCCTCGCCGTTCCTCTTTCACCTGCCTGCTTCTCAAACTTCCCTCCAGGTCAGAATGTTTCTTTCAATTTTTCTTCACTCTTGTGGCATTTTATTATTTTTTCTGCAAGGTTTTGGGTTTCTGCATTTGCTGCCATCACTCTGTGCGATATAAAAGCAAAATACTGCGGATGCTGGAATCTGACACAAAAACAGAAAATGCTGGAAAATCTCAGCAGGTCTGACAGCATCCGTGGGGGGAAAATAGAGTTAATGTTTTGAGTCACGACAGATCAGCCATGATCTTATTGAATGGCGGGGCAGGCTCGAAGGGCTAGATGGCCTACTCCTGCTCCTATTTCTTATGTTCTTATGAGTCTAGACAACAACTCTGACGAAGGGTCACCGAGACTCAAAACGATGGCTCTATGACTTGGGAGTCATTGTTCAAGATTCTCTTAAGGTTAATGTACAGGTTCAGTTGGCAGTTAGGAAGGCAAATGCAATGTTAGCATTCATGTCGAGAGGGCTAGAATACAAGAGCAGGGATGTATTTCTGAGGCTGTGTAAGGCTCTAGTCAGACCCCATTGGAGTATTGTGAGCAGTTTTGGGCCCCATATCTAAGGAAGGATGTACTGGCCTTGGAAAGTGTCCAGAGGAGGTTCACAAGAATGATCCCTTGAATGAAGAGCTTGTCGTATGAGGAACAGTTGAGGACTCTGGATCTGTACTCATTGGAGTTTAGAAGGATGGTGGGAGGGTCGGAATCTTACTGAAACTTATACGATACTGTGAAGTCTGGATAGGGTGGATGTGGAGAGGATGTTTCCACCCAAAGGCCATAATCTCAGACTAAAGGGATGATTCTTTAAAATAGAGATGAGGAGGAATTTCTTCAGCCAGAGAGTGGTGAATCTGTGGATCTCTTTGCCGCAGAAGGCTGTGGAGGCTGGGTCATTGAGTGTCTTTAAGACAGATAGATGTGTTCTTGATTAATAAGGGGATCAGGGGTTAAGGGGAAAAGGCAGGAGCATTGGGGTGAGAAAAATATCAGCCATGATTGAATGGTGGAACAGACTCGATGGGCCGAGTGGTCTAATTCTGCTCCTATATCTTATGGTCTTAAGGTCAGGCCTGCTGAGATTTTCCAGCATTTGTTTTTGGCAGCAGCAAATACAAATAGGTTATAACAAAGCCTTCACAGCCTTAGATAGATGAATTACATAGTTACTAACTACAAGAACAATGTCCACATGAACAGTAAAGTGTTCACGCTAGAAGCTGTCTTCATATTTGCTTGTGTACACAACTTTATCCAATGCTAGACTGAACCCTAGATGTGGGTCATGTGTTCTGTCACATTACTGTGTGGGTGGTATTGTACTCAATTAATCCTCTAGGTACCAGACTCTACAGATGATAGTCATGGTTACCATTACTGAGCCTAACTTTCAACGCCAGATTAATTTTTATTCACTTGTGGGACATGGGTGTTGTTGGCTGGCCAACATTTATTATAAGAAGCCTCACAACATTAGGTTAACGTCCAACAGGTTTATTTGGTAGCACAAGCTTTCAGAGGGTTCCTCCTTCTTCAGTAGACACAGACTCAATTTACAAGACAATGGTTGGAGTGTGAGTCTTTACAGGTAATCAAGTCTTTACAGGTGCAAACGATGTGAGTGGAGAGAGGGTTAAACACTGCTTAAAGAGGTGTGAACTGTTTCCAGCCTTGTCTCCAGCCTTACCCCAGTCCAACGCTGGCGTCTCCACATCACAGCATTTATTGCCCATCCCTAGTTGCCCTTGTTCAGAGGACAGTTGAGAGTCAACCACATTGCTGTGGCTCTGGGGTCACATGTAGGGCAGACCAACTAAGGGCAACAGGTTTCATTCCCTAAGAGACATTAGTGAACTGGATGGGCTTTTCCGACAATCGGCAATGATTTCATGGACATCAATAGGTTCTTAATTCCAGATATTTTCTATTGAATTCAAATTCCACTATCTACCGTGGCAGGATTCTGGGCCCCCAGGATATTTGCTGAGTTTCTGCATTAATAATCTAGCGATAATATCACAAGGCCATCACTTCCTTAAATTCAAATTCCACCAGCAGTTGTGGTGGGAATTGAACCTGCATTTCCAGAGCGCTAGCCTGGGCACCTGGATCACTCATCCAGTGACATTACTATTTCGCCATCGACTCGCTGAAAATGTATATGTTTGCCGTGTGGAAATGTGAGTATTAAAATCACGTGTCCGAGGACATCTAGTTTGTGATTATCGATGGAGGGCAGGCTCCACAGTCTTCATCTAAGAACCAGCCCTACCCCACAGAGGGCCCAGTTCAGAGGAGCATTAGAAACAGAATTGGAACGTTCTGCCCCCTCGAGCCTGTTTTCGCTATTCAGTGGGATGGTGGCCCATCTGTACCTTAATCAATCCACTTGCCTCGTCCCCCAGGCAGGCGGCCACCAGCTGGTTAGAACAAAAATGAACGCTAACCTAATTAAAAGGAAAGCAATGTTGTGCAGTTTGCCTTGCAGTCAGTGTAACATCTGGCCTTGCACAAGTCCTCCAGCAACCTGGCACAAGAGCAGAACAATATACGAAAGAAGATGCTCATGGCTCCTGCTGAGATTCCTATTTTTCTTGAAGCGACTGACCAATATCGAGAAGCTGTTGGGAGGGACTTGGAAAATAAAATCCATTTTATTCAAATGCAGTAAATGGTTGGATTAATCTACCAAGAAAGCTAATAGAGGGGAAAACACTGAACCACTCAAAATGCAATTATATACCAAACGCTCTGATGGGAGAGTTAATGTACCGCGGAAGTGGGCATGCACGGAACAATAGTGTTTTCTCATCTATGACTTCCTCTGTACTTGTGAAGTTGCAAGATTTTTACTGTACCAGAACATACAGGGAAGAAATACATTCCGCTCTCTGTTGTATGGGATAGTACATCATAATTGTCTGATGGATTATATGACAAAACAACAGTTACCTGCATTTACATGGTGACAAGGTGGCACAATGGTTAGCACTGCTGCCTCACAGTAGCAAGAGCCCGGGTTCGATTCCCGGCTTGGGTCACTGTCTGTGTGGAGTCTGCATGTTCTTCCCGTGTCTGCATGGGTTTTCTCCGGGTGCTCCGATTTCCTCCCAAAGATGTGCTGGTTAAGTGCATTGGCCGTGTTAAATTCACCCTCAGTGTATCTGAACAGGTGCTGGAGTGTGACAACTAGGGGATTTTCACAGAAACTTCATTGCAGTGTCAACGTAAGCCTACTTGTGACACTAATAAATAAACTTAAACTTAACATCGCACCTTTAAGAGACAAAAATGTCCCAGTGGTTTTGTAAGAGCGTTCGCAGTAAACCATGTCAGGGATAATGAGACAGACGGTCAACATTTGGTCAAAGAGGGAGGTTTTAAAGAATTGTTCAAAAGGTGTGGAAGGGTTAAGGGAGGGAAATCTGGAGTTTAGGCCCCTGGCAGCTGAAGGCGTAGCTTCAAAAGTTGCAGTGTAAATGTGAGATTCAGAAAGACAGGGACAGTGAAGGATTGTACAACAGAAGGAGTTATGGAACTAGAGAGGGGGGAGTGGGTGAGTGGTGTGGGAGGGGGGATTATGGATGGTGTGGGGGTGGTGCCCTATAGATGGGCTTCAAACAAAGGGTGAAAAGTTTAAAGTTAAGATGTTGCCAGGCCAGCAGCCAGTGTAGGTCAAAGTAGCACAGGCATCAGGCGCCATCTTACTGGCCATTCACGCCACGCTCCTGCTGCAGCCAAGTCGGAGAATTTGGCATCCAGGCAAGTCATCATTCACCGCAGCGAGGTGAAAAGACGTGAATGGCTGTAACACTCCAGCCACCATCTCATTTTCCATGAGTGGGAACGTTGACTCTATTCTCTCTCAATAGCTGTGGTCAGAACTGCTGAGATTTTCCAATATTTTCTGATTTTGTTTCAGATTCCAACATCCGCAGTATTTTGTTTTTATCTCCCATGATTTGATGTTTGTGGAGGATAGAAGCTGAGAGGCTGCTCCAGAGAATGTTGGAACAGTCAAATGTGGAGGCAGCAAAGGTTTGGTTGAGGAACAGAACATACTATATATACTATAGGGTCTATTGTTATATGTTAAAGGAATAGCACCTCATGTATGTATTGAGAATAACTCACTCTCAGATATTTTAAGGAGATGATATTCACTATGCTACTATTAAAGAGATGAGAGGTGTTATATATTTAAAAGGTTGCAGGTTGCTTTAAAAGGTGTTCACATGATGTCATTAGGGTGTTGTCACAGGCTGCAGCTTTACTTTCAGTTTGTACTCTGCTCCTAGAATAAATCTGTTTTTGTTACTTTGAATCTGCGGGCACAATTTTCCTGTCCCGCCCGCTGAAGGAAACATTGTGGGTGGGGCCAGACCTTGCAAAGGTTTGTCGACTTTGGGCAGGAGCTTCTGGCCTACGAACGGGCGAGCGCAGCTGGAAAATCCTCCCCACATGTTCTTTTTGTTAAACTCACAACCACCAACATAGTTAGGAGTTACAGAATGAGTTAACATTAATGCAGAATAAGTTTTGTTCATAGATGTTTGTCAGTTGATACCCTATCTACTGTTTGAGAACAGTAAATAATCTCACAATACCAAGTTAGAGCTCAACAGGTTTATTTGGTATCACGAGCTTTTGGAGCGCTGCTCCTTCAACAGATGAGTGGAGAATTGGGTTCATAAACAGGGCATATATAGACAAAGACTCAAATACAGCATAATGGTTGGAATGTGAGTCTTTATAGGTGATCAAGTCTTTACAGGTACAGACAATGCGAGTAGAGAGAGATCACAGGTTAAAGAAGTGAGAATTGTCTCAAGCCAGGACAGTTAGTAGGATTTTGAAAGCCCAAGAAATGGGGGAGGTTACATGTAGTGTGACATGAACCCAAGGTCCCGGTTGAGGCCATCCTCATGTGTGCAGAACTTGGTTATCAGTTTCTGCTCAGCGATTCTGTGTTATTGTGTGTCTTGAAAGTCACCTTGGAGAATGCTCACCTGAAGATCAGAGGCTGAATGCCTGTGACTGCTGAAGTATTCCCCAACAGGAAGGGAACACTCCTGGCTATCCAGCCCTCAGGAGAACAGTGACCACGCCACCATACAACCTGCCACAGCAACCTCTGCAAAATGTGCCTGATCATCAGCACGGATGCCATCATCTCACGTGAGAACACAATCCACCAGGCACACGGTCCATACTCTTGCAACTCAACCAAAGTCGTCGACCTGATATTCTGCAGCAAAGAATGTCCCGAGGCGTGGTACATTGGCGAGACCATGCAGACGCTACGACAACGGATGAACAGACTCCACTCAACAATCATTTGACCTGGGTTTGCAAAATCCTACTAACTGTTCTGTCTTGAGACAATTCACACCTCTTTAACCTGTGATTATCCCCCTCTGCACTCATACTATCTGTACCTGTAAAGACTTGATTACCTGTAAAGACTCTCATTCCAGCCATTATCTTGCAATTGAGACTTTGTCTATATATGCCCTGTTTGTGAACCCAACTCTCCACTCACCTGATGAAGGAGCAGCACTCTGAAAGCTCGTGATACCAAATAAACCTGTTGGACTTTAACCTGATGTTGTGAGACTTCTTACTGTGCTTACCCCAGTCCAACACTGGCATCTCCACATCACTGTTTGAGAAGTCTGATAATCTCCAGCTGCATCCCAATTATCTTCCTAGTTCCACATGCCCGCAACTGACGTTCCAAATGTCTTCAATTATTAGGGCGGCACAGTGACACAGTGGTTAGCACTGCTACCTCACAGTGCCCAAGGACTCAGGTTTGATTCCTGGCTTGGGTCACCGTCCATATGGAGTTTGCTCATTCTCCCTGTGTCTGCATGGGTTTCCTCCGGGTGCTCCGGTTTCCTCCCACAGTCCGAAAGATTGGTTAAGTGCATTGCCCATGCTAAATCCTCCCTCAGTGTATCCGAACAGGTGCCAGAATGTGGTGACTAGGGGATTTTCACAGTAAATTCATTGCAGTATTAATATAAGGCTACTTGTGACACTAATAAATAAACACGTAATTCAATGTAATTCTTACATTGTAATATTGTTGGGATCTATCTGGAGGAAACATATCACTATGTGGTCTAATAGTGATGCTACTGGATCAGTAATTAAGAGGTTTGGATTTCTAATCCAGATTGTAACAGCTCAAACTCCAGTTAGGCTGCTTGAAAAGTTCTTTGAAGTTTTGAAAATTGATAGCTGGCATCAGTTAACATGGCAATAAAGCTGTCAGATTGTCATAATAATTCACCAACTTTTACAGATGCACCATAGAAAACATTCTTTCTGGTTCTTTCACAGCGTTAATGTCTCCTGCTCTGCCCAAGACTGCAAGGAACATTAACTCTGTCTATACTTCCCACTGCCTCGGCAAAGCAGCCAGCATAATTAAGCACCTCATGCATCTTGGATATTCTCTGTTCCACCTTCTTCCATTGAGAAAAGATACAAAAGTCTGAGGTCATGTACCAACCGACTCAAGAACAGCTCCTTCCCTGTTGCTGTCAGAGTTTTGAATGAACCTACCTTGCATTAAGTTGATCTTTCTCTACACCCTAACTATGACTGTAACACTACATTCTGCACTCTCTTGTTTCTTTCTCTGTGAGCAGTCTGCTTTGTCTGTTAAGTGCGCAAGAAACTATACGTTTCACTGCAAATACATATGACATTAATAAATCAAACAAAAAAAGTTAAATAATTCAACTTGTTTCGCCAATGTTTTTTCGGAGGAAATCTGCCATCCTTACCTGGTCTGGTCACACTTTACTCCAGTCTCACAGCAATGATGTCCTTCTCCTCATTTTGTCCTTCTGAAATGACCGAACAAGTCACTCAGTTGTATCAAACCAAGGATAATGAGACATGGCCAATAAAGCCAGCATGTTGGGAACAAGTCTCAAAATGTCTGAATGTTTAGATAATGAGATCAAAAAAGTAACTGTGAACGAGAGCATAACATATTTATATATATATGTTACGCTCTTTATTTAAGAAGGATAGTAAGGATCACCCAGATAATTATAGGCCAGTGACGTTGATGTCAGTGATAGTGAAATTGTTGGAGAAGATTCTTAGAGATAGGATCTATACGCATTTGGAGCTAAATGGTCTTACTAGTGACAGACAGCATGGTTTTGTACGAGGAAAGTCATGTCTCACTAATTTGATTGGGTTTTTTGAGGAGGAGGCAAAAATGATTGACGAAGGAAGGGCCATGGATATTGTCTACATGGACTTTAGGAAAGCATTTGACAAGGTCCCTCATGGCAGGCTGGTGAAAAATGTTAAGTCCCATGGATCAAAGGTAGCTGGATGGATTCAGAACTGGCTTGGCTACGGAAGACAGAGGGTAATAGTGGAAGGGTGCTTTTCTGAATGGAGGCCTGTAACTGTTACGCAGGGATCAGTGCAAGGATCTCTTCTGTTTATAATATACATAAATGACTTGGAAGAAAACATAGCTAGTGTGATTAGCAAGCTGCCAGCTGAAACAAAGATTGCTGGAGTTGTGGGCAGTGATGAAGATTGTCAGAGGATACAGCAGGATACAGATAGGCTGGAAAATTGGGTGGAGAAATGGCAGATGGAATTTAATCCGGACAAATGAGTGGTGATGCATTTTGGTAGATCCAATTCAAGTGGGAGCTATAAACTAAATGGCGGAACAATCAGGAGCATAGATACACAGAAAGATCTGGGAGTACAGGTCCACAGATCCTTAAAAGTGGCAGCACAGGTGGAAACGGTGGTGGAGAAAGCATTTGGCACACTTGCCTTCATCGGATGGGGCCTCGAGTACAAAATTGGCAAATTGTTACAGTTGTATAGAATGTTGGTTCGGCCACATTTGGAATACTGTGTCCAATTCTGGTCACCACACTACCAGAAGGACAGGGAGGCTTTGGAGAGAGTACAGAAAAGATTTACCAGGAAGTTGCCTGGTATGGAGGGTATTAGCTATGAGGAGAGATTGAATAAACTGGGATTGTTCTCCCCGGAAAGACGGAGGCCAAGGTGACCTCATAGAAGTTTATAAAAATATGAGAGGGGCATAGATAAGGTGAACAGTTGGGAGCATTTTCCCAGGGGCAGAAATGACAATTACAAAGGGGGCACAAGTTCAAGATAAGGGGGAAAAGGTTCAGTGGAGATGTGCGGGGGAAGTTTTCTACACAGAGGGTGATGGGGGCCTGGAATGCACTGCCAAGTGAGGTGGTTGAGGCAAACAGGTGAGCGACATTTAAGACTTATCTGGTTGGACACATGAACATGCAAGGAATAGAGGGATACAGGTGGTTGGTCTTGATAGGATAACGTGATTGGCATAGGCTTAGTGGGCCAAAGGACCGGTTCCTGCACTGTACTGTTCTTTATTTGTTCTTCATAACACCTTTGTGCTATTGTAATTAACACTAACTCTTTTGAAATAAAATCGTGAACAGAGAAAACTTGCAACAACGTGTATGCACCTTGACAACTAACATTGCCAATTTGTGTGGAGAATAAATGTCAAACAAAATGGCCCAATTAAACAGACTGAAGCGAGTATTCAACCAAGTTTTATTACACAAGACAACACATTGATCACAATGTAACCTGTGAATAGGACATTCAACAAGAGTCTCTTGAATACCTGACTGGATTTATTGCTAAAAACCCTCTACTTGTGGGCCTTTGTTCTGGTTTCTCTATCAATGGAAAGACCATTTCTCAAATCCTTTTCACAGTCCTGAAGACCCCTGTCAGCTTATCCCTCAGACTTCAGTTGGGCCAAATGATCTGACTGTGCTATAGTCTCAAAGTTATTCAAGCAAATGTGATATATTTGCTCAGTATTTCAGACACAGAAAGATATCCTTCTCCTCCTTTGTTCCTGGTGTTTATTTAGTTTCTCTTTTGTCACGGATGGAGTGTAACTGCCCATAATCAGCATGCTTTGTGTGAAAAGATAAAGATAGTGCATTTCTACATGTTACAGTTAATCCTGTCCCTGATTCGTGATTTCCAGCGGGCGGGGCCTCAGGACCGTTGACCTCGGGTGGGGCGAGGGTGCCGGGAGATCCTGCCCTGGTTCTCAGGTTGATTTCCTCAAAGGCAAAGATTTTACCTGTCTTGTCGATGTTCTTCTTCTGTCTGTCCTGGTGTCTCTGAGTCTTTAGGTGGATCTTGTTATCGCAAGACAGTTTCAATCGCATGACCAATATTGGCAGTCGTCTAACCAGAATGGATTGGAAGTTCAAAGATATCAATATACACCAGGAGACAGATGGTGACCTTTTGAATTTAACTGGTGGATAACTGGTCTCATCAGCTTTGCTGAACTGTAAACCTGGAGGCATAGAACCTAAAGTCCATTGACTGTGTTTTGAGTAAGTTTTAAACAATGGCAGGCTTGAATTCCATAAAGTTCATCTTGGTATGTCCATTCCACCCACGGTTATTAAATTCAGGAATTTGCAGAAGCAGGGTACTCTAGTCTGAGTAAGTAAAAGCTATCTGACTACTTGGTAGCCATCTTGGCATAGTGGGTTAGCAGCATTGCCTCACAACTCCAGGGACATGGGTTCGATTGTGGTCTCAGGTGACTGTCTGTGTGGAGGTTGCATGTTCTCTTCATGTCCTGCATGGCTTTCCTCCGGTTTCTCCCCCAACACTCTAAAGATATGGAGGTTAGGTGGATTGGCCATGCTAAATTGCCCCTTAGTGTTCAAAGATGCGAAGATTAGGTGGATTGGCCATGCTAAATTTCTCCTTAGCTGTGCAGGTTAAGTCGATGGGAAACGTGTGGGTTATGGGGAGAGGGCGGGGGAGACTTGGGTAAGATACTCTGTTAGAGTATCAGTGCGGACTCAATGGACCGAATGGCCTCTATTGGACTATAGGGATTCTATGATTCTATTCTATGACAATTTTAATAGCTCATCAGTGTTCATTTTAAACAAATCAAATACCGTTCCAGAATCTTTCCTACAAGTTTGATTCAAAGGGAATGGAATAGAAAAGTAAGGAAGTCTTGCTAAACCTATACAAGGCACTAGCTAGACCACACCTGGAATACTGTGAACCGTTTTGGTTCCCTTATCTAAGGAAAGATATACTAGCATTGGAGGCAGTCCAGAGAAGTCACTAGGTTGAGAGGTTTTTTATGAGGAGCGGTTGAGTAAGTTGGGCCTGTACTCATTGGAGTTTAGAAGAATGAGAGGCAACCTTATTGAGATATGTAGAATCGATGCTGAGGAGTTGTTTCCCCTTTTGGGACAGTCCAGGACCAGAGGGCATAATCTCAGAGACAGGGAATCACCCATTTAAGACAGAGATGGAGAAGAATTTCTTCTCTCAGAGGGGAATGAATCTGTGGAATTCTTTACCACAGAGAGCTGTAGAGGCTGGGTCACTAAATATGTTAAAAACTGAGATAGACAGATTTATTAATCTGTAAGGGAATCCAGGGTTATGGGGATAAGGCGGGAAAGTGGAGTTGAGGATCCTTGTATCAGATCAGTCACAATCTCATTAACTGGTGGATTCGACTTGATGGGCTGAATGGCCTATTTCTGCTCTTATATCTTAATTTCCAAGCTCAGTCCATGTGCAAAATTATGAATATGATGTGCCCTTGTTGGGGATGACACCTTAAATGTATCCATGACCTGCGTTAACCATTCCCTGTGTTAATGAGTTCCACATACTCATCACTCTCCGGATAGAGACGCTTTCCCTGATTCCCTTTTGGATTTATTAGGGGCTAACTTATATTTATAACTCCAAAGTTTTGGTCTTGCCCACAAATGGAAACATCTTTTCCATTCTTATTTCAGAAAGCTTTCTCCTATAATCTTGAAGACCTCTATCAGATCCCCCACCTTCTGGTTCCCCAACCTGTTCAACCTGCATTAGGAATCACACCCCAATTCTGGCAGTATTCCTGTAACACCTTTCTGTGCTCCTTCCCCTTGGCAATGTGCCTTTTTTTATTGTACGAAGGCCAAAACCTTTCACGGTAAGTTCAAGTACGGTCTAATCAATGTTTGGTGCAAGTTTTTAAAAAAAATTCATCCATGGGATGTGAGAGTCACTGACTAGGCTAATTGCCCTTGAGGAGGCGGTGGGGGGTGGGGGCTGGACTTTCTGTTGGACACAATTGCTGGTGTTTCTTACACAGAGAATGACGGAGAGAAAATCCATTCGCTGAACTGGTTTATAGATTATGATCTCTCACTTCATCACGCCAGCTAGCGTGAATGTTTACATTGTTTGGTGAGTTCAAGTGGCAGCTCTCCCAGTCTGCCCTTCCATCTATCATCCTCCCTCCCCCTCACATTCCACCTCTCACTCACTCGATTCCACAGAAGTGCAGGCCGTTAGGTTCACAGCAAGCCCTGCGACCACAGGAGGGTTGGTTTGATATTGGATCCGGAAGGATCTCGGACTTGTGGGAGCAGAATGAAGAACTTCCAGTCCTTCCCCTGTTTGACGATTCCTTTCTGTTTTGCCTCTTGCACATCCACTAGCTGAGGTTGGTATTGATTTGCATTTCAAATTTATCCAAGCTCATCGTTGACAGATCGTCAGTCAGTTGGAAATAATTATTAGTACCAGAAGCAAGGTAAAGCTTAAAGTTTAAAAGTTCAAATCTCTCCAGAGCCTCATTTCATCACCCCCTACTCCTAAATCATTGGAACCTCATTGTAATCACCTCCAGCTAAAACAACTGGCTGAGGTCGCTGCACCCCTCCAATTCTGACCTCTTACTCACTCCCAATTTTCAACAGAACATCGATAGGTTTAAGTTTCTGTACTAGTAGGCTTACATTAACACTGCAATGAAAAGCCTGAGATCACAGACCAACCGACTCAAAAACAGCTTCTTCCCTGCTGAATGGACTTACCGCACATTAAGTTGACCTTTCTCTACACCCTAGCTATGACTGTAACACTATATTCTGCACTCTCTCCTTTCCTTCTCTATGGACGGTATGCTTTATCTGTATAGTGCGCAAGAAGCAACACTTTTCACTGTTTGTTAATACATGTGACAATAATAAATCAAATCAAATCAAGTTACTGTGAAAATTCCCTAGTTGCCACAGTCCGGCACCTATTCGGGTAACTGGGGGAGAATTTAGCATGGCCAATGCACCCAACTAGCACGTCTTTCAGACTGTGGAAGTAGACTGGAGTATCCGGAAGAAACCCACTCAGACATGAGGAGAGCATGCAGATTCCGTACAAAGAGTGATCCAAGACTGGAATCGAACCTGGGTCCTTGATGCTAACCACTCTGCCATGTTATTTCCTTTCTTGCAGTCTTTAGGCTTTTGAAATCTTTCCTTGCAACCACATAATCACCATTTCTGATTCGCTTCATCTGACCTTTCACCCTTGTGGATGTCCTTAAGATGGGCCTTGACCTTTATCCTTGCTTGTTTAACAGAAAAACAGCAGCCAGATTGTTATTGGTCATTAATGGGAGTTGAGTTGGGGGTGACAAACTGACAACCTATGATGTTCTAGCCCAAATATAAAGTTCACAATCGTTATTTTGTAAGTCTCACCATAGGCTTTGCACCTCCGTATCTCTTTAATCCACTCCAGCCCCACAACCCTCAGAGATTTCTGCCCTCCTCCAGTTGTGGGCTATTGACCATCCCCATCTTCATAGAATAGAATCCCTACAGTGCAGAAGGAGACCATTTGGCCCATCAAATCTGCACCAACCACAATCCCTCCAGGCCCTATTCACATAACACCCCATTTTCACCGTGCTAATCCCTGTGACAGTAGGGACAATTTAGCATGGTCAATCAACGTAACCCACACATCTTTGGAGTGTAGGAGGAGACTGGAGCACCCAGAGGAAACCCACGCAGACACAGGGAGAACGTGCAGAGTCTGCACAGACAATGACTAAAGACAGGAATTGAACCAGGCCTGTGAAGCAGCAGTGCCAAACCGCTTTGCTATCATGCCGCCCCACTCTTCACTTTGTCATTGGTGGTCTTGTCTTCAGTTATCAAGTTTACTCGCTCTAGAACCCCTCCTTAAACCTCTCCTCTTCCTTTCAGATCTCCCTTGAGTGGCACGGTGGTTAGTGCTGCTGCCTCACAGTGCCAGGGACCCAGGTTCAATTCCCTTTTGGATCATTGTGCAGATTCTGCATGTCCTCCCCGTGTCTGCATGGGTTTTATCTGGATGCTCCAGTTTCCTCCCACAGTCCGAAAGACGTGCAGGTTCGGTGCATTAGTTGTGCTAAATTCTCCCTCAGTGTACCCAAACAGGCAATGGAGTGTAGTGATTTTAAGAGGCTGCTCCTTAGGACGGAACAGCTTACACATGGAGCATGGCCAACTGATGGTAATGCACCTTCATGTGGAAGCGTATCTCAAAACAGTCAGTTTGGGAGGATTAGATCTTATTTGCACAATGAATGTGGGATGCAATACTGAATAGTTTCTTCCATGAAACAAAACCACACTGGCAGCGAGAACAACCAGCCTCATCCTTGAGAGAGCGACGAATAGGTTTGACTTGAACATTTGCAGGTATCTAACTACCTGAAGTCAGGGTTAGAGGCAATATCAACCCTGTTTTCATACCTAAACCAGCATTCTTCCATACTGTGTGTTATTATTTCCTAATGCATTTAGCAACATCTGGTCCAACCTCACACAAAGAGACTCAAGCCACAAACGCAGGAGTAGATTCCTGAGATTATATAATGTGTGGACTCTAAACTCCTACCATTTCATGATATCGAGGTTGGAGAAACTTGATTTGTTCTCATCAGAACAATGGAGATTGAGGGGTGACCTGATAGAAGTCTACAAGATTATGAGGGGCATGGACAGAGTGGATAGTCAGAAGCTTTTTCCCAGGGTGGAAGAGTCAATTACTAGGGGGCATAGGTTTAAGGTGTGAGGGGCAAGGTTTAATGGAGACATACGAGACAAGCATTTTACACAGAGGGTGATGGGTTCCTGGAACTCGTGCTAGGGGGAGGTAGTGGAAACAGAAATGACAGTGACTTTTAAGGACCATCTGGACAAATACACGAATTGGATGGGAATAGAGGGATACGGTCCCCGGAAGGATAGGGAGTTTTTGTTCAGTCAGGCAGCATGGTCGGTGCAGGATTGAAGGGCCGAAGGGCCTGATCCTACACTGTAATTTTCTTTGTTCTTTGATCTTTGATATTGCAATTGTTTAATTGGGAAGAATGTCTTTGGGAAGAATTTAAAAAATCTATCAATACTGGCTTTACCGACTCACCACCACTGATGGCGGCTTTGGTTGGCCATGCCAGGGTGCCATAGCTTTGATGACACTCTAACTGCATTCCATTAACACAGGGCACTAGGTGGCACACTTGCCCATCTCTGAAATCCTTCAATCTTAGGATCTGTCTTTGATTCTCACTCAAACAGAGAGGAGAAAGGAAATGGTATGTCTCAGGTAGGGTAAAGGACAGCCCAGATGTAGATAGAGAAGTGTAGATAGAGTCAATGGATGAGACTCTGGTCTGTGTGATGGATTGGGCTACACTCACGACCTCTTGTAGATCCTTGCTGTCTTGGGCAGAGCAGGAGCCGTACCAAGCTGTGATATAAGCAGAAAGAATGCTTTCTATGGTACATCTGTAAAAGGTGGTGTGAGTCGTAGCTGACATGCCAAATTTCCTTAGTCTTCTGTGAAAGTAGAGGCGTTGGTGAACTTTCTTAACTATACTGTCAGTATGGGGGGACCAGGACAGGTTGTTGGTGATCTAAAAACTTGAAGTTCGCGACCCTTTCTACTTGGTCCCCATTGATGTAGACAGGGATATGTTCTCCTTTACACTTCCTGAAATCAATGACAATCTCCTTCATTTTGTTGACATTGAGGGAGAGATTATTGTTGCCGCACCAGTTCACCAGATTCTCTATCTCATACCTGTACTCTGTAGGTGTGTAGGCCAGGCTGGGTAAGGATGGTAGATTTCCTTTCCAAATGGCCCATTAATAAAACAGTTGTGAGATTTCTGCAGCAAATAAACAGTTTCATGATCAATGTTATCAGCTTTTCATTCTAGATTTTTTTCTTGGAAATTAAGTTAAAATTCTCAAACTGCTACAGTAGGGTTTAGCCTCTGCATACTAGCCCAGTAACATGACCACCACATCACTGCACCCTGGCTAACTGTGCTGCTTTCTCTCTGATTGTGTGAGGTGATTATTAACATGAAGACGGGGAGCCCATTACACCTGTGAACCCACAATCCTGTAAATTCAAAGCAACAATATTACTCACCGACCCATAGCAACCACACGCGCGCACACACACACTCAGATACACACACATGCACACACACCCTCACTCAAACACACACAGACATTCACACACACACACACACACACACACACACACACACTCGGGGACATACAGGCCAATTGTAACAAAAACCTGCCCAGAATCCATATGAAGTCAGTCTAATTCCCCATTGGCCTGGGTTCAAATCTGACATTTTGTTGGAGTTCAGTATACCAGCCTGGAGCTGACGAGAGAAGAACTCACTCCAGCAAAAAACACTTTTGCATAATCTGAGTTTTGACAATAGGCATTGACCAAGCTTGGCTGATTTCAGGTTTTCAATCTCACCACTGAGTCATATCCATTGAAATGAAGAATGATGAGTCAACATCTGCTGTTATGGTTGGCTGCTTTGTTATCTTTTTTCCTGGGAAGACATTCCCCACATGGATGCCTTTTGTGTGTTGTTTGAATCTGCTCAGACTCATCACTTTGTCTTTCTATTTGCACTGTTCTTTTTTGTCTTGTTTTTGTATTTGTAAGTTACACAAATGGGAATTCTTGTTTCTGGATTGATTACTGAGTGAGCTCTAACGTCCCTCTGATCTTCCGCCTTGGACCTCCTTTTCACTGCTCCAGCAATGGTGGAAACTGTTTGGGCTTTGGGTCAACAATCACAGAAGGTCTCTCGGGGAGTCGGGTGGGGGGGCGGGGAAGAAAGGTGGGTGTGTTACTGGGCAGCACGATGGCACAGTGGTTAGCACTGCTGCCTCACAGCACCCGGGACCCGGATTCAATTCTAGCCTCGGTGACTGTCTGTATGGATTTGCACATTCTCCCCGTGTCTGCGTGAGTTTCCTCTGGGTGTTCCGGTTTCCTCCTACAGTCCAAAGATGTGCAGGTTAGGCTGATTGGTCATGCTAAATTGCCCATTAGTGTCGGGGGTTAGCAGGGTAAATATGTGGGGTTACGGGCATAGGGCTGGGTGGGATTGTGGTCAGTGCAGTCTTGATGGGCCAAATGGCCTCCTTCTGTATTGTAGCAATTCTATGAAGGGGAGCATTCAGGAGGAGTGGGGAGGGTCTTGGCAAACTTATAAGATTTTACTGTGTATTCTCTGATCCATGACACCTTGAGCATTGCATCCTTGCCTCACCCTGCTCCTGAATGTGAGATTGCTGCATATTCAACAACAACAAAGAACAAAGAACAACACAGCATGGGAAACAGGCCCTTCGACCCAATGAGCCTGCGCCGCCATCTTAACAAAGCATTTTCCTACACCTACCTTGACCCGTGTGTATGCTTATGGTACCGCCATTGGAAACCAGATTCAGGGGAGTTTAGGGACCATTTGTTACACCAATCAACCTAATAGCACATCTTTGGGCTGTGGGAGGAAACCGGAGCACCCGGAGGAAACCCACGCAACCAAAGGGAGAATGCGCAAACTCCCACAGACACCGGCCCAAATCCATGTATCTGCACAGCTAGCAGTGATAGTCACTGAGCTGTTGTGGTGCCCGTCTGCCGGTCCAGTTTTAAGCACACACAACGACGCGAAGTACTAGGCCACTCTCGAAACATCCAAGAGCAGCCCATGCACGACCCATCGTGTGCATGCCCCTCGTTAGACAACACACCTGCGCAGTAAAAGAAATAAAACGTCAACGCATGTAGCATTAGATTTCCAGTAACGTCCCGAGGCTCTGACCCTTATTTAAAACCATCTCCTATAACCCTCCATCCCTGTCTCACTCATGTGCCTATCTAAGTAAACCTTAAAGAAGTCCAGCGTGCCTGCCTCCACCACCTTACTTGGTATTGCATTCCATACTCCCACGACCCTCTGTGTGAAAAACCTCCCTCTAGTATCCAAATTACACTTCTCCCCCCTCACCCTTAGCTCGTGACCCCTCATGATATTCCCTGAGATTCTCAAATGATTTCAAATGGTTTACCCATGTCACAAATGGAAATAATTTTTGCAAATACTTTGCTTCAGTTTTGTGATGATAGTTGGCATAAAAAGTGATGATCTTGTGGCACAGTGGTTAGCACTGCTGCCTCACAGAGCCAGGGACCGGGCTCGATTCCCAGCTCGGGTCATTGTCTGTGTGGAGTTTGCACATTCTCCTCGTGTCTGCATGGGTTTCCTCGGGTGATCCGATTTCCTCCCACACTTGAAAATTGGCCATGTGAAATTGCCCATTCATGTTCCGGGATGCTTAGTTTAGAGGGTTTAGTAGGATAAATATGCAGAGTTGTGGGGATAGTGCACTAGGTGGGATTATTCTTGGTGCAAACCTGATGGGCCGAATGTCCTTCTTCTGCACTACAGGGATTCTTTGATTCTATGATATGTCAGAAGGTAAATTTTTCTGCTCATTGGGATGGGGTTTTCCATTCTGTCCACCACGGGAATTGTAGTAGGTGGGACATGGTCCATGCAAAGGTCTGTTGACCTTGAATGGGATTTTCTGGTTTTAGGATGAGTGCGGCTGGAAAACCCTGCTCTTTATCTCTCACCTCTTTTTTCCCAATGCTGTAAGGGGCGGCATGGTGGCATAGTGGTTAGCACTGCTGCTTCACAGCACCAGGGACCCGGGTTCAATTCTCAGCTTGGGTCACTGTCTGTGTGGAATTTTCACACCTTCCTCATGTCTGTGTATGTTTCTTCTAGGTGCTCTGGTTTCCTCCCACAGTCTGAAAGATGTGCTGGTTAGGTGTATTAGCCATGTTAAATTCTCCCTCAGTGTACCCAAGCAGGTGCCAGAGTGTGGTGACTAGGGGATTTTCACAGCAACGTCATTGCAGTGTTAATGTAAGATTACTTGTGACTAATAAAAAAGTAAACTTAAACCTGTAGGTGCTCTGTTGAAAATTGGAGGTGAGTGAGAGGTCAGAATTGGAGTTGTTTCAGCTGGAGGTGGTTACAATGAGGTTCCAATGATTTGGGAGGGGGGGCGGGGGAGAGGGAATGAGGCTATGGGAGGATTTGAACACAAGGGTGAAAATGTAAAATGTTGATTTGATTTATTATTGTCACATGTATTAGCATACAGTGAAAAGTATTGTTTCTTGCGCGCTACACAGACAAAACATACCGTTCACAGATAAGGAAACGAGAGAGCGCAGAATGTAGTGTTACAGTCATAGCTAGGGTGTAGAGAAAGATCAACTCAATGCATGGTAGATCCATTCAAAAGTCTGATGGCAGCAGGGAAGAAGCTGTTCTTGAGTCGATTGGTACGTGACTTCAGACTTTTGTATCTTTTTCCCGAAAGAAGAAGGTGGAAGAGAGAATGTCCAGGGTGTGTGGGGTCCTTAGTTATGCTGGCTGTTTCGCTGAGGCAGTGGGAAGTGTAGACAGAGTCAATGGATGAGAGGCTCATTTGCGTAATGGATTGGGCTTCATTCACAACTTTTTGGAGTTCCTTGCGGCCTTGGGCAAGAGCAGGAGCCATACCAAGCAGAAAGAATGCTTTCTCTGGTGCATTTGTAAAAGTTGGTGAGAGTTGTAGCTGACATGCCAAATTTCTTTACCTTCCAATAAAATAGAAGCATTGGTGGGCTTTCTGAATTATAGTGTCGGGATGGGGGGACCAGGACAGGTTGTTGGTGATCTGGACACCTAAAAACTTGAAGCTCTTGACCTTTTTGACTTCATCCCCGTTGATGTAGACAGGGGCATGTTCTCCACTACGCTTCCTGAGGTCGTTGACAGTTTCCTTCATTTTGGTAGACATGGTTAATGTAGGTCAGCAAACACAGGGGTGAAGGGGCGTTTCTCTTTTGACTCTGCCTTCTATGGGGACTAAGTGGAGCAAAGATATGGAAATAGCTGAGAGGTCCAGTTTATTGAGGTTCACAACCGGGCTCTCGCTTTGTCGAGACGCACAGGCTTGGCTGGTTTGAGCATTGAAAGATATCACCTTCCTGCAGTTTTAGCTGGGCTTTGAACATTGGGCTAATGTGTCTCGTGAGGATAGAATTTTAATTTAATTGTACTGTGTGTCTGACTTGAGAGTTGACCTTTTTTTGCACGAATAATTTGGATTGAGCAAAATAACTCACATGCATCAATCTAAATTTAATTTGTGCACATTTTGAATCAAGCACCTTCGAAACAGGGAAAAGCAGGCTGTACACGACAAGCTTGATGGGTGCCCTTCATAGGGAGCACTTCTGTTCTCTGACAGTGAACATTCCCTGACCGAAATCAACACATGAAGAAAGAGGAAGAAACCTGAATGAAAAGTGGACGGCACGGTGGCCTAGTGGGTTAGCACTGCTGCCTCACAGCGCCAGGGACACGGGCTCGATTCCCAGCTTCGGGTCACTCTCTGTGTGGAGTTTGCATGTTCTCCCCGTGTCTGCGTGGGTTTCCCCTTGGTGCTCCGGTTTCCTCCCACAGTCCAAAGATGTGCGGGTTAGGTGGACTGGTCATGCTAAATTACCACTCTGTATCCTGGGACGTGTCGGTTAGAGGGATTCACAAGGTAAATAAAAGGGGTTATTGGGACAGCGTGTGGGTTAGATTGATTGGCCATGCTAAATTGCCCCTTAGAGTCAGAGAGACTAGCAAGGATAAATGCATGGGATTATGGGGATAGAGCCTGGGTGGGGATTGGTATTGGTGCAGGCTTGATGGGACGAATGGCCTCCTTCTGCACTGTACGGATTCTATATCTATGCTGCCTCACAGTGCCAGGGACACGGGTTCGAGTCCTGACCTTGGACGACTGTCTATACGGAGTCTATATCTTCTCCCATGTCTACTTGGGTTTCCTTCGGGTGCTCTGGTTTCTTCCCACAGTCTAAAGATGTGCGGGTTAGGTTGATTGGCCATGCTAAATTGCTCCTTAGTGACCAATGATGTGTAGGTTCGGGGGATTAGTGAGGTAAATACATAGGGTTACAGGGATGGTGTGTGGGTTAGGTTGAGTAGCCATGCTAAATTGCCCCTTAGCATCAGAGGGATTAGCTAGGGTAAATGCATGGGGTTATGGGGATAGAACCTGGGTGGGATTGGTATTGGTGCAGCCTTGATGGGCTGAATGGCCCCCTTCTGCATTGTAGGGATTCTATAATTCCAAGTGTTTATGTGGCTATCTAGTCAATAAGATAGGGTTGTATATCTTGCTCAGCAGAGCAAATGAACAGATATATATGACCAAACAGATCAATGTTGAATGAATTTTCTTATGAACTAACAATAAGCCAATCACAAGTTGCCAATAATGATAGAGCCTGCACTCTGGAATCAAGTCCTTGTATATAGATCAGTGTAGCTGAGCTTGCAGTCTGCTTGCTTCCCCTTCAGTGTCTGGCAATCTGGAGCACAATAAATAGATGTCAACCTGTGCAGAAAGCAAATTTCCCTGGGGCTTTTCAGAAAAAAAAATCGGAGGTGAGGTTGCTTATTGGTTTAGCCTCTCTGTGACCCTTGCTCCAGAAATGAGGTTGGAGGTGCCAGCTATTCGAAATGTCCCTTTTATAAACTGAAGATCCAATATTATTTAGTGAGCCTCAGGTTCGATTTCAATTACAATGGCAAGGAGTGGTCTGCCAATCCCATTAACCCAACTGCCTTTCTTCGTTTTGTTTGCTGAGGGACAATTGAGAGAAGACGTTTCATTCCCTGGGAGAGTCCAGAATGGAAGGGATATTGTGATCATTCCTGTTCACCAGTTAAGGAAAAGCAACAACATATTTATTTACAGGTAAAGATTATATTGGGGCTTGCAGTCTGTGGCTGCAGTCAGCTCCCCGGAAGGTTCTCGAACAGAAACCCAGGCTCAGCAAGGTGTTTTCTTCCCCCCCTCCTCTCTGATTGGTTCCCTGGCTCATATGACCCTTACTCTGCAGAGTGATCCCTCACCCTGCTCCCCGATTGGTTCACTGACTCATTTGACCCCTTACTCTGTAGGGGTAATCCCCCCCCACCGTGTTCCCTGATTGGTTCCCTGACTTGTGACCCTTGCTCTGCAGGGATGGTCCCCCCACCCTGCTCCCTGATTGGTTCTCTGTCTCATGTGACCTTTACTCTGTGGTGTGATCCCCCCACTCTGCTCCTTGATTGGTTTGTCGGTGCAGTTTCAGATACAGATTTGCCACAATCTGATTGAGAGGCTGAATGGCCTCTTCATGTACCAATGACTGTAATCAGTCCTTGGAGGCAAAAGTCCCTTCACCAAAACCCCTTCATTTACAAGTCTGACAACAGCGTACAGAGTGTTTTCAGTTTGCAGTCTACACTCGGAGTCCCAGAGGAACTGACACTCCTGTTTAAATACTGAGCCAGAGGCTCCCTGATTGGCCCATCAATTGGGCCCTTAATCAGGGATATCTTTTGTGTTGAACCAAATAAACAAAATCAAACTAACTTGAGTTCAACTCAAAAGGTGCAGCTTCTTAAAAGGAAGGGAATCGTCTGAAACAAAACACAATGTGGAAAGGAAACTTAAAACTTCAAATTAAAATGTGATTAAAGGGGTCAATAATACACCCCTGTCCTTGTGGTGCCCAGCGGGCATGGAAGATTTCAACTGTGCCCTTGGATGGCCCTTAATTAGGGAGTTTACATTCTAATAGGTGTACCTCAATTGCCTGATTAAAGTTGTTACAATGACCCACCTCTAAATTGTCCCAAACTCCCAGAATTTCCTTTCCAAAAAAAAAACAATTATCCAAAGGAAGAATTATTAGGATGTGTATTGGAACCATTAGTCAAAGGGGTAGGTTTAATGGGGTGTGTTCGGGAAGGACAGAGAGGTAGGCCAGAACTTTTCTATCCCACCCGCCTGGAATTCTAGTGGGTGGGGGGTGTGGAGGGAGGGGGCTGGAGGGTGGGGAGGGGGTGGGGGCGAGACCATGTAAAGGTCCATTGAAGTCAGGCAGGAATCTCTGGTTTCCAGGTGAACTCGGCTGGAGAATCCCACCTCTGGTGAGGCAAAGATGGGGAAATTCCTCCAGTGAGGAGGAAATTTCAGAGCTTGGGCCTGAGGCAACAGGTTAGCGGTGTGGGAATGAAGGGAATGCGGGATACAGAGTTGGAGGAATGCAGAGTTCTTGGAAGGATGTGGGGCTAGAGGGGCTTACAGACAATAGGATGGGAGAGCCTAAGGAGGGATTTGAACATAAGAGCTTTAAATCAAGGCATTGGTAGACAGGGAGCCAGGGTTGGTTGGCCAGAAAAAAGGTTGGGTGAAAGGAACTTGGTGCAAGTTAGGGAACAGATAACACAGTTTATATTCCCACTGGAGCCCCCGCACCCTACTCCCCCCCTATCCATGGTAGGTGCACAAAGAACAAAGAAAATTTCAACACAGCAACAGGCCCTTCAGCCCTCCAAGCCTGCAGTGACCATGCTGCTGACCCTACCCTTCCGGGGACCGTATGCCTCCATTCCCACCTATTCATGTCTTTGTCCAGACGCCCCTTAAAACTCACTACTATATCCACTTCTGCCACCTCCCCCGGCTGTGAGTTCCAGGCACCCATGACCACCCTCTGTGTAAAAAAAAATGGTGGGATGGGAAAACTCCCCCCAGTATCTCCAGCATAAGTTGGAAAGGTCATGGATAAGAGAGCATCAGAGCCACTCAGAGTGAAAGGTAATATCATAGTCTGAGTAACAAATGTGGTTTAGTGCCATACTGCATAGAATTATAGGATGATACATTGAAGAAGAAAGCTACTTAGTCCATCGTACCTGTACCAAATGATACATTAACTCAATAAGTCATTGGAAGGGACTAACTAATCTTAGCTTGGAAGGGACTAACTAATCTTAGCTAAAAGAAGAAAAGTGGTAGCTGTTGATGGAGCTGAATCTGTAATTCAGAGGGTGGCATTGCGGCACGGTGGTTAGCACTGCTGTTTCCCACGCCAGGGACCTGGGTTTGATTCCCGACTTGAGTCACTGTCTGTATGGAGTTTGCATATTCTCCCCATGTCTGCGTGGGTTTCCTCCCACAGTCTGAATGATGTGCTGGTTAGGGTGCATTGACCCAAATAGGCACCAGAGTGCTGCGACGAGAGGATTTTCACAGAAACTTCATTGCAGCGTTAATGTAAACCTTACTTACGATACTAATAAATAAACTTTACCTAATTTTCAGAGGGCCTTGTGATGTATTATTTAGGATTCAAATTATAATGGGTCTGAAGTTAACCTTCAGCGCAAATAAATCATTGCTGGGATTATTTTCTGACAGGTTCACTAAGCATAGATGGATCAAATGAGTTTTCTCCTCTCACTAACAGAGGGAATAAATTACTCTTTCTTTCAGTGGCCTCTACTCATCAACTCAAGATTTGGAATGCAATTATTCACCAAAATTAAAGCAATGGCAGTCACAGCAGTCTCATTCCATCATAGAATCATAGAATCTGTGGCACGGGGACAGGCCCTTCGGCCCAAACCAGTCCATGCTGGCCAAAACGCCCATCTAAATTAACCCCATTTGTCTGCATTTGGCTCATATCCCTTCAAACCTTTCCTATCCATGTATCTGTCCAAATATCTTTTAAATGTTGTCAATGTCTCTGCCTCAACCACTCCCTCCAGCAGCTCATTCTGCAAATGTACCACCTTCTGTGTAAAAAAAAAAGTTGCTTCTCAGGTTCCTATTAATTCTTTCCCCTCTTGACTTAAACCTATGCCCTCTTGTTCTCGGTTCCCCAACTCTGGGGAAAAGACTGAGTACATTCACCCTATCCATGCCTCTCATGATCTTATACTCCTCTATAAGATCACCCCTCAGTCTCCTACGCTCCAAAGAAAAAGGTCATAGCTTGTTCAGTCTCATTCTATAACTCAATCCCTTGAGTCCAGGCAACATCTTTGTAAACTGCACTCTCTCCAGTTTGATAACATCTTTCCTACAGCAAGGCGACCAAAACTGAACACAATACTCCAGGTGCAGCCTCACCAACGTCCTGTACAACCACAATATAACTTCCCAACTTCTATACTCAATGCCCTGACTGAAGGCCAACAGGCAAAAAGCCTTCTTTACTGCCCTATCTACCTGTGATTCCACCTTTACAGAACCATGCAGCTGAACTCCAAGGTCTCTCTGTTCCACGATACTCCTTAAGGTCCTACCATTCATCATGAATGTCCTGCCTTGATTTGACTTTCCAAAGCGCAATGCTTCACACTTACCTGTATTGAACTCCATCTGCCATTTCTTGGCCCACTTCCCTAGCTGATCAAGATTCTGCTGCAATTTTTGATAACCTTCCTCAACATTTACAAGACCACCCATTTTAGTGTCACCTGCAAACTTACTGATCATGCCTTGTCCATTCTTTTCCAAATCGTGGGTATAGATAACAAAACATCCCTAACCTCCAAAATAGCATTGCCCAGTGCAGTCTTTGTTTAACACTGGGAGACATCGGTGTGGAGCACCTTTCAGTGAGGCAAGAGTAACGTTACAGAGAAACAACTTATATTTGTATAGCATCTTTAAATTAAAAAAAATTCCAATGTTCTCCATAAGAGAACAAATTTTAACACCAAGAGATACTGGGTGTGATTTTCCAGCCTCATTTGCCTCAAAACCGGAAAATCCTTCCTGGGGTCAATGGGATCTTTCCATGGTCTGCCCTTGCCCGCTACGATTCCCATGGGGCACGAGTCGGGGCAGGGGTGTTAAATTGAGTGGGATGGGAGGAGTTGCTGAGTCGTCACCTCAGCTGTTTATTTTACAAGTGGCAGAATGGGTGGCAGGTGGCTGATACCCACTGCCCCATTCCCACCCCTTTAGGCCATTTAATGGCCATTTAAGGATCTCTTTCTCTCCATGGCCTAGATATCCTCCCTCAGTCCAACACCTGGAATTGGACATGGTACCCGAGCCAGGGCCCAAGTAGCGGTTTATAAAGATTTCGGCGCAACTTCTCGAATTTTTATTGCCTCTATTTATAAAGCTCGGGATCCCAAATGCTTCTGCAAACAGATTTACCAGCTGCCTCCATAATTAGCATCAGATAATTAGAACCTTGAAATGAGACATTGGAGTAATAACTGCACAAATAACAAGGCTTCCAATTTGGTGGCAAAATATCTCTCATTGTTCCATCCCATTAAACTCTGGATCTGATGGACTTCTCACTGGAACGATGGAGGTTGAGGGGGTGACCTGATAGGACTCTACAAGATTATGAGGGGCACGGACAGAGTGGATAGTCAGAAGCTTTTTCCCAGGGTGGAAGAGTCAATTACTAGGGGGCATAGGTTTAAGGCGCGAGGGGCAAGTTTCAAGGAGGTGTACGAGGCAAGTTTTTTACACAGAGGGTGGTGGGTGCCTGGAACTCGCTGCCGGGGGTGGTAGTGGAAGCAGATATGATAGTGACTTTTAAGGGGTGTCTGGACCAATACATGGGTAGGATGGGAATAGAGGGATATGTTCTCTGACAGGGTACGGGGTTTTAGTTCAGTCAGGCAGCTTGGTCGGTGCAAGCTTAGAGGGCCGAAGGGCCATTCCTGTGCTGTAATTTTCTTTGTTCTTTGTCTTTTGACTGAAAGGTCGCTATTACAGTTAACAGAACTGTGTAGACTTTCAGTAACCTTGTACCACCCAATTGCCCAACAGAAAATATAATATGCACCCTAAGGTAGAAAGCTTAAAAGCATTGTGAAAGTAGCACCACTTTATTGCAATGACAGTCTAGGTGTTCTTTGATCATTGTACATTGGCTGTTGACTCAATTCTTACCTCAATGACCCTCCAACCCATCCTTATATTGGCGATTAGAAATAGGCTATTCTCTTGTGGGAGGCCAATGTAATTTAAGACTAATGATTGTGCTCTAGGACAATTGCTTCATAAATTTCACAGAACTTTGTTGGATCCATTCACTTCTTATTATACAGACCTAATAAAATAGTGGAGAAATTAATGAGGTCTGTATTGTAATAAATTCCTGGAAGCAACTCAGATATACAAACAGGTCAGCACCAACAAACTCCGTGTCTTGGTAAGGGTGTGGGAACTTTTGTTTGGGGATATGGTTCCCCCTTCCTGTTGCCGTGGGAACAGTGCCCAGTGGTGACCTCCAAACTACAATGGAGAACATCTCCATTGCGTCTTGCGATCCGAAAGAAAAATAAATCTTTTTCAAAGATTACAAGTAGCCAGCCACCGCCCACTGTCACTTCACCTCACTGAGAGACAGAGAGGGTAGAATCATTGAATCCCTTTAGTGCAGAAGGAGGCCATTCGGTCCATCGAGTCTGCACTGACCACAATCCCACCCATGCCCTATCCCCACACATTCCCCTGACACTAAGGGTCAAATTAGCATGACCAGTCAGAAAAAAAGAATGGTGTGGACAAGTTGGGCTGAAGGGCCTGTTTTTATGTTGTAAACCTCTATGAATCTATGACTCTAATCAACTTAACCTGCACATCTTTGGAATGTGGGAGGAAACTGGACACCCAGAGGAAACCTACATTGCAAATAAGGATCCTGAAACATCATTAATCTCTAAATAAAAGGCCCTGCATTTGTGTAGTATCATACCATGTCCCAAAGTACTTCTCAACCAGTTAATTAGTTTATGAAATATAGTTCCTGTTTTCTTTCAGCAGTAAGATTCACAAACAGTGATAGGAGACGGACGGTCAGTTAATCCCCTTGTGTGGTCCTGAATGAATTTGATTTGATTTATTATTGGCACATGTATTGGGATAGAGTGAAAAGTATTGCTTTTTGAATGCTACACAGACCAGACATAGCATTCATAGAGTACATAGGGAGAAGGAAAGGAGATGGTGTAGAATATAGTGCTGCTAGGATAAAGAGAAAGATCAGCTTAGTATAAGATAGGTCCATTCAAAAGTCTGACAGCAGCAGGGAAGAAGCTGTTCTTGAGTCAGTTGGTACTTGTCCTGGGACATTCATACCTGTTTCCCGACGGATGAAGGTGGAAGAGAGAGTGTCTGGGGTGGATGGGGTCTTGAATTATGCTGACTGCTTTTCCGATGAAGCGGGAGGTGTAGACAGAGTCTATGGATAGGAGGCTGGTTTGCATGATGGACTGGGTTACTTTCACAACGCCTTGTAGATTTTGAAGCCTTGGTCAGGGCAGGAACCACACCAAGCAGTGATACATGGGTGGCACGGTGACACATGGTTAGTACTGCTACCTCACGGCACCAGAGAGCAGGGTTCGATTGCTGGCTTGGGTCATTGTCTGTGTGAAGTTTGTATGTTCTCCCTATGTCTGTGTGGATTTCCTCCGGGTGTTCCGGTTTCCTCCCAGAGTCTGAAAGACGTACTGGTTAGGTGTATTAACCCAATCAGGCGTCAGAATGTGGCCACTAGAGGACTTTCACAGTAACTTCATTGCGGTGTTAATGTAAGCTTTATTTGTGACTAATAAATAAACGTTATACCTAGAAAGGATCTTTCTATGGTGCATTTGTAGAAATTGGTGAGGGTCATAGTGGACATATCAAATTTCCTTAGCCTTCTGAGAAAGTAGAGGCGTTGGTGGTCTTTCTTAATTATACCTTCGGTGCAGTGGGACCAGGACAGGTTGTTGGTGATCTGGACACCTAGAAGCTTGAAACTCTTGATCATTTCTACTTCGTCACTATTGATGCCCTCCACTATGTTTTCTGAAGTCTATGACTATCTCCTTCATTTTGCTGACATTGAGGGAGGAATTATTGTCATCGCACCATTCCATCAGATTCTCAATCTTTTTCCTGAAAGGGATGAATGTTGGCTGAGGCACCAAGGAGATGTCCGCCTCCTTATCTTCTAGTCGGTGTTTTGGAATCTTTTACACCTTACGGAGCCCGGGTTGAATAATACACTGCAGTGCCACAGGGGAGGGATGGATTCAGAATCTCAAGTCAATTTGATGATCATTTTGAGATCCTCAGTAAGTGTTAAACCAACACTCTTGGCAGATTATAACTTGGGTTGGGTGGGGAACGACAGGAAGGGTGGACGTAGGGAAGTGATAAGTAGCTCTTCTGTATTGAGTGAAATATACTGTCCTTGCACATTAATTACTGAACATCAGAAGGGTCCCCTTGATAGGAACAAGTGCACAGGAGCAAAAACCCTCGAAAGTCTCCTTGGACATTTCGGGGCAAATTTTCTTGTTCCGTCCGCTATGGAAATTGGAGCGGGCGAGGGACAGACCATGGAAAGGTTCAGTGACCTCGGGTGGGGATTTTCCGCTTTCGGGGCGAGAACGGCTAGAAAATTCTGCCCTTCATGTTACATTTTGGGAGTGAATATAGCTATTGGATCATCACGCTAACTTGAGTATTTATCAGATATAACGGGGGCGATTCTCCCATCCCGCTGTGTGAGATTCTCGCATCGGTCAATTCGCGGGAGTCGTGCTCACATTCCCACCTTGACAGTGTCTCGCAATCCAAGCTTTTTGGTGCTGGTGGGGTCCAGAACTGTAACAAAGAACCCACATTAGGGGAAAGGAGAGAAAGTCGTCTGCGCAATATTGCATATATTTCAAAGAAGACTTAGGAAGAGGGTTAAACTGATGCTCACTTACATGTTGGATGCCAACCTGTCTGTCGATTACCATTCTAGGTGTGGAGTCTCCCCATGCCAGCTCCAGGACACGGTGCTCGCAGACCGCCAGGTCAGACACACTGCCACCAGTCTGTGCCCTCTCTCACAGGTTGTGTTAGTTTTTCTCCCGTGGGGACAAAAGGGGGATTGAAATCTTGGAGATACTGAAGTACATGGGGTGCAATCTGCATCTGAGCTTTGGAGCTTGTGCTGGCCGTTTTGGGGCAAAGGGTCACCACCGGGGGTGCTGACTTGGGGGAGGGAAGGGTTTGGATGCAGTTCTTGGGGAGGGGGGTGGTGTGGTTTGTTAGATGTCCTTCAGGTTCTCTGAGCATGGATTGGCATTGTTAGCCCAACACATGTGCCGATCTCAGAATGGGATGCAGACTCACCCTTGCTGCCTGAAGCAGGTCATTCAGTTTCTTCTGACGCCGTTCCCCAGCCCGAAATGTCAAGGTCCTGCCATTAACTGCAGCTGCCACCTTCCCCCCACAATGCCATTGTGGTGTGACCCCTTGGACGACGGCCCTGAGGGGGGAACAGCAGGTGGTGACTCCCCACTGCGTCCAGCAGGCGGGTCTGGTCCCCCCGGCAGAACCTCGGGGCAGGTTTCTGTCCAGCCATCTTCCTAGTGTGATTGCAGCTTATATACAGCTCTGGCTAGTTAGGCGAGTCCGGGTGCAGTCAGTTTGGGCCAGTCATAGCCCCACTAATAAAAGTTCCTTGTGAGAAATGTAAGGGGAACCTGGTTTCAGTGGAGAGTTAACCATCTCCCAGGATGCTGATTGCCTCTCAGTCACCAAGGTGCTGCGTCCAGGAGGTGCAACACTCAAGGCTTCAGACAACAAGGGGGGGATATTCACAGGCAGGGGGTGTGCATGACTGCACAGCACTATTTGTGTGCAAGGCAGCAGTGAGGGCAGTCTGTGTGAATGGGGAGAGAGGGATAAGGAGGCCAGCAACATCCCTCTGGGTCACTGGGGGTTGGGGAGGCCAACAATGTCCATGGAGGGTGGTGGGAGAGGGGTGAGAGTCCAATGATTTGTCCATGGGGGGAGAGGGAGGGGCGCGGGTGAGAGGCCAACAATGTCAGTGGGGAATGGGGTGGGGTGCGGGTGAGATCCAGCGATGTCTGTGGGGAATGGGGGCAGGTGAGAGGCCAGCGATGTCCGTGAGGGTGGTGGGGAGGGTCTGGAGGGGGGTTGATGCCAGCGATGAGACCAGCGACGTCCGTGAGGGGGTGGGGAGGGGTTTGGGGGGAGGTTGAAGCCAGTGATGAGGTCAGTAAACCTTTTGGCGGGGGAGGGTTAAGGCCGGCAATCTCAGTGCTGGGAGATCTTTTTAGCGATCTCCCAGAGTTGTGTGCATGCACGGGATGCCACTCATTGCGCTGATTTCAGCCTCTTCAGTGGGAATAGACCCTGCTCCCTGGTTTTTAATAATCTCGTTCGTGGCCTCTGCAGTGCAGAATGTGGGAGATTCATTTTGGGAAATGTGCCGGGATAAACCAATGTGATTTACTCCAGTTTTCATGCAAATTTGCCTCTTTGGTTTTTATTTGGGAGAATTGCGGCCAACATTGCTGATATCTAAGGGTGTTAGTGTAATAATTGTCAGCATCTCTTTTGCTTATTGGTTTTGACTGATGTGTTGCATTCTGTCAGCATTTTCCATCATTCTTTCATTCGTCTTTCCAATGATTTTTTGAACCACATCATTCGGGATGCTTTTACAGTCATCCCAAACAGTGGCCGGAATTTTACTGCCCTGTTTGCCATGGGAATTGGAGTGGGTGAGAGGCAGACCACGGAAAGGTCTGTTGATCCCGAGTGGGATTTTATGGTTTTGGGACGAGCAAGGCTGTAAAATCCTGCCCAGTGTATTTGGGGTTGCACGGTGACACTGTTTTCTGAGTGGATGGCAAATGCCCTAGATAAAGAAGGAGGGCTACAGCTCCTGCTGTGATAGCGAGATCAGGTTTATCAAAAAGATGGTTATGAAGGATAGGTGATTTTAGAAGACAAGATGCCCTGTCCATGGAGGAATATATCATGGGTTTTGATCGGGACTGTAACCGGCTAATGAGATTTAATTTGGAGATTCTAGATACAATATTGGCCTTTAAATTGTTGGACTGTGCAAATCTGTCGCAGATGGATAGTCTTCTATTAATAACTGGAATAAAATGAAGCGGAACAGAGCCCAGGTTTGATCAAATGGCAACATAATTCAAAAAGTTTTTCAGGAAACAATCCTTCCCCACCACCTTCTTCAATACAGACTGGAATGATATAGAGCCCAGAACAGAGGAGTCAATGGTGACATAACCCATGTGTCAGGCTAAATGGTACACAAAAGCCTTTAAACAGAGACAATTATACTAGTAACAGACCTAGTGTTGAAACCGGATGTAACCGATTTGATAATGGGGAAAGAAGACCCACATGGGAAACTGATAAACGACGTTTACATCAAAGAAATGCTAAAGGGATTGTGAATCACTGTTTCCAATGTGATTTCCCCACATCACTATGTAGTAAACTGTCCGAAAAGAAGAAATTGAGCCCTTGAAACTACACATGACACAGAATATGTAGACACAGACGCAGCGGAAATAAAGACCGGGAAGGCATTGTTTGGGTCACAGAAAAGTTCAGCCCTATAATGAGCGTCCTGATGATAGACTCTTTCAACTGTGCTGTTTTAGATAGTGGATGCGCATCCGCTGTCTGTGACCAAGACTGGCTAAATTGTCATTTAGGGTCCCTTGACCATAAAGAGCAAAAGAAGGTGAAAGAATGTGATAGTTCCACCTGCTTTAGATTTGGAGATGACAACACTTTAACATCTTCCAAAAGGATGCTCCTTCCCTGCAGGATTGCGGGAATCAGTTTATTTATAAGCACAGATGTGGTTTCCAGTGATATACCTTCATTATTAAGGAGGTCTGCACTGAAAAGGCCAAGATGACCATCGATAATGCTGTGACATTTGGAAAAAGTATAAAGTTACATTTTACAAAGTCAGGCCATTATTGTTTTTCTTTAAGCAAACCAAAATTATCGGACAAAAGGATCCATGACACATTAGTGTCACTTACAGACAACAGCATGATGGACAAAATGAAGATTATTTTGAAACTTCATAAGCACTTTGCTCATCTAGAACCACAGTGGCTGAGAGCACTGCTGCAGGATGCAGGTGTGCTGGGCAAAGGATATAATGATCTCACAAATATCAACCCTGTGTGAAATTTGCATAAAATATAGAAGGACATCCCCATGTCCAGTCGAGAGGCTACCACTGACGTGAGATTTCAATAATGGATCTGAAGATATGGGATAAAGACAAAGACATAGGTTTAAGGTGTGAAGGGCAAGTTCTAAAGGAGATGTACAAGGCAGATTTTTTACACAGAGAATAGTGGTTGCCTGGAACTCATTGCCAGGGGAGGTAGGGGAAGCGGATACGGTAGTGACTTTTAAAGGGTGTCTTGACAAGTAGATGAATCGGACGGAACGGGACAGGAAGAGAGGGATATTGTCCCCGGAAGTGCAGGGGGTTTTAGTTAAATTGGGCAGCATGGCTGGCGCAGGCTTGGAGTGCCAAAAGGCCTGTTTCTGTGCTGTAATTTCCTTTGTTCTTTGCATCTATTTATTGCACTTTGTGGACATGGCCACCTGATTTACCTTATCCACGGTGACTTACAGCAAAGATAAAAAGACTATTGTAGATAGAACTATGACCCATTGGATTGGAACATGGTTGGGGGCACTGTCTAAACTCTTGACGGACAACAAGAGGGAATTTGCAAATGATGAATTTCAAGATATGTGCAAAAATTTATATATTGCCATGATGCACCCTGCAGCGGAAAGCCCATTCAGCAATGGCCCCTGTGAAAGGGGTCAAGCAGTTATAGATGATATGCTGCGTAAAATTTTGGCCGATCAACCAGGCTGTAAATTGCAGATTGTATTAACGTGGGAGGTGCACATGAAAAATGTATTACAAATAGTAGGGGCAGGAGGGCTATAGTCCATGCCAGTTGGTATATGGGAGGAACCCAAAATTACCGTCAGTATTGACAGACTCCAGCATTAGAAGGGACAAGCATTAGCTCCATTTTTTTCTGCACATCTAAATGTCATGCATGCAGAAAGAAAGGCCTTCAGAACAGGTAAGACAAATCCTGTGGCAACACATAAGACTGTTGGGACCACTCTTCAAGAACTGTGATATGATCTACTACAAAAGAGAGAGCCTAAAAGGATGGAAAGGACCAGGGAAAGTGATAGGGACAGATGGCAGGTAGTTATAACATGGTAACCAGACAGTGCGAACTCTTTGAGAGCGGTGGGAATTGATAATGAACTGAATCATCTGAACAGGATGTAGAAATACAGAATCACCTTGTACCTCACAAATGCATATCTTGAGCAACTATGATGATCAGACAGCTATAGATGAGATGGAATCAGATGATCAGCTAAGTAACAGTGAGGCAGGAGATGAAGCCATTGTTCAAAATGGGCACAGTGGTACCATCGTGAGTGGAGGGATGCCACTAAAATTGGGAAAGTAGGAAAAGCCTCAAGAAAATATAAACACTAGCTCAACGTCCAAGAGTGAGGGCAAAACGCCATAGATTGGGAAAATGGTGTGGAACAAAGGAAGCCAAAAACACAAGATTTAAGTTCTGAGGATGAGACCATAAGCACTCGTGAACCCAGCAAAAGTCATGAATCTGTGTCAACAGAGAACAGAGAGTAGAGGCCAAAATAAAATGCTGGAAAGTTTCAGCAGGTCTAACAGCATCTGTAAGGAGGGAAAAGAGCTGATGTTTCCAGTCCACATAACCCTTTGTCAAAGCACAGAGAGCCCTGATAGAAACAGACATGGCAGTAGAGGTCTGAGTTTAAGAAGAAAGGCTAGAAATTAAACAGGAGTAGAAGTTTCCATAATGCGGAAGTGTTGGCGGTTGCCAATAACATTGAGCTTATGGAAGAAAGAGTGGCTAAGCAAAGAGTTGGACAATTGGAAAGAGTTTGGGTGAACACAGAGGTACCAGGCGAAAGGCAGTCTGCTCTGCCCATCAGTGGGTTTGCACAGAGAATAATTTGCAAGGTGGGATGTACAAAGTAAAAGCCAGGTTAGTAGTCCGTGGGTATAAGGAACGCTTGGAGGGGAGAGACATTCTAGTCGGTTCACCCACAGCAGGGAAAGGAACACTGACATTTTTTTTGCTGTCCTAGCATCTAATAATTGGGAATGTAAGTTGATAGATATCAAAGTAGCATTTCTGCAGGGCGAAACATTTCAAAAAACAGTTCGTTTGAAGCTACCCAAAGAGGCAGAGGGAACTGAACAAATGTGTATACGGATTAAATGATGCACCAAGGGTTTGGTATTTCTCTGTATGATCTGTGTTGCTGGAAACTGGCTGTGTCCAGTTAAAAGCAGATCCTAAAATGTTCTTTTGGAAGTCCGAAGGTAAATTGGCTGGAATTTTTGTGATGCATGTTGCTGATTTGCTGTGGGGTGGCACAGAAGAGTTTGAAAAGAGGCTCAGGACAGAATTTGAAGTAAGGAGTCAAGCAGCTGGCGCTTTTTGATATCTCGGTCTTGATATCCGAGAAAGTACATCTGGTGTAACGATGAGTCAACAGGGATATCTAGATTCCATTCCCATCACCACAGACAGGTTGATGGAAAAACAGGACCCGGCCAACAAAAAAGAAAGAGAATTGTTGAGGAGTATGATTGGAAAGTTAAATTGGCTGTGCACACAGACGTGAGCTGAGTATTATGTTGAGGTGCGCTTCAGCCAGAGAGATCTTGCAGACAAGTAAAATTTTTAAAAACCAAAACTAGAGGAATGTGTAATTAAATTCCCAGCAACAAGGAGAACTGGAAGACATGGAGTTAGTTGTGTTCAGTGATGCTTCACATGCCAATCTACCAGATGGACATTCGAGCTGTGCCAGATTCATAATATTCTTGGTCGGTAAAGGAGGAAAATGTTGCCCCTTGGATGGGAAGCAAAGGAAGTAAAAAGTGTAGCCCAAAATACATTAGCGGAGGTGTAGGATACGGGGATAGATTTGCCTGACACATTGACAGAGTTGTTTTTTATGGCAAAAGTACCAATCGAGTGTTATGTGGACAATCGGTCTTTATGGGACAATGCTCACTTTACAAAACATGTAACAGAAAAACAACAGAGAATTGATTTGACCAGCGCAAAACAAATGCTAGAAAACAAGGGAGTTTCAAAGCTCAACAGGGCTAGTGCATATCTGCAGATATCCAACTATTTTACTAAAAGGGGTGCAGGGACTGAAAAATTGTTAAAAACGCTGGAGAATGGTTGTCTTAAATAAATTTGAAAAAAAAAGAGAATCTGTTGGAATGTAACACACCCTGTGAGGGTCAGCTGACCAGCTGACCCGGTATAAGTAAGAAGCAAACGGGAATTGCGGGGAGCTTGTATGGCCCAGGGCGAGGCCTCGAATGTTGGAGTAATGAAGTTTCTTTATTAAACCTTTTTCTGATTTACTTTCTGAAGTAAGTTCTTTTCATTAGTTGCAACTGAAGAATTCCTTCTGCTGGATGAATATCTGACAATGTGATTTAAATCACTAACTTCAGATGATTCTGTCATTGTCACACTAATAGTTATTCTGAAAGAGTTAGAAGAAATAAAAGCACTTCTAACTTCAGTGTAACTATCTCAAACACCCGGACTGAGTCCTGCACATGGCACCCCCCTGCACTCTGGAAATCCCTCCACGCCCAACCTGCCCTCAGGATATTCCTAATCCCCCGGATGGACCCCCATGGGATTTCCACACCCCTAACATTCAATGTCTAGCCACACAAAATTCGTGCCCAAACCGTGGGCTAGACTCTAAGTTCCCCCAAACCACCCCCCCCCACAACATCCAACTCCCTCATCCACCCCTTACATCTGACCTCCCCCACCCCATGATGTCTGAGCCCCCTCCCAACCCTACCCAAATTTCCTCAATCTGACCTGATCACCCAACCCAAACAGACCAACCAGCCAAATCCTGTCCACTTACCTATTCCCTGTTCAGTCAATTCAGGTTGGGTGTTTTAAACCTTCCTGCTTTATAGTAGCCAGTGCTTGGATTCCCTGGGTGTGTTGGAGTTACTTCACACTGGGCCCTCTTATGCTCCGTTCTAAACAGTGGAGGTTTGAATGAAGTTTTCCAGAGGAGGCCAGTACATTTTAAACTCTTGTAATTTCACTGGGCCCGGACTTTACACTAGTAAAGGAATCACAGAATCCTTACACTGCAGAAGGAGGCCATTCAGCCCATTGGGTATGCATGATCTCACTGAGGACTTATTCCTGTAATCCCACACATTTACCCTACCAATCCTCCTGACACTAGGGGCAATGTAGCATGGCCAATTAACCCGCACATCTTTGGACTGTTGGAGGAAACCGGAGCACCTGGAGGAAACCCACACAGACACGAGGAGAATGTGCAAATTTCACACAGTGACCCAAAGCTGAAATTGAACCTGAGCCCTTGGCGCTGTGAGGCAGCAGGGCTAATCACTGTTATGCAGAAACTGGATGGTACAGTGGTTAGCACTGCTACCTCACAGCGCTGGGGACCTGAGTTCAATTCCCAGCTTGGGTCCCTGTCTGTGTGGAATTTGCACATTCTCCCCGTGGCTGCGTGGGTTTATCTGCGTGCTGCACTGGTGATTCTGTGAACCTTCCTTAATCACGTTTGCAGCAAAATCAAGTGAGTAATTTTGATCAAGTAATGACTATTTCATTTTGAACCAATGATTTGATATTTCCTAAAACAATTCATGATGTTAATATACCCCAATGTGCAACAAGATTGAAATGGTAATCACGTGATATGAGTTCTTCCTTTTCATTTATGAATATGGGTGTTACGGGCTCGCTGGAACTGAATACATTGCCTCGTCAGATAATTAGGGCTTTAATCAACATTATGAATAATCCCATATCCCTCTGGCTCCTCAGCCAACAGGAGTGAATACAAATTAGCTGGCTATTTATTCATTTGATATTTGTACTTTATTACTGTTTACCGACCGGCTGTTGTGTTTCACCAGGTGACAACTGTAACCACGCATTGAAGGAATCGATTTTTGTTTGTCGCTGTGGTGTGCCCTAAGGATGTGAAAGGTGCTGTGCAAATGCAGATTTGCTCTTCCTGTTATTGTAAACTTGACTATTTATGGCAGTTGCATCACCCTGCTGTATGGAATCGAAACAGTGAGAGTACTATCTCATTGGCCGGAAGTCAAGGATTATTTTTGCTTTGCATATTAGCTGGGCTGCAATTTTCCGCTATCTCTCTTGATTCGCTCACTAATTAATCATATCTGAGTTAAAGGCACTTTGGCCAACCTAAATCTTGATCCTTGCCAAGGGGGGTTTGAAAGATGATAGTCAACTCCATTGCGGAGAGACATAAAGACATTCAGCAAGAGAATGCCATCATGTCCTTCAAGAACTCTCTCCCCTCACTCCACACAGACAGTCACCCAAGGCTGGAATTGAACTCGGGGTCCTCAGTGCTGTGAGGCAGCAATGCTAACCACTGCGCCACTATGCTACCCTTGGTTGGTGGGGATTAAGCATATTCTCAGTCAGGGTTAAACTAGTTCTGGGATGGTCCCCATTTTAAATACAGAGTGGTGAAGAAGGCATTCAGCATGCTTTGCTTCATTGGTCAGAACACTGAATACAGGAGTTGGGACATCTTGCTGAGATTGTACAAGACATTGGTAAGGCCAAATTTGGAATACTGTGTACAGTTCTGGTCATCCTATTATGGAAAGAATATTATTGAACTAGAAAGAGTGCAGAAGAGACTTATAGGATGCTATCGGGACTTGATGGTTTGAGTTATAAGGAGAGGCTGGATAGATTGGGACTTTTTTCTCTGGAGCGTAGAAGGCTGAGGGGTGATCTTATAGGAGTCTATGAAATAATGAGCGACACAGATCAGCTAGATAGTCAATATCTTTTCCCAAGGGTAGGGGAGTCTAAAACTAGAGGGCATAAGGTGAGAGGGGGGAGATACAAAAGTGTCCAGAGGGACACATTTTTCACACAGGAGGTAGTGAGTGTCTGGAACAATCTGCCAGAGGTAGTAGTAGAGGCAGGTACAATTTTGTCTTTTAATAAGTATTTAGACAGTTACATGGGTAAGATAGGTATAGCGGGATATGGGTCAAATGCGGGAATTTGGGACGAGCTTCCAGGTTTAAGAAAAAGGACAGCATGGACAAGTTGGGCCGAAGAGCCTGTTTCCATGCTGTAAACCTCTATGATTCTATAGTTCTATGAGACGGCATGGTGACACAGTGGTTAGCACTGCTGCCTCACAACATCAGGAACCTGGGTTTGATTCCGGCCTTGGGTGACTGTGTGGAGTTTGTACACTCTCCCCGTATCTGCGTGGGTTCCCTCTGGGCGCTCCGGTTTCCACCCACACTCCAAATATGTGCACATTACCTGGAGTGGCTGAATTAGCCCTCAGTGCTCAAAGATGTGCAGGTTAGATGGATTCACCATGGTAAATGCAAAGGGTTACAGGGACAGGGAAGGGGGAAAGACTCAGCAAGGTATTCTGTTTGAATGTTGGCGCAAACTTGATGGGCCAAATGGCCTCCTTCTGCACTGAAGAGATTCCAAGATTCTGTGATCAGGATTTGAGTTGTTATTAGGCTTCAGTTAAAGTCAATGTTGTCACTCAGCTAAAAACTGATGCTATTAATAAATTTGGAATTAAATGTCTATTTCAGATTAGCTTTACTCTTCCTCATGAGGTACAGCTTGAGTTACAATTTCCTGTTTTGTGCTCTGCCAGTGGGGCTTGAGACACGGCCTTGTCCAAGGAAAGCACCAATTGGAAATTCTGGCAGTCACATAACGGAATATTTCCTCAATATTTCATTCAGGGAAGGATCAGAAAATCTCGCACTCTCTGACCCACAGAAATTTCCAGTCTTGCTGGTAGGAGCTCCCTTTCAGGGAGCGAAAGCGACAAAATTAACCTTATTTTTGGATTCGTGTCGGTGCTGTCATTGAAAAGGCTCCTGAGAAACTCGGATGGTGGTTGAAGTTGGGAAGCTCCACCCGGCCAGTAATTTTCCCGCGTTGTGTTATAGCTTTCATCCATTGCTGGAGTTTCTGCGGTATTGAGCTGTCAGCTATGTTTCAGGGGGAAACGCTTTCACCCGTCAGTCACAAGGTGATGGGTTGAAGTTCGATTCCATTCAAACGAGTACAAGATTGACACAACAGTTTGCTGCAGTGCTGCAAGATGGCAACCTTCAAAGATGCTAATTTCCTGGTCTGCGATGTATGGACATATTTGAATAGCATAGAGAAAACTTTTAATCCAAGGCTGCGCTTTTGATGTGAAGGGAGAATCCAAAACCATTTCCTTTCATGGTCCCATGGCATTGTTTTTCCCAGTGCCTTGGCGTATGTTTATTTGTGGAGCTAGTTTAGCTCGGTTGTCTGGACGGCTGGTACGTGTTACTACGAGAGATGCCAGCAGTGCAGGTTCAATTCCCATACCGGCTGAGGTTATTCATAAATGACCCATCTTCTCAACCTTGCCCCTCACCTGAGGTGTGGTGATCCTCGAGTTAAACTCACGACGAGTCAGCTCTCCCCCTCAGACTATTTTTATCTGGCACGTGGGTTTGATTCTTGGCTTGGGGCCAAGTAGAGTGCGTAGAGTTTGCACGTACTCCCCGTGTCTGCGTGGGTTTCCTCCAGGTGCTCCACTTTCCTCCCACAATCTGAAAGATGTGCTGGTTAGGTGCATTGGCCATCCTAAATTCTCCCTGAACAGGCGCCAGAGTGTGGCAACTAGGGGATTTTCACCGTAACTTCGTTGCAGTGATAATCTAAGCCTACTTGTGACACTAATAACAAATAAAATAACGAATACAAAAGTTCCTGTAATTATGTTTCTGCATGTATATAACTGTTGGTCCATATATCATCAAGTTTTTGTATCAAAACTCTGGAAACTTGCAGCAATCTTGAAGGATGCTAACAAAGGTAAGAATGGGGTAATGCTTATAACTGACAGTAGCTGTGTGATGCATGTATCTCGGTGCAAAGGTGAAAATCTACCAAATAGTTTGTCCTGGTATTAGTTCTTTTGTGGGGAGCCCAAAACTAGGGATCATGGTTTGAGGATAAGGGGTTAACCTTTTAGAACTGAGGTGAGGAGAAATTTCTTCACCCAGAGAGTGATGAATGTTTGGAATTCAGAGAAATCATAGAAACCCTACAGTACAGAAGGAGGCCATTCAGCCCATCGAGTTTACAATCCCACCCAGGCCCTACCCCCATATACCTACATATTCACCCACTAATCCCTCTAACCTACACCTCTCAGGACACTAAGGGGCAATTTAGCATCACCAATCAACCTAACCCGCACATCTTTGGACTGTGGGAGGAATCTGGAGTACCCGGAGGAAATTCACCCAGAGGAAATTCACGACCACAGAATGTTATTGAGGCCAAAACGTTGTCTGATTTCAAGAAGAAATTAGATATAGCTTTTGGGGCTAAAGGGATCAAGGGATATGGGAGGAAGTGGAGGGTGAGGATATTGAATTTGATGACCAGCTAGAACCAAGATGAATGACGGAGCAGGCACGAAGGGCCGAATGGCCTACTCCCGCTTCTAGTTTCTATGAGAGCGATTCTCCCATCCCTAAAAAATTAGCACCGGGTGGTGGGGGGTGTTTGTTTGGGGCTGGCCCGCGAATGGACGGGAGCTGCGCTCAGCCTGTAGGGGGCGGGTGGTGAGTGGCGGTACGGTGATTGAGCTGGTCAGTAAACTGCAGGCTGACAGACCGGGGCCACTGCGCATGTGCAGAGTTTCGGAATTGTCAGCCTCAGCGTGAATAGGCTTTACACCCCCCCCAAGAGCTTTTAGTGATATTTCCGATTGTGATCTCTACATTGCACAGAGTGTGGGAGATCCTTGTCTGAAGTCGCACTGATAAAACCAGTGTGATTTACACCAGTTTTCCTGCGACGCTTAGAACTTTTTTGGGACAATCGTGGTCCATGTTTCTATTTGTCTGTGGTGCTATCCATAAGAGCTTGCGTATTGTATAGTTTGGGAGGTGTGTAGTTTCGTGGGTTATAGTATTCAGAATGTTTCTGATCAATGTTCTTAGATTTATTTAGACACATTTTAAGTTTCTGTGTGTGTTTCCTCTCATTTTGGCTCTACCAGGCTGGTGAAATGTCTGTATTATTAAGTTGTCTGCAAGCTTCAAAAGAGTAATGCTATCCCCTGTAATAACTGTTCTGCTGGCCTTATCTGCAGGGCTTATGATGGTATCAGGATTATTTCTTGGTTCAATCAGAGCTCATCTTTCCTGGCAACGTTCTGCCTTTCCTTTGATGTGGGATTTTCTTTTCTATTTCTGCTCCTGATACTTTTGATGAGATTTCATTACTTGGCTATTTTTTTGCCGGCGTTCACTCTGTCAGTAACAAGAATAGTCATTTGTCCACAAGAAGTAATCTGTCAGTTTTATTTTTCTGTGACACTTGTTCTATGTTGACGTTGCTCTTTACAGGGTCTTGAGGTGGCTGCAAATGGAAGGCCTTGGCTTCGAGGACTTTCCCGTGCTTATGTCAGGTTGAAGAGGCGGAGAACATTAATGGTGTATTTTTGCGAGACGTGGGCGCCAATTTTTTTGTGTCAAGACTTTATAGATGAAATATAACCCAGCAACAAACAGGCTGTGAGCCTCAAATCATCCTTTCTGGTTCCGGATGTAACTGCTCCCAGCAATTTCCTCTCAGATTATCGATATATCAAATTCGCCCACCCAGCCGGGGATGGCATTTTTCAACGTTTCTTTGTCCAATGCACATTTTCAGGGCTTGTTCCAAAGCATCTGGTAGTTATTGCCGGGGTATTAGGTGCAGGTGGTCTCTGTTTGTGGAAATGAGTCATTCATGTTAGTCAGGGAATTGAATTTCTGCCACTTTCATTGACAACTGTAGCTGTTTAATTACAACCTGTGCCTCCCTGTCAATCAAGAGGATTATCTTGCACGTTGCTAGACCAGGCTTTAGCTTGGCCAGGGTTGTTGTGGGATGGCCAGACATTCGCTTCTGCAAAATTGTCAATTGGTGTAGAATCATAGAACCCCACAGTGTAGAAGGAGGCCATTCGGCCCATTGATTCCCCCACCGACAGCAACCCCCCCCTTCTCGCCCCCTGCCAGGCCCTATCCCCCTAACCTCAGATATTTACATTGTTAATCCCCCCGACACTAAAGGGCAACTTATCATGGCCAATCAACCCCAATCGCACATGTTTAGAGTATGCTTTGGATGTAGGTTTGAATTGGAGAGATTGGAACCTCCATTTGTCAAAACTGACTGAGTCAGTTCCAACTCCTGTTTGACTTTTTTGGGACGGGTTCCTGGTAAGGAGTGCCTCGTTCCAATTTTAGCATCCTCTGCTTCACGATTGCACCCAAGTTGGCACGGTGCTGAGTGCCACTGCCTCACAGGGTGCTCTGGTTTCCTCCCACACTCTAAAGATGTGCGGGTTAGGTTGATTGGCCGTGCTAAACTGCCCCTTAGTGTCAGGGGGATTAGCAGGAATAATACATGGGGTTACGGGGATAGGGCCTGGGTGGGATTGTTGTTGCCCATTCAGCCCAGTTCAATGGACTGAATGGCCTCCATCTACACTGTGAAGATTCTACGATACTCCAAGTCCGTGATAGTTCGGTCTTATTTGGATTGAGAGGTTGGATGATCTTGATGCTTTGGTGTGTATAGTAATTGTTTGTTGATGGTCTAGGATAAAGGTTCTGAGCTGGTGTTGGATTGTAGGGTGGAAGCTAGGGGTAATCTAAATGTAGGTATTTAAGGCAATTGAAGGATTGATAATGTTGTTAAGGGTCGCATGAGTTCACTCTTCTCCGTCTCATCACTTGACCACAATTTTTTCTTTTTTTTTAATGATATACTTGCCAATTCAGTGAGTGATGAACTGGTTGTGTGTGCAGTGACCATGAAATAGAATATCAGGCAGGCTTTCTTTACTTTTTAATAAAGGAGAGGAAAGTTTTTATTGTACTTAACCAGGTCTAAGTAATTTTCCAAACGCTCTGACTTTCACACACATACACTCTAAATTCAGATTAAATAATTTAGGGTGGAATTCTCTGATCTCATCCATACCTGCCCTGCTGCCGGCGAGAATGGAGAATTTGGCACTCAGCTAAAACTCCGTTCACTGCAGAGGCACTGGAGAGATGCCAGCCGCAGGTGAGGTTTTGGCATTAGGTTCCACCAGTATACAGCTGGGTCAGATCTCAAACAATGACGTGACAGAGTAAAGAAATGAGATAGAGTGATAAGCTGCATAAGAACCAGATGACAAAGTCCTCGAGAGGCAAAGTTTCAGCTTCAAAAGTCCAAGGACCCAGATTCCATCTGTACTTTTGAGTGTGCTGATTTTAATTAAAATTGACCCTGACTGGGGGAGCTGAGTGGAATGAATTTGATTGCCATGTGTTGATGATGTAAAGAAGGGCAGGTGATATGTTGGTAATGCCACTGGCCTAGGTTTCCAGGAACCCAGACTTTTGGGCATGAGTTCAAATCCCACCACTGCAGCTGGGGGAGTTTCAATTCAGTCAATAAATCTGTGATCAAAAATTCTAGGGACCAATCTTAAAAGAATTCGGCAAAGTGTCAGGGACCCCCCCAATGACGACACTATTGTTAAGAAAGCCCACCAACGCCTCTACTTTCTCAGAAGACTAAGGAAATTTGGCATGTCAGCTACGACTCTCATCAATTTTTACAGATGCACCATGGAAAGCATTCTTTCTGGTTGTATCACAGCTTGGTATGGGCTCCTGCTCTAACCAAGACCGCAATGAACCACAAAAAGTCATGAATGTATCCCAATCCATCACACAAACCAGCCTCCCATCCATTGACTCTGTCTACACTTCCAGCAACCTTGGCAAAGCAGCCAGCATAATTAAGGACCCTACGTACCCCGGACATTCTCTCTTCCACCTTTTTCCGTTGGGCAAAAGATACAAAAGTCTGAGATCATGTACCAATTGACTCAAGAACAGCTTCTTCCCTGCTGTCAGACTTTTGAATGACCTATCTTATATTAAATTGATCTTTCTCTACACCCTAGCAATGGCTGTAACATGAAATTCTTCACCCTCTATTTTCCTTCTTCCCTATGTACTCTATGAATGGTATGGTTTTGTCTATATAGCATGCAAGAAAACAACACTTCTCAGTACATACGACAATAATAAATCAAAACAAAGGAAAAGATCGAAGACACGGAGGAATGGAAATTTGGATGAAGGATCTTGCGATGTGAGTTCAAATTCTGAAACACAGTTTCCTTAAAAGTTGCTTCTGCTCAGTTTAAAATTCACTTACTTCCACTTCACATAGAGAAGGCCTGAAGACTCGAGAAATAGGCAAGTAACCTACTGGGAAATAGACAAACACAGGCAAATGTTCTTCGCCCCCTGGCTAAGTCAGGGTGCTCCACCAAGCATGCATATCACCCATGATAGTGATGGCACTTTGCTAAATTGGATTCAGTATAACACTGCCAGCCACGCAATACACTTGACATCTGATCTACTGAAATAGTACCACAAGAAAGCAAACAGTGCTCAGGAGAGGACAGCTGTGCCATCGTTTATACTGGTGGAAGTTATGCATATTCGTCCAGATTCTCCCAGGAAAAAAACGGTGTCCAAAATGCGGGAAAATGGGAATATTTTCCTGCCCAGTTTTTTGGATGAATCTCTGACACTCTGTGCCTTGTTGAGTGCCTTGGCATGATTCACTCGGGGGGAGGGGGCAGGCCCTATTCTAGCCCAAGGGGCTGGTAGCATAGCACTGATCTGCCAGTGCAGAGATTGGCGCATGCGCAGTGCCTCCCACACCCCCCTCTCCATTGCCAATCTCCCGGTCACTGGTCTCCAGTCGCTGGCCAGCCCCGCAACCCTCCTGATCACTGGCTTACTGGATCTCCCTGGGAAAGCTCTGACCACCCCCCCCCCCCCACCCCCCCACCCTAATGGCCATCCCCAACAACCCCCCACCCCCCCAATCTGATGACCGGGCCTGATCATCCTCCTCCGTCCATCTCCCAATGTTCCAGCTGCAGACTGGCAGTTGGTACTCACCACCCCAATCATCGCCTAATGGGCCCTGCCCCCAGCATGCCCTACCCCCTGGTCCCACCCGCTTGGCGCTGCCCATTGCCCGAGGCCTTTGCCCCAGACCTTCCAGAGGGGGTCTCAATGACCTCTGTCTCCACCAGCAGACTTGGAAAATAAAGATCTGTAGACCGTGGTGAAATAGCAGAGGGTAGTGGGACTAATTGGACAGATCTTTCAAAGAGTGGGCATGGGGGAGATGGATCAAGTTGTCTCCAACTGTTTTATGATCCTAGATGTCCAAATGTATTTTTTTTAACAGATTTTTACCCCTTTCACGGTCTATGCTTCATTTCTTGTTAACAACTAAGTCAAAGTTGCCCGCAAACAATCAAATTGTTCCATTGTTTTAAATAAGCAACCAAATTATAACAAGCAGAGGAGTTTTATTTTAATTCAATGCAAACTATCTAGGAAATTTGAATGAAGTACCTTTGAATTAACAGTGGACCATCCAAAACAAGGCATCCTTTGTATGAAATATTTAACTGAAGCTCTTGGTTAAAGATCCCATTGCAACATTTGAATATGAGCAGAGGAGTTCTTTGTTTCGAGGTAATATTTCACACTCAAACAACGTCACCAATGCAAATTATCTGTTCATCCTCTCACGCCTATTTCACACAAACGGTTTATCAGGTTACAGACACAAAGACAGTGATTAGACTTCAAAACATACTTAATTGGCTGTGAAGTGCTTTTGGACAACCTGAGGTTGTGAAAGGCGCTATTGGAATGCAATTCTTTCTTCTCTCTCGTCAGTGACCTAGGAAATGAACTGTATAAGAAAATAAGTACATAAGAACTAGGAGCAGGAGTAGGCCATCTGGCCCCTCGAGCCTGCTCCGCCATTCAATAAGATCACCGCTGATCTTTTCATGGACTCAGCTCCACTTATCCACCCGCTCACTATAACCCTTAATTCCTTTATATTCAAAAATCTATTTATCTTTGCCTTAAAAATATTCAATGAGGTAGCCTCAACTGCTTCACTGAGCAGGGAATTCCACAGATTCTCAACCCTTTGGGTAAAGAAATTCCTCCCTAACTCAGTCCTAAATCTGCCCTCCTTATTTTGACATAATGCCCCTCGTTCTTGTTTCACCTGCCTGTGGAAATAACTTCCCTGCTTCTATCTTGTCTATTCCCTTCATAATTTTATAAGTTTCCATAAGATCCCCCCTCATTCTTCTGCATTCCAGTGGGCATAGTCCCAGTCTACTCAGTCTCTCTTCATAGGCCAACCCTCTCAACTCCGGAATCAATCCAATGAATCTCCTCTGCACCCCCTCCAGTGCCAGTATATCCTTTCTCAAATAAGGAGACCTAAACTGTGCACAGTACTCCAGGTGTGGCCTCACCAGAACCTGCAATACAACCTCCCTGTTTTTAAACTTTGTCCTTCTAGCAATGAAGGACAAATTCCATTTGTCTTCTTAGTTAACCAACTTCTGTGATTCATGCACAAGGACACCCGGGTCCCTCTGTAGAGTAGTATACTGTAATTTTTTACCATTTAAGTAATAGTCAATTTTGTTGTTATTCCTACCAAAATGGATGATCTCACATTTACCAACATTGTACTCCATCTGATTTGATTTATTATTGTCATATGTAATAGTGTACAGTGAAAAGTATTGTTTCTTGTGCGCTATACAGACAAAGCATGCCATGTATAGAGAAGGAATGAAGAGAGTGCAGAATGTAATGCTGCTGTCATAGCTAGGGTGTATGTGAGGTAGGTCCATTCAAAAGTCTGGCAGCAGGGGTGAAGCTGTTCATGAGTTGGTTGGTATATATCCTTAGATTTTTGTATCTTTTTCCTGATGGAAGAGGATGGAAGAGAGAATGTCTGGGGTGGATGGGGTCCTTAATTATGCTGGCTTCTTTCCCGAGGCAGCGGGAAGTGTAGACAGAATCAATGGATGGGAGACTGATTTTTGTGATGGACTGGGCTTTGTACTTTTTTGTGGTCTTGGGCAGAGTAAGATCCATGCCAATCTCTGATACAACCAGAAAGAATGCTTTCTGTGGTGCATCTATAAAAGTTGGTGAGAGTCATAGCTGACATGCCAAATTTCCTTAGTCTCCTGAGAAAGCAGAGGCATTGGTGGGCTTCCTTATCTATAATGTCATCATGGAAGGATCAGGACATGTTGCTGATGATCTGGACGTCTAAAAACTTGAAGCTCTCGACCATTTCTACATCATTCCCATTGATGGAGACGGGGCATGTTCCCCACAACGCTTCCTGAAGTCGGTGATCATCTCCTTTGTTTTGTTGATATTGAGGGAGAGATCATTGTTGTCGCGCCAGTTCACCTGATTCTCAGGCCAGAATTCTCCCAAAAACATTCTAAGTGTCGAATTTGCAGGAAAACTGGAATAAATCACACTTTTTTTCTCAGTGCGAGTTCACACTAAAATCTCCAACACTCTGTGCAATGCAGAGACCACCAGATTATCATTGACGTTCAGTGGGCGAGGCCCACTGAGTATGTGTTGAGTATAGGGCTAACGGGAGGACTTTGAATAGTGTGGATGAGCAGAGGGATCTAGGTGTATGTGTACATAGATCCCTGAAAGTTGGGAGTCAAGTAGATAAGGTTGTTAAGAAGGCATACGGTGTCTTGGCGTTTATTGGTAGGGGGATTGAATTTAGGAGTCGCAGCGTTATGTTGCAACTGTACACAACTCTGGTGCGGCCGCACTTGGAGTACTGTGTGCAGTTCTGGTCCCCACATTATAGGAAGGATGTGGAGGCTTTGGAGAGGGTGCAGAGGAGGTTTACCAGGATGTCGCCTGGTATGGAGGGGAGGTCCTATGAGGAGAGGCTGAGGGATTTGGGGTTGTTTTCGCTGGAAAGAAGGCGGCTAAGAGGGGACCTTATTGAAACATATAAGATGATTAGAGGTTTAGATAGGGTGGATAGTGATAGCCTTTTTCCTCTGATGGGGAAAGCTAGCACGAGGGGGCATGGCTTTAAATTAAGGGGTGGTAGTTATAGGACGGATGTCAGGGGTAGGTTCTTTACCCAGAGGGTGGTGAGGGATTGGAATGCCCTGCCTGCTGCAGTTGTAAATGCGCCTAGTTTGGGGGCGTTTAAGAGATCCGTGGATAGGTTTATGGATGAGAAGGGATTGGTTTAGGTTAGTGGGTCATTGTTTTGTAACTGGTCGGCGCAACATCGTGGGCCGAAGGGCCTGTTCTGCGCTGTAATGTTCTATGTTCTATGTTCCCACCCAGGAGTTTGAAAACAGTGGGCCTTCTACACATACACAATGGACCTGCACTCTCAGCCTCCCTCTTTGCTAGCCAGTTCGATTGCTTGTCGGTCCGGAACCCCTGCAGTGCTGCCCCGCCAACCCCTCCACAGTCTGATCATTCCCCCAACAATTCTGGCCCTCCATCCCCCGATCTGATCTTCAACCTCGCCCCCCCCCCCCACCCAGCAAAGAGATCACCCCCTCTAGCCCGCCCCGATCACTGACATCCAACCTGCCCCAACCAGATCCCAATGCAGAGTGGCATGAGACGCCCCCCCCCATCCCCAATGTTTGCCCCCCAAGCTCCACCACCTTGGCACTGCCCTATGCCCTATGGGCAGTGCCAAGGTTCCCCCTGGGCATTAGTACTTTGCCTTTTGAGCAGTGCCGAGGGCACAGGCTGGCACTGCCAGGGTGCCCATGCCAGAGATCACTGTCTCCCTGCCACCCAACCCTCTGGGGGGCTCTGATTGCTCCCCCGTTCACTCTAGTGGGGTCATCCTGATAGTTCCCCGAATGTGGGGGCCCACTGTAAACCCGGAGTGAAATACTCTGGCGGGGTGCAAGAGACAAGTGGGCTCAGAGAATTCAGTCATGGGCTTGTTAATAGCATTGAAATAACATTAAAAATAGATGCAAATAACCACTGTGATCACTTCTTCCAGCGCAGATCGGACGGTGCCGAAAATCCAGCACTGGGAGGCACTCTCACGACGGGAATGCACGCGCAAGTCCTGCCATTATCTCTTTCCTGTTTTCCATTTCGTCATCGTTTCAGATCCGACCTAGTACAGTGGTATCATCAGCAAACTTGAAAATCAAGGTGGAGGGGAACTTGGCCACACAGCCCTAGGTGTATGAGGAGTATAGTAGGGGGCTGAGGGCACAGCCTTGTGGGGCACTGGTGTTGAGGATGATCCTGGAGGAGCCTATTGTTGCCTATTTTTCCCGCCATCTTTTAGTGCCCTGGGATGCATTCCATTAGGGCCGGGAGACTTATTCAAATTAGCCCCAGTAGTTTGCCCAACACTACCTCTTTCATGTTGATGATAGTTTTTAGGTCCTCACCTGCCGTAGCCTCCTTGTCATCAATTTTTGGCATGTTATTTGCCTCTTCCACTGTGAAGATCGACACAAAATACCTGTTCAATGTTCAGCCATTTAATCCCCTTCTTATCCTCTAAAGGATCAATGTTTACCTTAGCCACTCTTTCTCAATTTATGTATTTGTAAAAACTTTTGCTTTCTGTTTTTATATTCTGAGCTAGTTTACTGTCATAATCTATCTTACGTTATAGCTTTTCTTGCGGCTTTCTGTTGACATTTAAAGATTTCCCATTCCTCTAGTTTCCCACTAATCTTTGCCTCTTTGTATGCATTTTATTTTAATTTAATCCCCTCCTTTATTTCCTTAGATATCCATGGCTAATTATCCCTTTTCCTACCGTCCTCCCTTATCACTGGGATATACTTCTGCTGAGCTCTGTGAAAAATCGCTTTGAAAGTCCTCCACTGTTCCTCAATTGTCCCACCATAACCTTTTTGCTCCCAGTCTACTTTAGCCAACTCCTCCCTCATCCCGTTGTAGTCTCCTCTGTTTAAGCACGAGATACTGGTATTGGATTTTACCTTCTTACACTCCAACTGTATTTTAAATTCAACCAAACTGTGATCACTTCTTCTGAGAGGATCCCTAATTGCGAGATCATTAATTATTCCTGTCTCATTACACAGGACTGTCTGTCTAAGTTTTGCATGTTTATTGATGTTCTTTCATTTAATCGACAGGTGATTCGGTCCGCCTTGTTGACCAACGAGGGGCATACATGCGGTGGGTCGTGCGAGGGCTGCTCTTGGACGTTGCTTCGAGAGTTGCCTAGTGCTTCACGTCGTTAGTGTACGCTTAAACTGGACCATCTGATGGGCAACATGACAGCTCAGTGACTATCACTGTTTGCTGTGCAGATACATGGATTTGGGCCGGTGTCTGCGGGAGTTTGCACATTCTCCCTGTGATTGCGTAGGTTTTCTCCAGGTGCTCCGGTTTCCTCCCACATCCCAAAGACGTGCTGTTAGGCTGATTGGTGTAACAAATTCTCCCTAAATTAGTCTTCCCTCAATCTTCCCCAATAGGTGTAGACAAAGGTCATGGGTAGAGGAGGGCACTCATAATGTTAAAATGGCGGCACGGGCTCGTTGGGCCGAAGGGCCTGTTTCCCATGCTGTGTTGTTCTTTGTCCTTTGTTCTTTGTTAGGACCAGATCTAGGGTAGCTTGCTCCATCATAGATTCCATTACATACTATTCAAGGAAACTATCGCAGATGTATTCTATAAACTTCTCCTCAAGGCTGCCTTGACTGACCTGGTTTGACCAATCAACATGTAGATTAAAATCCCCTATGATAATTGCTGTACCATTTTTATATGCATAAGTTATTTCTTCGTTTATTGCCCACCCCACCATGATTTATTATTTAGCCACCTGTAGACTACGCCTGCCAGTGACCTTTTCTCCTTGCTATTTCTAGTTTCCACCCAAATGGATTCAACCTTTTTCTCCACAAAACCAATATCATCTCTCACACCCCTGAATGGTAATACTGAGACCTGGTTTGACAACTTTCTTCGCAGATCTTTTGAAGGTGCTATCTTATCCTGGAGTGCATTTCGACCTGCACATCACCCTGAGGTACAATCGACTGGTGTCTCACACATGACTATTGTTCCCCTGGTGTCTCACACATGACTATTGTTCCCCTGGTATTTCACATGGGACTATAATTCCACTGGCAACTCACACTGGATTATTGTTCCATTGGGATCTCACACTGGCCTTTAGTTCCACTGGTATCTCACATGGGGCTTTAGTTCCACTGGTATCTTACACTGGACTATAGTTCCACTGATATCTTACACTGGACTATAGTTCCACTGGTATCTTACACTGGACTATAGTTCCACTGGTATCTTACCCTGGACTATAGTTCCACTGGTACCTTACACTGGACTATAGTTCCACTGGTATCTTACCCTGGACTATAGTTCCACTGGTATCTTACACTGGATTATAGTTCCACTGGTATCTTACACTGGACTATAGTTCCACTGGTATCTTACCCTGGACTATAGTTCCACTGGTATCTTACACTGGACTATAGTTCCACTGATATCTTACACTGGACTATAGTTCCACTGGTATCTTACACTGGACTATAGTTCCACTGGTATCTTACACTGGACTATAGTTCCACTGGTATCTTACACTGGACTATAGTTCCACTGGTATCTTACCCTGGACTACAGTTCCACTGGTATCTTACACTGGACTATAGTTCCACTGGTATCTTACACTGGACTATAGTTCCACTGGTATCTTACACTGGACTATAGTTTCACTGGTATCTTACCCTGGACTATAGTTCCACTGGTGTCTTACACTGGATTATAGTTCCACTGGTATCATACCCTGGACTATAGTTCCACTGGTATCTTACCCTGAACTATAGTTCCACTGGTATCTTACACTGGACTATAGTTCCATGGTATCTTACACTGGATTATAGTTCCACTGGTATCACACACTGGACTATAGTTCCACTGGTATCTTACACTGGATTATAGTTACACTGGTATCTCACACTGGACTATAGTTCCGCTGGTATCTTACACTGAATTATAGTTACACTGGTATCACACACTGGACTATAGTTCCATTGGTATCTCACATAAATGATCAAACTTCATGTATGAGCTGAATCAGAAGAACTGTTGCCGGCAACTTGCCCTTTTGGACTTCATTGAGCTTCTGTCTCATTCTCTAGCATTCATTTTTGCTTCTTGCCTGAGAGGGAGCGGACAAAGATAATAAGTAACAATGAAAAGCATGAATGCTGACTGATTGTCAGTCAGGAGATATTGAGGTCATCTGGACCACTCTGCCCATTGTATCAGCTAACTCAAAATTGACAGGAAACTGAATCCTTGGCCCGGGGTCCCGCATGGATGTAAAACTGGGCACAGCGCCAGGGCGTGGAAACATTTCATTGATAATTTCCCAGGAAAATGCTACTATGATCTAGAAATTACCAATGACCAGATTATTGGATGAATGTTTAAAATGTTCATGAGACTAGTTTAGCCATGATATTTCATTATAATTAGTGTTTATAAGAGTGGGCAAAGGAAATTGATGTGAACGAGTTAACGATTTGCCAGCTAATATCTTCGATGGTGATTTATGGCCCTATTTAACCATTTTCATTCTAAGTGCTGGGTGGGACTTGAAACTGGGAGTGTTTCAGATCTGACTTTTAGACCCGTTCTCAGGTGCCCCCATATGCACTCTGCCTGAAAAAATATCAGTGATTCTGAATCGCGCTGCAGAAGCCTGTGGGTGGGGTTTAATGCCACCCAAAATCCTGCAGCTCCGATCGGTGTGTCCAACTGCACACGCGCAGTAAAATAATTAGAAAAACGCTCCCTTGCTACACCCTTCCTGGGCCGGATAATGTTTGCCCCGGGACCCCACAGACAGTGCCCCATCCCCACAACATAACTGACCCCCCCCTTATTTCCCCAACCCCCCCGCCACCCAAACCAATCGAGGCCCTGTGTGCCCCTCTACCCCACCGATCACACGCAGAGTGGCAACAGACACCCCCCACTTTCTCCCCCACCAATCACATGCAGAGTGGCGGTGGAACTTCCTTCTCCCTGCACCAATCACACGCAGAGTGGCAGCCGACCCCCTGCCCCCCACCCCTCCACACACCGAGCCATCTGATATCCCCTCCCACCCCGACCCACCATCACCGATCTGAGTCAGAGAGCCGCTGGAGCTCGGAACTTCTCTCCTCAGAAGCTGGAGAGCCCAAATCAGACCTTTGCGGACCATGCCTGTTTCGTGCCGAACTTGGATGAGCGAACACAGAGACAGCTCCAAGCTTGGACTCTGTACTGAATATGTACATAGTTCTTGTAGTTAATAAACACAGTCAACCTACTCAAGACTATGAAGGCCCACCAACCAATACCTCATATAACAGTGGCAGTGAATGTAAAAACAGAAAGCTTCGCAAAACATTTAGAGAAAAGACCAGAATCCTGCATGATTTTAAGAAAGTCTGAAGACTTCAAAGAAAAGTTTGAAGAAGTATTCTGATCTGAAGAAAAGCTTGAGAAGCAGATGCATAGAGTGGACTCAGCAGGAAGAAGCTCCATAGAAGTACTTGGAATCCAAAAGCAGAAATTCCTCTTGGATGTGCAGCTTTATTGCTGTTATAGTTCCTGGGGTGCTAAGCCAGCAGGAGCGAGCAGGGATGCGCAAACTTCCAGCGTAAAGCATCTGAGAAACTTTCAAATAATTCAGTGGTCAGAAGTTACTGTTTAAAAACTCAGTCGGGAAAACCATCCGGCTGAGTTGGCACACACGGACACGTCTGAGCTCCCTCCAAAAACAAACAAATTAATTAATTAATTAAATCAGCAGAATTACAACTGAAGAATGAGCTTTAATGATTGGCCACAGCCAGGATTTGCTTGTTTTTCACAACCCTAAAGCACGTTGCTGAAATGGAGATGTCTAAACCCAGTCAATCCAGGCAGCCAACTGCTTATAACATTGTTCAAGGCTGTGCCTAAACATCATTGCCTCACTGCGCCAGGACCTTGTTTCAATTCCCAGCTTCGGGTCACTGTCTGCGTAGAGTTTGCACATTCTCCACATGTCTGCGTGGGTTTCCTCCGCGCGCTCTGGTTTCCTCCAAAGATGTGCTGATTCAGTTGATTGGCCATGCTAAATTGCCCCTTAGTGTAAGCGGGGTTGGCAGGGTAAACATGCGGGGTTACAGGACTAGGGCCTGGGTGGGATTGTGGTCGGGACAGACTCAATGTGCCAAATAGCCTCTTTCTGCACTGTAGGGATTCTGTGATTCTAATTATTTAAACCCAAGAAGCAACACAATCCTCAAAGGCAAAGTTTAACAAGTGTGTCCAGCAGCCAGGAGAACTTCATTCGTAAACAGTCGGTTAAGGATGGCTAAAAGCAGAAATTTACAATTCCTCACTACAGCAGACAATTCCCTGGGACCTCTTGGATGTGGAGACTTTATGGTCTTATAGTTCCTGGAGTGCTGAGCCAGCAGGAGCGAGTCAGGGGTGAGCAAAATTCCTGCGTAAAGCATCTGAGAAAATATGGGCACCTAATACCTGAACCTATCAGGGATGGGATATTAAGGAGTAGCAGAGGACATGCTGCAAACAAAGGAAATCTCCTCCTTTGATTAAACCATTCAGATTGTTAGGCACTCTACACTCTGTGTGCAGCACAGGTCCATTTTAAGAACAGGAATTTCACTGTGGAAATCCCACAGTCCAATTCGATAAATAGCACAGAAACAGAGACACTTCAAGCCAAGGGACACAATATTCCAACTGGCCAGTAGATTGACTGTGCTAGCGTTGAGCAGCGTAGTGTCCCCATAGGCAACATCAGTGTCCTGCAGTATCAGATCAATGCTTTCAGTGAAGCAGAATTGGACATGTTGCTAACCTGTGCAAGGCTGAAATATCTAAACACACAGAAAACTCCGGCTGTATCACAGCTCGGTATGGGCTCCTGCTCTGCCCAAGACCGCAAGGAACTACAAAGGGTCATGAATGTATCCCAACCCATCACGCAAACCAACCTCCCATCCATTGATTCTGTCTACACTTCCCGCTGCTTTGGCAAAGCATAATTAAGGACCCCACCCACCCCGGGCATCCTCTATTCCACCTCTTCTGTCGGAGAAAAGATACAGAAGTCTGAAGTCACGTACCAACCGACTCAAGAACAGTTTCTTCCCTGCTGCTATCAGACTTTTGAATGGACTTACCTTGCATTAAGCTGATCTTTCTCTACACCCTAGCTATGACTGTAACACTACATTCTTCACTCTCTCCTTTCCTTCTCTATGAATGACATGTTTTGTGCAAGAAACAGTATTTGTCAGTGCATACTAATACCTTTGACAATAATAAATCAAATCAAATCAAATCAAAAACCCATAAGCCCATAATTTCCCCATCTCACTGAAATGTATAAGATCCAGCCAAGGTTGGACAGACTGGATGCTGGAATGCTGTTTCCACAGCTTGAGGGGTCGAGCTCTTCCATTCCCACTAATATCTACGGGGTTTTATTTTGGCCCTGGAGGGAGTGCAGAGGAGGTTTACTAGGCTGATACCGGAGTTGAGGGGGTTGAGCTATGAGGAGAGGCTGAATAAACTAGGCTTGTACTCGTTAGAGTTTAGAAGAATGAGGGGAGATCTCATTGAGACGTATAAGATGATGAATGGGATGGATAGGATAGAGGTGGAAAGACTCTTCCCGCTCAAAAAAGACAGTAGGACTAGGGGGCACAGCCTCAAGATAAAGGGGGGGCGGTTCAGAACGGAGTTGAGGAGGAACTTCTTCACTCAAAGGGTGGTGAATCTCTGGAATTCTCTGCCCGTTGAAGTGGTGGAGGCTGCCTCGCTAAATATTTTTAAGAAGCGGGTTGATGGGTTTTTGATAAGAGAGGGGATTAAGGGTTATGGGGAGAGGGCGGGAAAGTGGAACTGAGCCACGACAGATCAGCCATGATCTTATTGAATGGCGGGGCAGGCTCGAAGGGCCAGATGGCCTACTCCTGCTCCTATTTCTTATGTTCTTATGTTCTTATGTTTAATGTGACCTGCACCCTCTGCCAATACGAAATGCACCACAGTTGGGGAGGAAGGGGGTCACCATCAGTGGGACTGACGGATCCTGCCGGCAGGATGTGTAGAAAGTTAAGAGTTAATATAGAATCACTACGGTGCGGAAAGAACCCAGTTGGCCCATCAAATCTGTGCCAAGAATAATCCCACCTGGGCCCTTTCCCCGTAATCTCACATATTTACCCCCCAGATCCCTCTAACCTACACATCCCGGGATACTAATGGGCAATTTAGCATGGCAGATGCGCCTAACCCACACATCTTTGAACTGTGGGAGTAAACCGGAGCACCCAGAGGAAACCCACACGGACACTGGGGGAATGTGCAAACAGATGGTGATCCAAACCGGGAATCGAACCTAGGTCTCTGGTGCTGTGCTAACCACTGTGCCACCATGCTGCCCCAAACACAGCCAGCCAACATAGCAATACCCATGCTGTGGGTACATAAGGATTGGGTGAAGCTGTGTTTTTGCATCATATGATAGTATCACTGTAATCAGTGTGACCCGCTACTGTTATCTTTGTAGATTGATTTCCACGTATGTGTTTGTACCAAGTCTCACACAGAAGTTGTTTGTGCCTCAATGTTAAAGGGGGGCTTCGACCTGAGTAAGTTGAGTTTCAACTCGAGCTCTAGACCTGCCGTTTTTATCATGGTCCCTGCTAGGCGGAAGGCCGTGAGACTTCTGGCTTGTATTTCATGCAGGCTATTTACTCTTTTGTAATAAACCACGATAAGGGTTTAGAGACTAATAATTCTAGTTTGTCTCGTATAACATTCTCCTAGATCATTAAAAGAACAAAGCAGAATGCGGATCTTTGTTCCTCTGTGTTTACGGCTATGTGGACCTATTGTAGGAACTTGCTGTGAAGTCCATGTGTGGGGAACTGGACAGGGGCGGGGGTTGGGTAGTGAGAGACCCTATGTATGCTCATCCCTGTTTGCTTCAGTCCATACCAAGACTTCATTTTAAGATATTCCTCCCTGTGCAACTAACTCTGCCAACTTGACTACATGTAGAATCAGAAAGCTAAAGGTTAGCTGAAAAATGGCTGCATTCCTGAAGGGTACACATTGCAGACAAACAACACCATTCCTCACCCTCTGGTCCCTGATGCCAATCTTTAATTGGCGGACGTTACATTTCCCTTGATGTTTTGTTCAAACTCTTTTTTTGTGGGTAAAAGGAGTTAGGATTGACTCACCAATCTTGAAGCAGTGGGGACCTTGGGCGTCCAGAAAAACAAAAATTGACGCAAATGCGATGACAAAATACAAACAAAACCTTTCCCAGAATGTTGGTACATTTTTAAAAACTCAAGCTGTGGATACATCCATCTTTCTTTGGTTAATAATGCAAAGAACAAAAGAGAAAGTGACCTTGATTTAATACTACTCACTCTTTGAGGAATTTCATTCAATTTTCTTTCTGTCACGACTGAACAACATAAAATTCTTATCACATTCGACCCCAATCATCTTCTAATCTTGTAAATTATGTGTTCCCTGATTAATAATGCAGTGACAGTAATTTTCCCCCTCTTTTTCCTATTTAATCTTTCATGGGGTTGTTTCATTTTTTTTTCCATTTCAGTTTGTTGTTTGATGTCAGCCGCTTTGTTCATGAATACTTTAAGCAGCGACGGCTGATTCAAGCCCTGATTACAAATATTCCTTATTGTTTTAGTGTCACAGTCGCATTACATACGGAACTGTTACACTCAGTGATACACAATCAGTTATCACACGGGACTGACAGAGCTCCTTAGGCATTGCTGGCAACAAACCAGCTCCAAGCGTCTCTCATAGAAACATGAAGCAGGAGTAGGCCATTCGGCCCTGCTAGCCTGCTGTGCCATTCATCTCGGTCACGGCTGATCAAACTCTCCACTGCAATAGCGTTAGGCGCCATTGGGTGGACAGAGGAGCTCTCCCAAGCCTCTTGGCCAAATCTTTACCCCTCAGCCGACGCCACTAAACACAGATTATCTGGCCATTATCCTATCGTTATCTGTGGGAGCTTGCTGTGCTTGAATTGGCTGCAGTGTCCTCTGCATGGCAACAGTGACTGCACTTCAACTGCAGTGGGTGTCATGGTGGCAGAACAGTCAGCACTGCTGCCTCGCATCAGAACCAGGAGCAGGAGTAAGCCATATGGCCCCTTGCGCCTGCTCTGCCATTCACAATGTGGAGATGCCGGCGTTGGACTAGGGTAAACACAGTAAGAAATCTCACAACACCAGGTTAAAGTCCAACAGGTTTATTTGGTAGTAAATGCCACTAGCTTTCGGAACACCGTTCCTCCGTCAGGTGAGTGGAGAGTTCTGAGCACAAACAGGGCATATAAAGGCACACACAGTTTACAGAATACTGATTAGAATGCGTGTCTTTACAGCTAATCTGCTATTCAAGTCTTAAAGGTGCAGACAATGTGAGTGGAGATAGCATTAAGCATAGGTTAAAGAGATCTGTACTGTCTCCAGATAGGACAGTAAGTGGGATGTTGCAAGTTCAGGCAAGTCATGGGGGTTACAGATAGAGAACGTTCTCCAAGGCGGCCCTCATGACCTATGACTGCGCAGAGTCACTGAGCAGAGACTGATAGCCAAGTTCTGCGCACACGAGGATGGCCTCAACTGGGATCTTGGGTTCATGTCACACTATCTGTAACCCCCATGACTTGCCTGAACTTGCAACATCTCACTTACTGTCTTGTGTGGAGACAATATACATCTCTTTAACCTACGCTTCATGTTATCTCCACTCACATTGTCTGCACCTTTATGACTTGAATAGCAGATTAGCCGTAAAGACTGGCATTCTAATCAGTACTCTGTAAACTGTGTGTGCCTTTATATGCCCTGTTTGTGCTCAGAACTCTCCACTCACCTGATGAAGGAGCGGCGTTCCAAAAGCTAGTGGTGCTTACTACCAAATAAACCTGTTGGACTGTAACCTGGTGTTGTGAGAATTCTTACTGCCATTCACGACACCAGGGACTCAGGTTCAATTCCAGCTTTGGGTGACTGTCTGCATGTTCTGCCTGGATGGATTTCCTCTGGGTTCTCCAATTTTGTCCAAAGATGTGGAATTTAAGTGGATCAGCCATGCTAAATTACCCCTTAGTGTCCCAAGTCGTGTAGGTTAGATGGATTAGCCAAGGCAAATGTGTGGGGTTATGGAGATAGGGCAGGGGGACAGAGCCTGAGTCAGATACTCTGTCGGAGATTTGGTGCAGAGTAGGTGGGCTGAATAACCTCTTCTGCATTATAGGGGTTCAATGAAAGTACTTTGCGAGGTCACGAAAGGTGCTTTAATGGTTTCTTCATAGATACTTGTGGGAGCATTGTACCATTTACTGCACAGGACATTATTCTGTTGCTAAGGGGAAACATTGACTGTCTCTTTAAAGATGTGCGGGCTAGGTTTATTGGGGGTTGCGTAGATCTGGAGAGGTTTGGTGGGGATGGGTAGGGAGGGTTGTGGGTGGGGAGGTTCTAAGGATAGTCATGTATTTGATGAAAATCCTGGAGAGAGAACGCACGTGTTATCCACCATTTCCACAGCTCTCCAAACGATCAGGGAAAGTTAACGTGGTAAGATTAATTGCAGTAATTGGGCGCACGCTGAGATCAGTATAGAGTGGCAGCAACTTGCGCACCTGTGAATTCTTATCAAGAATAACAACAAGTTGCACTTGTACAAGGGGTTTAAGATGGTAAAATGTTTCAAGCAGCTTTGCAGGCGTGATATCAAACCCAAATTTAACACTCAGCCATAGAAAGAGATATCAGGACAGCAGACTGCAAGTTCGTTCAAAGAGCAGGTATCAAACAAGGGGGAGAGAAAGGTTTAGGGAGACAATTTGAAAGCTTTAGAAACATAGAAAATAGGAGCAAGAGGAGACCATTTGGCCCTTTGAGCCTGTTCCATCATTTATTATGATCATGGCTGATCATCAAATTCAATATCCTGATCTCCCCTTCCGAATCCCATATCCCTTGATCCCTTCAGCTCCAAGTTCCATATCTAACTGCTTCTTGGAAACATTCAGCGCACGATCTTACCTGCCCTTCATGCCACACCCTCACTGCAGCAAGGTTGGAGAATTTCGCGGCCAGCCAATTCTCCGTTCACTGCAGAGAGATGGGAAACTCCCATCGGCATGAATGCTGGTACGATTCCAGCCTCAATGTTTTGGCCTCAACTACTTTCCGTGGTAGCAAATTCCACAGGCTGACCACTCTCTGGGTGAAGAAAGTTCTCCTCGTCTCTGTCCCACCCTGTATCCTCAGACTATGTCTTCTTCCAAAGTGCGTGACTTCACACTTTCTTACATTAAACTCCACTTGCCAGGTTTCGCCCAGTCACTCAGTCTATCTGTATCCCTTTACAGAATCACATAACCCTCACCACAACATGCCCTTCCTCGTGTTATTGGCAAATTTGAAAATTTTACATTCTGTTCCTTCCTCCAGGTCATTAATACAAACAGTGAAGAATTGTGAGATAATTCTAACTGAAAGCCATTCATCAGGTCTAGAAAAAGTGTACTTGCCATTCTCAATTAGTTTTCTCCAAACTCAAGATGGTTCGTTTCAGTCTGAGACTCACTAGCGAAGCCCTAGACAAGTTCCCATCTTTGACTGTCAATGTTGTTCTTTCACTTGTTATTTGAGTTTTGTGTTGTTTTTCTTTCACATCACTCCCCCTCCCCACACCCCCACTATCCCCCCCTCTTCACACCACTAACCCATCCCATTACCTGTGTTTGACTGCCGTGTTACATGATAAAAACCACCCATTGCCCTGCTCTCACAACAAGACACACAAAATGTGGAGGTGTGGATAGGTGGAGGGGGGTTAGTAAATTTGCTGATGACAACAAGATTGGTGTAGTGGGTGAGATGGAGGGCTCATGTAGGTTGCAAAGAGACATTGATAGGATGCAGAGCTGGGCAGAAAAGTGGCAAATGGAGTTTAACCCTGATAAGTGATTCATTTTGGTAGGACAAATTTGAATGCAGATTACAGGGTCAACGGCAGGGTTCTGAGGAATGTGGGGTTCATATCCACAGATCTCTGAAGGTTGCCACTCAAGTGGATAGACCTGTGAAGAAGGCTTACAGTGTGTTAGCACTTATTAACTGGGGGGTTTGAGTTAAAGAGCTGTGGGGTTATGCTGCAACTATACTGGACCATGGTGAGACCACATTTGGAATATTGTGTTCAGTTCTGGTCATCTCACTATAAGAAGGATGTGGAAGCATCGGAGAGAGTGCAGAGGAAATTTACCAGGATGCTGCCTGGTTTGGAGTGTAGGTCTTATGAGGAAAGGTTGAGGGAACTGGGGCTTTTCTCTTTAGAATGGAGGAGGATGAGAGGTGACTTAATAGAGGTTTATAAAATGTTGAGGGGGACAGATAGAGTGGACTTGCAGAGACTATTTTCTTGGGTGGATGTAACTGTTACTAGGGGGCATAACTATAAGGTTCATGGTAGGACATATTGGAGGAATGTCCAAGGTAGATTCTTCATTCAGAGAGTGGTTGGGGTGTGGAATGCACTGCCTGCTGTGATAGTGGAGTTGCACACTTTAGGAATTTTCAAGCAGTTATTGGATAGGCATATGGAACACACCAGAATAATAAGGAGTGGGATAGCTTGATCTTAGGTTTGGACATAGCTTGGTGCAACATTGAGGGCCAAGGGGCCTCTACTGTACTGTTCTATGTCTCTATGTTTCTAAATAAAAGTAAGAGTAGCCATCAGGCCCCTCAAGCCTGTCCCACTATTCAATACCATCATGGCTGATCTAAGCTGGCTTCAACTCCTCTTCTGAGCCATTTCTCCATTGCCTTATCCCTCGACCTATCAAATATTTATCCACCTCCACTTTGAATACTCCTAATGATCCAGCTTTCATTACCCCTTTGGGGCAGAGAATTCCAGAGATTCACCACCCACTGCGAGAAGAAATATCTACACACCTCAGTTTTAAATAACCGTCCCTTTGATTTGTACCTATATTCCCTTTTTCAAAGATGAGTGAAAATATCTCACCATCTACCCTGCCAAGCCACCTCAGGATCTTATATGTTTGAATAAGGTCACCTCTCACTCTTCTATGATCTTATTGAATGGCGGGGCAGGCTCGAAGGGCTAGATGGCCTACTCCTGCTCCTATTTCTTATGTTCTTATGTTCTTATGTTCTTATGTTCTAAACTCCAAGGATTATTTAGTCTTTCTTGATAGGACAACCCACCTATCCCAGGAATTAGCCTGGTAAATCTCCTTTAGGCTGCTTCCAATGTTGCCATATCTTTTTTTTTAGTTAAGAGCAACAAAACTGTACACACTATTCCAAGTAAGGCTTAACCAACATCCTGAACAATTGCAACAAAACCTCCCAATTTTTATACTCCAATCCCTTTGCAATAAATGCCATTTGCCTTCCTAACTGTTTGTTGGACCTGTTTGCAAGCTTTTTGTGCACTAGAACACCTAGGTCCCTTTGTACTTCATTCACCTGTGGTCTCTCTCCATTTAGATATCAATCTGCCTTTTGATTCCTCCTATCCAAGTGCATGACCTCACATTTCCCCACAAAGAATCATCGAGGTTTACAGCATGGAAACAGGCCTTTCAACCCAACTTGTCCATGTTGCCCCTTTTTTAATCACTAAGTTAGTCTCAAATGCCCTCATTTGGCCCATATTCCTCTGTACCCATTTTACCCATGTAAATGTCTAAGTGCTTTTTAAAAGGCAAAATTGTGTCCACGTCTACTGCTACCTCTGGCAGCTCGTTCCAGACACTCACCACCCTTTGTGTGAAAAAAATTGTCCCTTCGGACCCTTTCATATCTCCGCCCTCTCACCTTAAATCTATGCCCTTTAGTTTTAGACTCCCTTACCTCTGAGAAAAGATATTGACTATTTAGCAGATCTGTGCTCCTCATCATTTTATAGATCTCTATAAGATCATCCCTCAGCCTCCTAAGCTCCAGAGGAAAAAAATCCCAGTCTATCCAGCCTCTCCTTATAACTCAAACCATCAAGTCCCGATAGTATCCTAGTAAATCTTTTCTGCACTCTTTCTAGATTAATAATATCCTTTCTATAATAGGGTGACCAGA